>NC_141685.1:1905973350-1907440415 GCF_964263255.1 Lissotriton vulgaris | reverse complement strand
ACTAATCACAGATTCGAAACGCGTCGGCAAAAACGGCAGATAAATTCCTGAATCAGTACCCCCCTTCTTGGGTTCAATAATTTTGTTGGAAATAATTTGATTTGCCTTCTGATTACTGCCGTGGACATTTCTTGTACACCCCCGTTTTTCGGGTTAACGGTTGTTTGACTAGCTCTCATAAATCAACTGTTTTTTCTTCATAGAGTTGAGAAATACCATTCGCATAAGAAGTTTGTTGCTTATTGGTTGATGCTTAGTATATGTGATACATGTCTAGTTGGTGTAAATATGTATAAATGTATTTTTTGTAAATGTTTTTGTAAGTGTTTATGAAGTGTTCTTCTTGCCCATGAAATCGATAAATTTCAATAAAAAATATGAGTAAAAGGGTTAAATAATATTACCCATACAAACAAATTGATCTGGCCTTTTGTTTGTCAGTCTCATGAGCTGTAAGCGAGACGAAATAAGTGGGAGGGCTAGCAAATTGTCTTTTGTATTGCTATATTGGGTCCATCTGCCCCCCGTCCAAGGACCAAACTCCATTTTCTTACCAGCTTTAAAAGTGAAAGCGGGCACGGCGCGCTCGATGTAAACAAAGCACGTTGTGATTAAAGTAGGAGAAATTCAATAAATAAAAAGTACATGTACCGTGTAACAACCAAGTAAAGGGGCCAGTAACCATGGGAGCTGACAAATGACAACATGCCTGTTCAAAGGAGGGACTTACAAGCCTATTTAGGAATCAAAAGACAACTTTTGACACCCTGAAAAAGGCTATGTGCTCAGCACCAATTTTCAAAGCTCCAGACTATGCCAATCAGTTCATTTTGCAAACTGATGCCTCTGAGCTAGGGATAGGAGCGGTCCTATCCCAGACCAATGAAGAAGGCCAAGACCAACCTGTTGCTTTTATAAGCAGAAGGCTTCTCCCTAGGGAGCAGCGTTGGAGTGCCATTGAGAGGGAGGCCTTCGCTGGGGTTTGGTCCCTGAAGAAGCTGAGACCATACTTGTTTGGTGCTCAGTTCCTAGTTCAAACTGATCACAGACCTCTCAGATGGCTAATGCAGATTATTATTATTATTATTATGTTTCTTATATAGCGCCAGAATCGACCCCCGAAGGGGTATCTCCGCGCTTGCCTTGGGAACCCGTCCTGGCTTTTCCCTGTGAGATAGCCCCTACAGGGCATCCCCAAGGTGAAAGCCAGGCATCCCGCCGCGGGGGGGCCGTTGTGGAGATTAAGCAAGCTTAATGCCCAGAGTTGCAGAGTGTGAACCCATGATTAGGCCAGGCACCGAAGCGAGAATTATCGAGTCCATGGACATTTGAGCTCAAGACCCTGCCGCGTCGGGAATTGAACCCTGGTCCCGGGTCTGACCTCTGCTTCAGGGTCTGCCTGCTCTAAACAGTGAGCCACACTTCTCCACACCAGTGAGCCACACTTCTCCAGATGAAAAGTGAAAATCCTAAACTGTTGAGGTGGTCCAGCTCCCTACAGGGAATGGACTTTGTAGTGGAACACAGACCTGGGACTGCCTATGCCAATGCAGATGGACTTTCCAGGTTCTTCCACTTAGAAAATGAAGACTCTCTAGGGAAAGGGTAGTCTCATCCTCTTTCATTTGGGGGGGGTGGGGGGGGGGGGGGGGTTGAAAAGTGCCCTCTTTCTGCTGCATTGCTGATGCACTTTGACTGAGTGTGCCCTGGGTTCCTGCAAATCAGGTATCCAGGGCCTATGTTCACTCCCTACAACTGCATTGAAGCCTAAAACCCAATTGGCATCCCTGGCCACAGGTCAGCCCCTGGTAAATGGTACCACAGGCACTGTGACCAGAGAAGGTCTCTAAGGGCTGCAGCACTTATTGTGCCACCCTTAGAGGTCCTGTACCCTGACACTCACACACTGCCTTTGCAGGCTGCGTGTCCTATCACAGAACAAAGTGAAGAGTCGACATGGCACACATCCCTGTGTGCCATGCCTACATCCCACTGCCCTGGCATAGATCAATCACACCTCTAGCTGGGTGCACTATACCAGTGGTGAGGGTATAGGTGCATGAGCCCTGAACCCCTAAAGTGTCTGGGTCCATTTTTATACATTGTAAGTGCAGTGCTGCCATTAAGAGTAGATGGTGCTGGGAGTTTGTCATTACGAACTCCACAGCACCATAATGGCTACACTGAAAACTGAGAAGTTTGGTATCAAACTTCTCAGCACATTAAACACACACTGATGCCATTGTGGGATTTAATGTAAAATGCACACAGAGGGATCTTTCAGCTGCCACCACCAGACATGTTTCTGGACCCCTGGGCCAAGAGCCTGCTGCTCTCTGGGGCCTGAAACAATGCACATCCTGGGACGAGGTGCCAAACCTCCTCTCCCAGGATGGGCATGGTTCACGAAGGGGAAGCTTTAAAGGCTTGCTGCCTTTGTGAGCTTCCCCAGGCCAATTGCTACTTTCAGCAACTGGTATCCACTGGTTCTGACCCCCGATTTGGGTGGGAGAACCAGTGAGAAAAACAAGTGAGGAAGAGAGGTGTGCCCACCTCTGCCAACTCCACCCCTCAGATGGGGGAGGAGAGGTGAAACACAACTCTCAGTCCTCACCATCTTGAATATGGGGGGACTCAGCCAAACAGGGACAGGCACATGACCCCTCCCACTAGTGGGTGGCAGAATAGGGGGTGTACCCACCCCAGAGAAGAGACCATTAGTACCTGCCTTTTACCTACCTGTAACGCCCCTAAATCTAGTATTTAGGGGCACCCCTAAACCTTGCTTCCTCAGATCTGACAAGAAACAAGAAGAAAAGAGAAAGAACGACCAAACAGCTGTGAAGCAGCTAAAAAAAGGAAGACGCCCACTGACTTGGCCCCAGCCCTACGGCCTGTCTCCACCTCGAACCTGCTCCTGCGAAATCCCAGTGTGTCCTACAGCAAGCACCCTCAAAAACCCTGGAGGACCTGCCTGCCTTCACTTCCAAAGACTGCTTCTCCCGTGAACACTGGATTTGTTCAACTGCAACCTCTGGCAGCAGCCGGAAACCGCAAATCTGCCCCACTCTCCACCCGCCGTTCACGGCCCGACCTCGAGTGGGTAAACACCACGACCAGGTCACCCTGGCGATCCTGAACCAAGATCCAGTAACCCCTGACTTGCCTCAAGTCTCGAGCCGACGCCTGCAGTCTAAATCCAAAAGGCCCCCCTAACCCCGACCAGGACCAGGTAATGCGATCCGACCCCAAAAGGCACCCCAGCACCCGACGCCCCATGGCTTTGTGTGCCCAAACAAACAGTGCCTAACCAACCCCTATCATCCCAAATTACCTCTCAAAGTGGTGGTCGCACCCAGACGTCCTTTGTCTCCCTGCCTGCAGTGCTTTTGCAAACCGGAGGTGCTCCACTGGAAACAATAGGGCATCCGACGTCAAAGCAGCACCCTGCACTTGACTGCCCTAGTGCCGCTGAGGGTGTAACAAGAGTGCATCACTGACCCTGGGGGACCCCTGAGTCTACCCCCAGAACGTCAACCCCCACTACCGAATACTTAATTAAAAAAATAGACTCCATAGGATAACATTGACACTTTTTCCTGTAAAAGATTTTGTGTGGAGTTTTGAAACCTAAAGAAATTCTTTAAATTGTACGATTTAACAAAAACGCTTTTACTCACCTGTTTACAGGACATGTCCCAGTGCTGCATCCAGGCATACTGCACTGAGTTAAAAAAGTAATCAAAAGGTAACTTACCTGCTATTTTACGGAAAATCCTATTCAAGTCTATGTACTGTGTTTACAAGTGATTGCATTTCTCTGAAACAATACTGTAAGTCAAACCATAGTACATTTACAATTGCAATTGAACTGTTTTACAATCAACATTTACTACTGTAAAGTATTTATTGCTTACCTGTGCCAGGCTGACTTAATTCTAGAAATAAAATAACTCAAAGATTATTTTTATACAAAAGCAATTGGTCTGAAGTTCAGTCTTTGAGCGTGTGAATTCATTTGCTGACTGGGTGTGCACAACAAATGCTTAACACTGTCCTCTGATACTGCCTTATTGTTCGACCACACTACCAAAAATAGGGAGTAAGGTTCTATCTAACTTTACCTCGGCCTACCATTTAGGTTCCACTGGACTCTGTGCACACTATACCTCACTTTGGTATAGTATATACAGAGTCAGCTTCCTACACCTCTTCATTGTATATTCTATTGTGCCTGTCTTGTCTCTTCTGTCTTTCTGTGCCCGCTTTTCTGTCTTCCTTCTAGTCTCTTCACTGTATTTTCTATTGTGCCTGTCTTGTCTTTTCTGTTTTCTTGCTCATTTGCTCTCTGTGACCTAACTGCGCTGCGGCCCCTGCGGTTCCTCCCCCCTTGCACGTTCCCTCGCTTGCCTTCCCCTCCCCTACTTAATGGTGGCCGCTGTACGGCTGTGCCGCTGGCGTGCCGAATGCGAGCCAAAGGCAAGACCGTCTGCGCCAGTTTGCGTCCCGACCGCAGCCAGCACCAGGAACCCTGGATCTGCAACGTCCCACCGCTACAACTCCACTGCCCTCCTCGCATTCAACCTCTGAAGGAACAACAACTGCCAGCACTCGCCCCCGAACACCACACATGGCCAGTTCTCCTGCAGTCACTGCTGCCAATCCTTCACCTCCGACTGCACCCCCACGGCCCCCGCACTGAACACCAACAACACTGAAACCCTGAAGTGTATCCTCCTCAAAGTGCGCTCCCTGCACAGACAAGCCGTAGAAATCTGGAACCTCCTTGACACCCTCTCGCCAGATGTGTCCTTCTTTACAGACAACAATGCCTCCTCCGCCCCGACATCACCATCGCCATCCCGACGGATACAAGATCCAGAGGGAGGACCACTCCAACCGCCCAGGAGGAGGGCTCTCCATTGTACACAAGAGCTCCCTCCGACTCTCCACCTCCACCACAAAGGACTCCTTCCCCACCACCGAACACCTTCACTTCCAGATTCAGACCAGCCTCAGAACCACTCTCCACAGCACCCCTGCCTACAGACCCCCAGGACCCCGCGATTCATTTACAACTACCGTTGCTGACCTCATCGCACCCCATGCCATCGCTTCCATGGACCACATATTCATCGGAGACCTGAACTTCCACCTGGACAACCCCAGCGACCCCAACTCTACCACCCTCCTAGACAACCTCACCAACATCAGACTGAAATTGATCATAGCCACGTCCACCCACAAGGCAGGACACACCCTCGACCCAATCTTCACAGCAGGAAACAACATCCAGTTCAGCCACACCACGCACGCCCATGGACAGACCACCACTGCGTACACTTCCACATCGACAAACCTATGCCGCCCAAACCTGCTCCACACCCCTATGAAGGAACTTGAGCAAAGTCACTGAGGAACAACTCACTCCACCCTCAACCACGACACCCCCACCTTGCCGACCAACACCAAACTCGCAGTCAAGGATTCAACAGATGGATGTCCAGCTGCGCAGACAAGCTTGCACCACCACACAACCCCAACTGACAATGCCCAAGGAAAGCCACCTGGTTAACCGCCGACCACCAAGAATCCGGATGCTCCTGCAGACATCTTGAGAAGAACTGGAGAAACAGCAAAATGCCAGAAGACCGCACCACCTACAAAAATGCCATGACGGAATACCACCAAATAATCAGATCCACCAAAAGGACCTTCATCCTAAACAAGATCCTCGCCAATGCCGGCAGCTCCAAGCAACTCTTCAGCGTCATCCAGGAATTCACCAAGCCTCCTAGCAAAAGCACAGACATCACCCCTTCCCATTACCTCTGCGACAAGCTCGGATCCTACTTCCATCTGAAAATCAAGGCATTCTAGGACACTTCAATGACCAGACACCCCACTCCGAAACCCCTTCCTGCTTCAGCAACGCTACCCTGCCCACCATCTCCTCCTGCACCACCAAAGACACCACATTGACCATGAAAGGCATCCACTCAGGGGCCCCCGCAGAACCCTGCCCCACACATCTTCCACAGAGCCGCCACTGCCATCGCTCCCGAAGTACGATACACCATCAACACAACCTTCAGGACCGGCATCTTTCCAGATGACTGGAAATGTGCAGAAGTCAGACCCTGCTCACTAAGACCTTAGCATACCCCAAAGACCTCTAGAACTACTGACCCATCTCCCTCCTCCCCTTCGTGTGCAAAGTCACGGAGAAGACCTTTAATACACAACTAACCAAATTCATTGAAGAAAATGCCATCCTTGACCCCTCCCAATACAGATTCTGAAGCAACCACAGCATCGAAACAGATCTACTCGCCGCCACAGACGACATCCGTACCCTCCTCGACCAAGGACACACCACGGCCCTGATCCTACTCGACCTCTCTGCACCATTCGACACGGTCTCCAACCGCACATTCACCACCAAACTACACAACACTGACATACAAGGAACAGCCCTCGACTGGATCCGCTTGTTCCTCACCGGCAGAACCCAAAGAATCAGCCTATCACCTTTCCTCTCTAAACCCATGGAAATAAACTACAGAGTGCCCCAAGGATCATCGCTCAGCCCCACGCTCTTCAACATCTACATGGACTTCCTCGCCGCCATCGTCAGACAGCACGGACTCAGCTTAGCATCCTACGCTGACGACGCCCAGCTCATCCTCTCCCTCACCAATCACCACCAGACTAAACTTCCAGGAAGGAATGAAGGACGTCACATCCTGTATGAGCAGAAGCTGCCTGAAGCTCAACTCAGAGAAGACAGAAGTCCTCATCCTCAGACCCTCCCCTTGGCATGGGACAACACCTGGTGGCCTACGTCCCTCGGCAGTCCTCCCACACCCACAAACCATGCCACAAAAAGTCAACATCATACTCAACCCCTCTCTCTCCATGACACGACAGGTCTATGCCGTCACCTCCAGCTGTTTCAACACCCTCCAAATCCTCCGAAAGACTTTCAAATGGATCCCCCCGAATCAAGGAAGGCCATCACCCACGCACTCATAACCAGCAGGCTGCATTACGGAAATGCCTTCTATGCCAGTATCAACAAGCCTCTGCTCCTCAAGTTCCAGACCGTTCAGAACACCACAGCCAGACTCGTCCTCGGCATTCCTCGACACAAACGCACCACCCAACACCATGGGAACCTCCACTGGCTCCCCGCTGAGAAGAGTCACTTTCAAGATACTCACCCACGCCTACAAATGCCTCCACCATACCGGACCCCCAATACCTCAACAAGAGAATCTCCTTCCACGTACCCAAGAGAAACTTCCAATCTGCCGACCTTGCCCTCGCCGAAAGCCTGCGCATCCGCAGAGCCAGAACAGGTAGAAGAACCTTCTCCTACAGCGCAGCCAAGACCTGGATGAAGCTCCCGCTCAACATCAAATGCACCCCCTCCCTGAACATCTTCAGGAAGACTGGCTTGCACCCCCCCCCCCCCCCCAGCACCTTGAGACCCTCACAGGTGAGGAGCTATTTTACAATTCCCCTGATTGATTGATTGATTATGAAGTGCTTCCACTATCACTGCCTCTTTGACCAGAATGATGCCTTCTACGATTTACAGCATCTGTTTTTTTCAGTGAGATGACTATCTTCAAGAGGGAGGCTTTCTGTCCCCTACTGCCCTCCATCTAGGAACCTCTATGTAGTGCATTGTAGCCAGCTTATGAATATTCAAGGCGCCCCTAATTTTGCACAGACCAGCTTCATGCAAACAATGCTCAGCAAAACTGTAGTAGAACCTTTACTATAAGTGGAATGAAAAAAGGTTCAGTGTTTCTAAAGAGGGTGTAGCCGGAGAGATACAATAACGGGACCTTCAACACGTGGCCAGTTAAGTAACTAAGGCAGTAGCCAAATGCACAGATGTGAGATTCTTGCAAGAATAATGTTTAATTTTGGGGCAGCTGACTTTTTAAGTTCACGCTGAAAAAGATGCTGTTTGTGAAGAAGGGTGAATGACATTTTCAAACTTGACTTGACTAGCCACTTACTTCCCATCCCTACTACCATAAACCCTCCTGTTTGGTTGTCGGCCTTTGGAGAAGTCAAAAATTGTCTGCTTTAGCAAAGGACCCTTTTTGTGCATATTGTTTTAAACTTCCGCTTCATACTTTGCAAAGCTAGCATTGTTTGAAAAATCATACAAAGTTGTCATTTGACTGTCCTTGGTATGTGCTCTCTAGCTTGCTAGCTGAACCCCCTAGCAACTGTCATTGAACACAAAGGGCTTTTGAGACATGTACTGAATCAGAATTCCAAATGCTCTAGGTGATTCATCATCTTGCACGCAAAGCATACTTTCCTGCGGTTTAAATGTTGTCTAACTGTGCTTGTCATACACTCTTTAGCTGTGCGTGTAAAGAATAAGGGAATGATAAGTGCACATTGCTCATCACAGTCCTTACGTTATAAAGGTCAGTTATATTGGGGAAGCAGCAACGTCTTAGTCTATTACATTTAAACCAAATGTTTAACTACTTGTAGAAATGACTCCAAAAATAATGGAAGTTGCAGGTAAGGAGATTTATTGAATACAGTTCCCCAAATGTCAAACCCTCCAGCT
This sequence comes from Lissotriton vulgaris, assembly GCF_964263255.1. Lineage (NCBI taxonomy): Eukaryota > Metazoa > Chordata > Amphibia > Caudata > Salamandridae > Lissotriton > Lissotriton vulgaris. The sequence goes on along the minus strand of NC_141685.1, from coordinate 1,907,431,810 downwards.
CCAGAGGTTGTCTCATGAACATTCTGTTGTACACTACCAGTGCCTACTAGGGAGGAACCACTATGGGAGAGGAGAGGCGGGGCAAGGAAAGTGCCAAGGAGGGATGGAGAGGGAGGAGAAGGAGGACAAGAAAAAGAGGATGACATCTAGATCCTAACACATCTCCTTTCCTAATATTGACAATGCCACATGCAAAATGATAGACTATTTCATAACATTATCTTTCTGCCACTTCGGAGATCTAACATTTCTCACACTACGTTTAACATCCAACATGTTAGAAGACAAGTTTGAGACACAGTTGGACTTGTTGTTGTTGCTGGTGGTATGCGCAGAATATGGAACAAGCCTATCCGTGCTCCACATTCAGCCATCTGCCATGGTGACAACATTTCTTTTGACTTCACTTATCCTTACTGGACCATAAAATGTGTTGTACCTGTTGGAACTGAGATCAGGTTTCTTGACCAGAACTTGTTGACCTACTCTCCATTCATGTGTTTTGGTTCCTCATCTGTGATCATTCTGATGTTTGTATTTCTCCTGGTGGTGCTTAATCTTTTCGTGAGTTTTTTCCTCATCACACACAAAGGAATTGTCTTCAAATAACCAATTTGGTGTAAGTTTTGACCCAGGTCTGCGCCCTCTTAGTAGACAAAAGGGGGAATAACCCGTAACACTGTTAGGACTTATGGCATACAACCAAATCATGTCTTTAATAGACAGAATGATGGGTTTATGGGCTGCTATTGTGAGTTGTAAAGCATCTTTGATCATCCTATTGCAGCGTTCTACCAACCCACTGACTTGGGGACAGTACAATGGAGTGGTTATGTGTTTTATTGCCAGACTAGCTAGGAACATATTCATCTCCTCCGAGACCAATTGAACCCCATTGTCAGTGATAAGAGTATGAGGTATACCTTCATTTGCAAAAGTATCTGACAGAAAAATGTTGATGGCTTTGGTATCTATTTTCTTCACAAACTTAAGGGTAATCCATTTGGAAAAATAGTCGATAAGTACAAGAATGAAGCTTTCTTGCACTCCAGAGATATGTAGGGACCCAATGATGTCTAAGCCTAGTTTTTCCCAGGCCTTAATAGGAACCTGTACTGGTTCTAATGGTACTCTCCTTGTACACTTAGTTTTGTCCCTGATTCCACACATATGGCACCCTTTGACCAGATCTTCAATGTGTGTGTCCATACCTGGAAAACAATAGCCTGAACGTAACTTACTTTTGGTAAGGTTCCTTCCCAAGTGACCTTCGTGAGCTAGGTCACATATATGTTTTCTGAGACTCGCAGGCGGTATTATTTTAACAGATTTATATACATTGGAACCTATTATAGACAACTCTTCTCTTACATTCCAATAAGGTTGTAACTCAAATGGAAGGTCTCCACACTTCTTTGGCTAACCACTCGATTTCCTCTGCAACAGCTTCCGTCATTTCTTTCTTCCACTCGTCTTCTAGGGATGGTAACTTGAAGTACCTCAAAATCTTCTACGTCTCCTTCCTCCGGCTTGACTACAGGAAGTCGAGATACAAAATGTCTTTTCGATGTCTTTAGATGAAAATAGATACACAGGAGTTTGTGGTCTGTTCTTAGTTTGAACGGTATGCCCCATAAAAAGAATTTGAAATGATTAGTTGCCCAGAAACAGGACAAAGCTTCCTTTACTATGGTAGAATAGTTGATTTCTGCCTCTTTGAGTGTCCTGGAAGCAAAGGCTATGATCTTCTCCTTACCATTTTGTATCTGAGACAGTGTTGCTCCAATGCCTCTATTACTGGCATCAGTGGGGAGTAGGGTATCTTTTGTACAATCAAAGTTGACTATACAAGGTGCCGTTGCAATTGCTCTTTTGAGGTTTACGAATGCACTGTTATGAACAGGTAATCACGCATACTTAGCTTCCTTCTTTAAAAGGTCTCTAATGGGTGTTACTACATCAGAAAAGTTCTTAATAAACTTCGACATATATTCTGCAAGACCTAAGAACAATTTAATCTTATCTTTATTTGTTGGTACAGGAGCTTCTATTACTGATTCTACAAGATCCACTTTGAGTTTCATGCCTTCACTGGAGAGTGTGTGACCCAGGAAATCCACTGATGCCACCCCTATCTTGCATTTGCTCCTCTTGATAGTGAGACCTGCTTCTCTGAGTTTAGCACATACTTTTCTCAAATTGCAATCATGCTCTTTTTCGTTGGACCCATAGATAAGAATATCGTCCTGAAAAAATAAGGATTTGTCTACACTCATCAGGATATGCTGCATTATTCTTTGGAAGGCCGATGCGGCCGAAGCCAACCCAAATGGCATCCTCAGAAATTTATACGTGCCAAATGGAGTGGTAAAAGCTGTTAAGGATTGTGATTCCGGGTGTAAAGGCACCTGATGGTACGTTGATGTCAGATCCAAAACAGAGAAGAACTTTGCCCCATTGATAACTGAAAGCATTTCATTAATCTTGGGAAGAGGGTACCAGTTGACCCATATGTTACCATTAAGGCTTCTCAGATCCACACACATACGGATGTCCTCACAATATTTTTCAGAAGTGATCACAATGGGGGCCAACCATTCCGGGGTTTCTATAGCTTGAATGATTCCTTGTTTCTCTAACTTTTCAAGTTCTCTTTTCAAAGGTTCACGCATGAGCAAAGGAATAGATCTGGTTTTGTGTGTAACCGGAATAGCATCATTTTTTAATTTTATCTTGTGCATATAGTTTTTGAAAACTCCTACTCTGTAAAAGCTTCGGGAAATTCTTCACATACCCCCACCCGTCAAAGCTCTGTCCACTAATAGTACCTGCTCTTTGTTATTGGGGCCAAGTATAATGCTTAAGTCCTTTTGGTGTTTCCACACTAACAGGTTACTACCCTTCTCTGTAATATAGACTTTACCATACGTGTGTCTATCCTTGAATGTGATGCCATTCACCATTCCTTTCAATGGAATTGGTTCCTTATTATATCCTCCTGGGTGTATGTCAGGCTTTTCAAGACAGTATTCATTTACCTTAAACAAACCATTAAACATATTTTCATAAATGAGGGTATATGGAGAACATGAGTCAGCAAAACCATCAACATTTTTCCCATCTAGCTGTATTTCACATTTTGGGTAATTAATATTCTCTTCCAACTCTTGGTCATGCACTTGAAAAATAAATGTGTTGTCTCTAGACCCCACCGCATATGCTTCATGTATGACATGTACATCACTTTTTACCTCTTTGACATAACACACTTTTGAAAAGTGACCTATTTTGTTGCACTTTCTGCAGGTCACCCTTCTGGCCGGGTATCTGGGGAAATTGGTCAGATGATTGCTGTTCCCACAATGGTAGCACCTAAAATTTTCTTTCTTTGTTTTGGTTTTAGCTATGGCATGAGTATCTGTAACCTTCAGAACTTCATCACCTTCTTTGATCTCATTTACTTGTCTTTCATCTGAGGCATTTTCTTTACTACTTTTAATTTCTTTAACACAATATGCTGTGTGTTCTATGCCTTTAGCTATACTTACAGCTTCTTTGAAATCAGGATTCTGGGTTAGCAGTCTCTCTTGCACCTTGTGATCATTGGTGCATCAAACCAATTGATCTTTAATAAGCAAATCATTAAGCGCACCAACATCACAAGTATCAGTAAGCCCCCTCAACGCAGCAATGTATGAGGTAACTGGGGACTTAGTTTCCTTAAAGTTGTGGTGAACACATCATAATCCCCTTCACCTCTCTCCTCTCCACCATCTGCAAGGTCTTCATAGACGTTTCTCCCTTGAGTACCTAGATTGTGAAAGAGAATATGTTGTTTTCTCACTGATGAAAATGTTTCACCTCCTATAGCGATAAGATATGAATGTAAAATTTTAACCCATCTGTCCCATGGAATTTCTGCCTCCCCATCCTCATTTAAAACGGGGGTGGAGGGGGGGGGGGCGGTTGACTCATATTTGCAATTGATATATTTTAAAGGTTTGGAGATATGCTTAGCAAGGGATTAAAATGTAAGCCAGAAATTATGAAACACCTTATGGAAACTAATAATAAATCATTAAAACCATATATGTAATGTATACAGCGAAAACAAATTCCCAAAGTCAAAATGGTTGAAAGAAAAATGTCTATCCAACTTGTAGAAGCAAATTGCAAAGAGTGAAACAAAGTACTTTCAATGGAAGGAACGGAAATTGCGAAGACGGGATGCGTGAAGAGGAACTTCTTCACAGATGATCCGGAAAGCGTCTCACATGATTTGAAGAATAACGCATTGCTTCCTCTGGCAATAGCGAAATAAAGCTCCACAGGAGCTAGTGTTAAAAGATGACGAAAACCAGAAGACATCGCGCTTCACTGGGTAATAGACGATGTTCCAGTCACATTCACCGGGAAAGGCAAAATTAAATACCACAGGAATCGGTGTCAAAAGGTCGCAAAATCTCTCATGAGAAAGACTCCGAGCACCGAAGACACTAAAGCAGGCAGCAGTACAGTGCTCTTCACCGAGCTTAAAGACTATGCTCCAAAGACAAAAACTTAATGTAGGAGACGTGTCAAGTTATTGGAGAGAAATCCCACATAGCACGTAAAGCACCATACCAGCAGAAACTGTTCATCGTAGAAAAGACGCCGACGATTGTACAATCTTGAAGCAGGAGCTGAGAGGAAGGTTGACACAGTAGAAACGGGTGGAGATCTGCGGTGGTTCCCTGCACAGCATTCCCTCATCACCAAATTGTAGAAATGACTCCAAAAATGATGGAAGTTGCAGGTAAGGAGATTTATTGAATACAATTCCATAATGTCAAACCCTCCAGCTCCACAGGTTGTCTCATGAACATTCTATTGTACACTCCCAGTGCCCACTAGGGAGGAACCACTATGGGAGAGGACAGGGGGGAAGGAAAGTGCCAAGGAGGTATGGAGAGGGAGGAGAAGGAGGGCAAGGAAAAGAGGATGACATCTAGATCATAACACTACTCCTCTTTGCTATTGGTACTTATATCCTTGACTCTTACCAGGGAAGTCCTATTTGTCTATTCCCCTGAGATCGACTTGCATTGTAGTCTGGATTCTACTTTCTAAGTAGTGAAGCTCCTTTCATTCTTTGTTTTATTTTTTTGCTTTGTTTGGGATGTGACCTGGGGCCATATTCATAAAAGTAAATATTTATTGTAATCGTAATTGCAATTATATAGCGCCTAATACCCCTGAATAGGCGTCTAAGTGCTTTTTGGCGAGTGTCATCTATGTATAGATTGTCTCATGTGCTTATTTATTACTGCATTGACTAGCTACTTTTAACTTTTTCGATACCCACCATTTCCAATGGGTAAAGTACTTGTCTCCACTACCAGTGGAGCCTCCTACACAAGGAATTTGGAGTGTTAGTTTACTACTGTGGACTATTCACACATGGGCGGAGACCTCTGCCTTTGTGGTGGAGGTATCCCTATTGGAACGTAGAGGAAAAATTAAAATAAAAGGTACAAAACTTAAAAAATATTTTGTAATTAATTAAAAAATATTTAATGAATTTGTAAACGTTTTAAAAAAAAGAATTCTAATCAAATCTGACCAACAATAAAAAATGTATTTTATATGTATCCCAATTAAATAAAAGCTATGTACAAACTGAAGTACATTTTTGTTTCATTTTTTATTTAGAGAATTTCAAAATTGTAATTTTAAAAATATGCTAAATTTTACATTAATATAATTATTATTGAATTCAAAATAACTTTTTCAAACATTAAACAATATGTGTGTGTGTACATATATGTATCTATACACACACACATAATTGAGGCTTAGAGTGCTGCACAGAAAAGGAAATAGGGAACTCGGGTATGAAACACTCTACCACATCAATGTGACTCTGAAACTGCTTATCTCTAATGTCTGTTTTTTCTAGCAGAATTTGTTTGCATAGGACTAGCATAGTGCCATCCATGTGGCATTAGAAAGTGACAAAGTACTTTGCATTTTCGAAGCAAGGTTTTAAGCACAGGTTTAGCTAGTTCCATCCATGCTGACCTGAAAAATGACAAAAGCCTTTCACCACTGCCTGGAGTGTGTAGTTACAGTTAGCACCAGGTTTACTTATGGAATTAGTTTGTTTGTTTTCTAATAACTTTGGAGCCACTTGATGAATCTTCCCAAATCTTTAGAAAAAAATAGGTCCTCCAACTCAGCTCCTTCCTGGAAAGTTTCAGAGGGATTTGTTAAGTGGGGGGCCAAGAAAAGAAGGTCCCAAAACATAATTTTCCCATGGAATTTCCATTAGAACTTGTGGGAAGCAATTCAGAAAAAAAGGCTAAGCAGAATTATACCAAATTTGGCAGAAAACTACATCTTTATTCAAAAAGCATGCTTTTTGGGATTTAGGGTCAATATGGTCAGCATTTTTGAGAAACTAAGGTTGAAATATAGGGGCCGATTATGATCGCGGACGGACTTGCGTCCGTCCGCGATCATTGAGGAGGAGGGGACGTCCGCGTGGGCTGCGGAGTCCCCTCCTGTGCGATTAGGATGTGACCGCCACCCTGGCGGTCACATCCTCTATTTTTAACATTGCCGCGGGTGCAGCTTCAAGCTGCACCCGCGGCAATGTTAAAAATGCACGCACTGCATTTGCATGCAGAAAGAGGCAGGCACCGCGCGGTGCCTGCCGCTTTCTGCATGCAAATGCAGGGGGGTACCATAGGTACCCCCCATGTGCACCCCCCACCCCCCTTCACCTAGGGGGCCCGCAACGGGCCCCCTAGGTGAAGATCCGTATGCTTTTCCACGGCGGAAAACCCGCCGCGGAAAAGCACTTTTAAAAGCCCATCCTGATATGGCGGACGGTGTCTGAGAGACACCGTCACCATATCAGAGCTTTTCCGCCGCGGTTGTAAGCCGACCGCGGCGGAAAAGCTGCGGACGGAAACCAGGACCAACCAGCCATCCTAATGTGGCGGTGGGTCCTTGGTCAGTCCGCTGCGGTTTTTCCGCATCCTCGGGGCCGGCGGTGGCTTCCGCCGGCCCCGAGGATGCGGAAAAACCGCAATCATAATCGGCCCCATAGTGTGGTTGGTCCCATATAAGTACTGTGGTATTCACGGAGTAGCGTAAATTAAGAAAATAGCTCATTTTAACTTACTGAGAGTGCTTTATTTCCAGTCAGTCCCCTCGGTCAGTCCTGTGGGACCAAGTGATCTGATTGGCTGGTTGCAACATGAAGAGAAATGTTGTGGCCACCATTATAGGACATGGAGACTCAGTCCCCTTGTCCAAAAGATAAAATAAAAATAATATTTTAGGGGGCAGGGTAGGAGTATTCTGACCCCCAAAACCTCTATGGTGGAAAAAGAAAGACACCCGAAGCCAAAATGAAAAAAGAAATGTGTGCATCAGCTACAGTGGTACTTCTGTGGGACTCAGCGTGGACCCCATGTGCTAGAGCAGGAATACTGTTGGACAAACAATACTCAAAGACTAAAGCAAACCTCACACTGAAGCTTGCCTGGTCTTGCAGTACAGGGAGTTGATGCTTAGTGTTAATAACTCAGGAGTACCGCAGTACTTAAGAAATGAATGCCCCAGGTGGCATGTGGCTGGAGGACATGTGTTGTGGAGGTTGGCCACCCACGAGGTGTTGGACCCAGGGCGTGGCCTCATGTCATCCCCATGCCATGTGTGGCAGGTGTTTGGCAACCAGTGGCAAGGGTTGGTGCAGGACCTACCTATCTACACATGAAATTAATGATACTAGCCCATAAGATGCTGTTTTGTTGTTTTTACAGGTATCACAGTACTTTTTTTATGTACCATAGTGCAGCAACACTTAAAAATACCCAAATTCCACCAAAATATGCAAGACACCTTTGTTATTTAAGCCTGTGAGGAATCCTCTGACCGCAAAGTTTAAATAGAACTACTCATTCATAGTGAACACAGCTTTTATTAAGTAGTTCCAGGTCCCATAGTACTCCTGTTCAACCTGGAACAGGGAGTAAACCCCACAACCTGTTCAACCTGGAACAGGGAGTAAACCCCACAATGGACTTCTGTGAGACCCTCTCATTTAAAATATGGATCCCGCAAGAGTACTGTGGTACCTATGAGAGGTCAAAAAAAATTAAAACAGCCATTTGATTGGCTACTCAGGGGACACTACTCAAAAAAAGTCCACATCCTTTAGAAACCACCTCACATGATTTTTCTAACCACCATCACTAGATTGATGTTTGACAGAGACAGTTTGCAGTACATACAGTTTGAAGTCATCATGGCCTTAGACAGAACAGGAGACTAGCAAACACTATGGGCACGATTACAACCGACCCAGTATGATGAATCCGGATGCTTCCCGATACGAAGCATATGGTTGGACTCCCAGTGACTTCTATGGGAGCCTATGTTCCTAACCGCATCGTAATCTGGCCCTCGGTCAGGAAGACATGTTCCTGATCCGATTCGGAAGGAGCAAATGCCATTAGGAGGCCTTCCTAACTGCATCGTAACCGGGCCCTAGGTGGGAATGCTTTCCTAACCGCATTGTAATTGGGCCCTAAGTGCATAATCCACCACACCTATTCAAGGTTCACCCTCTGAAGATTTTGCCATCATTGTGCTCCCAAGCACTTCTGTAGCACGATAAGAAGTAACGTCATTGATGAAACTACTGGTGTGGCAGTTTATTTCCACCAGGCAAAAAAATAATTGTGCATAGGAAGTGACATTCACTTTTTGCTAGAAGGTGCTTCAAACAGGGAAGACTGGCCAGTAATGGATGGGAGCCACTGGAATCTAAAAGCACCTGAGGGCTATGCACCCAAACACCATAGTGCATGCAGAGGTACAAATGAAATGAGTGGTCGAAAGACAACCAACTGCTCAGATGGAATTGTTGCTAGAAGAAGAGGAAGAAAATTATGACAACATGCAGCATCTTAGGATACACTGCAGGCATTGCCATATGGTTGTATCCAGTGAAGAAGTAAACAGAAGAGTATATTTAAGGGCAAAGGAACAGCACCTGCAAAAAGAGAAGAAAGACTTGAGGTAAAAAGATAACAGAACTAATTAAAAACCTAAACAAAAGTTAAACAGAATTTGAAAAACAATTTCCCCAAAAAGTAGTTAAAAAATGTGTACAAAATGAAGACTTTAAATAAAAATTAAAATTATATAACAACACAATAGTTCAAAAATGTGAAAAATTGAAACCCAAAATTATGAAAAACAAACAAAAAACATACACAAAAAATATTCATTCTTTTCTGCAAATAGAGTTGGGCAGTCGCAGAGAGTTGGGTGCAGGGACATGGCCACATCCATGTGTGATGAAGGGGTGCATGCAGAGCATGCAAAGCCTCGCTGCAGGCCATGCCCTGTGCTGAAACTCCCTGCTGCATACAGTCAAACGCTTTGCTCAGTAGAAGAGTTGGATGAATATGATAAAAGATACCCAGAAATGTGCTGAGGAAATCAAAGGTTAAGGAGCTATGATAATTAGCTATGGGAATAAGATCTTACTCCACAATAAAAAAGACATAGATATTTACCAAAAAAAACAAAGGTTAAAGTGACAGTATAGTTAGGTAAAGTAAGAAGATTATAGCTTATTTTTAATAACCCTAGAAATTCACTGACAAAAAAGTTAAAGTGACTTTATAGTTAGAAATTGTAATAATATAAAAAGTAATGTTTAAAAAGAAAAAAAACTGAAATGCCCCAAGTACACTTCAACTGAGCTGACAATAACTTGTGTCCCCACCATGCCCTGCTAATGCACTCATATATTACATCACTCATAACACTTTAAAAAAAACAATTGATGACATCGTTGACGACCGCTCAAATGACATCATTGATAACATCACTGATTACATCATCCAATGGGTATGACAGTTTTCTGTAAGTTTGTCCTATTGGAAGGTATTCAGCAAGGTATATGAACACACACAATTTGATAACATCTGCAGTTTCCTTTTGCAATAAACAGACCATGAAACATATTGATGAAATCACCCACAACAAGTAGATAGTATACTCTTTCTATACTAGCATTGAGGTAAGACATTAATGAGCTCAGCAATTTAATAAACTTTGAATACCATACAAAAACAGAGTTTGCTTATCATTTATCTTAATGAGATGGGTCAATTAAAAACGCCATCTGACGTGGAATTTTAAGTCAATAACTTCAGTTCTACACAGTAGCAAACTATAGGACATGCACGAGATGGCCTTATGTACAACCTTCCACATGAAGTAAAAATACCTTATGTATATCAGGGGTTAGAGGCGGCAGACCCGGAAGCTGAGATCGGCCCTGGACCAGGGTTCAATTCCCCGCCTCGGCGGGTCTTGGGCTAAAAATTCCACAGACTCGATAGTTCTCGCTCCGGTGCCTTCTCGACTCACAGGTTCACACTCTGCGACTCTGGGCAATAGCTTGCTTAATCTCCACAACGGCCCCTCGCGGCGGGATGCCTGGCTTTCACCTTGTGGATACCCTGCCGGGGTTATCTCACAGGGGAATACCAGGCCGGTTCCCTCAGCAAGCGCCGGCAATCCCACTGCGGGTAGCTGTGCGCTATATAAGCTCAAATACATTTACATACATTTACATTTATATTGTCGAAATGAGCAGATAGGTGTACACCATTTTAAGACCAGTTATAATTATACTGGGATTTGAAGTGTCTATAGATGAGCCAGCCATACACTATACATTCTACAACAATGTATGTCTCAGAATATTCAGTGAGCGTATGTAAGAAATATATCCACTTTATAGAGCTCCAGTTTTAATATATATTACTGTAGCACTGCATGACAACTCTTTCACGTCAGCGTGTATGCAGACTTCCAAAGGAGCATAATATATTGTAAGGGCAAGCTTTAGTTTTTCTCACATGTGTTTCGCAGCAGGCCTTTGAAATAAGGCACAGCCTATTTGTAAGTTATGACCGTAACTCCTAGTAGTTATGCTCAGTCTATACCTTGCATTAATTAAATACTGTTTGCATGTAAAACTTTAATGATAGCTAAAGTGTGCATCACATAATTATTTCCTCACTGAATTAGATTTGCCTCTAGTACTACACTGTTTCTATTTGGGGAGCTTGAGTGTTGTCATCCGTGATGTCATGAAGGATGTAATTTGAGATGCAGTCAGTGATGTAATCAATGATGTCATTTAACAAGCCATGAGTGATATAATATGTGAGATCATAAACAGGGCATGGTGGGGGCACACGTTACATGTAACTCAGTAATCTATAACTGGTGAATTTCAGTGTTTCTTTGTTTTTTTAAAGTTAGTTTATATATTATCACATCACTTAACTATATTATCAATTTGATTTATTTTTCACTGAATATATATATATATTTATACAACAAGGGCGAGTTAGCCTGAAACGCATAGCTGTTCTCTGTGTGGTTGCAACAATAAACCATCTTTGCTGATTCCTGTGGTCCGTCTTCCTCGTTTGCCGGCGTGCGCTGCTGCCTGAAACGCTGCGAAATTCGAGGAGGAGCTTGTGTTTTCATATATATATATATATAGTCGCCAGTAGGTATATATAGTTAGGATCTAGTTTCCATAGGAAATCCGCAACATTCTATTGGGAATAACTTTGGCGCCGGTTGATGAATCTTCGCAAATTTCTCAAAGAAGATGGCCCGCTCCGCTCCTTCCCTGAAAGTTTTGGGGGGATTCGTCAAGTGGGGGCTGAGAAAAAAGTGGGGTCCCAAACCGTGTTTTCCCCATGTTATTTTCCATAGGACGATTAGACACGGCTACAGCCCGAACGGCTGAATGGAATTACACCAAATTTGGCAGAGAGGTAGAGTTCAGTTCGCAGATCGCCCTTTTGCTTAATAGGTGTAAATCTCTCCAGTAGTTCCTGAGAAAATCAAACGGAAAAAAATGTATATATCTATAAGCGCGCACCGTACGCGTACCGTACGCGAGCTGCATGCTGATTGGCTGCCAATGTCTGTCAACACTCCAAAACAGAAATTGTTGGCAGCCATCTTGTGCTAGGTAGACCGAGGTACAAGAAAACAGAAAAACAAATGTGTAGAAAAAAAGGGGGCAGGGTAGAAGCACACTGACCCCCTAGGGCTGTTCAGGGGGTACCACAAGGACCCCCAAGGCCAAAAATGTTTTTTTTTAAAAACCCGGTATGTTTATTTAAAAATTACCCCCCAGGGGGTCCAAATCGCGGGGGCATAGTGATAAAGAAGTATGGGGGGGTGCCCAATCCCCCCCACAATGCCGCGGGGACCGCCGCCCTCCGGGGCAAAGCAAAGCAGCCCCCTGGCGAATACTGGAGGCTCCTGGTGGGCTAGTTGCCCCCCAGGGACCCCCAGTATGCAAGGGGAATTAGTTCCCCCTCTGCAAACACGCCCGGGGGCTGCGTTGCAGAGAGGTGTAAAAAAGGGTGTGGCCTCATTACACCTCTCTGCAATGCAGCCCCCTGGCTTATACTGGAGGCTCCTGGTGGCCTAGTTGCCCCCCAGGGACCCCCAGTATGCAAGGGGAATTAGTACCTCCTCTGCAAACGCGCCAGGGGTTGCGCTGCAGAGTGTTGTAAAAAGGGGGCGTGCCCTCTGAACACCTGCCTACAAAAATGTAGTAAATCAGTATAAAAAAAACAAATTAATACATTTAAAAATTGTCATTTAAAAAGCCTTGCAAATTCAATTAAAAAACCATAATTTTCAGGCCTTATATAGTTAGGAATTAGCATTTGAAAAACCTTGCAAATTCACTGAAAAAACCATAGGTTTCAGGCCTTATATAGTTAGGAATTTGCATTTAAAAAACCTTGCAAATTCACTGAAAAAACCATAGGTTTCAGGCCTTATATAGTTAGGAATTAGCATTTAAAAAACCTTTGAAATTCACTGAAAAAACCATAGGTTTCAGGCCTTATATAGTTAGGAATTCGTTTTTAAAAAACCTTTGAAATTCACTCAAAAAACTATAAGTTTTAGGAGTGTTATAGTTAGCTGGACATTTCACTCATACAAAACCATTGAAATTGCTCCTATATAGTTAGTTGTACTAACTATATTTCGCGCACCCGCAATCCACTGCTGATGATGTCACATATTACATCATTCATGACATGGTCAGTGACATCACTGATGACATCTCAAATGACATCAATGATGACATCACTGATGACATCATCCACGTGACAATCACATACACCTTTTCATACACTAGTAAAATCGTTCATCATTTGTAAAATACAGAGTATCATATTTGAATCCATTGACACAGCAATACAAGTATCTAAAAACCCACTCATTGATTCCTAGAGGTATACACACATCTAATCACTTACCTGTAGATTCACTCATACATGCTGTCAATGAACAATAGAACACTATCAACAATACTTATACGCCTATATCGACATTACACACTTCATCTATTCATTTAGATAGTAAGTCATACTTAGTGAATTATAAAATCATGATTACAAGTATACAGTTATCCATATAGTCACTCAAACAATCATTGAGTCTTATGTATACTTATTTATATGCAACAATTGACACATACACTGCCTTTTATTTTTCTAGTTTGTTGAACATGTACCATTAAGAAATATATTTGCTCATCACCACACCCATAAAGAGATTCACTCACCCAAACAACTGTTAGAACAAGTAGTTTTAACTTCATATATCTACTGAATCAACTATTCACACATCTTTGGAGAGTCACACCCCCCCACCAAACCACACACACTTTCACGCTCCCATACAAATACTCAGTTAACTAATCAATAACTAATATAGACTTTCACATAACTAGTAACCAACGGTAGAACCAGTTTACACAACAACTGACACAGTGATACAGATATTCACACAGTTTAGTCACTATCCACTATATTTAGTGAGACACTATAAATTGGTCAAGTAAACAGTCAATTACACTGCTACTAAATCCTCCATCCAAATATTTATTTATATATATCCACTCATTCTTCAATGCAAATTGCTATATATATAATGCATATTTAAATAATGAAGCAAACCACATTCACTGGATGATGTCATCAGTGATGTCATCCGTGATGTCATTTGAGATGTCATCAGTGATGTCACTGACCATGTCATGAATGATCTAATATGTGACATCATCAGCAGTGGATTGCGGGTGCGCGAAATATAGTTAGTACAACTAACTATATAGGAGCAATTTAAATGGTTTTGTATGAGTGAAATGTCCAGCTAACTATAACACCCCTAAAACGTATAGTTTCTTGAGTGAATTTCAAAGGTTTTTTAAATGCTACTTCCTAACTATATAAGGCCTGAAACCTATGGTTTTTTCAGTGAATATATATATATATATATATATATTCACTGAAGAAATCAAAGGTTACAGGAGCGTTATAGTTAGGCTTATATTTCACTTGTTCAAATCCAGTGAAATTCAGCAGCTATAGTTACCAGAGCTAACTATATGCCCTCGCAATGCATTGCTTAACTTTGGCGAGTACGAGCAACGAAAAACTGCTCTTTGGAGCGCAGAGTGCAGAATACTCCACAAACTCTGAAAACACTCCAAACTCACCACCCAGGCCTAATCATATTCCTGTGTATGTAAACATGTATAATTTGAATACATGTATGTATTTAGATATGTGTATTTCTTTGTACTCACACACACACACACACACACATATAAATGAAAAAAGAAGAAAAAAGAAAAAAAGGACAGTTCTAATCTGGCGGAAAACCAAGTAACCAAAGAAACATGGGAACTCTGGATATACCATAAGATAATATTATTTGCTGCTAGAACTGTTTTTTGGAAAACAAGGAATAGATGGGCGATGAAATATTTGGAACATTGCCTTCTCAGTATGAACAATATGAAACAATGATAGTTGTTACTGATGTTTTCAAACGTATGAAATATTTTTAGGCTTTGCAATTTATGAATTTAGAACCTTGGACTACGATCTATAATTCGACTATTATTGAATTTATAGTGATTAGCTATGCACTTAAGGTTACTTAGGGCCAGATGTAGGTCGGTCGGTAACGGCCGAAAATCGGTATTTTCGGCCGTTACCGACCGGTTTGCAAGATTTGGCATGTAGGGGGCAATATTTTACCGAATTGGTAAAATTACCGATTCGGTAATTTTGCCAATTCGGTAAAATAAAAAATCGGTAAATTTACCGATTTGAAGCCACCCATATGTAAGTGGGACTCTTCAGAGTCCCAGGAGCCTTTACGAATCGGTATTTTACCATCAAAACCAATTTGATGGTAAAATACCGATTCCGGTGTGCATGCACATGAGTGCATGCACACCTATGTCATGTGACAGGCAGACCTGCCCTTAGGGCAGGTATGCCTGCCACATGGCACCTGTGCCTGTTTTGGGGGTGCCAGAGGGTGTCAAAGTGACACCCCCTGCACCCTTGTGAATTCTTTAGTTACCGATTCGGTAAATACAGAATCGGTAATGCCTAATCATTCCTATGGGCTTCAAAGCCCATAGGAATGAATGGACATTACCGATTCGGTATTTACCGAATCGGTAATTAAAGAAGTGTTAAGGATTCGGTAACGAATCCAGATGTTGGCACCTACATACCATTTACCGATTTTGAAATACCGAATCGGTACAATTCGGTATTTTAAACTCGGTAAATGTTTTTTACCTACATCTGGCCCCAAGTTCTTGAATAATATTGAGATTATAAATGCACTAGTCACTTTATAAATGCAAGAACAGAATTAGGATATATTTATTCAGTAATTTTTGGGTATTGAAAACAAAAGTCAAAAAGTACTTCACAGTGACTGGTTCACATAATGAAGACTGCAAATCAAATACATATCGCCTTGGATCACAAGAACATGTGTTTACTGAAATCAAAACATCATATGTTCAATGTAATAGATCTCATAACACATACTGAGAAAATCACAGTAACATAAAATTAGAACCTATGAGATTCTTCCATGACTCGTACACACTATTACCAAAAATCACTCGCCCTTTAAAGTAAATCAAATGAATTTATAAGGTTGCCTCATATCATAAATGATGGATTATTGTATTTATCATCTTTTTACTTTAAAAATAGGATTGACTAACATAGTCAAAAGCTGTCACTTGAACGGCAAAGATATAATCCTCAAACATCATTCAAATTGTCTAACAAAGAATGTAGTTTATTGTATTCAGTGTCCTTGTGCTTTGACCTATATTGGTAAAACTACCCAAGAAATAAAAAAACGTATTTTGCAACACCAGTCACGCATCCGTAGTAATGTTACCACTGCACCATTGGTTGAACACTATCACAAATTGTCACACATACCCTTTGAAATGAAATGGTTCGTGCTGGAAGTTGTGAAGAACACAAAGAGGCGACAAAACGTTGATAAGTTGCTCACACAAAAAGAAAACAAATGGATTTGGATATGTAATACTGTAGACAATGGATTGAACTCTTTAATTGAGTGGCATACTTTGGCAACACTGAGATGATCATTCTGCTAACCATTTTGTAGATTGTATTTGAAGTGATCTGACAGGTATTAATTTATAGTCTGTTTTCCACACTTTAAGGCTCGTATATGTGGTTTTAACGGAAAAGTACTGGCATTTGACAGTGGAACTGTTTGGATAATATATGCTGTTGACTTCCACTAGTTTCGCCATAACCTTTTGTCACATTATTGGACTCTTTCTGTAGCCTATTTTGTAGGTTTGGCCACCCTCTTTTACGATTAATATAAGTCTTACGACTAATATAAGTCGATTGACTTTTTGATATGGCCGTATTGACTGGCGTGCACTTATAATAGGCATGTTTATGGCCTCTGGCCGCTTCCAATGATAGAGACTCTTTGGCGGTCTCGTGTGTCGTTTTTTAACTTTTTTTACTTTTTCCCCTACTTGGACATTTGGCCATAATGTTAGGTTATACACGCTCCGCAGCTTAATTTTTTTGATTACGAGGCAGGTGAGAGCATGAATACTTGCAATGGCGTCATCGCGTATATACCGTTTGTTAAAGAATGAAGCTATGGCGATTATCCGCTGTCCTCGTACTTTTGAGACGGGTGTCCGCGTGATCGTGTGAGGCCG
Organism: Lissotriton vulgaris; assembly: GCF_964263255.1. Lineage (NCBI taxonomy): Eukaryota > Metazoa > Chordata > Amphibia > Caudata > Salamandridae > Lissotriton > Lissotriton vulgaris. The sequence continues at coordinate 1,907,414,646 of NC_141685.1, read as the reverse complement.
GCTCCTGATTCAGATTTCTCTGATTCTTCGATAAGTAAGTAACAGTAACGCTTTGGTGCGCCTGCTTAATAGATAAGTTTTTTGGCGGCTGCAGGTTGTAATTATGCGATATTGATCTCATTTTTAGGCAATTGTGTGACTTATTTCATGTAAGTAACTTTCGACTGACTTACACGTTGGTGTAGACGGGTTGTGTAGGTGGGTCTGTCATATTAATGTTATGCTTTGTGTGTATTGTATTTTATAGATGACTATTCTCACATTTTTTCCACGTGAGTAATACTCATATATGTAAATTGATGTATAGATGGAATATATGCTCCGGTTGTGGGGTAGTCTTATCATTATTGTTGGTTATATCGACAGATTCTACAATGTCTGATTAATTAAGACATGTGAGTACCTGTGGCTTCTAACTGGTGAATATATGAATATAGTTTTTTGGAGATGTTTTTCATAGACGCTACCTTTTAGGTTTATTAGAATCACTTTTGGGCACTTTTGTGGCTGGCATGTATTCTTAAGGGTTATACTGTCTTTCCTTTATTTCTATTGGCACTTATGGCAATTTAGCACTTTGGTTTCCTTTGTTTTTTTTGTGTGGTGAGCAAATTTCGTTACCTCTTTGTATTATAGGGTTGAGATGTATTATTATTGTTGTCTTTTTCAAATTAGATGTATTTGTGCAACGTTCTGTCCTGAAGGTGGTCCCAAGGATCTGATTAGACCAACGGGGGACCGAAACGTTGACGCCTAGCATCGTATCGCATATTTATTACAGATATTGGATGTCTACTTGACTATATGTTGTGTTTCACTCTCATCTATATGGTTTTTTGATTATCCATACCGGAAGCGATAGATGCTTTATATACTACTGCTAAAGAATACGTGATTTTGTTAATAGTATTTTGGTTGCCAGAAATTAAGTTGCTGATGTTAAAAATCGAATACAATATACTGTTTTGATACAGTCAGGTATATCTACATCTTTTCCCTGTGACTATTCAGAGTGAATGTTCATGTATATGACATTGTTAAAAATGTAATAATATTGTCTAAATAATTCCTCTAGGGACATTGTGCTTATGTTATTGAATATACCCAGTTCCAAGGGGATTATTGGGTGGCTCTTGTTGTATATCTGTGTGGATGTATAGCACCATATTAATGAGATGACTGGTTGCTGTCCTTTTGAAATTATGAGAGAGAGGAGACCCAGGACTAAAAGAAGTCCTTCGTGGTTAGTTGAATCTTCTGCAGTCAATGTGGATTTGAATTTTGCGAGACAGATTAGAGGACACTCATTACATATATAAATCTAAATATGACGATAGAAGGTGCTCTATTGGTGGCACAAACATCATGGTAGGAATGTCAGTGAAGGAAGCCCTGGAGAGTAAAGAGAGAGTCACTTTTTAGGACCATATGAAGTTGTGGAAGTTTTATAAAATGCTGTGAGGCTGAGTGATGGAAATGTATGGCATTTTAAACGTATTGCCATTCTTAAAGGAGGAAAACATTTAAATTGCAAAGCCCCTTCCAATGTTGTCAATAATTTCGAGACCGACATGGGTTCTCAATGTGAGGGTGGTGATGTGGAGAGGGAACCTGATGTGCAAAATGAGCAAAGTGAGCCATGGAAAATGTCATTATTGGTGAAGAAGGATTTGTGCAGGGCAATTAGGAGAGAGGTCATTACAGGAGGAAAGATGATTAGAAAGAAACCTGTATGGATGTCTGAATAGGCTGTTTAATTCTGTAATGTGTTGACCTATCTTTTTGCAATTTGTTTTCTTTGCATCCATTGATAAATGCTCATACTTCTTTTGCATTTATTGTTATGGATTGATTATTTGTTAATCTTTCTTACTTGTGTATATTTTAATTGTAATTGTTTTATAAAGATGGAGGATGTGTTGTGTTTATTTGTGCTCGCTCTGCTCTGCTCTGTAGTGTGCCTTCCAAATTCCAGTTTGGAGTGATGGTGTGGCCACCAGGCAGTTGCTGTAGGATCCAGAGAAGGAGGACCTTGTTCCGGGTGTTGCTGTAACAGAAACAAATACTTGTTTTAAGTAATATTGAGGCTATGTGTATTACTTTGCAATTACATTTTGTGTGAGTTTTTAGCGCGGACTCGACCTTTGGGTATCAGAGCGCGTTACCTGAGCACCAGTTGAATATAAACGGACACGTTCATTTTGTTAGGCACAGGGCGATTGAGTGATTTGACAAGAATCACAGGATGTTGAGTGCCCCTGCCGAGACTCGAACCCTGTTCTACAGCTTTCAAGATTTGTTACCCTTAAAATATATAAGTTCGCCTTCAACTCAAAGAGATGTAAGAATGATTTGTGGCCTTTCGGGAATCTACGGGGTGTTGATGCGATGCCATTTTTGCGCTCTGGTAACATTCCCACGTACCTAAATTGGGCAGTCCATGAATGAGATCGGACCGGAACATACCTTCCAAAGCAAAGCGGTAGCGTGTCTTGCTTCCTTGTGCAGAACGACGGCATTGAATGCCACAGCTTCAAAGGCAGAACGAGACAATAGACAGGGAGAGCGTGATGAATGTGCGTGCCTGGGGCCAGGCGTTTTAAGTTTCCTCACAAATATGTCAGTTAAGCGTGGATTACGAGCACCTATCAGTGGGATACAAAGGAATTGTGAGACACCGTGAAACGCAGACGAACATTACTTCAAGTTCCATCGCATATGAGGTCAGAGCAAAACCAGCTGTCACTGCCCGTCAGGGCACAGAGCAAGCCACTGGCCGGAAACCTGATGATTACATTTAGCCTTTTCTCGGAATGTAAGTAATAAAGGGACAACGTGAACGAACCCTCGGAAAAGGTATCTATTTCCAGGTACTTTTCTCATCGGCTTCAATGAATAAATACAGCACGATCAAGATGGTTCAGCATTGTTGCCAATGTGTGCTTTGGAAAGGGTTAATGTGAAAATAGCTCTCATTTCTTAATCATAACAAGCTCAGGAACATTTCAGTTGTGCGTGGCATCAGGATGTGTTTTGGGAACATACTCCTCCGGATTCCAGATTGCATAACCGGAAGATCCCTCGTTTGGTGATTCACACACAGCTTGTGTTTCTAGGTCTCCCTTGACGGCGCAGCGCCCACCAGACCTTATGTGATTAGCAGAAAAAGAACTTTCAAAAGTACTGCTGAGAGAATGGGCTAGGTGCAGCACACTTATTGAGTAACTTGAGTACAGCATTTGATTGAGCGGATGTAGTATGCTTCCACTGAAAAAGTGTGCTTCCACTTTTTGCCTTGTCGAAAAGCTTATGCTCCATACAGCAGGACTATGCTGGTTCTAGTGACAAGCCAATAAGTAAGTAAGTAATTTATTGTTTTTAGGTTAACAAAAACTATTACAAAAGAGGAATACATTAAAAAACAAGTCTCACAAGAAAAATAAAAAAAGACCTTTAAAAACAAGAGTTTTGAATAAAAGGCAAAGATAAAAGACAGTAAAAAGTGCAGGTAGAATATATTGTTCATGGCAACATGACAAGCCAATAATCAAAATTACAGAGCTAATATTTTCAGTATGTAAAACGACGATTAAGGCAGTATTCATTGTGAGGGGCAGATTTTAAAGAAAATAGGCTTTTAAGGGTGTATTGCTATTATTCTCTGTTAAGGCCGCAGAGAGGTATTTTGTTACATGGGATCCCGAAGATTAACATTTTAGGCAGGGGTTTTGGTCCTGGTTGTTCTTTCTGACAATCCATGTGGATAGAAAATTTACACAGTGATACTCCTTGTTAGACCCTCTTGGAGAGATCCTATTTTGCTTTGTCAAATGTAATTCTGATATCTAATTTTAATATTGTTTGCCTGGCGGTTGTTTTGTGAGAAAGCTTACACTGAATACAGTAGGTGTGAGTTGCTTATAAGACAAGTCAATGGTAAAGGCTATAGATATGAATGGTTTATTGGAAAACGTTAGGTAAGATATTGGTTTATTGGAAAACGTTAGGTCAGATATCGTAAATAGATTCTGTTTATTATGAAAACTTATGACAAAGACAGTAGGCCTGATTTATTCATTACGAAATACATATGTTAAAGTCCTGTAGGTATTTAAGGCTGGCCTGTTATTTTACTGAGCTAAAGCCTGGTGACGTATTTTGTTACATTGAATTTCACAGATTACCCTATTTGGAAAGGATTTCCGTGTTGAGTCCCACTTTGTCAAACACTACGAGTAGAGGATTTTCCCTATTATGGTTCCTGAAACAATCTCTTCGGAGAGCCTGAAAAGCTTAATTATCGGCCAATATCTTGTAATAAAAAATAATTAAAATATACATATATTACAGAGGCAGCTATAGTACATTTGCAGTTAGTTCAGACTTTTCATTGCAAGGGCAAATGCTCTTTTGATAATACATTTGATGCCAGTCAATGCTCTACACATAACTCTCCTAAAAAAGTTCAGGCTGCTTAGATTCTTTATGGCAAGTTTCTTGCAGATCTATCCAGTGGGCACTAAAAAACACAGACTGGGCGCCAAAGGGTCAGTGACTATTTTCACTGCCATATGATTCTTTGCTACTTCTTACAGAATACAGAACTAAACTGAATTTTACCAGACGTGGGATGACAGTAGAACTTTTCTCCAGGTCGTGCATTTGACTGAGTTTGGTGTAAATCTATACACCAGTTTTCAACAAATTAGTTTTTAATAAGTGTTCCAGTCTTTTAATTAAAAGGTTACATTATAGAGATGTCGGGACTGTTAATTTTCCAAGTTCCACAAACTCAGTTTTGGGGACCTCCATGGAACCAAAATTCCAAAAATGTTCGCAATTGATTGGAAGACAGAGCTTTCTTTGGTGTCATCCCTTTTTGTTCCTCACATGTTGCACATTTTCTCCCTTCATCGTGAAAAAAAAGAAAGGGCACTAATAGGGTCATTGTAAGAACACTCTGACAGCCAGGCCCATGTGGAAGTTCCTAAAGCGGACCCCATGTTAATACATTTTTTTACATTCGGAGTTTGCTCTGAAGACCCCGAGATCCACGAATCATGGCTGCCAACCCATTGCAAACATCATGGGATAGGGACTGCAAACAAAATGAAAGTTTCGTGGACACAAGTTGTCCTATTTACAGGTTGATGTCCCCAGGGAAAGGTCCAACATGGGTCCAGAAGCCAATGACATTTCACAAACCCAAGGAAAGGACCGAACTCTCCTAAAAATAAAATAAAAACTCAGCCTGCGGAGGTTGTCCGGTGAGTGGGTTGTGAGGCCAAGGCAGGTAGACCACAGGGCCTGGATGAAATCAAGGACCTGTGGCCAGCCCCTGCAATGCACAGCTGATGATGATATGTGCACCTTGGGGGTTGGCTGCAAATAGGAAGTTAATTGCAAACAGACAGTGGTCCAAAGCAGTTCAAAGATAAAGAACATTGATAATAAGACAAGCCTTGATGAGCTGCTTATGTATTTGTCCAAGTCCAGCCGGACATGGAATTTATTTTAACAATGAAGAAATATTTATAAATCACATTACAAGAAATATAAAGAGCACAATCCAATGCCTTACCGCAGGACAGAAAAAATTAAAGAGATGAAAATAGGTATGAGAGAGGAAAGGTTTTACAGGCAGGAAAAAAGCTGAGCTAACTGGACACTCTCAGATCGATAGTGCAAGTGTTTTACCAGAGTAGTATACACAGTAAATGATACACATTGGTTTATGCGCATAATGATGAACTATGCAAACACCAAACACACAAACGTTCCAATATTTGTTCGTGAATCGGCTCTACGATGACTAACATTTTAAATATGAGACACTAGGTGGCAGTGTTTTGCACATTCACTATTTAAAGAAAATGTTTTCTGCATGCAAGCACTCGGCACGGTTAAGAAATAATTGTGCTTCACCAAATTACTCCGAATAAACACTACTGGGTATGGGCTCCTAAGCAGCAAGGCCAAGCCACAGCCTAGTATATCAACAATAAAAAAGCGCCAATGCTGCCATTAATTGTTTCTCAAGATGTCATCATCTCACAATCGATTTAAACATAAAGTGAGGGGATCTAAGTCTCTTGAATAAATCTTCAATTTTATTGACTTTTTACTTCATTTGAGTTTTTTTGATTTTTTCTAGATAATTTCTCAGTTTAACAAAGCATATAACATACAAAATATGAAACACATTATATACATTAAAAACACTCCCCTTCCAACACTCACACATACGCACATTTGTGAATCACAGTCAAACACTCTCAGGCACACTCTACAATGCATGATACATATAAACAGTTATACATAAATCAATATAGATTGTTTACCTATAATGCAATAGATATTCCTTTGAGCCTATTTGTAAATCTTCACAGGAAATTTCTATATTCTTTTTACATTCTTATGGCATGAAAAAACACATAAGGTCTACGCGTTTCGAACTCTTCGTATTTATCGAGTTCTCATCAGGACCACACACTGTGAAAATGAAAAAGAGGAAGGGAGACCTGGGTTAGATTTTTGTTCTTAACCAAATGTCGAAGTTACTATGTGGCTCAACAGCCGCCTCTCAAATCAATTAGTCGAAGTCCTCAGGCACACGGCGCGGGACAACCTAAACAACATTAAAACATAGAGCTCAGCCGAGCTGTCTATGGATGCTCTGTGTATGATGCAATAATTCACGTTCACAATATCTTACTCACCGGTGTGTCTTGTTGTGTACACCACCTTTCTGTAAATGGACAATGCGATTTATATTCGGTCAAAGTATTGTCTATTTTGAAGGACTGAAACAATCGTTTTCTTACATGAAGTCGTTCTTACCTAAGTTTTCTTTTTGATTGGCGGGGGGTTGTATGTTTATTTGATTAATTAATGCTCACTCCTGAAATTATAAAGAGCATTGTTACTATGTTGCTCTATGCCTAATTGGTTGTATGTGACCGTTGAGTGTGAGTTGTCACATTACCTTCAAGGAGAGAAGCCTTTGTGGGGAGCCGGAATCTGTTATTGGTGATGTCCTGAAATGACAAAGCGATGTCTCCGTGTCATTTCATTTCCCTAGCTAGCTCTTACGGGATAGCGTTTTGGATCTATTCGCACTAAAAAATATAAAGTTAGCTCTTTACCTTAATTCTGGACTTGATTCATTGGAGCTCCGGCTCCTGGGGGTTTGTTTACTCGCTGGTACTCGTACGGTTTGTTACCGGTTTGCGGGCCGTTTATACACCACTTCCGGGTCGCGCCATCTTGGAGTGTGTTAATGTACCTTTGTTTCTTTTCCGCAACATCGATTCAGGCTTCGATGTTCACTCTGTTTTGGAAAACAAAATTGTGGACCTTTTACAGAGTGATCAAAGTATTTGATTTGATGTCGATGTAATTATTGTAATTTTCACGATGGTACCTCTCCTTGAAGGTAATGCGACAACGGACACTCAACGGTCACATACAACAAATTAGGCATAGAGTACCATAGTAACAATACTCTTTATAATTTCAGGAGTGAGCATTGAATAATCAAATAAACATACAACCCCCCGCCAATCAAAAAGAAAACTTAGTTAAGAACGACTTCATGTAAGAAAACGATTGTTTGAGTCCTTCAAAATAGACAATACTTTGACCTAATATAAATCGCATTGTCCATTTACAGAAAGGTGGTGTACACAACAAGACACACCGGTGAGTAAGATATTGTGAACGTGAATTATTGCATCATACACAGAGCATCCATAGACAGCTCGGCTGAGCTCTATGTTTTAATGTTGTTTAGGTTGTCCCGCGCCGTGTGCCTTAGGACTTCGACTAATTGATTTGATTACACTTATATAGAGGTAAGAGGTTGAGAGGCAGCTGTTGAGCCACATAGTAACTTCGACATTTGGTTAAGAACAAAAATCTAACCCAGGTCTCCCTTCCTCTTTTTCATTTTCACAGTGTGTGGTCCTGATGAGAACTCGATAAATACGAAGAGTTCGAAACTCGTAGACCTTGTGTGTTTTTTGATGCCATAAGAATGTAAAAAGAATATAGAGATTTCCTGTGAAGATTTACAAATAGACTCAAAGGAATATCTATGGCATTATAGATAAACAATCTATATTGATTTATGAATAACTGTTTATATATATCATGTATTGTAGAGTGTGCCTGAGAGTGTTTGATTGTGATTCACAAATGTGCGTATGTGTGAGTGTTGGAAGGGGAGTGTTTTAAATGTATATAATGTGTTTCATATTTTGTATGTTATATGTTTTGTTAAACTGAGAAATTATCTAGAAAAATCAAAAAAACTCAAATGAAGTAAAAAGTCAATAAAATTGAAGATTTATTCAAGAGACTTAGATCCCCTCACTTTATGTTTAAATCGATTGTGAGATGATGACATCTTGAGAAACAAATAATGGCAGCATTGGCGCTTTTTGATTGTTGATATTACTAAAATACTCCAGAAATATTTGTGCACTGGGGAACCTGTCTGGTGTTTATTCATTTTTATTAACTTTCTCTGTCCTGGCAAACATTCAGCCACTAATGCTCCTGTCTTTGCTTATGCACCACACAGAGATCCTTTATGGGCGAATGAACAGCAGGACTGTGATATTTATTTGAGATCAAGCTACAACCGTCTAGTTTTTATTAAGAGAACAAAAGAAAGTGGAGAAATATGTCAGCGATGCGACAAAGACGTCAACGCCCTGTTTGTTTAGGATCATATAACATATTTTTTGCCTTCATACAAAGGTAATACAACAGTAACAAAGAATGATGAAGTCTTTCTTGTCCAACATATTTCTAAAGAAAAGCAGCTGCAGAGCAAGCCAGGGACAGAATATGCAATAAACCTCTGGGCGAGTGACAGCCCATCAGATATAGCCACAGCGTGAAAGAGAAAGCACACCGGTATGCGCGTGCCCTTGCACATCTCTTTACAGGGCGGACAGAAGAGGTGCACGTGGGGACTGGCTTTACTGGCGGCGGAAAAAAAAAGTCCCCAGAGTATCACGCCGCCAGTACAGGGACCAATACCCGTGTGCACATCTTCTGTCTCGTTTGTCTCCCACCGTGCACGCTGGAATCATATCGATTCCATAAGGCCTCTCATGGCAGAGCAGTGCATGCGCAGCTTTCGCCAGGCCGAGACCTAAAAACAGAGGCAGAGGAAGAAAGTGGGAATTAAAAAGAACCTGCAATAGAGAGAAACAAAGATGTGATAAGTATGGTGTTGGAAGAAAGAGGACTGAGGTGGAGTCAAGAAGAGGCAGCCTCCGTATTTTTCATCGAACAAATTTGCAGCAGTAGGGGCAGGTTTCTAAAAATCTCCTACACATATGCACTTATTTTACCAATTGAGCACTGCTGGGGGCACTGTAGCCAATGCACCTCATATACAATGTACAAAAGTGGTGAAGGCAGGGTGCTATGGGATCCTCAGACAAAATGATATCTGTGCATAACATAATTTCTTAACCATACACTAGAGTGTTCTGTCGTTATTTGGTGTTGGCTTTCTGAACTGCAGTTTTGGAACCTTGTTCATCAACAATATCCAGTCATGCTTACAACTAGCTGTCAGACATTCAACAACTTGTCCCCTGAGATAACAATCAACCTCTCTTAAATCTGAGTTTATTGCCCAGATGTCCAAAAGCACCAACTGCTTCCCTTCTGTGAACTGCAGGCTCAGACAGCCAAAAACAGGAATTGACATGAATTTGTTCAAAAGGGCATCCTCAGAGTTAGGAAACCTCTCAGTTAGATTTTTTTGACTTGTAAAACCCTTTTGCCAGAATGCTTGATCATAATGACAAAGATGGAGCACAAAAAGTCGAAAGTTCAAAACATGAAGCATCATTGAGTTCTGAGTGAAGTAAAAGAAAACTATGTCATGTTTTAAGAGGATGTGGAAAGAGCATAGAGTGGTAGCTGAGCAAAGAGATGTAATGACAGCATTTTAGATTTTAAGAGCTAGAAGAGAGATGTGGTTGAAACACGAGATGGGTGAGGGACAAGTGGAACCTAAATATTTGTTTCATTTATTTTATTTTCATATTTTATACAGTGCTGGATAATGACGGAATGACACTTCATAGATAACGGCAGCACATGATGGGAGAGGATAGAATAAGAGAAGCCGAACCATAAGCTTACTTAGAAACAATCAAAGAAAAATAAACTAAAGGTGAGTACCAACAGAAACAGATAGACAAAGCAGAAACAGGAAGCATGCATGGACGGTAAATAAACAGTTGAATAAAAGACAGAATAAAGCGGTCGAAGAGAAATGGAAAGCAGACCAAAAAGAATTGCAAACCAATTCCACTCGAAGATCCTGGGTAGAGGTAACTGGTAACAAGACTGGCAGTGGTACGTGCATGTGTGCACAGTCTGCTTTTTTTTAAAGCACAGACTCATGCTTGTGACGTGTTCCTGCTCGCTCCCGCAAGGTGGATGACGCCACAAGAACGAGTATGTGCTTCGAAAAAGAGCAGAACGACAGCTAAAGGTCTCTTATGCAGTGCAGCGCATGCGCGCTGCGTAGGCGACACCTGAAAATATAGCTATGGGAAAGGATTGATAAGTTGGAAGGGTAGGTTAAAAGTGTATGGGATTCTTTGCGAGGCAAGCAATATGCCACAGATGGTTTGATGAGTTCCCCCATAAAGTCCACAAAAGATCGGGGAGCAAGGGCTATGGAACCCATGAATCAGGAGATTCAGACGATGGAAGCAGGATCTGATGATTCTGAAACACTTCTGATGATCCGTTTGAGGCCAGGGACTCAAAGAACTACATACTCCAGCTAAAGATACAGCGGGAGATTATAGGTGTAAGGTGTGCCTTAACAGTAAGAATCAGACAAGAGAAGAAAAACATATTGGGTCCGTTGAGTAAAATCATGCAGTGTTGCAGCTACTCCCAGCTTCAGCCCTTTATGCTGTAGTATTGAAGAATGTGGAACCTTATGCACTAACCAAAAAGAAGGTTGGTTTGAGCTGAAAAAAAAGTGATTCACCGGATGTCTAGAAAGCTGGGCCCAGGCCAACACCTTAACAAAACAAGCATTTGCAATGCAATAGGTCTCGCATTTGCAAGAGTTTAAGCTATTGGGATTGTAAATGACAATGCCTTTTATTTCTCTCTTTTGATAATTAACACATAAATAAAAGGCATTGTCCTTTACAACACCAATAGCTCAAACTTTTGTAACCGCAAGATCTATTTCATTTCAAAGAAGTGGCAGCCATCATTCCGGGCTGCTTGGAAAGTGAAATTGCGCATAGCATGCGGAATGTTGCAGGAAAGCATGTCTTGGGTGAACGCCTGTACAGAGCAAGACAACAAAGTGGGTCGCCTCTAGGTGCTTACGAGCGGAGCAAATACAGTCCAGTCTATTTCTATGCTTACAACACTTTCAGTTTGTGCTGTGCGATCCGCTGTTTGCAGATCCTTGTGATTTGCCCAGGATCACACAATTCTATCAAGATACCCGGGTAGCTAGGGTCATAACTCTGCTCCGGTCAATTTTAAGGGGACAAATTTAGCCACTATGCCGCTGTAGTCTGTCCAGTACCATGTCTTCGTTGATGCTATGCGGCAGTTGATGGAAAGCATCATCTATTTGAGCCAGGTCAACTTGGTGAGATTCTACCGGTAATCACACGGTCTCTTAGCAACAGGATGGGATTTTTACAGACGCACCAGTGGGGCCAGACAGTCCCCTCCCCAGCACTGACACATAGCCCCGGGGTAGGCGCCGCTCTGCACGAGGAGGATGAGAAGCCGAGCCTGCCAGGGTTCAGATTTTACTCCCAAGACCACTGAACCCCCTGGCTCCTGCACCACGGGGGTGGCGGCTGGCTGAAGGGTCTCTGATTAACATCTGCTGAGGTGGCAGGGAGTGATGTGGAAGAGGGACTATATGCAGCAGGGTGGAGCCTTCTCTTTCCAGCTTGACAGGGCCAACTTAGTATGCGATAGAGAATGTCTGCACTGAGTCACATCTATAGGTTTGTGGGGTTTGGGTACGTGGGAGCAGGGGTGGAAATAATGCATGCAATTAAATCCCAAATTAACAACAGTTTGCACATGTCGAATAGAGTAGTGATGGAAGCAGCAAATTACTCGTCTTCCAAAAACGCCTCCATTCTTCCCTTCTAAGAGGAATCTCTGAAAAGGAAGGGTTGCTCTGACAGCCCCACCTCAACCCTATTAACTGCGTGATGAATAATACACCAGCTTAAACTGAGCCTCAAAACCCACAAAAGTGGCAAAAATATAATGATATTTCAAGAAGCAGAATTAGGCTAAAGCAAAATATCCTTTGGGGTGCACAGGGAGAGCGCCTCCTCACCCCCTGGATTTCTCACCTGCAATATTTCATTTTAGTGTTAATGATGTGTTTCAATTAGTGACCCATGTAACAGAGCACCTAGACCAGGGGTCTCCAACCAGTAGCTCGGGAGCTACTGGTAGCTCACCAGCACCCTCAAAGTAGCTCACAGAGGTGGAAGCCGAAACAAGCCGATCTCTGAGATTCTGTGTGTATTAAACAAAGCAGCACTTCTCGTTTCATTACCCGTAAGAGTTACATACAGCCAAACCAATGGCAGGGCCTCTTGAAAAGTCTGGCCTATAAATCTATCAATCAGGGATTTATAGAGCGCAGTACTTGCCCGTGAGGGTCTCAATGTGCTGGGGGGTAATTTGGGCAGCTCCGGTCATTCGAAAAGCCAGTTCTTAAGGCTCTTCCTGAATGCTTGCAGTGTGGGGCTTCGTCTGATGCTGAAGGGGAGGTTGTTTCAAGTGTTGGCAGCGATGTAGGAGAAGGATCTGCCTCCTGTTCTGGCTCTGTGGGTGTGGGGGATTTCAGCCAAGGCCTGGTCAGTGGAGCGGAGGTTTCTCTTGGGGGCATAGAGGAGATTCTCTCATTGAGGTATTAGGGTCCGGTGTTGTGGAGGGTTTTGTAGGTGTGTGAGCAGCTTCAAGGTCACTCTTTTTTTGACGGGGAGCCAGTGGAGGTATGGTAGGTGCTGGGTGATGTGGTCTTGTTGTGAGATGCTGAGGACAAGTCTGACTGCGGCATTCTGGATGGACTGGAGTTTGTGACGCAGAGATTTCTTGATTCCGGCGTGAAGGGCATTACCGTATTCCAGCCTGCTGGTGATGAGTGCATGGGTGTCAGTCTTCTTGAATTCGGGGGATCCATTTGAAGGTCTTGCAGGGTATGCAGAGGGTGTTGAAGCATGAGGAGGCTGAGGCATTGGCCTATGGGTCTGCCACATGAACCAGCTTTATCCACTTTAAATCTACCTAAGAAGGAGATTGGCCATGTTATATGCCCTGCTCTATCAGTCGCACTTTATGTGACATCAGAGAATAGTGGCAGCAGTAACCAGGGCTGACCCACCAAAGTGTGTAACTGCAGGAACTAGAGTGAAAATGTGTTAGTTAGGACCATGATCAACCAAAGAGCTGAGCGAAGAGAGTATGCATCCATGACAGAGAAAATTAGAAGCATCACATTAATTTTTGTGTGGGTGTGTGACATTGTGTTCCTCCCTAATAAACAGTGTTGATTCCTTAACGCTAGTCCTAGTGTAAAGGACAGTCAAATATGTATGCTGGTCCCCGTCATAAGAGTATTATCTCTGACGCAATTATGCCCGTTCATGGTATAATTGTGCCATAGCCATAATATTAATATCCTTCACTATTTTGGGCATACAATTCTAGTAATGACATGCTTACTGCCATCACTGACATATTAAGAGCATGCCTGGCCTGCTTTTAGCCATTTCTGACAGAGTGGCAACCGCTTCTCCTATAAAAATGGCCATAACTGATATATTGGGCATCCAGCTGTGGCACAGTGGTAGCCCTAGATTAATCGTGGGCATTATTGTCATAATAGAGGCATTCTTAGTGTTATGGTGAGCAAGCATGGCCTTTGATTCCATTACCTGGGTATTTCAAGCAGAATTTGTCCATTAGAGGCATTTTTACATGGCGGTACTCAATGAAGACGAAAAGCTGATGTTGAGGGATAGTGTATTTTCTAACAATGAAAACTGATTTGATTTTTAAAGGAAAAAATTATGCTTTCTCAGAAAAGGCTTTTATTCAGGAAAATTGAGTTTGATTGCTCAAAGTGGAAAGTGGTTTTGATAGACAAATATGTGTATTTTCAAAAACGTATATGCTAATGAAGACAAAATATTGGAATTGTAAAACACTTTTAAAGTTGTTAGCTGAATGATAATTAAATTTGAGTTGGGGATATTTACTGCTGTGATAATATCCTTTGTGGCACACAGCATGTGATGATTTGAATTTTACTTGATTACAAGCATTTAATATTGATAAGCGTTTTCCTAGCATTCTGCTGATAACTTCACCTTGAATGTTTGGGTGGTTACTACTGATAATTTTGCTTAGGGTGGTCATAGTGTAATGTTAATACATACCATCAGCATTTTACAGTGATAAAATATGCTAGTAGCTCAGCAGGACTTTCCTTGAGTAGAATGAGCTCTCACTACAGAAAAGGTTGGCGACCCCTGACCTAGACTTTGCTGTTGGTAAAATACTTTCTTGTCAATGCTGACCCCGTGCTCTGTCCCCGTTTAAAGAAGGAATGATATCACAAGAGGGTTTAAGACTCAACCAGCCAGCACCGAAAATAGCGTATTTGTGCATCCTCGCTGTGATGTATTTCTGTTGACTGTAGAGTCTTTTAAAGGTACGATCCAGTTAATTAAGTTAGACAAGATATCAGCACCCACCTGTGCATAAGACAAAGGGGGCGTTAGGGGATCCTCGCTGCTGATGAGGCAGAGCTGAGGAAGCAGGGCTGTGATTCCTTCTATTTATGGACTGCCCCTAAAGGTACGATCTACTAATCAATAAAGTTAGAAAAACTCGCAGTGCCCACCTGTGCATCAGACAAGGGGATATTTGCCGATCTTAGTTGGTGGTGAATCAGAACTCCAGAGGGGGAAATTAATTTATTACATTTACTGGGTGAACCCTATAAAGGTCCAATCCAGTGAGTACATTTCAGAAGGTTTCAAGACGCAATCAGAAGTCGAACAGAAGGACATTCTAGGACCCTTGTTGCAAGGCAGGGTTAAGAGGTCTGCCACTTTCGTTTTGCTGATTTGAATGCCGTTTATTGCGCCCCCTCCACCCCCGCACAACCTCCTTCGTATCTTACAGCTGTGCAGAGAGCACACTGAGTTCCTCCCCCACAACGAGAGACGTCTGGGCAGATTTTGACTGCAAGCTCACAATGACATCTTTTACATTACCCAAATCATCAAGCTGAAAAATGGGCGCTGGGGAACACAGGAGGGGAAAAGGGGGTTTCACACTAGTTAACACTCAGCCCCCAGGCAAATAACTGTGACACTTTTATATTGACACCCTAAGTCTTTCTGTAAACTCCAAACAAATGCACCCCCATTTGGAGGGTTCTATTCCTCTTCATGGGTACTAACTAGCGAGGATAAAATATCTCTATGCCACTTAGACGATTGGCCAAGAGGCCCCTTTACCATGAGTTCCAGACGGTGTGCCTACGCTGCCTACTGCTGTAGGGAAAACATAGAAAATAAAGTCGGGGGAAGAGGGCTTCGAACACTCCTAGAAAGTACTCCTCATGGGTTCACTGATGCCTCACAGCGCAAACACAACACAAACACTTAAAGTACCATGAATATCAAAGACTCCAGACAGGAAAGGAACGCTGAGTGTCGGGTGGAGCTGCGGGGCATCCATCCAGGCTGCAGAAGAGCAGGGTGGAAAACACATTCCTGCACTACCGGCCTCGGACAAGCCTCACAGCTGGTGAAACACACTCAAAGGTAACGGCAGGAGGAGGGTAGCGCCACCCAGTCGCCCTCAGAGCACAGGGTACCTAGTCTTTTCTGCCCCTCTCTGGGTACCGAGTGCAGTATCACGGGGCAGCATGTGAGTGCACATCCGCTAGTCCCACCGGGCAACCCCTCGCTGCAACCAGCACACAGGAAGCTGCCTGTGGGCGCCAGGATCAGTCTAGAGATGGCAGTGTCCTGGCCATGCCTGGGCATGCGGGCTGCATGGTGAACCATTCTCTCTTGGACCAGAAGGGCAGCAAACTGACTTTTAATGAACTAACTAAAACATGAGGCCCACATAACGCCCCAGGATCCCTAACACTTGGTAATTGTCTCAGCTCACTTGCACCCATGCTGTAAAACGGAGTCTTCCCATTTTTACAAGATGCATATTTAATTGAAGAAAAACTTAGCGTCTGCTTTTCGTACCTGAAGAGTTTGTTGTGCTGCTGCTGCAGGGGCTAGTGATGGCGGTGCCTTCTTAGCTTTATGGGGCCGGGTGTTTAGAAACACATGGCCCCATAAAGATAAGAAAGTGCTTCACGACAGCCGTGAAGCAGGCAAACCAGTCCGGATCGCAGGCCAAAGGGCGGCAACTAAATGTCCTCATTTGCAATGGCAGCCCACCGTTTACCATAAAAGGTGACGTCAGACAATGGATATGAGGGGTGGGGCTTCAACCCCTCTTCTGAAAGTCCTCTCTTACAAAATCTATCGGGGAGGCAGAGCAGCGCTTTGCACTGCAACGCCCCGCAAGACCGAAACAGAGAAGGGTTTCATGATTGGGGTATGGTAGGAAGACCGAGGATGGAGATTGCATGGTAATTAATTTTAGAAATCCTTTAATCACCAGGAATTTTCTCCAAGGGTCTATCTCGCTGACTTACAACCCTGGCAAAGTCAGAGTTGTGCCACTCAGTTACTTCCCTAAGAATCACAACACTAGGAGGCTCCCGAATGCTCCTGGAAAGACTAGGAGAGAGTGCCACAGTAGATTTAACATCCCATCACTAATTCCTTTTCCTCACTAGCCCAGCTGGAAGATAAAGACTGATTGAAGATCAATGATGAAATCTATTTTCGTGGCTCAAGGCAGATGGTGTTAACTCCGCTGTTAGAACTGCTTCGCAAAAAAGATACTGAAGACCTAAGCAAACCCACTGCGGATAATACACCGTGGTCTCTGCGACCAAAGCTAATATGTTGGAATATTGTATGGCAGACACAATAACTACCCAGATCTGTTTAATTTTATTTAAAAAAACGATGATCTGATACTTATATAAGCTATTGGGCTATTGGGGCCATGAAATGAGTCTATCTTTTTTATTAGAACACATTTTTTTTCATTTTCCAGGCACATATGACCCTTCGGCCAATAGTTCAAGAATACAGTGTCTGTATAACACAAAAAGAGAAACATAAGCATACACCTGCACAGTGCACCCTAAGCCCTCATCCACTCTCATGTTGCAATACAAAAGTAAAAATGAAAAAGCAAGATACTCGATCCGTTTCCTCCCAGTCCCACCCTAACCCGCAAACCGGTGTGTCTCGCCATTTACATCTTGCCATATAAGAATTGAAAGGTTTTAACACTATGTCTTTGTGGTCTGTCCACATTCCTTGAGTCAAAATGTATATTGGCGTCCACACGGTAAACATATGTGGAGGCAAGCAACCTCTTTAAAGGAAACTGTGGTAAAACGAATTGAGCCATCCGTTAATTGTATAGGAGGATTCTGTGCCCCTACAATTTGTTTTTCACTTGGAGAACATAGGACAAAGAGGTGACCTGCCCCATTTTAAAAAGGATTGCCTCATCACAATGAGGGTGACCTCCACAATTATGGCAAGTTTTTTAGAAGATGCAGATTGAGTGGAACTCTTAGAATACAGGACAAAGTGGAGACTTGACATTTAGACGAATTGCACCACCATAATGAGGCTGTCACCCCATTGGTAGTGAGTGCCTATAAGATGAAGATCTTGTGTGATCTTAATTACTACATAGAAGTCTCGCCTAGGATCTTCTCACCATTTTTCTTTGAGTTATTGTGTTTTTTACTTATGGGAGAACCAATCAGTTAGTCTTGAGGAAGTTGGGAATTAATTTGTTTGATCCACTGAAACGCAGTGGCGTAATTTGAAATACTGAGTCTGTGTAGACTGTGGATTCGTTAGATGGTGATCTGGACACCCCATAAAGTATTATTTACCACAGATCAAACGGATCAATTTAGACAATTGTTGTCTGTTTGTCTCTTCCTGTTTTTGTGTTAATTCTATTTTATATATATTGGACACAATTGTTTTGTGCCGTATTGTGAAAATCACAATTTTTATACATTTTTCTACTTTTAGAATTGTTGTTAACGGCATGAATGGTATGGTTATTATTTATTTATTTATTTTGGAATTTTATAAAGTGCATAGTTACGCTCTCCGGCGTGTCCCCGCGCTGAGAGTGAGCATGTGGGAGAGTGGAAGGTTAGGGCAGTGCTAGGCGAAAAAGGTGGGTTTTAAGGGCTCTGCGAATTTTACCCTCCGAGGGTTCAAGGCGTAGTTCAGTAGGGAGCAGGTTCCAATTCTTGGCTGTGAGGAGTCTGAACGATCTGCCCCCCATACCAGCTTTACGAATTTTTGGGACAGCAGCCAGACCAGTGCCAGAGGATCTAAGCATCCGCTCTTGTCTATAAGGGGTAATGAGACAGTTGAGGGGGGCGGGTGCTCTACCTCCAAAGATGCGATGACATATGCATAAAGCTTTGAAGGTAATTCTTTCACGGATCGGAAGCCAGTGAAGGGACCTCATAGCGGCTTTAGAGGGCGTTCTCCTAGGAAGCCTTAGCACCAGCCGGGCAGTGGCGTTTTGCAATACTTGGAGACGGTTGAGACTTCTGGCCGTAATGCCCAGATATAAGAGATTGGCATAGTCGAGTCTCGATGTGACCAAGGCATGCACAAGAGTCTGTCTGACACCAACAGGGAGCAGGTCAAGGACCTTACGTAAGGTCTTGAGTATCCCGAAGCACATTCCAACTACCCGATTAACCTGGGGAGCAAATGACAAATCGGAGTCAAATAGTACTCTGAGATTTTTGGCCTGTTGACACGGCACAGGAGTCAGGCCACCATGCCGAGGACCACACAGACGGGCCCCCCCCCCCCCCCACCACAAGCACTTCAGTCTTGGAACCATTCAACTTCAGGCAGTTGTTAGACATCCAGGAGGCAAGCTCCTGCATGCAAGCACTGAAGTTGACTGCCGCAATTCCGGGTGCCCGTGACAGAGAGATGACCAGCTGTGTGTCGTCGGCGTAAGATACTAGTTGGATATCATACCTTTCCACAATAGTGGCTACAGGGGAGGCGTAAAGGTTAAACAGGGTGGGGCTTAGGGCAGAGCCCTGGGGAACCCCTTGATCGAGATTGAACACCCAAGAGTAGTGTTCTCCCTGTCTAACCTGAAAGCCCCTCTCCGTCAAGAAGGACTGTATCCATCTGAGTGCCACCCCATTTATTCCGCCATTGTTGAGACACTGTAGCAAGATGGAATGTGCCACAGAGTCAAAAGCGGCACTCAGGTCGAGCAAGATGAGAGCCTTAGTATGTCCCTCATCTACCCCTTGCCTGATGGTCTCGGTGGCCATGAGCAACGCAGACTCCGTGGAGTGGCGTGAGCGAAATCCAAACTGAGTGGGATGAAGAAGATTGGATTCATCCACGAAAGTCATAAGTTGGAGATTGACCACCTTTTCTGCCACTTTGGCCATGTAAGGGAGAAGGGAGATAGGTCTCAGGTTATCCATCCTGTCCCAGCTGAGGTTCAGTTTTTTTTTAAGCGGGCGCACAGTCGCTTGCTTCCATTTTTTAGGTACAATGCCGGTCCTGAAAGAGAGATCTAGAACATCTCTGATGTAAGGTTCAAGTATTTCAATACTCCCTCCAAGAAGTTTTGGTGAGGCCGGATCACAGGGGGACCCTGATTTGATAGAGCGACAGATCCGCTGAAGCTCATGAGAGGATGGAATGATGAAATTGCCTAACCTATTTACGCCTTCGTCTAACTGTAAGTTTTCACTGAACTCTGTAGCCTTTTCCTTTCCCCCTCTGAAAGCGGAATAGATAGTGGCCACTTTGTCAGAGAAGCAGGTGGCAATGCGATTACAGGACTCAACAGAGACCAAGGAAGGGTCAACAGATGAGCTACATATATAAATTTCTTTATAGATTTTAATTAGCTCCTTGGTGGAGTTGTGAGCTTCTCCAATCCTACCTGAGAAGTAATTAGTTTTGGCGCGCCTGATTAGGTTATGATATTCCCTGCGTCTGCCTATATATCTCAGTTTGGCTTGATCAAGATAAGCCACCCTCCATTGCCTTTCTAGTTTCTTACATTCAGCTTTAACTAGGCGAAGTTCTTCGCTAAACCAAGGGGCAGATTTATGAGGTCTACTACAGGGTTTTTTTTGGCAGAGAGGGGCTATGTCGTCCAGGGCATTAGTAATGCGCTCATCAAGTCTATCGGATGCTGTAACCGCATCCTCCCCACCTGGCCTGCCACCTTTGGTGAGGGCAGAGTCGAATTTGGCTTTGGAGAACGCAGTCCATTTGCGACTCAGATATTTAGCGTTAGAAAACCTTTGGGCATTACTCGCAGGGATAGTAATTGTAAAAGGAACTACAAAGTGATCGGACCAAGGGACAGGAACTGGAGATTGGACTTCTACACCATCCCAGTTGGCAAAGATAGGATCCAACAAGTGGCATCATTATGATGATTAATATGTGATTAGGCCTGCACATGTTTTAATACTTTTTAGAAAATACTAGAATTGCCAATACACTATTAAAGGTTTGTGTCCTTGCAATATTATTGTGCTACTAGATTTGGAATGGTCTTGGGGATGAATGATGTGTGAACGTGAGTTGCATATGTGGATGGATTGTCCCTGGAAGGGAGATTGAATATTAGTGGCAGTCTGCCAACGTCTGACATACCTTCAAGTGTTTCTGTGAACACCCCTGGGGTTTATACCCAGGACCCATACAGTAATCTTTACCACCCTTCCATACTTCCACCCACCCATCTTGCTTTGCCAGGATCAGGCCAAGGAATAACAAAGACAACTTGTTGCGATTGCCTTCCAATGTTTCTGTAATATGAAGAAGACTGAGTATCAAGTCCTATAGGATTGTTCAGCCCAGAACCCTACCCAAACATTATGACACACCTTGCCAAAGTGATCCAGTGCCGGACAACCCCATACACTGTGTAGAAAGGTGTACTCCCCCATATCAGGAAAAAGAAAAGCCGGGGAAGCAATCACCCCCATCTGCCACAATCGATGAGGCAAAATTATTCCCTAGGCAGATATTTAAGCTGGATTAGCCTGAGCCGGGCCACCATGGCTGCACCTTTAGGCGCACCTCGGTCCAATCCTCTTCCTCAAATGCCTCCACATTAGACTCCCATGCCCATCGGAGAACCTCAAATGTTTCTGGGCAATTAGAAATGAGTGTCTGATGAATGTATGCTATCTTGTGGTCCCCCAGATCTCTCATAAGAAGTTTGCCCTCCAAAGGATTACATTCTGGAAGGTCAGGTACATCTTCAAGATATGGGGTTACAGCATGGCGGAGCTGCAGATAGCGATGGACCTTAGGTTGGGCTGATATTCTGCCTGCAAAGTCTGAGGTAATTTATGAACCGTCCTGCTCATGATGCTGCCCAGAGTGGAAATGCCAATCAAGTCCCATTTCCGAAATTCCTCCAGACGGCCACCTATGGCAGCCAACGGTCATGCCACAACGGTGTCCATTGTGTAAGTCTCCTCCACCACCCCATCCATCGAAGGGAATGATGCTGGTGTGTTCTAACTATTCTAGTGACCGGGGGAAGATCCTTGCACTCAATACCACCATATAGATATGATATAATTGGAGTGTTCCCCATTGCCCATTTTTCCGATAAATTGGCAGGGTCATCCTGCACACCAACCCAACCAATCATAAATGACCAGAAGGTGCGATGCCAAAATATATGATTCAATGTTCCCCACAGGAATACCCCTGCATTAAGTAGATTGAAAACACTTTCCAAGACCTATGCGGGAGGTGCTTCCATACCAAAGTAAGCTAATAAGGATAGAATTAACAGTGCAGAACCATTAATACGGGAGAGTGTATGGAAAATTCTGAAGTTGGCATAAGAACCTCGACAGCAACACCATTTTGAATATTGCCGACCTACCAATCTGGGAAAGAGGCAGCATCGACCAAACGCATATGTCGTCTTTTAGGCGAGCCATGACAGCACCAGTCTATCTTGATGGTTACCATTTATACTTTACTCCAGCGATACGTTCAATAGAGGCTGAACTAAGGGTGGCCTTAAGGTATTTGTGTCAATTTTCTTACACTGTTAAGTTTTATGATCAAAATGTGTTTTTAAATGTCATGAAATTCGGTAGCACAGTAGATGTTTTGTTTATTCATATAATATTATATTCTAATGCACAGTAGATATTATTTATAGTATACTATTTTTGATCACAGAATAACAAAGGCCATTAAGACTTTGGATAAAGATCTAGATCAATGTTTTACTAGTAAAAAGCGTAACCCTTATGAATTGTGGCCTGGCGATTTTAATACTCACACATGTAAAGTTCATTGTGATTCAATTTGTTGTTTTATAGACCAATGTGGTGAAGATGCTATACATTTTACAGTGTGCCTTTTTGGGTTTGTCAGACTCCCTTTCAGTGGTGATAAAGGCCTTTTACTCCTGATGTCCTGAGGCCCGAATTATTATGGATTCTGAGTAACAGGGCCAAGTACTATTTCTGCACGTGACTATCAGGGTAAGGCTGGTCCGAGCAGTTCAAGACTCCCTCGGGGGGAGGTGTAGATACAGCGTGGATAAACCGGATTACAACTCAAAATGTGTGCAGCAGCAAGAGTACATGATGGTTCAGCCAAAAACTCCCTTTTATGAAAAAAGGGGAGTATTTCATCTCTACTGTGAGCCATCATAAAAGAAATATACAACATCCACACACAATTACACAGCTTCCTTGGGGTGAGGGCTCTGGTGTGTCTCAAAAGTCCACTTTGACTCTAATTTAACGTTAACAGTGTTCCATTGCTGCTGTGCTACTAGCAGCAAATCCGCCCGGGTCGACAGGCCCAAAACCAGTCTCAGCTGCCCTAGTAGGTGTGAAATTCAAGTGAGTCCACCATACGCAGCCGAGGCTGCTATGCTCACAGGTACAGAGTCTCTCCTCACTGCCATGCTCTAAAAGCAACCAGAGTCTCTCTGCAGCTCCTCCAACGTGGTAGGTATGTGATTCCTCTAGCGACGGGGGGTTGGTTGCAACAATTCTATCTTGGGTCCCTCGCCTGGGTGATGGTGCGCATGTCCTCCTATGGTGCCCTCACTTCTGCGTCCAGCGGGCAATCAATGATTGGGTCGCTTAATGCTCCCAGTGAGTGCCTGTAGCATAAGGGGTCACCACGCCTTACAACACACAGGCATCTTCCTGATCGGCATGGCAAAATCCTTCATGTCGGCCCCTTCTGGCATAAGAGGTGGCCATCCATACCCCACTGCCTGGCTACTTAGCAGGAGAGAATTTTAGGGGTCTCAAACACCCTTTGTTATAGTCCATTTCCAGAAACCAAATTTGATTTAGGATCTTAGGGCCAGATGTAGGTTGCTTGATAATGGTCGGTAACGGCCAAAAATCAGTAATTTTCCCGTTACCGAACAGTATTTAGCCGTTTCCAATGTAGGAAGCCCTAAATAAGGATTCGGAAGTTTATTGATTCGTTATTTTAAGGAATCAGTAAATTACCGAATCCTTAAAACCTATGTAGTAAGCACTCAAGTGAGTGCATTTCTGCTTTAAGGATTCGTTATTTACCACCAACTACAACTTGGTGGTAAATACCGAATACCTTTAAAAAAAAAACAATGATTTGCTTTTTTAAAAGTGCCCCCTTAGGGCATGTATGTGTGCCACATGTGCACACATGCACGATTCAGAGGTGCAACAGGGTGTCAATGTGACACCCTGCCACCCTTGAATATGCTCCCGCTATTACCGATTCAGTATTTATCGAATCGGTAATAGTGAATGGCTTCCCATTCATTCCTTTAGGCCTTCAGGCCCATAGGAATGAATGGAAGGTATTCCTCATTACCGAATCGGTATTACCGATTCGTTAATAAGGTAAATTTTACCGATTTATTACCTACATCACATTTACCGATTCTTAAATACCGAATCGGTAAAATTCGGTATTTCAGAATCAGTAAATTGTGATTACCTACATCTAGCCCTTAGTGTTTGAACTTTTATGTTGGGGTTCTGCTTCTTTTGAAATACCCACTCTTGTGTGCCCTCTTTCTCTTGAAAAGCAGTTTGCAATAGCAGGAGTGTCTCCAAAGCTGATAATCCATCCCACAGCACAAGTCATGGGAGTGACAAGAGTTCACACCTGGATGCTAACCACAGTGATATATGTATTGAGAGAGCGCAAAACTGTGTTAGAAATTGTAGGGGTGCATCATATTCACAAGTAATCCGCACCCGCATATATAGAGGTTTATAATCATGTTTGAAATTGACACGGAGCTATGAAACCATGTACCAGAATTTACATAGCTGTAACGTAAAGTGGTTTTGAAATACTAATGTCATGTTAACTTAGAAATGTGTTTGTAGCATAATAATAATACAATTAAAGGATGCTCAAATAGGCCTTGATGTCTTTAAATGCATGTTTAGAAATTCTCTATTGTATCCATGTAACGACATAGAAGTGTTTAAGTTAAAGAATGTATTCCTTTGCTATAATGATGTAGGCCTAATGAATGAAACTGTTTGCCAATGTTAGGGGGTGACATCTCAAACGTGCAGAGGCCCAGGTGGGGAGAGAGGATTGTGTAGGCCTAACTAAGAATGTTTCTTTTAACATTAAATCATGGGAATGTCTTTTCCTAGAAGGTTGCTTTAGAGAATTAATTGCAAGTAGCATGTTACTGCGAATCGATTTATGTGCGTTCCTTTGCAGGTGCAAGGTTAACCAGAGATAGTAGAGAAGGGCCCATTGTGTATGAGCGTTAGGATGGTAGTTCCAGAGCTGGAGGCGTGGCTGCGGAATTTTAGGGAAGCAACTTCAAGAGGAGACGACTCTGGGACCCAAGGCCGTTTTTCAACGTACAAGGATGAAGATGTCGTAATGAAGCTACTTTGAAAATTAATACTTTGAGAGGGGCGTCCCTTAGGGCGTGTCGTCCAAATTGTGGGTTTCGTATTAGGGACAGCACCCCGGGAGGAGAGCAGAGCAGAAGCGCACGAGGGCGAATAAAGATGCTGGGTAGGCAGAGAGCGTTGCTATGCGAAGATGAGTTCATAGATTAAGTCCGAACGAAGTGAGTGAACTTCTTTGGAAGTCACCACGGCTGACACCTTTGTTAGGAGGGAATCTGTTTGTAGGGATGTCATTTAGTATAGTGTAGAGACAGATCACTCTGGATGTACTTCTTCTTTTCTTCGATGCCTACCAGCACCCAGATTATAGCAATCCTTGCAAGTCTAGTGGTCTTGGAAATCATACTGGTGTTGTTTCTTAGTCGACTGAGACTCTTCCGTAGGATTATGTTTGTATTAGTGCCTGTATATCTACTGAATCTTTTACTGAGGTGTTTATATACACAACTGCTTTTGGCTTTATAGTGAATCTTTAAATTTGACTTTTTGTCAGTGGTTCTTTGGGGAAGGTGATGGAGGTAGTTCGAATTGATATGTTGAAAAAGATTGCCTTCTACACTCTATGACAGGTAAAAAGGTCTAGTCGACCTGTGGCGGGATTCTAGAGTTCTGATTCTGATTCTAGATTAAAAATCCCACCTTTTCAGTTGGTAGCAGAGTAGGATGGTTTATCTTCTGGAGTGAAGGTAATCCAGATAGGCTAAGATTTCCCCAAGGCCCATAGAGATCTGGAGATGTGCGTCCATAGAGCAGCGGACGGAGGATGGCGATCCACGGAAGATGACGGAGAGTGACAGTGCGGCAGAAAGCAGCAGGTCGTAAGAGAGTGAGTATGAAAAGGGTCATGCGTGTTAGATTGCGGTGTGTATTGTGTTGTTGAAATTGTATTGTCTAGCGGAGTTGAGTGCCTGTAGTGTGAAAGGAGAACAGGTTGTGAGCGCGCGCAACCGGTGAAAATCTTAAGCTCAAGGAGAGCTTAAGTGGTTCGGGTGTATCGAACACCTACCGTAATTGTCGACCATTGAAAGGGGATCATGAGGTACCATTGATCGCCCGTAGGACCGAGATAGGGGGAAGGAATGTGTGAATGCGTGAGTAACGGACGCTGGTCGGAAGTTACCGTGTGTATGAAACCTATCAGTGAGGCAATTGTTTGGTCATTAAGTGGACAGACATTTGCCAGTCGGTGACAATTACAGTCAGACTGTGGACGTACAGTCAGAGAAGTGGTTGCTTGGTCGGAAGTGATCATTTCAAATTGTATGATTGGGACGCATGCATGACCGAGAAACGAGCAGAGAAAGAAGGGGAACTGCTGCGAAACAGAAGCGAGTGACATCAGAAAGAGCCGCGCTGGGATAGGACGGATAGTGTGGAGCCGCGCTGAGATAGGGCGGTAATCGAGAAGCGAGTGACGTCAGAAGAGAGCCGCGCTGGGATAGGACGGTTAGAGTGAAGCCGCGTTGGGATTGGTGGATTGTCATTGTGAAGTGAACGAGTGTAGTAAACAAGGAATTGTTGTGGGTTTCATCATGAAATGTCTAAAAGGATTGCGAAGTTGTTTTTCGGGAGAAAAGAGACTAGAACCTCGGGGTGGGGAAGAGGCTCCACCCGAGGATACGCCAGCTCATTATATGTCTACGAATGTTGGGTTACATACTATATTGTGGCTTTAGAACTGGTGCAAGATGACTGAGGGGAACGAGGAATTGACTTTCCCTAGGTACGGGACATTCAGGTTAGAGGTGTTGTATCAACTAAAAGCTATCATGTCTTCTTTGCGACCCTTGCCTAGGCCAACACAGTTCGAAGCATTGAATGCATGGATCAGGGCAGCACATGAAAAAAACAGGGATAGGAGACAGGAAAGAGTGAACAGATCAGTTAGGGTGGTGCAGGACGCAAGGTGGGACGCACTAGCCAAGAGAATGGAGAGTACAGACCATAGAGGGAGTTAGGTTGTACCCACTATTGGTCAATGAAAAGGAAACGCAGAAAAAGAGTACAGAGGATGATGACAGTGAAACAGAAGACAGTCTGATAGAGAGGCTGTTGTTGGACAGACCACCTCCATATAATCCAGAAATAGAAGGGAGCTCACCACCACCAACAGGGAGAGAGACATCGATAGTGGACGGTGGAGTCCTAAGAGAGAGCGACTTGGGCCCGGTAGGGAACAGGGCTGGCTCAGTGGAAGGTGAGGGGGTACCTCAACGGACCCCAGAAGCGAGAGTAGTGGGAAGATTCACTGTACAGCAGGTACACTGTGAAGAGGGGGCCAATGCTCAGAGGCTACCGGATGCCCTTACGGTACCTGTTACCATAGGCCCGATAGTGTCAGTATACAACCCAGAACAAACGCAGATTGAGAGTTTGCCACAAATAGATAGAGAAAGGAACGTCAGCGAAAATAGGAGTAACGTGGCGGATGAGTGGAACCAATGGTCCCGACCTATAGAGAGGAGCACCCCTTTGGCAGCATCGGCAGATTCTTCTAGGGAGCAAGGGGGCTTAAGAGGACCGATGGATCTGAGAGGACCACGGCCCGGTCGATTAGAGAATTGAGGCCAGATTTGAGGACTTGGGAGACAGTCGCGGATACTCAGAGCGACAGGTCAAGAGACGATTGTAGACATTGGGGTTCGGAGAATAGGGAAGTATCCCAGTGCAGGTCTAATGGAAGCAGACAGGAAGGGGACCGTGGGAGTGAGGAAAATAGGGGTACGTTTACCCAGGGAACAGCAGAGAGAAGACAAGATTGGGACTGTGAAAGATGGCAGCGAGGAAGTGTTCCTCATAACACCCCAGAGGAAGATAGAAGAGTGAGTCAAGAATGTAAAGGGAAAGACTCGAGTGAAACCTCTAGTCATGGCACATTGAGAGCGGTGATAAAGGCAAGGAGAATAGATGTGCTGAGACTCAAATCAGAGGTGGAGGAGATAGTGGAAGGTACAATACCTCTAGAAAGAATAGAACTTTACGAACCAGATGAACTGTTGTTTGTAGCGAAAGATGTTACTCGCAGAGCTAGGACAGCTCACGAGAAGCTAACGGAACTAGCGAACAAATACTCAGTGGATCTGACCAGGACAAGGGCCTTGCAGGGTGGCCATAGGCTACAGTACTCAGATCAAGAACTAGACGAGAAGAGGGCGATCGGATTAAAAACCCACATTAGAGAACTAATAGTGGGAATTCGAACATGGATACAGTTGGATAAATGGGAGGAAAGGTGGTCAAAAAAGAAGAGTGTTAGGCGGAGCACTATAGAGACTCCTCCAGGAGCAGGGCTAATGCATGAAGAAGCATACCCCTTGAGGGAAGTAGCTCATGGAGGATATGTACACGTACCCTGGAGTAGGGGAGATGGGGCTGCTTTTACGAACACATTTCCAAAATTGAGGGAAAGCCCAGTAGAATGGTACAAGCTGGTAGAGAGGTTTGTCAAAATGTCAAAGGTACTGTGGGTTGATCTGAATACATTGTTTGACATTGTGGTTCCGGGAGATCTGTGGGTAGCATGCAAAGTCAGTGTCGAGTGGCCCACAGAGGAGCCAGAACGGGATGCAATCACAAATGGACCTTCACCAAGAGTAATGATAAAGTATGAGCAAGTGATCACGTGGTTGAAAACCAAGGTGCCACCACAAGACATAGATTGGGTAAAAATAGACCTAACTAGACAAGAACCGAAAGAGACAGTTCATGAATACTATGAGAGACTGTTACAGATATTCAAGCAGTGCAGTGCCCTGGATGTGATGGATCCAAAGGACATGGGACAGTTTGTGTCCAAGTTTGTTTTGGGACTGAGGCCCGAGATCTGCCTAATGATACAGCAACATTTGATCTGTTGGCAGAACAAACTTCTAGACGAGATCCTGAGGTACGCAAGGTACTGCAGTGATGAGATAGATTCTAAGAATAAGAAGCTAAAAGATAAACTGATGCTAGTCCAAATGCAACCGGGAGGACAGGGTCAGTCTGGAAATGGAACATTGAGGAGAAGATCGAGCAGCCAGAAAAGGGACAGCGTGGAAGGCCCAAGGCCAAGGGTAGATCTGGCGACTCTGGAAAAGACAACAAGGTGCCATCAGTGTCACGAGATCGGGCACTGGAGACGTGAGTGTCCCCATAACCCAGAAAATCAAGTACAGGAGGAGGAAGAGGAGAGTCAGGCTCCCCAAGCTCCGAGATCAACAGTAGTCAAGCTCAAGGTGGCAAAAGGGGGGACTTCCGCTCCTAGAGCTCCAGTTCCCCAGGCACCGAAGATCGGAGCAGGGAACAAGATATACCAACAGATGCCTCTTCTGATAGACGGGAGACGAGTATTATGCCTTTAACCCAGTGACAGGAAGGTGTCTGGATGGAGAGGAAGAGTGCACCTTAGGAGCAGCATTAGAGATAGATCAGAGAGGACCCTTCGTAGAAGCGGATGTAGCCGGACACCCCACTACCTTTCTGGTGGACACGGGTGCGACTCGTTCTACTGTACGGTCCGCAGTGGTCCCTAACTTGCCTCTTTCCGGACAGACCATTCAAGTTGTGGGAGTAGCAAATAGGAAAATGATGAATCCACTGACCGAGCCAGTTCCAGTAAGAATAGGAAACTTCAGGGACAACCATCAATTTGTGGTATGTGATTCTAGTCCTGTGTGTCTGCTAGGAAGGGACCTATTATGTAAACTTAATTGTACCATCTATTGTACGCCCAAAGGAGTAGAGACGAATGATGATGATGCTGCCTTTAAGGTTGCAAACACACGTCTGTGCATAGAATTGTATCCTGCACTAACAGTGGAGGAACTCCCCTGGGACTTGAGAGAGACAGTCAGACAGGAGGTTTGGGATTTTACAGGAGAAGAGATTGGACTGATCAAAGGTGTAGAGCCAGTTAGGATACAAGTGAGACCTAATGCAGAATTTCCAAGAACACCCCAGTACAAGCTGACTCCAGAAACAATTGCGGGAATAAAACCTGTGATTGAATCCATGATTAGACAGGGAATCCTAAAGGAGATAATGGGCAGTCTGTGTAACTCTCCGATCATGGGCTTGTAGAAGCCTAGTGGGAAGTTCAGGATTGTGCAGGATTTACGAAAGGTGAACAACATCGTCAAGTCAAGTCAAGTCAAGTCAAAACATTTATATAGCGCACTACATACCCAGAGGGTTTCAAGGCGCTTAGGAAGGGGAGGTGGATTATTTGTCAAATAACCACGTTTTAAGCTGCTTTCTGAACGCTAGGTGATTCTGGGTGAGGCGAAGGTAAGCGGGGAGTGAGTTCCATGTTTTGGCAGCCAGGTATGAGAAGGATCTGCCTCCCATGGTGGTCTTGTTGATGCGAGGTACAGTGGCGAAGGCTTGGCTGGAAGAGCGGAGTTGGCGGGAGGGGGTGTAGAAGGACAGTCGAGAGTTGAGGCAATCTGGTCCGATGTCGTAGAGTGATTTGTGTGCGTGGGTAAGCAGTCGGAAAGTGATCCCCTTATTGACGGGTAGCCAGTGGAGGTCTTTAAGGTGACCGGAGATGTGTTCGTTGCGTGGGATGTCTAATATGAGCCTGGCTGAGGCGTTTTGGATTCGTTGTAGTTTCTTCTGGAGTTTCGCGGTGGTACCTGCGTAGAGGGTGTTTCCGTAGTCCAGTCGGCTCGTGACTAGAGCGTGGGTGACTGTTTTCCTTGTTTCGGGGGGGATCCAGCGAAATGTTTTTCTGAGCATGCGAAGAATGTTAAAGCAGGAAGAGGATACGGCGCTGACTTGTCTGTTCATTGAGAGTGAAGAATCCAGGATGACGCCAAGGTTCCGTGCGTGGTCTGTCGGGATGGGTGCATTTCCGAGGGCTTCCGGCCACCAGGAGTTGTCCCATGCAGAGGGGGATTTACCTAAGATGAGGACTTCTGTTTTGTCTGAGTTCAGTTTCAGACGGCTTTGTTTCATCCATTCGGCGACTTCTTTCATTCCTTCGTGTAGGTTAGTTTTAGCGGTGCTGGGGTCCTTGGTGAGAGATAGGATCAGTTGAGTGTCATCCGCGTAAGAGATGATGTTGAGGTTGTGTTGGCGGGCGATGGCCGCGAGGGGGCTCATGTATACGTTGAAGAGGGTGGGACTGAGTGAGGATCCTTGTGGTACGCCGCAGATGATTTCGGAGGCCTCGGACTTGAATGGTGGGAGGCGGACTCTCTGGGTTCTTCCGGTGAGGAACGAGGTGATCCATTCCAGTGCCTTACCTTGGATTCCGATGTTTCTGAGGCGTTGTAAAAGGGTGCTGTGGCAGACTGTGTCGAAGGCTGCAGAGAGGTCGAGGAGGATGAGGGCGACTGTGTCTCCATTGTCCAGTAGAGTTCGAATGTCGTCTGTTGCTGCGATAAGGGCGGTCTCAGTGCTGTGTTTGGCTCGGAAGCCAGATTGTGAGGGGTCGAGTGATTTGTTGTCTTCGAGGAAGGCGGCGAGCTGGTTGTTGACAGCTTTCTCGATGACTTTGGCCGGGAATGGAAGAAGCGAGATGGGGCGGTAGTTTTTGAGTTCGGTGGGGTCTGCTGTTGGTTTTTTCAGAAGGGCGGTGAGTTCAGCGTGTTTCCAATCTTCTGGGAAGGTAGCGGAGTTGAAGGAGCAGTTGATGACGTCTCGGAGGTGCGGAGCTATGACGGAGTCTGCTTTGTTGAAGATGTGGTGGGGGCATGGGTCTGTGGGGGATCCAGAGTGGATGGAATTCATCAGGCGGATGGTGTCCTCAGTGGAGATTGGGTTCCAGGCGTTAAGGGTGTTAACGGGGGGAAGATGGTCAGTTGATGGTGGGGTGGGTTGGCTTCCGGGTTGGTTGTCAAAGCTGTTGTGGATGTCAGCAATCTTGTTGTGGAAAAAAGAGGCTAGGGAATCGCAGAGGGTTTGAGAGGGGGTGATGTCGTTGGAGTTGGCCGAGGGGTTGGAAAATTCCTTGACGATGTTGAAAAGTTCCTTGCTGTTGTGGGCGTTGTTGTCAAGTCGATCTTTGAATGCTGTTTTCTTGGCTTTTCGGATCAGTTGGTGGTGAGTACGGATGGCGCTTTTGAAGGCGTCCTTGTTGCTGGTGGATGGGTCTTTTTTCCAGGCCTTTTCAAGGGAGCGGCACAGTTTCTTGGATTTCTTGAGGTCGTCGTTGAACCATGAAGCCTTCTTGATGCCAAGTTTGTGTTGACGTTTTTTCAGTGGTGCTAAGGTGTCGGCGGTGTTGGATAACCAAAGGGTGAGGTTGGAGGCGGCTTCGTTGGCATTAGAAGAGAGGGCTGGGGAGGTTTGAAGGAGTGATGTGGAGATCTGCTCTGTGGTGATTTTGTTCCAGTTTCTTTGTAGAGTTGGTTGGAGGTGGATGATGGGTTTCGGCTTGTTGTAGGTGAAGTGAACGCAGCTGTGGTCAGTCCAGAGGAGATCTGTAGTGTGGCTGAAGGAGACATGGTTGCTGGAGGTGAAGATGGGGTCGAGAGTGTGACCTGCGATGTGTGTGGGGGAAGTGACCAGTTGTTTAAGTCCGAGGTTGGAGAGGTTGTCCACGAGGGTGGCGGTGTTGCGGTCGTTGCTCTTTTCAAGGTGGAAGTTGAGGTCTCCCAGAAGGATGTAGTCTTTGGAGGGGAGCGCGTGTGGGGTGATGAAGTCCGTGATGTCTTCACTGAATTTTGCGCGTGGTCCTGGTGGTCTGTAGAGGAGGGTGCCTCTGAGTGTGGTCGTGGGGTCGATGTGGATCTGGAAGTGAAGGTGTTCGGAGTTAGCGAGGTTGGCGTCGGAGCTGGTGGTGATGCGGATGGATTTCTTATGGACGATAGCGATTCCTCCTCCTGTATGGTCGGTGCGGTCCTTGCGAGTGATCTTATAGTCTTCAGGGATAGCGATGGCGATGTCAGGGGCGGAGGAAGCGTTCATCCATGTTTCCGTTAGGAAGGCGACGTCAGGAGAGATGGTGTCTAGTAGGTTCCAAAGGTCAATGGCGTGCCTGTGGACCGAGCGGGTGTTGAGAAGGATGCAGTCTAGGTGGTTGGGGTCGGGAATCTGTGTTGTGGTCGCAGCGGAGATGTTGTCGGTGCCGCTAAATTTGCAGGAGAGGCAGGAGAACGGTCCATGGGTGCGTCCAGGAGCGGCTTGGACGCAGTTGGGGGAGCGGCCGGGGTTAAGGGCTAGGAGGGTGGCGGCATCATAGGTAACGCGGGGGGGCTGGGCAGCGCGAGGGGCAGGGGGTCTGGCGCTGGGCGCGGTCCAGGCGCGGACGGGCGTAGACGGGCTTACCTTTGGCGCACCTTCGTGTAGAAAAATAGACATATTGATGTACATAAGCAACGTTCATTTCCCTTTTCCCACTTCTCTTCCTGCGCATATCCTAAATACCGTAAAGCATTTAACTACATCCTACTGCCGGCAAAGGCCTGTACCCGTGTATACATGACAGCCATTTCAGGCACCCTGGCCCTTTTTGCCCGCCTAAGATTAGAATCACTGGCTCCCCTTCCGCGTGTATTCAAAATCTCTCTCTCCCTCACATGCATGAACCATGAAGCCCTCTCCCTCTGCACGACCCCGCTGTGAAAGGCGACTCTCCCCCTTGACTCGCACAAAACCCCCTATTCCATCTTGGAGAGGCATCCTTTGCCTTAGCAGACATAGCCCTCCCCCAGCTGCACCTGACTGCCCCCGCTCTCATGTACGGGTCATAAGATCTCTCTCGCTCTCTGTGTGACTCTGTCCTTGTGTCCACCCTGGCTACCCCTCCCTTCTCCTCACGTAAACAAGTCATAAACCCTCTTCTTACGCAGAGCCCTGTCCTTGAGGGTCACGGCCGCGCCTGACCAGCACCTCCTTCCCTTCCATGAATGCCCCTCTGTTGACAAGCCTTCCCTCCGCACTCAATTGTCCACGCGGCATTAATACCACTCCTTTGATGACCCTCTTCCCCCGAGTCCGGCTGACCACATATGTCCGAGGCCATCGCCTGAGCCAGGAGATACCATTTACTGCCCTTATTGTATGAAGTCATTCCTCTTCAAAGGATCCTCTATTGGTCTTAGCCACCCCCACCCCTTGGGCTATGATCAGGCGTACACATCCTGCAAAACACTCAGTTGCGTGATTGACCTCCCCTCTTATCAGCAGGTCAAGGGCCCCCATTGTGAATGTATATGGGTAGGATCACCACGAGGATTATGGGGATGTCTTTCCTTTTGCGTCACACCGTCCTGATTGTGTTATCATGTGTTCTGTAGAGTATAAAAAGCCAGAGTCTCAGCTCACTTGTTAGAGCACCTCCCGAAAGACACTGTGTTTCGTGTCCGAAATGACTGGCTCTCCTCATGAGTAATAAACTCTGTTCTTGATTCCTGCTTCCAGCGCCCGTCTCTTTATTTTGGTAATTACTCAACATGGGAACTAAGGCGGTTTGCGCCAGCAGCCTGGGCATCGATAGGAAGATGGGTTGCAAATTTTTCACAATTGGCGTCCCAACGCGGGGCCCATCAGTGACATAGGGTTCGGTAAGAGAGATCCAGACGAAGGAGTGAACGTCTAAATGATCGGGGCATGCCTGCCTTGAGAG
Organism: Lissotriton vulgaris; assembly: GCF_964263255.1. Lineage (NCBI taxonomy): Eukaryota > Metazoa > Chordata > Amphibia > Caudata > Salamandridae > Lissotriton > Lissotriton vulgaris. The sequence continues at coordinate 1,907,379,913 of NC_141685.1, read as the reverse complement.
GGCCCTCGCCCGGCGGCCGATCGACAGAACTTCACCAATTCTGAACGGACCTCTCTTCAAGTGACCTATTGTCCTGACTGGAATCCCACAGGAATGCTACATGGAGTAAGAGAACGATCGGGCGCTGGAGGAGGAAGTCGAAGAACTATCCGTATGGTCCGGTCCGGGTAAGATTAAGTAGGGTGTTTTTACACCTGATTGGTAGGGTGGCTCTGTCCACCTGATTGATTGATTGTTTGTATTGAAAACCGGTATTTGTATACTGGCATTGTTGGTATTGGTTCATTTAGCTCTGAGGGCTACTTGACATATTGGTTCTCTTTTGAGAACGAGACATTCTCTGTTTGCAAACAGCGGCGAATAGGAACGTCGTCCCTCTTTGCAGATAGAGAAGGGTAGGTAATGTAGACTTTTGTCCCCGGTATTAAGCCGTCATGCCTACCTTTCTCCCCACTGGATTGTTTGAAGTCGATTAATAATCGATTGTTGTTCTTTTGAGATCTTCCCTGTCTACAAACTGAGACGAGTAGAAATATTCTGTCTTCCTTTTTGGATAGCGAAGGGCAGGTAATGCAGACTTTTGTCCCCGTTGTAATCCGTCATGCCTGTTTTTCTCCCCACTGATTGATTGAAAACCTGGACATTGTTGTTCCAGGCATTGTTTCGTTTGAGGTATTTTCCGCCTGCAAACAACGTGGAATAGAGATATTCTATCTAGTCTTTGCAAGCAGAAAAGGGTAGGTTATGCCCCTTTGTGAATTCGTCAGTCCTACCCACTCCCCACTGGTTGGTTATTGTGGGGTAGCTCGCATGGTCCGCCCAGGAGACTACTCTTATGGAGGACATATGCTCTCTACTCATGGGCCATTTAGTAGAAATAGACCGATTGGTCCGACCAGGAGGCTACCCTGGTAAATGGAAGTACATCGCTCGGTCCGTCCAGGATGATACCCTAATGAAGGAATATATGTTCCCCTTTTGATCGATAATCTCGTTCCACCCCGGACCATTTATTGGAGGGGACTCGTCTGGTCCGTCCAGATGTACCACCCCCCCCCCCAGTGAAAAGGACACATAAAAATATGAAGTGATCACCGTTCCCTACTAACAGAAAGCTTTAGCTCGAAACACGCTAAGGAAGAGAAAGAAAAATAAAAAGGAAATCAGGCTAAGTCAGTAACCCCCTGATGAGCTTTTGACTTCACTAAAAATAAGAAACATTAGAAATAGTTCGTAACAAGAAATATAAAATGGCGAAAAGTTTGACAGCAAAAATAGCCACGAGGCAGCTAGGCTTCACTGCCTGTTCCTGCTCCCAACATGCCTGCCTCATTGCCCGCCACGCCCAAATAACGGTCACATGAAATAGAAATAATCAAATAGGTACCTACCCCCATTCCGGAAAACTCCCGAAGTGCAACAGGTCCGCAGTTACGCCCATCCGGAAGGCGAGGCCTCGAGGTACGAGGGTCCCGCCTGACCACGATCGGGAGGAGATGATGTTGGGCAGGCGGTCCAAAGAATGGCAGAGTCCTCTCCTTCTCTCCTCTTCCGCTGCCCTGCAGGCCACGGGGGGGGGGGGCTGTCTTGCCTCAGCCACCGACCACCCCCCCCCTTCTGTCTCTCGCCTGGTCTGACCCACGAAGAAGGCAGAAGCCGAAGGCGAGAACGGCGGCGAATCAAGTAGTCCTGCCACATGCCAAATTCACCGCATGCCGCCGCCTGCATAGGCACAGGTAGTCCCGCCACATGTCAAGGAAAAGGGGGGGGGCTGTCTTGCCTCAGCCACCGACCACCCCCCCCCATCATCAATGGCCGGCATGGCCGATATCGAAGACGACGGAGCCGAGGAACGGCGCGGGGTCGCTGGAAGGGGGAGGCGGCGCGAACGACCCTCCCCCACCTCCCTCCAGGTGGAGGCTTCCAGCGACACCCCAATGCTCTTACTTAAAGAGGGTCAACATCATAAAGCGGTCTTCTGCCCAGGACGGGCACTCGCTCCATATCGCCTCTCCTCGACCTTGAAGATTCTATAAGAGCCGGGGGGCCCCCGACCCCCTGCATGGGTGCCCCCGCCCCCTTCACCGGGAACCACGACATCGGTGCAACTCCTGCCGGCGCCAGCCTCGGATTAGAACTGGCTAAAATGCAGCCACGGCACAGACTTGTTCAGTTCCGGAGGAACACCAGGATGACCCGGTAGGAAAATTGTTGCCGCCCTTCCCACTCTTTGACTCATGGTCCATATTGTTAGACTGTTAACCTTATAGCACGAAACTTTTTGAATTCCCAACGGAAGGCTCTGGGCCAACCATGCAAGACTAGAGACATCCTGACTGTGCTGGAACTCGCCTGACCCCACCCAAAATGGCGCCGACACAAAATGAGAGTTTTTGAATGAACTTTATTGTACCATGACCTTGCAACTTTTTAACCCCGAGATATATATACATAACGTTTTGGATAATGAAAGTAGATATGAAGGATATTGAGCATGTGCTTGGACAATGAATTGACTTAGGGTGGGTACTGATTATGAGTTGGAAAATGAATTGGTGTAATTTAGATAAAGAATGAGTATTGGATAATGAATTATGAATTGATTAATAATGAATTTTTGACATGCATCATGTCTGCTCTGTAAGGTAATTTCAATACGATTTTATTTGCACTGCTGCACTTTATGAAATGAACTGCTACCAATTTCGTTTATTAAAAAGTATTTTGAAGGAGAAAGCATGGTCGTTGCAGTTGCATTAATAAGTTTTGTAATGCCTTACTACTGCGAGCGAAGATTAAGTATGATGATGGATGTAGATCAAAAGGGATCAGATATTTGGCAGCTACCTTATGTGCCACAAGCAACCGGAAAAGTGTTTTCAGATACCCTTAAAAATGACACCACAGAAAATGCCTTCTGACCGTCACCCTTGCACCCGATAAAGACGGTTACGACCAGGTAGCTCATGTAGATGCTCAGATCGTCAATGATTATCTATATGACACCACTGGTCCCTCTGGGCTGAAATGCCGAAGGGGCAAGGGAATGCGGTACGAGGAGATAGGGCGAGTATATGGTAGGTAAAACATTTTCGAACTACTGCATGATGATGTGCTTTGAATGCTGCCCCCCCCCCTACCCCTTCTTTTCCTCCCTTCTGCAGGTCACGTCAGAACGTCGACTGAAGTATGGAAGAGCGACGGTCGGACCACCGACGAAAAAGGGAAAAGGGGAAATCTGTGTTTAGTCGTTATAACAGATAAACTTTTTAAAGACGTAGGCTTAACATGACTGTTCCTCCTTAGGACATAGCGACTGAGAGGATGGACTGACATAGAAACTGGACAAGTACTGAATGACGAAAAATTGACTAGAAATGACGTGCTAAATAATGTAACTGGACGTTTGACTAGGTAGGGAAAGGACAAAGAAAAATTATACAGGTAAGGGTTGCCACGGCACCACCCGTCTAGGAAGTTAGAAATATTGCTGATGTTCAAAATGCACTACCCCCTTTCTCACACTCTCATAGATATAGCCGAGCTGCCCGACTGTTCTCCCGATCAATGCTTGCCGTTGCCTCAGCCTGGAGAACTTCCCACCACAGGAGGGAACAGAAAAATGGCTTAAGATCCAACCATGGGTAACTAGCACGACCAGGTTAATCACTGATCGACCAGCCGAGGTGTGAGTATTGGTAATTGGGAACGCTCGCAGGCGTGACAAGCGAGAAGGGAAAGGGGGGAAGGGTAGAAAGAGCAAGCACATAGATAAAACAGGATAGTAAAGATACGTAGGATATACGGATAAAAACAGATGTTGTAGGCTAACAATTGTTTCCTGTCTTGTCGTGAATGTCTTATATATGTGTAATACATGTGCCGTCCTCCCTGTCTGAGTTTGTGTATAATGTACGGATTTATGTCTTCCCTCTGTCTGTATCTGCATGTTACCTAACCTTTGCTGTTCCGTGTTGTGAGCGCACTAAATGACCTATTTTTGTACACGTCTCCCTCTCTCTCTCTCTCTCTCTCTCTCTCTCTCTCTCTCTCCCTACATGTCATACGTGTACCGAATGGCTCGTTTAGATTGCTGGCGACTCTCACTCTCTATGAGAGTCTGCCTATTCTCTCTCTTTCATTTGTAAAATTGTGCCCCATCGGCATCAGTCTGATTTGATATATATTAAACGCAAAGGTGTTCAGCGAAAATTGGCCGAAACTTAAAATAATTGTATCTCGCCATATTACTGCCTCTCCTTTCTGCAAAAATGAATGAACTTGAATTGGCTGAGAAGGAAAGGACAGGTAAGACGACTAAAGTCTCCCAAATCTGGCCACTTATAGGGGAACTTTTTGTCAATGGCACCTTATGTCTGTTCTTCAGAGGCGAACGCCAACGACCAGATTGAACTCCCAACTCCCAACGCCCGGATTGCCCCACCCCCTTTTGTTTGCACCCAAGCGCAAGCGCCCGAAGCATCCCCGCCCCATTTTTCGGTAAACCCCAATTGCTGTCCCGAATATAAACTTGATACACATGAGTAGTTGTTGACCCTCGAGAAGACCCTGTTTTGCCTGACCCTCGATAATAGCACCCCCGCCCTGTTCAAAAGGGATAGCCAGTCCTGATGGGAAATGTTCTGTAAAATGCTGAATATGATGTAATGCACAGTTGATGGGAACCTCACTTGATTTATAAATAAGACGATGAATAGACCTGCCATGAGCCCAGTAGGAATACTGACACGTGCACTGCTTGGTAATGGACCTCTGACTGTGACCAATGAGCGTATAATTGAGGGAGGAATTCAGCATGCATAGATATCTTCTTTTGCCATTTCACTGAAACATTGTCTTGTACCTATTCAAAGATTCACGATCACCGAAGGAGATGGGTCGGAAGTGACGTACAGCCTGGCTGCGGATCTTGGGACTCGTGTGACCTCGACCAAAGGTGGAGCCGTAGAAAAACAGGATACGGGACGAGACCGCAATTTCAACGTGGAAAATGAAAAACGGTGGGCCACCTTGAAGCCCTCCGTCTGCTGAACCCACGCGTGCCTGGAGTCTCCGTCCCCCTTCTTTGGGCCCGATTGACGGGCCTGCCTGCTTGTTATCCTTTGCTCCCTTGGTCCCTTTTGCGTGTCCCAGGAACTCTGACCCAGCTCCACCCTCTCCCCTATCGACTATTTGAACAACACTCACCCTCTTCTCCATGTGACTTTTTGCCAAAGGAACGAACTGCATTCCACTGGGAATAGGGTGCTGCCATAGAACTGTGGGCGCCGAGCATAAGGCGCCGCCAACCGGATTGTTTAGGGAACAGGACTGTGGTCTAACAGCAGAAGACTGACCGCACCCTGCAACGCGAAAGGATAGAACAGAGCTGGACCCATAGCTCCACCGCCGGTGCTCAACAGCGCCAACGAAAGTACTTGGACTAGAGCCTACCAGTGATGGCTCACTGACAAAAAGACACTGGGACGAAGAAATATTGTATTTAAGCTGAATTCCGCTCTCATCAACCTGGTCAAAACTGTTCATTGGTTACATTTTTAGTCAGAGACATTTATGCTATGTAGTGCTTTGAAATGATAGGAACTCGACAAATGCAATCTCCTATGTGCTGTATTCTACCAAACACATCAACTGTCCATGATTATATACCATATGCTAATATTGACAATGCTAATTCTGCGACCGTCCCTGTTTATATGTACCATCATCGATCACGAAAATGAACTTTTGCTATGTAAAAAGGGGCGACTGTAGAAAAATAGACATATTGATGTACATAAGCAACGTTCATTTCCCTTTTCCCACTTCTCTTCCTGCGCATATCCTAAATACCGTAAAGCATTTAACTACATCCTACTGCCGGCAAAGGCCTGTACCCGTGTATACATGACAGCCATTTCAGGCACCCTGGCCCTTTTTGCCCGCCTAAGATTAGAATCACTGGCTCCCCTTCCGCGTGTATTCAAAATCTCTCTCTCCCTCACATGCATGAACCATGAAGCCCTCTCCCTCTGCACGACCCCGCTGTGAAAGGCGACTCTCCCCCTTGACTCGCACAAAACCCCCTATTCCATCTTGGAGAGGCATCCTTTGCCTTAGCAGACATAGCCCTCCCCCAGCTGCACCTGACTGCCCCCGCTCTCATGTACGGGTCATAAGATCTCTCTCGCTCTCTGTGTGACTCTGTCCTTGTGTCCACCCTGGCTACCCCTCCCTTCTCCTCACGTAAACAAGTCATAAACCCTCTTCTTACGCAGAGCCCTGTCCTTGAGGGTCACGGCCGCGCCTGACCAGCACCTCCTTCCCTTCCATGAATGCCCCTCTGTTGACAAGCCTTCCCTCCGCACTCAATTGTCCACGCGGCATTAATACCACTCCTTTGATGACCCTCTTCCCCCGAGTCCGGCTGACCACATATGTCCGAGGCCATCGCCTGAGCCAGGAGATACCATTTACTGCCCTTATTGTATGAAGTCATTCCTCTTCAAAGGATCCTCTATTGGTCTTAGCCACCCCCACCCCTTGGGCTATGATCAGGCGTACACATCCTGCAAAACACTCAGTTGCGTGATTGACCTCCCCTCTTATCAGCAGGTCAAGGGCCCCCATTGTGAATGTATATGGGTAGGATCACCACGAGGATTATGGGGATGTCTTTCCTTTTGCGTCACACCGTCCTGATTGTGTTATCATGTGTTCTGTAGAGTATAAAAAGCCAGAGTCTCAGCTCACTTGTTAGAGCACCTCCCGAAAGACACTGTGTTTCGTGTCCGAAATGACTGGCTCTCCTCATGAGTAATAAACTCTGTTCTTGATTCCTGCTTCCAGCGCCCGTCTCTTTATTTTGGTAATTACTCAACATGGGAACTAAGGCGGTTTGCGCCAGCAGCCTGGGCATCGATAGGAAGATGGGTTGCAAATTTTTCACATTCGGCGTGTCCGAAGCGCGTGGACGCTGCGCGTGGGGGCATTGGCAATAAATGGATGGTGGAGGGGGCGGAGCGTGGGAGGGGCAGCAGCTGGGAGGCGGTAGCAGGGAGGAGGGGCGGGCCAGGGGACACACAACAAGATGGAGGGTCACAGGGCACCGGGGGCTAAAGGCAAAATTTCTAAAACCAACACAGCGCGAGGCTGAAATAAATAAATGAAACACACCACAAGGCACAATTAATTAAATAAGTGCAGCGCGAGGCGGAACGAAAATGAATAAACACACCACAAGGCACAATTAATTAAATAAGTGCAGCGCGAGGCGGAACGAAAATGAATAAGCACACCACAAGGCACAATTACGTCGTTCCATGCTGTCCAGTGGTACCGAATCCATCAGTAATATTGTTTCAAATTCCAGCACAGGCTGAGTGGTTCACAGTGATTGACCTATGTCAGGCATTTTTCTCAAAACCGTTACATGAGGAGAGCCAATTTCTTTTCGCTTTTAAGCTGGAAAGCCGTCTATTAACATGGTGTCGTATCCCACAGGGGTATACAGAAAGTCCATCGATCTTTAATCAATTATTGAAGAGAAATCTTGAAAGTCTAGTAATGCCCCAGAACTCGGTTCTTGTACAGTACATAGACGACCACCTTGTTGCGTCAGAGACAGAAGATGCCTGTAGAATAGACACCATCGCTTTGTTGAACCATCTGGCAGAGAATGGTCACAAGGTATCTCCCAGCAAGCTACAATACTGTCTCCCAGAGGTACAGTATTTGGAACACAGAATAGAGAAGGGAACAAGAAAAGTGTCCCCAGACAGAATAGAGGCAATAATGAAAATGATGGTGCCTACCACACAAATAGAGGTTAGAATGTTCCTGGGAATGGTTGGCTACTGTCGCCAGTGGATTGCAAATTTCTCACTAAAGGCGAAGCCATTACAGAAACTGACGCTCAAGGACGTGAGTGATCCGGTACCATGGGACACAGACTGCATGATGGCTTTCCTAGCGTTGAGAGAGGACTTATGTCGTGCTCCGGGAATGCCTGATTACACCAAATTGTTTTCATTGTTCTGCTGCGAGCGAGAGGGTTGCGCGTTAGCAGTTTTGACCCAAGATCACGGAGGTGCCTGTAGACCAGTTGCTTATTTCTCGGCTACTTTAGACCCAGTAGCCGCAGCGTTGCCCGGATGTCTCAAATCCGTTGCTGCAACAGGTGTCAGCATTGAGCGATGTGAGAGCATTGTGATGGGGCATCCATTGGTGGTACACGTTCCACATTCAGTAGAATTGTTAATGACAAGGACCAAAACGCAGCACCTGACTAACAACAGGCTCACACGTTACGAGCAGGTTATACTTGCTGCAGAGAATGTGACCCTAAAGAGGTGCTCAGTTTTGAACCCTGCTACAATGATGCCATTGCCAAATGTCTTAGATAATGATTGTGAAGACCATGACTGCCTCGAGGTGACTGAACTGTGCACCAAATCGAGACCAGACATTGTTGATGAGCCATTGGAAGACCCTGATGAAATTCTCTTTGTGGATGGCTCATGTATAAGAGACAATGCTGGACAGCTAAGAGCGGCTTTTGCCGTTTGCACGATTCATGGAATAATCGAAGCTGCCTGTTTAGAAGGAGTACACTCCACTCAGGTGGCTGAGATAGTTGCGTTGACGCGTGCCTGTTTGGCAGCCAACAAAATCCGAGTCACCATATACACCGACAGCCAATATGGGTTTGGTGTGGTTCACAACTTCAGTCAGTTGTGGTCTCAAAGGGGTTACATGACATCATCAGGGTCCCCTATCAAGAATGGAGAGTTTGTCAGGCTATTGCTGGAGGCTCTGCAGGGGCCAGCAGAAATTGCAGTGGTGAAATGTAAATCACACAGCAAAGTTGCTGATTTTGTGTCTCTGGGAAACAGATATGCGGATGAGGTGGCACGTTATTGTGCCGAACAGGCTTACTCATTCACCGATCAGGTTGTCGAGGGAATACACAGAGGGACCAAGCTAAACATGGTACTTGAAGTGGCAGATACTTGGGATGAATTGAGGAAAATGCAAGAGCAAGCGTCAGACTTCGAGAAAAGAGTGTGGGTGACTTCTGGCTGTACAAAAGGGGATCTGGACTTGTGGATTTTGGCAGATGGGAGAGCTGTGTTGCCGAATGAACTAGTGAGCCCGATGGCTCGACAGATACATGGCTCTGTGCATTTGGGAACAGATGCAATGATACGAGTGTTCAGGCAGACTTGGTATAATCCCAAGTTCAGAACGGCTGCAGAAGCGGTGTGTCAGAGGTGTGTTACGTGTCAACAGATGAATGTTGGGAAGAAGACACCAGTCACGTTAAGTCATGTGGGGAGGTCTGGAGGGCCTTTCAACAGAATGCAACTGGATTTCATAGAGATGCCGAAGTGTAATAGCCTCAGATATGTCTTGGTAATTGTATGTGTGTTCTCCAGATGGGTCGAGGCATATCCCACTCGTAGGTGCGATACACTCACAGTAGCCAAATTATTGTTGAGGGAATTAGTGCCTAGATCCGGGGTCCCGACCTCTTTGGAATCGGACAGAGCGACACATTTCAACAGTGAAGTTGTGAAGATGCTCTGTTCTGCACTGAACATTGATCAGAGATTGCATTGCAGCTATCGGCCAGAGGCTTCTGGCATAGTGGAGCAAATAAATGGAACACTCAAGGCACGAATGGCGAAAGTGTGTTCATCCATGTCCCTGAAATGGCCAGATGCTTTACCGTTGGTGTTAATGAGCATGCGTAGTACACCAGACAGGAGAACAGGACTTTCACCTCATGAGGTGCTGATGGGAAGAGCTATGAGATTGCCGTCCGTCCCTTCAGCGGCCTTGCTGAATATCACAGATGATCTGATTCTTGATTACTGCAAAGGACTCTCTGACGTCATCCATTTTGTGTCTCTTCAGGTGCAGACGGCCGAAATCCCGACTTCTAGAGACCTTTGTCACGACCTGTGTCCCGGAGACTGGGTTCTAGTACGGAAGCACGTGAGGAAGAGCTGCCTGGACGACCGCTGGCGAGGGCCGTTCCGAGTCATTTTGGTGACAAACACGGCTGTGAAGTGCGGTGGACTGCCAAATTGGATCACACCCGAAGAGTCCCAGTGCCCCTGGAAGAAACAGCTCCTCTTGTTGAAGAAAATCCAGCTGTGGAGGAAGATCCACAAGAGGGGACAAGTCAAGCTGTGGGGGCGTCTGAAGAGGCTGATAACTCATCCGACCAAGCTGAGGGAGATCACAACGGCAGTGACACTGAATCTGCCTCTGAATGAGAAAGCTGCTGTGAAGGTGATCTCAACTCTGAAAGAGCTGAAGGCAGGGATGAGCAGGTTGTGCGGACGAGGAGCAGAGGAGTGAAGGGCACCGAGGCAAGTTGGCCTGAAAGACGGAAAAGGCTGAATGTGAGGCTGACCTCTGAAAGAGATCTTGCACCTGTATCTGAAGAATCAGACCCGGAAGGAGAAAGCCAAGAGTCAGAGGAAAAGGGTCCGAGGAGATCAAGGAGGGTGAGAGTACCTTGCAGAAGATACGCCACTCCGGAGTGTACCTACCATTTGACAAATGCCAGGTGTACTGAGATCCGGGAGGGTGAGGTCGGTGCTTGTGACAGATACGACTCCGAATGTTAAGTTGGAAGTGATACTGTTGGTACCTGGACTGGAAATCGAAGGTTTACTGACAATCACTGTTCCTAACCCCCCTCTCCTAAGCAAGATAAATGATTTGATCTTAAATAGACTGGTTTTTCCTACATTTGGCCCTGAAATACCTGCCTATGAATCAATTGTCCTTCACATGGAACTCTTGAACTACGTACTCTGTGCACTTGGAGAAAATCTTATCATCGATGCACAGTAAAGACTTTGTAAATAACTGATAAAGAAGTTACTTAGAGCCGAGTGGAAGAAGAAGAAATTTAGGAACATCCCTTAGAGGACGGAGAAGGGTTAGGGTCCCCTGAATACGAAATGAAAAATGAAGATTTGAAAGTGGATCTCTGCTTCTAGGTGTGGTTCGAGAAAAATCATAAAGCCAAGCAAGAGACTTTGTGTTGCTGAGTCTTTGTGTTGCTGCTAGGATCGAATCATACTGTCTGAGACCATGGAGGCTGGGAACCCGATTCGTAGGGCAAAATGCATTATAGGCACACTCATAGGGTTAGTGATTTTCTTCATATTTGTTGTAGTTTTAGTTTCTTATTTAGCACCACAATAACAGGAAGAGGAGGTCAAGGGAACACCTACACCTACCACTCCTAGCCAGAAAGAGGAAAACATAGGAACCGAGAAAGCTTTGCTAGCAAAAGAAAGCCGTAGATTACATGCTGATTTGTCCAAAGGAAACTTTGGGAAGAATGCGTATGCTAAATTGTTGTATGAGTACATTGATGCGATGGATGCGAAAGATTGTTATGTGTGTATGCAATTGCCAGCTTCAGTAGACGAGGGTATTAGATACCATCACCTGCCATTAACGTATGGAATTTCATGTAGTTTGCTGCTTAGCATATTTTATGGGAGATCTCATTTTGAATATTTCTTTTCGAATTATGATGCTGTGCTCCCGGAAGTCCCAAATTATAAGCACTTTAACAAGTGGGATTATTATAAATCAGAGGATAGACTTAGATACTTTTTCATTCCAACGAAAGCCATAGATACCTCATACGCACACCGACAAAACTTGACCTGCTCCTTGACCGAGGTAGAGAAGAAGTTCGTAGAACAGGTTGAAGATAGATATCAGAAACAAAAGCAGTTACAGACGTCAGGTCAGGGCAAGGTTGATTGGACAGATGAGGAGCTTGGACATAAGTCAAAGGGAAGCTATGGTCCGATAGCCTTGGATGTGGTACAGAAAGGGCAGCTGTGTTTGCATAGGCCATAGACGTATTACGAAAACGTGTATGTGGGTGAGACAACTTGTGAACTCACTTTCAAAATAGATTATTACACCAAGGACTTCCTGAAGAGCGTGGTGCAAGTGATCCCTACGGTGTATTTTGTTTGTGGAAGAAATGCGTACGTGAGGTTGCCGGATAAGTGGTATGGGACATGTTACCTGGCGATTATCTTTCCCAAGATATATCAAACTGAGGATTTTGATCAGGTGGAGGGTGGCAAATTGACAAGAGTGATGAGAGGAGAAAGTGCTGGTGCAATAGTGGGAGATGTGTTTGGAGCTGCGATACCAATTTTGGGAGTGATTTTAAATGACGTGAAGATACGGAGATTAGCAACAGTGGTGGATGAATTATCGATGAGTACGGCAAAATCACTGGTGTTGATCCATGGTGAGATGTTGTCGATACGGGCAATGGTTTTACAAAACCGCCTTGCCTTAGACGTCCTATTAGCAAAAGAGGGCGGAGTCTGTAAACTTTTAAAGGTTCAGGAATGCTGCACGTATATTCCGGACAATTCTAAAGATCTGAAGAAATATATACGCAACATTACTGCAATCCACTATGAGATTAACAATTTGACGCAAGAAAATACATGGGAGAAGGTTGGCAAGGGGTTTGGAAGTGTTGGAAGTTGGTTTGCAAACCTGGGAAGGAGTTTTCTTGAATACATATTGGAACCCCTTATCATCATAGTGGTATGTGTGATTGGATTGTGGGGTTTGTTGAGATTGTACAGATGCTATAGATCCAATAGGGTGGCTAGATCGATGAGGGTACAAGAACAGAGAATGGAGGATTTGCAGGACAATCAATATCAAAGTTTAAGGGCATTGGAAATGCTCAGGCGAGGGAATGTTGCAACAAGTGCTGTATAGATTGATCCCTCCCCTAAAGAATGTAGGATGATGGTGATGACACAGGTCATCAAAGGGGGGACTGAGAGAGCGCAAAACTGTTAGAAATTGTAGGGGTGCATCATATTCACAAGTAATCCGCACCCGCATATATAGAGGTTTATAATCATGTTTGAAAGTGACACGGAGCTATGAAACCAAGTACCAGAATTTACATAGCTGTAACGTAAAGTGGTTTTTAAATACTAATGTCATGTTAACTTAGAAATGTGTTTGTAGCGTAATAATAATACAATTAAAGGATGCTCAAATAGGCCTTGATGTCTTTAAATGCATGTTTAGAAATTCGCTATTGTATCCATGTAACGACATAGAAGTGTTTAAGTTAAAGAATGTATTCCTTTGCTATAATGATGTAGGCCTAATGAACAAAACTGTTTGCCAATGTTAGGGGGTGACATCTCGAAAACGTGCAGAGGCCCAGGTGGGGAGAGAGGATTGTGTAGGCCGAACTAAGAATGTTTCTTTTAACATTAAATCATGGGAATGTCTTTTCCCAGAAGGTTGCTTTAGAGAATTAATTTCAAGTAGCATGTTACTGCGAATCGATTTATGTGCGTTCCTTTGCAGGTGCAAGGTTAACCAGAGATAGTAGAGAAGGGCCCATTGTGTATGAGCGTTAGGATGGTAGTTCCAGACCTGGAGGAGTGGCTGCGGAATTTTAGGGAAGCAACTTCAAGAGGAGACGACTCTGGAACCCAAGGCCGTTTTTCAACGAACAAGGATGAAGATGTCGTAATGAAGCTACTTTGAAAATGAATACTTTGAGAGGGGCGTCCCTTAGGGCGTGTCGTCCAAATTGTGGGTTTCGTATTAGGGACAGCACCCCGGGAGGAGAGCAAAGCTGAAGCTCACGAGGGCGAAGAAAGATGCTGGGTAGGCAGAGAGCGTTGCTATGCGAAGATGAGTTCATAGATTAAGTCTGAACGAAGTGAGTGAACTTCTTTGGAAGTCACCACGGCTGACACCTTTGTTAGGAGGGAATCTGTTTGTAGGGATGTCATTTAGTATAGTGTAGGGACAGATCACTCTGGATGTATTTCTCCTTTTCTTTGATGCCTACCAGCACCCAGATTATAGCAATCCTTGCAAGTCTAGTGGTCTTGGAAATCATACTGGTGTTGTTTCTTAGTCGACTGAGACTCTTCCGTAGGATTATGTTTGTATTAGTGCCCGTATATCTACTGAATCTTTTACTGAGGTGTTTATATACACAACTGCTTTTGGCTTTATAATAAATCTTTAAATTTGACTTTTTTCAGTGGTTCTTTGGGGAAGGTGATGGAGGTAGTTTGAAGTGATATGTTGAAAAAGATTGCCTTCTACACTCTATGACAGGTAAAAAGGTCTAGTCGACCTGTGGCGGGATTCTAGAGTTCTGATTAAAAATCCCACCTTTCCAGTATCAAAAGGTTAGCCCAGGGCACCCAGCACTACTCTTTATGATTATTTCTCGTCAGTTCCAGCTCCTTCTTGAGATGTGCCCAGGCCCCTTCTTTGTGACCTCTCACTGAATTAAAGAGCACCCTTTGAAGTGTAGAGGGGATGTCTGGCTCTCCCCTCCTCAGCGTTTATCCTGCCCAGCTTACAGGAATGCAGCAATACACAAATATGTCTGGGGGGATCTCTTTCTACTTCCTCTCCATGGTCTCCCAAAATGGAATCTAGGGCCCTCCATGTATCATCCACAGGCACACATACACCCAGTGCATCTATGAAGCATACTTGCACTAAACTGTACTGTGTCCTCCATGTACTGTACCGTTCATTGGCACACATACATTCAGCATATGCATTAAACATGCACACACTGCCCAGCACTGTGTCTTGTACACCCTGTACAACTCTTAGGCACACCTACATCCAGCACATGCATTTAACATGCACACATTGCAACCCTTTTTTTTTTAGTTTTATATAGCGCGAACTAGACCCGAGACATTGGGTATCAGAGCGCTTTACAAGAGCACCAGTTTCGTAACAGATGAACACATTCATTTTTGTTAGGCAAGGGGCGATTAAGTGATTTGCCCAGAATCACAGGATGTTGAGCGTAGTTGCAGAGACTCGAACCTGGTTCTCCAGGTCCGAGGTCAACTGCTCTACCCGTAAGGCTACATCCTCTCCCCACCTTTCATGTATTGTACCACTCATAGGTACACATACACCAGCACAGGTATTTATCCTGCATGAACTGCATGGTACTACGTCCTCCAGGTACTCATAGGTATATATATATCTAGCACATTCAATCACGATACATACACTGTACAGTACTGCATTATCCTTGTTTTGTACCTTTCCCAGGTACACTTTTCCCAGCGCAGATACACCAATTCTGCACTGTGCAACTTCACCCCAAAACAATTTAGACCAAGAATGAGTTAAGCACACAGGAGCAGAAAATTAAAACCGAATGAGCCTGTAGGCCTCACTCCATTGGCACAGGTTAAACAGCGCCTGTTCACTCCTACAGCCTATGACAACAAAAATCAGCATTTTGACCCAGACTTCAGTAAAGTTGGTCACTCAGTGCAGGGATACATGCCTATTACCATGAAACGTACTTTTCCATTCTAACAGGGATGCTCTAAATAACATCTTGCTGAAACATAATCTGGTACATGCGACTCAGAATTACACCCTTGGTGCAACCCCATTACCTTTTTATACAGGTGGTTGCACAAATAGCATTATAGATTACATATTGCTATCACATGAACTCACTCTCTATGTTTTGAGTTATAAGGTGATTCCAAACTGAGTGACCATAACCCATTATCTGTGACTTTTGAGCTTTGTCAAAGCTGCAGAAGGCTTTGACAAAATAACAGCATTTAGAAGGAATGGGCCTAGATTGATCAATCAAATCAGTTTATTATCGAAGATTTTTAATTTCAAATAGAGACCAGGAATGGGGTGTTTGGAGGAGGGACAAAAACAGAGTATATTATTGGCTACTTTGATTCACTTTGTGGTTTAATTAGGACCCTTTTAAATGCTGACGCCGAACCTAGTCGTGGAAAGTTATAGAAGTGGTTCAATTATGCTCACTCACATGTATATTATAGCCTTTTTAGGAACTCTAAAGATAGATGGTTCCCGCTTACAACTTGAAGTGCAAATCTGCAGGAAACAAAATAAGGCCACATTGTCAAAAAGTCAAGTCAAGTCAAGTCAAAAAGATTTATATAGCGCGCTACATACCCAGAGGGTCTCAAGGCGCTTGAAGGAGGGTGGGGAATTACTTGTCGAATATCCAAGTTTTAAGTTGCTTTCTGAATGCTAGGTGGTTCTGAGTAAGGCGAAGGTGAGTGGGAAGTATGCAATTAGAGATGAAGCATGGGAGGCTCTCGCCAGGGTAGGGAACACCAGGAATCAGGAACGTTTCTGGAAGGTAATACAAATGACCCATGTTTCGATGAAGTCCATCAACTCAAATTGGAAAATCTAGTACAATCAGAAATGTGGGCAGACCATTTTAAGACAATGTACTCCTCAATTGAGAGCACCATTGGCACTTGTTGCATGTATGTGTTTAGTGCAGCAGCAAAAATTAGAACCATCAGAGGTGAAATGTGCATTAAAAATATCATTAGCAATAAGATTCCAGGCCAGAATGGAGTGGTGATAGATATATTCAAAGATAACATTCCGCCATGGGCCACATTACTAACTAACGTGTTTCAAGCAGCAAACATCCACTCACTACCCAGTTCTTGGTCTAAGGCTATTATTGTACGTATCTTCAAGAAGTATGCAGTAGCGACCATGCTTTTTATAGACCAATTTCACTCTTGGACTACACCATCAAAATCTTTAGATGAGTGTTACTGGAGCGACTAGAGTTGTGGGTGGAGGAAACAATATATTAACGGGTATCCCGTATGGATTTTGACATGCGGTGGGCACTGTGGGACAAGTTTTCAACCTGTATTTGTTATCCAGTAAATACATTGTTGTGAAGAAGTCCCCCATTTATCTGGCATTCATGAATCTTAGTTCTGCATTACATAGTATGAATCAATCTAAGCTTTAGTCAATGATGCTAGATATCATGGTAGAAGTACCACTTGTTAGCCTACTAAGTGAAATGCATAGGGGTATGACTGCAACGATGTGATATGGTCAAAGTGGGGAATGCACAGAGTCATTTAGTACAAACTGGGGTGTTTGTCAAGGTTGCATGGTGGTATCATTCCTTGTCACGTTATATATTAATTGATTGGTGGACTTCCAGCTTCGGCAAGATATGGCATGCCCAAATAAATAGACAGGCAATTCCAGTTCTGCTTTATGCAGATGATGCTGTCCTGGTGGCCAGGACCACTCTGGCCAGCACGATAAGTGGATTGCAAAAATTGCTGGATTATTTTAATGCTTTATGTGCAAACTGGGTTTGTCAACAAATTTGAACAGATCATGCACCATGAGATGCAAATGGACAACATAGTGAGGTTACCAAATCGTGGCTACTTGGTAGCGTTCCACGGCCACTTTGAATTATTTGGCAATCCCTATAGATCAGTTCTTATAGGGTCACCTACAAAAGACCAGGAATCAACAGTTTCTTAGGGCATTAGAAGCAGTGTTTAGTTTTCTACTAGATTAGGTCAGAAACTGAGTCATCAAATAATGAGTGTATATCTAAATGTAATTTTGTGGTGACATATGGGGGAGGTGGGTGGGGATACTCTCAATGTAAATTGATTTACAGGACAAAAATATATTTCCTGTGAAGACGCCTTGCATTACCAAAGAGTTTGTCTGTTTTTGTGTGCCACAAGGAGTTGGGGGCCCATTCCATTAAAGATTTGATAAAGGTCAAGCCTCTTTCATAATGCGTATAATCAAGGGGGTGGGGGGCGAATAACCCTTACAGAACCTCGTAAATTGTTACTACTATAGAAAAAGGGGCTCTCGGTGGGGAATAGATATACTAATGATTAAGTCAACAATAATCACATCATCTTATTGGACCAGCATTCTCATGTTGCTTCTTTTGTTATGGGCTGTCACCTGGGTGAAACCAGAGGTGGGCTAGATTGTCTGTCACTGGAAAAAGGTTGCAATATACCACGGCTCAAGTATCTTAAACATACATTTCACAATATAGGGGCTAGAAAGTCCTTTGATAGTCCCAACCTTATAAAAACATTCTCAAGAAATTCACTCAAGCAAGCCTTTTTTGGAATATGCTGAGAACTCCAGAATACAGACTGAGTACTGTAAGCCTTTGGCGATGTCAGGCACCATCATTTTCCTCTCAACTGTGATTAAACCTTACCTTTTGTATGCAGGCGCGCAACATCCATTGAACTCACCGCGCTCTAGCCCCCCACCCCCCGTCGTGTGTGGCAGACAGATCCCGGGCACACACAGAGCTGCACCCGAACATTTCACAGGTCTTTAAAAGACCATTTGAATGTTAATTAGGCCTTGCAGTTGTTTCAACCCTTCTAAGAGCCCCTGCAGCTCCACTCTGCCTACTGATTAAAGGTTCAGCACCACCGAAATTTTTTTTAGCCCCCCCCCCCGAAACTTGGCTCTAGTTGCGCCTCTGTTTGTATGTAATAAACACACAAGCAACGTTTTACCTAATTTGTTTCAGGTTATTTTGATTCACCATCTATTATTCAATTCAAAAAAGCTTTATTTCGATATTCACATTGATATCATAAAAGCATACATTGTTAGAAAGATACATTGTTAAAAACAAATATAAGTCACAAAGTGCCAGTGCGATTCCTTTTTAGAAGGATCAAGCGTTTCAAGAAAAACAGGGGTATTTATCAGAAAAGAGACAAGTGCAGTTTTATAAAATCAAGATTTAAGAATAAAACGATCTTTAAAATATTGTGCATTTAAAAAGTTTCTAAAATAGATAAGTACCTTTAATATATTTCATTGAGTTCCTAAACTTTACCAATAGTTTCAAAAATTTAGCTAAGGAGTGTACCACTTCCATATTTTCCAGCTGTTGTAGTCTAAAAAAAGCATTTCTACAAGACAGGAGGCCCCACTCCTTAAGAATTGGTTTAAGTAGGATCTTTCTTGGAACCTGATAAAATTTACAGAATAAAATACAATGCAAATTAGTTTGAGGGGCGAGATCATCGCTGGGACAGGGAGGCATTTCTCTCGACCAGTCATTACAAGATGGAAAAGTAATTAAACGAAAAAAAGATCCCAATCTAAATCTTGCAAGAAGCATTCTAGTGTAGCAATTGATATCGCTAGCAAGGTACATTTGCAGGCCTTGTTTGGTTGTAATTTGTTGATAGGCCAACGCTGATTTTTTGAGTTTTTCCGTGGACCACATTTTATTTGCTAGATGGTCCATAGCCAATTTATGTAGCATTTTTCTCGGCATTATTTCCATACTAGATGGATTCTTAAAAAACTCAGGGTGGCCAATCTCAGTCAACATTTTTTCCACAAAAGACAACCATTTGATTTGTTTTACACCGTCAAGGTTTAGGCAATCAGAAATTATGTTACGATTGAAGACTGTCTCTGGAGTTAGCCACAACTTATGCCATAACAAAATGGGCTCAGTCATTATTATATAAGAGATGTAGGGGAGGCCCAGTTCTATGTGTACTAATAGCTGGCTGTAGATTTGGGAACCACCAGGAGGTATCTGAGAAAACAGTTTTCGATTTGCTGAATTGAGATTGAAGAATCAATCCCCCAGATACCAGAACCATGGGTGGCCGTAGATACACATTTTGCCTTGTATATTACAATCAACTCCTTTACGGGTCTACCCCCAATTTTAACCTCAAAGTTTTGCAAAGCTCCGATTGCCCTAGAAAAGGCAAGTTTTCTGGCCTTGATTACCGTATGCCAAGAAAACTTCCTGTGAAAAGAGATCCCAAGATAGGGAAATTGATCTATAGTCTCTATCTTTCTACCCTCAATAAAAATGGGGCAACGTATTTTCTTTGTTTCTTGTCGACAGGACATGGAAAAGGTTTTAGATATATTAACCTTAAGTCCCTTTTTGCTCTTAAAAAGTGTAAATTTAGAAACAGCCCTTTGTAAGCCCAGCCTGGTTTGAGACATAATGGCAGCGTCATCCGCATACAAAAGGATGGGGACAGGATGGCCATGGACAGAAGGGTAATCATTTTGTGAGCTCTTCAGGTGGTCGCCAATAGCGTTTATATAGAGGGAGAAGAGTAGGGGGCTAAGATGCACCCCTGTCTCACCCCCCTCTTGATGGAAAATATCGACGAGCACTCCCCTTGTTGTCCAAAGTGCACCCTTGCCCCAGCATCCCTGTATAATTCCTTTATAAAATTAAGGATTGACAGGTCCAAACCCAGGTCCTCAAGTGTGGACCATAACTGATTGTGGTCAACACAATCAAAGGCTGAACTCAAATCAATTAAAGTAATAAAAAGGTTCCCTTTCTTAGCTTCGGTGTACTTAGAAATTAAAAAATATAAATTTAAGCTCTGCTCAACCGTTCCCATGCCAGGGCGAAAGCCATACTGAAAAGTCGATAGAATGTTGGCATCCTCAGTCCATTGTTGCACACGCTTTAAGATGACACGGCCGGCTACCTTCATTAAGGCGTCAAGGAGAGAAATTGGGCGATAGCAGGATGGATCCTGTCTGTCCCCTTTTTTAAATATAGGAACAACTATCGCTTCTGACCATGTTGCAATAAATCCATGGGTGTTTGCACAATTCATCACAATGGTTAGTAAAGGGGCCCAAAGATCGATTTCAGCTTTAAAAACATCAATAGGTATCGCATCAGGGCCTGGTGCCTTGCCTGAAGGACTCTCTCTTATGGCCAGAGTAACCTCCTCGCAGTAAAAAACGATATCCAACGGGAGAGTTCCCAGGCAGGATCTAATATTATCACAAGACAAAGTAGGAGCTGGGAGAGATAAGTTAGAGGGGAATGAGTTACCTTAGAGATTTTGAAAGTGGGCCACCCAAGTATCCCTGTTTATTGCTATATCTACCATCTCAGATTTTTTGTCCCGGGCAAGGGGAGCATTTACAGCCTTCCAGAAGGCGGTTGGATCCCTATTTTGAGAGGAAGATATTAATGCTTGCTAAGCCTCATATTTCAAGGTTTTCTCCCTAATCTTTATTGCACAGCGATACTGATGTCTGGCCTGACGGATCTCACATGGGGATCTAGGCGTAGCATGTAGGGCCTTTTTTAGTGATTTTAGTGCAGATGTGTAGTTCTTGTCAAACCGCCCTTTGGATTTATGAGGTCCTGACTTGATCTGGCGGGAGAGTAGGTGTTTTAATGACTCTTGAATTTTTGAGAAAGAATCCAAGATTTTTAAGGGGTGTTCTGATAGAGATAAACAAGTATCAATCTCTTCCCTTCTTGCCATGAATAATTTATCAAGGAGCCCGGCAGGATCAACCTTATCCCATTTAAGGGTGTAACCGTTGGTATGCCCGACAGAAATAGGTTGTTGATATATAATAGAATTGTCCCTAGATGTCTGCTATTGTGAGAGTTTATTAATAATAAAAGCTATTGCATAGTGATCACCATATATGTCATCTAATATTTTCCATGATGAGAGTAAATAAGAGTGTGTTTTGGAGAAAAGCGTAAAATCTATCACAGTATTAGAACCTCTCCCATGGAAAGTAGTCTGAAACGGCATGGAAGGTGAGCATAAATCATTAATATAAGACAAATTAAAATAAAAGGAAAAATTATTTAAGATATCCCCTGTTTTGGAATGAATAAAATGATTGGGAGTGTCATCCAGAGGGGACCCAAAGCCACAGATACCCTTCGGACCATACTGACAAACATTGCAATTGAAATCACTCAACCAAGCGAGGACGCACTCCCCGCCTATGGATTCTTTTAAGGTGACAATTGTGTAACTTAATTCATTTATAATTCGTGACAACTTTTCTAAAGCCACATTATTATAGAAATTTATTAAAATCATGTTGAGTGAGTTACCCCATCTAATCAAGACAATCTGATAAAATTCAGTAGAAATATGTTTCGCTTCAGTAAGCCCACTAGAGGTACTAACATAGACACTTAAACCACCCCTATTTCTTCCCTGGTTACTTACTAGAGCTGGTGTATGGAAAGTCTGGAACCCAAGAAGGTGGACAGGATTTAATGCCCAAGTTTCCTGGAAACATAGGATTGTATAGCTATTCACTAATTCCAGACATGGTTGCAAGCCAGTTTTAGTTGCAAGGCCTGCCACATTCCAATTAAGAACTAAGGTAGGGGAAGGAGCAGGTATGTGTGTAGGATGCATAGGCACGACCCCTTTTTTTCCCCATAGGTAACAGAAGATGATTTAGGAGATAGGACATTATCATGGTTCCCAACATCCCCCATTAAGATAGTTTCAATATGCTGTGGAGTCCGGGTGGGCGAGTTTCCAGAGATAAGCTCACCAATTATATTCCTGCTAACAGAACTGTTAAAAGATAGAATACACCCTGCAGCGGAATCATTTTTCACGACATGATAAGATGAATTTAACACAGTGTTTCCCATTTTGGTGGAATTCAAAAGCTCAGGGAGAACCCCTATACTCAGGTTCGGATCGGGTTGTAAAAAAGAGTGATCCCCCCAATGTTACTTTTAAGGGCTCAGACGGTCTACTCATGGGGATAGGAGCAAAGGCAGGGAGTTCATTGGGTATTTTGCGTTTACTCGAATACTCATGAGTACGTCCTACTTGAAGGTCAGATAAAGTGAGTCATTCATTTTCATCTAGACCAGAAAGGGGATCAAATGGATTATATAGTGGAATACTCCAATGCCCGTTTGGGTTTATAGGGTAATGTCTGTTACCAGATGGAAGAAAGATCCTGTTAGAACATTTGGGTGGGAAAAAGGGGGGAAGATTATCTTTCTTTCTCAGTGGGTATCAACCTTCTGATTGTGTATCCAGTGCCATTGCGATATTGTGTCACATTGAAGTGCCTTACATTTTGTCCCTTTCTACACGTTGTATTCGAACTCCAGGAAAAGATATTTGATGCCAATACTTTGCATCATAAACCCCAGAGAGTGTCGCCCAGCACTGCATTTTCTGCAGAACCTCCCAACCCCAGCTATCACCCTGCCCACTATAAATGTTATACAAAGTGTCTTTAGTATAAGGAAAAGTTTTTAACTGTGTGTTGCATATTATGAAATGAAATGGTTGGGGTTTGAGTATGATATCTTATGTTTTACATGCATCCTATTTTATTTATGATGAATTTTATTTTATTGGCTAGGGGTGTTTTGCAAAGGTACCTCTACGTTAAGTACCATGCACTTTATTCAAACGTGTAAATGTTACAGTAAGCCAAGGGTTTTGAGATTTTAAGTTTTTGATCTGAATTTTTTTAATATTATAGGCCCACTTTTGTCTATTTCCAAAATTGGAACTCCTGATTGTTTCCATTGTTGTAACTGAATTTATAAACAGCTGCTTATAAATCAGATTTTTATATTTAACCAATTGCTGGCCCCATGTAAAATGATTTGACTTGTTGTACTTAATCTGTGCCTTATATTTAATGATTTTATGTAGTTTTACTTGTGAAATCTGTAAAAATATTTTTATGATGTAATATTTTATGGTTTACTTTTCTGATAAACTGCACAAAGAAGTGATTGATTGAGTATACGTAAGTGCCAGGGAATGTGGAACAATCCCTTTATTTCTGTTCTCTTATTTTTATAAGTCCCCTTTAATTTATTTCCCTTTTTTGTTTAATTCTAGATTTCTAGAAAATAGTAATTCTCCCCAAAAAGTGCTTAAGGGCTGCTTTCTTACTGCTTATTTCATCTGTGCCACTGCCTCTAAACCAGGGGGCATATTTACAAAGAATTGGCGTAAGGCAGCTCCGCAATTCATTGCTGTTCTGCCCAAAGCCAATTTGAATGGGCAGGAAAGCACCGTATTTCCAAGATACGGTGCATTCCTGTCCTTTCTGCTGGCGCACAATTTGCAGCTGAGCACCAACGTGGGCATCCTTTCACTGTGGTGCAAGGGTGTCTGTGTTGTTAGAAGGATTGTTTTTATGCAGGAAGGGACACCTGTAGAGTGATGTGGCATAGAGTGGAGTAGTGTATAGCGCAGTGGTGTAGAGCATAATGGTGCAGAGTAGAGTAAAATGCAGTGTCATACAGTGGAGTGTAATGGTGTAGAGTAGAGCAGACTGGTGTTGAGTGTATTGACGTAAAATGTTGCAGAGTATAGTGGTGTAGAGTGCAGTGACAAAGGGCCCGATGTAGGTCGGTCGGTAACGGCCGAAAATCGGTATTTTCGGCCGTTACCGATCGGTATACATGATTTGACATGTAGGTGCACTATTTTACCGAATCGGTAACTTTACCGATTCGGTAAAGTTACCGATTCTGTAAAATACAGAATCGGTAACTTTACCGATTCGGTAAAGTTACCGAATCGGTAAAATACCGATTCGGTAGTTTTACCGATTCGGAGCCACCCATATGTAGGTGGGACTCTTCAGAGTCCCAGGAGCCTTAACGAATCGATATTTTACCATCAAATCCTATTTGATGGTAAAATAACGATTCCGGTGTGCATGCACATGTGTGCATGCACACCTATGCCATGTGACAGGCAGACCTGCCCTTAGGGCAGGTATGCCTGCCACATGGCACCCGTGCCTGTTTTGGGGGTGCCAGAGGGTGTCAAAGTGACACCCCCTGCACCCTTGAGAAATTCGGTATTTACCGATTCGGTAAATACCGAATCGGTAATGTCCATTCATTCCTATGGGCTTCAAAGCCCATAGGAATGAATGGGCATTACCGATTCGGTATTTACCGAATCGGTAAATACCGAATTCATCCGATTCGGTATTCCAGCACATCTGGAATACCTACATATCGGACCCATTGATTTACCGATTTTAAATTACCGAATCGGTAAAATTCGGTAATTTAAAATCGGTAAATCAATTTTACCTACATCGGGCCCTATGTGCTTTGGCATAGAATTTAGTGGCGTACAATGCGGTAGGCAGACAAAATATCGAAATTAAAATATCGATATACAATAATATCGATGTTTTAATTTCGACAGTATAGAATATCGATGTTCAAAATATCGACAGACAGAATATCGTTTTTTTAAGGTATGTATGTTACTAATATCGAATTTTACTAATATCGAAATTTTTTTTAGGGTTATGTATTTTATTATGTTGTTTATATGTTTGTTAAACATGTTTTGTAATGTATGTTTGAAAATTTGTAAATTTGTTTACATTTTGCGTTTTAGTATCAGAGCGGGTTGTGGGTTTATAGGGGAATAGGGTGGGAAGTAATTTAATAATAATTAATTAATTAATATATGTTTGTAAATATTTTTAATTAATTGGTAATTAATTATTATTAATTAGTTAATTAATTAATATAATTTTGTACATATTTTTAATTAATAATTAATTGGTAATTAATTAATATTAATTGGTTAATTACATTAATTAGAGTAATATTTTTTATAGATATCATTTTTTGTTATTGTTAATTGATTAATTGGGAAAAAATAATATTAATTATTAAATTTAATTATTTACAGCTAATGTGCTAATATATTTACTTTATTGTTATTGTTAATTAATAATTAATTGGTAATTAAATAATATTAATTAATCTTGGGTAAAGGAGTATTTTTAGCGTTCAGGGTCCGTTTTCAGTTTTTGGGTAAAGGGGTATTTTTAGGGTTCAGGGTCAGTTTTCAGTTTTTGGGTAAAGGGGTATTTTTAGGGTTCAGGGTCAGTTTTCAGTTTTTGGGTAAAGGGATATTTTTTGGGTTCAGGGTCAGTTTTCAGTTTTTGGGTAAAGGGGTATTTTTAGGGTTCAGGGTCAGTTTTCAGTTTTTGGGTAAAGGGGTATTTTTAGGGTTCAGGGTCAGTTTTGGGTTTTTGGGTAAAGGGGTATTTTTAGGGTTCAGGGTCAGTTTTCAGTTTTTGGGTAAAGGGGTATTTTTAGGGTTCAGGGTCAGTTTTGGGTTTTTGGGTAAAGGGGTATTTTTAGGGTTCAGGGTCAGTTTTGGGATTTTGGGGTACAGTCGTACAGGGTAAAAATAAAATAAATTTAAATTAAATCAATTAAATTAAATTTAAAAAAAAAATGACATTAAATTATTACGTTTTTAATTTTTTTTAAATGTATATGTATTAGTTTTAATTTTTTAAATATGTTTTAACATTTTTATTTAATATTTGTAAAATTATATGTATTTTAAAATTATTTTTACATTATTATTAATACATTTTAAAAAACGATATTTTTAATTTCGATATTTTTGTACTACGATATTAATTTTTCGATATTTTTGTACTTACCTTTATGAAGATATGACTCCGATATTTTTGATTTCGATATTTTTGTGTCGATATTTTTGTATGTAGATATTCTGTCTGTCAATATTATGTCAGACATTCGTACAATGCAGCATTATAGAATACAGTGGTGTAAATTAGAGTGCTGCATAGTAGAGTGCAGTGGTGCAGAGTGGTGTGGTGCAGAGCAGAGTGACATTGAGTGCAGTGGCATAGAATACAGTGGCATAGGGTGCAGAGTGAAGTAGAGTAAAGTGGCATAGAGTGCAGTGGCGTAGAGTGATGCAGAGTACAGTGGCATAGAATGTAGTGGTTTAAAGTGGTGCACTGTACAGTAAAGCGGAATAGGGTAGAGTGAAGTGCTGTAGAATGCAGTGGCATAGAGTGCAGTAGCGCAGAGTAGCGTGGCAGAGAGTTCAATGGTGGAGAGTGGCAGAGAATGCATTGTTGTAGGGTGCATTGGCATAGAGTAGAGTGGCGTAGAGAGCAGTGGTGTAGACTACAGTGATGCAGAGTACAGTGCAGTGTCATAGAGTGCGGTGGCTTAGAGTTCAATGGCATAGAGTGCATTGGCATAGAATGCAGCTGTGTAGAATACAGTGGCATAGAGTGCAGTGGTTGAGAGTGGAGTGGCTTACAGTAAAATATTTCAGAGGAAAGTGAAGTGGCATAGAGTGGAGTGGTGCAAGGTAGAGTGCAGTGGCATAGAGTGCAGTGGTACAGAGTAGATTGAAGTGGTGTTCAGTGGATTGGCATAGAGTTGTTATGAGAAATATGAAATGTGAAAATACAGCATAATAGACAATTGTAGAGAGTGCAACACACTTATACATGGTAAAAGAACGTGTTTAGCCAGCTTAAAGGAATTTATTGCCTTAGCATACAGGCTGACCAGTACCTATTCTGTTGTCCTATGTTAAACAAGAAAGTGATTGAATATAATTGAAGAATAGGAGCAGGAGATCGAATTGGCCAAGAGCACACAGAATCTGATAAGAGGTCTTAGGATCACAATGCTAGAGTACACATACCAACAAACATGCATTCAACCCAAAATACACACGCACTAAAAAGCAGCAGAATACTCAGGGCCTGATTATAATGTCGGGCGGAAATGCTCCGACCAGCGGTCGGAGGCTTTAGGACCAACATGGTAGGTTTAAACTCTGACCGCCGTATTAGGATGATGGTGGTCGGAGTTTAAACCTGCGGGGGATTCCGATCTGGTTCCCGTCTGAAAGTCTGCATAATCCCTTAATGACAAGCGGCTCTGCCTTTGGGATTATGATGTCAGTTTCCAATAGCCATTCCATGTCAGCCTTTCCAACGTGGAAAGGCTTTGGAAAGCAACATTAGGGGCCCCTAACAGGGACCCCTTCCCCCTGGCCCTCTGCATGTGTTCTTGAGGGGCACCTATGGTGCCCTCCAAAACATCCTTGCACCATGTGGCAGGCACCATGAAGTGCCCGCCACACAGTGCAGGGATGTTTCAAAACATCCATTTACAATGGAAGTTTTTGCTGCAGGCCTTTTTCGCACACCGCACAAGCTTCCATTGTGAAATGGATGTTTGCAACTGCCCTATGGGCGGTCGCATAGTAATAGTGTGGTCGGAACCACGACCTAAAGTTGGGCACTTCCTTTCCGCAATCTACATGGTAATTAGGCCCTCAGTTTATTAAGCATTGTTAGAAACTACAATAAAATATATACAGTGAATTAGGTTAAAGTTTAGAGTCACAGATGGCCTTTTGTCTTTTATAATTAATGTGTACTAATGTGTAACTGTCTAGTAATCTACTTTCTGAACTTTTGTAACTGCCATTGTATAACTTTGTATAAAAGAAGGTGCCTGTGAGGCTGCAGATTGAGACCGGCTGTTTACTTGTGTTGGCTCACCATCTCACTATTGCAACAGTAAAGAGCTGCCTCTCTTTTTCTTCATTTTTAAATTATCCTGCAACAGTTGGCGAGCCAGCCTTGGAGTCCCTCTTGCCCCCACTTGACTGTTGACACCGGAATACCGCCTACCACTGCTGCATAGATTATTGAGCATTTTTTTGATGAGGTAAGCAGAAGTTCTGCCCATTCACTGGGGATGGGTAGAATCTAGGGATTGCCGTCTTTTAAAGGTGAGGACAATGCAAACTACGTCCTATGCTTTTGCATATATGTTATGACTTATCTCTTCTGGCAATGGTAAACACAAATGTAGATATAAGAGGTATAAGGATATAAGAGACGTAAGGGTATTGCATGCACAATTGTGTACATGTGTTGCACAATATCAGGAAAGGCATTACACAACCGGGTAACTTGATATTCCCAATATAAGGTTTGAAGTGGTCAATGTGGATAATTCGAAATTGGGGGGTGCCAATAGGTGTTCCACTGTTTGACATAGAGCTGAAAAGCGGATGCTGCTAAACTTTACCTCCAAGCATGATCTGAACACTCAAAATATTATCCTGGACCTAATGCCCAGAGAAGTCATTCCATGGTCTGAGAGATGCATGGGGGGAAGTGACCAGGGGTAGCCAGTTGCATTTACCATTTAGAGCAGAATAATGATGGAACCCTTTTCCCAAAGGACTAGGGTTCAAAGAAGAACTTTTTACAAAGGCCTCCTCTGGTAATGTCTTATGTCCACACCTTAACTAACACTCATAATCAAAGTCACATGCCTTTGGATCCAGTCATGCCCATCACATCCAAACCTTGAGTCAGCTACTTATTGGCACAACAAAACTATAGTAAGTGAAATGATGGTTGAAAATTGTTAAGACATTACACAATAAAAACAATTTTATCAAGAAAATCGCAATAGAGCAATTACAATGCATTCAATATTAAAACCAATTGATCCTAGTTAAAATACAAAAAATGTTGCATGAGAGTTAAAAACAGACAGTAACCTTTGTCATCAATTGCCACATTCAAAAAACAGGATTTCTCCACATAAATCTTGATGCCGTACAGGTCATACACATCTAAGGTTATGTTCAAACAGATGGATTTGTGGCTACAGTAGGAGAGTCGACGCGTTTCGAAGGTATGCTCACATAACACCTTCTTTTTCAAGACAGTGATATTGTTACTCCTGTTCTTTTAAAATCTATAAACATAAACAAATATATTTAAAATACAGCAGCAATGTCTCCATCTAATTTACAACCATTGTTATTATCCATTCAGCTGCCTAAGAACTGCATGTACATAAACCTATAGAAAGAAACAGGATGGAATATTTTATGCCAATACAGTGAACCCACAAGCATATCCTTTATGTCTTAACCATTGTACGCAATCAGTCACACTTACGCTACCATTCTCTACTCTTGGGGTCATAAGATAGTCTGCGCCCCTTGGCTCACATACGCCATATAATCCTTAAATATCTATACCCTCCATTCATGAGCTATATAGAATGGTATATTATAACTTACTTGAGGAGGTGACAAACAGGTCTACCCCAGAATTGTGCGGACACTATAGTCTCCAAACTACTTCCTGTGAAATTTTCGCAGTTAATCACTTTCTTATCTAGGGACACACAGAAAAACAATTTTTTCCTTTCACAATATTTAATCCATGTATTTTAGAACTCTATTTCACTACTCCTTACTGTTGTTGATAGCCTTTATAGAAAAAGTGTTCCTCAAGACTTACTTTAAGAAATCTGTACAGAAATTGGGCGTCTGATTCACAGCGGCAAACTGGCCTCAATTTAGGGATCACAGCAACCGCGTGGGCCCTGGTATTGACTGCATAAATAGCATTTGTAATTTTAATTAAATATTATGAGATGGAGCAGGATAGGTTTCCTTAACTCAGACAGAAGTCATGTTATGCATAGTTACTTCCTAGAGGCTTTTAGAGAGGCATTCACATTATCACAGGCACTGGCAGTTGTGAAATGTGCAGCACTTACCAATAGAAATGATTTTGTGTCTCAGGGTAATGCACTAGCAGATTGGGCAGCTAAAGATGCAGTTAGGCATACACCCCTGCCTGTGGCATAAATTTCACAGCATGTCCCTGTTCTGGTGGCTCAGACTGCCTCGCTGCCCAAATCTAAATCTAACCCTACCCAGATAATGTCATTCCTCATTTTTCGAAGACAGCACGTTTACATCTGCGAGAATTGCAGAAAGCTGCTCCACCACATGAGAAACAGTTATGGGAGGATAAAGGATACTCCCAGTCAGGCGATGACCTAATGTATAGGAAACTATCTGCAGGTCAACCAGTGATGCCACATGCTTTACTTGTGATAGCTCTTTGTCTGCAAACAGTTTTCTCCCAATCCTATGTTTGAAAGGGACACACTTTGCCATTCCACGACCACTAAGTCCTTTTAACTCAATCAATAATTTCCAAAGTGCTGCACTATCATACCTAGGGGTATGTGGGTGCTGAGGTTCCTGCGTCTGCATCGAAAAGCCAGGTCTCGAGTTGCTTTCAGAAGACTGCCAGGGAGGGTGCTGTTCGGAGGTGAAGGGGGAGGTCATTCTATGCTTTGGCGAAGACGTAGAAGAATGAGTGGCCCCTGGTGTAGGTGCGACGGATGAGGGGAACATGTGCAAGGGGGAGTGAAGTGGAGCACAGGTGTCTTGAGGGAAGATGGAAGTTCAGCCGATGGTTGTTGTAGGAGCATCCTTGTTTGTGGAGGGCTTTGTAGGCATGTGTGAGCATCTTGAACTGGCATCTTTTCTGGACAGGGAGCCAGTGGAGGTTTCTGAGGTGAGGAGATATGTGGGTACACTTGCGGCGTTCCAGGATAAGGTTGGCTGCCGTGTTCTGTATTGTCTGGAGTCTTCTGAGAAGTTGGGTGGAGATGACAGTGTAGAGATTATTGCCCTAGTAGAGGTGGCTGGTGAAAAGGGCGTGTGCGACAATCTTTCTGGTGTTCATCTAAAAATTTTGAGGAGCATGAGGAGGGTATGGAAGCAGGAAGAGATGACTGCGTTGACTTGTTCTTCATGGGCAGCTCTCCATATTCACTTTTTGGGGATGATTGATAAATGCAACATCCATCTGTACCTCATAGTTGTAGCTTGTTCATTTTCCCAATGGATTGAAGCACGACCATGCATCCATTGTGTTGCTAAGTCAGCTGCTACATTTCTCATTCATGAAGTGATTCCACGATGGGGAATTCCAGAGAGGATAAGATCTGGTAACTGCACACACTTTGTTAATGCAATCTTAATACATCTTATGACAATGTTAGGGATAAAACATATATTATCTTCTGTGTACCATCCCCATACACATGGCATGGTTGACCACCTATTGAAGAGTAAGATAAGCAAGCTATGTGCTACATTGCACAAGAAATGGTTGTGTTGCCTACCATTGGCACTCTTTTCTCAATTGAACATTCCTAGTTGGGCCCATCACCTGAGACCCCATCAGATGAGAAAGCTCAGTTGAAATCCTAAATGATGGAATGCTTTTTGAATTGATCAAGACTGCAAAGTTTTATTGGGGTTTTTTCAAAGACGTTTTTATTAATCTTTCAACATAGACTCGAGGCACAATTCGCCCAGTATCCCACGCAGGGGAGAGCTGGTCACTAGCAAAAGCGATGGTACATTAAAAGAAAAACCCTGTTGTACGAGTCAATGCACCCCAATCACAATTCGCAGCTCAACTGAGGGATACAGATTCTAAAGCTTATGGGTACATAGCTCAAACATTCCGAGCAGGAGTGTCAGTGTGTGCTTGCATCAGCTCCATCATCGTCTCTGCAAGAGACAGTGTTCTGTACAGTTCCATCATCGAACAAAGTTCCAGTGGGTGTGGGTATAGCGGGACTCTCTCCCTGGGGCCAAAAGTTAACTCAAAGCTAGGAATCACACCAAGAGTCAAACAACTGAACAAAACCCCCCCTCCCCTCCCCCCACCCCTACCCCGGTGGTGGCATCTATATCCTGGCATGGTCCGCCCATGTGGAGCCTACTTAGAGTTGGAAGAGATATAGGGCCCTAACTGTAGCGGGACAAACTGCTGATGGAAGACCCCGTGAGAGGAAGGAGACCAGCGGACCCCACCTAAACTCGAAGTTCTTGAAGTCTTCCTTAAAAATATCTGACATACGTTCCAGGCTGAGCAACTTCCAGAGGCGGGAGTGTCACAGGGACATTGCTGGCGCCTCCCTCCTCTTCCATGCTGCCGCAATAGTGATCTTGGCCGCCCCATTACACAGCCATATGATTCTTTTATCCGCCCTAGTTTGGTATTCTAACATAGGATCACGGATGCCCAGAAGTGTTTCGGCCATGGATGTCGGGATGGCATACCCTAGCATGTCTTTCACCTGTGCTAAGATTTCCTCCCAAAAAGGCCTGATGGTTGGGCAGTCCCACCAGATGTGCTGGAAGTCTCCGAGCAGTCCACACCCTCGCCAACATCTATCTGATGAACCCGGGAAGATTCGAGCTAGCTTGGATGGATATAAGTACCAGTCCATCATTGTCCTCAAGTGTGCTTCTCGCAGATCTGTGGATTGGTTAAATTTAAAAATGTTAGACCACAAATGAGCCCATTCTTCGTCAGTAATGTCCCGTTGGGCCAGCCCTTCTCACATAGACATATATCGCGGCCAGGGAGAGAGTGTAGTGGAAAGCAGAAGTTTGTACAGAAATGATATTGCCCCCTTCATGGATGAGGATTTAACAAGGAAGGTTTCAAATTTAGTAAGGGAATGGGTAGCCCCTTCTCGGATCTGGAGGCCTAAGGCCCAATGCAGTAACTGGGTATAGTGATAGCGCTCCGAGGCTCCCGTAGTCCCTCTTACAGTTGTCGAATGTAAGGGGGTCATAGTTGTGGAACAAGTGGGTCAGTGCCAGGCATCCCCTCTCCCGACAGGCGTCAAAGGGTCCCGCCTGAAGAGCCGGAGGAAACGCTGCATTGAAGTGTAGTGGTGTAAAGGGTGAAGGGAATGTAGAACAGCTGTCATCTTTCGTCAAAGAATCCCAGACTCGTAAGGTGGTACGTGTAGGGGTGCTAAGGTAGGTGTTTTTGGGTTTGTCTTGTTTTGCACGGTAGATTAGGTTCCAAATCATTCTTCCCGCTACACTGCGGTCCATATGTAGCCAGTGTTTATCGGATTCTTTCTGTGACCATTCAACCAAAATCCTAAGTTGCGCAGCTTTATAGTAGAGCTGGATATCAGGGACCCCCCCCCCCTCCCGTTGGGAGCGGCGCCGCAGGAAGAACGAGAAGCGAGCATGCCCTCCTTGCCAGATAAAGCGTGGAATCATTGCTTTTACATGCCTAAAGAATTCCCCTTCCAGCTCTATTGGGAGCGCCTGGAATAGATATAATAACTTAGGGAGAAGGGTCATCTTGATTGCATGGACGCGACCTAGCCAGGATAGAAAGAGAGGTTTCCATCTCGTCAGCTCTGCTTGAATGTGGGTGATAGTGGGTGGGAAGTTGGCTGCGTATAGTTTCCCTTCTGTCGGCGTCAGTTGGATACCCAGATATTGGATAGAGGAGGAAGCACACGGCAAAGGCGTCAGTGATTGAAGGTGATGGACCTCCTTCTGCGAAAGAGTGAGATTAAGTATATAAGATGTATCCAGATTAATTTTGAAGCCTGCAGTCTCCTCAAAGCGATCTAGCTCCTTCTGTAGGTGCTGGAGAGACACAGTCGGGTTTGACAGAGATAAGAGGACATCGTCAACGAGTATGTGTGCTATCAAGATCTGGGTCCCATACTAAGTGAAAGTCCTCCATAAGAACCAGAGGACCCTCGGCAAAATCCATCACCTTACCCAGGAGAGTTTGCAGGAAGCCCTTCTGCCCAGTGTTAGGGGCGTAGAGGGCCACAAAGGTGCACAGCTTCCCTTTCAGTCGCCCCTTGACCATAATCCAACGTCCGTCCCTGTCGCTCTGCACCGCTATGGGTGGGAACTGAGTAGTAGACCAAAATAAAAGTGCCACCCGCTCTGCTTGGTAGAGGCTGAAGACTTATTAATAAGTGGGTATTGCTTGTGTTTTAGACGGGAATCCTCAGTCTTAAGTAAGTGTGTTTTCTAAAGGGCAACTATATCCAGGTGATAATCTAGTATATACTTCCATACTTTCTGTCGTTTCTGAGGGGAGTTAAGCCCCTTGACGTTCCAAGTACCTACGGTAATCAACATTGCAATGCGGGACCTAAGCATCTCCTCTTTGACAGTCCAACCAACATGCCCCAAACGCCCACCATGTTATCTCCCCAATCCCTCGCCCATGGGTGCAGGAAAAGACCCGGATGACTTAAAGTGCCTAGATTCTCCCAAAGATTGTCAAAGCTGAGACCACCACGGCCCCTCTCCCCCACCGCTCTCCCCCCAAGACCCCATGCACAAATCCAGCCAGGAAAGAACAAAGCAGTACAGCCACCACCATCCCTCCTACCCCACCCCACAACCCCCTCAAAACTCAAAGGAACAAGAAACCAAAGTAATACACTAAAACCATTGGTCTGTCGTGGCGTGGTGCACATCTGCCCCCGCATGGACTCGTGGGGACAACGGGTCCTGGGACCCAGTCCGCACAGCACTGTAGCAATATCTCAATAAGGAATCTATGAAACATAAGGTACTCACAGTTTGTCCCAGACACTGCAGCCCCAAACCCCCATCCCAGGGTTTAAGGCCTTGGTCACGATGGCACAAACCAAACTGAGAGGAATGGCAATCTAGCTCACCACCTCTAAGAGAGGGTAATGCTTAGGGCTGTGTCACTGATACCCGTGTGGTAGACAATCCCTGCGACATCACCTCATCTTCAGCGTTTCCCACTTCTCGTGTTCTGCGACTAGGCCGAGCTGGAAGCTGTACCCCCTGGAGGGTCGCCAGGAGAACCAGACAAGGAGTCTCCCTCTTCCATCGGTAAGCCCAGGAGGTGCATGCTGTCCTTCAAGTCTGTGATGTGGCGCCGTTTGTTGTGGAGTTAGAAACTGAGGCCGAAAGGATATGTCCATCGGTATTTGATCCTCGTCTTCCTGGAGTTTGGTAGTAATAGGCTGCAGCGTCTGTCTGCGCGCCAACGTAGAAGGACCAACATCCTGGAAGATGGCGCAAGAGAAATTCTGAAAGGCGATGGAGTCCTTTGCCCTAGCTGCTTGTAAGACCGCCTCCTTGGTTTTATAAGAGTGGAATTTCGCCAGGATATCACAAGGCCTTCTCCGTACACCCCTCTGGGGGGGGGCCTACTCTGTGTACTCTGTCCAGCTTTATCTTGAGCACTGTGGGGCTCAGGACTTCCGCAAAGAGGCCCTCCAAAGGCCTCCAGGTCTGGCCCCTCCGCGCCCTCTTCCAGGTCTATGACGCAAATGTTCTCCCGCTGAGCACGGTTTTCCAGGTCTTCAGACTTCAGCTGCGCTTGCTGGAGTTGTTCTTTAAGGGATTGGATGTCCTCCTGACACTCACCCACCGCTTGCTTGTGCTCTTGGTGCTGTGTCTCTAAATCGAGAACACTGGTGCCCACGGAGTACACATCTTTTTGGAGAGAACCCAAGCGTTCCGACAAATCCGAGCGTGGTCAATAGAAGATTTAATGTCCTGACCAAGCTCCTTGTGCAGCTCAGACTTGAAGTCCTTAAACATGGATAGGAGATCCGCTTTGGAAAGGGCCATGGCTGTCTTCTAAGTATTGCCTCTGAGAGCCGGCCGATTATCAGTGGCAGTAAAAAAGTCTGATACCTTGCCAGTTCCCTTGTTTGTGCCTTTCTTCGGAGGCATAGGGAAGTGGACCCACACGGCTCGGCCACCTCTTAACTCGGCGGGGCACCCCCTCTACATTCAATGTAGGCTCAGGAGGAGGCCTGTAGTGCAGCAGGGAACAGCGATGCGCAGTCTTCCATCAGACTGAGAAGCGCAACGTCAGGACTAACCTCCACTGGAGTCTGTATGCGCCTCCACGCACCGTCGCAATGGCATGGGGGGAGATCTTTCTAGGCACGCGGCCGCCAGGTTTCAGCCTTTGTAGCCCTCCCCAGCCTTCCCTCTTTGCAGTAGTTGCCTGGCAAAGTCTCGGACATCTCCAACGGGGTCCATCAGCCCTTTCGCTGTCTACGGGTCACGTTTCTCATCGCCCCACTGCTGGTACTCTGTTGGGGCAGCTCCAGGCCTGTAGGAGTGAGCCGGAGCCCCACAAGGTCTGCTGCCATCTCAGGGTGTCCCACCGGCCGCCATCTTGAGGATCAGGCAGCCTGTCTGTCGGCCTCCGGAGCGTTTGAGAGAAAGTGCAGGCCTGTGCAGACGACGGGGACTCACCCTCTAATCCTCCGCTGCTTCCATGGTGCCAGCGCTCTCCTCAGCCGCCACGGAGACTGCCGATTGGTGCCCCCGGCTGTCTCGCCAGATTACTTGCTGGCCGCCATCTTGAGCCCGGGGCCACTCGCAGCTCCTGTATCCAGCAATCCAGAGCTCCCGGGGTCTCAATAGTTCCTCAGAGTGCCACTCTTTTATGCCTTAGGACTTCTGCCGTCCGGGGATAGTCCGCGGTAGCGATTCCATGTAGTTTCGCCGCCAGTAGAGCTCGCCAAGCGCTGGGCGGACCGAGAGCCGAAGCAGGTCACGTCTGCTCGGCCATCTTGCCCGGCCACACCCCATTCTTGCACGGCCACGCCCCCACAAAGTTTATTTTTAAACAGGTAACCAAAGGGAAGGAGAAGCGCGCCACAGCTGAGGTCGACCTCCCAGTTGCGCACTTAGGAGACTCAGTCTATATTCAAACTTTTGCCCATACATGAAGGCACTTTCACTGCTCTCAAGGTACATGGCAGAAAACCTTTGTACCATCTCACCAAAATTGTTCTGAATCCAGCATCACGCCATGCAGCATAGGCAATGTAAATGGAACAAGAGTGGTGGAGAAGATTGTCATTGTAAAAATAACCCCTCCACCTCTGCCTTTGGACAGTGTTTTGCAAAAAGGCATGAGAGTTGTATTTTTATTTGTCTTTGGATACTATCTTTTCTAATGTTGCTCTTCTATAGCAATGCATCTTCTAGTTCTAATGTTGTACACTTGCCAAGATAACTCTTTATTCATGCTAATGTGACCCAAAATGTTCATATTAAATTGTCAGATAATATGTGGCATCAGCATATGTCAGACATTGGTTCAGAAAGTACTAAAAAACATGTTTTGTTTGCTCTCTAAATCCTCATGCCACAGGATCAGATAGTCTGTACTGAACTAAAGAAATACCACCAAGCACAGCTTTATGTCTTTTGCATCTCTACTTGTGAAGAATTAAATGCAACTAACATATGTTAAAGTAGCATGTTTTTTAGTCAATGCCACAAAATATGACTCATCAGCATAAGCTTTATATATTCTCACAGATAGACAGGACATTAAGGATGAAACATTACGCATGAAGAAAATGGGTCGCCCTATTACTGTAGGATTGGCTCAGATGGTCTTAGATTTAGGATTTGTAGGAGTAACATGCGTGCGCACTCAGAGTAATAGTTATTTAGTAATTTCTTTACCCCCAGATTGTGTTCATAGGCTGGGATTCAGAGTCACTGGACCAGTTTTTGTCAAGGATCAATGGCATTCTGATGTTGAATTTTCTTGTATGGTCATGTCTGTATGGAATGGTACTGATGTTAGTTATTATGCAGTAAGGAGGTGCGTGCGTATCTGGAACAAAAATATTGCGCATTACACTTGGATATGTGGCACAGTAAGTCCTCAGACAGTCATGGGACTAGCTTCTATTTCTTTATATTCCACAGACAATGGTACTGTTAATGTAGGACCTTAATTGCAGAACTACAATAGATAATGCCGACATGCGGTGGGAACCTCCAGCCTCATGGACTACCATTGTCAATGTGGAGAACTACTGTATGCCGAGTTACCACCGAACTGGGGTGCATCTGTTCAGTCATCAACTTCCACGCCCCTGTTTTGGTAATTCCTGGCATTAACATATTCAGTTGACATGAACATTGATATTCCTCATGAGTATTGATTATTCAGTGATACACTGTTGTTCTTTGGGAGCATTCTGCCATTCATTCAGGCTAAAGCAACTGCTTGATAGCTACAGCTAACTAAATGGGAGTTGCTCAAGTGCATCAATACTACAAATAATGGATTTAATGCCATAAAGGAAGATCTGTGTGCTATGAGAATGATAATAATGCAGCACCGTTACGTACTTTATCTTATGACGGGCATTCAAGGATGGTATGTGCCAGGATTGGAACTTCCTGTTGTAATTTTATCCCATCAATTGATGCAGATAACTGACCTTTTTCAGAGGCCATTTAGACTTATATATCTACAGAAGAAAATGGTAGATGAAAGAGGTGCCCCAGATAATTGGTTTAGCGGCTGGTTGTCATTACTGCCATCCTGGATGTCTGGACGGTTAGGAGCCTTGTTGTCAACTACTTTGGTCCTGTTATTAATTTATTTTGCTGTACAGTTAATATTAGCATGTTGTAGAAGATTAGGAACAAAGGCATTAGGGATGTTTTGGATTCTCAGGGCAACAAATATCACTTAGTGCCAAGTGTTGACCAAGGTTTAGATCTGGTAATTGAAATATCAACATGAGGGGGCAATGTTTTGAGGGGAAATGTGAAAACGTGGCTCAACCGTAAACAATAGCAGAGAGTGCTACACAGTTACACATTGTAAAATAACAGTAAAGGCAAAAAGCTTGTGCTGATGAGGAAAAGGTGAAAAGTTTACTTTAGAACAGAGTCCACAACCTGTAAGGTGATAGTTAAAGGAAAACATGTAGCACAGATACCAACAAACATGCATTCAACCCAACCTACTCACACGTTCAAATGTAGAAGAATGATCAGTTTGTTAAGCATTGTTAGAAACTCCAATTAAAGATGTGTTGTAAATTAGGTTAATGTTTAGGGTCAAAGGTGACCTCATGTTTTTTATAATTAATATGTACCAATGTGTAACCGTCTAGTAATCTATTTTCTGAACTTTTGTAACCTTCATTGTTTAACTTGTATAAAAAAGATGCCTGTGAAGCAGCTGATTGAGACCGGATGTTTACTTGTGTGGACTCGCCACTCTCCCTGGCGGGACAGGAAAGAGTTGTTTTACATTGCAGCAGAGGCGTCTGTATTTGTATTCATTTTAAAGTTACGCTGTAACAGAGTGCAGAGGCGTAGAGTGGAGTGGTAAAGTATAGAGCGCATTAACCTAGGGAGTGCAGTGCATAGAGTGCTGTATTGCAGAGTGGCATAGAGTGGAGTTGTGCAGAGTAAATTGGAGTGGTCTAGAGGTGAGTGGTGAAGAGTAGAGTGGTGTAGAAGGCATAGTGTAGTGTGGTGAAGAGTAGAGAAGAGAGGAGTAAAGTGAAATGGCATATAATACAGTGGTATAGAGTCGAGTGGTGCAGAGTGGAGTAGAGTGCAGTGGTACAGAGTGCTATGGCGTGGTGTAAAGTGGATTGGTGCAGAATAGAGTGCAGAGGTGTGGAATGGTGCAGAGTGGAGTGATGTAGAGTGGATTTGCACAGACATACAGTTTTACTAATAAAACTATACATCACACAGACAGTAATGTGTGGAAATGGCATCCCCTAGTGTATTGATTTGTTCTGATTATTTTAATACCCCGGCAAAGGGGTAGCTGTTGCGGATTTGGTGAAGCGCAACAGCTACCCCTTTGCCGGGGTAGCTGTTGCGCTTCACCAAATCCAGAAATAGAAAAATAGAAAATTTACAACATACTTCAGAATTAACAAAAAAAATCTGATATTCTGACATACTTGCACAATTCATTTAAATGTTGTTGTGTAATAGAAAAAAAAATTCCTCTAACCCCAGTATCCAGCAAGATTTTCTGATAAATCCATTTATTTTAAAGTCAGAGAAAGAAAAGTAAATACCTAGCTCCCTTAGAAGGCAGAGGCTGACATTTGACCTCTGTCTTTGAATACACAGCAAATGTAACAATATAAGAGCAACATTTATAGACCTGCTCACAGAAATTAGCACTGGTGGAAGAATAAAAGGAGATGTAGTGTGAAAAGGCTTTGCTCATTGGAAGGGACAAACTGAACCTGGGCAGTCTAAAACATATAAAGCCAGCAAACAGAAAGCCAGCAAGGCTGAATGCATGCCAAAGGAAGCTTTCTGACTGTCCCCAAGATGTCTTTAGTAAACAAGACAGCTGAGCTGCCTCGTAGCCTTCAACCTAAAAAATATCAAATCATCCACACATTGCTTCATGTGAGTGAGCTTTTTGAGTAATCCTGTCTGTGTGGGTTGAGTGTGCGATTAAAGGCTGTTCTTCCCAAAGAAATTATTAGAAAAATAGGTCAAATATATTAGCTGAAAACTTTCAGAGCTCGGTCACAACAGCCTACTTGGCCCTAAAGGCAACATGACCCCTCCAGCCAACTGAGTAACATACCAGAGTTTCCATATGGCCATTCAAGCACTAGTTGAATGTCAGGATGGGGCTAGTAATGAGCGGCGGGTTTCAGTAGACACTACTCTAGCCCTATATCACACAGTACAAGTGAGATTGGCCTATTATATTTCAGTGGCGGCTGTCAAGGATCGGGGGAAGAGAAGGTCATAATAAAATTAAAAAACGTACCTTATTACCGGGTCTCTCCTAAGCTGTCCCTCCGTTGTGTCTCTAGCCTGAACAGTGAAGCAAGAAGCACCCGGGTCACAGGCCCCCCTGAGCCAATCACAACGCAGCAGTGCCGAGGTGTGATCGGTCTGAGCACCGTGAATCGGCGCCCAAGAAGGGAATGAGGGCCTGGGCATGTTCTCAATGCAGGCTGTAAGGCACCCTGCATTGAGAGCAGGGAAAGTGTACATGAATGTTTGGCCGAACCGGTTAAACACACATGTACAGGTTGGGGAGTCCAAACCACTCCTCCCGTCCCCTGCACTGTAAGGAGAGCAGCCCTGCCCGCCCACAAAGCTGCTGCAACAGGGAAGCTTTCAATGATAATTAACATTGAGTTACTATCATTTTATGTTTTCTTTCTTTCACTGCTGCAAGCAGTGGGGCGACACTCCTCTACCTTAGCGGAGGAGCCGCCACTGATATAATTTGACATTCTCATCCAGACGCCTTCATATCAGCAACTGCCTTATATTCCAGGTCTGGGCTTTGCTTTAACAATCAAAACCAAGCTGGGAATTTCACTACACTCGAACCAGTTGAACTGTGTCCACAATCACGTGGTATCCCGAGTTGTGCCCATAGAATAGCATGTTTTGTTTGTACATATTATTTATGCTTTGTTTATTCTTTATTGCCGCAATTATTGTAATATTTGTTAATATTTATTTGCATATATTCGGCACTTGATTGACTCCTAAAAAAAAATCTCTAATAAGACTAGGCTTGTGAATGCGTATGCCTTCTGGGGAAAGGGTTAGAGCAGCCCACGAAAATTCCTCTAGTATCTGGCAGGCAATCTTCATTCCAAATGTGCATCATTTCCAGGTAGATTTGGGAAAGCTTCATGGGACACCTGTCTGATTTCTTTGCTCCAGGTAATAAACTGGTATACTTGCTCAGCCTGTGGACTATGGGAAATCTACGATTCATGCACAGGACTGCCTTCCATTGATAGAACTTTATAGAGCTCCACGTTGTTATAGGACCAAAACAAGCTACTTGTTTTATCATACCACTGAGGAACAGAGTTAGGTTTAGGGGTAAGTAGGGTTAGTGTTAGGGTAAGGGATCAGGATTAGGAAAACGTTTATCAACTGCGTGGGAGTGAGGAAAATTATAGAAAGAACTTTAAACTAAATGTAAATCCAAGCCAAAATGTCCTTACCAAAAGAAACAAGCATTCTCACACCATTTATAAATAACCTTGTAATCAATACAATATGCTGTTGTGACTAATTATTGAACCTGTTTAAATTACAATCGATGTTAAGAGGACGATGTAGTTTGCTAGAGATCAGTTTGCTCTTCCATTCATAAATCTCCTTTCATTCACCTGGTCTAAGGTAGGGGCAAAGGGGATGACAGTCTAGCCAGGTACGTTTCTTTTTTGCCCTACCCATTCTGGATTCAGTGCATCATTTGATACTGTCTTGCTTCTTACTTTACTTTTCTTTTCCAACATTGTTTTATTGGGGTTTTCACAAAGATAAATACCAACGTTTTACTGTATTCATGGCAGTATTGTTGTTGTTACATGCTTAAGATTAATTTGTTCACCCAGCTGTCTACCACCTTAACAGCCATTTTATGCTTCCATCCATTTCTGCTCCCTTTGTGTTGCTGTATTTATTTTATTTATTTATTTATTTACAAAGTTTTATGTAGCGCAAATAAGTTCCCAAAAAATATCAGCGCGCTTTACAAAAGGGTGAAAGGAAGGTCAAAAACCCAATATCGACATCAAGTAAGAATACACAACATGAATAAACACAAGATTCACAGACAAATGACACACAGGAGAGTAACACAATAAACAGGTAATAGCGGGTTACGAGAGGCGGGAACAATGAGGTAAAGAAAAGCAGAATCACATGATCCAACAGTGGTTGTATGATCAATGATTTGAAGCCCGTGGACCTAGGCCAGATTAAGGAAGGAATTTGTCCATTAGTAATCTTTTGGCTTCCAATTTGAAAGCAGTCGTTTAGGAGATTCCACATACTTACGGTGAAAGAGAGTTCCATATCTTTGGGGCCGCGCCAAAGAAGCCTCGGTAACAAGTTCTCTTTTTGCTAAGAATGAGAGGTTTCAGGAGGAAAGTGTTAGCGCTTCTTGAGGCTCTGCCACCACAGGATAATTCAGGCTTTCGTGCTAGGTACCTGGGAGTTTTGAAAGGCAGGGCTTTGTGCGTCAGAACGACAATCTTTAACTGTAGCCCCAAACTTACCCTTACACCTGAACCTCATAACTTTTGTCAACCCCCCACCCTCAGGTCCTGATCCGACTTAACTGTAGTGTTTGTATCGGTAACGCCATGAACCACCAACCATAAAGATCTAAACTTAGGTGAGCTGTAGTAAAGCATGAGTGGGGAGCGTCCTTATCTGCTTTCATTTAATATGTACCAAAGTAAAGTCTTGTGGTCCAATTGAAATATATTTAGTGGTTGAGACGTGATCTGTCTCATATGGAAGCTACCTATGATCAGGGAGAAGGCGGGGATGCCCACTGAGGTGGAATCTAGTTATTTGATTCCATCCAACATATTATCCCATGGTCGGGCTGTTTCCATGGACCCCATACTTCTCCTTTCTTTGTTGCATGCCACTCTTATAGTCCGCCTATCTACTGAGCTCCTTCTTTTTTTCTATCTGCAGCGCTCTGTTGACTTTTCAAGTTATTGCTATCTGGCGTTTAGCTAATATTAGAGCCAGGTCTATGAATCTGGCTGTGGCCTTTCACTTGCCTGGGTATGTGTAGAGGCCTAGTATACACGTTATCGGTGAATGCAAAAAGTTACGGTTGGTAGCTTTGTTTATAAAATCAACAATCCCTAGCCAGTACTCTCAAAGGTCGGTGCAGTCCCATGCCATATGAAACATTTCCGCCCCTTCCTCCCTGCATCTGGAGCATGTTGCTCTGTCTGTGATGTAAAATCTATTACTTCTACCTAATGTAAGGTACGCTGTGTTAAGGAAGCAGATGTTGATCAGTATGAGCCTAGCATTCCTAGACATATTTAGTACCTGGTCCAATATTTTCAGCCAATCTGTACCAGTGATCAGTGTACCAGCTTCTTCTTCCTATTTGTCTATTGAAGCTGTCAGGGGAGGTATAATATCAGCTCTGAGTGCCCTGTATACATTTGATATTGCCATATGCGTACCTGTAGTGGTGCATATAGTTTGACATCCCTGATGTCTGGGTGGTTCATTCTGCCCGGTTCCCCAGTGATTTTTGACTGTTGCTACAATTGACCGATAAAGTAAAAACTGTCCAGCCGATAAGGCAAAGTCTGTCTGCAGGTCTTGAAACGTTAACAGTTCCCCAGGTCTAAATAAGTCCTCCAATTGCTCAATACTGAAACCTATCCAATCTGTGAGCCCTCTTCAATTCCCTTTGTGTGATAGCACTGACATGTGTTGTAACAGAATATTAGGAGAATAGGAGAATTGCATCTAGGTCTTTCGTAAGCAGCAAAACCAACAGTGTTTAGCCATTGTCAGTGTTCTGCTGCCCTATATTTTGGCCTTTTGGGGGTTTAATAACAATTGTATTAGTCCATGATATGTCTGAATGGATACATTTCCTAATACCCTATGAGATCTTCTAACATGTAGTCATCTGGTGAGTCATTGCATCTGGGCCGCCAGGTAATATGTTTCAAAGTCTGGGGCTGCAATGCCATCCTCTGTGAAGGGGCACTGGAGTTTGGACAATGCCACCCAGCAACTGCCCTTACCTCATATCAGATCAATGAGCAAAGTATCAATTTCCTGGAACGTACTTCAAAGATAACTATCAACAATGTTGAAAAATAATATAATAGCCAGTACCACCATTTTGGCAATTGCAATGCATCTTGCCACGGATATTGGTAGAGTTTTTCAAAACTCTATTCCAGACAGCAGTATAGCCACTGCCGCACCTACATTACCCAACACTAGATCTTGGTCGCCCTAGTATATTCTCACCCTGAGATATTTCAAAGAAGTGGGTTCCCAAAATAGCCCAAACAGGTCTGGTGTGCCTCTGGCCCCACGCATACAGGAAACAGGCTTGTTGTTTGCCAATTAATGCGCAGTCCTGAT
This sequence comes from Lissotriton vulgaris, assembly GCF_964263255.1. Classification (NCBI taxonomy): domain Eukaryota; kingdom Metazoa; phylum Chordata; class Amphibia; order Caudata; family Salamandridae; genus Lissotriton; species Lissotriton vulgaris. Next base: position 1,907,335,010 of record NC_141685.1, on the reverse strand, counting down.
AGCTCCCCAAAGTGGCTTAGTAGCCTGATAGCCCTTGCCGGATCCGATTGCTTATCCTTCAGAAATAGTAACATATCGTCAGCATGTAAGGCAATATGGTCAGACATGCTCCACACCATCAGTCCTTCATAATGGGCACCGGAGCACACACCACAATCCAGAGGCTGCATCACCAATGAGAACAGAAGTGGTGACAATGGACAACCTTGTCTTGTGCAACGTTCCACCTCATACACCTCGGAGATCACTCCTCCTGTCTTGACACACACTTTGGGGTTCGAGTATAGGAGTTTATTCCAGGTCACAAATCCCCTGCCCAGCTAACTTTTTTCCATCACCTTATTGAGGTACAGCCAGTCTAGACTTTTTACCACAGCCTTATTGCAGTCATATGATTCGTCCATTAACATTTTTAGTAGCCGTCATATGTTGAGTGTGTGTGTTGACCAACAATAAAACCTGCCTAATCATGGTGTATCACTTGCTGCATACAAGACAATAACTAGATGGCTAGTATTTGACTAAGTATTTTATAGTCGACATTTAGCACCAACAATAGTCTGTAGGCCTTCACATCATGCTAAGGGCACCCAAGTTAAAGTAATGGTATCACCTATGCTTTCCTTGTCGATGTGGGTAGAAAGGCAAGGTCCTTTGCTTTTTTATTAAACTCTATGAGCAGAGTCAGTTGGTCAATATATATACGCAGCATAGAATTCTTCTGTTAGCTACTCAGATCCTGGCACTTTCACCTTGGCCATATCCTTTATCACATCTTTAATTTCTTCTAATGTTATGTCACTAGCTAGTACCTCTGGTTCATCTGAGGTAATGCCAGGGAGAGGCAGTATCTCTAGGAAAGGGTGCAAATCCTTCTCCTTGCCATTGGAGTTTCGAGAATATAAGGCAGAATATTACTATGAGAACCTATTGTTAAGATCCTCCTGAATGTACACCCAGCCAACCATTAAATCTCAAGTTCAAGTATCTGGAAGTCCTTCTTCATAGGGTTGGCCAACCAGGCCAGCAGAGTCTCCAACTTGTCACACACCCAGCATGGGCTCGTATCATATATTCTCGATAGTCAAAACAGAAGAGCCATTCTATCTGTTCCGTGAGTTACTCTTTCCTATCTAACAGTGATTGTTGTAGTGTAGGAGTCCTGGATCCCTCTCTCTTATATATCCTTAAGAGATTGTTCCTGTTTTTTTATCTTCTTGAACCAGATTTCGTATCTCCCACCGTCCCCATTATGCATTGCCCCCCAATTAAAATTTTAAAGGCATCCCATTCTAAAAATGCCATGAAGACAGTATTTTTATGTCCTACAAAATGTTTCCGATACCCTCCCCTATTGTTTGCCAATCAACGTGGTCCTCAAGAGCTTCTACTTTTAATCATCAACTACGTATGCATGTGCATGTTGTGTCCCATGCGATTGATAGCAAAACAGGATTTTGATCAGATGTTGTCCTAGCCAAATATTCAGCATCTTTAACCATCATGTGGACGTCTGGTGTGCAGAGAAATGTATCTAGTAAGACAAGTAAATCATGCGTTCCCGAGTAAAAGAAATAGTCCCTGGCAACTGGGTGGGAAGCCTCCAGTGGTTATGTCATTCTTTAAAGGAAACTCATGCAGGGGTAGATGAGATCTGTGCATCACAGGGTCTGCTAGACTACTAAGGTTACCCTCGATAAGCACCGTGTGAGTCATGTAGGGTGTAACAACACTTGAAAATTCATCTAGGAATCTAGCTAGATCAGTGTTAGGAGTATAGATGTTGTCTATCATTTTGTCTTTCCCCCCCAAAGTGACCAGTAACCAAGCTTAATCCATCATCTCCCCCACCACCAACACATCTGTGCAACATGTGTGTCCTCTCCACATTTTGGTAGTGCTACCCTTCAGTGGCAGTCATGTGTGTCTCGAAGCAGAGCAATTTGTACACCCATCCTTTTGAGGTACGTTTGTACTGTGTTCCACTTCAACATATCATTCAGACCCCTGACATTCCAGGATATGATCTTATATTTCAAAGATTTCCCCATCTTCTAGCTGTATATAAATATCACAACAACCAGGATGTGGTGCCTTCCCATCCTGTCTGATTACCGCCCAGTTCCATTGCAACAATGGGAGATACCAGATCTTTCTACAAGACCATGATAAACATTCTTAAAACCTCCATCTCAGGATAGAAAGGCAACATCTCCCCATCCAAACTGCAAATAGAAACATCAAACACATTTGTATTAACACATGCCTAATGTATGTGGGGTTAACTGCCTCAATCTGCAGGCTCCCGGCATCGCAACCCACCATATGGCTGTAGTGTGCTATCTATTGGTTAGAGATTACCCTCTTATGTCCAGTGTATAAACATAGAAAGTGGCACACTCTTTCTGAGACCTCTGTCCCAGTGACATACCCTAGGATCACGTTCCCTTTGTAGTAGTCACTTTCAATTTTGGGTCTGGAAAATTCTTGCTCTGTGGCTGTCGCTCAATCCAGTCTAACACTTCTGGCAGGATAGTAAAGAATTTAACACCTACATCTGTGGAGAATCTGATCCTGGCAGGGAAAAACATTGCATACTGGATGCCCATGAGGCAGAGTCACTTTTTGACCTCAATGAAGGATGCTCGTTGCCTCTGCACCTCTCGTGTAAAGTCTAGAAACATCCTGACTTTGCTGTGTTAGCATCAGATCTATAAAAATGTCCTGCTTTTAGGAGTCCACCACACCACAGAGAAACTGTTTCCTGTTCTACCCAAATTCACAATAAAACTATTGTTTTAGTTTCAGAATCACCTTTTATCAGATCAACATAACACAGCTGCCCTCTGTCCACCCCTGGCACGTCCTGCGATGGAAACACCAGATATGGAATAGCCTCAAACAGACCTGTATATATTTCAGCAGTAAATCATAAGTGACCCAAGGATGTAATGCCTAAGAAACGAGTCAGATGCATAAACTCCTAAGGCTCAGCAGAGGGCCTGCATTCGGCCCAAGGACACAATTAATCAGATAAAGCAAACTAGTCCGAAGAAAGCGGGGAGGCCATCTAGTGCTATCTCAGTTTTAGTCCAAGTGTCAAGGAAAGACACCATATCGGTTCCCTCAACACGCTTCAACAGTCCTATCACCCTAATATTGTTTCTCCACAGTGTGTTTTTGGCATCTTCAGCACGATATTCTGGGTCCTTGGTTCTAATCTCCAGGGCGGACAGTTGTCCTTTCAGGGTTCCATTTTTCGGAGATAGGTACTCCAGGTTATGCTCATAGGTTGTGAACCCCTCTCATACAATTTGCACTGGTCATCCCATAGCAGCCATACATCTGCCACTATTATGTCCATTTAAAGATACAGGGCCTGTCTTATTTCACTAATTGACTTGTGGATAGAATCCAAAGTGGCAACAGGTGTTCTTTCAGTGGCCCTGGATGAGCATTCACCTCTGTTCTCCATATAACTGATAGAGGGTTTAGTCGAGTGCCAAGTTTCATCTGCAGCTTTTTATTTTGAGTGCCTGCTCATTGTTGCAGAGCTTAGGTTGCAACAAGAAAATCCGTCCCAATACCCAATCAGATCAGCACTGCCACCGCTGAGAGCTCACAATGGAAGGTATTTGTGGCCAGTTTACATAGGTTTGTGTTTGCGATTACCTAATACCAAAGTTTGCGTATCACTATTAGGTAATCGCAAACAGCTATGTTTGCAATTCCCAGTGGGTCACAAATAGACCTACCTCATTATTATTCCGAGGTAGGTTGCAGATTGCGACCCATTGGGGATCGCTAAAATCACAGGAATGGTGGCCTGTTGCAGTCAGAAGACCACCATGTCTGTGATTGCTTTTAAGTGAAGCAATGTTTTTTTTACATGCAGCCTGTTTTCCCTAAGGGAAAACCGAATGCGTTCAAAAGCAAAAATGAAAAGTTTCTTTTCATTTGTTGAGACTATGTCGTGGTCCGTGGGGCTGCTCTTAAAAAACGTTTTTACAACCATTCACTAAGTGGAAGGGGTCCCTTGGGGACCATTCTCCGTTTGCGAATGGGTTGCCACCTACTTGAAGTAGGAGGTAAAATATGAATGTTTTGCGACCGTATTTCTGTCGCAAAACATTCGCACATACCACTGCGAGTCGCTGTTAGGAAGAGACGCCCTTAGCACACCCCTTCTTAATACTGAATTGCGTACCCATTTTGCGATTCGGTATTAGTTTACTGAATCACAAAATAGGGTTTGGTACATAGGAATAAGCTTTTTCCCAGTCGCAAATGGCCCAATTCTGCAAATCGGACTATTTGCGTCCTTAAAAAAGCATTTTACATCTGGCCCTTAGTTCTGTACATAATCACCTCCTGGGGTAAAACTGACATAGAGGTCTTGTCATAGTCAGCATCTGCCCTCCAGTTTCTGTTCTCCTGGCACCAGTTCCAGTATTACGGCACCCCTGGAAGTCTGTACCTGTCCTATCCTAGTGCTGGGGTACACTGACACCATGGGCTGCCCTTACCAGTTGCGTGTTCGATGCAGAGCCCCCACCTCCTTCAGAAATTTGCAGACGGGTTGCCGATGGGCACCGACCCAGGGCCTCCCGTCATGGTTTTTGCTTTCCTCCTCGCCCAGGCTGCTACACACCTTACCCTGCACTGTTCCATGAGCAGCTCAGCTGCACAGCATACACCAGTAAACAGATTTGCTGTGGTTTCGCTGCTGCTGAGGCATTTGGAAGTCCTCATCAGTACCTTGAGGCCTCTGCAGTAACACACCTACAGTTGTCACAAAGCAGAGTTAGGTGGCCACCATCTTGTAGTGTATTCCCTCATGCTGTGTATTTTTAGCTATTCATGGACAGTCGTTTCTTTGAGAGAGAAAGGGGGTTTAATAACAAGCCAGGATGGCTCTGAATGGTGGTGCTCTGCCAGAAACTCCACAGTTCGCAACTTAACTCCATTGGCCTTCGGCCACTTTCCACGTCCATCTTACTTTACTTAACCCCTTTGCCCAGATTGGCTTCTGTGGATACTGTTGCACATCATACTTTATCTGCCCTGATTGTTTTCTGTGGGACAGCTCATGCATATTTCCACTTGTTCTTATCAGATTTGCAAAAGTCGCACAACTTCCCCCATTTTCATCTTTGTTTAAATCGCTCTCCTGTGATGTTAATCAGGGCTCGGTATTCAGCCCCACTCTTTTCAGTATTTACATGACCCCGCTGGCAACCCTCACCAAGGCATTTGACCCAAGACTCAACTCCAGTGCATATGACACTCAAACTCTCACAGCAGTCAAAGACACAAAAACAATGTTGCCCACTCCCATCTTAACTTCAATCTCTAATGCCACATAGATACAACAACTTGCTCAAACCTAACAGCAATAGAAGAGATGTTCTTATTCTTTGTAAATCTTCTACTCAACAGACCATCTTCAGCTGACCTAGAAAGGTAGGTGCTTTGCTTTTAACAGTATCTGAAACCTGCAATTTAAGGGACGTGTTTGATGATATTTTGACCTATGTGAAACAAATAACCAAAGTAGCATCATCTTGCTTTTTTCTTTCTTTGAGTTCCTTTAAGATTCTTCCATATCTTCCAGCTGAGTGTCGTTTAGAATTTGTGCAATTACTTGTTTTATTGAGCTTAGGCTACTGCAACATACTGTATGTAGGCCTCCTGGCATATCTCATCCACTAAAATCCAGGTAAAATATGAATGTTTTGCGACCGTATTTCTGTCGCAAAACATTCGCACATACCACTGCGAGTCGCTGTTAGGAAGAGACGCCCTTAGCACACCCCTTCGTACTACTGAATGGTGTACCCATTTTGCGATTCGGTATTAGTTTACTGAATCACAAAATAGGGTTTTACTGCCTGTAAAAATGGTCTTTAATGCTTCCGCCTGTCTCGTCATTTGCCTTAAGCCTACATCTCCATCTTCATCTCTCTGAGATGCCTACATTGGCTCCTGTTGAGTAAGGCTCTCTCTTCACGGTTCTCTGTCTTTGCCATGGAGCTTTCATGCAAAAGGTCCTGTGTATCTTCAACATCTCTTCTCTCAGCACTCCCATGTTAGACCACGTTGCTCGTCAACGGCTAATCTATTTCAAGTACCTAATGTCCGAAAAACCAGGGTTGGTGGTAGACCTTTTGCTTTCCTGCTAGCTAAACACTAGAATTCTCTTCCTTCGAAAATATGCCTCATTACGAACCATTCAGTTTTCAATAACTGTTAAACCCTTTTCTTTGGGTAGCAGTAGTGCTTTACAATATAATTCAATCGTTTATTCATTCGTTCATTCATACATCTATTCATTAATTGATAAAGAATGTTAAAAGGCCCAATGAATATGTGACATTGTAATTGGAATGCAAGAGACTGACTCTTTGTAGATGGTGCCTTAGATATGTGTGAACACGGTCAGTGCGCACATCCCAGTGTTTGGGCACTCCCTCTGGTTCAAGAATGAATAGACTCCGTTGGATTTCCGAAATTTATTTGATTTGAATTAATGTTTTCATAAGTCTTTCATTAATGGATTAATTTCATCCAATTTATGTAACTTTACACAAAATCATCGTCGCTCCAATGCATTTCGGGTCGATTGCCCTTTCTCAAGGAGCTCTGAAAATAAGAACGATCTGCATTTGTATCGAAATTGCATTATCAAAGGACAATATACAAATTCAAACACATCCCGATAGTGAATTTAGACAAACAAAAGTCTGTGTAAGGAGGTATAGGGGAGACCGGTAAATGTTGATTAAAATGCCGAGGTGGCTCAATTGTGTTGGAGAGTTATGGGCGCACCCAGAAAAAGTGAAAGGGATCTGTGGGCGAGTGGCGAGTAACAAACAGTGGGGAAGATAAAGTAAAAAAAATGCTCACGTGTACATGGAGCTGTAATGCGGTACTGTAAAGATCAAAACGGAAGGGTTAGCGGTTGGGGAAACACTCCATGTGTGAGTGTGAATATAGCGGAGGCTGACTGGCAGGGGCTAAACTCGGCTTACCAAAACGGGATTCTGTGGGGGGACTGTCGAGGTCTCCAGGCGGGTTTGCTGCTGCGTGAAGTCGCCGGGTTGGTGTTTGGGCTCGCTAATGAAATTGACTCGGTAATGACAAAGCACGGGGTTGGCGGTGATGGAAATCAAGGAAGGACTAAAGAGTGGTGAAGGTGGGGGCCATGTTGGAACGGGTATCTGTGATTGACCGACAAACAGCTTTAAAGAAGACAACCAAAAAAGAGGCAAACCGGATGGTAGTCGTCTCCAAATATTCCACATTGAGTGGAAGATACAAGAAAATCATCCTAGAACACTGGAGAATCCTGGCATCGGAACCAGACTTCAAAGAAATGTTCAAAAATCCTCCAATTTTTGCGTACACCAGAGCAAACAACTTAAAGGAGATCCTTTCGAAAGAAACACCAAGCCCAACCATCTATAGAGGTACAAAACCGTGCCTTAATTGCAACAACTGCAACAATATCATCACTGGCAGTAAAATCAATCACCCCATGAGAGGCACAGAAATCAAAGTGAAAGTTAATGCAACGTGCGACTCATCCAACCTTATATATTTACTCAAATGTCCTTGTGGAAAGATCTACATAGGAAAAACAGAGCGAAAAATAAAAGTCAGATTGAACGAACACAAATCTAATATCAGGACTAAGCAAACAAAATCCAGCGTGGCCGCACATTTCATGGAAAACAATCACACTGTGGCACAGTTGAAATTCATGGTCCTTGAAACTGTTGATAAAAAGGAAGGAAGGGACAACAATAAGTTCCTTCTTCAAAGAGAAACTTCATGGATTTACCGTTTGCAATCTTGCAAACCTTTTGGTCTGAATGACCCTATTGAACTAAGTTGCTTCTTATAAATACCCGGCTGAGTATATATGGACACATTCGTCTTTTGCGAGTTCACTGAGATGTCATGTACCTATTGTTTACATTTAACGTCCACCTGTTTTTGTTATGTTTCTCCATCTCACAAGTGGCAATACATCTTTCTTGTTTCAACATATTTACCCTTTGACACTTCCGGTATCTTATCTTCTCTTTGCACCTCTGCTGATCACCCTCCCGTTTAGATTCTATCTTTTTTACCCGTTCCAACATGGCCCCCACCTTCACCACTCTTTAGTACTTCCTTGATTTCCATCACCGCCAACCCCGTGCTTTGTCATTACCGAGTCAGTTTCATTAGCGAGCCCAAACACCAACCCGGCGACTTCACGCAGCAGCAAACCCGCCTGGAGACCTCGACAGTCCCCCCACAGAATCCCGTTTTGGTAAGCCGAGTTTAGCCCCTGCCAGTCAGCCTCCGCTATATTCACACTCACACATGGAGTGTTTCCCCAACCGCTAACCCTTCCGTTTTGATCTTTACAGTACCGCATTACAGCTCCATGTACACATGAGCATTTTTTTGACTTTATCTTCCCCACTGTTTGTTACTCGACACTCGCCCACAGATCCCTTTCACTTTTTCTGGGTGCGCCCATAACTCTCCAACACAATTGAGCCACCTCGGCATTTTAATCAACATTTACCGGTCTCCCCTATACCTCCTTACACAGACTTTTGTTTGTCTAAATTCACTATCGGGATATGTTTGAATTTGTATATTGTCCTTTGATAATGCAATTTCGATACAAATGCAGATCGTTCTTATTTTCAGAGCTCCTTGAGAAAGGGCAATCGACCGGAAATGCATTGGAGCGACGATGATTTTGTGTAAAGTTACATAAATTGGATGAAATTAATCCATTAATGAAAGACTTATGAAAACATTAATTCAAATCAAATAAATTTCGGAAATCCAACGGAGTCTATTCATTCTTGAACCAGAGGGAGTGCCCAAACACTGGGATGTGCGCACTGACCGTGTTCACACATATCTAAGGCTTACATTTTGGCGTAAACGGACGGTTACGCCACCAGTTGGAGCACCTTTAAAATAATGATTCATCTTAAATATCTTCTAAAAAACTTCTATCCCAGCAACGCAGTGCATTGCCCACCTTGTTTATTTGATTCTTTGTAGATGGTGCACATCATCCCCACATTCATGCTCATAGTGTGAACTGCAGAGCATTTCAAGTATTTTGGAATTTACTGATATCTGGAGAATAGATTGGATTACTAAATGCAACACACACACTCTATCTATCTATCTATCTATCTATCTATCTATCTATCTATCTATCTATCTATCTATCTATCTATCTATCTATCTATCTATCTATGTATCTAGCTATCTCTCTGTCTATCTTGTGGACACAACCATGGGGTTATCACATTTAGTTGCTAGACTGGGTCCGACAAGACTCTCCAGGGAAAGGGTAGGCATATATGATAGGGGCAGTGGGCCCTATCTATGTGCCATGATTAACCGTGAAGGATGACTACCTACTCATATAAATAGAAGTCTACCAAGGCAGACTGTGTGGATGCCCAGAAAATGGATCGAGAAACACCAGTATACAAAACTTGAGCCCGAGCTTTACCATGAGGCCAATTGTGCTCCTGACCTTGATGTTAGGGATTCTCTTCTCACTAAATCTAGAACAGAACTAAAATTCATGTTTGATGATTGACAGCGCTGTGACAGCTGCTCTGGAGGAGGATGGGCTTCCAGCCAAAGAGTGGCGAATGGAAGAAGATGCAGAGGACCCCATGAACCCATTACCAAAGAGAGAAAATAAGTTCATGGATGCAAACTAAAGTTGGTGACTAATGTTAGGGACTGTTTGGGATTCATTATTCATGAGGCTGCTCATGGAGACCAGTTCAATGAGCATCTGATATATTCACATGCTCTTACAGTGTGCAAAACCATTAGAGCTATTCAGTTCAAGGAATGAAAAGATGTGGGCAGGTCTGAGATTCGAAATTTTTTTTATTACTAGAAATCACTCCTTGGCTGGGTTTGAGGCTAAGTTTCATTGCCCCCAAAGGGAATTTAATTGTTTCTAAGCATGGTCGGAGGCTCTGCCATTTCTTTCTGCAGCAGGCTTGCTCAAGGATCTTGAGGAGAGTAAAGTGTGGTATGGTTTGAAATGGTTTGAAGCGCTCCTTTTCGGCCATTAATTTTTTACTTTGCACTGGATACTATCCTGCATATGCAGTTTGGGGTTTGTTATCGGAATTTCCAGATCTTTAGAAGTTACGCAAGAAGAGAAGGACTATTCTATTCTGTTGGTATTTAAGGAACTAGCAACAAACTTTCTGTTAGAGACTGCTTACAGTTGACTTTGGTCGTGGGTTTGCCATTGCTTCAAGATGTCACTTGTGGCTTAAATCATGGAAGTAGGACCCTGCTCAGAAGTCTGTCATTACCCACCTTACATTTATCAGCCCCAAGTTACCTAGTCCTGACATAATTGATTTGATCAAGCAAACTGCAGAAGAGTCCTCCTGGACAAGAGCAACTCTGTGATTGTTCATTTGAGGAAATATAAATTTTACGTGGCCAATGTGTCCCCTGCGTGTACCCCACATTTAGTGTATGTTCATGTCACCCATGCATTTTCCCTCTCATGCCTGTAATAATAATGCCTCTGCATTTCCGTCCCACATTAGAATGTCAGTTACCAAGCCTTCCATGAAAGAAACGTTAATTCTGCACTGAGGCCTATGTTGCCCATGCTGCCAATGTATTTGCATGGTGCACGTTTAAAAGTTGAGATGAACCCGTTTTGTGGCTCAGCCGAGCCAGGACCCCAATTCAAGCTCCATGCTTCCAGACCCTCTGAAAGCTGCAGCTCAGCTATGCATCCCTGACCTCTCTCATACTTTCTGCTCAGCCAAGAGGGGCCCAGCCTGTCCTGCCAAGACAGTATTTTGCTCACAGTTATCTGCTCTGCTCCACAGAAACACATTCCTGCTTAGTGAAGAAGGTAAACAGAACCCGTCCACAGAGATAGAGCCCAGCCTTTCTGTCTCCGTTTATGTGATTTACAGAGCTCGCATCCATAGAAAGCCCATGGCCCCCACACAATGCACGAAGAAATATATGCACACACTGGCTTTTAGTGATGAGCAACCTTTGCTCAAGCGACCTTTACTTCAGATAATACATCCTCCAAACTTAAGATACCAGATATTACCAGGCGTGCAGGTCGTCCTGACACTCAAGGCTTCTCTACTAGAACGAAAGTCAGCTTCCCCCAGTTACACGTCAATTGCACGTCATAACCAAGTGGCGCACACAAGTAGGGTAAAGGTTCCAGCTGACCACGCACACCCACTCCATGTATCCACCCACCTATGACACACCTATGACTCCTTAAGGGAACGCCCACGTGTACGCCTTCTTCCACGCCCTTTTACACGCCCATGTGCTCTTATCTCTCTCTTTCTCTTGCTGGAGCGCTCCGCCTTCTCTATGCAACGTAATGTATGCTTAATGTATAAATAATGTACTCTGTGAATAAAGTTCAGAAGACCCTTCCTGAACCTTTGTGGTGATGGAACCCGATTCTCCCTTAACTCGAGTTACTGAAATAAAGCCCTTTTGAATCGGACACCACGGACTCTGCCTCTCATTATATGCATGACCCTTCAAGCAGGAGTTTGATCTTTCCTGGAGAAGAGAGCAATGTCAGAGCAAGAACTATGCCATGGATGTTATTCCATTTTATTCTTATTTCAAAAGCCATCAGGAGACTACAGGCTGATCACAGACCTTAAGTACAGTCCATTGTTCCTCTCATGAACTCAGGTGGCTGATATTCACCCCTTGACTTCAATGATGGATTCTTCCAGGCATTAGTGCATTCCAGTTCACACTGGTGACTTCAGCTTATGGTGGATGGGATATACTACCAGTTCCAAGTGTTGCCCTTTGGTTTGGAACCTCTCCATTGGTGTTCAACAATGTACTGGCTCCAGTTGTGGCATTATTGCACCAGGAAGGCCTTCTGCTCTTCCCTTATCTTAATGATTGGTAAATTTGTGTGAGGCTCATCCATGGTGTGTGCAGTTCTCCAGGACCTATTGTATCTTCTGTAAATCACATCTCCAACTATGCCAGGACTTAAAGTTCATCAGAACTTGGTTTCAAACTCTGATGAGTGTTGTGTCAGGGCCCCGGTTCTTCAAAATCTCTTCTCAGAGAATCTCCAGTCATAAAATGTGTCACCATGGTTATTGCAGAGAAGAGTTGGATGCTACCACAACAGATATGGTATCTTGGGCTCGACTTCACTTTAAAACTTGTGTTCACTTACTGTAATGCCATTTGTGCCTAGTAACAGTGGACTGTGAGACTCGAATTTCTTTGACAGTGTTAATGCGGTCAGCCATGGCCTGGTGGTTAGTGGACAGTCACATTCTGTTTTGGGTGTCCAAGGATCTTCCTTTCTGTCTTTTTCTTACAAAAGGTGGCAGCCAATGGGGCATAGTGTGACTGTAGAAGACAGTTCAATAGAGGCCTTGTGGTTGTCAGAGGAAACTTGTCAGTTATCCAAATGGAGGGAACGGAGAGCAATCTGGAAGGCTCTTCTGTGTTTTGCTCTGTTGATTTTGCATCACTCAGTTCTGGTGTGGATAGACAACGAGCCTTTATGGGCGTATGTTAGCTTTCAGGGGGACTTCTCTAGCAGCACAGCACATGCTCTGTATTCTTTGGCAAAAAGTCACCTCCTGTCCTTGACAGTGGCTTATATGCTGGGTCTGAAGAATCTATAGACAGATCTTCTGAGTTAGGTTTCCCCTCATCCATGAACAACTGGCTTGCATCAGTTGATTTGTTAGAGATGGAGTGCATCTTTGCAGGACCTGTTTGCCTGTAAGTACAAGGTTTTACATTTTTTTTGTTTTGTTCACAGGTTAACATGGAACAGGAGTCAGTGGTTGATGCTCTGTACTTGCTTTGGTCTCTACACATCTTTCCTCTTTTTTACCTCCTCGATCCTCCATCGTTTTCCACAACGCAGTCCCCATTGTTGGACTCAGACCTTGTTCCATCTTTTGCAGCAACATTATGCCTGACAGCTTGGAGGTTGAAAGGTTTGGGTTCTAGCAGAAAGGCTGTTTAGAGGCAGTTGTCATTCCATCTCCTAGGAAACCAAATCCACTATATAGCTACGTTCGTCAATGGGCACAATTTGGTGGATGATGTGCTCTTGAAAAACGTTTTCTCTGCCCTGTTACCCACTTCTGTAACTTGGAATTTTTAACTGATAAGTTTCTTAATAGCTCCGCTTTGAGATGTCAATGGGCGGCACGGCGGCATCAGCCTGCAGAGCTCCTCGTGCTTTGCTTGTGGCACCTCTAGTGGCATGGTTGCATAGGAATTTCTTTTTGTGCAGTAGTCTTTGCAGGCCTTCGTTGCCTTCTGGGAGTTTCCTCTACTTTTAAAAGTTCTGCAGCAAACTCTCTTCAAAACCTTTGCACCAGGTGTCTCTTGCTTGGCTGTAAGCAAAGGTCTCATTCTCGGGGTCAAATGAACAGACTACTCATGTTATCACTCCTCTGTAAGTTACTTCACGGCTGGGGGATATTTAGTCATGGCCTAAGGGTTTATTCCTAAGGTAACTTTAAGATACTATGAAAAGCAGGGTGTTGTGTTACCTGCATTTTTCACGGACATAGCAATTACAAGGAGCAGTATTTACATATATTTGCGCGTTTGCAGGCTCTACTCATTTATATTCAGTGCACTCAGTCTTTCAGGTCTTTGAAAGCTCTATTTGTAACTTTTGTCCTGTTGCAAGCCAAACAGTGAGACTGTGTGTCCATGAGCCAAACTTACAAAGTTTTGGGCTTCCCACTGTAGTGTAGTTCCTATATCCCTGATAGGCTTTGCGCGTTGGAATAATATACACTATAGTTTTGACATAGGACTGAGGTCAGTATGTCTCTATTGAGCACATTAAACATAATTACTTGTGTGTGCCAGCTAACTCAAAGGTCACTAGAAACTTCTCGAATGAGCAAGAAGGGATTAGTTTCTGACAACTGCATAAACATGACAACTTTGTTTCCCTTAGAGTCGAAACAATCTCAGAATCGTGGAAACAACAGATAACCGTTTCACTAAGTCAATCGTGCATGCTTCGTTTCTCCAGAGTTGCACAGGAATAGATAGATGGGCGTTTCAATAAAAAGGGCTTATTGAACAGTCTTGTTTCTCATGCAAGAGATATGATCTGCTACAATTGTAAGACAGAATACGGAGTATAATACGTATAGCGTTAGCAGTAGGATTAAATAATACTGCAAAAGCATGGTCTGTAACTATGACATATATTCATAAAAATACATACATAAATATCACAGGTTAAAATACTCATCTGGTGCTTCTAAAATAATCCTACCCCAGTGTACCTAAGCTAAGTGTAGTACGAGGGAAGAAGTAGGTGTTGTTTAGCTCTAGTCTAGTTTAGCTATAGTTGCCAATAGTTCCTCTAGGTTCTAGTCTGCTCCATACCTTAGAATTAGAGAGGTTGGAATCTCTTTCCCTGGTCTCGATCTCTAACACCCTGCATAGGGAGTCAGAAACACTGGAGCGGGATTGTCGGCAAGGAGGATGGACTTGACTTCTTTCCGAACTTACAATGGCGAGCCGCTTTGTGCAAGTAGGCAGTCGAACCGTGGACCGAACCATGGTTTGCCATGGCAAGAGAAGGTATATTTATACTTCGAAGGTGTTCAGAATGCCAATATTGGCGAAAAAGTCAGGCATAAGAACGTCATGAATGAACCCCTAAGGAATAGATGTTCATGCATAATAAATGAGTTTTTGGAGAAATCTATATCCAAGCAAGGGGATGTCCTAAAAGCTAAAGAGTCTGGTTTTCCAAGAACTCGTGACGTAAATGAATGGATGTAGGTGGCCATGCCTGTATTTGGTTAGGATGGAGAATGCCTCATTAAGGGCTGGATTTTTATGCCTAAATAAGGGAAATGTGAATTGTACCTATATAAGGGCATAAATCAGGAAATCTATATATGGAATCTAAATCGACACACAACGCCCACTCCACTTTTGTATGAACAACATTACTAAATCCTAAACATGTTAAACATCTAAAATATAGCTACACATGGATGGCTAAGACCATGTCTAAAATTACATTGTAAAAAATGCATTTAAAACTGTTGCGATGCATAAAATGCAATGGTGCTGTACATATCAAAGCAATGTTTCATTCTAAGCATATGTAGACGTTTAAATGCTCCATGAATGATTCAGAAACATATATACATGATGAAATGGCTCGTAAATACAGAAGAAAAAGGGCAGAAACCATTTAATTTCAGATTACATAATCATTTTGTTGTGGACAAGGTCATATGTTACCTCTGGAAGTATTAAAAAAATTCTTGTTCTCTATAAATAGTTCTGCTATAAGCAGATTACTTGTGCCAAAAAATGAAAAATACAAATTTGGAGAAAAAAAATTAATCATAGGAAAAAGTTCCAAAGTTAGTCCCTTGTTTTTTGTTTTTTTTAAATCAAGGTTAAATTCAAAGTCTCTCAGAACATTGTGTGCCAAATCAAAAGTCAGTGTTAGGGCTTGGAGCAAACATGAAATCTTCTAATCCTGTAGACAAAAAGTCGTCTACCATTGTAGGTGTAAGTTGGATTACCTTGTTTAGAAGATTAACTGCACATAGATGAGAAGCATCGCAGTCAGCATTAGTCGCATAAGCAATGTTCGTTTCTGATGTTACCTGCATGCCTGTTGTTTCCTCTCATACCTCAGCAGTAGCAATTTGCATCTGTGAGATTTCAATGAATGCCGTCATCAGGATTGGTAGCCGCTGGGGACAATACAGAGCATGGGCCGTTACCGGGTCCAGCAGAGTATCGATATCCATAGGCATGACTGATGGGAGTGTAAGACAAATGTCTAGCACGCACTCTTCACCGCAAAGCAGGCAGCGTAGAACAGGTAAGAAGCAAACTTGCCAGATTGGTCTGAATGACAGAAACCATATGGTATTTATTTCTCTTAGACGAGGTAAACCTAAAATTTGGATTTTACGCTCACGACACTTCATCTCCAATAGAGCTCTCTCTTTGGTGCTTGGAGTGATGATGGTGATTTGGCTTGCCATATCGTAGTAGTAGGAGCAAAAATAGGATCCATGCAACGAGTTCAAAAAGTAGTGGCAGTCCGTCAAACACAGAGTGCATGGAGTTGGGAAATATTCAGAGGACTGCCTGAAAAGGTGCTAACAGTCCTGAACACATGGTCTTAAATACATGTACAATACCGTTTGTATCAGACATGTTTAAGATACAATCCATAATTTCTGCAAAATGTATAGGGCAGTTTGTATTCAAAAGGGCATATATCTCTGCAGAAGTCCTTGCAACTTGTAGATCATAGGTTTCTTTGGCCGAGGTGAGTAGCACAGTGTTTTGAAAAAGAATTTGTATAGAAAAGATGTTTAGTGAAGGCCATAGAGGCGACTCCCTGGATGTCTTGGTTTGTGGAAACAATACTTGCATACAGCAAATGACCCTGGATGAAATAGTCACTAGATATGGGATACCTGGCAACATACCACATCAGCTGCATTCAACATGAGGTAACTTCCATTAGAAAGTAGTCCAAAAATTGGATTAATCACTGCAGCTGGTGGGCCTTGCAGGTGAAAGGATAAGTTTGTAGTGAAACCATCGCAGACCCCATGTAAATTAATACCCTGACAAAGGAGAGAACCGCTTAGTGCGTTTTCACAGTTAGAACCGTTAAGAAACACTCCACGCCCCCCACTCCAACATTTGTGTGTGTATGGTAAATACCAGGATGTCTTGTTGTATTCTATACCCAACCTTTCATATTTGCTTGCTGGTATATTTTTTGGGCATTACTGAAAATGGAAAAATGTAACAGGCAGAGTAATTTTAGCATGTATGATCCACTTAGTAGCTGGTTTTTCTGCCGCTGTGAATGGTAATTTTTCCAGTTTTTCAATGCTCAGCACCGTATAATCTGCTCCCCTTTGTGCCAGTTTGATCTTTTTATCAGTGAGATTGAATTCTGAAAACAGTGACGTAGTGTTGATTAAACGCCAAGGCACATAGCATGCACACAAGTTTTGTAGCATCCAGCCTAATAGCATGATAGAACTTAATTAAGACTGACCAAGTTGCAACATAACCAGGTCTTGTTCCATGATGTCTATGGCAAAAGGCACAATGCTGTCCAATGAATATATCCTGGATGACAGAGTCGTTAACCCATTGTCTGCTACAGAGAGATATTTCTCTAAATTAATACGATCAATTTCTCGTATTTGTTCTGCAGTCTCTGCTTGGGTAATCTTCCATACTTCGTTATAAGCAGCATAGATAGCGGCATATATGAAACTTTTTTGACGCCGTTTTCTAAGTCCTAGCAAGAATTCTCCAAGATCTGCACCATCTTTAAGTAAAGGTAAGTGTTGTTTTGCATCCTTAATTGTAGATTTCTGTAGCCAATCAAGGCATCGTTTCCCTACACTGTATGTTGTTACTACCCCAGGATGCTGTCTTTGAACATATCTTGGGTCTGGCCTATTGATAGTGAAACCCTGTGTTTTGTTCAGGAATCGATGTTGACAGTTGTTTGTGTCTGTGGGCCAGAGCAACCATTTTTTCCATTCTGGATCTGATCTGTTGTGATGCAAAATATTATGTGCGTTGACCTCCCCCCGTGTAGTGCTATTACTTGTAGATATAGTTATGGTCTGCGTGTTCATGTCTTTGATCTTGGCTCATCCAAGACAAGACTTTTGTTAGACATTGTCATTCAAAAACATAATTTTCTCACGAATGATTCAGACTCTAAACAAAGCTTCTACCCTCTGCACTTACCAGTCTTTGATTGAAACTCAGGATATATATATATATATATATATATGTATATATATATATATATATATATATATATATATATATATATTTTGGTCCTCATTAGCCATTTAGTCGTTCCAGGGATGCTCTATCGGCAAAAAGACAATCGCCTCTGTGCCATCACGAAGCCAGAAATTGGCTTCATATCCTCCCGCAGGGTAGGCCTGATGTCTTAATGAAAAAAGAGCCCCGCACCAACTATCTCCATTCGAGCCCTTTATCGCCCGATAGTCCAGTGACGTTGTGGCGTGTGGTGCCTCCCATTGGACATGGAAACTTAGGCTTAATCATCGGACCCGGGGGAAAAAAAAATAAAACCCCGGGCACTTTAGTTGTCCCGTCTCCACTCAACCAAGTAATTCCAAAATCTCAGAGTACGAGGAGATATATTTAAGATGTAAGTTTATGGTTTATGGTCATTATGTGCTGTGCTAGGAAGTTCATTCTTTGATGTAGATATGTTTTGTTTATATTGTATTTTATGAAATGCTAATTGGAATTTGCACTAAAGGACTTCAACAATAAAAATATAACAAAAAAAGCAAAACATAATTTGCTCAGGGATGATTCAGACTCTAAACAAAACTTCTACCCCCTTCACTTACCAATCTTTTGTACCCCAGACAGTTTTTGCCTCATTGTGGTTTTTCTAAAAGTCGAAACCCTGTCTAGAACGTTGGGCAATAAAGGCTGCAGAATGAATCTGTTTTGTATTGGTTAACATATTTTCCATTCCTGTTTTGTTCACATTTTTAAAATAAAATGATTCAGCATTGGATAAATTGAACCCTGAAAAATGTGGAAATTTCATTGCAAAAGTTTTTGAGCTACCCTTTAGAGGTGTAGGACAATGTTCCAATTGGTTATACATATATAAATTTCTAGGCATTGCAGATTTGTGCAAGAAATGATGACCATAATGGCTATAACAATACATTTGTTCATAGTCTGATGAACCCTCTAAATGTTCATGATTTGTGAATAATGCAGACATTTCTAGATCAGACTTCAAATTATTAACAGTATCAAAGTCCCAATCATCAGAAAAGGTACTAGAGGTAATAAAGTCACTTAATGAAATCTTGAATAAGTGTGGAATCTTCAAAAGCTCACACGGGCCAAAAATGTTATATTAAGTTCTGTCCCAAACTATAACATCTGGTATGAGAACGGCTGTGATGTTCACTGCTGACAAGTCTCTTTGTTCCCGATGGGATGATTTGTGTGGCTGGAGAATTAAGTTCACACTTTTACTTGCTGTGTCCATTTTATTATATCTTCCATTAATCAGCATACCCAGAGTTATTACCAGAGCTAACCAAAGAAAGTAGATAGAAGAATATTCTGAAACAATCCATAGTCCAATCCATGGTGAAACCAGATAAGTCTTTTTCAGGAGATGAAAAAAGGCTGTTGCTTGTTCTTTGTAAGTTCTTTCTGCTGTCGTCATTTCAGGTTCGCTGGGATCCTCAGAAAACGTATCAAAGTTAATGAAATAGCCAGAGGCAGTTCTGTCAATGGTTGGAATTGCACCAGGATTCGTAGAAATTGCTTGAAACAGTTGATCACTTGTTGCTTCGTTGTAGACAGGTGTATCAGGACGAACTGTTATTTGGATCTCAAGAGGAACGAGTTCCATAGCTTTATTGCATAGTCCTTCTTTTCTCACTGTTGAATCTTCAAAGATGATGAGTCTCTCAGTTTGAACCTCTTGGATTGTAGCTAGAGGAATGGATCTGCTACATTGTCAGGCCTGCTGCTTAGTGTCGGCCACATAGAGTGGTTTGATCAGGTCGATGGACACAAATCTTTTCTCCTTTTTACCAGCAAGGGGCGGCAGTAAGACTGTTCTTGATCAGTGGATTGCTAGGACAGGTTCTGGTTGTATGTAAGAAGGCTCAAATTCCTTCGTGTCTGCGATCTTTTCTCTGACTAGATCACCAAGCTTTGGGATCCAGACAGGCCTTGCTGGGACGGTCGGTTTTTCCCCAGTGGTGGTTGGCTTCAGGAACACGTTGCATTTTTTGGATCTTAGTTCATTTGAGTCCTGTAAAACAGTTTAACGATCTTTGATATCAAATTTCTTATTTTCCACCACTGTTCCATGACAATCAAGATCCAAAACCAACATTCTTGTCCCAAATGGGACTTCATATTGAGTGACACCCCCTGGAAAACTTCTTGGCAAATTGTTTAAAGCACGTTGGACCCCATAAAGATGTTCAACCCATTCATTATCCAAACCTTATACCCTAGCTGTTATAGACTGCTTTATGTCCCGGTTTTTTCTTTCCACAACAGAATTTCCCTTAGGATGGAATGGAGAAGAATACCGCAATTCAACGCCCAAACTGGCCATGGCTTCTTTGTAAGCTCGAGAGCTAAACACAGGGCCCTGGTCAGAGTGTAGTGTGCCTATTGCGTATGTACCAATAAAGACTCACAAATCTTTTATAACAGTTTGAGCGTCAGCCGAGCGCTGAGGCCACATCCAAAGGAACCTTGATTTTAGTGTTTGTGGAACGGCATTCATCCATAAGGACGCCTGCATATAGATAGTCTAATGCTGTCTAACAAGGGTGTCTGTACTGGGCTGGCAACGTTGTAGTCAGGTATCTGGTGGCTTTCTGTTCTGCGATCTCTATTGCAGTTTATGCAGTTAATGATGAAGATGTGAATATGTACATTCATCCCTGGCCACAAGTACATCTCTTTTAATGCTAATATTGTTTTAGAGATCCCCTGATGTATCATACCCTCTCCCAGGTGTGCTCCATAAATCAAAGCTGTCCTACTTTCCATGTTTGGTTTTACCCTATCCCTCACTCCAGGGATTCGAGCCAACGGAACGCTGTTCGCATCAATTATGTATGAGTATTTGAGTGAGAACTTTTTAGGTAACGCTGCACCGCTGCCTTTGCTTGAAGTTTTGACAGCCAGTATTATTTCACTGTCTATTTTTGTTTTTGAACGAGTGGTTGCAGCTACGGAAGCCGTTTGCACAGCCCCCTTCGCGGCTTCATCAGCCAATGAATTCCCTTCAATGTGAGCGCTATCACGTTGATGACACAGTGTGTGTATCACTTGAGTGTTTTGTAGTCCATTTCGCAACTGAACTACTTGTTCCCAAAGCGTATTGTGCTTGATTGTGCCATCATTTGCATCTTTAAAACCATTTTGAAGCCAATTCTGTAAGTATTCATTATATGATTGAACACAGTAAAAAGAATCGCACTCTATAAGTGTGGGGAATTTGCGATCCGTATTTTCAAGTGCCATTATGAATGCTTGTAGTTCAGCTCGCTGAGCTGTACTATCTCCTAGAGATTGCGTTTTTGTGACCATAGGTCTGAATTTGCCATCCTGCATACGACCTTTAACGATTGCGCATGCCGCACTATAAGCTTGCTTACCCCCCGTCACGGGTTGTGCCGATCCGCCAGTATAAATTATACATTTATACTGGTCTAGAGGTCATTCATGTTCGTATTACAGGAATGCTTGTGTATTCAAATAAGGATCAAAAACATATGCAACATCAGTTGCTGCAAGAGAATTAACCCATTGTATCCATCTTGGATGTAAAGCTTTTGCATTCGGAATTCTAGCTTTTGTAACTGCCTCTAAGGCTGGTACAGGAGTTACGACCATAATGTGTTTTCTCTGTGCTAAGGCTCTTTCTTTTGCCAGAAACCGGTCCCCGGAAGCTTGTCTCCTTTCCAGTGAAGAATTGGCTTGGTAGTTTGGTCTGCCCTGTTCCCATGATGCACTGGGCCAGGGACAGACTAATTTGCATATAGCCAGGTTCTGAGCTGGGATGGTGCAGTGAGCTAAATAACGGTGATGGATCAAGCCCTGATCTTTGGACTGGGTAAGAGTGGTCTGCTTAATTCAGACACTCTGTTCATCACCACCCCCTTTTTTGAATCGTTTTTGGCCACTATAGGTGTGGCAGGGTATACTCAGACATGAGTCCCTTGCTCACTGCACCATCAGGATTCAAGCAAGCCGGGCCGACGACGGCTGAAATGCCAGAAACCGGTCCCCAGAAGCTTGTCTCCTTTCCGGTGAAGAACTGGCTTGGTAGTTTGGTCTGCCCTGTTCCCATGATGCACTGGGCCAGGGACAGACTAATTTGCATATAGCCAGGTTCTGAGCTGGGATGGTGCAGTGAGCTAAATAACGGTGATGGATCAAGCCCTGATCTTTGGACTGGGTAAGAGTGGTCTGCTTAATTCAGACACTCTGTTCATCACCACCCCCTTTTTTTAATCGTTTTTGGCCACTATAGGTGTGGCAGGGTATACTCAGACATGAGTCCCTTGCTCACTGCACCATCAGGATTCAAGCAAGCCGGGCCGACGACGGCTGAAATGCCAGAAACCGGTCCCCGGAAGCTTGTCTCCTTTCCGGTGAAGAATTGGCTTGGTAGTTTGGTCTGCCCTGTTCCCATGATGCACTGGGCCAGGGACAGACTAATTTGCATATAGCCAGGTTCTGAGCTGGGATGGTGCAGTGAGCTAAATAACGGTGATGGATCAAGCCCTGATCTTTGGACTGGGTAAGAGTGGTCTGCTTAATTCATCACCACCCCCTTTTTTGAATCTTTCTTTTGCTACAGCGGTTTGAACTGCTGTCAGAATTTTTCTGTCAATGTAAATATAATTTCTGCTTGCTTGTACAAATGTGATTTGTATGCAATTGGTACTTTGTCACCTTCGTTAAAAGTTAAGTAGGTGAATCCGCATTGACCCGGAATGATTCGGATCACTAAGTTGCGTACGTTTATGCATGTTTATAAATATTTTATTGCTAACATGTCTGTTTGTAGTGAACGCAAAATTTCTGTGTGTTCTTTTGTTCGATTTACTATTTTAAAATCTGGTTTGATCAATTTGTAGAGAGGTTTAACCCTTTCTACGTAGTTTAGAATGGATGTTCCTCTAAAATTCAGGAAACCTAGAATCAACTGTAAGTTTTTCAGCGTTTTTGGAGGTTGGAGCAGAGCACACTTTTCGAAAAAGTTGGCTGCCAGGCTTTTGTCTTCACTTGATAGTTCATATCCTAGAAAAAGGAAGTTGAGATGGGCAATTCTTGATTTTTTTTAATTGAATTTATAACCCTCAGAGACGAAGCCCAGTATAATGGTGCTCACCCTGTTCAAGTGCCTGTTCAGGTCATCGTCTGTCAGATGAACATCATCGACAAATGACAATGCCTCGTCATCATAAGTTTGTAGTAACTCTGTTACCCTTGCTGAGAATAACCCTGGACTATTCTTGAATCCTTGTGGGAGACGACAGAATTGACGCTGGGTCCCCATTATTTAGAAAGCGGTCAAATACCTACTTTCAGGTGCAATGTTTTGACAAAAGAAACGGTAAGAAATATCT
The DNA here is from genome assembly GCF_964263255.1 of Lissotriton vulgaris. NCBI lineage: Eukaryota > Metazoa > Chordata > Amphibia > Caudata > Salamandridae > Lissotriton > Lissotriton vulgaris. The sequence continues at coordinate 1,907,311,731 of NC_141685.1, read as the reverse complement.
AATGTGGTTTTATATTTTTTAAGCACAATGTTATTCATTAATGCTGTACTGTGTGCATTTCACACTGCAAATGTTTCACAACAAGAGTTTAGGTGTCTGTAAGCCAAAACTAGACGATATGTATTGTCTGGTTTGGAAACAGGAAACAAAGGATTATTCATGGATGAGGTGCATATTTCAATTACCCCTTGGTATTCAAGTTGATCTAAGATCTCCCTGGCCTGTTTTTTAACTTCTTGCTTAATTGGATACTGCCTTTGTGCAGTTCGTTGATTTTTTAACATGATTGTGTGGTGAGGTGAGTCCTCATCCCATCCTACATGATTTTTGTATAATGCTGTGGCTTGGGCTACTGCCCATTTCCTGGCATAAGTATATTTTAAATGTACTGGAACATGGTTGGAGAAGGCTGGCATAATGATGTCTTCACCATGTGGGCACTCCCTGACAAATTCTGGTGGCCAGTCTTGTTCTGCTAGAAGTATGTCATAACCTACATTCCCTCTAGGGCGCACACGCGCACCTGCCCTGACATCACCGCGCATTGCCTCGCGTGGAGCACGCACACAGGACGTCGTGGGAGAGAGTTGCGCCGCTGGCCGCTTTAAAGAAGCGAGCGGCGCGGACATAGGGCACGTGAGGAGTGGCTTGTGGCAATGTGTGAGCGCAGGGCAGACTGTGGCCTTTTGTTTAAGTATTGCTGTTAATCAGAGCCCCTTCACCGGCTCCGATTAACATCAATACTTAAACAAAAGGCCACAGTCTGCCACACGCTTTAATAACAAAAGCGTAGAGACAGTTTCTAAACACAGCGTGTACTCTCTCTACGCTTTTGTTAGTAAAGCGCGGGGCAGACTGTAGCCTTTTGTTTAAGTATTGATGTTAATAGGAGCCCGTGAAGGGGCTCTGATTAACAGCAATACTTAACTAAAAGACCACAGTGGGCAGTTAGGGGGTGGGGCCGCAGGGGGCACAGCAGCTGGGGAAGCGAGCAGAACAGAAGGCAAAAGGGGCACAAACACAGGGAAAAACTAAATGGGACAGAGGGCAGAAGGGCACCAAAAACTAGTGTGACAGAGGGCAGAAGGGCACCAAAAACGAGTGGGACAGAGGGCAGAAGGGCACCAAAAATGAGTGGGACAGAGGGCAGAAGGGCCCAAAAACGAGTGGAACAGAGGGCAGAAAGGCCCAAAAACGAGTGGGACAGAGGGCAGAAGGCCACCAAAAATGAGTGGGACAGAGGGCAGAAGAACGAGTGGGACAGAGGGCAGAAGGGCACCAAAAACGAGTGGGACACAGGGTAGAAGAACGAGTAAGACAGAGGGCAGAAAGGCACCAAAAACGAGTGGGACAGAGGGCAGAAAGGCACAAAAAAACGAGTGGGACAGAGAGCAGAAGGGCACCAAAAATGAGTGGGACAGAGGGCAGAAGGACACCAAAAAAAGAGTGGGAAAGAGGGCAGAAAGGCAAAAAAACGAGTGGGACAGAGCGCAGAAGGGCACCAAAAACGAGTGAGACAGAGGGCAGAAGGGCACCAAAAACTAGTGGGACAGAGGGCAGAGGGCACCAAAAACGAGTGGGACAGAGGGCAGAAGGGCACCAAAAACGAGTGGGACAAAGTGCAGAAGGGCAGCAAAAACGAGTGGGACAGAGGGCAGAAAGGCACAAAAAACGAGTGGGACCGAGGGCAGAAGGGCACCAAAAACGAGTTGCATTTGGCTCCGCTGACAAGTGCGGTTTGGTTCCTGGCGCACAAAGCCATGTTTGCAGCGCACAGAGACCCTCCACTGCCGCACACAGAGGAAAAAAATTAAAGGGAACATTGATCATAACCCTTTGAAAGTCGCTCTCAAAAGAGTGCTTTCACTTTTCTTGGTATGTCTCCCTCCATCCGGAGTGTAATTTCATATAACCTATGTGGAGAACTAACCCTGGTGTCTGCAGTCTCAACTTGAATGTCTTCATTCAGGTCCACTGTCTCCAGAAGTACCTTCAGGTTCTGGCGAGCTATTGTTACTTCTGCTGCCCTGTCCAGCATTGTCTGAGCCCATTCTCCTTTCTTGAGCTGCGTTCTCAGAATCCTTGGCATATCTGATCTTTAGACCTGCTACTTTCTTCTTGGAGAATTGAGGTTTTGTTTTGTTCTTCTGAACGTGTTGATCGTTTTTGAACTTCATGCGTTCTTTTTGATCTGACCGTCCTCTTCTTTCGGATGTCTGTGACGATATCTGAAAGGTACGAGTATCTTGATACCAGTCAGGTTTTCTCAACTATCCCTATTCCTGAGATTATACCTCCTTTAAGAGGGCTCCTTTTGAGGAGACCTACCTCGGGATTGAGAATCTTTCTCTTTTGAATGTTGTTTATTACTTTCCCACTTCTTTTTTAGAAAAGGTAGGATTGTTTTTTGTAAAGGCCTTTTCAGGACTTTCAGACAGTTGTGGTTTAACTGTATATTTCTATTAATTTTTATATGTTACTAAGTAATTCGTTGTCCGACATTGGTTCAATGTCAGAGTCAGGTGTTTAAACGGCTGAAACCGGCCATGTTGCTCCTGGTCTACCGAGTGGACTGAGCCTGGTAATGTGATTTAAATGTTTTATGGCGCCTTTAAACCAGAGATTATGCTCCTGGTATGTGACTGTAATTTCAATATCCTCGAAAGAAATATATTCCTCAGGTGGTTCATCTTCTTTGTAGAAGTGAAACACGTGTGTTACTGGATTTCATTCTTGGAATACTATCCATGGGTAGAATACTTGGTGTTAGGCCATGTTTTATAAGTTTTAGAGTGCTGGCTCTCTTTAAATTTGGAGGAATTCTCATCAGTTTCATTAAAACCTGTTTGATTAAAAGCTGCTGTAACTTGGTCGGGTGCAGCCCCACCGTTTCCGGAGTTAGTCTCGGTATCGGACATTTAAAAAAAAAATGAAAATGCAGAGCAAGTTTCGAGGAAACAAAGATAAGGTGCACAATATTTTGGAACACTGTATCCTTCAATGTTGAACATAACCAAAAGCTAATACATAGGATTTTTGTCCTACTCAGCTATGGCGGATATTATCCCCATCCACTCCAGACGTCTTATGGAGTATTATTAGTAGGGGTCTCTGAGAAAAGCACAACTGAGTTACTTCAGTATCTAGCGTTAAATTAGTGCCTTACCAAACGTTGGGCGCTATGTAGTGTAGTTCCTATATCCCTGATAGGTCCTGCGCATTGGAATAATATACACTATAGTTTTGACATAGGACTGAGGTTGGTATGTCTCTATAGAGTACATTAAACTTAATTACTTGTGTGTGCCAGCTACCTCAGAGGTCACTAGAAACTTCTTGAATGAACAAGAAGAGATTAGTTTCTGACAACCACATAAACATGACAACTTTGTTTCCCTTAGAGTCGGAACAAACTTAGAATCGTGGAAACAATAGATAACCGTTTCACTCAGTCAATCGTGCATGCTTCGTTTCTCCGAGTTGCACAGAGATAGATAGTTTCAAAGAAAAGGGTTTATTGAATAGTCTTATTTCTCATGCAAGAGATATGAACTGCTACAATCGTAAGACAGAATACAAAGTATAATACGTAGCTATGACATATATTCATAGAATTACATACATACATAACACAGGCTAAAATACTCATCTGGTGCTTCTAAAATAATCCTACCCTAGTGTACGTAACCAAAGTGTAGTACGAGTGAAGAAGTAAGTGCTGTTTAGCTATAGTCTAGTTTAGCTATAGTTGCCAAGAGACCTTCTAGGTTCTAGTCTGCTCCATACCTTAGAATGAGAGAGGCTGGAATCTCTTTCCCGGGTCTCGATCTCTAACAACCCGCAAGGGGAGTCAGAAACACTGGAGCTGCATTCTCGGCGAGGAGGATTGCAGCGTCTGGTCAGTGCATCAGTTGGGGACTTGACTTCCTTCCGAACTTGCTGTAGCGAGCCGTGTCCTGCAAGTAGGCAGTCGAACCATGGACCGAACCGTGGTTTGTGATTCCAGCAAAAAGGTTATGCTGTTCATCTGGAATGAGAGACAAGACACAGGGAATTATGAACCAATCTGACCTGAAAGGGTTAAGGTTGGGAATCCATTATATTGGATTGTAATGCCCTCACACACCCTGTCGGGTGTCATGCTTCATCATCGGGCTGCTCCTCGCCGGGTCGGCAGTGCAATACCCGATGGGTTCCCTATAGTAGGGGCACTTTAACGGAGATCTTTTTCCAATAGTCGTCAGGTGAAGTGTAGGTGGGGGGGTTTGTATGCGTAGTTGTGTGTGATTGGTGCAAGTGAATGTAAAATAGGGTTGGGAGTACCTATGAAAACAACTTTCATCAGGGGGTTTCCTACCCTAAGTACAAATAAAAACTATAAGGCGCTAAGCTTCGATAATGTCTCAGGTTGTGGCGCTCTTATAAGTAATGGGTCAACATGTTTCTCGCCAAAAATGAGTATTCTGCAGGCGATTCATCAGGACCCAAAAAAATATAACTATCTACAACTAAAACTCAATAGGTGTTGTGGCTACACACTCACAACAAATATACAACTAAATAGTCGAATACCTGGAGGTGCAGGAACTACCTAGATCAATGGACTAGCCAGGCATCACAGTACCCGGTAGGTTATACACATGAGGGGTTCCTCATGTAGTGTGTGCTATTCGCACGAAGACTGCAGACCTACCCACTCCTACCGGGTCCGGCATGGCATGGTAAGTGAAGGTATATTTATACCTTGAAGGTGTTTATGAATGCCAGTATTGATGCAAAAGTCGGGCATAACAATGTCATGAATGAACCCCTTAGGAACAGATGTTCATGCATAATAAATGAGTTCTTGGGGAAATCAATATCCAAGCAAGGGGAAGTCCTAAAGGCTTAAGAGTCTAGTCTTCCAAGAACTTGTTGTTACGTAGATGAACGGATGTAGGTGGCCATGCCTGTATTTGGTTAGCAAGAAGAATGCCTAAATAAGTGCCAGATTTCTATGCCTAAATAAGGGCAATGTGAATTGTACCTATATTAAGGCATACATCGGAAATCTATATACAGAATATAGATCGACACTGCTGTCGAGCCTGTATCTTTGGAAGGTTTGTGCAGTGAACCTGTATGGCCACCTCAAAATACGCTTGCTCTACATCAGTGGTCTTCAAACTTTTTTACACAGAGCCCCCCCTTGGCGCAATGTTTAGGAGTCAGGCCCCCTCTCAAACCTTGAAAGGGGTATATATCGAGACATGGGTAAGTCGGTGCTTAATTCATGCTGGTGCTTTCTGGGGCTCAGAACAGGCACGTAATTGCTAGCACTGGGGCTTATGACAGTCTTCCACATGGTAGTGGTGTCTGCCAACTTAGGTACGAGCACAACAACTTCTATTTATTATTTACATTTCAATTTCCAATAATTAGTGCTTGCCTCAAAAACCATTCTTATAGCTTTGGAGGCCTGTTAAAGTATGAATGGTAACACTTTTAGGAGTGTGATGATTAGTAGTGTGTTGGTGCTGTCAGGGAAAATGGATGGTGCAAGCTCTAGTGTCCTCATGTCGAGAGCACTGGAACTTTTTTTTACAAATTAAGCACTGGGCCCGGTAAGTATGCCTCTAAACATGGGTGGGTTTATAGTTTTTGTTGAGATAAGAAGCTGTCAATCTCTAGGCCAAGCTGCTCTTTCTTCCATTGTGCTGAAGTAAGGAGCTGTCGCCATGTGAGCACAGCTGAGTGTCCTATGGCAGCACTGAGACAAGGATCACCAAGCCCTTGAGTTGAGTTTAGGGTGGTTTGCAGAGTATGAGAGTAGCAGAATTCTCGTCCATCCAAGGGAAGCGTATTAAGTACTGCATGGATGTTAGTGTATTATGGGGCCTTAAGTCCCTTACATACCCACCACCACCACCACCACCACCAGCTAACACCTTACAGAAGTCGCAGGCAGTAAAACTGGTATTTACAAGGAATGAAACACTAATCCCAGGGACAAGCAGGTCTATTGGACAGCAGGAGAGATTGGGGATATGGGCACCTCCGCAGAGTTGATTGAAAATATGGGGTGGGCCTTGGGTATGCTGCAGAAGGGAGAACAAGAAGATGGATGTGCTATTTGTTTTGCTTCTTTGCCTTAGTGCCCTGTCCTGCAACTAGTATAGCATGTATTTGAGGGACTTGAATAGCCCTGTCCAGTGTTGAGAGGACAAAGAGAAAACATTGTAAGGCCTGTGGGTGAGGATCAGATGAAGGGAGGCAACGCCACGGCGCAGTAGTGTCTGGTAAAGGTAGCATGCTGTAATGAGAGGAAGAAGCATTTTTGTAAACCTGGTGTTTGCTTTACTTGCAATGAAGTCAAGCACTTTTTTCTCTGATAGATATTGTTCTATTCTACAAATAGTTCTAGACAGCATTCTCAGGAAATCGTTTTTCAAAAATCAAATGAAACTGCTTTTTCAGAGGAACTCTAGAAAGAATATCCGAAAAAACCTCTTAACAAAATTCTGGTAACTGTTTAGGTTGAATGATGCATGTTCTATTCCTATAGATCAAAAAAGTAGAACCATTAAAATGAGCGAAAAAGACACAGTTTAGCACATACTTAAAGGCTGAGTTCTTTTGACTGCCCCACCTACCTGTTTACCCTATGCTTCCCTTGAGATCTCTTCCTCAGTACACGACTCCTGCAACAGGCCCATGGGCAGGGCCTAATTAGCTGTTTAGTCCTTCTGTCATTTCCTTGCCCCAGGGGGGTTCCATGGGTGCTCTTAGGGGCTGGTTTTTGAAGGTCAAAGGGCTGGTCCGGTCTTGCTTACATACTTTCCACTGTTCCTGCAAAGGTCTTACTTAACCTCATAGCTGCTATGGAACGTCCAGCTCCAGTGCTGGACGTTCCATTGCGCAGGTGCAGTTCGAACGTTCAACGGCCGACGGCAGCACTACGGAGGTAGTGGTGCCGTCGGCCATTGATCGTGCGCAGCACTTAAGGGGTTAAGGCTGAATAGAAGTACTTACAGTAGAGGGCGAACCACCTTTAAAAATAAAGCCACAAAATACAAAACAAGGGGAATAGGCAACAAAATATTTTTAACAAAAGTGAGAGTCACTCGTTTGGGACTCGTGCACTACTGGGGGTTTGTGGAGCTGCGCCCCCCTTCAGAAGACTTCACGCACCCCCAGGGGGGTGCGCCCCACAGTTTGAAGATCACTGCTCTAAATTTTTCTTTTTTTCAAAAAGGTTTAAGAAGATGGAGTTTAATGTTATGCTTACTCTTAGTGTTTGTTCCTGTGCCTCTGTGGTGTAAAATTTACAGTAGCAATTTTGTGTCTACAATTTATTTAGTTCTCATCTGCAGTGCATGAGAATGCAAGATAGGGTTGCTCAGTCTTCAAAATTAAAGACTGCTAAGAGAAATTGACATAGTGGTCCAATATTTGATTGTAATCGTCATACTCTCAGACTCCAGGCCATCAATCCAGCAATCATTTGTAAAGTGCACTACATACCCGCGAGGGTCTCAAGGCGCTGGGGGCGCTACTGATTGAACAGCCAGGTCTTGAGTATCCTCCTGAAGGTCAGAAGGTCTTGGGTCTGTCGTAGGCTCAGTGGAAGGGTGTTCCATGTCTTGGCGGCGAGGTGGGAGAAGGATCTCCCACCAGTGGTTATTCTTTGGATGCGCGGGATGGTGGCGAGTGAGAAGTCGGCGGAGCGTAGCTGGCGTTTGGGGATGTAGAAGAAGAGCCGTCTTGTGCGGTAGGCTGGGCCAGTCTTGTGGAGTGCCTTGTGTGCGTGGGTGAGGAGCTTGAAGGATATCCTCTTGTTGACGGGGAGCCAGTGCAGGTTTCTCAGGTGGGGGTGAAGTGGCCGTGGCGTGTTACGTCGAGGATCAGTTGTGCCGAGGTGTTTTGGATGCGTTGTAGTCGTTTGATAAGCTTGGTCGGGGCTTTCGCGCAGAGAGTGTTTCCGTAGTCGAGTCTGCTGCTGACAGGGGCCTGGGTGACTGTCTTTCTTGTATCTGTCGGGATCCATACGTAGATCTTGTGGAGCATGCGGAGGGTGTTGAAGCAGGAGGAGGAGACGGCGTTGACTTGCTTGGTCATTGAGAGCGTTGAGTCGAGGATGATTCCCAGGTTGCAAGCGTGGTCGGTGGGTGTCGGGGCTGCCCCCAGTGCCATCGGCCACCAGGAGTTGTCACAGGCTGGAGGGCTGGAGCCGAGGATAAGGACCTCCGTCTTGTCCGAGTTCAGCTTCAGACAGCTGGTCTTCATCTAGACTGCAACGACCTTCATTCCTTCATGGAGGTTGGCTTTGGCTGTAATTGGGTCCTTGGTGAGGGAGAGGATCAGCTGAGTGTGCGAGCGGGGCCATGTAAATGATGAACAGCGTCGGGCTGAGGGAGGATCCCTGGGTACGCCGCAGATGATCTTGGAGGCTTTGGAACGCAATGTGGGGAGGCTGACGCTCTGGGTTCTGCCAGAGAGGAAGGAGGTGGTCCAATCCAGAGCCTTGTCTCGGATCCCTGCGGCGTGGAGGCGTGAGCGTAGTGTGCAATGGCAGACGGTGTCGAAGGCGACAGAGAGGTCTAGGAGGATGAGTGCTGCGGTCTTGCCGTTGTCCAGCAGGATCCTGATGTCGTCGGTGGTGGCGATGAGGGCAGTCTCGGTGATGTGGTTGCTGCGGAACCCTGCCTGTGAAGGGTCCAGGATTCTGTTTTCTTCAAGGTATCGGGTCAGATGTCTGTTGACAGTTTTCTCGATGACCTTGGCTGGGAAGGGGAGCAGAGAGATAGGCCGGAAGTTCTTGAGGTCTATTGGGTCTGCCTTAGGTTTTTTGAGTGGGGCGTTGATCTCGGCATGTTTCCAGATCTCTGGGAAGGTCGTGGTCTTGATGTAGAGATTGATGGAGTTGCGCAGGTGGGGTGCGATAGTGCTGCTTGCTCTGTTGAAGATGTGGTGTGGGAATGGTTCCGCCGGAGAGCCGGAGTGGATTGAGCGCATGGTCTTGATGGTGTCATTGATGCTCACACTGGCTCAGGCTAGCAGGGGGTCGTGGTCGATGGTGTACGGAGGGTCTGTTGTGTTACTGTCTGTTGGGGCTGTCTGGGTGTCTGCTATGTTGCGGTGGAAGAATGTGGCGAGGGAGTCGCACAGGGCTTGCGATGGCGGGATGTCGTTGGTGCTGGAGCTGGGGTTGGAGAGTTCCTTCACGATGTCGAAGAGCTCCTTGCTATTATGTGCGTTGTTGTCGAGGCGGTCTTTGGAGGAGGTCCGACCTGATGAGTAAGTATAGGCGAATTTTGCGAATCAGTGGTTCGCGAATTTGCGCGAAATCGCAAAACAATCTGCGAATTCTCGAATTTCCCCGTGAAATCGCGGATTTATTTGCGATTTAGCACCATAATTAACTGGAGTACTTTCTACTGGCTAATCAGTAAGTGCTACCTCATTGGGTAAATGTATAGGGCTTTTCCTGCACTAGAGCTGCGTAGGGCCAGAAGAGTTGCCTCCAGTGACTATGTGTGTGTAACTTTGCCATCGCACCGAAGGGCGCCGGGGTCCCTCGAGTGAGCTGTTCATCATAGTGTCTAAAGGGCGGGAAGACGGTGCATGCCGCTAGTGTGTGGAGGGGCAAACGGGGGGGGCTTCTTTGCGAGTTCACATGCCTCTTGTGTGTATAAAAGGTCAGGAACAGATCAGAGCAGCAGATGAGGAGAAAGAAGCTACTTTTTACAGGAACTGCACGCGGATTGCACTCGTGAAAGTCAAGAATGCAAAGGCCTCCATCAAGCATCATAGCTAGTTTTCGACTGGAGATATGGGGAGAAAGCACACCTGCCCAGCCTCGACATAGCGCATGATTTTTTGGGGCTGATTAACTTTGCCATCACGCCGAAGGGCGCCGGGGTCCCTCGAATGAGCTGTCCATCATAGTGGGTAAAGGGCGGGAAGACGGTGCACACCGCTAGTGTGTGGGAGGGGCCAACGGGGGGAGCTTCTTTGCAAGTTCACATGCATCTTGTGTGTATAAAAGGTCAGGCACCGATCAGAGCAGCAGATGGGGAGAAAGAAGCTCCTGGTCACAGGAACTGCATTAAGCATCATAGCTAATTTTTGATGGTTTGTTATGGGGAGAAAGCACACCTGCCCAGCCTCGACAAAGCGCACGATTTTTGGGGGCTGATTAAGGAGTTACTGAATTTGACCTTCAACTCGGGCACCTGCTTTATCAATATCTGTAAGTGCTTCCTGTTCACGGAGCCTCGTTGTCTACTCGTAACTATTCTCTGACCCTGCTTCGAGGGTCAGAGCAGGGTCAGAGAATAGTTGCAAGTAGGCAACGAGGCGCCGCTCAGTAAGCACTTACAGGGTTACAGCAGGTGCCCAAGTTGAAGTTAATTTCTTTGTAACCATTTTGTAAATGTTACAAAGAAATTAGCTTCAACTTGGGCACCTGCTGTAACCCTGTAAGTGCTTCCTGAGCAAAATTCGTCCCGCTCGCGAATTCGTGGATTTTGCCGCGATTTCGTGTGATTCACGGATCGCGAAATAGCGGTAAATCCGCAAATTGCGTGAGCGGAACGAATTTTCCGCCCATACTTACTGATGAGGTGGTGGTGGTTGCGGATGGCGTTCTTGTGCGCTGCGTGGCCGTCCGGAGTTTGTTCACTGTGCCTTTTCTTCTCTAGTTTCCGGCTGGCTTGCTTGGAGGCTAGGAGTTCTGGGGTGAACCAGCTGGCCCTCTTGCTCGTGTCTCTGTGGGGGGGTTTCTTTAGCGGGGTGAGAGTGTTGGCGCAGTCTTCGATCCAGCGTCTGAGGCTGTGGGCAGCGTCGTCGGTGTTGGAGGGTTCGATGGGTGGGCGGAGAGTGAGGTTTGCATGTAGTTGATCTTCGGTGATTTTGCTCCAGCAGCGGCGGGGGATCTGTTGGGTGCGTGGTGTGTGGTGGGTTGCTAGAAGGCAAAGTGGATGCAGCGGTGGTCGATCCAGAGGAGTTCGGTGGTGTGGCTGATGGAGACGTACAGGCTTGAGGAGAAGACTGGGTCGAGCGTGTGGCCGGCGGAGTGGGTGGGCGTTGTGACGAGTTGGTTCAGTCCGAGGTTGGCAAGGTTATCGATCAGGGTTGTGGAGTTGTTGTCATTGTTGTTCTCAAGGTGAAAGTTCAGGTCTCCGAGGAAGATGTAGTCGGTGGAGGTCGGGCGTGTGTGCTGATCAAGTTGGCAATGGAGTCGCTGAACTTGGGGCGGGATCCGGGGGGTCGGTAGACAAGGGTACGACAAGGGTGCCTCTGAGGGTGGAATTAGGGTCTGTGTGGCTCTGGAAATGCATGTGTTCGGCGGTGCTGAGCACGTCGTCTGTGCTAGTCGAGACCCTGATGCTGTTCTTGTGGACGATGGCGATTCCTCCTCTGACTCTGTTGGTGCGGTCTCTGCGGATGATCTTGTAGCTGTCTGGTATGGCTATGGCGATGTCGGGTGCGGAGGAGTCGTTAAACCAGGTCGCTGTCAGGAAGGCGACATCAGGGGATGTTGTGTCGAGCAGGTCCCAGAGCTCGACGCCATGCTTACGGACGGCAGAAGGGCACAAAAAATGAGGGAAAAACAAGTGGAACAGAGGGCAGAAAGGCACAAAAAACGAGGGAAAAACAAGTGTAACAGAGGGTAGAAAGGCACAAAAAACGAGGGGAAAACGAGTGGCGCAGAAGGGCACAAAAACACGAGTAGAACAGAGGGCAGAAGAGCACAAAAATGAGGGGAAAACGAGTGGAACAGAGGGCAGAAAGGCACACAAAATGAGGGAAAAACAAGTGGAACAGAGGGCAGAGAGGCACAAAATACGAGGGAAAAACGAGTGGAACAAAGGGCAGAACGGGCAGAGAGGCACGGGGGCAGCGAGGGGAACAGAAGGGAAAACAGTCCAGAGATACGGGGGCAGCGAGGGGTACAGAAGGAAAGACCGGGCAGAGAGAGCACGGGGACAGCGAGGGGAACAGAGTGAAGACAAAGGGGCACGGACCACGTACAGGCAGTGGGGGAAGACAGACAACAGCTATCACAGACACAACAATGAAATATAGGCAATACAATAAAAGCAATAAAGCGGAAGATGAGCAAACCTTCGACCTACCACTGGCCACCAGGGATGAGGCGCAGGTGGGTGGTGGAGGGCCTCGAACGTACTCAGCAGCGGCAGCTGGGGCAGGGAGACACAGGCGGTGCTGTGTTGAGGGGGAGCGACCTACCTGGTGGGGTCAAGGGTCACTCCTGCTTCCCTCTCACTCTCGTTTGTTGCCTTATTAAGCAAAATTCTTTCAGTCCTACAGGAAGTGATAGGGCTCCAGTGAGGAGTAATTGAAAGTATCAAAGGATTGATGTCATTGAAGTAATGAAACCTAGTAGTGAGGAATTGGTCTGTTCCATGGGTCTCGTCTCTGGAGTGCAGTGGCCTTTCAAATAGGACTGACCCCATCTTTACTTTGGTCCAGAGAGGACGTATACACAGTTCTCTCAAAGTAGGTGGACATGTGAAATCTATGAAAGGCCCTGGTTGAGGCTGATGCGTTTGCTTTTGCTATTGTTTCCTTAATATGTACATATTATTAGGTTGATGTGACTACATCCTGCTAGTGGGAAATACCTGTTGGTCTTTTGTACTAGAGTCATGCTGTCAGATATTTAAAAATACCAGACAAATAAAATCGATTTTTAAAAATATTTTTTTTATTTGGGTGCTTTTAAATACCAGTTTTTGTTTTACCTTCCCTTCCCCGTTTAATGGGCATAAATCGTGGATCTTTTAATTGCGCACATGTGATATAATACTATCAATAAATGAACAAGTAGCATACGGTATTAAATGTAAGGAGCTAAGCGACTTTTAAGAAAGGTTTTGTTCCCAGTGGTTTCAGGAATGACAGCAAATAAATCGGCCCCAGGCTAGAATTACATAGGAGAGTAGCCTTGTTGTGATCACACAGCAAAGCCTTAAAAGAAAACAACTGGAAGCCGGAGGGCCGTGTGCTCGAGCAGACCAAGTATGCGCGGGAGATTAGCGCTGAGGAAGTGAATGCTAATGCTGCAGAAACGCATCATCCTTCTCGAATAACTCGCGAGTTTACACTTTGATGACCACACGCAGCAGGCTCGCTCTCATTCCGTCTGAGCTGTTCCTCGCCTTCCGCCCTCAGGATTACTTCGCACAATGCATCTTAAGACCGGGAAGGAAAACAGTCCAACACACAAAAATAAAGGACGTTTGTGGAATTCGCCTGGCAGGCGCGTTTTAAGAATATATGTGCGTTTTAAGAATATATGTGACTAATTTAATTAAAAAAATTCTAGAATCACATGAGAAAACTATGTGGTTCACGAGTACTCGGAAGCAGAAACAAAGTGTTGTCGAATTCATCGATTCTGTCATTACATGTTCAAAATATTGTTGCACATAATTTCAATACTTACCCCTCTGGTTTAAATGACTGCACTTGCAAAACTGATTTTATTTTATTTTTACGTACCACGCCAATAGCTGCAGGGACAACAGATCACTTTACAATTTGGAAAGTAAATAAGTTATCATTAAGAATTGGCAAAGTCTATACGTCGTGTGTTGCCCACCAGTCAGCCTTTTGGCTTTGTTAATGTTTATTTTGTCTTGTAATGACGATTGTTGAACGACCCTACCAGACCATTGTAAATCTAAAAAAAATGTGCTTAAAGCAAAATATTTGTAGTCTCAGAAAACGCACATTGCCATAGTAGTCCATCTTCTGCCTGTGACTGCAGCGCTGAGATACCCCTTGAGGGGAGGCTTGTGCTATATTACATTTGTTTACCATTTGACATATTTAACAAAGGTCAGAATACCATCTCTCCCAGTGAAGTTAGCCAGTGGCTGAAGTGGCCTCACCTTTTGCTCCATGCTGCACGATCTAGTGAGAGGAAGCAAGATGTGAATGACGCAATAACAGATCAATGGATGTAGTGGCTTGGCTGAATGCCCTTATAAGCAGAGGGGTAACACAGGCCTGTGCATCGTAGGGGGACAGCCTTCTGGGGCCCCTAAATTCTAATAAAGCCTATGGATGTCTGACATATGTTAGTTTAGGGGTCCCCTCACCACATTCTGCAGCAGCCCTCATCATTCTGTACTATACCGCTGCATATAAGTATACATAAAACTTTAATCAAAAAAAATATTCTTGGCTACCAAGTGACCTAAAAAGGATACCATTTAGAGAAACAATTGAACTACATGTGGTGTTACATTTCTAAGCACGGTTTAAACGCAAAGCTATTAGTAATTAAAAAAATGAATGAGACAATGATCATAGGAATGTGAGAACTGGTATCGCTCAGCAGCTGTCCATCCCATGCTCAACTACACTTCATTTTTCTGCCATTTGTCTGGGAAAACAATGAGAAACCAATTACAAATTGTCCAGGTATCTCAAAGTCCACCCTCTGGCTTAGCATGATGGCCTTTTTGCTCACCCAACCCATAATCTGTCCCTGCATCTTATTTTACTGGCCACCAGATTGGGGAAAGACACATCAAATTAGTCCGACCAGGCCAAAATTAGCCCTCACCTGAGAGTATCCATTCTTCCCATGTGCTAACATTCTATTGGTACCCAGCATCTCTTCAATTCAGGAGCTGCTGGTTTAGGGAAATAATTAACAAGCTTGCTTAAACCCATCCAACCCACGCAAAGTCATTTGACAGATCAGCCTGCCATTTCCTTATAGTTTGACTCTGCGGGCTCACCAGAACCGGAAGTCCCCTTCCATTCACACCTTTGTTGTGTCTGCAATGCTCCAGATGCACATCTCGGTATATACCAGTGTTTGTTCTGAAGGTGTAGGTACCCCCATACCATATCCTGCTCAAAGATTTCACCTCCATGGATATACTGGGGAAGGAAATCATGTTCAGTGTAACATAAGTAGGGGCATGTTTATGGGAGGCTTGCATCACGTTTGCACCACACATTGTAATACATGCGCAACGCAAACCTCTAAGTAAGAGATATGTAGATGCTTTGATTGGGTCTGAGTTGCCTCATAAATCTAGAGTAGCACAACACAACACAGCACAGCACAGATTACAGCATTGCGCTACTCTGCCTTGGGTAGGTGTTCCATTGGCATTGCGGTGAGCGTTACCATGCAACTCCCATGGATTGTCACACATTCCCAGATTTACAAAGACTTTTAAACTTGGGAATGCAACAATATTTTACGCTTTTAATGGAGAGGTGTAACATGGAGAAATATCTTTAATTCTACTTGTTTTTCCCTCTCCCTATGTGCAGCACATTAGAATTGTTTTTGTGCAGGAAGATGCCATATCATGCACAAAAACAATCATGTGTACTACACTGGCACCCTTGCACTGGTGCAAGGGTGCCTGCATTGGTGGCTAGGCTGCCTAAACTGCGTCAGTACAAGGGAAAAGGACAGGAATACCCGTATTGGATAAATGCGGCACGTTCCTGCCCTTTCTTTGTGACTCAGGGCAGCACAGCAAGGTGAATTGCTTAGCTGCCCTGTGCCACAACAGCCAAAAATATACCCGTAGGTTGCAAAATTGGAAAACCCAGGTTAATACATGCATTGTATAGTATTTTAACATTTATATAGCACTTAGTACCCCTATATGGGGTGCTGAAGTGCATGTCCACATGGGTAACATTCTGTGCCATGTAGGGTGTGTGGTTGGAAGGGTGTTGTCTGAGTTTTGAACCTATGTGGTAAGTGTTTCCATGTAGTTCATGCTGACCATCGAGGAGGAGTTATCATGTTAGAGATCAGAGCTCTTAGCAATATGATTGAAGATGAAGCATGAGAGCTAGACATACAGTTTCTAGTCGGTAATATGCTGGCATCCTTGATTTACTTGGCACATCCCTTTATGACGTTTTTAGGTCTTGACCTTCTAGAGATTATAGTAAGCGGTCCGAAAAGTCTACCTAGCTGCGGATCGCTTACAGTTTCGCGTGCACATCAAACACCATCGGCCTCGGCATCAGACTTCAAAGGAATGCGCTCCCCCATACCCGCATCAGACTTCAAAGGAATGCGCTACCCCGCCCCAGTTCTCACCTTTTATCCTTCCCACTTCCCCAGTTAATTGCTCTCCTTCTTCTCCCTCCGCTTTGCACCCCCCTCCCCCTCGTTTCACTGACTCAGGCCTCATGTTCATTGTTCCACTCCCGTTCACCAGCACCTGAGGTGCCGTTTTAACCGCTCCTCTAAGCAGGCCCTGCAAGACTCTTCTCCCTCACAGCCTCCCTTCCCTCGCATTCTCCTTTCGTGGCCTATCTACAGCTCCCCACCCTGTTCCTCCTGCCTGAGGCTCACGGTTACCTCCAATAAATGTCGACCACCGTTTTTTCTCCACAGCCCGGCCTTTGAGGCTCCCCTCTCGCTTCTCTGAAGCCCACGCCTCCCATTATGAAATGTGCCTCTCCGCTCATGTTTAACCCTCCTCTGCCATTTCTCTTTTCCAGACCTCACCCTACTCTTTGTGAAGTCGGCTTCATATTGTTATATCTGAGCCCCCCATCTCTAATTCCTTTGAGACATGCCTTACCCCCACCCACATTCATTATCTTGCCCCACGCGCCATTATTCTTAACCCCTTTCCTGATTTTCCAAACCCCCCTTTTCCTTTTTGGGATTCGCTGCCCCCATCTCTCTCCGGTATTCACCACCTCCATCACTTCCCATCTCCTCGGCATCTCAGCTGTGCCTGCCACTCTTATTGCCTCTCTCTTTCTATGAGGCGAGCCTTTCCCTCTGGTCTCATTTTCTCTCTCTCTTTAAGGCTTCCATTGCCTCTAAAAGAAGCGTGTTTTCGGCCTCCTGAACCCATACTCTCACACTCACTCACACCCCCTTACCCTCACACCCTCACACCCCCTCACCCTCACACCCACACCCTCACACACCCTCACACTCACCCCGTCACCCTCACCCCCTCTCACCCTCACCCTCACACCCCCTCACCCTCACAACCCCATACCCTTCCCCTCACACACCCTTCCCCTCACACACCCTCACCCTCACACCCCCTCACCCTCACACCCCCTCACCCTCACACCCTCACACCTTCACCCTCAAACCCCCTCACCCTCACAACCCCACACCCTCACTCTCACAACCCACACCCTCCCCCTCATACCTCCTCACCCTCACATCCCCTCACACCCCCTCACTCCCCCTCACACCCCTCACCCTCACACACCATCACCCTCACACCCCCTCACCCTCACCCCCTCACCCTCACACCCCCTCACCCTCACAACCCCTCACCCTCACACCCTCACACACCCTCACTCACCCTCACACCCTCACCCTCACAGCCCTCTCACCCTCACACACCCTCACACCCCCTCACCCTCACGCCACCTCACCCTCACTCACTCTCACTCACCCTCACACACCCTCACCAGCATAGCATAACAAAACATAGCATAGTATAACAAAACACAGAACAGCACAGCATAACAAAAAAAGCATAGGATAGCAAAACATAGCATAGCATACCAAAACAAAGCATAGGATAGCAAAACAAAACATAGCATAACAAAACATAGAATAGCAAAACACAACAAAGCATAGCGTAGCATAACAAAACATAGCATAGCATAACAAAACATAGCATAGCATAACAAAACATAGTATAACAAAACAAAGCATAGAATAACATAACAAAGCATAGCAAAAAATAGCATAGTATAACAAAACATAGCATAGCATAACAAAACACAACCAAACATAACATAACAAAACAAAGCATAGCATAACAAAACATAGCAAAACACAACAAAAAATAGCATACACAATAAAACATAGCATAGCAAAGCATACCAAAACATAGCATAACATAACAAAACACAACACAACATAGCATAGCATAACACAACACAACATAGCATAACAAAACAAAGCTTTGCATAGCATAGCATAACAAAACATAGCATAACAAAACATAGCACAGCAAAAAAAGCATAGCATAATAAAGCACAACAAACCATAGCTTAGCATAAGAAAACATAGCATAGCATAACAAAGCATAGCATAGCAAAACACAACAAAACAGAGCATAGCACAACAAAACACAACAAAAGATAGCATAGTATAATAAAACAAAGCATAGGATAGCAAAATTAAACATAGCCTAGCATAACAAAACATAGCATAACATAACAAAACATAGCATAACAAAACACAACACATAGCATAACATAACAAAACATAGCGTAACAAAACACAACAACTCATAGCATAACAAAACATAGCAAAACACAACAAAACATAGCATAGCTTAACAAAACACAACAAAACATAGCATAGCAAACAAAACATATAATAGCATAACAAAACATAGCATAGCATAGCATAATAAAACACAACAAAACATAGCATAGCATAACAAAACATAGCATAGCATAGCAAAGCATAGCATAGCAAAAGATAGCATAGCATAACAAAGCATAGCATAGCAAAAGATAGCATAGCATAACAAAACATAGCATAGCATAACACAGCTTAGCATAACAAATCAAAACATAGGATAAAAAAACATAGCATAGCATAACAAAACAAAACATAGGATAGCAAAACAAAACATAGCATAGCATACAGCATCATTCAGCACCACCACAGCATCACTCAGGGGCACCACAACATCACTATGCGTTATCACAGCATCACTGAACGCCACAGCATCACTCGTTCGCCATCACAACATCACTCAGCGCCACCACAGCATCAATCTGTGCAACCATTCAACAACACCTGGTTTAAATATGTTCTCTCAATGTTTCAAGCTTTATTACAAATGTAACAAAAAGATGTTAATATTTCACTCTGTTCTTGGATTTTCGTCACAATAAAATACACTGAACATAATCTTCACAAAAGTTATTTTCAAAAGTTTAAGCTATTGCCATTATAAATAACAATAACTTTTATTTAAGTGTTAATTATTAAAAAAAATTAAAAGCCATTGTTATTTGTAATATCAATACATGTAAGTCACGTAAATACAACACATATTGCATTACAAATGCTATAGGTGTCACATTCGCGAAAGTTATAACTATTGGCATTGTAAATGACAAAGCTATTAATTTCGCTATTTTCAAAAACAAAACATAAATAAAAAATGTGTCATTTATAATACCAATAGCTCAAACTTTTCTAATGCAAAACCTATTGCATTGCAAATGCTTGTTATAGATTACAGTCCACTTTGAAGTTTTCCTTTTTGGGTCGTCCATTGTGAAGTTTATTGTAACAGAGTAGGCATTCTTGGGAGGGACCCAAAATTCTTCTATTTTTGCCAAACATGCATGAGTATTTAAAAATATGCACAACACTAGAGGTAGTGCAGTTCTGGATAATGTGTGGTAGTTGGTATGGAGTGAAATGTAGTTCAGCTTGTGTGATGTGAATGGTGTAGAGCTGTAGGTGCATTGTGAAATGTTAAGACATAGCCTGTGGAGTGGCAGCGGATGTTGCGGAATGGCAAATTGAGGTGGGCTATGATGTGGAATATATCATACGAGGTGACAATTTATTGCATGGTGGGTGGTGGACCTGCTGTGGTGAATTATAGGTTGTTGAGCAATATGATGAGGTATGTCATGGCTCAGTGAGGAATGGAGTACTCTAGTAAGGTGAGATGCTAGCTAATGCGGCATAGCTTGATAGATGTTCTGTTGCATATTTTTATTTTGGTGTTGTGAAATGACCAATCATTCAATTGGGGTTCTTATAGAGCTCGGCTAATCACACATTAGGGTCCCAAGGCGCTGGGCGGGGGTGGGGGTGTTCTGCTGTTCAGTCGAAGAGCCAGGTCTGAGAGATCGTTCCTGAATTGAGGCAGTGAAGGTGATTGCTGAGATGCAGCGATAGAGAGTTCCAGGTCTTTGCAGCGAGGTAGGAGAAGCATCTTCTTCCGGCCGAGGTCTTGTAGATCCATGGGATAGAGGCCAGAGCCAGTTGTGCTGAGCAGAGATGTCTGGTGGGTGTGTAAATAAAAGGCGGTGGTCGAGGTATGCAGGTCCGGTGTTGTGGAGGGCTTTGTAGGGTCGCATGAGGAACTTTAAGCTGTTTCTTTTGTTGTATTGGAGCCAGTGAACGTCTCTCAGGTGACCCGAGATGTGGCTGCAGTGAGAGACGGCTAGTATAAGTCTGGCGGAGGCATTCTGGATGCTCTGCAACTTCTTTTGGAGTTTCTGGGTGAGACAGGTTAGAGCGCATTGCCATAATTGAGCCCACTGCTGACAAGCGCCTGAGTGCCCGTTCTTCTGGACTCAGTGGGGATCTTCTTGAAGCCTTCTAAAGCAGGCAGAGCGTGTGGGAGCAGGATGAGGAAACAGGGTTGATTTGGCGCTTCACTGAGAGCAAGAAGTCAAGGATGATGCTGAGGTTGCGTGCATTGTCGGTGGGGGGAGAGGGGTTTGAGTGCTGCAAGCCACCAGGAGCCGTCAATGGCAGAAGGAGTGGTGCACAGGATGAAGAGTTCAGTTTTGTCTGAGTTAAGTTTGAGGCAGCTGTCCTTCATCCAGGTGGTGACTGCCTTCATCCCATTGTTAAAGTTGCTCTTGGCGGTTAGATTTATCAGCTAGGGAGAGAATCAGCTGGGTGTTGTCAGTGTAGATGATAGAGTGATGTAAGTTGTGTTACCTACTGAGTTATGACAAGGTCAGGTGAGATGAATGTGTACTGAGCGGTATTGTGTGAAGAATTAATGTGAGATGTGGTGCATTGTGGAGTAGTGCAATGTCGTGTAGTGAGGAGTGAGGAAGTGTAGACTGATGTAGCATTGATTGGTGTTTCGTTGGTTTGTTGCTGACTGATGTGGTGTGGTATAGGGTGTAGTAAACCATGTTGTTTGCTTTGAAATGTCATGACCGGATAACATATACAGTTTATTATTATATTTCACTTGTATTATTACTGCAAAAAAATACCTTATTCAAATGATGAATATGTTGTGCTCTCTTTGAAAGCGAATCCACATGTCATCCATGTATCGTATCACATTACGCTCTTTTAGTATGAGAATCCACTATATTATCAGATGAGGTATCGCTTGACACTGTCATTATTATAAGCCGCTGCACTCAACTTTGCAGTCATTGATGAGGCCCCACAACCATGCAATCCGGTTTAATGGACTGTATTTCAGTACTTACATATATCTGTGTATGCACCAGCAATGAGGCTCAACTGCGGCATGTCAACTTGGTGGCCAGTTGGACCATGTAAAGATATCAGTTTGATAAATTATATATGGTGCATTGTATTATATCCAGCTGAAGCTTAAACTTTTATTGCAGTCATGGCCGTTCAGGGAACCAAAAGCAGCCTTGGAAAAAATGGTCCAACCAGCCCTACACTCTTCCTCCTCTCTCCCCTGCCTTAAAATCTGGCCCCCAAAAGCCCCAGTCCACCCGGGGAAATACCCAGTGAAATACAGGCAGTCGGGCTCTAGTCAAGGTTGTTGACCTGTCAACGTTTTAAGCGTTCCATAGAGGCACTGCATTCCCCACAATACAAAACACTAGAGATCAATTGTGCCTTATTCTCATATGTTGAAGAATTAAAGTAGAAGTCGATTGGCATGTTACAAATGAACTCCCCTGAGGAAGAATCCATGCATGGCTACGACTTCACAGGGGCTATTTACAAGCCCCTTGGCCGCCGGCACGTCACTTTTTCCGATATTAAAAGAAACGCACCGGCGGCGCAAGGGGCTTGTAAATAAGCCGCACAGTGAGGGAAAACATAGCACATTACAGAGGACCCTTTAAGCTACAACAAATGATGGTTGCAGCCGAATTTGCTTGATATTTTACACGCCATACAGTGCAGGAAATACTTTGCACATATTGCAACGCTGTCGAAATATACGCCACACTAGCTGTATATATCACTACAAATCTACTTTCATTCCACAATGCACATGCTGGGTGCGCGTGCAAGCAATGCCATGCTATGAGTGACTACAGCAACGGTCACACCCAAGCAGTCGATGGGGCTTCAATCCCATCAGCTCAGTGGCAGCTAACATGCATTGTCTGTCGTGTTGTCTGGCCCTACGAGGAGTCCCAGCCATGCAGCACACACTGGACAGAGATGCTGCCATTGTAAAACCTGGTAGGACATGAAGCTGCCAAGAACAGCGAGGGGGCATACATTGGCTGGTGAGACAGCAGGAGGTAGCTTTTTGTACAGATGTAGGTATAGTAAGTCTAAAACCGAATATTTCATATTTCTTAGCATTTTTACTCAACCCCTGTTTCAAGGACGAAAGTGGACGAATTTGGGTCTGGAGATACACAGGCACTATAAGAAGCCTGTTATCCGAGGTGCAGGGATGCCATGCCGAACCGACTGCAAGAGGAGTTTTTGGAAAACGAGAAGAAGAAATGGTCGCCAGCCTCACAGAGGTTACCTATCTGCCCGTGGTGCTCTGCCTACAGCTCACAGTCTGTGCAAAGCTCAGGGAGACTTTCTGCTGTGCATGAGACTGGTAGACATATTATTACAGGTTTTCATTTAGACCCTTCGTTTCTGACCTACACCCTTTGTCCTTTGCCTTGGGTAGGGTAGCAAAATATTAGTTTTATCATGTAATTTTTTGTGCTGTGCAAGCTTGCAGGTTTGAGATGTTGTTATAAAGTTGGGGTAGTTATTCTATATCTCTAGTATTGCCGTGTTAACAATAGTATGGCATGACTACATGGGGTGCTAATGTTGTGCGTTTCACATGATACATTCTCAGGCCCTTTTCTCAACAACATCTTGGGAAACGAGCTCTCTCTGTAAATACAGTCTAATTCATTGTAATAGCATATAAACAGCCTACATTTTAGCTTGCAGCTAGAGAGAATTTCTGTGCAGGAGACCATTCTGAAGGACTAACTATAGATTCCTTTTCCATGGACTTGTGTTTGGAACAAAGGCTTGGGCCAGGGGCACAGAAAGCGGCATAGGAAAATGTACGCCGTCTGGCAATGCTTTCAAAGCACCGCAGAAAATAAGACACAATCGTGTTAGATTGTTTTTGTGAGATGTTATGTATTTTGTTTGCATCCTCTTTTTATAGTTCACCTTTACTGATACTCTAATAATCATTGCAACATTTTTTTGCCATTTCATACAACAGGAAAGTCACCATTAAAGGCTTGCATACTGGCATGTCCCTTGACTTCTCAAAACCAAAGTGGGAGCCCCTCCTAAAAATACCCTGCTAGGGTCTTTGGCTGGTGGGTGTGCTTTCTCCATACTGACCCATCCTGTGCAATAAATCACAGGTAAGTCAGATCCATATCTATTGTCTCAGCTCTGCAGGCTCATGGCCTTTTAACATCAGTCTTGGGGCCACAATAGCTGTACCAGGAGGGGTTATATCGCCAGATTGTATCAATAAACTGTCCAACACTAGCCCACAGTATGTACTACCTCTACATCACATGGTAGACCTGCTGCTGTACAGATTGCAGCTTTGAAGAGATAACGCTTCACTTGAATGCTCAAGTACTGAAAAGACCTCATGGCCAAAAGCACCATTGTGTTCATGAATCATGGAGGACTGAATGGCGAGGAGTGCCAGCTAAAACTTGTGGAGACCCAGCAGCAAAGTATGATAGAAAAAATGGGTGTTTGGCTGATGGTGCAACACAAGGCACAGATCAACTGGAAAGGTCAGGGCCTTGTATCAGGACATTCATGGGGTTATGAAGAGGCAGTAATTGGTTTTATTCTAACCTATTCTGTCTCATGTTCAAGGAAGATTTTTGGCCAAGAAAAGAGACAAAGGGGAGAGAGAAAATGTAGTGGCAGCGGATGTTGAAAGTTAGGCAAAACACTACCATCGCACATCTGTTTTTCTTTAATCAACTATGTACCAAATATCATTTAAGACATGGCAAACTCCAATAAAGTATCCAATGCTGCACCGAATTAATGTCTTTCTACACATTTCAGGCCACGTAGGTCAAAGGATAACAAATAGGGAAAACAATATTTGCCTACCGAATCACTTGACACAGGCTTTAGAAACAGGATCTATTGCTTTAGAAAATCTCATTTGATTTTAAATTTCATTGTATCTAATTTTTGGCCTCTACTAAGACAGGTCAACTCAATCACTGTTCAGGGCTTTGTGTTGGATTTATGTTTCAAAGTGCAGCGTGTCGGGGGCCTGGTCTGTCCGAGCACTACGATGGTGGCTTGGTTCAGGAGCTCAGGAGTGGCCGCACCTAAAAAGCAGCCTAACTTCGTCTACCTGCGGCTGTCCGCACAGAGCCCTGCGACGGCAGCAGCCTGACGCAGCCCTCGGGGGCCCTGCAACAACAGGGGTCGCAGGTGTGCCTGAGGGTGGGGCTGAAGCCGCGTGGCTCCTTGAAAATCGAGGCCGGTGCGTGAAAGGCCGCTGAGCACATCTCAGCAGAAATGGACATCTTAGCCCCCCGAACGGCTATTCCGTGGCAGTGAGTCACCCATTTATCCCTGATTGCCTGCCCACATTGGTTCCCCGCTCCCTTCCTTGCAGAAAACAGCGGCTTAAGACATCGGCAAATGGAGCAGATGCTGGCAGGCCCCAGGTTAGTAATTTCAGCAAGACTCTTGTGTGGGGCCAGATGGTGCATGGGGGCCTCCTCAACACAAGCACATTTCCTAGGAAAATGGATGGCGTTGTGATGAGAGAGCAGCTTCAGAGCCACTTGCTATCATATGTCCCATAATCTGAACTGGCATGGTGCATCAAAACGGGCATAGACAAACTTACATCTGCAATTTTCCTCTCCTGCCTTATTGACTACGGGACGGAATCCTTCCCACTCCCCGTGAACCTGCCCCACTGCCTCGCAATAACGGTGCTCTTCTCCACTCAACACTGAATCCATTGTCTACCTGAGACACAAGGGCTAGTTAGCCATTTTTTTTTCTTTCTCTGCTCATCATGGATCGCGGAGACCCCAAGAAGCAGCAACGTACTTTCGAGACCACAAAAAACTCCAGGCGGGAGAGCAATGATGACTCCACACGTAACAATCTCCTGGTTCCCCTGTAAAGCAGGAAGGATATCAACGAACGAAATAACTTTAAGTATTGCCCGGCGATGTCGCCTCTTATCCCACAGAGTATGAATCAATGAAGAGGCAGGCTCTGGAGACCGGAAGCCAGGAAACAAAGGTTTATTCTCTCCGGAGGAGAACACATCAGATCAGACCAACAGGGAATCTTCTCGAGGAGGTGCTCTAACTGCATCTCTGAGGCCTGGCCTCTTATACACGCATTTATGGCAGGAAGACATTCTTTATTATAATAAAGGTACTTTGAAGTATGAAAGACATCCCTGGAATCTTCCGCTTCGGATCCGTTCCCACACACCCTTACAGTGAGAATCCCCTCCCCAATCATAATACAGGCTCGTCATCAGATGACAAGAACAGCAGGGCATTCCGCTGATTCCCGGAATGCATGCGGTGTGACGGATCTCATGGGGTGGGGGCCTTGATCTACTGTAACTCCTTTGAAGAGGGGCGATTCTTTACAGTTGGGGCCATAAACTGCATCCGCAGGGCTAGGTGATAGCCTGGGACCGGCCTGGACAATCGGGCACGGAGGAAGAGGGGTGTCAGAGGGTGCGATAGTGAATAGGAAGAAAGGGAGGTGTCGGGCAGGCACGGGGTGTGATTCCCAGGGAAGAGCAGCGCAGATGGAGGGGTTTTATGGCCCATGCATGAGGGAGAGAGAGAGCGGGGGTGGCCAGTGCATGGGGGAGAAGCTTACGAGGGTGGGGAGCCGCGCTGGGGATCGGCGGCGTGCAGAGAGTTGGTCTGACCAAGGCGTCTAAAATGGCTGCCGTGTACGACAAAAGTGTGGCATTGGGAAAAAGGCAAGATGGCGCAGACAATGTTTATCAGCACAAATTAATTTTCCACAGTCCTCCCTTTTAACATTTCTCGCCAACTTGTTAATTCGGGTCGATCCCCATAATGCCACCTATTTCTGCATCATACAAAGCTTTCATGTGTTCAGTCTGTAAGTCCAAAGTCTTTGGGCAAATGCAATTTGAGAATAACGAACACAGAGGAGGCAAACATTGGATACCCAAGCAACACCCGCATAGCACCACAATCGGAATTAGAATGAATGTGAACAACCTCCACCCCCAGGCTTTCAGTGAGTCCCAGAACCAGCTCCCAAGCGACCATCCTTCTTGTTCCTGGTGTACTTCAGATAATAGCCTATGGAGGTGTTCGATGGCCTTGTAAACAGAAGGTGAATTGTCCGGCACGTAGGTGCAGCAGCTGGACCCAATGATGCGGCATGCTCCTCCTCGGTCTGCCAGAACCACGTCTAGAACGAGGCGGTTCTGAAGAGCCACCAGGCGGACTGCCTGAAGCTCTGCGGTGTTATTGGCCAAGATGCCGGCTGTGATGTTCATGGTGGTTTCAACCGCCTGGGTCAAATGTCGGATGGCACGGTTGTTCGCCATCGGACCCCAGAATGGCACAAGTCCCTTCGCGGCATCCAAGAACTGTGCCCCTGTAGAGTCGGCCTGGTCGATGTCCCTTGCACGCTTTTGCCGGTGGTGGCTTGCTGGGGCCACATACGTAGGTGGAAGAATGAAGGCAATGTAGCATGTGCCCCCCCAACCTTTGGGGAGCCAGGTGTATGCTTTGGTGCCGCAAACAAAGTACATATTTGGAGAAGTAACAAAGGAGGGAGGGTCGGATGAATCCAGTGTTCTGGTGATGGCGCAGGCGCTGTGGCCCACCAGTTGCGTTCCCAGGCCTTCGATGCGCACAAGGCCCGAGACGTTGACGACAGACAAGGCCACAGTCAGAGTGGCGGCTGTTCGCTTCCGGAGGTAGGAGAAAGTGGGTCTGGCTGGGTTATGGAACACCTGCATTTCCACTCGCTCTTTGGCAGGGAAGTCCATGTGAATAGAGGCACCAGAGGTCAGAGGGCAAAAAGAAGTAGCGGTTCGCCCAGTCTTATTCAGCCATACCCCGTGGTAGAAATGTGAAACAGTTCTTTCTGAAGTGGCATTGTCTTTAAAGCTCTCTTGCAGAAGGATCAGCCAAGCAAGACAGGAGCCGTGGATGGAAAAAGGGGAATGAATGAATGGGATGGAGTGTCCAGTTGCGTGGGGCAGCAGCCCGCAGATCCAGCAATTTGTGACATTAGCGGCAAGGTTGTGTTGGTGCAGCAGTTGCACAAAGGAGTTATTCCAGAATTCCCTGCGCCTTTCTTGGAGCTGTGGTGAAAGGGCAATCAAGAAGTGTTCCTTGGTAGTTGTCGGCAGTTCAGTGGGGAGCAACGTTTTGTGAGCGGGTGTGCTTTCTTCGATGATCCAGAAGGTTGTCATGAGGAGGAGGCAAAAGAGAAGGGTAATGAAAATGGCTATAGTCTTTGAGCTGTGCAGCTTGTCAGTCCTTGGGTTTCGGTAGGTCATCTTCGGATATCCGGTTGCTTCCATCATTGGGGAATCGGGCGCTTCCATCATCTTCAGAGTGCTCGGTAGCGGGCAGAACCACCGACTTCCTCTGACTTCTCTTCGGGCAACCTTGAGTGTGTTAGGCTACCGCTCAGAGATTTTACCTAGTCAGTGGTCTGCTTTGCCGAAGCTCCTCCCTTTTTACGTAGGTTGTACCCTTCTCTGGACGGCACGTGGGATCGGGAAACTTTGCCAGTTCGAGTGCCTCTGTGTCGGTGTAACAGCTCAATGATGGTTTGTCTATTGTCAGGCGCTCTTCTTGAGCCGCAATGTCTTCTTCCGTCGTCAGGGTTGATGGGACACGTTTACAATGGTGACGCTTGCCTTCTACTCGAAGGGCCGTCCGTGTAGTGATTAGGACTTGCCAGGGGCCCGTCCACCGAGGTTCCAAGCTTCTGGCACGCTGGAAGTTGCGGATCAAGACGTGATCCCCTGGGCGAATGTCGTGTCCTGGGTCCCTGGAAGCGTCTGGGATGGCTTGCAGCACCTGCTGATGAATGACAGTTAAGGTGTTAGTGAGGGTGTACAGATAGTCAGACATTAGGACGTCTGGGACGTCATGAATCGAAGTTGGCCTAGGCGTGGCCCAAATGTTCATTGGTTAATGCACGAGCCATCTACCCATAGCTCTCCATCGGGGTCTGGGATAGCAGTGTCACAGAGGTCAGCTCTACTTCTAGTTTGTTCGTCCGTGAGGGTCACACAGTCATGCATAGGGGACACATTGGGGTCACCATCAGGGAGAGGCAACAGAGTGGCAGGGTTCAAAGTGGTACATCATTTCAGTGTGATGTGGGGTGCAAGCAGAGTCAATTCGTGCACTAGTCAGGTGCTGAGTCTTGGTCTGGTTCAGGAGGGTGTCGACAGCATGGGGGACCAGCACAGTGAGGGAATTTGAAAGTACAATCCCCTCACTTTGTCGGATAGAGACGGCAGCGGCAGCTACCGCACGAAGGCAGGCGGGCAGAGCTCTGGCTACGGGGTCAAGAGTGGCAGAAAAATAGGCACAAGGGCGTTGTTTGGGACCTATGGGTTGTGTTAGGACAGACAAAGCGCACCCCTCCCTTTCGTGGGTGAAGAGGGAGAAGGGCTTGGTGTAGTCGGAGGTTCCTAGGACAGGGGTTGAGCAAAGGGCATCTCGTAGTTCTTGAAAGGAGGATTGGCATTCAGGGGTCCAAGGGAGTGGGAAGGGGACATCTTTCGCTAACAAAGAGAGTAGAGGTTTGATTATGAGACTAAAGTTTGGCAACCACTGCCGACAGAAGGACGTGAGGCCTACTAAGGAGCGAACTTGTTTCTGAGTTTTGGGAACAGGGGTCTCTAGGATGGTCCGGATCTGATCGGGTGTGAGCTTCCTCCCGTCTTTGGACAGGAGGTGGCCTAAGTATGTCACCTGGGGTTGGCAGAACTGCAGCTTCTTCTTGGAGACCTAGTGACCGTTCTCCGCGAGGAAGTGCAGGAGTTGGATGGTGGCTGTAATGGCAAGTGGAGTAGTATCGGCAGCCAGGAGAATGTCGTCGACATACTGGATTAACACTACTCCGTCCGGGAGCTGGACTGCTTCCAGCTGCCTCTTGAGAGCCTGGCTGTAGATGCTGGGGCTCTCAGTGTAGTCCTGGGGTGCTCTACAGAATCTGGCGGTGGAGGGGATCAGGGTCAAGATAGTGGTGATGTCAGAGACTACTGGGTACTGAGGTACAACTACTTTGTTCACCTCTCGGAGGTCAATGATGAAGCGATAAGCCTTCTCATCTCCCTCGCCTTGCTTCTTAACAATGGGTAGGATAGGGCTGTTACAGACGTTTCTGACTACTTCCTCTCCCACTCCTGCATCGACTAAGGACTGAATGATTTCTACCAATGACTTCTCGCCCTCGGGCGATATCCGATACTGTGGGAGCTTTGGGAGCAAAGCGTCTGATCGTACAGTGATGTGCACAGGGTCTATCACCATGCGTCCTACGTCTGAGTCGGTCTTGGCCCAAAGGTATGAGGGTAAAGTGTCTAGTAGGGACAAGTCAGCGTCAGTGAGGTAAAACATGCGTCGGGTGGGACAAGGCTTGAACAGATTCTGGTTATCGTATAGTATGACTCGTACTCCGTCTGGGGAACACCGAATGGTGGCTGGAAAGTGTTTCAGGAGGTCAAGACCCATAATGGCGTCGGGGGTGTTGGAGGATAGCAGGAAGGTCGTGTCCGTGATGTTGTTCTCTAAGTCAAAGGGAATCGGTGCAGATAAGGGATTAGTAGAGGGCGTTCCATCAAAGCCTATTGATGTCACGTGTGAGCCAGACAAGGGTGCCCTTGGAATCAGTTGTTTAGATAACGCACTACGTGTTGCCCCAGTGTCCACCAAAAATGGGGACTTCGTACCCAGGACCTTAGCAGTGACATAAGGACCTTGCTGGTCAACACAAAGCTCGACTGGATCCCTCCCTTGCCCCTGGCTGTCCTATGCGAAGTCGTGGGCGTTTTCGCAATCGGACAGCTGATACTGATTCTGTCGTGGGTGGTCAAATGTGTTAGGTTGGCTTGATCTGTCATAGTTAGCGTCATTGGTGTGTCTCCGTCCCTGGTCCCTGTTCTTTTGTCCGTTTGTCCCTTCCCTAGCCTCTCGGTTCTTGTTCGTTTCATGAAGAACTGGGCACTGCGACTTCCAGTGACCGTATCCTTTACAAAACGCGCATTGGTTTTCGTCTAAGTCCCTTCGGCCTGCATAGGGTACAGACGTTCGTTCTCTGGAGGGTGTATTCTTAGGGGCTGTCGACTGGTAGTTTCCTTTGGAGGGTTCCCTACCTATCGTCACCCCCTGCAGTTGAGCTATCATGACCCTCTCTTTCAACTCATTCTTTTTACGTTCGGATGCCCTGTCGTTCTCATTCTTCTGATGCTCATAGTATTGGGCCATCTGGAGGATAGCCGCGGGTTTAGAGGCTGCCCAGCTGCTTTCGCTCGCTTGCAGCTTTTGAGAAACCTCTTGCACCAGACCCTTCACAAAGTTATGGACGAACAAGGACGAACAAGTGATGTCCGGTTGCAGTGGTCATATCTTGGCCGCTGTAGTCGGAGAACACCGTTTTGAACCTAGAAAAGTATTCCGAAGCGTCTTCTTGTGGTTTCTGTCTACAGGCCGTCACTATTGACCAGTCTATTTTCTTCTCGGGAATCAGGGTCTTGAGTTTCTGGACGATCTTGTCCGGAAGTTCAAGAATAACCGTTACGGGTTTCTGTCCGGCTCCTCGTTGCTTGTCGATCTCATCGAGTTGTCTCCAGGTATATCCGAACAGCTCAAGGTGGTCGACCTTGCGGATCTGCTTCCACACATCAGCTGGCAGACATAACCCGAAGAACAAATCGATGTCCGCTAGGGTCATGATAGTGGAACCTAAGGCTGTACCTAGTTCAGTGTAGAAGGCAGTGGGGTGTTTTCGTAAATCGGGCAGAGATTTTCGAAACGTCAGAATATCCTGCCGATCCCATGGTTGGTAGACCCAGTTGTACACTACCCTCCCTCTTGCATCCGCGTGGTTAACATCATCGTGTGTTCCCTGACCTCGTGGGGGAACCCAGTAGGGGGCAGCCTCTCTTATCGGCATCATGGTGCTAGGTTGTGCTATTCGTGGTTCGGTCGTTACAGGTGTCGTAGGTTTAGCTTCCACCTCTGATTCAGTGAGGTGGCGGAAAACCTCAAGTGTACGCGCAAGGAGGTCTGTCACGTCACACTCGCCCTCATCCCCGATATCAACCTTTCTATACAGAGTTGTTAGGCTCTCTGGACCTTTATCTCGATATCGGTCCTCATAAGCATTTAGGACATGATAACATAATCGTACGACAAAGTGTCGTCTGTGGCTTCCCGCATATTAGTTGAATATATCCATGATGTGTTCCTCACTCTCCTTTCGTTCTACTAGTGTCCTGACTACCTTGTCAATACCCGCTCGCTCATCTTTGCCCAACCTGTTCGTTCTCGTGGGTTCTGTCTTTCGGGCCTCATGGTCATCTAACATTGCTGCTTGTTTTGTATCTGGTGCGAGGGGTTCGGCCGGTGCGGAGGCCATGGGGGCCGAGGCCCTGGCGCTACTCTCGCCTGTGCTTGGGGGCAGCGAGTGTTGTGCTGAAGGTTGGGAAGGGGCATAATGGAGGGGGCATGTAGATGATCGGAGGACCTAATAAGAGATCATCGTTGGCTCGCTGTTTTGAGGGTAATTCGGGGTAGAGCGCAGAGGGTGTTCTAACAGGACACTGACTCGATGTTTCGGTTTCTCGTTTCCGCTTAGCTTCCTCTCTCTCCTTTATTTCTTCCTCTAGTTTCTTTGCGGCTAGGTGGGCTGCTTTACGTAGCTCCTTGTCTAACCTAGCTTCCTCTTTCTTCTTTCGCTGTACAGCTTCTTTGCGCCACAGGCCAACGCTGTCTAGCATGGTCGGTGTCGTTCTACGAGTTTTTAGAACTTCATCTAGTGCATCTAGTTTGCTTTCTTCAAAGGATCCTATCAGTGGCCACTGACTCTGGGGTTCCTTCTTCGTATACCTGTGCCATAATTTGCTATATGCTATAGCGACTAGTCCATGTTTTGTGAACATGTCCTTGTTAGGGGTGCCTTCCAGTGGGACTGGATGATCCACCTCTAACAAGCAGTCCGGGCTGAATCAGCTACCACTCAGTGGGGAGAAGATAGGCATGACAGATTTCAAAGGGGGACAAAGGTCCGCACTACTTATCCTTCACTACCTGCAAAGACTAGACAGAATATTGCTATTCTACGTTGTTTGCAAACAGTGAATGCTTCAAGAGAACTAGATCCAAATAAACAATCAGTGGTGAGAAGATAGGCACGACAGATTACAAAGGGGGACAAAGGTCCGCGTTACCTATCCTTCACTATCTGCAAAGGGAGAGAGACTCTTTCCATCCCTCACCGTTTGCGGACAGGGAATGCCTCAAAAAGGAGCTGCTCTGACAATCAAAGAAAAGGGAGCTACCCTGACAATCAATCAATCAAACAAACAGTGGGGAGAAAAGATAGGCACGACAGATTACAAAGGGGGGCAAAAGTCTGCGTTACCCACCCTTCACTGTCCACAAAGGAAGATAGAGTGTTTGTACTCTTCCCCGTTTGTAAGCAGCGAATGTCTCAAAGAACCATCATCATTTCACAATTTGTCGTTTTTACACGACCTTACCCGGACCGCATGGGCTGTTTCTCGTCTTCCGCGTCCAGCACCCGACTGTCCGCCAATCTCCGATATTGCCGCGGCACTCCTGATGGATCCCAGTCAGGACCGTAGATTACTCGAGAGAGGTCGGTTCGGAACAAGTGAAGTTCGGATGATCGGCTGTCAGACGAGGGTCTATCGGACAGGAGCTCTCCCGATCGCTGCAGTTGTTCACTCTGTCGTCAGGACCTCTCCCACTGGATCCACATGTCGCTGATGGGCCCCACGCTTGGGACGCCAATTGTAAAGCAGGAAGGCAATCAACGAACGAAATAACCTTAAGTATTGCCCGGCGATGTCGCCTCTTATCCCACAGAGTATGAATCAATGAAGAGGCAGGCGCTGGAGACCGGAAGGCAGGAAACAAAGGTTTATTCTCTCCGGAGGAGAACACATCAGATCAGACCAACAGGGAATCTTCTCGAGGTGCTCTAACTGCATCTCTGAGGCCTGGCCTCTTATACACGCATTTATGGCAGGAAGACATTCTTTATTATAATAAAGGTAATTTGAAGTATGAAAGACATCCCTGGAATCTTCCGCTTCGGATCTGTTCCCACACACCCTTACAGTGAGAATCCCCTCCCCAATCATAATACAGGCTCGTCATCAGATGACAGGAACAGCAGGGCATTCCGCCGATTCCCGGAATGCGTGCGGTGTGACGGATCTCATGGGGTAGGGGCCTTGATCTACTGTAACTCCTTTGAAGAGGGGCGATTCTTTACAGTTGGGGCCATAAACTGCATCCGCAGGGCTAGGTGATAGCCTGAGACCGGCCTGGACAATCGGGCACGGAGGAAGAGGGGTGTCAGAGGGTGCGATAGTGAATAGGAAGAAAGGGAGGTGTCGGGCAGGCACGGGGTGTGATTCCCAGGGAAGAGCAGCGCAGATGGAGGGGTTTTATGGCCCATGCATGAGGGAGAGAGAGGGGGTGGCCAGTGCGTGGGGGAGAAGCTTACGAGGGTGGGGAGCCGCGCTGGGGATCGGGGGCGTGCAGAGAGTGGGTCTGAACAAGGCATCTAAAATGGCTGCCGTGTACGACAAAAGTGTGGCATTGGGAAAAAGGCAAGATGGCGCAGACAATGTTTATCAGCACAAATTAATTTTCCACACCCCCAGACCCCGCAGACCCTAAACAGCCCCCTTTGGATAGTGCGGTGGCCATTATGGCAGAGGTGCGTGCCGGTTTCAAGGTCCTAGACACACTATTCAATAGTCTGGTGTCCCGCCTGGACACCATGCACAGTCGCCTGGAACAGCATGAGGCCTGCACCGACACTAAGGAGCAACACATTTCTGAGGTGGAGGATGCAAAAACAGACATGGCCAAGCGCCTGTGATGGAGCAAGGATTCGCACGTAAAGCGACTTGCTCACATTCATGAACCTCGTTTAACTTGTAATAGTATTAACCAATCCCGTTTGTCATTAATATCGCAATTTTTCAGTACACGCGGGTGTCCCAGAGATGCTTGCCTATGTGTCTATTAATCCTAATGAGGCTTGCATACTACAGCATCGCTGCTTCGCAGAAATCCAGTCTGCGCATGCGTCGGTCATACCCATGTGATGTGACGCACTCGCAGTTTTGGAGGGATATTTTCGCTCATGCGCATTATTGCTAAAATGGCCGCTTGTGTCTAAACAAGCTCTCTGCTTGCCCTTGCTGCTTTTGCACACCTGTCTATTTCTGCATAACTTCTAACCGCTATAGTTATTATAAAGTAAGGGGTGTAGTGTAGCTATCATGGTGTACAGTGTATTCATTTTTTCTGTGTTTCTAATTTGTTTTCGCTTACTTTTCATGTACCGCGTATCTGTGGGCCTGGGAGTGGGGAGCCGCTCCATCTTTGAAACCTCTTGCACCCCTGTCATGTGATGAGGGACAATTCAAACCGCGCAGAAGCAAAACCCCGCCCGCTGGCTGACGAAGCTGGGATGCTCATGAGAACCTGAACTGTGACCCAGCGAGAGGAGCCGAACTGCACTTGAACTCGAAACAAATTGATACTTTACTGTGTGACCCATTTTATTCCTTGCTGTCTTTGCCCTGGGAACTGGAATATAAGGGGTGGGTGCTGAAATATGAATATTAAATATGGGAACCCAGAATTTTAGGTGGTGACAATGACCTAACCACCTCTCCTGACCAATCATAAGTTGGGGACCCTGTCACTTGCAACATTTGTGGGTGGTCTAGGGACCCGCAAAGGGTATAACTAGTCTAGTTTTAGCTAGAGAAATTGTCCGACTTGTCTGAGTAGCTGACCTGTCACCGACCCTATGAACTCTATAGGTGATTGATACAGAGAGCTGCGGAGCACTCTGTCCGAGATTTCCACAAACTCCAAGGGGTGGAAATAATCATAAGTGCTGGCGAAGCACTTTGCTGGGAGATTCGATAACCCAATCGGGGTTACTGGCGGATTCCGTGCAGAGAGGGAGTAGCGCAGGCGTTGCATCCGAAGCTGCAGGTGTTGGTCGTGCCCTTTGGTGAGCCCAGTCCTGACCCAAATCCTGAGGGGTATCCTGTCCTGATTGTCCGTGAGCTGTACCTGCTCACCTACTGGCATCCTAAATCCTTGAGGGTCCTTGTCCTCGCCTTCCCAAAGCTGACCCGTGGCCAGGGTTAGTCCTCATTCCTGTTTTAGGTAAATATAGTGTGGGTGTTTGTCTATCTATCCTCCTTCCTCCTACTCTTTTAATAAAGCCTCTATGCCCATGATATTCTCTCTGTCATCTCCAAATGTCGTATATGCAAACTGTTTATTAGTTGTGTTCCATTTTTCCCCGTCCTGTAGGAGATATTTGAAATTGTTTCACTTAATTAGTATGATCAGATTTTCTTGGTGTTTTAAAAGCAAAGTTTGAAGTTACAGTTAGACTAAGATTAGTTTGAATCACTGGTAAGACTCTAGCAATTCACTGACTAATGTGTTTGAAACTCACCTACCCTAGTATAAGCCTTAAACTGAATAGCATGTTCCCTGATACCCTTTCCCAGTAGAATTTCCACTCGCACTCAATGGTGCTTGCCCTCATCCATAGCTATATCATTGTTGTAATCTTGATTATTGACGTTTTGATTTGTATCAGCCTTATTCTCTTGTCACTTTGAATTTTACTTACTATATAAAAATCCTTAAAACCCTTCATGTGTCTGTGGTCTTTATAAAAATTATCAAAGTATTGAAGAATGGATAAAGTATTTTAGGATTATCTTATCTCTTGTCCACTGATAGCTCCTGATTCATCGGGAGAATATGTGCCTGTGGTAAGTCAGGTACCTTAGTAGTAGAAAACACATAGAATTACTGATGGTGGTGTTAAACTCGCCTGATTCACAAAAATACTGTCATAATCACGTCGTGGGCCCAAGTGCATGAAATCTGGTAAAACTAAGAGTCGGGCGACCTGCGCGCTCTATCAGTAATTTTCTGGTAGCAGAGGTATGGTTAGGACTAGTTAAGATAGGTAGATAAGATAGATTCTGATGAACTGTGAAAAATAACACATGCTGCTAACATTTTTATTGCTGCTAAAATAAGGTTGTTATTGCATTTAAATGTTATAAAAAGTTTTTTGAAATTATATCTCATGAAATGCTGCTATATTATTGCATGTAATTAACAAAATTGTGAGTAAGTGTTCTATGTTGTTTGGAATCCCCGGGGAAATAAAATAGCAGGTGGTGAGTAGAATCCACTTGGCTGTGAGGTCAATGGCTAGGAGGGAGATTAGTGCATGGTTAGGCAGAACTGGAAGCGCTAATTAGGATTTTCACAAATTAATTGATGTGTAAATGTTAGCTACGCGTATCCTGATGAAACTCCCGTTGTGATATCACCTAGTAAGGGTCACGTGCGGCAGGAGTAATAGGTTCTCCGGAGCTTGAGTGACAGCAAAAGAATTCGCTGGTGAAAGTTTGACTTAGTATATATCCCGGAAAGAAGTGGATGAGTCAAAGAAGTAGCAGGTTCTCTGATGCTTGTAAGAGAGTTTAGGCAGAAGAGATCTATCCGTAGTGAATGAGAAGTAGACAGAAGTGGTTTACTTGCAGTAAAAGGAAAACCCTTTTTCTTTTTAAAACCCTCAAGCACAGTGGCGAACGTTATGCGTTGTTAACTAAACTAAGTACTTGCACTTTAAGAAAAATTCAAAGTTTCCGTTACCTTGTGAAGGAGGGAGTCGGTCGCAAAGCCGCACTGACGTCACTCCGTACCGCGCTGGTATTGGTTGAGCCAGCGGGTGTGTAGCAAAGCCAGAATTGTAAGGGAGGGGTGAGCACCGAAGAGTGAGACCGCGTCTCACGAAGGGGCCGCGCACCCATTGGTCAAAAGCTTTTTACAACCTCAGTGCTGATTGGTTGCCGTGAATTGAAAGACGCGCTAGCATTGGAAACACATAAATAGACAAAATTAATCAATACGAGCTCGAAGATAGTTTGGAGAGGTGTATGTGGTATCCAAAATTCTTACCTAATCCGCAAAACCTAGGTTTTCATAAAGAGCAGATGCTAAGAGGTAGACCTTACAATATGTACGGAGGAAAGAGAAAATTGACCCTTGCCGAAAAGATCAAGAATTATTTCAAGAAAGACAAACCTATTAGAACTAGGGAGGGTGTGATCATTCCACCTCCTAATACTCCCGCATCCTTTATGATGTTTGACAAAGGGTATCATACCTGTGTGTGGTTAGAAAATTGGGTAAAGTACACTGAAGATGACGGAGTCCTAGCATTTCCCCTCGATGGTACATTTAATGGTAGAATCCTGTTTAACTTGAGGACCCGAATGAATGAATTACACCCCGACCCAGATTAACGCAATATGAAGCTTTAGAGGAATGGGAGATTGAGGCTCTAGAGCGAGACAGACCCCGAATGAATAAAGGGTTGAGCAAATGGTATCCAAAAGTGCATAAGGAAACAAAAGAGCAAAAGATGAAGCAGTGGAGACAGAATATGATGGTTGAGGGACTATTTCCGATGTTTGGGGTAACTGAACATGGGGAAGGGAAAAAGACAGAGAAAACTCGACATCTAATGGCCATGGGGTATTCAGAGGATGAATACCTGGAGGATTTGTTAATGAAAAATCCACCTCCTTATGCTGAAGAGTCTGGGCCCCTAAGCTCGAAAAATCCATTTTCCCGACATCCTAGAGGTAGAAGGGCCAGTGAGACAGATGTAACTGGTGCTGGTAGCAAACCCAGTAGTAATGACGAGTTTTGCAGACCTGGTACAGCGGTCCCAAATTACCGACCTTTTGGTGAGGACAGACCAAGTCTAACACTCCCTACTGCCCCGAGTATATACCCTCCTTTGGTACCACAAATAATGCATGACAACTCTACGGAAAGGGTTTTGCATGAACGAGAAAGAGAAGCACTGATTAAACAGCGAAATGAACTAATTCAGACCATAGCTCAGATAAATCCCAGTCCTGATGCCCTGACAATCCCAGCAACGATTGGTCCTGCTTTACCTCTCTATGGGGATACACAGGCTAGTCCAAGAACTCCAGTTCTTACCCCAATTTTAGCACCCCCAAGAAAAGAGCCGCTCATAGTTGATGATCAGGCAAGTGAATGTGAGTCTGTGATCTCCTTAATGGATTTGCCCATAAGGGAACCCAGAACCAGTGTACCATGGGCAGGAAGTCAGGCTAAGGCAAAGGAAGTCTTAATTGAAACAACTTCAGGGATTAGAAGTCCCACTGTAGTGACTCCAGACGAACTGGATAGATGGACCAGAGAAATAGAAAAAGAAACTCCCCAGCCCAAACCTTTAGATATCTACCGACTAAGGATAGAAATGGAAGAGCTAATGTCCGGAAATGTGGGATTAGATAAATTGAATACTCTAAGTGAGGAGGAGTTGCTGTTTATCAGCAAAAGCCTTACCCGGAACACTAGAGTGCTCCACGAGAAATTAATGGACACAGCTGCGGATATGGGAATTGATGTCAGTCGATCCAAAGTGTTACAGAAACCTTATAGAGCCGAATTCTCCGACAAAGATTTGGAGAACATGGATGTGTCAGGGAAGAAAATACAGATAAAAGAATTGCTGAACATACTGCAGAAATGGGGAGATCTAGATAAATGGAAAGCCAGGTGGGCAAAGAAAAAGGAAGATAGTAAAGCCAAACCAAAGACTTCCGAATATGTGTTAAAAGAAGTAGGCCAAGCGGAAAAACTGTATCCCATGAGAGAAGTACCAGGTGGGAAATACGTACATGTCCCGTTGTCTCAACACGATATTGTGTCCTTCACCAATGACTTCCCAAAATTAAGAGAGAAACCAGTGGAGTGGTATAGGCAGGTTGAGCGATTTGTGAAAGTCCAAAGGTGTCTCCTAAAGGACCTGGATGGGTTCTTAGACATTGTAGTTCCCGTAGATTTATGGACTGAGTGCAAGATTGCAATTGATTGGGCCAGTGAAGAATAGGAGAGAGACTCCCAAACCGGAGCTCCCTCTCCAGACGTAATGAGAAAGTATGATCAAGTCATACAATACCTAAAAGGAAAAGTGCCAGCAAAGGAAACTGATTGGACCCGAATAGACAGGACTACTCAGGATCATAATGAAACCGTGCACTCCTATTATGAAAGATTACTACAGGTATTCAAAACCTACAGTGGAATCGATAACATTGAAATGAAAGATATGACCCATTTCATTTACCGGTTCGTGTTGGGATTGAGGCCTGAAATATCCCAGTGGATTAGAGATAATAAAATATGTTGGCAGGGAAAGCCCATAGATGAGGTCCTTAAGTACGCCAAGTACTGTGAGGATGAGATGTAGAACAAGAAAAAAGCCCTGAAAGAGAAAGTCATGTGGGCACAAGTAAAATTGGCTGAACAACAAGAGAAACAGTTAAGTAAATTGAATAATAATACGCAAAACACTAACTCTGGGGGAGGAGGGAAGCCCCAAGTAAAGATGAGTAAAGAAGAGGCTAAGAAAAAGTTCCCCTGTCACGGGTGCGGTCAGATAGGGCACTGGAGAGACGAGTGTTCACATTTGCAGGCTGGTAATGCCCCCATAAATGGTTTAAATCCACAGGTGCAGAAAGAGGGGCCACGAAAGAATCAGCAACAGGTAAACCAGCATGAATTGCCTCGAGCTCCTAGACCTAGTTACAAGAATCAGGCTCAGCAGAATGAGGGGGTTGAGGTATGGGAAGGAGGAGATGAGAGAAATGCAGCAACTTCACAATTCCTGTTAAATGATACATTTCTCTGTGATGAACAATACTGACGGGGCCTGAGGGGGGAGGAAGAGGAGTGCGTGCTTGGCGCCTCCTTACCGGTACACCAGACGGGGCCATACATTGAAGGAAAGGTTGAAGGAAATGACGTCACCTTTCTGTTGGACACTGGTGCTACCCGTTCGACTGTGAGAACAGCGGACGTTCCAAACCTACCCCTCTCGGGAGAAGCTATCCAAGTAGTGGGCGTATCAAATCAGATAATTAGTACTCCAGTAACTGAACCAATGGAGATCTCTATAGGGAACTTCAAAGAAATGCACAGATTTGTTGTCTGTGATTCCAGTCCAGTAAATCTACTAGGACGTGATTTGTTGCGCAAAATGAACTGTACTATCTTTTGCACACCAAAGGGCGTCGGAATTCAGACCCCAGATGAAGACGGCCTGTACAAACTAATGTTGCTAAGGCCCGATACAGCAATCAAGACCCTGACAATACAGGACTTACCGGAAGAGCTTCAACAAAAAGTGATACCAGAGGTGTGGGATTTCACCGGGAGAGATGTAGGATTAATGGCAAATGTGGACCCAGTTAAAATAGCCATTAAGACCAATGCTATCTACCCGAAAACCAGACAGTATAAAATGAGTACAGAAGTGAAAGCTGGAGTTGCAATTGAAGTAAACAGGTTGCTAGAGGCAAACATCATACAGGAAGTAATGAGCAGTTCTTGTAACTCTCCCATAATTGGAATTAAAAAGCCTAGCGGAAAGTACAGGGTAGTGCAGGACCTGCGAAAGGTAAACCAGATTGTTGTACCTTGCTGTCCCATTGTGCCAAACCCTGCAGTAATCCTGTACCAGATTCCATGGAATGCGGAATGGTTTACCGTTATTGACTTATGTCACGCATTCTTTTCCATCCCATTGCATCCAGACAGCAAATTTATTTTCTCGTTTGAGTTCGACAGTCATGTCTACATCTGGAATCGTGTCCCCCAGGGGTACACAGAAAGCCCTTCGATTTTCAATCAGATTTTAAAAAGATGCCTCGAATCCCTGGTCCTGCCAAAGGAGTCTGTTTTGGTCCAGTACATAGACGACCTTCTGGTGGCGTCTAAAAGTCAAAACGACTGTGTTACCGATACCATTGCCTTGTTGAATCATCTAGGCAAGGGAGGACACCTGACCAATTGCAGTTCTTGCAGTGAAGAACTCGGTGAAATATCTGGGGCACCAGATAGAAAAAGGTATCAGAAGGGTCACTTCAGAGAGAATTAGAATAATTCGAGATATGGAATTACCTAGAACCCAGAAGGAAGTCAGAATGTTCCTAGGAGTTGTAGGATACTGCAGACAGTGGATTGTGGGATTTGCTGTTTTGGCCAAGCCACTGATAAAAATGACCAAGAAAGGAGTAGATGATCCAGTTAGCTGGGATGACAAAGCATGACAGCTTGGATAAAATTACGAAACTGTCTGTGTTCAGCTCCTGCATTAGGAATGCCAGATTATTCAAAGAACTTTGAATTGTTCTGTGATACACAAGACAATTGTGCACTCTCTGTTCTAACACAAGAACATGGTCTGACCAGACGTCCAGTGGCTTACTTTTCAGCTACTCTGGACCCAGTGGTTGCTGGGTTGCCCGGGTGTCTGAAGGCAGTAGCTGCCACCTGTACTAGTCTGGAACAAAGTGAAAACATTGTCATGGGACATCCTGTAACGGTTTATGTTCCACACTCAGTTGTGATTCTGTTGACCCGAACCAAGACCCAGTATCTCACACCTAGTCGGCTGACTAAGTACGAGAGAATTCTTATTGGTGCAGAGAATGTGATAATTTCCAGATGCAATATTTTGAACCCTGCAACCTTGTTGCCCATCACCCAAAATGCAGAAGTGGAGGGTGAAATTGAACATAACTGCATTGACTTAACTGAGTTTAGCACGAAACCATGACCTGACATAAAAGAAACGGCCCTTCCTGTAGAGGACCTTGTGATGTTTGTGGATGGCTCCTGTTTGAGACATGAGGTTGGAGGGTTGAGTGCTGCCTATGCTGTAGTCACACTGGAAACGACCCTAGAAGCATCCTATTTAAGTGAAATAAAATCTGCCCATGTAGCCGAATTAATTGCATTGGCCAGAGCTTGCAAGCAAGGGAAAAATAAGAGAGTAACCATATACACTGACAGTCAATATGGTTACGGGGTTGTTCATGACTTCGGCCATCTATGGTTGCAAAGAGAATTCATGACTTCCTCAGGTACCCCTATCAGAAATGGAAAAGTGGTACAAACCCTACTGGAAGCAATCCAGTTGCCCAAAGAATTGGCGGTGGTCAAGTGTGCTGCTCACAAATCTGGCCATGACGATGTGACAGCCGGAAATCGATATGCTGACCAAATTGCCCAGTACTCTGCCCGATACAAAATGTCCCTAAAAATTAAATTGTGGGGAGGCGGAAACAGCTGCCAACTTATGGTGTTTGAGAATGTATCTACTTGGAGGGAACTGAAAGAGTTGCAGCAGGCAGCAGAGGAGGAGGAAAAGCAAAGATGGGAGACTGATGGATGTCAACCCAGGGAAAGGGATGGTGTTATGGTTGATAAGAAGGGTATGCCTGTGTTACCAGACAGTATGGTTGCCCCAATGGTCAGAATGATCCATGGAGACAC
The DNA here is from genome assembly GCF_964263255.1 of Lissotriton vulgaris. Lineage (NCBI taxonomy): Eukaryota > Metazoa > Chordata > Amphibia > Caudata > Salamandridae > Lissotriton > Lissotriton vulgaris. The sequence goes on along the minus strand of NC_141685.1, from coordinate 1,907,269,083 downwards.
ACATATCGGGAGGGATGCAATGTGCCGTATGTTCAATGAAGTATTTTACAACTCAAAGTTCAGAAACATTGCGGAGATGCTTTGCCAGAGGTGTTTGGTGTGTCAGCAGTTTAACCCAGGGAAAAGAACCGTAGTAGACGAAAGTACGATTGGAAAGGCAGAAGGTCCCTTCGTCAGACTGCAGGCAGACTTTATTCAGTTACCCATGTGCAAAGGATATAGGTATGTCTTAGTGATAGTTTGCGTATTCTCAAGGTGGGTGGAAGCCTACCCGGCAAAGAAAAATGATGCCATTACTGTAGCCAAATTGTTACTAAGGGAACTAATACCTAGGTATGGATTTCCAGAGACAATTGAAACAGACAGAGGTGGGCATTTTGCCAAAGAAATCCTAGCAGAACTCTATAAAGCATTCAAGATTGAGCCAAAGCTACACTGTGCATATCATCCAGAGGCGTCTGGAATAGTTAAACAGGTGAATGGCACTATAAAATCAAGATTGGCAAAAATGTGTAATTCTATGAAATTGAACTGGATAGAAGCATTACCTCTTGTCTTGATGGGATTGAGAAGCATTCCAAACCGAAAGACAGGCCTGAGCCCCCATGAGATACTAATGGGAAGAGTGATGCGACAGGCATGGGTACCAGGACACAAACTGCTAAGTATTTCTGAGGATTTGGTACTAGAATACTGCAGGCAGCTGGGTGACCAAGTGTGTTCTATCTCTCACCAGATTGGGGAGGACGCTGTCGAATGGCCAACAACTCCAGCCCATGAACTGAAACCTGGGGATTGGGTTGTGTTAAAGAAACACACCTGGGAGAGTTGCCTTGGACCAAAGTGGGGAAAACCGAGGCAAGTGATCCTTGTCACTACCACTGCTGTGAAGTGCGCCGAGGTGCCAAAGTGGATCCATGCCAGCCATACCAAGAGGGTAACCGGAGAAGAAGCGACTGAAGCTGAAGGTGGTGCAGCTGAGGAGACTCCAGACGAGGGTCCGGATCTAGCTGATGTCATACTACCAAGCACCAGTCAAGACGAATGGTTCCCAGCAGACGATCTGATTCTTGATCCAATAAGAACCAGGAAGTATTCCTATCTAGACAGAGAGTGGGATAGTGAGGATGAGACAGGGCTAGAAGAAGACGGTCAGGTTATCGAGATTCATGTCAGACCTGATCAGGAAATAGGTCAAGTAGGGACAGACCAAGTCATCGACACACCTCCAAAGACTCCAGAAACTGAAAAGGGACAGATAGTAATTAGGGCTGAAGTTCATGCGGAAGAAAATCAAGGGTTCGAAGTGCATGAACAGGAACAGATAGAAATAGACGAACGTGTTCAGGAGGCAGAGCCAGAAACAGTTGAAAATCAAAAACAAATCAAGGTATACCTGAACAAGGCCAGCTTAGAAACCAGGCAGAAGAAACTGAAGAAAGACCTGGGACTAGTCAGACAGGAAGGGAGAGAAATGCTGTCGAAGTAACAGTGCCACAACAGAACGAAAATAAAAGGGCTTGTGAAGACGGCCAAACTACAGTGACAGCTAAAAGGCTCAAGAAGAAAGGTGAACCCAGATACATAAAGAGACTGAAATTGAGATTAAAAACAGTGGAGGAAAAGGTAGAAGACCGGAAAAGAGCTGCTAGTGAAAGACAGAGAGCTGGAACTCAGCAAAACAGACGCAGTACCAGAATAAAAAGACAAAACAAAAACTACCGAAGTCCTGAATGGACCTACTTGGTGTTGGAAGAAATTGATGATCCTGAAATAAGCGACAAAAGCGACCAAGATTCGATTGCTGATCTGAGTCCCAAGGAAGAAGACCCAACCTGAAAGTGAAACTGCGTAAGCCTCTTGTGTTGAGAAACAAAGAGGGGTTGGAAAGCCACCTGTGAGCAAAAATGTCTGATTCAAATGTGAATGGAAGACCTAGAGGGAATTGTTGTAAAACTTGCTGTAAAATATGCTTATGTAGTGTAGCAATAGTAATAGTGATATGGATAGGATTAACAGTCTTTATACCTTTTATGATAAGTAAAGATACTAACCTGTACCCTACTAAACAAGTGACGCCAGACACAGAAGTTGTACATACCGAAGAAACACCACGAAGTGTAGAAAGACGTGAGAATTCAGTTAGCTTGAAACAAACCAGACCTGACTTAGAAGCACCAGATGAGGAAGGACTACATTTTCACAGAATAAGAAACAGGACACATTTAAATGTCTTTGCAAATCTTTTAGTGCATTATGTCGAAGCTATGGAAATAGAAGATTGCTATGTCAGCATGAAGCCACCTACTTCAGTAGCTGAAGGTGTGACCTATCACCATTAAAGGCTTGCATACTGGCATGTCCCTTGACTTCTCAAAACCAAAGTGGGAGCCCCTCCTAAAAATACCCTGCTAGGGTCTTTGGCTGGTGGGTGTGCTTTCTCCATACTGACCCATCCTGTGCAATAAATCACAGGTAAGTCAGATCCATATCTATTGTCTCAGCTCTGCAGGCTCATGGCCTTTTAACATCAGTCTTGGGGCCACAATAGCTGTACCAGAAGGGGTTATATCGCCAGATTGTATCAATAAACTGTCCAACACTAGCCCACAGTATGTACTACCTCTACATCACATGGTAGACCTGCTGCTGTACAGATTGCAGCTTTGAAGAGATAACGCTTCACTTGAATGCTCAAGTACTGAAAAGACCTCATGGCCAAAAGCACCATTGTGTTCATGAATCATGGAGGACTGAATGGCGAGGAGTGCCAGCTAAAACTTGTGGAGACCCAGCAGCAAAGTATGATAGAAAAAATGGGTGTTTGGCTGATGGTGCAACACAAGGCACAGATCAACTGGAAAGGTCAGGGCCTTGTATCAGGACATTCATGGGGTTATGAAGAGGCAGTAATTGGTTTTATTCTAACCTATTCTGTCTCATGTTCAAGGAAGATTTTTGGCCAAGAAAAGAGACAAAGGGGAGAGAGAAAATGTAGTGGCAGCGGATGTTGAAAGTTAGGCAAAACACTACCATCGCACATCTGTTTTTCTTTAATCAACTATGTACCAAATATCATTTAAGACATGGCAAACTCCAATAAAGTATCCAATGCTGCACCGAATTAATGTCTTTCTACACATTTCAGGCCACGTAGGTCAAAGGATAACAAATAGGGAAAACAATATTTGCCTACCGAATCACTTGACACAGGCTTTAGAAACAGGATCTATTGCTTTAGAAAATCTCATTTGATTTTAAATTTCATTGTATCTAATTTTTGGCCTCTACTAACACAGGTCAACTCAATCACTGTTCAGGGCTTTGTGTTGGATTTATGTTTCAAAGTGCAGCGTGTCGGGGGCCTGGTCTGTCCGAGCACTACGATGGTGGCTTGGTTCAGGAGCTCAGGAGTGGCCGCACCTAAAAAGCAGCCTAACTTCGTCTACCTGCGGCTGTCCGCACAGAGCCCTGCGACGGCAGCAGCCTGGCGCAGCCCTCGGGGGCCCTGCAACAACAGGGGTCGCAGGTGTGCCTGAGGGTGGGGCTGAAGCCGCGTGGCTCCTTGAAAATCGAGGCCGGTGCGTGAAAGGCCGCTGAGCACATCTCAGCAGAAATGGACATCTTAGCCCCCCGAACGGCTATTCCGTGGCGGTGAGTCACCCATTTATCCCTGATTGCCTGCCCACATTGGTTCCCCGCTCCCTTCCTTGCAGAAAACAGCGGCTTAAGACATCGGCAAATGGAGCAGTTGCTGGCAGGCCCCAGGTTAGTAATTTCAGCAAGACTCTTGTGTGGGGCCAGATGGTGCATGGGGGCCTCCTCAACACAAGCACATTTCCTAGGAAAATGGATGGCGTTGTGATGAGAGAGCAGCTTCAGAGCCACTTGCTATCATATGTCCCATAATCTGAACTGGCATGGTGCATCAAAACGGGCATAGACAAACTTACATCTGCAATTTTCCTCTCCTGCCTTATTGACTACGGGACGGAATCCTTCCCACTCCCCGTGAACCTGCCCCACTGCCTCGCAATAACGGTGCTCTTCTCCACTCAACACTGAATCCATTGTCTACCTGAGACACAAGGGCTAGTTAGCCATTTTTTTTTCTTTCTCTGCTCATCATGGATCGCGGAGACCCCAAGAAGCAGCAACGTACTTTCGAGACCACAAAAAACTCCAGGCGGGAGAGCAATGATGACTCCACACGCAACAATCTCCTGGTTCCCCTGTAAAGCAGGAAGGATATCAACGAACGAAATAACTTTAAGTATTGCCCGGCGATGTCGCCTCTTATCCCACAGAGTATGAATCAATGAAGAGGCAGGCTCTGGAGACCGGAAGCCAGGAAACAAAGGTTTATTCTCTCCGGAGGAGAACACATCAGATCAGACCTACAGGGAATCTTCTCGAGGTGTCCTACTGCATCTCTGAGGCCTGGCCTCTTATACACGCATTTATGGCAGGAAGACATTCTTTATTATAATAAAGGTACTTTGAAGTATGAAAGACATCCCTGGAATCTTCCGCTTCGGATCCGTTCCCACACACCCTTACAGTGAGAATCCCCTCCCCAATCATAATACAGGCTTGTCATCAGATGACAAGAACAGCAGGGCATTCCGCTGATTCCCGGAATGCATGCGGTGTGACGGATCTCATGGGGTGGGGGCCTTGATCTACTGTAACTCCTTTGAAGAGGGGCGATTCTTTACAGTTGGGGCCATAAACTGCATCCGCAGGGCTAGGTGATAGCCTGGGACCGGCCTGGACAATCGGGCACGGAGGAAGAGGGGTGTCAGAGGGTGCGATAGTGAATAGGAAGAAAGGGAGGTGTCGGGCAGGCACGGGGTGTGATTCCCAGGGAAGAGCAGCGCAGATGGAGGGGTTTTATGGCCCATGCATGAGGGAGAGAGAGAGCGGGGTGGCCAGTGCGTGGGGGAGAAGCTTACGAGGGTGGGGAGCCGCGCTGGGGATCGGCGGCGTGCAGAGAGTTGGTCTGACCAAGGCGTCTAAAATGGCTGCCGTGTACGACAAAAGTGTGGCATTGGGAAAAAGGCAAGATGGCGCAGACAATGTTTATCAGCACAAATTAATTTTCCACAGTCCTCCCTTTTAACATTTCTCGCCAACTTGTTAATTCGGGTCGATCCCCATAATGCCACGTATTTCTGCATCATACAAAGCTTTCATGTGTTCAGTCTGTAAGTCCAAAGTCTTTGGGCAAATGCAATTTGAGAATAACGAACACAGAGGAGGCAAACATTGGATACCCAAGCAACACCCGCATAGCACCACAATCGGAATTAGAATGAATGTGAACAACCTCCACCCCCAGGCTTTCAGTGAGTCCCAGAACCAGCTCCCAAGCGACCATCCTTCTTGTTCCTGGTGTACTTCAGATGATAGCCTATGGAGGTGTTCGATGGCCTTGTAAACAGAAGGTGAATTGTCCGGCACGTAGGTGCAGCAGCTGGACCCAATGATGCGGCATGCTCCTCCTCGGTCTGCCAGAACCACGTCTAGAACGAGGCGGTTCTGAAGAGCCACCAGGCGGACTGCCTGAAGCTCTGCGGTGTTATTGGCCAAGATGCCGGCTGTGATGTTCATGGCGGTTTCAACCGCCTGGGTCAAATGTCGGATGGCACGGTTGTTCGCCATCGGACCCCAGAATGGCACAAGTCCCTTCGCGGCATCCAAGAACTGTGCCCCTGTAGAGTCGGCCTGGTCGATGTCCCTTGCATGCTTTTGCCGGTGGTGGCTTGCTGGGGCCACATACGTAGGTGGAAGAATGAAGGCAATGTAGCATGTGCCCCCCCAACCTTTGGGGAGCCAGGTGTATGCTTTGGTTCCGCAAACAAAGTAACAAAGGAGGGAGGGTCAGATGAATCCAGTGTTCTGGTGATGGCGCAGGTGCTGTGGCCCACCAGTTGCGTTCCCAGGCCTTCGATGCGCACAAGGCCCGAGACGTTGACGACAGACAAGGCCACAGTCAGAGTGGCGGCTGTTCGCTTCCGGAGGTAGGAGAAAGTGGGTCTGGCTGGGTTATGGAACACCTGCATTTCCACTCGCTCTTTGGCAGGGAAGTCCATGTGAATAGAGGCACCAGAGGTCAGAGGGCAAAAAGAAGTAGCGGTTCGCCCAGTCTTATTCAGCCATACCCCGTGGTAGAAATGTGAAACAGTTCTTTCTGAAGTGGCATTGTCTTTAAAGCTCTCTTGCAGAAGGATCAGCCAAGCAAGACAGGAGCCGTGGATGGAAAAAGGGGAATGAATGAATGGGATGGAGTGTCCAGTTGCGTGGGGCAGCAGCCCGCAGATCCAGCAATTTGTGGCATTAGCGGCAAGGTTGTGTTGGTGCAGCAGTTGCACAAAGGAGTTATTCCAGAATTCCCTGCGCCTTTCTTGGAGCTGTGGTGAAAGGGCAATCAAGAAGTGTTTCTTGGTAGTTGTCGGCAGTTCAGTGGGTGGGATCGGGAAACTTTGCCAGTTCGAGTGCCTCTGTGTCGGTGTAACAGCTCAATGATGGTTTGTCTATTGTCAGGAGCTCTTCTTGAGCCGCAATGTCTTCTTCCGTCGTCAGGGTTGATGGGACACGTTTACAATGGTGACGCTTGCCTTCTACTCGAAGGGCCGTCCGTGTAGTGATTAGGACTTGCCAGGGGCCCGTCCACCGAGGTTCCAAGCTTCTGGCACGCTGGAAGTTGCGGATCAAGACGTGATCCCCTGGGCGAATGTCGTGTCCTGGGCCCCTGGAAGCGTCTGGGATGGTTTGCAGCACCTGCTGATGAATGACAGTTAAGGTTTTAGTGAGGGTGTACAGATAGTCAGACATTAGGACGTCTGGGACGTCATGAATCGAAGTTGGCCTAGGCGCGGCCCAAATGTTCATTGGTTAATGCACGAACCATCTACCCATAGCTCTCCATCGGGGTCTGGGATAGCAGTGTCACAGAGGTCAGCTCTACTTCTAGTTTGTTCGTCCGTGAGGGTCACACAGTCATGCATAGGGGACACATTGGGGTCACCACCAGGGAGAGGCAACAGAGTGGCAGGGTTCAAAGTGGTACATCATTTCAGTGTGATGTGGGGTGCAAGCAGAGTCAATTCGTGCACTAGTCAGGTGCTGAGTCTTGGTCTGGTTCAGGAGGGTGTCGACAGCATGGGGGACCAGCACAGTGAGGGAATTTGAAAGTACAATCCCCTCACTTTGTCGGATAGAGACGGCAGTGGCAGCTACCGCTCGAAGGCAGGCGGGCAGAGCTCTGGCTACGGGGTCAAGAGTGGCAGAAAAATAGGCACAAGGGCGTTGTTTGGGACCTATGGGTTGTGTTAGGACAGACAAAGTGCACCCCTCCCTTTCGTGGGTGAAGAGGGAGAAGGGCTTGGTGTAGTCGGGGGTTCCTAGGACAGGGGTTGAGCAAAGGGCATCTCGTAGTTCTTGAAAGGAGGATTGGCATTCAGGGGTCCAAGGGAGTGGGAAGGGGACATCTTTCGCTAACAAAGAGAGTAGAGGTTTGATTATGAGACTAAAGTTTGGCAACCACTGCCGACAGAAGGACGTGAGGCCTACTAAGGAGCGAACTTGTTTCTGAGTTTTGGGAACAGGGGTCTCTAGGATGGTCCGGATCTGATCGGGTGTGAGCTTCCTCCCGTCTTTGGACAGGAGGTGGCCTAAGTATGTCACCTGGGGTTGGCAGAACTGCAGCTTCTTCTTGGAGACCTTGTGACCGTTCTCCGCGAGGAAGTGCAGGAGTTGGATGGTGGCTGTAATGGCAAGTGGAGTAGTATCGGCAGCCAGGAGAATGTCGTCGACATACTGGATTAACACTACTCCGTCCGGGAGCTGGACTGCGTCCAGCTGCCTCTTGAGAGCCTGGCTGTAGATGCTGGGGCTCTCAGTGTAGTCCTGGGGTGCTCTACAGAATCTGGCGGTGGAGGGGATCGGGGTCAAGATAGTGGTGATGTCAGAGACTACTGGGTACTGAGGTACAACTACTTTGTTCACCTCTCGGAGGTCAATGATGAAGCGATAAGCCTTCTCATCTCCCTCGCCTTGCTTCTTAACAATGGGTAGGATAGGGCTGTTACAGACGTTACTGACTACTTCCTCTCCCACTCCTGCATCGACTAAGGACTGAATGATTTCTACCAATGCCTTCTCGCCCTCGGGCGATATCCGATACTGTGGGAGCTTTGGGAGCAAAGCGTCTGATCGTACAGTGATGTGCACAGGGTCTATCACCATGCGTCCTACGTCTGAGTCGGTCTTGGCCCAAAGGTATGAGGGTAAAGTGTCTAGTAGGGACAAGTCAGCGTCAGTGAGGTAAAACATGCGTCGGGTGGGACAAGGCTTGAACAGATTCTGGTTATCGTATAGTATGACTCGTACTCCGTCTGGGGAACACCGAATGGTGGCTGGAAAGTGTTTCAGGAGGTCAAGACCCATAATGGCGTCGGGGGTGTTGGAGGATAGCAGGAAGGTCGTGTCCGTGATGTTGTTCTCTAAGTCAAAGGGAATCGGTGCAGATAAGGGATTAGTAGAGGGCGTTCCATCAAAGCCTATTGATGTCACGTGTGAGCCAGACAAGGGTGCCCTTGGAATCAGTTGTTTAGATAACGCACTACGTGTTGCCCCAGTGTCCACCAAAAATGGGGACTTCGTACCCAGGACCTTAGCAGTGACATAAGGACCTTGCTGGTCAACACAAAGCTCGACTGGATCCCTCCCTTGCCCCTGGCTGTCCTATGCGAAGTCGTGGGCGTTTTCGCAATCGGACAGCTGATACTGATTCTGTCGTGGGTGGTCAAATGTGTTAGGTTGGCTTGATCTGTCATAGTTAGCGTCATTGGTGTGTCTCCGTCCCTGGTCCCTGTTCTTTTGTCCGTTTGTCCCTTCCCTAGCCTCTCGGTTCTTGTTCGTTTCATGAAGAACCGGGCACTGCGACTTCCAGTGACCGTATCCTTTACAAAACGCGCATTGGTTTTCGTCTAAGTCCCTTCGGCCTGCATAGGGTACAGACGTTCGTTCTCTGGAGGGTGTATTCTTAGGGGCTGTCGACTGGTAGTTTCCTTTGGAGGGTTCCCTACCTATCGTCACCCCCTGCAGTTGAGCTATCATGACCCTCTCTTTCAACTCATTCTTTTTACGTTCGGATGCCCTGTCGTTCTCATTCTTCTGATGCTCATAGTATTGGGCCATCTGGAGGATAGCCGCGGGTTTAGAGGCTGCCCAGCTGCTTTCGCTCGCTTGCAGCTTTTGAGAAACCTCTTACACCAGACCCTTCACAAAGTTATGGACGAACAAGGACGAACAAGTGATGTCCGGTTGCAGTGGTCATATCTTGGCCGCTGTAGTCGGAGAACACCGTTTCGAACCTAGAAAAGTATTCCGAAGCGTCTTCTTGTGGTTTCTGTCTACAGGCCGTCACTATTGACCAGTCTATTTTCTTCTCGGGAATCAGGGTCTTGAGTTTCTGGACGATCTTGTCCGGAAGTTCAAGAATAACCGTTACGGGTTTCTGTCCGGCTCCTCGTTGCTTGTCGATCTCATCGAGTTGTCTCCAGGTATATCCGAACAGCTCAAGGTGGTCGACCTTGCGGATCTGCTTCCACACATCAGCTGGCAGACATAACCCGAAGAACAAATCGATGTCCGCTAGGGTCATGATAGTGGAACCTAAGGCTGTACCTAGTTCAGTGTAGAAGGCAGTGGGGTTTTTTCGTAAATCGGGCAGAGATTTTCGAAACGTCAGAATATCCTGCCGATCCCATGGTTGGTAGACCCAGTTGTACACTACCCTCCCTCTTGCATCCGCGTGGTTAACATCATTGTGTGTTCCCTGACCTCGTGGGGGAACCCAGTAGGGGGCAGCCTCTCTTATCGGCATCATGGTGCTAGGTTGTGCTATTCGTGGTTCGGTCGTTACAGGTGTCGTAGGTTTAGCTTCCACCTCTGATTCAGTGAGGTGGCGGAAAACCTCAAGTGTACGCGCAAGGAGGTCTGTCACGTCACACTCGCCCTCATCCCCGATATCAACCTTTCTATACAGAGTTGTTAGGCTCTCTGGACCTTTATCTCGATATCGGTCCTCATAAGCATTTAGGACATGATAACATAATCGTACGACAAAGTGTCGTCTGTGGCTTCCCGCATATTAGTTGAATATATCCATGATGTGTTCCTCACTCTCCTTTCGTTCTACTAGTGTCCTGACTACCTTGTCAATACTCGCTCGCTCATCTTTGCCCAACCTGTTCGTTCTCGTGGGTTCTGTCTTTCGGGCCTCATGGTCATCTAACATTGCTGCTTGTTTTGTATCTGGTGCGAGGGGTTCGGCCGGTGCGGAGGCCATGGGGGCCGAGGCCCTGGCGCTACTCTCGCCTGTGCTTGGGGGCAGCGAGTGTTGTGCTGAAGGTTGGGAAGGGGCATAATGGAGGGGGCATGTAGATGATCGGAGGACCTAATAAGAGATCATCGTTGGCTCGCTGTTTCGAGGGTAATTCGGGGGAGAGCGCAGAGGGTGTTCTAACAGGACACTGACTCGATGTTTCGGTTTCTCGTTTCCGCTTAGCTTCCTCTCTCTCCTTTATTTCTTCCTCTAGTTTCTTTGCGGCTAGGTGGGCTGCTTTACGTAGCTCCTTGTCTAACCTAGCTTCCTCTTTCTTCTTTCGCTGTACAGCTTCTTTGCGCCACAGGCCAACGCTGTCTAGCATGGTCGGTGTCGTTCTACGAGTTTTTAGAACTTCATCTAGTGCATCTAGTTTGCTTTCTTCAAAGGATCCTATCAGTGGCCACTGACTCTGGGGTTCCTTCTTCGTATACCTGTTCCATAATTTGCTATATGCTATAGCGACTAGTCCATGTTTTGTGAACATGTCCTTGTTAGGGGTGCCTTCCAGTGGGACTGGATGATCCACCTCTAACAAGCAGTCCGGGCTGAATCAGCTACCACTCAGTGGGGAGAAGATAGGCATGACAGATTACAAAGGGGGACAAAGGTCCGCACTACTTATCCTTCACTACCTGCAAAGACTAGACAGAATATTGCTATTCTACGTTGTTTGCAAACAGTGAATGCTTCAAGAGAACTAGATCCAAATAAACAATCAGTGGTGAGAAGATAGGCACGACAGATTACAAAGGGGGACAAAGGTCCGCGTTACCTATCCTTCACTATCTGCAAAGGGAGAGAGACTCTTTCCATCCCTCACCGTTTGCGGACAGGGAATGCCTCAAAAAGGAGCTGCTCTGACAATCAAAGAAAAGGGAGCTACCCTGACAATCAATCAATCAAACAAACAGTGGGGAGAAAAGATAGGCACGACAGATTACAAAGGGGGGCAAAAGTCTGCGTTACCCACCCTTCACTGTCCACAAAGGAAGATAGAGTGTTTGTACTCTTCCCCGTTTGTAAGCAGCGAATGTCTCAAAGAACCATCATCATTTCACAATTTGTCGTTTTTACACGACCTTACCCGGACCGCATGGGCTGTTTCTCGTCTTCCGCGTCCAGCACCCGACTGTCCGCCAATCTCCGATATTGCTGCGGCACTCCTGATGGATCCCAGTCAGGACCGTAGATCACTCGAGAGAGGTCGGTTCGGAACAAGTGAAGTTCGGATGATCGGCTGTCAGACGAGGGTCTATCGGACAGGAGCTCTCCCGGTCGCTGCAGTTGTTCACTCTGTCGTCAGGACCTCTCCCACTGGATCCACATGTCGCTGATGGGCCCCACGCTTGGGACGCCAATTGTAAAGCAGGAAGGCAATCAAGGAACGAAATAACCTTAAGTATTGCCCGGCGATGTCGCCTCTTATCCCACAGAGTATGAATCAATGAAGAGGCAGGCGCTGGAGACCGGAAGGCAGGAAACAAAGGTTTATTCTCTCCGGAGGAGAACACATCAGATCAGACCAACAGGGAATCTTCTCGAGGTGCTCTAACTGCATCTCTGAGGCCTGGCCTCTTATACACGCATTTATGGCAGGAAGACATTCTTTATTATAATAAAGGTACTTTGAAGTATGAAAGGCATCCCTGGAATCTTCCGCTTCGGATCTGTTCCCACACACCCTTACAGTGAGAATCCCCTCCCCAATCATAATACAGGCTCGTCATCAGATGACAGGAACAGCAGGGCATTCCGCCGATTCCCGGAATGCGTGCGGTGTGACGGATCTCATGGGGTGGGGGCCTTGATCTACTGTAACTCCTTTGAAGAGGGGCGATTCTTTACAGTTGGGGCCATAAACTGCATCCGCAGGGCTAGGTGATAGCCTGAGACCGGCCTGGACAATCGGGCACGGAGGAAGAGGGGTGTCAGAGGGTGCGATAGTGAATAGGAAGAAAGGGAGGTGTCGGGCAGGCACGGGGTGTGATTCCCAGGGAAGAGCAGCGCAGATGGAGGGGTTTTATGGCCCATGCATGAGGGAGAGAGAGAGCGGGGGTGGCCAGTGCATGGGGGAGAAGCTTACGAGGGTGGGGAGCCGCGCTGGGGATCGGCGGCGTGCAGAGAGTGGGTCTGACCAAGGCATCTAAAATGGCTGCCGTGTACGACAAAAGTGTGGCATTGGGAAAAAGGCAAGATGGCGCAGACAATGTTTATCAGCACAAATTAATTTTCCACACCCCCAGACCCCGCAGACCCTAAACAGCCCCCTTTGGATAGTGCGGTGGCCATTATGGCAGAGGTGCGTGCCGGTTTCAAGGTCCTAGACACACTATTCAATAGTCTGGTGTCCCGCCTGGACACCATGCACAGTCGCCTGGAACAGCATGAGGCCTGCACCGACACTAAGGAGCAACACATTTCTGAGGTGGAGGATGCACAAACAGACATGGCCAAGCGCCTGTGATGGAGCAAGGATTCGCACGTAAAGCGACTTGCTCATATTCATGAACCTCGTTTAACTTGTAATAGTATTAACCAATCCCGTTTGTCATTAATATCGCAATTTTTCAGTACACGCGGGTGTCCCAGAGATGCTTGCCTATGTGTCTATTAATCCTAAGGAGGCTTGCATACTACAGCATCGCTGCTTCGCAGAAATCCAGTCTGCGCATGCGCCGGTCATACCCATGTGATGTGACGCACTCGCAGTTTTGGAGGGATATTTTCGCTCATGCGCATTATTGCTAAAATGGCTGCTTGTGTCTAAACAAGCTCTCTGCTTGCCCTTGCTGCTTTTGCACACCTGTCTATTTCTGCATAACTTCTAACCGCTATAGTTATTATAAAGTAAGGGGTGTAGTGTAGCTATCATGGTGTACAGTGTATTCATTTTTTCTGTGTTTCTAATTTGTTTTCGCTTACTTTTCATGTACCGCGTATCTGTGGGCCTGGGAGTGGGGAGCCGCTCCATCTTTGAAACCTCTTGCACCCCTGTCATGTGATGAGGGACAATTCAAACCGCGCAGAAGCAAAACCCCGCCCGCTGGCTGACGAAGCTGGGATGCTCATGAGAACCTGAACTGTGACCCAGCGAGAGGAGCCGAGCTGCACCTGAACTCGAAACAAATTGATACTTTACTGTGTGACCCATTTTATTCCTTGCTGTCTTTGCCCTGGGAACTGGAATATAAGGGGTGGGTGCTGAAATATGAATATTAAATATGGGAACCCAGAATTTTAGGTGGTGACAATGACCTAACCACCTCTCCTGACCAATCATAAGTTGGGGACCCTGTCACTTGCAACATTTGTGGGTGGTCTAGGGACCCGCAAAGGGTATAACTAGTCTAGTTTTAGCTAGAGAAATTGTCCGACTTGTCTGAGTAGCTGACCTGTCACCGACCCTACGAACTCTATAGGTGATTGATACAGAGAGCTGCGGAGCACTCTGTCCGAGATTTCCACAAACTCCAAGGGGTGGAAATAATCATAAGTGCTGGCGAAGCACTTTGCTGGGAGATTCGATAACCCAATCGGGGTTACTGGCGGATTCCGTGCAGAGAGGGAGTAGCGCAGGCGTTGCATCCGAAGCTGCAGGTGTTGGTCGTGCCCTTTGGTGAGCCCAGTCCTGACCCAAATCCTGAGGGGTATCCTGTCCTGATTGTCCGTGAGCTGTACCTGCTCACCTACTGGCATCCTAAATCCTTGAGGGTCCTTGTCCTCGCCTTCCCAAAGCTGACCCGTGGCCAGGGTTAGTCCTCATTCCTGTTTTAGGTAAATATAGTGTGGGTGTTTGTCTATCTATCCTCCTTCCTCCTACTCTTTTAATAAAGCCTCTATGCCCATGATATTCTCTCTGTCATCTCCAAATGTCATATATGCAAACTGTTTATTAGTTGTGTTCCATTTTTCCCCGTCCTGTAGGAGATATTTGAAATTGTTTCACTTAATTAGTATGATCAGATTTTCTTGGTGTTTTAAAAGCACAGTTTGAAGTTACAGTTAGACTAAGATTAGTTTGAATCACTGGTAAGACTCTAGCAATTCACTGACTAATGTGTTTGAAACTCACCTACCCTATATAAGCCTTAAACTGAATAGCATGTTCCCTGATACCCTTTCCCAGTAGAATTTCCACTCGCACTCAATGGTGCTTGCCCTCATCCATAGCTATATCATTGTTGTAATCTTGATTATTGACGTTTTGATTTGTATCAGCCTTATTCTCTTGTCACTTTGAATTTTACTTACTATATAAAAATCCTTAAAACCCTTCAGGTGTCTGTGGTCATTATAAAAATTATCAAAGTATTGAAGAATGGATAAAGTATTTTAGGATTATCTTATCTCTTGTCCACTGATAGCTCCTGATTCATCGGGAGAATATGTGCCTGTGGTAAGTCAGGTACCTTAGTAGTAGAAAACACATAGAATTACTGATGGTGGTGTGTAAACTCGCCTGATTCACAAAAATACTGTCATAATCACGTCGTGGGCCCAAGTGCATGAAATCTGGTAAAACTAAGAGTCGGGCGACCTGCGCGCTCTATCAGTAATTTTCTGGTAGCAGAGGTATGGTTAGGACTAGTTAAGATAGGTAGATAAGATAGATTCTGATGAACTGTGAAAAATAACACATGCTGCTAACATTTTTATTGCTGCTAAAATAAGGTTGTTATTGCATTTAAATGTTATAAAAATTTTTTTGAAATTATATCTCATGAAATGCTGCTATATTATTGCATGTAATTAACAAAATTGTGAGTAAGTGTTCTATGTTGTTTGGAATCCCCGGGGAAATAAAATAGCAGGTGGTGAGTAGAATCCACTTGGCTGTGAGGTCAATGGCTAGGAGGGAGATTAGTGCATGGTTAGGCAGAACTGGAAGCGCTAATTAGGATTTTCACAAATTAATTGATGTGTAAATGTTAGCTACGCGTATCCTGATGAAACTCCCGTTGTGATATCACCTAGTAAGGGTCACGTGCGGCAGGAGTAATAGGTTCTCCGGAGCTTGAGTGACAGCAAAAGATGAAAGTTTGACTTAGTATATATCCCGGAAAGAAGTGGATGAGTCAAAGAAGTAGCAGGTTCTCTGATGCTTGTAAGAGAGTTTAGGCAGAAGAGATCTATCCGTAGTGAATGAGAAGTAGACAGAAGTGGTTTACTTGCAGTAAAAGGAAAACCCTTTTTCTTTTTAAAACCCTCAAGCACAGTGGCGAACGTTATGCGTTGTTAACTAAACTAAGTACTTGCACTTTAAGAAAAATTCAAAGTTTCCGTTACCTTGTGAAGGAGGGAGTCGGTCGCAAAGCCGCACTGACGTCACTCCGTACCGCGCTGGTATTGGTTGAGCCAGCGGGTGTGTAGCAAAGCCAGAATTGTAAGGGAGGGGTGAGCACCGAAGAGTGAGACCGCGTCTCACGAAGGGGCCGCGCACCCATTGGTCAAAAGCTTTTTACAACCTCAGTGCTGATTGGTTGCCGTGAATTGAAAGACGCGCTAGCATTGGAAACACATAAATAGACAAAATTAATCAATCCGAGCTCGAAGATAGTTTAGAGAGGTGTATGTGGTATCCAAAATTCTTACCTAATCCGCAAAACCTAGGTTTTCATAAAGAGCAGATGCTAAGAGGTAGACCTTACAATATGTACGGAGGAAAGAGAAAATTGACCCTTGCCGAAAAGATCAAGAATTATTTCAAGAAAGACAAACCTATTAGAACTAGGGAGGGTGTGATCATTCCACCTCCTAATACTCCCGCATCCTTTATGATGTTTGACAAAGGGTATCATACCTGTGTGTGGTTAGAAAATTGGGTAAAGTACACTGAAGATGACGGAGTCCTAGCATTTCCCCTCGATGGTACATTTAATGGTAGAATCCTGTTTAACTTGAGGACCCGAATGAATGAATTACACCCCCGACCCAGATTAACGCAATATGAAGCTTTAGAGGAATGGGAGATTGAGGCTCTAGAGCGAGACAGACCCCGAATGAATAAAGGGTTGAGCAAATGGTATCCAAAAGTGCATAAGGAAACAAAAGAGCAAAAGATGAAGCAGTGGAGACAGAATATGATGGTTGAGGGACTATTTCCGATGTTTGGGGTAACTGAACATGGGGGAGGGAAAAAGACAGAGAAAACTCGACATCTAATGGCCATGGGGTATTCAGAGGATGAATACCTGGAGGATTTGTTAATGAAAAATCCACCTCCTTATGCTGAAGAGTCTGGGCCCCTAAGCTCGAAAAATCCATTTTCCCGACATCCTAGAGGTAGAAGGGCCAGTGAGACAGATGTAACTGGTGCTGGTAGCAAACCCAGTAGTAATGACGAGTTTTGCAGACCTGGTACAGCGGTCCCAAATTACCGACCTTTTGGTGAGGACAGACCAAGTCTAACACTCCCTACTGCCCCGAGTATATACCCTCCTTTGGTACCCCAAGTAATGCATGACAACTCTACGGAAAGGGTTTTGCATGGACGAGAAAGAGAAGCACTGATTAAACAGCGAAATGAACTAATTCAGACCATAGCTCAGATAAATCCCAGTCCTGATGCCCTGACAATCCCAGCAACGATTGGTCCTGCTATACCTCTCTATGGGGATACACAGGCTAGTCCAAAAACTCCAGTTCTTACCCCAATTTTAGCACCCCCAAGAAAAGAGCCGCTCATAGTTGATGATCAGGCAAGTGAATGTGAGTCCGTGATCTCCTTAATGGATTTGCCCATAAGGGAACCCAGAACCAGTGTACCATGGGCAGGAAGTCAGGCTAAGGCAAAGGAAGTCTTAATTGAAACAACTTCAGGGATTAGAAGTCCCACTGTAGTGACTCCAGACGAACTGGATAGATGGACCAGAGAAATAGAAAAAGAAACTCCCCAGCCCAAACCTTTAGATATCTACCGACTAAGGATAGAAATGGAAGAGCTAATGTCCGGAAATGTGGGATTAGATAAATTGAATACTCTAAGTGAGGAGGAGTTGCTGTTTATCAGCAAAAGCCTTACCCGGAACACTAGAGTGCTCCACGAGAAATTAATGGGCACAGCTGCGGATATGGGAATTGATGTCAGTCGATCCAAAGTGTTACAGAAACCTTATAGAGCCGAATTCTCCGACAAAGATTTGGAGAACATGGATGTGTCAGGGAAGAAAATACAGATAAAAGAATTGCTGAACATACTGCAGAAATGGGGAGATCTAGATAAATGGAAAGCCAGGTGGGCAAAGAAAAAGGAAGATAGTAAAGCCAAACCAAAGACTTCCGAATATGTGTTAAAAGAAGTAGGCCAAGCGGAAAAACTGTATCCCATGAGAGAAGTACCAGGTGGGAAATACGTACATGTCCCGTTGTCTCAACACGATATTGTGTCCTTCACCAATGACTTCCCAAAATTAAGAGAGAAACCAGTGGAGTGGTATAGGCAGGTTGAGCGATTTGTGAAAGTCCAAAGGTGTCTCCTAAAGGACCTGGATGGGTTCTTTGACATTGTAGTTCCCGTAGATTTATGGACTGAGTGCAAGATTGCAATTGATTGGGCCAGTGAAGAATAGGAGAGAGACTCCCAAACCGGAGCTCCCTCTCCAGACGTAATGAGAAAGTATGATCAAGTCATACAATACCTAAAAGGAAAAGTGCCAGCAAAGGAAACTGATTGGACCCGAATAGACAGGACTACTCAGGATCATAATGAAACCGTGCACTCCTATTATGAAAGATTACTACAGGTATTCAAAACCTACAGTGGAATCGATAACATTGAAATGAAAGATATGACCCATTTCATTTACCGGTTCGTGTTGGGATTGAGGCCTGAAATATCCCAGTGGATTAGAGATAATAAAATATGTTGGCAGGGAAAGCCCATAGATGAGGTCCTTAAGTACGCCAAGTACTGTGAGGATGAGATGTAGAACAAGAAAAAAGCCCTGAAAGAGAAAGTCATGTGGGCACAAGTAAAATTGGCTGAACAACAAGAGAAACAGTTAAGTAAATTGAATAATAATACGCAAAACACTAACTCTGGGGGAGGAGGGAAGCTCCAAGTAAAGATGAGTAAAGAAGAGGCTAAGAAAAAGTTCCCCTGTCACGGGTGCGGTCAGATAGGGCACTGGAGAGACGAGTGTTCACATTTGCAGGCTGGTAATGCCCCCATAAATGGTTTAAATCCACAGGTGCAGAAAGAGGGGCCACGAAAGAATCAGCAACAGGTAAACCAGCATGAATTGCCTCGAGCTCCTAGACCTAGTTACAAGAATCAGGCTCAGCAGAATGAGGGGGTCGAGGTATGGGAAGGAGGAGATGAGAGAAATGCAGCAACTTCACAATTCCTGTTAAATGATACATTTCTCTGTGATGAACAATACTGACGGGGCCTGAGGGGGGAGGAAGAGGAGTGCGTGCTTGGCGCCTCCTTACCGGTACACCAGACGGGGCCATACATTGAAGGAAAGGTTGAAGGAAATGACGTCACCTTTCTGTTGGACACTGGTGCTACCCGTTCGACTGTGAGAACAGCGGACGTTCCAAACCTACCCCTCTCGGGAGAAGCTATCCAAGTAGTGGGCGTATCAAATCAGATAATTAGTACTCCAGTAACTGAACCAATGGAGATCTCTATAGGGAACTTCAAAGAAATGCACAGATTTGTTGTCTGTGATTCCAGTCCAGTAAATCTACTAGGACGTGATTTGTTGCGCAAAATGAACTGTACTATCTTTTGCACACCAAAGGGCGTCGGAATTCAGACCCCAGATGAAGACGGCCTGTACAAACTAATGTTGCTAAGGCCCGATACAGCAATCAAGACCCTGACAATACAGGACTTACCGGAAGAGCTTCAACAAAAAGTGATACCAGAGGTGTGGGATTTCACCGGGAGAGATGTAGGATTAATGGCAAATGTGGACCCAGTTAAAATAGCCATTAAGACCAATGCTATCTACCCGAAAACCAGACAGTATAAAATGAGTACAGAAGTGAAAGCTGGAGTTGCAATTGAAGTAAACAGGTTGCTAGAGGCAAACATCATACAGGAAGTAATGAGCAGTTCTTGTAACTCTCCCATAATTGGAATTAAAAAGCCTAGCGGAAAGTACAGGGTAGTGCAGGACCTGCGAAAGGTAAACCAGATTGTTGTACCTTGCTGTCCCATTGTGCCAAACCCTGCAGTAATCCTGTACCAGATTCCATGGAATGCGGAATGGTTTACCGTTATTGACTTATGTCACGCATTCTTTTCCATCCCATTGCATCCAGACAGCAAATTTCTTTTCTCGTTTGAGTTCGACAGTCATGTCTACGTCTGGAATCGTGTCCCCCAGGGGTACACAGAAAGCCCTTCAATTTTCAATCAGATTTTAAAAAGATGCCTCGAATCCCTGGTCCTGCCAAAGGAGTCTGTTTTGGTCCAGTACATAGACGACCTTCTGGTGGCGTCTAAAAGTCAAAACGACTGTGTTACCGATACCATTGCCTTGTTGAATCATCTAGGCAAGGGAGGACATAAAGTATCACCTGACAAATTGCAGTTCTTGCAGTGAAGAACTCGGTGAAATATCTGGGGCACCAGATAGAAAAAGGTATCAGAAGGGTCACTTCAGAGAGAATTAGAATAATTCGAGATATGGAATTACCTAGAACCCAGAAGGAAGTCAGAATGTTCCTAGGAGTTGTAGGATACTGCAGACAGTGGATTGTGGGATTTGCTGTTTTGGCCAAGCCACTGATAAAAATGACCAAGAAAGGAGTAGATAATCCAGTTAGCTGGGATGACAAAGCATGACAGCTTGGATAAAATTACGAAACTGTCTGTGTTCAGCTCCTGCATTAGGAATGCCAGATTATTCAAAGAACTTTGAATTGTTCTGTGATACACAAGACAATTGTGCACTCTCTGTTCTAACACAAGAACATGGTCTGACCAGACGTCCAGTGGCTTACTTTTCAGCTACTCTGGACCCAGTGGCTGCTGGGTTGCCCGGGTGTCTGAAGGCAGTAGCTGCCACCTGTACTAGTCTGGAACAAAGTGAAAACATTGTCATGGGACATCCTGTAACGGTTTATGTTCCATACTCAGTTGTGATTCTGTTGACCCAAACCAAGACCCAGTATCTCACACCTAGTCGGCTGACTAAGTACGAGAGAATTCTTATTGGTGCAGAGAATGTGATAATTTCCAGATGCAATATTTTGAACCCTGCAACCTTGTTGCCCATCACCCAAAATGCAGAAGTGGAGGGTGAAATTGAACATAACTGCATTGACTTAACTGAGTTTAGCACGAAACCACGACCTGACATAAAAGAAACGGCCCTTCCTGTAGAGGACCTTGTGATGTTTGTGGATGGCTCCTGTTTGAGACATGAGGTTGGAGGGTTGAGTGCTGCCTATGCCGTAGTCACACTGGAAACGACCCTAGAAGCATCCTATTTAAGTGAAATAAAATCTGCCCATGTAGCCGAATTAATTGCATTGGCCAGAGCTTGCAAGCAAGGGAAAAATAAGAGAGTAACCATATACACTGACAGTCAATATGGTTACGGGGTTGTTCATGACTTCGGCCAGCTATGGTTGCAAAGAGAATTCATGACTTCCTCAGGTACCCCTATCAGAAATGGAAAAGTGGTACAAACCCTACTGGAAGCAATCCAGTTGCCCAAAGAATTGGCGGTGGTCAAGTGTGCTGCTCACAAATCTGGCCATGACGATGTGACAGCCGGAAATCGATATGCTGACCAAATTGCCCAGTACTCTGCCCGATACAAAATGTCCCTAAAAATTAAATTGTGGGGAGGCGGAAACAGCTGCCAACTTATGGTGTTTGAGAATGTATCTACTTGGAGGGAACTGAAAGAGTTGCAGCAGGCAGCAGAGGAGGAGGAAAAGCAAAGATGGGAGACTGATGGATGTCAACCCAGGGAAAGGGATGGTGTTATGGTTGATAAGAAGGGTATGCCTGTGTTACCAGACAGTATGGTTGCCCCAATGGTCAGAATGATCCATGGAGACACACATATCGGGAGGGATGCAATGTGCCGTATGTTCAATGAAGTATTTTACAACTCAAAGTTCAGAAACATTGCGGAGATGCTTTGCCAGAGGTGTTTGGTGTGTCAGCAGTTTAACCCAGGGAAAAGAACCGTAGTAGACGAAAGTACGATTGGAAAGGCAGAAGGTCCCTTCGTCAGACTGCAGGCAGACTTTATTCAGTTACCCATGTGCAAAGGATATAGGTATGTCTTAGTGATAGTTTGCGTATTCTCAAGGTGGGTGGAAGCCTACCCGGCAAAGAAAAATGATGCCATTACTGTAGCCAAATTGTTACTAAGGGAACTAATACCTAGGTATGGATTTCCAGAGACAATTGAAACAGACAGAGGTGGGCATTTTGCCAAAGAAATCCTAGCAGAACTCTATAAAGCATTCAAGATTGAGCCAAAGCTACACTGCATATCATCCAGAGGCGTCTGGAATAGTTAAACAGGTGAATGGCACTATAAAATCAAGATTGGCAAAAATGTGTAATTCTATGAAATTGAACTGGATAGAAGCATTACCTCTTGTTTTGATGGGATTGAGAAGCATTCCAAACCGAAAGACAGGCCTGAGCCCCCATGAGATACTAATGGGAAGAGTGATGCAACAGGCATGGGTACCAGGACACAAACTGCTAAGTATTTCTGAGGATTTGGTACTAGAATACTGCAGGCAGCTGGGTGACCAAGTGTGTTCTATCTCTCACCAGATTGGGGAGGACGCTGTCGAATGGCCAACAACTCCAGCCCATGAACTGAAACCTGGGGATTGGGTTGTGTTAAAGAAACACACCCGGGAGAGTTGCCTTGGACCAAAGTGGGGAAAACCGAGGCAAGTGATCCTTGTCACTACCACTGCTGTGAAGTGCGCCGACGTGCCAAAGTGGATCCATGCCAGCCATACCAAGAGGGTAACCGGAGAAGAAGCGACTGAAGCTGAAGGTGGTGCAGCTGAGGAGACTCCAGACGAGGGTCCGGATCTAGCTGATGTCATACTACCGAGCACCAGTCAAGACGAATGGTTCCCAGCAGACGATCTGATTCTTGATCCAATAAGAACCAGGAAGTATTCCTATCTAGACAGAGAGTGGGATAGTGAGGATGAGACAGGGCTAGAAGAAGACGGTCAGGTTATCGAGATTCACGTCAGACCTGATCAGGAAATAGGTCAAGTAGGGACAGACCAAGTCATCGACACACCTCCAAAGACTCCAGAAACTGAAAAGGGACAGATAGTAATTAGGGCTGAAGTTCATGCGGAAGAAAATCAAGGGTTCGAAGTGCATGAACAGGAACAGATAGAAATAGACGAACGTATTCAGGAGGCAGAGCCAGAAACAGTTGAAAATCAAAAACAAATCAAGGTATACCTGAACAAGGCCAGCTTAGAAACCAGGCAGAAGAAACTGAAGAAAGACCTGGGACTAGTCAGACAGGAAGGGAGAGAAATGCTGTCGAAGTAACAGTGCCACAACAGAACGAAAATAAAAGGGCTTGTGAAGAGGGCCAAACTACAGTGACAGCTAAAAGGCTCAAGAAGAAAGGTGAACCCAGATACATAAAGAGACTGAAATTGAGATTAAAAACAGTGGAGGAAAAGGTAGAAGACCGGAAAAGAGCTGCTAGTGAAAGACAGAGAGCTGGAACTCAGCAAAACAGACGCAGTACCAGAATAAAAAGACAAAACAAAAACTACCGAAGTCCTGAATGGACCTACTTGGTGTTGGAAGAAATTGATGATCCTGAAATAAGCGACAAAAGCGACCAAGATTCGATTGCTGATCTGAGTCCCGAGGAAGAAGACCCAACCTGAAAGTGAAACTGCGTAAGCCTCTTGTGTTGAGAAACAAAGAGGGGTTGGAAAGCCACCTGTGAGCAAAAATGTCTGATTCAAATGTGAATGGAAGACCTAGAGGGAATTGTTGTAAAACTTGCTGTAAAATATGCTTATGTAGTGTAGCAATAGTAATAGTGATATGGATAGGATTAACAGTCTTTATACCTTTTATGATAAGTAAAGATACTAACCTGTACCCTACTAAACAAGTGACGCCAGACACAGAAGTTGTACATACCGAAGAAACACCACGAAGTGTAGAAAGACGCGAGAATTCAGTTAGCTTGAAACAAACCAGACCTGACTTAGAAGCACCAGATGAGGAAGGACTACATTTTCACAGAATAAGAAACAGGACACATTTAAATGTCTTTGCAAATCTTTTAGTGCATTATGTCGAAGCTATGGAAATAGAAGATTGCTATGTCAGCATGAAGCTACCTACTTCAGTAGCTGAAGGTGTGACCTATCACCATTTACCCCTGACCTATGGAATTTCCTGTTGTATATTAGCAAGCTTGTTTTATAGAAGCACTTTACAGTACTACCATTCAAACACTGACGTGATCTTTTCTGAACTTCCTATTCGGGGAAACCTGAACATTGTACATGTTAGAAGCGAAGTGACTCGTTACATGGGAGAATACTTTCTGACCGTAGGTGACATAGATTTAAATGAAGCACGCAGAGATAATTTGACTTGTTCATTACATGAGCAGGAGAAAATGTTCTTGAAAATGGCAGAAAAGAGAAGGGAGAGTTTCCAAAGGAAGGCAAATGATAAGAGACAGAAAACTCCTAAATGGGCTGAAAACATGGAAAGCACCTCAAATGGCGAAGCTAATCCTGCACTGTTGCTGGACTTTGAACGGAAAGGGAAACTCTGTCTTCAAAGAGAAAAGATTAGTTATTATAACAATGTATTCATCGGTTCCAGTGAATGCGAACATAATTACAAGGTAATTGGAGGTTGGGGTTTCAAAAATGGGTCAGAACCTGTGTTTCCCGGAATTTATTATATATCGGGACACTCTACGGACACTGTGATCATCGCTGTTCTGGACGAACTTAAGGGGAAAGCGGACATCAATCTTCCCCAAGCTCTGGTGCTCCTCGACTTGTCAGCTGCGTTTGACACGGTCGACTATGCCATTCTTCTCGACCGTGTCAGCACAGTGGGCATCAGGGGAACAGCACTTTCTTGGCTAGCGTCCTTCCTCCAAGGCAGGTCCCAAGCGGTCCATCTTTCAGGCTTCTCCGCTCCTCCCCGATCAGTCGTGTGCGGGGTGCCCCAAGGCCCTTCCCTTTCCCCTCTTCTCTTTAATCTCTACATCTATCCTCTTATTCTTTCTCTCCGCGAGCAGGGGGTCTCCGTGTACAATTACGCGGATGACCTCCAGCTCGTTTTTGACCTTTCTACTTTTTCGGATTCCCCTCTCTTTCTTAGATCTACCTTAGTTTTTATTTCTGAATGGATGAGCACTAACCATCTAAAGCTCAACCCGGACAAGACGGAGCTTGTCCTCACGGGTGGCCCCTCCAATCCTTGGTCCCCGACTCATTGGCCCCCATCCTTTGGTTCCCCTCCCTCACCGGTTTCCTCTGTCCGAACCTTGGGCATCAAGGTCAGTCACGACCTCACCATTCATGCCCAAGTTAGCTCCGTCGTATCCTCTTGCTTCTTATCCCTCCGTCTCATCCGGAAAGTCTCCCGGTATTTTTCCGCGGATGCCCTTAAATCCATAGTCATGGCCCTTATCACCTCTCGCCTTGACTATGGGAACGACCTCTACGTGGGCATACCTGCTTCCGAAACTCGACGTCTACAGGCCATCCAAAATCAGGCAGCCCGTCTCATTCTTCGCCTTCCCAAATTTTCCCACATCACGCCTGTACTCAAGTCCCTCCATTGGCTCCCTGTTCACTTCAGATCCTTCTTTAAATTGGCCTGCCTGGCCTTTCGGGCCTACACCCACTCCGCTCCCCTCTTTATTGTTTCCTTGATCACTCCCTATACTCCGGCTCGCACTCTCCGCTCTTCTTCTCTTTCTCTTCTCCAAGTTCCCCGCTTCCGTAAATCCAGAACAGGGGGCACCCGTTTTTCGGTTCTTGCCCCCCAGTTCTGGAATAGTCTCCCTCTCTTTATTCGCTCTATTCCTATTTATACTTCT
Organism: Lissotriton vulgaris; assembly: GCF_964263255.1. Taxonomy (NCBI): domain Eukaryota; kingdom Metazoa; phylum Chordata; class Amphibia; order Caudata; family Salamandridae; genus Lissotriton; species Lissotriton vulgaris. Next base: position 1,907,243,628 of record NC_141685.1, on the reverse strand, counting down.
TTCCGTAAAGCCCTGAAAACGTTTCTGTCCGCCCAGGCTTTCCCCTGCTAGTCCCATCGTATTCTCTGTAGAGTCAGGCCCCAGTTCTCAGCGCCAGGAAGCCGCTTGTCCACAGTGCGCTTTAGCAAGTCTCTTCTTTCATTTCATTTCATGTGGAAACAAGGCTTATTTCAAATTGCCGGATCACTGGTATGGAAGCTGCTATTTTGGCATTGTCTTCCCAAAAATATACCATGTGAACAACGCCGCTGGAAGCAATGAAAATACTAATGGTTTAGTACGTAGTAGACGTGAAAGTGTAGGAGAAATTATAGGTGATATATTTAGTGCACTGATACCTGGAGTGGGAGTGGTTCTGAACACTCACCGTATTTGCAAATTATCTACAGTAGTGGATCGGTTATCAACTGACACTGCTGCTGGATTCCTGCTGGTCAATACTGAAATGGTTGCGATCAGATCAATGGTTTTGCAGAATGGACTTGCTCTTGATACCTTATTGGCAAAAGAGGGCGGAGTCTGCAGGATGCTGAAGGCGCAACATTGTTGCACTTACATTCCTGATAAAAGCGTAGAAATTAAGAAATATGTGCGAAATATAACTAATCTGGAAAAGGAACTCAAACCACTGGAGGTTGATAGTGCCTGGAAGAGACTAACTGATGGTCTCTCTTCTGTAGGTAGTTGGTTTTCTAACATAGGACGAAGTCTTGTTGGGAAAATACTGATGCCAATAGCTGGAATAAGTTTGATTGTGTTTATTATAATTATTTGCTGCAAATGTCAAAAGTGCAGAAAGAAGTATACTGTAAACAAGAGAGGAGTAAAGAGGAATATTGTCGAACTCGAATTAGAAGAGTTGAGAAGCCAAATCTATAAGAAGGCTAAGGGTTTCCATCCTAATAAGGATGCTGAGAAGAAGCTCAACAACAAATTTATTGAGATCGAGATGAGTGATATGTGAGAAAGGAAGTTGGCATCTGTTTCCATTAATAGTGATGATAGTAAATATCATCAAAGAGGGGATTGATGGAGCAAGGATTCGCACGTAAAGCGACTTGCTCACATTCATGAACCTCGTTTAACTTGTAATAGTACTAACCAATCCCGTTTGTCATTAATATCGCACTTTTTCAGTACACGCGGGTGTCTCAGAGATGCTTGCCTATGTGTCTATTAATCCCAATGAGGCTTGAATACTACAGCATCGCTGCTTCGCAGAAATCCAGTCTGCGCATGCGTCGGTCATACCCATGTGATGTGACGCACTCGCAGTTTTGGAAGGATATTTTCGCTCATGCGCATTATTGGTAAAATGGCCGCTTGTGTCTAAACACGCTCTCTGCTTGCCCTTGCTGCTTTTGCACAGCTGTCTATTTCTGCATAACTTCTAACCGCTATAGTTATTATAAAGTAAGGGGTGTAGTGTAGCTTATCATGGTGTACAGTGTATTCATTTTTTCTGTGTTTCTAATTTGTTTTCGCTTACTTTTCATGTACCGCGTATCTGTGGGCCTGGGAGTGGGGAGCCGCTCCATCTTTGAAACCTCTTGCACCCCTGTCATGTGATGAGGGACAATTCAAACCGCGCAGAAGCAAAACCCCGCCAGCTGGCTGCCGAAGCTGGGATGCTCATGAGAACCTGAACTGTGACCCAGCGAGAGGAGCCGAGCTGCACCTGAACTCGAAACAAATTGATACTTTACTGTGTGACCCATTGTATTCCTTGCTGTCTATGCCCTGGGAACTGGAATGTAAGGGGTGGGTGCTGAAATATGAATATTAAATATGGGAACCCAGAATTTTAGGTGGTGACAATGACCTAACCACCTCTCCTGACCAATCATAAGTTGGGGACCCTGTCACTTGCAACATTTGTGGGTGGTCTAGGGACCCGCAAATGGTATAAATAGTCTAGTTTTAGCTAGAGAAATTGTCCGACTTGTCTGAGTAGCTGACCTGTCACCGACCCTACGAACTCTATAGGTGATTGATACAGAGAGCTGCAGAGCACTCTGTCCGAGATTTCCACAAACTCCAAGGGGTGGAAATAGTCATAAGTGCTGGCGAAGCACTTTGCTGAGAGATTCGATAACCCAATCGGGGTTACTAGCGGATTCCCTGCAGAGTGGGAGTAGCGCAGGCGTTGCATCCGAAGCTGCAGGTGTTGGTCGTGCCCTTTGGTGAGCCCAGTCCTGACCCAAATCCTGAGGGGTATCCTGTCCTGATTGTCCGTGAGCTGTACCTGCTCACCTACTGGCATCCTAAATCCTTGAGGGTCCTTGTCCTCGCCTTCCCAAAGCTGACCTGTGGCCAGGGTTAGTCCTCATTCCTGTTTTAGGTAAATATAGTGTGGGTGTTTGTCTATCTATCCTCCTTCCTCCTACTCTTTTAATAAAGCCTCTATACCCATGATATTCTCTCTGTCATCTCCAAATGTCGTATATGCAAACTGTTTATTAGTTGTGTTCCATTTTTCCCCGTCCTGTAGGAGATATTTGAAATTTTTTCACTTAATTAGTATGATCAGATTTTCTTGGTGTTTTAAAATCAAAGTTTGAAGTTACAGTTAGACTAAGATTAGTTTGAATCACTGGTAGGACTCTAGCAATTCACTGACTAATGTGTTTGAAACTCACCTACCCTAGTATAAGCCTTAAACTGAATAGCATGTTCCCTGATACCCTTTCCCAGTAGAATTTCCACTCGCACTCAATGGTGCTTGCCCTCATCCATAGCTATATCATTGTTGTAATCCTGATTATTGACGTTTTGATTTGTATCAGCCTTATTCTCTTGTCACTTTGAATTTTACTTACTATATAAAAATCCTTGAAACCCTTCAGGTGTCTGTGGTCATTATAAAAATTATCAAAGTATTTATTTATTTATTTTATTTATTTTACAGATTTGTAGAGCGCATGGCTGCCCGTGAGCGTCCCAGCGCTAAGTGACAAGAACCTGATGAGGGCAAACCTCATGGGAATAGCCATGTTTTGAGTGCTCTGCGAAATGAGAGAAGGTTGGGTTGAGCTCTGAGGTTTGGAGGAAGCGTGTTCCATAGTTTGGACGCGTTGTATGAGAACAGTCTGCCGCCAGAGCGAGCTTTCCTAATTCTACGTACAGAGGCTAGATTGCAGTTGGAAGATCGAAGCGTTCTTGTGGTGGTGTGAGGTGAGATGAGGTTTTGTAGTATAGAGGGGGCCTTACCGTGCAGAATTTTGTAGGTAGTGCAGAGAGCCTTAAATTGTATTCTCTCCTGAATGGGGAGCCAGTGTAGGACACTCAAGGAGGGTTTGGCTGAGCAGCGACGATGGGTTCCTGTGAGAATGCGGGCTGCGGCGATTTGTACTGTCTGAAGTTTTGACAGTACTTTTCTGGGGGCACCTAGATACAGGGCATTACCGTAGTCCAGGCGGGACAGCACAAGGCCGTGGACAAGGAGTTTGCGGGACTGTGCCGGGAGTAGGGGTAAGATTTTCCTTGCTGACCTTAGGAGGCCGTGACATGTTCCAGCCGTTTTCCTTGCCTGGGCTGAGAAGTTGAGATCTTCGTCTAGCCAAATACCCAGGCTCTTAATTTCTTGTTTAGGAGCAGGGGGAGGGCCCATGGTTGAAGGCCATATGGATGTGGAGTGATAGAGGGATTTATTGCCCAGAATCTTTATCTCTGTTTTATCGTTGTTTAGCTTGAGGTGGGAAGTGTTCATCCACTTAGTTATTTCGATAAGACAGGTTTGGAGGTTGGGAAGGGAATGGTCTTGCTGGCTTAAGGATACCACCAGTTGAGTGTCGTCGGCGTAGGTCAGTAGCTTAATTCCAAAAGGGGCGACGACTTTCTCAAGGGGGGACATATAAACATTAAAAAGGGTCGGGCTCAAGGATGAGCCCTGAGGTACCCCGCAGCTGATGGCCGTGGATCTGGACGTAAAGGTGCCATCGGCCACCTGGAAGGATCTGTTCTTGAGGAAGGATTCTAGCCAGGCCAAGGCTGTTCCTGCAATACCAAGGTTACTGAGCCTTTGGATCAGTATTGAGTGGTTGACGGTGTCGAAGGCAGCGCTGAGGTCCAGGAGGATCACTGCCACTGATCCTCCTGAATCCATGATTTTCCTTGCCTCTTCGACTACCGCCAAAATTGCAGTTTCTGTGCTCTGGCCCGGCCTGAATCCCATTTGAGAGGGTTCCAATAGTCCATTAGTTTCGAGATGTTGGGATAGACTGTGGTTGACGTGCTTCTCGGCTATTTTACTAATGCCTGGGAGCAGGGAGATCGGTCTGTAGTTGCCTAATTCCAGCGGGTCAAGATGAGGTTTTTTGAGCAGTGCTTTCACCATTGCTCTTTTCCAGCTAGGAGGGACGATGCCAAGGGTGAGTGAGTTGTTGATCAATTTAGTCAGATAGGGTAGAATAGTGGGTCCGAATAGTTTCAGAATGTTAAGGGGAGCAGAGTCAGTGGGGCTACCACTTTTGATGGAATTAACTATGAGAAGAGTGGTGTCAGTTGTCAGAGGAGTGAGGGCTGACAGCTGAACAGTTGTTGCTATTTGTGGCTGAGAAGGCTGATCGGCGTCGGGGGGGGCTGAGTAGGCGTCCAAAGTAATAGGGGGAAGGGATTTGATGATGTTGATGATTTTCGAATTAAAGAATTCTGCAAGTTCGTTGCAGCGAGTGGCTGAGGGTTCTACCAGGGGAGGGGGCTCTGGCACTTTGAGAAGTTTCCTGGCTATTTGAAACGTTTCTCGTGATGAGTTGGTAGATGATCTTATTTTCTCCTCGAAATAGTTGACTTGAGCAGCTTTAAGTGCTTTTTTGTAGATGAGGAGGGTTATTTTGTATTTGGATTTTTTTGTGGGATCAAAGTTTTTCCTCCAGTCTCTTTCTGATCTCTTGCAAGCTTTTTTTAAAAGCCGCATTTCACCCGTGAACCAGGGGGAGGTGGCTTTGCTCCGTGGATTACTGGAGATTTTTTTTGGGAGAGTTTTGTCCAGAGTATCGCCTATCCATGCTGAGAATTCTGCGTTAGCGCGAATGGGGTTAGTATCAAGTTCAGGGGGGGAGCTCTCTAGGTGATGTTTCCAGATTTCTACATCTAATTTGGACCAGGAACAGGATGGCTTGCTAGGTGGGGCAGTAGGACGCAGAGTGCGAGTTAACTGCCAGTTGATTGGGACTAGATGATGGTCAGTCCAAGGTACCGGGATGGGATCGAGGACAGTGAGATCGATGATGTTGGTAGATACCGGATCCAACAGATGTCCCAGTGTGTGGGTGGGAAGATGGCCTAGTAACTTTAGTTGTAGAGTTTCGAGATCTGCTATCAGGTCGGCGGTTGGTTTGGCTTCCTTTTTATCAAAATGGATGTTCAGATCACCCAGGATCAAGCATGTGGAGTTGGTCGCAGCCAGTGTGTATGAATGCTCCATAAGGGATTCGCAGAATTGACCTAGGGGCCCTGGAGGGCGGTAGATGAGAAAGCCTGATATAGATTGACAGGGGGAGACCTGGATAGAAAACATGACGTTTTCACAGTCAAGGAGGGGACTGCCTTGAAAACGGCATGAGAAATGGTCTTTGTGAATTATGGCAATACCCCCACCTTTTCCCTTAGGGTGGTCCATATGGTGGATAAGGAAGCCTGGGGGTAGGGAGTTTACAATGTCGGGGTCAGAGTCCGGTCCTAGCCATGTTTCTGTTAAGAAGAGAGCTTCAAGGCCATAATTTTCCAGTAGTTGATAGATTTCTATGGAGTGCTTGGGAAGGGATCTACAGTTGATTAGGGCCATGCGTATTGGGATGGGGGAAGAGTTTTTAGGTACAGTGAGGGTGAATCTGTACGGGCAATGGGAGCATCGATTAAGGGGGTGGTCCCCGGGTACGCTATGTAGGCATGAGTCTTGTACCTTTTTATTAAGGTGAAGTAGAGCGTCCCTTTCGTAACTGCGCGCCTGGTCGGTGGTTGTAGTTGTAAGGTCTGGCTCTGCGCTCTGCCTAGCGTGGACGAGCGCAGACGAGCTTGCCTTAAGCGCGCCTTTGGCGCACCATCGGCGCGCCCACTGCGCTCGTCTGCTGCGCTTCCTGTACAGACACATGATTTATAGAAGGTGTTCTGTGCGTTGGAGGGGTGGGCGTGGCCAACAGGGGTGGGCGTGTCCCGTGGCTCCTCGAGGCCGGTGATGGCGGCGGGAGAGCTATTTCTGCCCTTAACAGCGTTCAAATCGGCTGTTGGGGAATGCAAGGTGAGTGCTGGGGGGTCGGTGCAGAATTCTTAAAAACAAAGTTATACACAAGTCTAAAAAGAATTAAGATTCCTGTGAGCAGCAGTATTGTGGAATGGATAAAGTATTTTAGGATTATTTTATCTCTTGTCCACTGATAGCTCCTGATTCATCGGGAGAATATGTGCCTGTGGTAAGTAAGGTACCTTAGTAGTAGAAAACACATAGAATTACTGATGGTGGTGTCTAAACTCGCCCGATTCACAAAAATACTGTCATAATCACGTCATGGGCCCAAATGCGTGAAATCTGGTAAAACTAAGAGTCGGCGACCTGCGCGCTCTATCACCTGGAGCGAACAAAGTGCCTCCTAAAGACAACAGCGGTCAGGGGGGGGGAAGGGGAGACCAGGAGGCAAGGTCACGACATAACAACCTCTGCATAGAGGCATATGTGGAGCAGCGTCTTGTGGAGCACTTCAGAAGAGAAACTTTCTCCACCACATTCACAGTTGAATGAGCCCACAGAACGCTGGCTCCCGGTTCAGCCCCAGAGCTCCGGCGCGGCTCATTATAGCCCAGCTTCTAAATTACCACGATCTGGACATTGCATTGTGCAAAGCCAGGGACATGGAAAAACAGCAATACCAAGCAATGTCGCTATCGTTCTTCCCTGACTTTACACCAGTAGCCCAGGAGGCCCGACGCAAATTTCAAGAAATCAAACAGACTTTGAAAGGAGCGAACATTCGATATGCCATGCTCTACTCCTCACGCCTTTGTCTTCAATTCAATGGTAAAATTCATATTTTCGATACGCCAGCAGATGCTGCTGAATTCTGGGAACATCAGAAACTGACCATAAATTCACCCCCTGGCACCTAGCCTTAATGATTGAGACTGAGCTGACACCCTGCCCATTGCTTGCGCTGATGGGATAGGTCCTCTCATTGGGGGATGGGATTCAACGCTTTACTACTATTGCCCTACTGCTGGCCAAGAGACACATTTTACCGCATTGGGGTGGCTCCACATTACCGATAGTAAAAGCCTGAATGAGAGATCTATTGTACTGTGACACTACTAGTGATGTATATTCTACGCGGCTGCTACCTCTTGCCTCCAGGCCAAAGAATATTTGGCAGCCGCTCTGCTCCTATTTGCTACCCCACCCTGAGCTGACTGATTGAAGCTCCCTTACAGTTGTGATGGATGCAATGCTTGCTGGCCTACTATGACATATGTACCCTCCTTTTTTGCTTGACTTCTCCTAGCAAACACCTGAATTGTTGTTTGGTTGTTCTTACTGTACCTGCCACTGAAGTATTATATGCTAATACCTAATCTACACGCTATGCACTGTATACGTTGCGACAATTATTTGTGATAAAACACAATAAAACCATTTTTTTCTTGAAGTGTGGTGTGTCATTAGTTTCAAACTGTACTTTACTGGGGAGACCAAAACAAGGTCATAACCACTCTGGTATTGCTTCCTTTGTTCTCTAAGTGGGCTCGATTTAGCAGAAATTACTATGATTTACATTCAACTGGTGTGGGCGCGGGGAAGCCCTCAATTCTTAGTCCCAAAGGACATCTCCATTATACACCCACAAGTGGATATGTTGTTATGGTGTTAAATCTCCATTTCACCAGGCAATGTATCCCAAGACAAGGTACCACACAACATATCAAACATACATACAGTTAAAAAAGTAAGGACAGACTCAATAAGTAATTCTAGTAAAGAATTAGAAAATTTGGATGGATTAGAAAACTCAAAAAGGTACAACATAGAATTTGTAAAGTGCAGATGCATAAGTCTTGCCTCGAAGGCACTCAGTAATAGGGCAATACATAATAATAAGCAAAGTCAACAATTATTCTAATGAGCATCAAAATCAGTAAGAAATCAGTCAGCATCCCTAGTAGCATCAGAAAAGTCTCATAAAAGTTCTGGCTCATTTCCAAATCTGATGGTTTCTAAATTAAATCTTCTAATGGGAATATATTGAACATGCACATTCATCATGGTGTGAGCAAAATGTATACAATTTCAACAAGTCAGAGCACATAACTGTTAAAAGCCATATTGTCTCACCACCTAAGCACTTGCCCACTAAATTAGTATTGATTCTGTCAGTGCTTAATTTATAAACAAATTAAGTCCCAGGGCCCTTTTCAGGAGGCCACTTCAGCTTGCACCACCCATTGACCCTGCCAGCGCTTCCAATTGTAGTACCAGCACAAGTACGTATCATCTCACTCCTACTAGTGTGATAATTCATGCAATGCCTGGCACCCAAAGCTATAATAATGGCTTGGGTGGCAGGCATTAGTCATTTTTATTGTACATTGAATTATAAAACAACTGCTGTTGTGCTAATTTCAGAATTAGAGAGACAGCTACACCATGTGTTGAACTGTCATAAGTGCTAGTGTTGATGCTCAAATTCCGGTGCTGACCACTAAAAGCCACCAGCTCAAATTAAGGACTGAATTCTGCCCACTCTATACTAATTTCATTGGGAGATGGCAGAACACTATAGTTATAAAAGAACAGTGAACAATTGTGAATAAATGCAATATCATGAGCACGCGGAATAGACCTTGAACAGTTGGAACATTACTGTGCTCATATTGGAAAAGTTTTCTTCAAAAATAGAAAGAACTTATTTCATATGTATACAGTGTTTATTCTCATACTTAGTTTTTCCTCTCCACCTTTGACTGACATAATATATTGCTTGACCCCTTCCCCCTCCCCCTTCATCCCCTCTTACTCATAGTTATGTTTATTGCAACCATTACATTTCCTTTCGTTTTATATTGCATTGTTGCTTAACTAAGATCTATTTTATCTACTGTATCGTTGTTCTTTTTCCTATGGTTTTCGATAAACTCAAACTTTAAAAAAAAAAGTGAGAACAACGTGGGGAAAGGAGTTGGCCTAAGGGATAGGGCAGGGGAGAGGAGTTGGTCTAAGGGCTAGGGCAGTCGACCTCAAATCTGGGGAACTGGGTTCGAGTCTCAGCAATGACGTTGAACATCCAGTGATTCTGGCCAAATCACTTAATCTCCCCGTGCAAAACTAAAATGAATGTCCTCATGTAACGCAACAGGTGCTGTGTAAAGCGCACTGATACCTGATACCTTCGGTTCAAGTTTGCGCTATATAAAACTCTGTAAAATAAAATAAATCAATTTGGAAATAAACAAACATAACTTTGCTTGACAGTACGCAGCAGAAGTAATAAACAGTGAATGTGCAGGGTGAGACGTTCATTTTCAACAAGATGGTGTTGAAGCCTACTGCACTGTTTGTAGCGAAATTGTTTCAAAATCAGTAACAACATATACGTTTATACATGTGAATTCCAATATTAATCCATATTCTGCACATTGTTGCTAATGCCAAATGTTATGAATGCACAAAGCTGCCACACTGGTATTTGTATAGAAAAGCATTATGGGCAAAAAAGCCACCCCCATCAAATATGGCTTTAGTAATCACTTGGGATGAGATAAGTTGAGGCATTGCTCCCATCATTATTTTATAAACCCCAGTGCCATTTCTACAGTTGTGTAGATAAAGGTGCCCATTACAACAATGGTTGACAAGAATCCATGTTTACTGGGTATCGGCCAATTGTCAGTAAACTGTAAACAGAACCTTGCAACTTCCTCAAAGAAGTTAACGTGACTGCAAATATAATTTACAGTTATCACAGCATGGACTACGTTTTCTAATCTTTCTGCATCTTTGATTGTAAACAAAACTTTTCTAAAGTTACCAAAATCAGGAAAGTAATCTTTACAGAATGACACGTTATTTAGTCACCAGGAGCAGGATTGCAGAAATAGCCTTGTGATTACTACAGTAATTTAATGCTGTTTTCTTATCGCAGAGCAATTTGTTATTAAGGGAATAGCTGAAAACATTTGCATGATGACTTCTGTAATAACCATTGCATGGTTGCAAAGGCAATGTCCTTACAATATAATGTGGATATTCCCTCATATTGGTCAGTGCATTACCCCATGACCATGAGGAAATGCCTTTGCCCTGTTGCCTGGTATGTTACAGAAATGGACACACAAGCTTAATTAAATTCAATTCAATTCAATGAATTTATATAGCGCGCTACATACCCAGAGGGTCTCAAGGCGCTTGAAGAAGGGTGGGGAATTACTTGTCGAATATCCAGGTTTTAAGTTGCTTTCTGAATGCTAGGTGGTTCTGAGTGAGGCGAAGGTGAATGGGAAGTGAGTTCCAGGTTTTAGCCACCAGGTAGGAGAAGGATCTTCCTCCCATGGTGGTTTTGTTAATGCGGGGTACAGCGGCAAGGGCTTGGTTGGAAGAGCGTAGCTGGCGGGAGGGGGTGTAGAAGGAAAGTCGTGTGTTGAGGCCTTCGGGTCCAAGTTCGTAAAGAGCTTTGTGTGCGTGGGTTAGGAGGCGGAATGTTATCCTCTTATTGACGGGGAGCCAGTGGAGGTCTTTCAGGTGACCAGAAATGTGGTGTTTACGTGGGATGTCTAGTATGAGTCTGGCTGCTGCGTTCTGGATGCGTTGGAGTTTTTTCTGAAGTTTTGCGGTGGTACCTGCGTATAGGGTGTTTCCGTAGTCCAGGGGGCTTGTAACCAGTGCGTGGGAGACCGTTTTTCTAGTTTCGGTGGGGATCCAGCGAAAAGTTTTTTTGAGCATGCGGAGAATGTTGAAGCAAGATGATGAGACGGCGTTGACTTGTCATCGAGAGTGAGGAGTCCAGGATGACGCCCAGGTTCCGTGCGTGGTCCGTCGGGATGGGTGCTTTTCCAAGGGCCTCTGGCCACCAAGAGTCGTCCCTGGCGGAGGGGGGTGTACCTAAGATAAGGACTTCTGTTTTGTCTGAATTCAGTTTCAGACGGCTGTGCTTCATCCACCCGGCTACTTCTTTCATTCCTTCATGTAGGTTGGTTTTGGCGGTGTTAGGGTCTTTGGTGAGTGAGAGGATCAGTTGAGTGTCATCAGCATAGGAGATGATGTTGAGGTTGTGTTGGCGTGCGATGGACGCGAGGAGGCTCATGTGTACGTTGAAGAGGGTGGGGCTAAGTGAAGATCCTTGTGGTACTCCGCAAATGACTTCAGTGGCCTCTGACTTGAATGGTGAGAGGCGGACTCTCTGAGTTCTTCCGGCAAGGAACGAGGTGATCCATTCCAGTGCTTTTCCTTGGATTCCGATGTTTCTGAGGCGTTGTAACAGGGTGCTATGACAGACTGTGTTGAAGGCTGCGGAGAGGCCGTGGAGGATGAGGGCGACTGTGTCTCCATTGTCCAGTAGAGTTCGAATGTCGTCTGTTGCTGTGATGAGGGCGGTCTCGGTGCTGTGTTTGGCTCGGAAGCCGGATTGTGAGGGGTCAAGGGATTTGTTGGTTTCGAGGAAGGCGGCGAGCTGGTTGTTGATAGCTTTCTCGATGACTTTGGCCGGTAAAGGAAGCAGCGAGATGGGGCGGTAGTTTTTGAGTTCGGTGGGGTCAGCTGTGGGTTTTTTCAGGAGGGCGCTGAGTTTGGCGTGTTTCCAGCTTTCCGGGAAGGTGGCGGAGTTGAGGGAGCAGTTGATGACGTCTCGGAGGTGTGGTGCTATGATGGAGTCTGCTTTGTTGAAGATGTGGTGAGGGCATGGGTCTGTGGGGGATCCTGAGTAGATGGAGTTCATCAGGCGGATGGTGTCCTCAGTGGTGATTGGGTTCCAGTCATTAAGGATGTTCAAGGGGGGTGAAGGTTCAGCAGAAGGTTGTGTGGGTTGGTCTCCGGGTTGGTTGTCGAAGCTGTTGTGGATGTCTGCGATTTTGTCGTGGAAGAACGAAGCTAGGGAGTCGCAGAGGGTTTGAGAGGAAGTGATGTTGTTGGAGTTGGCAGTGGGGTTGGTGAACTCTTTGACGATGTTGAATAGTTCCTTGCTGTTGTGGGCGTTGTTGTCTAGTCGGTCTTTGAATGCGGCTTTCTTGGCAGTTCGGATCAGTTGGTGGTGTATGCGGGTGGCGTTTTTGAAGGTGTCCCTGGTGCTGGTGTTTGGGTCTTTTTTCCAGGCCTTCTCAAGGGAGCGACAGAGTTTCTTGGATTTCTTAAGATCATTGTTGAACCAGGAGGCGTTTTTGCAGCCTAGTTTGATTTGACGTTTTTTCAAAGGTGCTAGGTTGTCGGCGCTGTTGGTTAGCCATTGAGTGAGGTTAATGGCTGCTTGGTTGGGGTTCGAGGAGTGGGCGTGGGGTTTTGAAGAAGCAATGAGGTGATCTGGTCGATGGTGATTTTGTTCCAGTTTCTTCGTAGAGTAGGTTGAGGATGGTTGTGGGTTGTGGTCTTTTTGTAGCTAAAGTGAACGCAGCTGTGGTCCGTCCAGTGGAGAACTGTGGTGTGACTGAAGGAGATATGTTTGCTGGAGGTGAAGATGGGGTCGAGTGTGTGACCTTCGTAGTGAGTGGGGGTATTAACGAGTTGTTTGAGTCCGAGGTTGGCGAGATTGTCCAGAAGGGTGGTGGCGTTGCGGTCGTTGCTCTTTTCCAGGTGAAAATTGAGGTCTCCCAATAGAATGTAGTCCTCGGAGGGGAGGGCGTGTGGGGTGATAAAGTCAGTGATGTCTTCACTGAATTGTGCCCGGGGTCCTGGTGGCCTGTAGAGGAGGGTGCCTCTGAGTGTGGTCTTGGGGTCGGTGTGGATCTGGAAGTAAAGGTGTTCGGCGCTAGCGAGGTTGGCGTCTGAGCTGGTTGAGATGCGGATGGAATTCTAGTGGACGATGGCGATGCCTCCTCCTGTATGGTGGGTGCGGTCTTTTCGGATGATCTTGTAGCCTTCCGGGATGGCAATGGTGATGTCTGGGGCTGAGGAGGCGTTCATCCATGTTTCTGTTAGGAAAGCGACGTCCGGAGAGATGGTGTCTAGTAGATTCCAAAGGTCGATTGCGTGTCTGTGGACCGAGCGGGTGTTGAGCAGGATGCATTTAAGGTGGTTGGTGTCGGATCTCTGTTTGGTGTTTGTGGATGAGGAGTTGGTCTTGGTGCCGTCAAACTTGCATGAGTTGCATGTGAAGGGTCCATGGGTGTGTCCAGGAGCGGCTAGGGTGCAGTTGGGGAGTCGGCCGGGGTTTAGGGCTAAGAGGGTGGAGGCGTCGTATGAGATGCGGGTGGGGTGGGTGGGACAGGGGCCAGGGGGTCTGGCGCTGGGCGTGATCCAGGCGCGGACGGGCGTAGACGGGCTTACCTTTGGCGCACCTTCGGCGCGGCCGCAGCGCGTGGACGCTGCACGTGTGGACATCTGACATAAATGGAGAGTGAAAGGGGCGGAGCGTGGGAGGGGCAGCAGGGAGGCGGTAGCGGGGATGCGGGGCGGGCCAGGGGAAACCAACAACAAAATGGAGGGTCAAAGGGAAAGCGAGACAGGGGCAGCAAATGCTCAAATGCGCCGAGTGTGCAGTCTATTGAAATAATATGCAGAACAGCCTCAGCAAGGTCGCGCTATGATGTATCTCAGATAGTGCTGCGCTATGCGTGAGAAACGCTAAAATGCTACGGAGACCGGCAAAACAATGCGATGGCAATTACAGTTGTAACGATACCGGTAGTGAATGAAAGCCGGATCCAGTAAGGTGTTGCAGCACAGAGCGTCGCAGGAACGCACATGCTGAATGATACTCAAAGTGTGTGCAAAGTTGTTGTGTAATCCGTGTGCATTTTTGCAGGACAATAAAGGGTCCCACAATGGGAGTGCAATTAGAGACTGCATCCACCAATGAACGTCCCCTCCTATGTCAGGACAATCTGTTCTTCCAGAGACACCGTATGAGCCAGACTGTCACAGCATGTGCCAGTCAGCGTCAATGTCTAAGCAGCGGCACATTGTACCCTCACCTAGGATGTGGGTGGACTGTTTGGCATGACTGTAGTGATGTTAAATGATGAACAGGTCACGTAGGTTCTTGTAGAAAGATGCATTTATTTATTAAGTTGGCATGAGGTGGTAGTTCAAGATAGAAAGAGTAATTACAAGGTAAATCCCCACCAGGAGCTGTAACCAGTCAGCTCAATCCTCAGCTCCCAACTGACTCTAGCATCAGAACATAATATTCCAATCAGACATCCTGTGTGGTAACATTCCATTTGATGAGATAGGTAAAACAACTAGAAAGCCAACACTACACATCTTCCCCTTTTATACATTTTGCAATTGCAACCAAAAGTTAAGATGTGAACAAAGCAATTACAAATAATAACCAGATATAAGGAAGATAAATAGAAACAGAAGTAGGAATGGGTTATGAAAAAAGTGAACGGAAGGTACGAAGAAACGGGAGTAGAAATGGATACATACACAGTGAAGAAGGCAAACACAGTCATAAAAAACAGTAGACAAAAGAAGAAATAAATGGAGAAAGTTTAAACAGATAAGAATCAAGAGAAGTTAAGACTAGAAAAATTACAGTAACATCTAAGATTTGGAAAATCAAGCAAGATCAAAACCAAGAAGAATGAACAAAGAAAAATCAAGCAAGATCAGAAGCAAGAAGAATCAACAGAGAAAAACAAACAAGATTAGAACTAAGAAGAATGAACAAAAACCAAATGAAAATACAAAAGAAAACACATCTTCTCCCTAAAGGAAACGAAGAAAACGAAAATAAAAATATGGACACCGAACACAAAATTCACGGAATCAACAAACACACCAATTGGCCAGACTGGCGTAATTGAGAAACAATGAACCGAGTAGTGAAAGGTAGAACCAAGTAAAGCACAAATATGAGAAAGTAAAAATAAGAAAAATGCTCTTGCATGAAAAAATTCGAAATTTCAGAATCATAGGAGGAAAGGTGAACATTAACATCCAACAAGAGCATGAACAGAAGAAAGGTTGCCAGCAAGAATTATTAATTCTGAATGAAACCTGTAAAAACGGTTAGAAACTGGCATAATAAACATAAAACAGAGCTACTCGCATATAACATTGAGTAAAAGTTGCCAGAAAAAAAAAAAAAAGGTAGTGAAAAACTGGCATAATAATCTCTCAACAACATCACATGCATATAACCCTAACTGGCATAATAATCTCTCAACAATATCACATGCATATAACCCTAACTGGCATAATAATCTCTCATTAATATCACATGCATATAATCCTGAAGAAAAGTTACCAGAAGAATAATTAATTCTGAAGGAAACCTGTAAAAACAGGCGAAAAACTGGCATAGTAATCACATAACAGAATTACGTGCATGTGACACTAAAAACTTTTAAGTAATAAATGAATAATGACAATTCATGTAACGCACGTCTACGTACATGAATAGTCTTGAAAACTTTGCGCAAAGGAGAAAATCATAGAGCTCATATATAATCAATAAAATAAGGTTTAGTGCACTGACCCTTTAAAACTGACGTCAGCAATCAATTAATAAACCGGTAAAATGTAGACAATATAGGTCCACTCATAAGAGAAACGGAACCATTTACTATAAAATATTCTGTATACCAGAAAAAACATTGAATAAGCAGAAAAGAATACATCAAATAATCACTTGTACTATGCATAGCTCATAAAATCCAATGTACCAAATGGAGAACACCTGTGAGAACAATAAAATAAGAAACTAAAATAAATAAGGTAGTCACCGTTGACTATCTCCATCAATAATACAAGAAAATGGTATAGAAGTGCAAGTCAATGATAGCTGTGATAATAAAACATTTGTGACAATTTAAAAAAAAAAAAAATTTTAAACCTTTATTTGACATTTTCAACCAGATACAGACACGGGCCTACAACCCCCAGGGCTGGCCGCTAAGCAATTGCAACACAATACTACGATCAAAACTTCAGACCCAGCCTCCCGGGGAGCATAGTCGCTACATCCACAATGCGTACTGGTTGGAAGACATATCAAATTGGAAACAGGATACAAAGGTTTCATTTTATAATATAAGATAGAAGGATCAGGTGCCATACAATATCTCAAGCTACGAAGTGGGGGCGAGCGAATTAGCAGTGTGTCCACAGGTAATTCGTTTTCATGTAGGTCATTGGCGTTTAAGCAGACGACACCCGGATAAACAAGCATACTATTACGGTTCGCGCCAACATTTATGCCCGCCCCGTGGCCCCGAAACATCGCGAGAGTTGAGGCACAGATGTGAAAGCAGAGATGGACCAAACAATGAACCCACTACACTGACCCAGAAAAAGAGAAAAGAAAAGGCTAAAGAGAGATAAGAAGGAAAAAAAGGCCATAGAAACAAATAAAAAACAAAACACCCATCCCCCAACCCCCCACCCTGTACCCCTGCAGATGACTACGGCCTACCCCCTAGCAGCGTGCCTGTCGCCCAAGAACCGAAACCCGAAAAATAGAAGAAACAGGGAAAAAAGGAAAAGAAATTAAACCCCACCCGAAGAGGGGAAATGGAGGAGGGCTTTATTCAACGCACTCCCGGTCTCTCGCCCCCGTCCTAACCAACCCCGCCCCGGACTCCGTTAATTCAATAAAACAATCCCGTAAACCATAATACCACGATGAACAACCCAGACAACAATCTCAGCCTTGGCCCCGTCGATGAAATTCGCTGAGTCCGTAAGGGGAAGAAAGCCCTGTCCTCAAAATGTCGAATGGTACACAAAAGTTGGCAGAACAGGGGTCCAAAGATGAAAAAAGAACGGCAGGTCCCAAATTAGTCGGCTGGTACCAGAGATGCCCCTCCCCGTCTCCGAAGCCAGGCTTTATCCCATCCGCCGTCTTGATAGACCGACTGGGGAGGGGGGTCGACACAGTCCAAAACAGTTCACAGTACCAATTAAAAGGAACCGAAGTGGGGACAGCATGTAAATGTTCCGACAGTTGCAAAACCGGGGATTCTAACGGATTAATTGAGTCACCAAGCACAGTACTTTCGGGTAGCTCCACTGCGATAGGGGCAAATACAGCTTCCAGCGCCGGGTCTAAGTACGCCACCGGGGCGTCAATCGAAAGGCGAGCTGGCCGCCGGGTCTCGGGCGTCAAGTCAGGATCCGGTCTCAATCCTTTGATTCCATCCGCCGCCAACAACAGGCTGCAGGTCTGAGCTTTAACAGTCTCCTGCAGTGCCACAAGGGCCTCCAGCACCGTCCGCACTGACGGGCCACTTTGAGCCTGCTCCGTCAGCCTCCATTTTCCTTCAGGTATGGTGGTCCCCACGGAGAGGCACCTTCTCCGGGGGAAGATTAGGTGGAGCAGGAATGAGCCATGAGGGACAGACTGTTAGCGTGCAGTAGCGCGTAGTGAGATTCCAGCCCAAGGGGCACCGGCGATATGGATGCCGGACCCCCGGTCCGGGACCCTGGCAACACAGCACCGTGCGTCAATCGTCACCTCACCTCCTATAGAGCACCAGGCAGCAGATGGTAGCAGAGCAATCCCAAAATTCTGAATGTTCCAGAGACCGGACCCAACCACCTTCAACAGTCCGTTGTTGTTCAACTCGGACCCGGCTAGGCCAGTACTTGAGACCCTGGCTGCTCGGCTGGGTTAGGCCTCAAATCAGTCCTAGACGTTACTCCGCTCCACGATGTCGGAGAAACTCCGGGATCACATCATCAGAGTGCAAATCGGGTCACACACGGATCCGGGGCAGGAAATCAGGATAAGTGGCAGGATAGTAGAGCGTAGGACGGAGGTCAGCGGAGCCGGGAGACTATGCGGCCATCTTGGTTGGTGTTGTGGCTCCTCCGCCCATTTGTGACAATTTTAAGAAAATGCAACCTGAAGAAAAAAAAAATATTTGCTGCCTCGCCCCGCAAACACAATAATTATGAATAGCTGAACTTGCTGTAAAATATAAATGCCTTTGATGGTGTGCATGTCACCGAAAACATGCATGGCGTTGATGTTGTTGCACTGCCATAAAGCATATAATTAAAATAGAACTCGCTATCAAAATAAATACCTCTCATGGTGTGCATGTCACCGAAAACATGCAACGTTGAAGTAGTTGCACTATAATCACAAATGATAAGAATAAAACAGTACTTGGGATGCGAGTGAAGGAAAACCACTAAGATTACCAATATCCTTGCAACGTGGTTGTCAGCTAAAATCACGAAGGTCCAGTGCTGCCAGATAAAATGGAGGCACGCAGATCGACATGGCGCAGGGTGGTTCAAGATGGGTCTGCGCTCCTCGAAGCTTTTAGAGCGTAGGCACGTCATAGGAGAGAGTGCAGGCGTCATCCCGAAGAGAGGAGAAGCTGGAAGCTGGAAGCCACATGAAGATTGCATGCGTCATCAAGAATAAATGACAGCACAAAAGGTGAGCGCAAGCCCTCTTGCATAATTTTAAACTTTGTAGAAGGCTGTTCAACTGCCTATGGATGTTACTCAAAAGGAGGCATAACAATATAATAAAATTAAACCAAGATTCATTGTAAATGTTCATCATACATAGATGCGAGCAGAATGAGACACTTTTTCCTTAAACTTCAACTGCACTTAAAAAATGAATTTCGCTTGTAGGTAACAGTGAACGGTAAGTTTGTTGAGGCAGATGTCAGGAAACGAAAGCAGAGAAGCAGCACACGTAGGAAAGGCTCTTCATCCGACATCAGCAAAGTAGGATATACATTGCCGGCACATAAATCAGCTGGTCAATACATCAGAAGCAGTCTTCACTCATCAACAGCAATTTAGAAAAGCAACCCAGGCTTATTTTCAGGTGTAGCAGTTGACAAATTAAAATCATAGCCTTATAAATCATGGACTCGCATGTCAAGTAGGCTTACACATAGGCAGGCTCATAAATTAGGTGCAAAAGCTATTAAATCAGGTGCAGTCACTTTTCAAACAGGTGAACCAGTTTTTTAAATCAGGTGGAGCAACTTTTAAATCAGGTGCAGCAGTAGATAACTTAACATTTTAGAAAGCAGGGACTGGCAGATTAGTTGGAGGACGACCAAAAGAGTGGAATGGTCACTGGTGGGGATTAATAACGTGCCAGTTTGCTAAGAAGTTGTTTGAAGAAGGGGAAACTTAATTGGTTACCTTGATTGAAGAAAGTTCATGTTACAGTTGCTTGTAAATATGAAGAAAAAAGTCCAAAACGTCGCCAATTGTAGTGATGTTAAATGAAGATCAGGTCACGTAGGTTCTTGTAGAAAGATGTATTTATTAATTAAGTTGGCATGAGGTGGTAGTTCAAGATAGAAAGAGTAATTATAAGGTAAATCCCCACCAGGAGCTGTAACCAGTCTGCTCAATCCTCAGCTCCCAACTGACTCTAGCATCAGAACATAACATTCCAATCAGACATCCTGTGTGGTAACATTCCATTTGATGACATAGGTAAAACAACTAGAAAGCCAACACTACAATGACCCTCCGGCATGGGGTCATTCGAGGCCCTGAGGGATACTGACATTGAGACAAGCAGCAGCAAGTGATCCGCAATTGTGTGTTTCCACCTTATGTGGTTGCTCTGTAAATAGTCGATTTTGTGTAATAAGATCCACAATGTCAGTGTATACTGGACAAGCCCATAGATGGTGTGCACTGGCTTAAACCAGAGCCAAGTTCCCGGTACGATAATCTGGCACTGGAATGTGTTAGTAGCTGGCTACATACAAGGCATAGCCTACATAGAGTAGTAAGATTTGCTGCAACCTTTATTAATGAAAACAGAGGACGCTCCAAGGGAGTCAGGAAGAGAGAATTTGTTTGTAGGGTAGTCCCTAAAAAGAGCATTAATGTGTGTGGACTATAGTTGTCCTTTATCATTGAAAGGCTTGCCATACAACAGAAACTCTCAATCGGCCTCATTTATGAGGCCGTGCGTCACTTTTACGCCACTGGTGCGTCACTTTTTGTGACACCAGTGGCGTAAAACATGCACCTTCTTGCTCCATATTTACAAAGTGACGCATCTAGGTAGATGCGTCACTTTTTAAACCCCTGCGCCACATTATACCAGCGCCAGGCATAATGTATGCAAGGGGGGCGTATTGACGGAAGGAAGGGGCGTAGAAGTGACGCAGTGAAATCTATGAGATTTCACTGCGTCACTTTTAGGAAGCCGTTGCGTCAAAATCTTGCGCCTGCCTCACAGCAGGCGTAAGACTAATGCAGGCCCTTTCACATGGGTCTTGCCGCATGTGAAGGGACGCATTGCTGGAGTTGCGTCACTTTTGTGACACACTCCAGCAATGCGTCACTTTTGCGCTTACAGATACGTCAGAAATACTGACGTATCTGTAACTCCTTGCGGCATGATGCATCATACATTAAATATGACGCATCAGGAATGTCGCAAGGAGTGCGCACTGAGAAGTGACGCATCGCTGCTTTCACGCAGCGATGCGTCATTTCTCATAAATTAGGGCCAATGTGTTTTGCAGCAGCTCAGCTTCTTTGACAGAAAACATAAGTAAGTAGGAGGAGGTTTGGAACTAATTAAATTTAGCCTGCCCTGTGTACACTCTTTGATCCATTTTATGGAACCCATTGATTGGATTCCAGTAACACTTAACGTAAGTATGACAGCTATGGTCAGACACTTCTTTGAGCATCTTGGCTTGCCAAACGGAAGGCCTTTTCCAAGCTTGGCAGAGCTTCCAGAATAGGTTCTTATTTTTGAGCTGGAAACCCTACACCAATAAGCTCTGAGACAGTTCCTTGTTGCTAGATGGTACTCAATCTGCCTGATCTGAAGCAGCATAAAAATTACCATTCTTGGAAATGAGATTGCTGTGGCTCAAGGTTTGATGTTACTGTGGGATACTTATTAAGAAATGAGAAATTCTTTATTGTATAGTTAATAAAAACCGTTACAATATACCAATTAATAAAACCACTTTCCTTTGCACACTATTATACATAAAATACAGGTTGTAAAACTACCATTGGTAAAAAAGATAAAAAACACAGCTACAGGGGTTTTCCTATGCTACTTGATAGCTTGTGATTTTACCCCAATGTTTTTTTTTTCTCGATATAATAAATAGTTTTGGTAACAGATTATAAATCAGCCAGTGCTGTTCGCAATATCAGAGTTCAAAAGTTCGGGTTCATATTAACTTTTAAGTACATTTTCAAAGTTGATTACATATTTAATAATTCGACAGATGAATTGAGGATCCTCTGAGTCCAGCACATTTAATATCGCTGAGCGGCATGTGCGAATACCTTTTGCATTGTACTTTTCCTTGTGGGATACTTATTGCAATTCGGTAGAAAGTCTGAGTTATATGCCAATAACGTAAAACATTTATCTAAATGACACCTTTTGCTGTTATGGCTAGTACATGACTGTACAGCAACCTTTTCTTTGGAAATCTTGTTCCAAGAAAACCAAAGTTTGAACATTCTTCAATAGAAGTTTTTCTTCTTTTTTTCTGAGTTTCATATAGCGCGAACTCGACCAGAAGGTATAGGAGCGCTTTACATGAGCACCAGTTACGTTACATAAGGATACATTCACTTTTGCTAGGCACCGGGAGATTAACTGCTAGATTCATCAAGGTAAATTGCGCTCGCAAAGGGCCAGATTTTGAGAATCTGGCCCTTTGCGAGTGCAATACTTGCATTTGGGATTCATCATCCCAAATGCAAAAATCGCTATTTGCGAAATCGCATATTTGCGAGGAATTGGATTTAAGGAATCTCTATTAGAGATTCCTTAAATGCAATTCATTAACCAATTTGAAATTGCGAATTCGCAATATTTGGTCGCTATTTACCACGAAGTCTGACTTTGTGGTAAATAGCGAAAAAATAGTAAAAAGCACTTTAGTGCATTTTTCTCTGTAGCATGTTACACACACACATGTCCTTTGGACATGTGTGTGCGCAACACCTGTGTAAATTTGCATTTCAGGGGTGCTGCAGGGTGTCCTTTGGACACCCCTGGCACCCTTGAAATCGCTATCTTATTTGCGATTAGCTAAGTGCTAATCGCATATAAGGAATACTCCCCATTCATTCCTATGGGCCTTTTGGCCCATAGGAATGAATGGGGAGTTATTCCTTATTTGCGATTAGCAATTTGCTAATCACAAATAAGGAATGTGTAGGAATCGCAATTTATTTTGCGATTCCTACATGAATCCCGTTTTGCGGATTTGTAATAGCGTTCCTTATGAATCGCTATTAAAGACTCGCAAAACGGGTCTTTGATTAATCTAGCAGTAAGTGATTTGCCCAGAATCACAGGATGTTGAGCGTCATTGCGGGGACTCGAACCCGGTTCACCAGATTTGAGGTTGACAGCCCTATCCCTTAGGCCATATCCTGCATTGAGAAAGCAAAGCTGGGTGGAATCCACTAACCCATTGTTACAAAGATGATGCAACCTGCTTCAATCATTGGCAACACCTGCTCGCACACCAGCCTTTTAGTTGAAAACAAAGTATCTTACTTTGAACACCTAAAAAGCTGTTCTAATGTTATGAATATCTAATCAGACATCAAGTGAAACTAACTCTTATATGACAAATTTGAGCTTCATAAATGTTTCTAAATGCAGAGCACATTTCTTTGGCTGAGGCACCCGTTCCTGCAAGCAGGTTGGGTCCCCTCCTGACCTAACCTGACCACTGAGTCCTAGATAGTGATTACTTAAAAATTGGCGGTATTTAAACATGAACCATAGTATTGCATTGTGGGTGAATTATTGTAATGCGATCTAAATGTAATGTACATTTATTTGATAAAGTGCACAATTACCAGAAGGTGTCTTAGAGCTTGCGGTTAATCGCCAGAAGTCAATGGAGAGACCGCTGATCTCTGGGCTTACCTGAAAGAATCAGTGCAGAGTCATATTTTTAACTGTTTCCTAAGCTGCAGCAAGTTGGGTTGGGATCTGAAATTTAGAGGCAAAGAGTTCCAGAGTTTACTAGTGCCGAAGGCGAAGGTCCTCTCACCCCATCCAGCTTTGTTTATTCTGGGAACAGTTGGCAATCTGGCTGAACTAGGTCTGAGGATCCAATTGTGAGCGTACATGGAGAATATTTTCTGAAAATATTCTCTCCTGGTGCGGTGCAAGGCCTTATGGACCATACTCAGTACCTTAAACTTGATCCCGTTATCACTGTGAGCCAGTATAGACCCATCAACGCTTGAGAGATAGGGGCAAAATCAATGTGGCATCTACATTTTACAGGGACTGGAATTTTTTCACCAATTGCATCCTTGAGAATGATGAATCCAGCAGAATAAACGGGAAAATCTTCTTTAATGTCATTAGCAGAACGAATCACAACGATGAAATTTGGTTTATTTTATCTGAGAAGCACAGTTTGGTATAAAAAAAACTGACACCCAGATTACTGGCTTTTTAAACGGGAGTAGGAAGGGGCAAAGATCAGGTGGCCACCATTACGTGTTCCAAAAGCAGATGTGATTCATAAAAAAACAAAGTTCAGCTTCAAGCAGTTTTCCTGCATCCACTTAGCAGCGTCAGACATGCAGCAGCAGAAATGTATTACCTCCTTTTCAACATCAGATGATATAGACACCGCAGCTTTATCAGAGGAGTAACAGAGACATTGAAAAGTGTGGGGCTAAGGAAAGACCCCTGAGGCACCTCACGGGGAGGGACAAGGGGTCTGAGATGGAATCTCTTAGCTCCATGGTCTGCTGCCTGTCATGTAAGAATGAGCTCAGCAAGGCCAGTACTGAATTGTCAAAGCCTAATGACTGATGCCAATTTAGGAGGTGCAAGTAGAGGAAGGTATCAAAGGCAGCAGATAGATCTATTAGAATCAATGCCGCCTTTCTGCCATTGCCCACTACCATTCTCAATTCTTTGGTGGCTGCTATCAGGGCTGATTTGGTACAGGGGTTTGCTCTTAAACCATACTGTGAGGCTACAAGAAGGTTCTAGAAATGATACAATTCCTCATTCATGCCTTTCTCTAATATCTTCACCGGAAATGGGAGGCGAGATATAGGCCTGTAATTCTTACATCATTCGAGTCCAATGAAGGGTTTTTCACCAAAGGTAAAATAGAGGCTTTTTTCCAAATAGCCGGGAACTGTCCTATGGTCAATATCTTAGGTAGTCATTACGATGGCAGTCGGACTTTCGTCCGACTGCCATTGCAGCGATAATGGGACCGGCTGCCTAGGAGGCTGCCTACCCACCTACCGCATTACGATGCGACCGCCACTGCGGCGTTCGCACTGGCCATACTTTAGATTGCGGCGGGTGCTGCTGGCTGCAGCACCCGCCGCAATGTAAATAGGCCACTGTTTACATTTTTCTGCACTTCGTGGCAGGCACAATGCAGTGCCTGTCACATGGTGTATGGAAATATAGTGGGGCAACCCCCAAGAGACAGTGCCTGGTCTGAAGGGGGGGGCCCGCTCCGGGCCTCAAAGGTCCCTTTCCGCCAACTTGTTCATGGCGGGTTAACACAGCAACAAAACACTTTCCACATAGCAGAGCAGCAGCAATGCTGAGCAATGTTGCTGCTCTGACAGGCGGTCGGAAAAGGACGGCCTGTCAGAACCGTGGCTATCAGTCTTTCCGACCGCAGCACTTCCCCAACGCTTCTCCCCGCCATCATGATATTGCATTTCAAAGGCGGAGGGCCCGCCACCGATTGGCTGTCGGTGACCGGCATTCCGCCATCATAATCAGGCCCTTAGTTAGTAAATCTGAAAGAGGTCTGGCTACTAAGCTAGAGATCTCATGTAGGACCTGAGGGGGGCATGGGTCTGAGGGGGGCCTCAGATTTGGTTAGGTTGGTGAATGTAATCATTTTTTCTTTAGATCGTGGGCTACATTTTTCAGAATTTGTATCATCTGGGCTTTTGAGGGATAGTTGGGTATCTAGAACTTCTGCGGGGCTAGAAGATATCCTGCACATGTTTTCTGATTTTGATTGAAATCTTAGAAGATATTAACTTTGGTTTGGAAGAAATCTGCAAGTTGATTGCAGAAGGATTGGTCGGAGTTAAATGTGCTGCCATTACTAAAATTCAACAAGGTCTTCATTGTTTTGAATAGTTTTCTGGTGGTACCTTTAGCTGAGTTTATCTTTTCAGCAAAAGTATTTGGACTTAGCTTCAATGATTAGAGCCTTATAATCCATGAGATACTTTTTTCACTTAGTCTTTTCTTCCAGGCAATACTATTCCCTCCATCTACACTCTTGGAGTCTACATTTCTGTTTGATGGGTTTTAAATTCTTGTGAATACAAACAGCCGGAGGGTTTTATAGTCCTATATAGGAAGTGGTATTGATAGAATCATGTGGCTCTGGCCTGTGACCTCTGTGTTTTTTGTTTTTGTTTTGTGCACCAGAAGACCAGGTTTGTGCTATTATTGTTCAGTTGGTGAATTCGAAGCAAAAAGACAGAGATAGGATACATATCCATTAGATGCTAGTGTATGGCTGAATAGAAAATGTGCAAGTGCAGTGTGGTCTATGTGGAAAGTGTTTTGTTGCTGTGTGTTAATTGCAGAGATTTGCAAATCATATCTTAGAAGACGAGTAGCTGCCCTTACACATCTTTGCAAGAGGAAAATGCCAGAAAAGACTCAGACCTCTATGGGTGGGCATATCTACCAGTTTTGGATTTGTTTACATCATACCGTTTAAGCCACACTAAGCAAGGGTATGGGAATTGATCAGAGCTGAATAATGCTGCCCTTGGGATTACAGCCTTGCAACTAGCATACCTTTATACTCTGGAGTCCAGAAAGGAGAAGCAAAAGAACAGCCGATAAGAGTGGGCATTATTCGGCCAACCATTTTTAACCTCATTCATTTTGTTAATGTAGGGTGGTTAAAAGTTCCTAATCTGACCTAGTGAAACAGGATGCAGTGCACTGAGTCAGCTGCATCAGTGTTAAACCCTTGAGGGGACGGAGAGGCTCCTCAGTGCACTGCTTCTTTTCCATTGTTAAAGATTCGTCTGACAGGACGACACACATGGAAGCCCTTTATGGTAATTTTATCAAAAGCTTTTTCAGCATTTAATGTGAGAACTCCTGATGGCAAAGATAGAGTGGGTCCTTGTTCTAAAACATGTAGTAAAGTTATTGTATTATTGGCAGAATATTTATTCTTCATAAAACCAGATTGATATGGATGAATAATAGAATCTAACACAGAGGTTAATCTAGTAGCAAGTATGTTGGCATACAGTTTACAATCGTGTTTATTAAGGAGGTAGGACAGTAATTTGACACAAGTGTAGGATCTTTGTTAGGTTTGGGTAGTACAATAATTAAAGCCTCAGTAAAAGAACCTGTTGTAATTCCTGTAGAACCAAAAAAGGTAACCATTTAAAATGAATGAGGAATAAGCTGTAGCTAAAATTCTTCATAAAATTCAGCAGGAATACCATTGGGTCTGAAGACTTATTTTTTAAGAGAATTTATGGCTAATATAATTTCATCTTGAGTAATAGGCAAATCTAAATCAGTTTTATTTGATTAGGAAATCTTGTATAATCCACATTTAGTTAAAAAAGAAGCAATTAAAGGGGAATCGTCAAAGTTAGGTTTGTTATATAAAGTAGTATAAAAATCCAGAAATTCATTAACAATATCATTTTGGGAAAAAGCAATTTTAACCGTTAGTGCCATGAATTGAATTTGTTTTGTGCCTTATCTGTTTTAATGCGTAAATAATTGGCTAAAATTCTTCCTGATCTGTTAGCATTAAACCAACATTTGACTTTAGAGTTTGAAAGTTGAATACCAGCTCTTCTGCTAAGGATTGAATTAGACTCATATCTACGTTTTTGCAATTTCAATCTATATTGAGGATCATTAGATGTAATAAAAAGACTCTCTTATTTTGCGATTTGTTTATCAAATCTTAAATTTTTGCATTAAAAGTCTTATTTTCATGTGCCATTAGAGAAAAAGAACTTTAAACCTAAGAGGGGTCTTGTCCTTACGGGACCGAGTAGGACATCATAATTTTAATCACAAAACGATAACTCGGTCTTGATTTTGTTGAGGCTGCGCTTTATTTCAAGCAGACTAAGCACCCTGATAAATTAATTCATAGGTGCTGAGGTATTTATCATCAAGTATTTTTTGGCATATCACTTAGAACAGTTAAATCATTCAAAAATGTCCAAGTTTGACACGTTACCATACATTTGTGATTCATGAACAATTTTATACAAATATTGTAAACCAAAAACATACATAATAAATTGATTGTACATGATTAGATGCACACTACAATAGTACCCAGTACGTTTTTCCAAGCAGTCCTAAATTGCTTATTCAGTATAATATAGGACTGATCTCACAAGGGACAGTTTTTTGCGGGATGTAACTTTATTAAACGTGTACACCACTCTAGTGTACACTCTTGGTCTAATAGCCCTTTGTGGATAATATGAGAGTCTATGAAACAGCCGACGCGTTTCCAAAACCGCTATCAATTTCCCGGGTTTTTCATCAGGGCTTGACTGGGTACCTCTGTCTTCCTTGAGCACTTTGTTCTTTGTCTCAATGGTCTTGGCGTTTTCCTAAAACACCTTTGACTTTAATCATGAAAGTCTTTGGCAACACGTAGCTGGTCCCGTATTGGTATCACAAGTGTCTTTGTTACAGTTTATGCAGCAATGGCGTGATTTTGTTTGTGGTTTCTGTGCTCACGGCGCTTCTCGAGCTTCTCTTTTTGATTTTTGAAGTTTGCTGGAATCAATCTCTCATCTTCACTCTAGTTCGCTCGTGCCTTCAACATCCTCTGGTAAGTTAAAAATGCGTAACTTATATTGCCTGTTGCGATTTTCCATATCCAGAAGGACGGCTGACATAGGAGAAAAATAAAAGCAGCAATTTTAGCTTTATTGTCTGTATTTTAATTGAATTATCCAAAATTTTCATTGACATACTAGCCATGTCTTTGCGCAAATGTTTAATCTCTGACGCAATTGTATCTGTGTTAGTACAAAGTGCTTGAATTTCGTCAAGAATTAATGACAAAGAAGGTTAATTGACTCCACTACTTTAGATTTAACTGAAGGTGGAGAGACCAGTTGCTTCCTTTTATTATGAGATGTTTGCCCATTTTTATTTTCCATTCTCCTGTTTAAGAATTTAAATTGTAGAGAAATGCAAAATTAAGGAAAAGGTAATTATTGCAGAGAAAAAGCTTGAAAAATCGATTGGTGCAGCAGCTAAAGTAGCCTGTGGGAGTGGTTAGGCCAAAGCCAGGCCCTCTCTTGAACACTTACTCCAACCCCTGACAGACAAGCTGGGCAATACATCGAGGCAGAGCTGGGAGCTGGAGCAAGAGGGAGGAAAACACTACTTCCGACAACAGAAACTCCTGGAAAAACCTCACAGCAGTAGGTTAGGGTTTCAGAGCACAGCTACCTCATTTAGGAGAAAATTCTGACGAAAATATCGTAGTAAATGGTCAAAAAACGGGCAATTACAAGCGGAGCTCACCGGGAGGTGGACGTTTTGTTTCCCATGCTCGCGTGTCTCCTGTACTTTATGTTTTCTAAGGTACTACAGAGCAAGACCTTTCATTCTAGTGCACTAAAGTGGTGGGTTGACCCCTACTAGGCCGGTAAACAGTGCAGTTGTTCTTTTAATGTTCAATGTGCAGTAGAAGATGGCAGCACCCGCAGTAAAGTGAGGGGGAGTTCAGACTCATACACAGTTGGACGGCTCTTTTATTTTTTTACAAAACAAGCTTTCTACCTCCGTTTACCTACGGGTTCACAGCCTCACCCGGTCTCCCTGGTCTTTCCCAATTATAGCACATTGGTGGCAAGGAAGAAGGGCACACTGAAGCACAGCAACCCACAGAGGGTAGAACCGCAGAGAACATGACAAAGAAACACATGCAGTAAAAGTACTACTTCAGCATAGAGGGAAGGATAACCTTCACTGCATAGTGCGGGTCATTGTCTCTGGGTGGGGACGGAGATCAGCAGGGGGCGACTTGGACTCGAGGCTGATGTAGGGTGACCAACCGTCCGTAAATTTCTTGGACCGTCCCTCATTATGGTGTGATGTCCATTGTCTGTAATCATTCCTTTTACAGATGCCTTTTGTCCGTAATTTTGGAGATTAATTACAGCGAGATATGCTGTTCCCCCACAAGAAGCCCCAGGAGATTAACAGTTCTCAGGGGCCAGCTTGCACTTCTCTGTTGAACTCCAGAGGTTGCAGCAGCCCCTCACTAAGTTTGCACAGACTGTTGACACGCCCCATGCCCATTGTCATTCTGACTGTGGCTGATTATCCCATTTTGAATGACAATGCGTCATCTTCCTTTAGCATATCATGTGCGAGTGAGTGCTTGGAGGCCAGTGACTCACTTGGAGCCAGTAGATCGTAGTTAGTGGTTACAGATGAACTTTCCCCAAACAGAGTACTGTGGGGAACTTGCGACCTTGTGTCATTTCTCAATGTTGTTCACTGAGAATGATGTGGCAGGAGCAGTGAGGGGCAGGAGCAGTGACGGAGCAGGAGCAGTGATAGAACAGGAGAGGTGACGGGACAGGAGAGGTGACAGGACAGGAGAGGTGATGCGGCATGAGAGGCGACAGGACAGGAGAGGTGACCGGGCAGGAGAAGTGATGGGCAGGAGAAGTGACTGGGCAGGAGTGGTGACAGGGCAGGAGTGGTGACGGGACAGGAGTGGTGACGGGACAGGAGAGGTGATGGGACAGGCGAAGTGACGGGGCAGGAGATGTGACAGGGAAGGAGCGGTGATTAGGCATGAGAAGGAGCGGTGACCGGGCAGGAGCGGTGACCTGACAGGAGCAGTGAACGGACAGGAGCAGTGAACGGACAGGAGCGGTGACCGTGCAGCAGTGTTGACGGGGCAGGAGCGGTGATGGGGCAGGAGAAGTGACGAGGCAGGAGCAGTGAACGGGACTGAAGCAGTGAACGGGCAGGATCGGTGACAGGGCAGGATCAGTGACGGGGCAGGAGAAGTGATGGCGCAGGAGAAAGTGATGGGGTAGGAGCAGTGAACGTGGCAGGAGCAGTAAACGGGCAGGAGAAGTGACAGAACAAGGGAAATGATGGGGCAGGAGAAGTGATGGGGCAGGAGAAGTGATGGGGCAGGAGAAGTGACGGGGCAGGAGAAGTGACGGGGCAGGAGAAATGATGGGGTAGGAAAGGTGATCGGGCATGAGCAGGAGTGCTGACCGGACAGGAACAGGGAACGGACAGGAGTAGTGAACGGGCAGGAGTAGTGAACGGGCAGGAGCGGTGATGGGGCAGGAGCAGTGACGGGCAGGAGCGGTGACAGGGCAGGAGAAGTGACGGGGTAGGAGAGGAGATCAGGCATGAGCAGGAGTGCTGACCAGACAGGAGCAGTGAATGGACAGCAGCAGTGACGGGGCAGGAGAACTGACCGGGCAGGAAAAAGTGACTTGCACTTATGTTCTTTGCCTATTTACTTACATACCATTGCATGACATCCACTGATGTTTGTGTAAAGCATACCTTTTGTTCCGAATTTTTGTTCTTAAGTTTGACCTCTTTTCCTTAATTTTTACCCTTTCTCCTGATTTTGTCCTGAATTTTTACTCTGAGTCCTGAATTTTTTCACTCACTGAATCTGCACCCATGCCAGTTAGCCACCCTAGGCTGATGGATAGGACATATGATAGATAGAGACTTCATTACCAAAAGCAAAGTAAGGATATGCCTTACACCCACGTATGAAGTATATGGTTATCTATCTGTCATGGAGTGAGGGCTCACGTCAAGCACATAAGGACTATGAAGCAGGATGTGTGTACGTCTGAGGCACCGATCACCCCCACCGACCCACTATGTTAATTGCTAGATAACCTCAATTCCCGGTCCCAAACGCACACAAATCTCACAATGGGGATTTGGGGGGGCAGCCGACCAGCGGGAGGCTTGCCCACCCGGGGAGATTTGGGGCACGCAGGGGGGGGGGGGGAAGGTGAGCACTGAGGGGTTCCGTAGTTTAGTAGGTTGGGCGGTTTTTGGGCTGGTTGGGCTCCTTTTTGGTTTAATTGGGCGCCAGGGCTTAAAACCGGACATTTTGTAGGGTCGGGCACCATTTCAGGTGCAGTGACACGGCAGCCGGAGGGGTCTGAGCAGCTCGTTGTCGTTGGGCTCGTGGTCGCGTGTTACGTCGGGAGTAGCGGGGTATTGTGAGCAGGTGTCAGGCGGCGCGAGCAGTGGACGTGGGCGAAGGTTGCTGTAGCTGATCTCCGTGGTGCGGGATGGCCGCCGATCGTGATCCGAGAGTGGCGGAGGCGTTGCGGCTTCTGGGGGAGGCAGGCCGTCTGGACATCTTGCGGCCAGAGATTCAGGTGAGGCCGCCGCGGCGCGCTGCCAACGGCGCCGCGGCAGCCGTGTGGGCGTGTGAGCCGCCGCAGTCGCGACCGCGGACGGCTCGGAGAGGTGGGAGGGGGGGCGGGAGGAAGAGCGGAGGCGCGAAGGCCGGTGAGGGAGGCGCGGAGGTGGCGCCGCGGACGGCGGGGAAGAGAGGGGCCGCGAAGGCTGGGAAGCGTGGAGGGAAGAAGGCGCTCACTTTTGTGGAGGGGCGGGAAGGAAGGAGTGCGGGGGGGGAGGGGCGGGATGCGATGCCAGAGGCAGTGGCGGGAGGGGCGGGAGGGGGGGCGGGACACGAGGAGCAGGCCGGGCCGATGGTAGAGGAGGTTGATGGCAGGATGGAGGCGGAGGGGGGCGGGGAGGGGTCTGGGGGGGTGGTTGGCCAGGAGGGGATGCCTCAGGGTGGACAGAGGGTTCTGCAGGCAGAGCGAGAGGGGGAGGCTGGGGGAGCGGTCTCGCCGGCGTTAATTGAGGAGACGGATGTGGAGGAGATGGGTGGGGGGGGAGTGGGGAGGGGGGGTGGGGGGGTAGACACGGAGCTGGATTGGAGCACGTCGGAGGAGGAGGAAGGTGGGGGCCTGGGGGGTCCGAGTGGGATTCCACCGCCGGGGCGGGGGCTGCGGGGCCACGGGGGGGGGGCAGGGTGGCACGGACAGAAGTGGCGCGGTGAGCAGGAGGGGTGGAAGCGAAGGGGGGCGCGGTGGGGCATTGGGGTGGGAGTGGGGGGTGGGGGGCGGAGGGGGGGGTGGCGGTGGCGTTTTTGGCGCTGCGGGGGCATGGGGGGAGGGGCGGGGAGGTGGGGCGGGGCCTAGTTGGGGGTCGAGCGGGTGGGGGGACGCGGGGGGGTGGGGAGGGGAGGGTGGTTGGAGCGCAGGAGGCGGAGGGGTTCCCTCGCGTCGCGGCGGACACTCGGCGGGTTGGGGGCGGGGGGCGCCAGTAGGGTGGGGGAATGGGGGAGCGGGGGGGTGGGGGGGTCCGTGGGGCGGAGCTGGCGGAGTTTTTAACCCCGGTATGCTGGACTCCACCTTTTTTCCTTGGCAGGAGCTGTTTGCGAGGCGCTCGGGTGAGCAGCATGCGGCTCCACACCACCGAGAGGATGGGCCGGCTCTGTCTTGTGCGGGCGGTCGAGCTCCCACGAGGGACCTAACAATGGAGCGCGGCAGCTGGCGGCAGGAGTCATATCTGCCGACCCCTCCCCGAAGGGTTGTTACGGCCGCCGGGGGCGGGGGAGCGAGGATGGATGCACATAATTATGACTTGGATGCGCGTGCTGGTGGAAGGAGTGGGAGTGTGGATTTGGGTGACTTGATGAGAAGGTGTCGGGACAGTGCGGGTCTGAGCCGGGTGGAACCCCCAGGGGGGGTCCGGGTAGGTGTGGAAGTGGCGGATGGAGAGTCCGCGGAGGAGGGGGAGATTCGGGAGGACGGGGGGCGGAGTAATGTTGTTCGCAGTGTCTTGCAGGTGCCGGCGAGACAGGAAGTGCCTAGAGTGACGGCCCCCCCAGCTTCACTGGTTAGGCAGCGGGATCCAGCAAGGACGCTGACCTTGACGCCAGGTAAGGCAGGAAACGGAGCGGGGAGTGGTGAACGGCGCTGCGTGCAGGTCTCGGTGGGGACGGGAGGCGAAGGGGAGGACGGCTGGCGGCTGGTGCGGGGGCGTTACGTGCAGGACGCGGGAGTGGGCACGGACGGCGCGACGGACGCGGCGGCAGGCGCAAAGACGGGGTCGGAGGCGAGCGCCGGTAAAAGAGCGGACGGTGGGGGGAAGGAGAGCTGCGTGGTGCCGGTGCGTAAGTTGCCGTACATGGGGTTGTCGAAGCCGCTGGGGGCACACCTGTCTTTGACGACGAGAGAGAAGATTTGGAAGGGGGAGTATATAGATATTTTGAAGCTCCTCCACAGGGAGTTGACGTCCAAGGAGGGGTCAAAAGAGGAGGAGCAGGAGTTGGCCAGGCGACCGAAAGTGCCATTGACGCTGGACAATTGGTCGGCGGCCTTTCTTATATACGCGAGTGTGTACTGCGAGAAGTTCCCGGACCGTTCCGTGGCGCTTCTCAAATACATGGATGTGGTGCGGAGGGCGCAGGTGACCTACGGCGGTTTCGCGTGGTCGCACTATGACGAAGAGTTCCGGGCGCGTATGGCGGCTGACCCGGAGGCGGTGTGGGGAGAGCTGGATGCAGATTTGTACCAGCAGACAATGGGCGGGGCCAAGTTTGGCCACACCGTCTATACGGCCAGCGGCTTGCCGCTGGGGCCGCCACCCTTTGCCGCACGCCCCACCCGAGGGGGGGTGGGGCGGGGAGAGCTCAACTGCCAAGCCACGGTCGGGGCATGTTGGGACTTCAATAGAGGTTCCTGCGGACGGGCGGCGTGCCGTTTTAGGCATGAGTGCTCGACGTGCGGAAGGCGGCACCCAGCGCTGCGGTGCTGGGGGCCCGGGGGCCCGCCGGGACAGCAGCCCGGACATGGGGGTCCCCAGGGAGGGGGGGAGGGGTGGGGCCAGAGGGGGAGGAGCAGGCGCTCTGGGCAAAGGCTCGTACGCCGGTTAGGTTGGAGCGGATGGAGCCTTGGTTGGCAGCATATCCGCGGGCGGAGGATGCTGAGGTGCTGCGTCGCGGTTTTCGGGAGGGGTTTCGACTGGGCTATGAGGGCCCCCGGATTGCTCGCTGGGCGGACAATCTGAAGTCGGTGAACACGCACAAAGGTATCGTGCGGGAGAAGTTGTTCAAGGAGGTCAGTGAAGGGAGGATGGCGGGCCCGTTTACGGAGCCGCCGCTACCTGGCTTGATCATCTCCCCCATCGGGGTGGTGCCCAAGAAAGAGGAGGGGCAGTTCCGTTTGATTCAACATCTGTCATGGCCGGAGGGGGAGTCGGTCAATGCCTACATCGCGGCGGACCTGGCGTCGGTAACCTACTCGTCGGTGGATGTGGCGCGAAGGCTAGTTACGGCGGCTGGGAGGGGTGCGTTGATGGCAAAGTGCGATGTCAAGTCGGCTTTCCGGCTCCTTCCGGTGCACCCAGCAGATCACCAGCTGCTGGGGATCCAATTTGAGGGCCTCATCTTCGTGGACAAGGCGCTGCCGATGGGGTGTTCCATCTCGTGCTCGCTCTTTGAGCGTTTTAGTTCATTCCTGCAGTGGGTTTTTTCCAGGCGCACAGGCTCGGAGTCAGTGACGCACTACCTGGATGACTTTTTCTTGGTGGGGCGGCCCGGTACGGCGGACTGCCAGCGGCAGCTGGACGGTTTGGCCGGGTTGATGGGGGATTTTGGTGTTCCCCTCGCGCCAGAGAAGACGTACGGTCCCAGTACGGTGTTGTCCTTTCTCGGTATCGAGCTCGACTCGGTCGCCATGGAAGCACGCCTACCGGATGATAAGAAATTGGCCATGCTGGGACTGGTGGCGGACATGCTGGCAAAAACGAAAGTGATGGTGCGGGAGGTGCAGGTTTTGTTGGGGCACCTGAACTTTGCTTGTAGAGTGGTGCGGGCAGGCCGAACTTTTTGCCGACGGCTGGGAGTGGCGTTGTCCGGATTGTCGTTGCCTCACCACCATGTGCGGCTGTCGGCAGGAATGAAAGAGGATCTACGCATGTGGCGGGCGTTCTTGGAGCGTTTCAACGGAGTGCCCATGGCGCCGGCGGAGGATTGGGAGTGGGATGTCACCATGTACTCAGACGCGGCGGGAGTCGGCGGCTTCGGTCTTTTCTGGGATGGACGATGGTGCGCAGAGCAGTGGCCGGCGCAGTGGCAGGCAGGCGGTCGGAGCATAGCGTTTTTGGAATTGTTCCCGTTGGTGGTGGCGGTCACGGTGTGGGCCAGGGAGCTGGCTCACAAGCGCGTGTTGTTCCGGGTGGACAACATGGCGGTGGTGCAGGTGGTGAATAGGCAGTCGGCCAGGGACCCGCAGGTGTTGAAGTTGATGAGGGTTTTTGTGCTGCGCTGCTTAGAGAACGACATCCTGTTTCAGGCGCGCCACGTTCCAGGGGTGGACAATGACATTGCGGATGCTTTGTCTCGTTCCCAGTGGGAGAGGTTCCATGGGCTAGCCACGGCGGCGGACGAGGTCAGGACGCAGGTGCCGGAAGAGATGTGGTCGGTGGGCGAGCCCGGGTCCTTCAGCTGGTGAGGACGTCCGTTGCAGTATCCACGTGGAAATCGTACGAGCAGGCATGGGAGGAATTCCTCAGGTCAGGCGCAGTGAGGCGAGGGGACCGGTGGCAGCGCGAAGAGCAGGTGGTGCGTTTTATGCTGGCGCTCATGGACAGGGGATTGTCTCGGGTCACTATCGCGGGCAAGTTGTCGGCGGTGGCGTTCATGGGAAAGTTGTGGTGGGGTTTCTCGCCGTCAGCAGGGGAGCTGGGGTCCCGGCTGCTGGAGGGGTGGGCGAGGGAGAGGGGCGCGGAGGCTCGCTTGCGACGTCCGATCACGGAGGATTTGTTGGGGGGCATCATTGGCGCGCTAGCGGAGGTTTGCAGGGATGAAGGCGAGATGGTGCGATTCGCGACCTTGATGTCTTGGCTGTTTTATGGAGCTTTTCGAGTGTCTGAGCTTTTGGGCACGAAAGGAGTGCCAGGCATAGTGTGGGGGGATGTGGAGTTGCGGGCACGTGAGGTGGCGGTGCGGCTGCGGCGTTCGAAGACCGATCAGAGGGGGGTCGGAACCTGGGTGGTACTGGGCCCCGGGGTGCGGGAGGGAGTGTGTCCCGCGGCGTGGGGCAGGAGGTTGATGGCGGTCCAGCTAGCGGGAGTCGGGGAGGTGTTCGGCCGGGGCGAAGGGGGCGGGGTGACGGCGGCACAGGCCTTGTGGGTGCTGCGGCGTGCCCTGCGGGGCTTGGGTGAGGACCCCTTAGCGTTCGGGACTCACTCCTTCAGGATTGGGGCGGCGACGGAGGCGGCGCGTAGAGGTTGGGGGAAGGAGGAGATTCAGAGGCTGGGACGGTGGAAGTCGGACTGCTACCGGACCTATGTGCGGCTGCGTGAGGTTGAGGGTGTGTCATTACTGTAATGCCGACTCCTGACATGTGTCTCTTTGCAGGTGCGGTGGCGGGGCCAGAGGTGGCTGTGTTGAATTTGTATTTGGTGGGACACTCCTTTGTCAAGAGGGCCGAACAGGCGGAGTGGGAAAAGCATCGTGCCCTCAATTTGGAATTGGATGAAGGAATGTATCGCTGTCATTGGAGGGGAAAAGGGGGCATGCGTTGGCATGATTTGTTGCCGTTGTTGAATCAAGTTGTCAGGGGGGGGTGTGTCCGGATGTGGTACTGATTCATTTAGGGGAAAACGACCTAGTGCAGTGCAAGGGGTTGGCTTTGGTCAAACAGATGAAGCGGGACCTGAGGGAGGTTAAGAGACAATGGGCTGGGTGCCACGTGATCTGGTCCGAGCTGATTCCCAGGCGGGTGTGGAGGGGAGCTGAGCGCCCGGGGGCAATTGACAGGGCGCGGAGGAAGATTAACCGAGAGATGGGGGACTTCTGTGCAAGAGAAGGGGTAGGGAGAGTGGTTCATCCGGAGTTGCGCTATGGGGCGGTGTATTTTTTTAGGGAGGACGGGGTCCACCTCTCCAGGTATGGCATGGAGCTGTACATAGTGCAGTTGAAGGAGGCGCTGGACGGGGCTTTGGGGGTGCTCAGATATCCCAGGAGGCAGGAGTCCTAAGGGGGGGGTCGGAAGGCGTAAACGGCTTCCGAGTGGCGTGTTGTCCTAAGGAGAGGGGGGTAGCACAGGAGGCCTGGGGCTGCATGGGCAGATGGGGAAGCGGAAGTCAAGAGGCTATGAGGTCATTGCAGTTGGGGGGTAGGTTGCTGAGTGGATGTGGATACTTTGTTGCACTGTTGGGGATACATTTAGGGGTGGGGGTGGGGGGGGGCGTTAGGCAGTTGCTATTTAGCGAGCTTTAGTTTTGTTCGGCACAGGCCAGGTGGGTTATGTAGGTGCACCTGATTCCAAATAAAAGCGGCCTTTATCACACTAAGACTGTGTCCTTGTCAGTGCTTCCCCCCCCCACCTACTGGTGTGCCCCAATGGGGATTTGGGGGGGCAGCCGACCAGCGGGAGGCTTGCCCACCCGGGGAGATTTGGGGCACGCAGGGGGGGGGGGGGAAGGTGAGCACTGAGGGGTTCCGTAGTTTAGTAGGTTGGGCGGTTATTGGGCTGGTTGGGCTCCTTTTTGGTTTAATTGGGCGCCAGGGCTTAAAACCGGACATTTTGTAGGGTCGGGCACCATTTCAGGTGCAGTGACACGGCAGCCG
This sequence comes from Lissotriton vulgaris, assembly GCF_964263255.1. Lineage (NCBI taxonomy): Eukaryota > Metazoa > Chordata > Amphibia > Caudata > Salamandridae > Lissotriton > Lissotriton vulgaris. The sequence goes on along the minus strand of NC_141685.1, from coordinate 1,907,205,855 downwards.
GAGGGGTCTGAGCAGCTCGTTGTCCCGCCCTCCCTCCCCTTTTTTCCCGGGGGTGGTGGGGGGGGGGCAAAGTTTTGGCTAATTCGAGAGCGGGAGGCCCAGGGGCTTGAGGGGCTTTCTTGGTTGATGGTGCATCTAAGGTGAGGGCCTAGAGTTGTGTTGTCGCTGGAACAGGTGCTGGAATGGGGGCGTGTTGTCCTAAGGAGAGGGGGGTAGCACAGGAGGCCTGGGGCTGCATGGGCAGATGGGGAAGCGGAAGTCAAGAGGCTATGAGGTCATTGCAGTTGGGGGGTAGGTTGCTGAGTGGATGTGGATACTTTGTTGCACTGTTGGGGATACATTTAGGGGTGGGGGTGGGGGGGGGCGTTAGGCAGTTGCTATTTAGCGAGCTTTAGTTTTGTTCGGCACAGGCCAGGTGGGTTATGTAGGTGCACCTGATTCCAAATAAAAGCGGCCTTTATCACACTAAGACTGTGTCCTTGTCAGTGCTTCCCCCCCCCCACCTACTGGTGTGCCCCAAACTCGCATTCCGACACTCAGTTTGTCTTTACTTCCGCAGATCCGCCGGTGGGACAAAGGTTTTTACCAGCAATGGGCAGACAACCGGGAGCCTTCCAGCACTGGCGCTATTAAGTGGAGGTTCTACGTGCCTTGCGGCAAACCCGTCGCTGGGCCAATGGTGAAATCAGAAAATGCCTCAAGGACATATACAATAGAAGTGGAATGCGAAAACACAAATGTATGGCTCGTGCGCACGTGCTGAACAATAGAGGTATTTATCCTAACAGGAAGATGCGGCGTAAACAAGCAGCGGCACCCTGGCTCCGGCAGGGTGAGTTGTTCTACTGAGCTTCTCCTTCGGAAGGGATATGTCCTAGGGTAGGAGACACAAATCAGAACTGGTGAGGATGTAAGAAGGCCTTTTACATAACTTCGCTTTAAACAAAAGCAGACGAAAAAGCAAAAGAGATCGCTGACAGCTTTCACAGCACGTACAATTTTAATATTTTCTCTTCCAGTTAAGTACTATTGAAGGAAACAAAAGCCCCTCCCGATCTTCCAAACTGCAAGAGTAAAAATAGCATGGGTAGGCAGGCTGTGCATAGAGCCGATGCAGAGCCCGATAACAGCTGCGTTCACCACATCAGACACACTTCCTCCCACGCCAAGCTTTTAAACCTTTGTTTTAACCATAGCGCTAAACCAGAAGCTCTTTTCTATTCCCCAGCAAGCCTACGTTTTAATGAGAACAATATTTTAGAAACTGAAGGCTGCCAAAAACCGAGCACCTTAAACGATAGACTTCTGTGCTTGAGAACAGCTTTCTCCAAAAAATAAGTGTTAGGGGGATTCAAGGTGAATGCTGAAGCACAATTGACACAGAGACGCAGAACAACAATGCAATTCTAACAAAACAATCATGGACCCAGGAAAGTAGGCATGGACTACATTTCCTAAACTACTCCTAAAACGACAAAGCCTCGTGACCCTATTTATTTTTTAGGTTGAGCCTTGGTAGCTGTTGAAAAAAGCTATTTTGTGCAACATTTTAAATTTACCAATTATAAGAAAAAGCCCCTTTTTGTGCAGTGACGTCCACTTTTTGCTGAATCTTATAGCTTGTGTTTAGACTCACCACACTGATCTAGTGCCCAGTATTCTATTCTCATATTGTGGTAACTTAATGATTCAAAGTACATGTCCCATTTAACATTTCATGCTTAACAGAAAGTCATATATTATTCACTTTTCTTATGCATCATATTTGTTATATTCATACATTGTTTCTGTCAGTTGGCTTGTGCTATACCTCAGTGATCAGATGTTCTTGGGGTAACATTATGCTTTTATGATCTAGGAACACCAGTTTCTCGTTACTTATTGTGTGTGTAAACCTTACGCAGGGTTTTGACCATTGATCCTTGACATTAACAAAGTGGTTGTGTTGAAATCGGCGTGCCACACAATAAACGCCAGGTTATAAAATCCACCATTAACCTAGGCCAAATGGGAGGGGAGGTGGGGTTGGAGTAATTTATAAAGATACCTGGAAGATAGGGACTATTGATATTGATGCGGTTAATGGACTGGAATTATTCGGCATGACCTTAAAAAACGACTCTGGTCTCATCTGTACAGGGATTATCTGTCATAGACCTCCTGGCGCCTTTAATGTTCAGCAGCAACAATCACTGTTAGATACCCTCACTAATATGGCAGCTACCCACCACAAATTAGTAATTCTGGGGGATTTTAATTTGTGGTTAAAAGGTTCTCTTGACTCTGGTTTCTATAACCTACTCCACTCATGTGAAGGCCTTGGCCTTTTCCAGCGGTCTCTAAGGCCACACATAATTTTTATTTTATTTAGACAGTTTTGTATAGCGCGAACGTGACCCTTGGGTATCAGAGCGCTTCACATATACAAATACATGAGGTAGGTTAAAGATACAGCTTGCATAGCATAACCATTCAGCGAATGAGGTAGGTAGGTATAAAGTTATGTAGTAAAATGTTTCACACTAATATGAGGTCAATCAATCAATCAATCAATGACACTTATAGAGCGCGCTACATACCCGTAGGGTCTCAAGGCGCTGGGGTGGGGGGGGTTGCCGCTACTGCTCGAACAGCCAGGTCTTCAGCTTCTTCCTGAAGGAGAGGTGGTCTTGGGTCAGGCGCAGGTCGGTCGGGAGGGAGTTCCAGGTCTTGGCGGCCAGGTAGGAGAAGGACCTTCCTCCTGTAGTCGCTCTTCGGATGCGGGGGACGGCGGCGAGGGCGTGGTTGGCTGATCGGAGGTGGCGTTTGGGAGCGTAGAAGTTGATCCGGCTGTTGAGGTAGCTCGGGCCTTGGTCGTGTAGGGCTTTGTGTGCATGGGTGAGGAGGCGGAAGGTGATTCTTTTGTTGACGGGGAGCCAGTGAAGGTCTCTCAGATGTCCGGAGATGTGGCTGGTTCGTGGGATGTCGAGGATGAGTCTGGCTGAGGCGTTCTGGATCCGCTGGAGTCTCTTCTGGAGCTTGGCGGTGGTCTCGGCGTAGAGGGCGTTGCCGTAGTCCAGTCGGCTGGTGATGAGGGCCTGGGTGACGGTCTTCCTGGTCTCGGTGGGGATCCACCAGAAGATCTTCCGTAGCATGCGTAGGATGTTGAAGCACGCCGAGGAGACGTTGTTGACTTGCCTGGTCATGGAGAGGGAGGAGTCCAGGATGAAGCCCAGGTTGCGTGCGTGGTCCGTTGGTTTGGGTGCGGTGCCCAGGGCGGGAGGCCACCAGGAGTCGTCCCAGGCGGAGGGTGAAGAGCCCAGGATGAGGACCTCCGTCTTGTCAGAGTTCAGCTTCAGGCGGCTGGTCGTCATCCACTCGGCTACCTCTTTCATCCCTTCGTGCAGGTTGGCTCTGGCGGAGGCGGGGTCGTTGGTCAGGGAGAGGATCAGCTGGGTGTCGTCGGCGTAGGAGATTATGCTGAGGTTGTGTTTGCGTGCGATGGCCGCGAGGGGGCTCATGTAGACGTTGAAGAGGGTGGGGCTCAGAGATGATCCTTGAGGGACGCCGCAGATGACTTCGGAGGCCTCTGACTTGTACGGTGGTAGGCGGACTCTCTGTGTTCTTCCGTCGAGGAAGGAGATGATCCATTCCAGCGCCTTGTCCTGGATTCCGATGTTGCTGAGGCGCTGTACTAGGGTGCGGTGGCAGACAGTGTCGAATGCCGCGGAGAGGTCTAGGAGGATGAGGGCCGCTGTTTCTCCGTTGTCCATCAGGGCTCGGATGTCATCGGTGGCGGCGATGAGGGCGGTCTCGGTGCTGTGATTGGCTCGGAAGCCGGACTGTGAGGGGTCGAGGGATCCATTCGTCTCGAGGAAGGCGGCCATCTGCTTGTTGACGGTCTTCTCGATGACTTTGGCTGGAAACGGGAGGAGCGAGATGGGGCGGTAGTTCTTGAGTTCAGTAGGGTCCGCTGTTGGTTTCTTGAGTAGAGCGCTGAGTTCGGCGTGCTTCCAGCTCTCAGGGAAGGTGGCGGTGTCGAAGGATGTGTTGATGATGTCTCGCAGGTGGGGTGCGATGACAGCGTCGGCCTTGTTGAAGACGTGGTGAGGGCTGGGGTCGGTCGGTGATCCGGAGTGGATGGAGTTCATTGTGCGGATGGTGTCTTCGGTGCTGATCGGGGTCCAGGCGTAGAGGGTGGTGGTGGGGGGTGGTTGTTCGGTCATGGTGTGCATTGGTTGGTTGTTGAAGCTGTTGTGTATGTCCGCGATCTTGTTGTGGAAGTATGAAGCGAGGGAGTTGCAGAGGTCTTGCGATGGGGTGATGTCGTTGTTTCCTGCGCTGGGGTTGGAAAGCTCTTTCACGATGTTGAAGAGTTCCTTGCAGTTGTGTGCGTTGTTGTCCAACCGGTCCTTGAATGCTGTTTTCTTGGCGGCGCGGATCAGCTGGTGGTGCTTCCGGGTGGCAAGCTTGAAGGAGGTCCTGTTGTCCGGTGTAGGTTCCCTTCTCCAGACTTTCTCGAGGGCTCGGCAGTTCTTCTTGGAGCTCTTGAGTTCGTCGGTGAACCACGGGGCTTTCTTGCTGCCGGGTCTGCAGGGCGGGGTCCTCAGCGGGGCGAGCTCGTCCGCGCAGATGCTGATCCACTTCGTGAGGTTGTCGGCGGCCTGGCTGGGGTTCGCTGAGCTGGCAGGAGGGTGCTGGCTCAGGGAGGTGGCAAGCTGGTCTGCTGTGATCTTGTTCCAGCTTCTGCGGGCGGCCTGTTGCTGGTGGTGGTGGGTCGTCGTTCTCTTGAAGGTGAAGTGGACGCAGCTGTGGTCCGTCCATTGAAGCTCTGTGGCGTGGCTGAAGTCGATGTCTGTGCTGGAAGAGAAGACTGCGTCGAGTGTGTGTCCGGCGAGGTGGGTGGGGGTGGACACCAGTTGCTTGAGTCCAAGATTGGCGAGGTTGTTGAGCAGGGTGCTGGTGTTGTGGTCGTTGTTGTTCTCCAGATGGAAGTTGAGGTCCCCCAGGAGGATGTAGTCAGCGGAGGGGAGGGCATGCGGGCTGACGAAGTCGGCGATGTCCTCGCCGAATTGTGTGCGTGGTCCCGGGGGTCGGTAGACCAGGGTGCCTCTGAGGGTGGTGTTCGGGTTGGTGTGGATCTGGAAATGCAGGTGTTCGGCGCTGGTCAGGGTGTTGTCGGTGCTGGTCGTGAGACGGATGGTGTTCCTGTGGATGATGGCGATGCCTCCTCCCATCTGGTTGGCGTTGCGGTCCCTCCGGACGATCTTGTAGCCCTCTGGGATAGCGATGGCGATGTCGGGAGCTGAAGAGGCGTTCATCCAGGTCTCCGTGAGGAAGGCAACGTCAGGGGCTGTGGCGTCTAGAAGGTTCCAGAGTTCAATGGCGTGTCTGTGGACGGAGCGGGTGTTGAGCAGGATGCACTTGAGGTGGGTGCTGCTGGTGTTCGACTTGGTGGGTGCTGGTGCGAGGCAGGTCCGGATGCAGGTGAATTTGTAGGCGTGGCAGCTGAAAGGTCCGTGGGTGCGTCGTGGAGTGGCTTGGTAGCAATCTGGGAGTCGGCCGGTGTTGAGTGCGATGAGGGTGGCGGCGGAGTACGTCAGTCGGGTAGGTCGGGGTCTTCGTGGGCCAGGGGTCCTGGCGCTGGTCGCGATCCGGTCGCGGACGGGCGCAGACGGGCTTACCTTTGGCGCGCCTTCGGCGCACAATCGGCGCGCCCGCTGCGAGTGACCGCTGCGCGTTCGCACGGTCGCCATTTAAGGCGAAGTGCGCGGGTGGGCGGAGCAGCTGGGAGGCGGGAGCGGGGAGGGTACAGAAGAGAAAAAGGGGCGGGGAAAGCGGCGGTGGCGGGAAGGGAGAGCAGAGGGCGGCGAGGTAGGCGGACAAACAGGAAGGAAACGCACAACACAGGCACAACAATCCCAATAAAAAACAGGCACAAATGGGGGCAAAAACAGGGCAAAAACCCAAACCAGCAGCAGTTCAGGAGAGCCGGCAGGCGATCACGGACCACGCCGGAGGGGGCGTGGTCAGCGGCAGCGAGGCAGCGAGGCAGAAGCGGCAGGGCAAAGGGGCACACACAGCAGCTGGTGGCCGTGCGGCGCGGGGGTGTCCCACAAGTGGGTCACACTCACCTGCGTCGCACGGTCGCCATTTAAGGCCAAGTGCGCGGGTGGGCGGGGCAGCTGGGAGGCGGGAGCGGGGAGGGTACAGAAGAGAAAAAGGGGCGGGGAAAGCGGCGGTGGCGGGAAGGGAGAGCGGAGGGCGGCGAGGTAGGCGGACAAACAGGAAGGAAACGCACAACACAGGCACAACAATCCCAATAAAAAACAGGCACAAATGGGGGCAAAAACAGGGCAAAAACCCAAACTAGCAGCAGTTCAGGAGAGCCGGCAGGCGATCACGGACCACGCCGGAGGGGGCGTGGTCAGCGGCAGCGAGGCAACGAGGCAGAAGCGGCAGGGCAAAGGGGCACACACAGCAGCTGGTGGCCGTGCGGCTCGGGGGTGTCCCACAAGTGGGTCACACTCACCTGCGTCGCACGGTCGCCATTTAAGGCCAAGTGCGCGGGTGGGCGGAGCAGCTGGGAGGCGGGAGCGGGGAGGGTACAGAAGAGAAAAAGGGGCGGGGAAAGCGGCGGTGGCGGGAAGGGAGAGCGGAGGGCGGCGAGGTAGGCGGACAAACAGGAAGGAAACGCACAACACAGGCACAACAATCCAAATAAATCAGGCACAAATGGGGGCAAAAACAGGGCAAAAACCCAAACCAGCAGCAGTTCAGGAGAGCCGGCAGGCGATCACGGACCACGCCGGAGGGGGCGTGGTCAGCGGCAGCGAGGCAGCGAGGCAGAAGCGGCAGGGCAAAGGGGCACACACAGCAGCTGGTGGCCGTGCGGCGCGGGGGTGTCCCACAAGTGGGTCACACTCACCTGCATCGCACGGTCGCCATTTAAGGCCAAGTGCGCGGGTGGGCGGAGCAGCTGGGAGGCGGGAGCGGGGAGGGTACAGAAGAGAAAAAGGGGCGGGGAAAGCGGCGGTGGCGGGAAGGGAGAGCGGAGGGCGGCGAGGTAGGCGGACCAACAGAAAGGAAACGCACAACACAGGCACAACAATCCCAATAAAAAACAGGCACAAATGGGGGCAAAAACAGGGCAAAAACCCAAACCAGCAGCAGTTCAGGAGAGCCGGCAGGCGATCACGGACCACGCCGGAGGGGGCGTGGTCAGCGGCAGCGAGGCAGAAGCGGCAGGGCAAAGGGGCACACACAGCAGCTGGTGGGCGTGCGGCGCGGGGGTGTCCCACAAGTGGGTCACACTCACCTGCGTCGCACGGTCGCCATTTAAGGCCAAGTGCGCGGGTGGGCGGAGCAGCTGGGAGGCGGGAGCAGGGAGGGTACAGAAGAGAAAAAGGGGCGGGGAAAGCGGCGGTGGCGGGAAGGGAGAGCGGAGGGCGGCGAGGTAGGCGGACAAACAGGAAGGAAACGCACAACACAGGCACAACAATCCCAATAAAAACAGGCACAAATGGGGGCAAAAACAGGGCAAAAACCCAAACCAGCAGCAGTTCAGGAGAGCCGGCAGGCGATCACGGACCACGCCGGAGGGGGCGTGGTCAGCGGCAGCGAGGCAGCGAGGCAGAAGCGGCAGGGCAAAGGGGCACACACAGCAGCTGGTGGCCGTGCGGCGCGGGGGTGTCCCACAAGTGGGACACCCCCGCGAGGTAGGTTAGGTATACGATTATAAGGTAGAATAGCATAAAAATGAATAATGGCAAGGTATATTTAGGCTAGTACTTGACATAGGCATGTGCATATTCCTATATAATTTCAGTCTATGTCTGTCTTCACGGTTATCATACATGTTATTCTATTTGCCTACTCTACTGTAAATTGTACTAAAATAACAATAGATCCACATTGTCTGGGCTGAGCATCTTCTTGATTTAATTTTCTCCGAATCCCATCTTCTGCATATTGGCGAGATTCTGCCTATAGAATGGACGGATCATTTTTTGATTACATTTTTTGTTAAACTTAAGACCCTTCAGACTCAGGTCCAGCGTCCAACGGCGGAATATATTAGCAGAGATTGGAAGGCTCTCACATGTTTGAGGAGCTCTGGCTCTGTGTTCAAAGTCGGGGACTGTTTCTCCTTGGACAAGCAAGTTGAGGAGAATTATGCCTCACTGTGCCTAAAGATCACCTCGGTCTTGGACTCCTCTGCCCCCCTGAAAAAACATAGATGTAAGGGCAGAACCTCTGGCCCTTGGTTTAACGAAACACTAAAAGGCCTGAAACTAGCGTGTAAACAGGCTGAGAGGAGATGGAGACGAGGTTATAAGGAGACAGATAGGCTGCTGTGGAAACAAACATTTTGTGAGTATAAGAACAAGATTAGAAGGTCTAAAGCCGGCTACTTCTCCTTCTTAATCTGTAATGCCTCTAATAGCTCTAGAAGCATTTTTAATATTCTGAATAGTCTCACCAGCCCTGATTGTTCTAGGAATGCAATATCTCCCTCCCAAGAACTCTGCGAGAACCTGGCTAGTTTCTTCCAGGAAAAGATCCAGCTGATTATTGATGATCTTGAGGGTGGCCAGCAAGCCACTGGGACATAGTCGCTGAGGCTATGAGCACTGTTGCTCTTGCGGTGGGTGACTTGGAGGGCGTGGAAAATGGCCCTGTGTGTCAGGTCTCTGAAAAACGATCTGAGTTTATGCCTTTAACGGAGGAGGATTTCAGCAGATTAGCATTGGGTATCTCTTCTGGCTCATCCCTGGACCCGGTAATACACAAGATCGGGAAAGAGTATGAGGAAGAATTGTTCCCTATTCTTCATCTGATCTGTAACCAGTTGTTAGCAGTCAGTCAGTAGTAGTGGCTTAGTCCCCTCCCAATGGAAACAAGCCTTGGTGTCCCCTCTGCTGAAGAAGCCATCTCTTGATCTTGAATGCTTGAAAAATGATAGGCCTATTTCCTTGCTGCCGTTCCCAGCTAAAATTGTGGAACGTGCTGTTAGTATCACTCTTTCTACGGACCTGGAGCAACATAATTTGCTGGAGGAGGTACAGTTTGGATTTGAGCCGGCTCACGGGACCAAGACGGCCTTAGTGCCGTTATGGATGAGCTTCAGAGGCAAGCAGACAGGGGACAGGCAGCAGCACTGATCCTGCTTGATCTGTCTGCCACCTTTGATATGGTCAATCATGAAATCCTGCTGGAAAGACTGAGCGAGGCCGGGGTGCAATGCTGTGCCTTACGATGGTTTCTATCTTTTCTGCAGGATAGACAGCAAGCGGTGTCCCTCCCCCCTTCTAATCTGCCTTCTGCAACGTGTTGCATGGTGTACCCCAGGGTTCTACAATTAGCCCTATTTTATTTAATAATTACTTAAAACCACTGATAGCAGTCATCAAAACACATAATATTGACATCATAAATTATGCGGATGACACACAGCTGATCCTCCCCTTTGAGGGAGAGGACTCAACATCAGTTGAAGTGTTTCACAACTGTTTGCGGGACACGGCCCGCTGGCTGCAGGACAACTTCTTACAATTTAATTCAGGAAAGACTGAGATGATCTTTTGTGCCGTGAATAGGATCCCTCATCTTCTTCCCTGCAATTTCTGGCCCCCTGGAACCTTGACCGCAGTTCGGCCGGTAAAAACTGTCCGTAACCTGGGCATTATGTTTGACAACAAGCTTACCATGGAAGCTCAGGTTACAAAAACAACAGTCTCTTGTTTTGCGATCAATGGATTCTCTTCGCAAAGTTTTTCTGTTATTACCTTCTTATGCACGTGCACAAGTGGCAATGTGCACGATTCTCAGTAGGCTTGACTACTGCAATGCCTTTCTGCTTGACTCTCCAAAGTTCCTGCTTGACCGACTACAAAGGATCCAGTCAGCAGCAGCCAAGCTAGTTTTAGGGCTGCCTAGAAGATCCTCCGCGTCTGCAGCCTTAGCAGAACTTCCTTGGCTCCCATTGAGACAGAGAGTGCAATTCAAATCTCTCTGCCTTGTTTTTAAAGCCCTTCATGGGATAGGGCCTGTGCTTATGCGGAAAAAATTTGACTGGTACACCCCTACTAGAAGGCTTCGCACCTCATCGGCGAGACTGATGAAGGTACCTAGATTTAGGAAAGTTAGGTCAGGGGGTAGATCCTTTGGGGTGGCAGCGGCCTAACTGTGGAACAGACTCCCTTGTGAGATCAGGCAAATTAGGGAGCTCCTTCCCTTCAGAAAATGTGTAAAAACTTGGTTGTTCCCCAATACCTAGTTGCCTGACCATGCCTCTGTTTCATCCTTCTGACCTTGAGTCGCTTCGCGCCAGGATGCCTGCAAGGTGATAGTGCGCTTTACAAGATGAATAAATAAATAAATAAAATAAACATATCATCAATGTATCTACTCTAAAGATTGATGCATTCTTCAAAGGGGTTATACACCGAATATGTGTATGTCTTTTCAATTCGTAACCATGCAAACATGCCAAGCATGAAGCAATAGTGCTTCCCATATATGTTCCATGGGTTTGTAAATAAAACAAACATGTGAACAAAAAAAAACCTCTGAAGGCTTTCCGTGATAAATCAATAACTTCTTGCTTGTGGGATGTTTGTGTAAAGCGAGTCAATGGTAAGTGCTTCCAATATATCATAATTAGGATAAAATGTCATATCCATTGGAAGATTTAACATGTCTTTTGTGTCTTTCAACTAAGATGGCATTTCTGTGAATAATGGGCATAGAACCATGGGTATAGAAACCAATTCCAGAACTTATAGACATGTTTCAAGACTAAGCCTACCTCTTACACAATTTGTCTACCTGGTAGAGAAGAGCTCTTTTTATATATTTTCGGCAACATTTAAAAGATCAGTTGTTTTATCACACTTTCTTTGTGATCCATCCTTTCAATTTACATGCTAACAACTATCTAAATTGCCCTATGGAGGTTTTAAATAGGATCAGTCTGCAAAGAAAGATATTTCAATAAAGCACAGAGGAGTCAGTGTCGTTATTCAACTGTCACGGAATTTCACACTGAGCACATTGAAAAATCAAGTGCAGGGAGGCTGGAAAAAATGTATGCACTATTGTTCGTCTATGAGTCACACATGGGAAAGCTAATTGTTTAAACAAAAGTGCAATTACTGTACCCTGTGATTATGGAATGTAACATGAAGTTTTCAGGAGAAGTAGTCGGATTCCTGTCCAGGAAATAATTTATGCCCACTTTGTAAAAAGGCTCAACTACAAGGAAACAGAGCCTGTATTGGCAAGTGAAATGATGCAGCAGTACCAATGAATCAAGGCACGCAATCCAGCAGTCACACAAGAGCCAGTATATTAGTCAGGGCTAGTCACTTTAAACAAAGCGCCTAAAATATTATTGTTTCATCGTGGCAGCTATGTTGACTGGTTGCTCTCATTCATCTGAAAACAATCCATATTTCAATTAAATCGTCTTTTACATGTACACCTTTCATTTCAAATTGCTGCCCTTTCAAATTGCTGCCATTTAATTTATGGGGAGGCACTGTGCTTCGCACCATTCAATTCATAAAGAAGACTTGAAGAGGCTTGCTTGCTGGCTCCGCTGGGTGAGGAGGCCCCTGGAGTGCGGGAGTCCCCCCCCCCCACCCCCCCCCCGCATCGTGGTAGCTGCGGGGGGCCTTTGTTACGCCCCTGCTATTACGTATTGATCAAGTACTAGAGAAACTCGCCTCACACCATGCTGGCAATATGCTATCTTAGCTTAAAAAGCCCTTTACTCGTCCTGCCTCCTGCCCATCACCTCAACAGAAGTGGTATCAAGGCTGTGAGACAGGGAGATTTCTGCACTACTGGAACCTAGCGTTGATATAAGGACATTGTTCAGCTTCGTCCCCTCCTATATTGGGTACGTTTGAGGAGGACTCCCGAATTAGCTAATTATGCTTTAGTGTTGGATGAAATGTTAAAATTAAACACTTCAGGTAAAATCAAGTGGCTAAATGTCTTAAAACAACTTGTAGCTAGTGTGGGTTTATGCGATGCATGGGCCTCCCAATCCCCTCCACCAAAACAAATGGTAAAAAAACTATACTGGGACTGGATTGAGGCCAAGGCTTTACAGAACTCAAATTGGGGACAATTAACCGAGAATTTTTTTGACCCATAAGTGTAATATAAAGCTAGAATTGTTTTTGGATTTTATCCAGATTCCTCGGGACAGGACGCTTTATCTGAAATTTAGACATGGAACATTGCCCCTTAAAAATTTCACGTCTAGATGGAGTAGAAGGAGGGAAGAGGATACAAAGTGCCCAGGCTGTACAAACCCTGAAGAATCATTAGGCCACTTCTTTTTTGCCTGCAAAGCATATACCCTACCTAGGAACAAATGGCTAAAACCTGTATTAAAGAATCTTGGAGTCAGGGATCACAAATCAGCATTACGTATCCTCATCTCCAACACCTCTTGTATGGTTACCATTTGTGGGGTTGCAAAGTTTCTATCATGTGCCTGGATCATTAGGTTAAAGTTGTTAAACAATGTTTCTTCAGTCAACATTCCCACATGATTTGTATATGTATTCTTTTAAATGATGAAATGGTTTTTATATTTATGTGTGTATTGTATGTTTGTACTTTTTATGATATATGTGTCGAATAAAAGTATAATGGCTGACTGACTGACTGATATAAGGACACCACATCTGACCCCACCCGAGGAAAGATAATACAACCCGCTTAAGGAGAAAACCTCCTTTGAACTTGGAACTCCTGAAGTAGTGTTGCCTCTTACAATGAGGTAGTTCTTTGAGTCACTCTATGTCTTTTGGTGAAGATGGTGTGTGACTCGTGCGGTCACGTGACACCAAGAGATGTGTTATTTAAAAACTATTGACCAGTAAAAAAATGACTTCCTAACATTCAATGTTTTGCTACTCTTCTATATGAATGCCTACATGAAGATCTAAACTGAAATGCCACTGGTTCTTGTATCGCCTAAACATTGAAACAATTTTGTGAAAATTTCAGGGTATCCGATTCCCTACGATTGCAACTTGACTTAAACATCATCATAGCACTGAACAACACACATAATGGTTATTAACCTGGTTGTATCAGAATCATTAACATGATGTATAATCAAATGTATTACATGATTAAATAGGTAACATATTGTCTTTTCTGGGACATGTAATGTGTGCATTCTCCTTTTCACACTGCAGTGTTTACTTAGGGCCAGTGCAGGAATAAGGCGAGGCGACAGGCAAGCAGGTGCTGAAATCACTGGAGAACAGCAGCGGCTGCTGCCAAACTAAAATGGCGGGGCAGCGTGGGGCAAATAATACAAAAAAAATGCTCCATCTTCCTGATGCCTCAGTGCTCCGCTTCAGGAAGTCCTGGGCCAACACAGGCTCCCAGACTCTCCACCCAATCCAGACGGTGCTCCCATGCTGTGAGAACAGCGCCTGGATTGGTCTGAGCAGCCTGGTTAGGTGCTCGCGAACGGACTGGGGGCCTGTGCCATTTCTCCACCCAGCTGTACAATACATCTGGGTGGGGAAATTCTAAGTGCATATGTCTATTTGACAGGCCTAGGACAACCACCCAAACCAACATGTGCACTTACAATTGCCTGCCACTTCTCCCCAGTCCCTGGCTAGTATTGAGAGGATTGCTTGGCCTCAGTGGCGTACCCACAGCACCTGCAGGGGGGGCCTGCACTCAAGGGGGTTCGCTCAGCAAAAGTGGTAGGTTTTGGGACGGGGAGAGGGCGCCCCCCAATGTAATTTGCAGTGGGTGCCCCCTCAAGTTTTATTACGCCACTGCCTACTTTCCCAGAAGGACATTCACATTTAAAATTTAATAAGTAATCATATAGAAGCCATTTTTAGTATTTTGGGGCTATTCTCCTTGTTAATGACTGAGCCATGCTGTTGGAGCATGGTCTGTAAAATTTACAAAAGGCCGCCTTCTAGAGAGTAACCCAGTTTTCAATAGGTCAGTTAGTAGCTAAACACTATGGGCTCAATTCACAAAGGTAAACTTAGACCAAAAGTCTAAGTTAATAACTTTCGATATTCACAAAGGTAAACTTGGGCCAAAAGTCTATGGGCCTGATTCACAAAGGTAAACTTAGACAAAAGTCTAAGTTTACCACTAGCAGCACTCACAAAGGTCAACGTAGACCAAAAGTCTAAATTTAGGACTTTCGTCATTCACAAGAAGAGAAGTGGAGAAGTGTGGCTCAATGGTAAGAGCGGCAGACCCTGATGCAGAGGTCTAGCCCGGGACCAGGGTTCAATTCCCTGCCTCGGCGGGTCTTGGGCTAAAAAATTCCACGGACCTGATCATTCTCGCCTCGGTGCCTATTCCGATCATGGAGTCCCACTCTGCAACTCTGGGCAATAGCTTGCTTGATCTCCACAATGCCCCCCACAATGCTAAGGATGCCTGGCCTCCACCTTGGGGGTGCCCAGGAGTGGATGCCTCACAGGGAAAGCCAGGATGAGTTCCACAGCGGTATTCGTACAAGCGCCTTGAGACCCTTGCGGGTGAGTAGTGCGCTATACAAGTATCAATTTACATAAAGGGAAGTTATGAGCAATGTTCCCTCTAATTGTTTTCCTCTGTGTGCGGCAGTGGAGAGTCTCTGTGCGCTGCAACCATGGCTATGTGCGCCAGGAACCAAACCGTGCGTGTCTGCGGCGCCAAATGGCACTCAAAACATTTACTTGAAAAAGTGAAAAGATGGTGCATTTTCACACATACAGAGCCAAAATAAGGGTCTTAAAGGCAGTTTGCAAATTTATTGTATTTTCATTGTTGTGTCTCTTACTGCTGTTGTCTGTCTTCCCCATTGCCTGTGCGTGGTCCGTGCCCCTTTTTCTTCCCTCTCTTCCCCTCGCTGTCCCTGTGCTCTCTCTTCCCGGTCTTTCCTTCTGTACCCCTCGCTGCCCGTGTATCTGCCCAATTTTCCCTTCTGTTCCCCTCGCTGCCCCGTGCCTCTCTGCCCGTTCTGCCTTCTGTTCTTAGCTGCCCCTATATTTCTGTATTCTGTATTTTGCCTCTGTGCCATTAGTTTTTTGTGCCCGCCTGCCCTATGTGCCACTCTTTTTTGTGACCTTCTGCCCTCTGTCCCACTCGTTTTTGTGCCCTTCTGCCTTATCCACTTCATTTTCCCCTCGTTTTTTGTGCCTTTCTGCCCTCTGTTCCACTTCGCTTTGCCCTCGTTTTTTGCCTTTCTGCCCTCTGTCACACTCGTTTTTTTCCTTGTTTTTGTGCCCCTTTTGCCTTCTGTCTCCCTTGTTTCCGTGCCCTTTCGCTCTCTGTCCCACTCGTTTTTGTGCCTTTCTGCCCTCTATCCCACTCATTTTTGTGCCCTTCTGCCCTCTGTCCCACTCGTTTTTGTGCCCTTCTGCCCTTTGTCCCACTCGTTTTTGTGCCCTTCTGTCCTCTGTTCCACTCGTTTTTGTGCCATTCTGCCATCTGTCCCACTCGTTTTTGTGCCTTCTGCCTTCTGTCCCACTCGTTTTTTCCTTGTTTTTGTGCCCCTTTTGACTTCTGTCCCATTCGTTTTTGTGCCCTTCTGCCCTCTGTCCCACTTGTTTTTGTGCCCTTCTGCCCTCTGTCCCACTCGTTTTTGTGCCTTTCTGCCATCTGTCCCACTCGTTTTTTTGCCCCTCTGCCCTCTGTTCAACTCGTTTTTGTGCCCTTCTGCCCTCTGTCCCACTCGTTTTTGTGCCCTTCTGCCATCTGTCCCACTCGTTTTTGTGCCTTTCTGCCATCTGTCCCACTCATTTTTGTGCCCTTCTGCCCTCCGTCTCACTAGTTTTTTCCTTGTTTTATGCCCCTCTTGCTTTCTGTTCTGCTAGTTTACCCAGCCGATGTGCCCCCTGCGGCCCGCCCTCCTGACTGCCCACTGTGGCCTTTTATTTAAATATTGCTGTTAATCGGAGCCCCTTCACAGGGTGTACTTTAGCACACGCTGTGCTCGGAAAGTGTGTACGCTTTTTTTAGTAAAGCGCGGGGCAGACTGTGGCTTTTTGTTTAAGTATTGATGTTAATCGGAGCCCGTGAAGGGGCTCCGATTAACAGCAATATTTAAACAAAAGGCCACAGTCTGCCCCGGGCTCCCACATAGCCACCAGCCCCCCTGCCTCCTTACCTACACTCGTCATGTTCCCGCCGCTCGCTTCTTCAAAGCAGCCGGCGGCGCGACTCTATCGTGCGACGTTCTGTGTGCGCACTCTCAGCGAGTCGGTGCGCGGTGATGTAAGGGGAGGTGCGCGTGTAGAGGGAACAGTGGTTATGAGTAGTAGCTTTATGTTCGTACTCAGAGCAAAATGTCTGCCAGGTGTGAAGATTCCACTCCACAATCGGAGTGTACTCTCTGAGTGTGGAGAGTACACTCTGGATGCAAAATAGTATCTTTATATCCGCACTCAGAGTGGAATATATCTGCCCAAATACAGAGATTCAACTCCACACCCATAGTGTACTCTTTGATAGCGGAGATTACATTCTGGGTACCTTTGTGAATACCGAAAGTCGTGAACTTAGAGTTTTGGTCTAAGTTAACCTTTGTGAATACTGATAGTCATAAACTTAGACCTTTGGACTAAGTTTATCTTTATGAATTGGGCCCTATATCTCTGTGATAGAGTATCTTTGCTCTCTTAGGTGCAGTTTCCGACTAATGAAGAAAAACTGGGTTCTCTTCATGAAACTCATCCATTTGAGAAAGAATTCCCCAAATTTCAATGTCCAAAGCATCTGCTTGTAAAATAAACCTTTAAAAACATCAGGTGAATGTAATACTGGTTTGGAAGATAGACTAGTACTCAGGGACTTAAATGCTTGCAAGGCAGAGGAGGTGGATGTTGGTAATTTTGATTGCAGGAAGATGTCTTTAGAATATCAGTCAAAGGAGCAGAGATGCGTGAATAATCAGGAATAAAGCTCCTTTAGTACCCAAATAAGCCTAAAAAGGCCCTCATGACTCTCTTGTAGCTCGATAAAGGTATGTAAGTTGGAGCCATCTGGAGGTTCTATAAAGCCATTTCCGAAAAGGAACCCTCAATATTTCACACAGTCTTTCTCCATCTTAGAGTTTTTTTGGATTTACATGGAGACCAGTTGATTGAAAATTTGTAAACAACAGAGTCAAGTGTTTGCGGTGTTCCTCCCAGGTCTTACTGAAAATGATCATATCATCTAAATAGGCAGAAGCATTTGACTGGTGTGCACCCACTGTCTGATTTATTAAGTTATTCACTTGAAAAGTAGCACGATCCCCATGCAAACCAAAGGGCAGCACAGTAAAGTGGAGCAAACCTCAGAGAGTGACAAAGGCAGTTCTCTCTTCATCTTCCTGCCTCAATGGGATTGACCAGCACCCTTTAGTTAAATCAATAGTGGTTATATAGTTGGACTTCATTAACCCTTCAATCAACGGATTAATACTTGGCAAAGGATAACTGTCAATTTGGAAATTTGATTAAATGCTTATAAATCAATCAATCAATCAGAGGTTTATAAAGCATGTCTACACACTGTGAGGGTCTCAAGGCACTAGGGGGTGTGGGGCTGCTGGTGCCTCTGGGTGTTTAGGATCATTCACAGAGTCAGGTCTTGAGGTCCTTCATTATTTAGGTCAGCAACGTGATTGCCTGAGGTGGAGGAGCAGGGAGTTTCAGGTCTTGGCGGTTTGATGGGAGAATTAACTTCCTCCACTTCTGGTCTGATGGATCCTGTGGGTGGATGGTATGTTCGGCGGAACAGAGTTGTCACCGACACCATCATAGACCTCATCGTACCCCAAGCACTCTCATCCACCAACTACATCCTACTAGGAGACCTCAACTTTCACTTAGACAACCTCAGCGACAAGTACACAACCTCCCTACTGAAGAACCTCAACAACATCGGACTCAAGCAGCTAGTTACTGCACTGACTCACACATTTGGACGCACACTTGACCCCGTTTTCGCCGCTAGTGGAAACATCAGCTACAGCCACACCACCAAACTCTCCTGGACTGACCACCACTGTGTGCATCTTGATTTTGTCATGCCCACTGCACACCACCACCCTCATCGCCCCCCTGTTGCAGCTGAGGCAAGGCCACCTAAGAACTCATCGACTCCCTCATCACAACCACTCCGCCAATGCGAACTGACACCGCCACCGCAGAATGCAACCTCCACCAATGGATTTCTGACTGCACCGACACTCTGGCACCCCTCAAAAAGGTGCCAGGCAAGTAACTAATACAAAACCTTATAAATCTCGCTGGTTTTGGAATTAATACGATGGGAAAACAACATTCAGTATCAGAGGCTTCCATGACTCCTACATTCAACTTGTTTGCCACTTCCTCTTGCATACCTTTATCTTGGCTTACAGGATCCTATAAGGCTGCTGTGTTATTACCCTGCCTAGCTTAGTGTTGATGTGGCGAGATTTAATAACTTTTTACCCAGTGCATCTGAAAAAATGTCTTTAAATTTGTGTAAGGGTTCTAACAGTGCTATTAGTTGTGACCCAGTCAGTTGCTTCCCTATTTCCCAGGGAGGTTTAGCTGTACTGGAACCTGAAATTGTCACATGTCCAATGCAGGCCTGTTGTCATTATTCCCTTATGTTAGCATGAGCACATTGCTGGCTGCTCTCTGCTTGGCACACATTACTATACAAAAGTATTTTGCTGCATGACACGCTGTAATTTCACACAGAACCTGCTATTGTTTTCTGTGTTCTGTTCTTTCATGGCATTTAGTCTTAACATAGTAGACAAGGTCAAACAACAATACACCTTCTCATTCTGCTTTGGTCAGCATCTAGCACCTAGACAAAATACACAAATGCAGCTGTTGTGAGGCAACACGTACTCTTTTTCATATAGGTATGCACAGACATGCAGACACAGACATTTCGGAGAGATCTTTTTCAGAGAATAGATCAGGACTACACCTCATATGTAGATCTTTCATCTGTACATGCTAAGGTACGCGGTCCACTGCAAACACCCAGAGATCTTCTGATATATAATCACATTGATTCTGTAGAAGGAGAGGGGGGTTTGTCTACCCTGTCTAATATCATATTTACAACAAGGGGTGGTGAGGGACAGAGTCTCTGAATTAAGCAGAAAGCTCTCACCCAGTCAAGAGATCAGGGCTAGATCCAACACCGTTTTTTAGCTCACTGCACCATCCCAGTTTCAGAACCTGGCTGTATGCAAATTAGTCTGTTCCTGTCCCAGTGCATGATGGGAACAGGGCAAACCAAACTATAAAAGCCAATTCTTACACTGGGAAGGAAACAAGCTCCCGGGGACCGGTTTCTGGCATTACAGCCGTCTTCGGCCCGGTTTGCTTGAATCCTGATGGTGCAATGAGCAAGGGTCTCACATCTGAGAATACCCTTCCACGCTTAGGGTGGACAAAAATATTTACAACAAGGGGTGGTGAGGGACAGAGTCTCTGAATTAAGCAGAAAGCTCTCACCCAGTCAAGAGATCAGGGTTAGTAGATCCAACACCGTTTTTTAGCTCACTGCACCATCCCAGTTTCAGAACCTGGCTGTATGCAAATTAGTCTGTTCCTGTCCCAGTGCATGATGGGAACAGGGCAAACCAAACTACAAAAGCCAATTCTTACACTGGGAAGGAAACAAGCTCCCGGGGACCGGTTTCTGGCATTACAGCCGTCTTCGGCCCGGTTTGCTTGAATCCTGATGGTGCAATGAGCAAGGGTCTCATATCTGAGAATACCCTTCCACGCTTAGGGTGGACAAAAATATTTACAACAAGGGGTGGTGAGGGACAGAGTCTCTGAATTAAGCAGAAAGCTCTCACCCAGTCAAGAGATCAGGGCTAGATCCAACACCGTTTTTTAGCTCACTGCACCATCCCAGTTTCAGAGCCTGGCTGTATGCAAATTAGTCTGTTCCTGTCCCAGTGCATGATGGGAACAGGGCAAACCAAACTACAAAAGCCAATTCTTACACTGGGAAGGAAACAAGCTCCCGGGGACCGGTTTCTGGCATTACAGCCGTCTTCGGCCCGGTTTGCTTGAATCCTGATGGTGCAATGAGCAAGGGTCTCACATCTGAGAATACCCTTCCACGCTTAGGGTGGACAAAAATATTTACAACAAGGGGTGGTGAGGGACAGAGTCTCTGAATTAAGCAGAAAGCTGTCTAATATCATGACAGCTATTTTTAGGAATTACAGATTACTTACTATTCTGACCGTATTTGTGTTAGGCATTTTCTAACTTATTATGGTACGTATACTGTATACTAGAGCATGATAGATAAAATAAACATTTTAAACTTTACCTGTGTCTCTGTCACATCTTGTTGTTGACAACTATGAGTATGAGAGCAAAAGGGTGATTCCTATCACCGCGATTACTGAGAGAGTTGGGCGTGCTAAATTCTGGGATGTCTAATCGTTTGTAACTGGGGGAGTGAGTAGGAGGGCAAGTGAGACACTATAGCTAGTCGTTCCTGGGCAAATTGGTACTAAGGTGGTAGGATAACTCAGTCCCTGCCGCCTAATGTTCGATGGTCACCAGCATAGTTCTATGACTCCACAGAATCCATGCAACACCATGTTTGGTATTACCCAGGACTGACTTGGTAAAGGACTGTGCCATTTATTTTACTGGTTGTTAGATTTGGGAGTCTCTAGTTGGCACAGGTAGGTACCTGTGACAAATAGGGACCCTTGCATCTAGTCAGGGTAAGGGGGTACACTCCTAAAATAACCCCTGCTCACCCCATGGGTAGCTTGGCACGAGCAGACAGGCTTATATCAGAGGCGGTGTGTAAAGCATTTGTGAACACATACAGTAATCAAGTAACAACACTACAAATGGACACCACACAGGTTTGATATCAGAATAAGTATTCTTTATATAGACATATCACAAGACCACAAACGACAGAAATCCACAATACAGTACTTAAAATGGTACAATTAACTTAGTTCTCTCTAGATCTTACAATGCGCCACTTTGAGTCAATGTACCTTAAGATGCGACACGCAGGGCATCTAAAGTGTTGCAGGAGAGGTGATGTGGTTGTCCCTGACCCGCAAGGACAGTGATGCGTCGAAGATCTGGTGCAAAGAATTAAAGAGGCCACTTTCTCCTTGATGCGACGCTTCCTCGTGATGCGGTGGAGTCTGCTGCGACGTCGATCCTCTTTACCAGTGATGCGAGATGCTTTACACGATGCGAGCCGTTACAGGCCCTGCAACACGCTTCCCAGTGGTGCGGCGGCGTCTTTTGCGACATCGATCCTCTCCCCTGGCGATGCGAGTTGCTTCCACAATGATGCAAGCTGTGACAGGCCCTGCGACCCTCTTCCCGGTGATGGGGAGGCATCTGCTGCGACGTCGATCCTCTTCTCCGGTGATGAGCTGCGTCAGGCCCGGCGACACGCTTCTCGGAGATGCGGCGGCATCTGATGCAACGTCGATCCTCTTCTCCTGCGGCACGCTTCCAGGTGATGCAGCGGCGTCTGATGCGACGTCGATCCTCTTCTCCGGCGATGCGAGGCGCTTCGTGTTGTGAAGCGGCAGCGACAGTTGGGCAACACATTTCATGTTCGTGAGTCGCGCTTCCAGTTCCTTGCGACACGCAAGTCCCCACAAAGTCCAGCACAACTGCAGGCACTTCCAGGGAACTATTGGGGAGCTGGTGGGGGAAGTCTGTTGTCCCTGAGAATTCAGCAGGAGGCAAGCTCAGTTCAAAAGCTCTTGGAGATCCTTCACAAGTTCAAATAAAGTACACGAAGTTCCTTTCTCCTTCCTTTGGCAGTCAGGCAACTACTGCAGGCCAATCCCCCAAGCAGCACTTCAGCTTAGGGATAGTCTCTCCTCAGTCTCTCTGGTTCCGCTCCTCAGCAAAAGTTCCTACTTGTTTCCCAAAGTGATCTAAATTTCTGGAGTTTGGGTCCCCTTTTTTATACACAGTTTCTCTTTGTTCTCTGAAGGCAGAGAGGCCTTTTCCTAGTCCAAACCAGTTCTGGTCAGCCCTGGAGCACTCTGTTTATATGACTCCTTCTTTCCTTTGACAGTGTGGGCCAGGGACATCAGACACACCACAGGGGGTGGAGCCAGCATTGTGAAGGGAATGCACAGTTCTATTCAGGTCCCAGGTGCAACTCCTCCCTCCCATCTAGATGCAGATCTTTCTATTCACCACTGGGCTGACTCACCCTGCCTCTTGGAATCCCCCAGCCATTGCCACTCAAACTCCAGACAAGGAATACACAACCTAGAAGAGGCATCTTGGATAGTTAGACAAGAAAATACCTACTTTCTAAAAGTGGTATTTTCAATCACAGAATGCATTTTATCATTCTGAGTTCAGGCATACTAAACTCAAATTTCTACCTAGTTCCCTGAGTCAGTTAGGATTATAAGATGTAATAATCAAACTGCCCATTCTGGCCTATGGGGAATAGGTAGCCTTGCAATCATGAAAAACTAAAATGGCTGTAATTCACTATTAGGGCATGCCACACACATTTGGGGTTGTCCTACCTTATACTTACAATGCACCCTGCCCTTGGGCCTACCATAGGGGTATCTGATATGAAGAAAAGGGAAGGTTTAGGGACTGGCAAGTGGGTGCACGTGCCCAGTCAACATGGCAGTACCAGGCAGCACACAGGCTCTGCAATGGCAGACCTGAGACACACTTTTACAGGCTGCTTCTGTGGGTGGCACAACCAGTGCTGCAAGCCCATCAGCAGCATTTGGTTTACAAGCTCTGGGCACACTCAGTGTACTGTACTAGGGTCTGCCAAGTAAACCAAACCAGCCAATCGTGGAATCACTACTCCATACATCAATTTACAATAGGGAGAGCACACACAGGTCAGAAAAAATAGAGGAGGAAGGCAAAAAGTTCAGGGATGACCCTGTAAAAAGGGCCTAGTCCAACACTGGTTAATATGAAAGATGTGCTCCTTACTGGGGCCGTCTGCTTATTTTATTTTGTATGTAATAAGATACACTCTCTCTATTAGCCGGAAAGGACCTTGCCATTGGGGCCACAACTTTTGCTCTCTAGTTGGTAATAGTGCTAAATTGCCCAGAGACAATTCTCTGCATTTTGCCTTCTTGTTATAGTTGACTTATTATTTTTATCTAAATGTACCTCTGCAATTTCCCTTAAATTCCCTAGGCAATTTCTTAACTGGGCAACATATTTTAATTCCATAGGAGTTTCCTCCCAATAGTCACAGGTCATTTCAAGCAAAGTCTGTGGCCTTCACTCGCACATTAGTTCAAAAGCTGAGCCCCCTAAACTGGCTTGTGTCGATTACTTATTGCAAAGAAGGATAGCGATAGCAACTTATCTCATTCCTTCCTTTATCAACCAATCAGTATTTATAGAGCATAGCACTGTCACCTAAGCGGTATCTGGGTGTTGGGGTGTGAGGTATCCATTGAAAAGCCAGGTCTTGAGGAAACAGGACGAAGAGGGAAGAAACTATCAGCAAAAGGCAATACAGAGGGCAGAAAAACGATCAGAAAAGGCAAAACACAGGGCAGAAAAATGAGCAGAAAATGCAAAACAGCGGGCAGAAAAATGAGCAGAAAAAGCAAAATAGAGGAGCAGAAAATTAGCAGAAAAGGCAAAACAGAGCAAGAAATGAGTAGAGTAGGCACAGACAGAGGCAGCAGGTAGGCAGACAGCAGAGGGTATCAGGCAGCGAGCAACCTGGACAAGAGAACTGTTGCCAGGGGACCTGTTCAAAGGGGTCACACTGTAGCCCCCATTAAGTCGATCCTGGGGGTGGGCGGGGTGCTGGATGGTCGAAGGAGGGAGACGGTGGGAAGAGGGGGAATGAGCAGTATATTCAAAACAGAGGGCAGAAAAATTAGCAGAAAAGACAAAAGAGAGGGCAGCAAAACAAGCAGAAAAGGAACAACAGAGCAGAATAGGGCAAAATAGAGGGTAGAGAAATGAGCAGGAAAGGCAAACAAGCAGAAAGAGGCAAAACAGGGGAGAAAAATGAGCAGAAGAGGTAAAACAAATCAAGAAACAAGCAGAGGAGGCACAAACAGAGGGCAGCAGGTAGACAGGCAGTGGATGGTTATGGACTGTGGGAAGCTGGACAGGAGAACTGTCACGGGGGAGCTGGCATGAGGACCTTTTCTATACGGTGAGCTTAAAGGATGCCAATATAATGTTCGATCTAAAGGCCAAAAATTTTAGGAGGGTGGACTCAACATTTCCAAAGGGTGAGCTTTAAGGGTAGCAATATAGTATTCAATCAGGCCAATATAAGTGTTCTAAAGTGCTTTAGGACAATTTTCCAAACTTAAGTATTCAGTCAGTAAGTGATAATACGCACATACAAATATTTGGTTTCTAAAATCCTGTAGTACTAAAAACTGGGGTGTCTGCCCCTCCTTTCCCACCATGAACATCAAGCTCTTACATATAAAGATGATTGGTCATACCTAGAAAAATTCCCCTTATACTTCTCATGCTTGTTCCCAGGCAAACTGCAAGGTAGGGTTTTCCAATTGTGCTACTGTGAAGTTAATGGCTAGCTGCCAAGGTTTTTTAGAGTAGTGTAATTTGAACCATCCTTTTCATCTCTTGTAGCCTTCTATCTGTCCTAATCTTCTTAGGTTTCTGGTGACCCTCTGAACCTGTCTCCTCTTTGGGCCAGTCAATCTTTTTCTTACTCTAAAAGGGTATTGAGTGAGTTGTCAATTACCAGAATCAAAACTTCTATAGATCAGGAACGTTTCCTACTTCAAAAGACAATGGGCACAATTCGCAAAGGTAAACTGAGATGTAAGTCTAACTTTATGACTTTTAGTATTCACAAATGGCATTTACTGCTCGTAAATGCCCTCTGTGAATACTAAACGTTGAACTTTATGACTTTTGGTATTCACAAAGGGCATTTACTGCTTATTAATGCCCTTTGTGAATATCGAAAGTCGTAAAGTTAGACTTTTGTCTCATTTTACCTCTGTGAATTGGGCCCAATGTTTTCCCAAGGGTGTTGTCTACTGGTACCTGACTTATCAGATATTCTGTTTATGACTGTGGACACAACATATTATATAATTTGATGAGGAAGTGCTAAATTACTTCTCACTATTGACTGTCTCCAACCTGAATCTAATAAAGTAGTGAGTACCCAATTAGTCATGGCAAGGAAAACTAGAAGTTATCTCCAGGTTCTCATGTATAATAGGCAGATTTATTGGTCCCCCCAAATTCCATGTATTCCATCTCTCCTTTCTTTTTCAGACATAACCAGGTAATATCGCACTATTAACCACACTCAAAGAGTTGAGACCCTGAAGAATTTCTTGTAGCTATTGGAGAAATGGGTACTGGAGGAATGGGTTAGCTCATCTACAGTATTTGTTTGTCTGCTGCGAAGTGCCTGGTACCATCTTCCTTTGCTCTGTGTTGCCTTCACTTGGCTTGGCTCAGGAAAGAAAAATTGCCATCTCGAAGGCTTGCTCTATACTAAGGTTATGGTGCTGTCTTAACAACTTTTTGGTTTACATGGGCAAAATGTCCAGAAATTGTTCAAGATATATTTTGCTGATTATTTCAATTTTGAATTCATGAGATTTTGCCATCTGACAGCCGAGTCATTCAGTTTGGAACAAAAACTTCTAGGAGTATTTTGAAGACCATTCCACCCATGCCTTAACTCAAGTCTATAGATTTCTTCATCAATTCCTAGTCTTTCTAATAAACCTTTATGACTTCTGCATATGGAATATTAAGTCTAGGTTAGTAGACTGATTGGAGTTCTGAGTTTCCCCAACTAATAGAGGTGCCACACAGTGACTCCAACATTCAGGGCTCATTACTAGACTGAGCTGCTTTCAGAAAGATTTTGGAAAAATGCCTCAGGGCCTTTCCCGGGAATAACAAATCTTTTCAAAAGAGTAAATCTTTCAGAAAGATATGGTGTTTGCTATCAACTATCAAGTCTCTTGGGCTGCATTTGCCCATAGGTATTCACTCATTAGCATCTAGTGAAGAAACAATTTGTATTTCAGCACAAAACATTTGTATGTGTACTTCCTAAATTAACATGACAGTTTAATTGTAGCCAAGCAAAAGGGTATCTACAAACTACAGCTTTGTAAGTTGTGTGAAATTTACTCCACATCTGAAAAATTCCCCAATCTCATTTCAGTTGGGAACACTTGAAGACCTGTGGGGTAGGGCTGCACAATCACTGACAATGCAGATTATCCATCATTATGAATAGGGTAACTCCCAACATAGAAGACATGTCACACCCAATAAAAAACCTATTCTGCTATAAAGGTATTTTCAGAGTACAGTTCAAGGTCACAAAATAAAGTCAGCATCACATTTCTTTGGGAATAGTGTTTCTGTTGGCTACCTCCCCAAAGGCTACTGAACACTCACACTAACCCTCTCATCCCCAATCATTATCATCCATTTGACTTCCTCCTTACCCCTAAAAAAGGACATATAATCAAAATGATAGTAGCCCAACAAATTCCTTGACAATCCTTTCTGAAGGTGGGATCCAGCAAGCAAAGTGAGATGCTTGAACAGAATGGGGCTTCATACATCCTTAGGAATTCACTAATGTACTGGGTATTGGCACTTTCCTTTTATTGCCATCATGTCATAGAGTGCCATTATTTTCAGCCTTCCAGTTCTTTCTGTCCAAGCTATCTGCTTCTTAATTTCAGTGGCGAGCTGGATCATTCACAATATCAAATCAAATTGTGCAGATGAGTCCCTCAGGATTATCCCTGTCAGTTCTTCATTGTCACTCTCCTTGTCATACCCTTGCCGCAGCTATTTCTGTTCCTCTCTTAGTCAAATATGAGAATCTGCTGTAAAGAATCTCAAAAGTGCCTTAGAAGTTCACCCTCAACCAGCTGGCCAACCAGGAGCAGATTTCAATTTGTGTTAAAGCTTAACTGGAAGAGGTGTGAAGATGTCTTAACTTTGCATCCTTTACCATTGCTTATTTCAGAGATATTGTAAAATTGAAGATCCTCTTTAGAATCTCTTTAAAAGTGAGTTTTATGAGTCTTTATGTTCCCTGTCCATACCTTCCCCATCGCAAATGTTTGCAGTCTTTTTTATCTTATCTTCAGAGAATGTTATTGATGGCAGCAGCAGCCAGCAGTCCTTCTAGAACTGCTGGTGCCATCTCTATGGAGACAATGTTGGTTGCAGTCGTCCTCCAATAAATAAAATTATGAAATTGCATCTATTCTGATAATGAAGATCAATATCCTCTGGTGTGAATTTTAAATGGCTGCTAGCATGTGGAGACAACATCATCTACTTCATTGATTTTACGA
This sequence comes from Lissotriton vulgaris, assembly GCF_964263255.1. Lineage (NCBI taxonomy): Eukaryota > Metazoa > Chordata > Amphibia > Caudata > Salamandridae > Lissotriton > Lissotriton vulgaris. Next base: position 1,907,178,512 of record NC_141685.1, on the reverse strand, counting down.
AAGTCGTTGACAGTTTCCACCCTGACAGCGTTGGGTGTACACTGAGAGCCTATGGTATACCACAGCTGATAGTTCTCATCAAGAGCTTCTATGATAATTTCACCTGCAAGAGGAGAGATTGTGAGTTTAGCTCTGACGTCAAGACTGAGACAGAGATACATGATGTCAGCGCTGCTCTTCAACATAGTTATCGACTGGGTGATGCGACGCGCAACTGAAGACCAAGTCAGATGCATCAGATGGACCTTATTCACTATACCAGAGGACCGTGACTATGCGTACGACCTAGCCTTGCTCTCTCACACACCAGCATATGCAGTAAAGTATGTCTCACCGCAATATCTATTTGTATTTGTATTTATATTTGTAGAGCGCATAAATCACCCGTAGGTCTCATAGCGTTAGCAGAGCTCAGATGAGAAGAGAGATAGCAGGCAGAACTAGAAAAGCCAGGTTTTTAAATTTCTTCGTAATTTCAGGTGGTTGGGTTCTGTCCTGATGTGTAGAGGCAGAGTATTCCAGGTTTCTAGGGCTATTTTAGAAAAGGATCTGTCGCCATTTCTAACTGTGCGGACTTTCGGAATAGTTAGCAGACGCTTGCTGGTGGAACGGAGGGTTCTGGTCGGGCGATAGTCCATACGTTTTTTTCTAGATATTTTGGCCCTTGGCCGTTGACGGTCTTGTGGACTAGACAACATAATTTGAAATGAATGCGTTTTTTTATGGGAAGCCAGTGTAGAGTCCTGAGGCAAGGCACAGAGGGGGTGCGGGGGGGAGGTTGAGCACCATCCTGGCTGCTGTGTTTAGCAGGACCTGAAGTTTTGTCAAAAGGCTTTTGTTTGTGGATGCAAGCAATGCATTGCCATAATCCATACGGCTTATGATTAAGCTTTGGACTAGGGGCATGCGGGAAGGAAGGGGGATCCATTAAAAAAAATTATTAAGGCTGCGCATCAGTCCAAAACTGGAGTGTACTACCTTGTTAACATGATCATTCATGAACAGCTTGTTATCAATTGTAACCCCCCAAGTTCCGGGCTGTGTTCTTGGGAGAGGGGCAGGGACCCAATGCCGGTGGCCACCATTCATCTGTCCAGTGTTTGTGAGCATTTCCAAAGAGCAGTGTCTCTGTTTTGCTGAGCATGAAATAGTTGTTGGTCATCCAGTCCTTTACTGACATCATGCATTGTTGGAATCTTAGTTTGGTGGAATTAGGGTCTGGGCCAAGGGTGATTAGTAGCTGTGTGTCGTCTGCGTAGGACACGGTTTCAAAACCGTGTGCTCTGATTACCTTTGCCAGTGGGGATAAGTATAAATTGAAAAGTATAGGGACCAGTATTGAACCCTGGGGGACACCCCTTGTTGTTTTCCTGGTTAGTTGAGGAGAAAGACCCTGTTTGGACCTTTGATCGCCTTCCAGTCAGATAGATTTTGATCCAGAATAGGGCTGAGCCTTCGACACCAACCTCAGCTAGGCGTTCTAAGAGAATACCATGTGAGATGGTGTCGAAGGCAGACGATAGGTCGAGCAAGATCATGATGGCTGATTGTCTTGCATCGAGAGTCAGCCTAATGTTGTCCACGATCTCGAGTAAGGCAGCTGCAGTACTATGAAACGTTCTGAATCCTGATTGGGATGGGTCTAGCAGCTTGTTGTCTTCCAGGTGTTTGCATAGTTGTTTATTTATTAGCGATTCCATGACCTTGCCGAACAGTGGCAAGAGGGAGATCGGGTGATAGTTTAGGAACTGTTTTGAGTCAGTGTTGTTTTTTTTAAAATATTGGTCTAATTATGGACTCTTTCCAGTGGGAAGGAACAGTAGAATGGGACAGTGAGAGGTTAAGGGTTTTAGTCAGGTCGGGAATCAGAGCCTGCGCAATTTTAGATATAATTTCTGAGGAGGCTGGGTCGGCTGGAGACGCTGATTTGATTCTGTTAATTGTGAGGGCTTTCTTCCTCTGCATATGTATGGAATTCTTTAAGAACAATCGCGTGGGGGGGTGAAGACTCGTTGGTAGTCTGCTAGGACGGTAAGTTGGTGATGGTCGTGTTGGTTGGTTGGGGGAAAAGTTTATGGATGTCACAGATATGCACAGCAATAGGGCCTGAAGAAATTAGATGTCCTATCACTCAGTATCTCAAACCCTTCACCAATCAAGGTGTGTGGAGAGGACCTAGCCATGACTGACGAATTCACCTTCCTAGGCTGTACTAGCAGACATGATGGAGAGGCATATAGTCACATCTAGAACAGATTGAATAAGGCTAGGAATGTATTAAGGTAGCAGTACAATGTGTGGAGGTCATCTCAGTACAGCACCACCACCAAGCTGAGGCTTTGCCACAGCTGTGTTCGGTCCACACTCTTGTACGGATCAGAATCATGCGACGCCGAAAAGTGCTATCACCAAACTGTCAGACTTCCAGACCAGTAACCTGAGAAGAATCTTTTTCATTTTCTGACTACGAAACATTTTCATCCAGGAACTGCTTACCAGATACACGCAAGAGAACATGGACACCATCATTATGAGAAAAAGATAGTGATGAATAAGGACATACTTTCAGAAAAGAACAAGACTCCACCACAAGACCAGCTCTCCAGTGGACCCCAGAGGCAAATTGAAAGGAAGCAGACCAAAGAACGCCAGCAGGCAAAATGAAATGAAGAACCTGATCCATAGCTTGGGCACATACAGAAACTTGCCTAAACGGCCAGAAATGAAGGTCCTGTCATTACTCCACTGAATGCCAGTTGGCATTAAGCAAATAACTAACACATATACCTCTGCTTGAGTTACTTTAGAAGCAGAGCAAGCTTTTGATAAAGATTTACTAGCCCTTCCAAAAGGTGTTCTGCATTAGTTCCACGTAGGCCCACTTTTAATTGAATTTACTTCCCTTGTATTGGAGTTTATCGATGATAAATCGAAGCTTATGGCCTTGGGGAAGATAAAGCTCTATATCAGAAAAATGATAGGTGTTTTCAGGTCACTCTGCAAGAAGAATTCTCTGGTAATTCTTTTTCTATATTTCCCTGCTGAGATGTGCTGGCGTCACTAAAGGTTTGGCAGCCCTGCTTAAAATTGTCTTCCGAGCCAACAATCTCCTTATTGGGAGGCTTAAAAACTGAGGAATTAACATTTGACTCTCCCAAATGGTAACACATGGTAACATACGAACACACACACGCATATAGAAACTCGTACACATGTAAACACATTAACGCACACACGGATTAACACATGGGCCTTGCGGGACCGCTGTTCCTTGCCGGTGATTGGGGGGGACACAGAGGCATCGTTCAGCAGCATTCCACTATTGGAGATAAGGTAATAATCCCCCCCCCCCCCCCGGTGCGGCCAGCGTTGAAAGCAGGCACTGGACATTTTCCACTCGGCAGCACTGCCTGGGGGTTGCACACTTGCTGTTCGGGCTGGAACTCCATGCGAAACGCCCTTTTGAGGTGGTACTGACACTGCAAGGGGGATTGTTAGGGCAGTTCCTGAGTGTCATGGAGGCCTTTCTGTCCCATGTGACAGTGGGACAGTAAGGCTGCACACAACTCTTCTGTGCTGGTTAGGAGTGGCCCAGAAACACCAAACCTGTGCCTCTGGATGACCCCATCACCTTGACTTAATCGGCTGCCGGTGAGACAGTGGGGGCTGACAATTTGTGCGGGGCTGACAAACAATCTTAATTAGGTGCCGAGATGACCCTGCATGGTATTTGCTATTGGCAATGGACTGAGTATCTATGTGCCCCACCTGGGTTTTGGTCCCGCTTGCTCTAACTTTTGGGCCCCCATGAGACACTTTTCCTCCATTTCCGGTCTACCAGAACTGATCTGTTTCCCTGACCTCTGTTTTTCTTCTCCCTTTCATTATTCCCTCCAACCTCTACTGGGGTCTTGACCTCCTATGTTTGATTATGCAACTGTGAACTAACGTAATCATGCAAATCTGCTATCCTTGTTATACCATGGGACGAAAAACCAAATGTGTTTGTAATTACCGCTGAACCCAAGTACCATTGGCCATTACCCGATGGAGCTGTCCTATGCAACTATAGAGGAGTCTGGCCATGGTTGACTCCCTCCGACGTCACCTACCCAGCCAGATATCGGACATTGTTTAAGAGTGCTTCACGGTCTTGTCTATCTTTCACTTTGACTGCCTGTTTCCCCTGAAGTCCTTTCCCCCTTCTGGTCTGCCTGACGCTATCTGTATTCCTTTTCCCCTGTTTACCTTTCCCCCTCTACCTTCTATTCCACATAAGACGTTTCTGTCTTGCTATGTAACTCGAAAATAACCTACGTTATTGTGTAATCTCATGTTTTTCTACTGGGTGTTCTCACCGCGGAGTCAGAACAACCTTTGCCGATGCCCGGTGGAGCTGTCCTATGCAGCTATAGAGGAGTCTGGCTAGGGTTCACCCCCTCGGCCATCACCTACCCAGCCGGACATCGGACATTGTTCTTAACGGTGCTTCACGGCCTTGTCTCTCTTTCACTTTGACTGTCTGTTTCCCCTGAAGTCCTTTCCCCCCTCTGGTCTGCCTGATGCTATCTGCATTCTTTTTTCCCCTGTTTACCTTTCCCCCTCTTCCTTCCATTCCACATAAGACGTTTTATCTTTGCTACGTAACGCGAAAATAACTTATGTTCTTGTGCGATTACACGTTTTTTGACTACCTGTTTTCACTGCGGAGTAAGCATGAGCGAATTTTGCGGATCTCGCGTTCGCGAATTTTGCGGATTTGCGGATTCGCAATCCGCAAAATCCGCGAATTCCCGCGAATTTGCGGATTTTTTTTTTTTTTGTGTTCGCCCGTGTTTCTGCCAGTTCGCGAGGGTTTTGTACACTTTCGCAAATTGCGAACTTACCTGTCGGGTCGCAAGTTTCGCGAACTTGTTGTTTCTACGTGTCCAGCCTGTTTGGGACACTCTTCTTCATCACTGCCACTCTCTGTCACCACTGCCACTCTCTGACTACTCATGCCACCCTCTGGCCCACCCATGCCACCCTCTGTTTCATCACCACACCCTCTGGTTGTCCAGTGTACATTATTTTCGGCAAAGCAAAGCACACCTTCCCTGCCTCAAGTGACCTGAATTAATTTGGGGCTGATTAATGTGTCACAGAATATTTTTTTAGCTGGCACCTGCTTCCTTAGTGCGCCCTGATTAGTGATCTTTTGCACTTGCTAAGTGCTTTCATTGTTGCAAAATTAGTTACAACACCTGCCCTGCCCCAACTGACAATAATGAATTAGGGGCTGATTAATGGATTTTAACTTCCAGCCTGGCTCCTGCTTGTCTCCCTTAGCTGTAATTCAGGACCTTTGTGGCATATGTGTAACTATTCTGAGGTTCAGAGCAGGGTCACATAATAGTTTCAACTGGCAACTGAACTCTGGAGGGGCCCCTCAGGAAGCACTACAGGAAATGGCTACTAATGATGAGCCTGAACTTTTGAACCTGGTAAGTAGTTACTTTCAGTTTTGCTAAGATCGTATTTCTGCAATTTTGCACTTATTCGCGGGGCGCGAACTCACGCGAACTCACGCGAACAGTGCGAGCAGTGCGAGCAAAATCCGCTGCTCGCGGATTTGCGGATTTTGCGGGAGATTCGCAAATCTCGCGGATTGCGGATTTCCCGAAAATCCGCAAAATCCGCGAGCGGAACGGATTTTCCGCCCATGCCTACTGCGGAGTCCGAACAACCTTGGGCGATGAGCGGTGGAGCTGTCGTATGCAGCTATAGAGGAGTTTGGCCCTGGTTCACTCCCTTGGCCGTCACCTACCCAGCAGGGCATCTGACATTGTTTTTCCTCGCCTCCCGTTATGTTTCCTTCCCTCCATCTTTCTCTGATGTCTATACTTGGAATCTGTAACTGAAGTAATTATGTAATCTTTAACTTGCTGATCCTCTTGAAAAGCGCTCTTATACCTACGGGTCTAGCCAGCACTATATAAAACTTTGCAAATAAAATAAAACATGTACACACACACAGATATGCACACAGGTGCGCGCAGACACACTCACAGTACTGAAATACTCACCAAAGAAAGGCCGGCCCGTTGCCTTTGTCAGTGCTTTTTCTGAAGCTTAGCAGGTGGCCACTGGGGTGACACCCAACTATGCTGCGGAACAGCACTGAATGCCACTCTTAAAGTGGAGCGTTTCAACTTTATTTTATTAAATGGACGAAAATCAAGCTTTAAACACGTTATTTTCTTTTAAGTGCACCGGGCATCTCTGTTGTGTTGAAGATATACAAGAAAGAAATACACCTATGGTGTAATGCTGGTATTTTCGTAACTAGGGACAGACGTGATTCTGTTTTATTTGCTATCTGCACACAGGAAGTGCTAATAATACCCTCCCTGTAACCACAGTATCGTTTGCACTGAGGTGATAAATCACAGCTGAGCAGGAGACGTTCAGGGCAGGGAGCAGCATGCCTTTGAAGGTGTATGATCTCACCCTTCAGAGGCAGCTGTGGAATATTTATTGGTGTCTAAGAAACATTTCACACCCCTGTCTAAATGCAGCACATTTGAAGCCAGTAACAGAGAATACTTTACAAGCAGGAAATATTCAATCCCCAATTGGTTTTTTTCACCCTCCTGGCACAAGATCCGAGGTTTCAGGAATTCTTTCACTCACAAAATTAAGTACATTTGTCATCATTTGAAGAGGCCAATTGTTATTGTTCTTTGTATCCCTGGGCTGATGATTTACCATTTTTTGAATCTTATTTATGAAATAATGTATGTCTTACTAATTAAAATGTGTTATATTTTTCTATGAAAATGAATAAATGATTAAATAACTTGAGAATTTTGAGCTGTTCTGTGGGAGCTTCCTACTGTTGAAACCCTTTCGGTCCTCTTAAAGACTGGGAACTCCCCTTTTCATGTTGTTCTTGATATATTCTGCCCTGGTGGGTTGTTCCCCCTCCCTTTATCCTGTTTAAGCTTCAGGGTCCCGCTTCTGTTTTTTATACATCATTTGAAGAGGCACAGCGCATGGCATGCAACATTAAAACTGTCAGCCAACCTTAACTTGAGCCCTACAATTCTATTCCTATCAAATAAAGCTGCTGTTGGAGGTACATTTCTAAAAACAAATGTATGTTTTTTTAATCGTTTCTGCAATCCAAGTTACATGTTGTTCATAACATATTGCTTAAACGGAGTGTTCTTTGTCAATAGCGTTGGCAGTAAGGATAAACAGGAAACAGCTTCAGTAATCTAAAAGGCAGACAGCAACAAATGCATGTTATTAATACCCCTTTGCCTTGAAAGAGCTCACAACCATGTTCTGCCAATAGTGCATTAGTAGGGCCTGGAATGAAGCGCCTTGCAGCTCCACATAAAGGTATTTCCTCCCAGAATCAGTGCAGGAGCGTGTATTTACATGTTAACAGAGAAAAGTCTTCTTTTGAGTTTCAACCATTAAGTCAGAATCAATGTGCTTTAGATTATGTAAATATTCTTTTTTGTTTTTTGTTGGCTAATCGAAACAAAAAGGGGTGTACCATCTCTCCAGTCACATGCCAGACTGTACCATGGTTTTGGAGTGGAAGCTTAAATGATGGCTTTCAGTGGCCCAGGGCATGCATTTTGTAATACTAATCACACTAAATGTAGTTTTAGCATGTTGTTTTACTTATCATTCTACTGAACTTTTATTAGCACATGTCAGACCCCGTTCATTGTTGCCTCACGGCAGGGAGGGGCGACCCACGCCTTTGCTGTGGGAGTTGAGGTTGTTTGCCACTGGTGTCCTGGGACCCGTCCTACTAGGGTTTTGCAAACCGGCCCAAGTACAACTCCTTCTGAACCTGGCAATCAGGGTAGTGTGAGGGCGAGCAGTTACAGGATTCTCAGAGAGGTACCCTGAGGGTGCTTGGGCTCAGAGCTCAACCGTGAGCCAACAGACAAAATATAGTTAATGTCCAAACAAGTACTTATCTTTGCAAGGAAGAAAATACTTTAATAATACGGTTGCACTAAATAGTACACACTTTAATGCGCATACACAAATCAGTGGCTCTGGCTGTATCTCGTGCGTAACACCTGTCCGACTCCCTCTCTGTCCCTCCCAGGTGATCTTCCCGCGTTCTAGGTTTCCCCTTGTCTCTAAAGAAAGTCAGGAGTAGTTTGAATCAGGCTCAGGTGCATTTAGTTTTGGTTACCCACAGTTTGCAAATGTGCTTAGTCTTATTTTACCCTATTCTTGGGACCAGTGATATTATTTCTCAGGAGTCATTTCTGCTGCTGCTATGCATTCAAAGCGTCTTCCCTATGCACATGAAAGAGCCACAGAGAACTCTGAAATCCTTGCCAGAGTTCATAGGAGACAAACTCAGGCAAACTTCAACAAAACACATCCGCCAACTGCCACAGCTAGCACCACCAGTTTGCAGGGACTTTAAGTCCCAGGGTGGCCTGCTCCCAGGAGGGAGGAGTCAGTCGCAGCGGTCGTGCTGAAAAGCGCAGAGAATCATAGCGGCGTAGGACGGGCCAACTGCCACAGCCAGCACCACCAGTTTGCGGGGATATTAAGTCTCAAGGTGCCCTGCTCCCAGAAGGGAGGAGCAAGTCACCGCCATTGTGCTAAAAAGTGCAAAGAATCACCGTGGGACAGGCCAACTGCCACAGCCAGCACCACCAGTTTGCAGGGACTTTAAGTCCCAGGGTGGCCTGCGGAAGGGCCAGTCACCGCCATTGCGCTAAAAAGCGCAGAGAATCACCACAGGACACGCCAACTGCCACAGCCAGCACCACCAGTTTGTGGGAACTGTAAGTCTCAGGGTGCCCTGTTCCCGGAAGGGAGGAGCCAGTAGCCGCCGTTGTGCTAAAAAGTGCAGTGAATCACTGTGGTGTGGGGCGCGCCAACTGCCACAGCCAGCACAACCAGTTTGCGGGTACTCTAAGTCTCAGGGTGCCCTGCTCTCAGAAGGGAGGAGCCAGTCGCCGTGCTAAAAAGCACAGAGAATCACCATGGTGCGGGACATGCAAACTGTCACAGCCAGCACCACCAGTTAGCGGGGACTCTAAGTCCCAGGGTGCCCTGCTCCCAGGAGAGAGGAGCCAGTTGCTGCCATTGTGCTAAAAAGAGCAGAGAATCACTGCGGCATGGGACGGACCAACTGCCACAGCCAGCACCACCAGTTTGCGGGGACATTAAGTCTCAGGGTGCCCTGCTCCCAGGAGGGAGAAGCAAGTCACCGCCATTGCGCTAAAAAGCGCAAAGAATCACAGCGGGACAGGCCAACTGCCACAGCCAGCACCACCAGTTTGCGGGTCTTTAAGTCCCAGGGTGCCTTGCGAAAGAGCCAGTCACCGCCATTACGCTAAAAAGCGCAGAGAATCACCGCAGGACACGCCAACTGCCACAGCCAGCACTACCAGTTTGCGGGGACTGTAGTCTCAGGGTGCCCTGCTCCCGGAAGGGAGGATCCAGTAGCCGCTGTCATGCTAAAAAGTGCAGTGAATCACTGCAGTGCGGGACGCACCAACTGCCACAGCCAGCACCACCAGTTTGCGGGGACTTTAAGTCCTAGGGTGCCCTGTTCCCAGGAGGGAGGAGCCAGTCACCACCGTCACGCAGATTTTCACCCCGGCATGGAACGTGCGTACTGCCACAGCCAACACCACCAGTTTGCGGAGACTCTAGGTCTCAGTGTGCCCTGCTCCAGGACAGAGGAGCCAGTCTCAGCTGTTGCGCTAAAAAGCGCAGAGAATCACTGCGACAAGCCAACTGCCACAGCCAGCACCACCAGTTTGCAGGGACTTTAAGTCCCAGGGTGCCCTGCTCCCAGGAGGGAGGAGCCAGTCGCCGTGCTAAAAAGCGCGCAAAATGACCCCGGCGCGGGACACGCGCGGGACACACACAGGCCTCGGGCGGGTGATGCCCGGGACAAGGGCAGGCCCATCCTTGCCTGTCATTGATAGGAAGAGGCAGGGCAGGACCACCCCTCTTCAATTTTTTAACTTTGGACAATCAACGTGGAGCCACTTGTAACTGATAAAGGTACTATGCTAATCTTTGGCAACGCCTCGTTTATCTTTTTTTCTCCCTCTTTAGAAATTCCCTCGCAAAACTACAAATATCGTGCAAATTATACACTTGTTAAATCCTGTTCTTGTATTGTTTTGCTCATAGCAAGATTCCCCTCTCAGGGGATAAGCTAAAGGCTGGTTCTTAGAAGGTATCGATTTCAATAATTTACTGCAGGCCTAACAATGGGTAAAAGGAAAACCATGGAGGGCATAGGGGGGTAAATGGCCTTACTGGTGGGGCGGACAAGGGGAATAAAGCAAGAAAAGCCCTGAAGAATGCTACTAACAATTGTGTGATGGATAGAATTGATACTCTCATCATAGAATGCAAAGGGATTTTAGGAGCAGAGTCACCAGCACCCACTGACCAGACTAATCCTTCGCTTGAAAATAATCTTACCCCCTTGCGTCCAACCATTGTATCCTCAATGTTTCAGAAACCTCAATGTAAAGACGCCCCAGGCCGTAGTAAGGCCATTCAACTAGGCCTTCAGTCAGGCCAGTTGGAATATATTCTTCCCCAGCCCCCTAATTCTCCAGCTCATGATGCTGCAGGCCATCTCGAGCCTTCTCTTGTTGCGGGGATTCTGCTCATACACAGAACTGTGCACAGAGACCCAGGACCTCAGTGAATTGTGGTGGACCAAAAAACTCAGCTCAGTGCCTAGAACCCCTATCCGACTAGCATCAGTGTCTCATTAGCTCTTCGTCCTATAGCAAAGGTACCAATGATTAGACAACCCAGAACATGCGACTTAGTATACACTCAGGAATGGTGGGAAACAAGAACACTCTTTCGTTTTACTCTCATACCTGGCCACAACGTGGGTAAATAGAGACAGGATAAAGTTTAAAATGTTCATTTTAACGACGTGCTTAAAGATGCAGAATTTTTGCTAACAAAAGCAGGCATTTGATTAAAAATAATACGATCAGCATTGTTACAATTCCATAAAACACAAAGGGAGAAATCATATTATAATGATAGTGGAAACAGGTCCCATAGTTCCTTGTATGCCACCCTCCCTAGCTAGGAACTAGGTTTTATAATAATAATAGAAGGTCTCTTAGGCTTGAATGGGGAACCCCATACCTCCAAAATCAGTAGAGATGAATCACATCAGGATCTGCAAAAGCTCTCTCTCTCTCTCTCTCTGGAAACGGATTTTCTGCAAGTGCTCTAATCATGCATGCAGTGCAATATTAAAGGCGCTAGTATTCCAGTCAGCCACAGCTGTGTGCATGTTGTGTCTAGAGCGTGAGCCGATCAGCCCGAATACCAAATTACATTGTTTTGTTAACCTTGGAGGCTTCTGCACACACGGTACAGACAGAGATTGCTGTGTAAGTCTAGGGATGCCGAAAACAAGGTTTTCTCATCTGAAGAAAAGTCAAGCAGTCTAACTTACAATAACAGATACATGCAGTGTCGTGTGCAAAAGTTGCAAAGCAGCAAAATGGCGTTTAAACTTCTAATAACTTATGCTAACATAACAATGTGTGCATGTAGGGCCCTGCCTTCACTATACTATTATTTGCTCAAATAAATTTGCAGCATTGGCTGATGTGCCTGACTGTTCTGGGGAAGAAACGCCCCAATCCTTTACTTCAACCTCTATAGAGAGTTCGGATGAGCTAGATGAAACCTGCCCCTCATCGCACCAGGCTCTCTCTCAGGTTGTTAATTCACTCAGGGAGGAGCTAGGCACAATAAAGCTGATGATCGAGCTGCTTGTGGCCACTGTCAAATTGTTAGCCTTGAAAAACACATATCCACATCGGCCATTCAACACTGCCCACAATAAAGGCGATTTAACAAGTAATGGTCCGTTTTCCTTTCCTACAGCCTCAACACAACAGACCCCACATTGTTCCCATCCCCAGGCAGGCCACCCTCAAACGAACTTGTCTAATATTCATCAAAAGCTATTTCCTTCCCAAGCTACCACAAATTGCAGAAGACCTAACAACACATTACCAACACACACTTGGGTACCAAAGATCACTCTCAATTGAGCAGACAACCTAGTCTTTACCCTGCACAAGCGCGGACAGTCTTCATAGTCTACGTTCCCAAGTTTGGTTCACTCGGTGGCTTTGAAGATGAAGAATCCCTGAAAAATAAATCCATACACTGGCTGCACCATGTCAAGGGATGTCACTCACTGATAAGGGAAGATATAGTCAGGGCACGGAGGTGCATGTCCTATAATCAATTCTTGGACTGCATCGAATTTACCCTGGCTAATCCTAACTTGGCTGAAAATCTCTTGCCACTAGAGTATCGGACTTGCCCTCCAGACTCTTCAGCTGTTCAGCTTAGGCGCTTCCCAACAACTGCTGCTGCTAGGGCACATGATAGTGCTCCAATGTTGCCCACTTTAGGGGGAACTTCACTCGAGGCTGTCGATTGACTACAATATTACTCCAAATCACATCAAGAACCGCATTCTATTCCTTTAGATAATAATCAAAGTGCCCTTAAAACTATGCAGTCATGTACTGATCATGAACCACCATCAACTAGTTCAGGACCCACCAACCAAAGTAGTTCTCCTGCTTTTAACTTGAGGTGTCAAGGAAAGGAGCCGAAATATCCACTGATACTCTTGTCTTATCCTCTGCTCCAACACCTTTGACCCAACAAATCCCTTTATGTGACGAGGCCCCTCCCTCCCAGCTCAAAATCATTTCCTTGAATGTGGCAGGGCTCCATAGCAAACTGTTATTACCTGACTGGAACAATCTCATTGAGGGAGACAACATCTGCATTTTCCAGGAAACATGGAGCTTATTCCCACTCTATAAGTCGGGTTACACTTGTTTTTATAAACCAGCCACCACTGTGGGGAGAGGGCGGTCTTCGGGAGGCCTTATTATGTGGTTGAACATTGCCATGGGCTTCAAAATCATAGAACATCGATGTGAGAGCCGCGACATAATGAGGCTTTCGATCAAGGGAAGCAAAGGAGGTGAAACTCTTGGGTTGTTTAATGTTTATGTCAGGGGAACACCAGGGGGTAAATCTTCACCTATAGTCATTTTTTGGAACAGGAGTTATATGGTTGCCCATCTGATTCATATGTCATGGTTGCAGGAGACATCAACTGCACCTTTGAGCCTTTAAGCTCTGAGGACATCTTGGGGGTAGCGGAAGATGATACAAAGTGGGGTGTCCCACTTTTAAATATACCCCTATTAAAAAATGGTCTCAGGTAACAACCCAGTGTAATGCACTCACTTTAGAATTCGGATTGCGGGCTGCCAATGGTAGAACTCCGTCAGATGCCTCAGGGGCTAACACATACAATGGAGTTAGTTGCCCCTCTTTAATTGATTACATTTTAATAGACATTAGATTATGGAGAACCGTGCATTCACAAATATTGGCCAGACTACCCAGAAGGTAAAAACCAGAATTGGACAGCACAGGAGCCTAGTAAGGTGCAAAACTCCAAATGCACCACTGATGGAACACTTTGTGGATGCCAACCATGATGAGGACGATATCCGTTGGACTGTCCTTAAAGCACTCAAATTGCCACAAAGAGGAGGAAACATGGCACAATTACTAAATCGTGAAGAACTGAAAGCCATAATCCTCTTTGACTCAATCCGGAATGGCCTGAACAGAAACGAGGACTGGGCCACCTTACTCTGAACTACTCCCTGACATCCACCCAATGGGCTAGACTCTCAACGAGCCCTGTATTTCCTCCACAAGTCCTAAATGTTAAAAAATGTGTCAAAATGTGGACTTTTATCCAACCCTACAGGTTCTCTGTCCTGAGTCTCTCACTCACAATTGTAAATCGCTCTGTTTTCCTTTTTCCTTAATTGTCTCCACCCTTAATGCTGATTGTCGTACTGTAGATTGTTTTACACTTTCTCTGTTCTGTTGGCCGTAATGTCCGGTTTATCCAGCCTTACAATCACTGTATTCTGTTTTTACTCCACCCAGTGCATGACAATTCCACTCTCTCTATTCCCGCACCACGTTCTGACACCGGTTCAAAAAGGGCGGGCAGTTCACACACTGAGCACCTGGCGATTCCCTCCCCTCCCACACCATCCCAAGATAGCGGCCGTTTAACCTCACCGAGCGGTATGAGTGGTGGAGAAGTGTGGCTCAATGATTAGAGTGGCAGACCCTGATGCAGAGGTCTAGCCCGGCCGGGACCAGGGTTCAATTCCCCGCCTCAGCGGGTCTTGGGCTCAAAATTCCACGGACCTGATCATTCTCGCCTCGGTGCCTATTCCAATCATGGAGTCCCACTCTGCAACTCTGGGCAATAGCTTGCTTAATCTCCACAACGGCCACCACAATGCTAAGGATGCCTGGCCTCCACCTTGGGGGTGCCCAGGAGTGGACGCCTCACAGGGAAAGCCAGGATGGGTTCCACAGCGGTATTCGTACAAGCGCCTTGAGACCCTTGCGGGTGAGTAGTGCGCTATACAAGTATCAATTTACATTTACATTTTCCTCCCTCTTCTCTACCCACACCACGTGACCTCCCGAAAATGGCGCCCGCAATGTTTCTCCACATATAGGAGGGCTGCCTCGGCAGACTCCAGTACCTGCTACCACGCATGGTACACGATAGCACACCGATGCTGCTAACGGAATCCGCTACCAAGTCAATCTAAGGTAAGCCATTTTCTCGCGACTGCACATAGTCGGAAAATGCCCACGCGTCACTCCCTGCTGAGCTAACCCATTTTTTCCTCCTCGTTTTGTTCTTTTCTTAGAGCGCCTACCAACCACCTTGGTAAGGCTCCCCATCGGCCTGGAATTGCGGCCGTACGAGCGCCCTGCCAACAAGGGCAGCTACTGTAGCACCGCGCTAATTGACATTATTCTCCTTCCAGACATCCTTCTTGGTTATCGCCCTTGATCCTCACTCGTGGCTGACCGTTGCCACTCGATCCTTTGGTAAGCACTCACACTGTTTTCTTGCCATACTCACGCGCTACCGGCCACTCACTCCTGTGAGTCTCCCACCCTCGTTATACGCTATCATGACATCCCGCCAAAGTCATTATCTTAGCTCAGACGGCGTCACCCGGCCTCACAGTAATCCTTTTTTTCCCCCCTGTTTTCACATATTCGCAACTCCGTATCTTACCCATCCTCAATCAAAACCACCAATCCCCACGTGCTGCGCATTAGTGTCCATGTCACGGTACAGCACCGACCACTCCCCAGCGTCATTTCTATGTTGCTACCGTCCACCACGACTTAGTCCTGGTTTCTTAATGATTCACTCTCTGCTCAGATAACCACCATATAAACCACGCACCGCGTGGCGAATCATTCACTCCTTTGGCCTCTGCCCTCACGCCCGCATGTATGAAGAAATGTGCACTACTCGATTTTTCGCCGAGCTGTCACCCTTAGTTAATTATTATGTTGCGGTCTCTTACAGGCCCAATTATATGTTGTCTTGCTGTCTCTCATAGGAAAATTATTTTTCCTTTCCCTTTTATTCTGACAGATATAAACTGTTCTAAACACCAGACAAATGTTATGTTCTAGTCCTGATGATGATCCCGTATAATCAATGAGCAAGGGATCGAAATGTCGACAGTTCTAAATAGTACCACAAAAAATGTCCATTGTGTCTCACCATTGTGATGTTTATTTTGGCTAAACTTGCTACAATTTATTTCTGAATGCAAGTTGCCACAGCTCAAAGTAGTTGCCTGTATCTGTGTATTTCTGTTCTGTTTAATTTGTACGTAGTGTTCTCCCATTCCCCCACACTTCCCCCTTGTCGAAGGGTACAGGCTTGTGCCCCACTATTATTGTTGTTCGAAGTACCTGTACCTATGACCTTTATTCCAACCATTGTATGAATAAACTTTCTTGTCCGGTTGGACATTGGATCTATATAGTAACCCAACAAGGTCTCTATTCTATCTTTTTGTAAACCTACTGTTTGCTTAGGACCAGTGTTCTTTGTAAGAAAATTCAAAAAGTAGTTGGCAGGGTGTTGTTGCTGAGAATCCAATATTGGGTGGAGGACGAGAATGTCCTCTTTCAATTTCAGACGGGTTTCAGGGACAACACAGGGACGGTCGACCAAGCATTCAGGCTGTTTCTCCTTTATTGGAAAGTAGTTGTGATTGGCAAGGGGAGTCTTTATCTCGCCTTTATTGACTTAAAGACTGCGTTTGACCTGTCCCCTGCGAACGGTTTTGGCAAATATAAAGCGAGATGGGGATCCCCCCCTTGATCCTCAATCTGTTAATCCGATTACACGAGGGCTATTATGCACAAGTGAGGCGGGGGTCTCAAGAACACAAAATAGACAGGATTCCAGTAATCAGGGGAGTACGCCAAGGCTGTGTTATGGCACCCACCCTGTTCTCTTTACATGTGAACGGGGTGGTCAGCTTCCTTCAGGAGCTTTCATCTGTCGCCCCGGCCCTGGCAGGAGATAGGGTACCCACTCTCCTGTTTGCAGATAATACGCTGCTGATCTCTAAGACCCCGGCAGGGTTACAAAGACTCCTAGATAGATTTCAGCTCTTTTGTAATTCTAGGGGGCTGGTCATTAACACTTCGAAGACCAAGCTTCTGATGTTTAACCCTTATAGACCTTTCCGAGACAATCTCACTCTAGATGGAACCCACCTGGAGAGAGTCAGTACGTATGATTATTTAGGCATTCGTCTCTCCGAAAAAATGCATTGGACATATCACATTGACAAAATGCTTTTGAACCATAAACATGTGGTTGGGTCACTAGGTAAAGAACATCGCTCTTCGCAGAGCAGACCAGTGGCCCCAGCTCTCACGATTTATACTGCATAGGCAGTTAGTTCAGCCCTCTATGGTGTCGAACTATGGGGTTTCGACAATGTAGAAGAAATCTGCAGGTCCGAACAAAAGTTTCTGAGAGACCTAGTAATGGTACCCCTGCAATGTACTTCTGAAACCCCTGATGAGCAATATGGGCAGACGCACTTTTAGAGACATAGCCAGGCTGGGCCACTGCTATTCTGGGCTCACCTACGGCGGACTGCTGAACTTTCTAATTATGCAGCTGCACTCACAGAGGTAATCAATCTAGATGGTAACCAAAGAGTCAGTTGGATAAACGATGTTAAAAAATTACTTATTGCCCTTGGCCTTAAGATTCATGGGAAAGCCAAAATCCCCCTATTAAGGCTGAGCTTAAAACACTTTATTGGGCCTGGGTCGATATGCAGGAGCTCACCAATTCCAAAGTAGGAAGGCTCACAGAAGATTTCTATTTACATAAGCAGTTCATATGCTTAGAACCATATCTAGACTTTATACAGACACAGTGAGATAGGGTACTTTATACACAGTTTAGGGTGGGCTCACTTTTGGTTTGAGAAATAACTGCAAAGTGGAACCCCCCCTACCAGACAATTGCGGGTAGTCCCTGCTGCGAGGCACCTACTGAGAGCATGGCCCAGCTGATGTTTGCTTGCTCAGCATGTAAAAAGGCAAGGTCGAGGTGGTTAAAACGTATCTGCAGACAACTGGGTACCTCTGACCATTGTGCTGCTTTGTGCATCCTGAAGTCTGATCCAAGAACTTTGTTTGCTTGCGTGGCTAAGTATTTAAGCTACGCCTGGATAGTAAGGCATACATCCCTAAATAATATGGTTTCCTTCTACTCTTTTTATTCGTGCTCAATTTGCTTGCCCAAATTATAATGCACTGTCACTTTGAATAATCATTTTAAATGCAAATGTCTTATTTTTGTATTTAAGGTCAGAATTTTATCTATGAATCAAGGGCTTGTTTGATATAGCTTGCTTTTTTTATTATGTGACAATTTATTATGCTCTGATGGATTGGCATATTTTTACTTTTATCGCTTGAAAGATAACTCGTATTTTTAATGATGGATTGTAAGACTGTTGATGCTGTTATGATACTTTTTATTAAAATAAAGCTATTTAACTGAATGACTGACATCCGCCTACCTTTTCCAGTACCAGATTCCTACAGGGATGGAGTTAAGGATCTGCCCATTGAGTTTTTTTTTTATAAAGTATTTTTATTGGGCTTTTAAGGCAGACAACATACATCAAAAAGAAAACAGGCATAGCGAAACAAATGGCAACTAGCAATGGCCTCCAGTCACTGGACAACATGAGGATACACATTACATTCCCAAGAGCCCAAATAGTCCCACCAAATACTTCATATCTATGTGGACAGATGCATACACCGGCTCTTCCATTTTGGAGCACCAGTCCATACCTCGCTGCCAAGCTTTCAAGTCCAGAGCAGTTGCTGAGGTCCAGTGCTGGGCTATATCCAGTTTCCCCGGCTGAATACCCAGACCTACAAGATATCTCTAAGACCTCCTTCCACCCAGCTCTTCTAATAACCCTAGGATAATGTTCTGAGGTGAGCAGTGACTCGATCTACCTAGCACTTCAGATAATACCCCTAAGAGTTTGTACCAGTATTTGTGTATGGTAGTGCATAACCATATTACGTGATAGAAGTCTTCACTGTCTGCTCCGCATCTATAGCAAGTAGTAGCTTACCCGTCTACCAAAGCCACATGGGTGTCAGGTATGTAGTGTGCAAAACATTCACCTGAATCAAACGGAGCAGAGAGGACATAGCTAACTCCCGCGGAGCCATAAGCGCTGCTCTCCATGCCCGATCCTTTAATGTACCAACCAAGATTTACAATGGGTGCGGAGGGTGGTAAATTATTCTGGGGAGTTGATGACCAGGGAACAGTAAATCTGAGAGACCCCACCGTGTCCTATGAGTGACATGAGAACCTTGACCTCCAGAGTGGGCCGGTGGAATCACAAGGCACAGCGAATCTGTAGGAAATTAAAGGTTTGGGAACGGCACAAGTGCCAATCATCGTGCAGGTTGGAGCAGGGCCGTATATTGGAGATGTGCCACACATCGCCTAATTGGGGATCAATCAAGTTTCACCTCGCAAAGCCTGCGAGACCCATCACATGGCTAAGCAGAGTGCCCATCCAGAGGGGATTCTGTAGAGTGACACTGACCCCTGAGCCAGTCCATTTCATAGCCACCTGCAACACATCAAAAATCACCCTGGTTAAGTCTGGCAAGAAACGAGGGACCACAGTCCAGATAGATGATCCATGATCATCTACCACAACATGAGCAATAGTTCCACACTGTATTCCGGATCCTCTCACCTCCATGAAGCCAGTCATTGAGAACCACCAATTATGAGGCCCAGTAATAAAGTTGTAGGTCAGCCACCGCCAAACCACTGTTGAGGGTGGACTACACACATTTACCAAACGCTATATATGGTTCCATTGGTTCCACAGAAAGGGGCTCCCTATGGCCTAAATGCAGAGAAACCATGATCTGGGTATACTGTGGCAGAAAGTTTACAAGATATACAAAAAAAGGGTTAACGCCATTATTTTGAACAAGGCAATCCTCCACATGATATTAAGGATCAAAGAAGATGAGCATTCAAGATCCTTTCGCATACAGGCCACCAAGTGCATCAGGTTTAGTGACTATGTCAGAGTAGGGAGGAGCAAGATGTAGACACAGAGATAGAGGTAACTCAGTTGATGGTGAGATATGAGGCCCCGCCAATCGTGACAAGGACTTGGAGTGATTACTCTCCAGTCCAGACACCTGGCTGTATATATGCCCATGGCAGTTTTGCTGGTGTGGCTCCACCATAGCAGATGCAGTCCACGGTTGGGCAATCAGCAAAATGGAGATTTACAGTCCTGAATGGACCAAAGGTAGGTGTAGTACTCAGGGGTACAAAACAATCAACCGTGGCAGCCCACATTCCGGTCTACTGTACTCTGAAAACTCAACCCTGACTGGCCCTTCATCAAATGACCGAAGCAGACCTGGTTGGGCCTACTATATTTGACAGATGCGGTTCCAACTGGGCTTTCAGCAAATAGCAGTTGCAACCCCTGTCCGAGTCTACATCACTGTGTAGATTCTACTCCGAATAGGAATTCATCAAACATTAGTTGGAGCCCCCATCTGAGCCTACTGAACTCCACAGATGGAGCACTGCCTTGGACTTCTGAGGTCATCCAATTGCAGCCCAAGTGGGCCTTAGGCAGTCATGCAATTACAGTGTTGCGGTCCCCACGAGGAACGAGAGTGAAAGTCTGGCAGTGTCAAGAGGCACAAGAGTACTTTCACATTGCGGTCATACAGTCTTTTTCTTGCTCCCACAGCCACTTGAGACTCGCTGGACCGCACTCTTTCCTGGACAGTCTCTCCTCCAGCAAAGCCAGACTGGCTCCTTCCCTCTGTCAGGAAATGTCCTGGCACTTCAAGACAGGTACACAGCACCCCTGTCTGGAAATCCAGACTTCAGGTGATGTATCCTCCCTTTCTGCAGACTGGCAGTCAGGTATACACCAGTCCTCGTTACACAGAAGTGGTCTCACTTTTATATGCGACATTTAACAGGGATATGAATTCAATGTCAGAGACTGTATAAATGGTTTGGCATGCTTCCTCTTACAAGTGTGACCCGATATTCGAACCTGGGGAAGTCAATGATATTGTAGGGTAACAATGGTTCGTATAAGGCCAAAAAGGTCCTGGAAAAAGCAAGAGCTTTTGGTTTAATAAAGAGTTAATTAATTAGCCAAAAGCATAGGGCACATTAATGAATCAATGCCAAAGGGAGAAAAAATAGACAATTCCAATTGAAGGAAGTGACAGGCTCCTGAGATCATATTCCTTGCGCCCCCCGCCCCACTGCAACGATTCGTCATGTACGGGGCTGCCTCCAGAATACCTAATTCTTCAAGCTCACAAATTTTGTCCTGACGATGATCTCAAATCACTGAGATCGAAACGCCGTCGACCTTTTGTACAACAAAAACTCCAGTACAGTTTAAAAATTATCTCTAGGAGTTTTTGCCTATGTTGTCAATGCGATGTATGCTTTTAAATGTCACTTTCACTCGCCACATCACGCTCTTTTTCACTTTTTGTGAGCTCAGGAACTATATTCTAAAAGTTTTGATATAATACTAATAAACAATTGGTTATGTCAGTGTCCACGTGTGTCCCTTCCTCCAATTGGAATTGTCTACTGTTACCATACATGACGGGAGGTCATGGGCAGGTAATACCTTACCTGAGCAGTCAAGCCGATTCTGTAGCCTTGGGAGGTCTTGCATTGATGAATGTCTTCTTACATTGCAGGATCCTTTACAAGAGAGGAATATGCTTGAGTACTAAGAGACAGATGTATCAAAGGTTATTTTAGTCGCAAACACTGCAAATTGCTAAAAAGCAGCGTTTGCGACTAAAAAATAGGAAAATTTTATGTATGTAGGAATTTGCATCGCAAAATAAGTAATCGCTATATTTGCGATTACTTATTTTGCGAAAATACATTTTCTGCGAATTTTCTTGCGATTCCTTATTTTGCGTGTTTCTACATTTGCAAAATTCGCAATCTAGAAGTCGCAAAATAAGAAATCGCAAAGAGATGTATGAAAAAATCGCAAATTGCAAAAACATGAAAATCGCAATTTAAGAAATCGCTATTAGCACCAACTACATGCAGGTGGTAACCATTTCCAAAGTATAAAAATAAACCCACAATGCAATGTTAACTTACGAAATGGCGGGACTTTACCTGATAGCCAGGAGGCTGCACATCCAAGCCCTTGTACAGAGGAGACGGAGACAGGAAAGAATATTTAGACTGCGCATTACGCTGTTCGAGCAGACTGAAGAGTACATCTATGACAAATGCAGACTTCACCCACACACCATTTTGGATCTCATTGATGAATTGAAACCTTTTTTGGAGCATCAAACAGTCAGGACACAATAAATTCCTACTCATGTGCAGGTATTGTGCTCACTGCACCTTTTAGCTTCTGGGTCTTTTCAAAGCGTCATTGCAGAGGTTGGTGGGTCGTCCCAGAGTGCTCTGTCATGCTTTTTCCATGCCTTTCTAGATGCAATGATGAATAGGCTTCAACATCACATCTACTTATCAAACACCCAACAAGCCATGCAAGAGACTAAACTGGATTTTTATCAAATTCCGCGTTTCCGACATATAATTGGTTGTATTGATGGCACCCATATTGCCATCACTCCACCAGCAACCACAGAATATGTGTTTAGAAATAGAAAAAGTTACCATAAGCTCAACATTCAGATGGTGTGCAATGCAAAATATATCATCAATGACATTGTGGCAAAGTACCCAGGCAGCACACATGATTCCCTCATTTTTAGACATAGTGAAATTCATAGACGTCTGAGTGCTGGACAGTTTGGAGAGGGATATCTACTAGGTAAATGAACCTCAAATATACAGTCATTCACACAACAATTACTCATTGATGTAACACACACTCACTCTTTTTTTTCATCATACAGGTGACAGTGCCTACGCAGTGCGCGATTTCATTCTTACACCATATTTGAATCCATCAAATGCAAGTGAAAGAAGATATAATAGGGCACACCGGTCAACACGTGGTGTCATTGAATGCGCATTTGGAATTTTAAAAAGCTGTTTTCGTCGCATACAGAAAAGTGGAGGTGCATTACAATACAATCCTGAAACATGCTGTAAGATTGTAACTAGCTGTGCAATACTACATAACATGGCTATGAGAAAAGGTACAGAAATTGAAGTGAGTGACTCAGACACATCTGACGATGGTGACATACCTCCACCTAGAAGGGCTACATCAGGAATAGGAGCTGCGACAGGCCGCCAAAGACGGTCTGAGATAACAAGAAATTACTTTTAAGTGACACAAGGTATTTCAAAACATGTATTACTTTTGAGAAAGAATGTTTTTATTTTCTAAGCAATAAACTTAGTATTGTATGTACACATGACATGTTACTGCACAGTCATATTTTTGTTTACTTAAGAACAAAGATAGCCCAAATGTTGCAAATGTGTAAGGTCTAATATTTAAATGCACAATGTCATTTCTTACGATGCCAGCTTTGCGCAGAGCGCTGCTGACATTCCATGCTCTCCATAGATGCTGCGTTTCCAGTATTTCTACCACTTCTGTGCTGTGTCAGCTGTGAAGTAGGAGTGGGGTTGCTACTACTACTGCTGGAGTTGTCCTCGCTGTCTGCTGCAGCCAAAAGTGCGCTTGCGCCAGAGGTTGATGTTTGCAGTATTTCTACAGCAGATATGACCTACTCCAGGCCTTTAGCTATGTTTTGAGTACAGTCACTCATTTCTCTTTGCATGTTTATGCTGCGCCTTGTAAAGTTACATGTGACAGAACATAATCTGTTAATGGCTTTAGTGTAGCCATGCATTCTGGCATGTGCACGGTGTGCTGCCCTGTTGCGTGAGTTTTCAGTGCGTTCTAAAGTCAAGCACAGTCTGTCTATTGATGCAGCCATTGTTTTCATTCCATCTCCCATGTTTTTTTGGTTGTTGTTCAATTTTAACTGTTGCCTTTTAATAGACCGCAGGGCCTTATGTTGCAGGCGCTGCACATTTAACATATCCTGCTCTAACCCTGCAAAGACTGTTGGAGTTTCAACATGACCACTGCTGCTCCTTGATGTCTGCAAACTATACATGCGTGGCCTTCTTGGTGTTTGGGCTTGGTCTTCAGTACCTCGAGGGACCACTGTGTTAAGACCACTGTCTCTTGTAACATATTCATTATTAACATCATCTTCTAAAGGAGGCAGAGGAGCAACATGTCTGCGCTTTTTACGCACAATGGGAGTAGAGACAGTCTCATCAATGCTTAAAAAAATCAAAATGTGAAACGTAAACTACAACACCCACGATGCATTGCTGTCTGTATGTGAAACTGTGTACCAGGACTTAAACATTCCTACCACTGTGTACTTGTACTAGACCAATGCACATGCTTTACCCACTAATTTAAATACATGAAATCATGCATCTTACCTTGTGCACTTTGTGCAGGGTCAGAGCTGTCTATATCAGCCACACCACTCACATTCTCAGGCAAGAGAGTGGCCTTCACCAGTTCCTCATGTCGTGTAGGCTGCTCTACAGTTGAAGTACCACCTCCAGTCTTGTTAGCCTCCTTTAGTCTCTCTGCACCCCTTTCTTTCGACCACGTTGTGTGCAGGAACGCCTCTGAACAGTGGCAGCGTGAAATGTACAAAATTACACTCAGTCATTTTCATGGCCATGCTGCGTCACAACCCTGCGCCTGCTTGTAGGAGGCCTAAGAATTGATGCAGCATGTTAGGCATCGGCTCGCCGCTTGCCTTGCTGGAGCTGCGTTGCACTTGCGACCCAACTCCAGTGGTGCTTCACCTTTATGACAGCATATGCTTCACGCTTCTGTCTATACTTGGCACACAGCGCACAGCTTTGTAAATGCGGCACAGCCATGATGGCGCAAGGGATGTCTGCTGTGAGGCACAATTACTGGGGCATCCCTGCTGATATGCAGAGATGCAACTCTTATTGTAAATCTGATCCATGGTGCATGATTCTCCTATGACATCATCTCTCACATTCTGGGCCCATCATTTGTGGGGGAGTCAATTCTGTAGTGGTCATAGGCCTGAGTATGCAACCTGTTGTGATTTGGTGACCCATCCTTATGAGGTCCAGGTATGTCTCTCAGGACATGTATTGATTGTCATCAGCGTGAATAGTTTGGTTAAGGGATGTCCACTACGCTAATCGCTGACAAGGGCACGTGACCTGAGGCACAATCCACCTATTGACTTCTGTCAGCAGCTGTGATATGCATGCAGTTAGTGTTGTTTGCAAAGTCATCTCAGGGTGGGATTTATGGACACTGTTGTGTCTGTCCACATTTCATCATTGACAACAGACAGCAAACCACATGTCCGTGACACCACAGGTTGCTCATGCAAAATACGTGGCAACAAGCTGATCACGGACTTGCATGCCCTGACGTCGGTCATGTGCAATAGGCCGGGCTCTCACATTCAGAGCTAGTCGAGGTTCGAGAGGCATGTGTAAGCCATGCATTAGAGCAATGTTGTGCAAAACACAACAGGCTAGTATGATCTTGCACACGACTACTGGGGAGTACAGAAGCACACCCCCTGTACGGTCGAGACATCTGAATCGCGACTTCAACAGACCAAAAGTGCGCTCGATGATGGCTCCAGTACGTATGTGTGCCCTATTGTACCTACGCTGAGGTACAGTGTTAGCACGCCTGTAAGGGGTGAGGAGATGTGGAGAGAGTGCATACCCAGCGTCGCCTGAGGAGGGAAGAAAGGGCAGTTGTTAACATTTCACTCTTTGACTTTCACAGAACATGATCTATACGTTCATACATGCAGTGTCTGTTGGGCCATGTTTCTCATTGTACAATCGTTACTATTGGGGGGCATTCAGACATTTCAATGACGCATATCACTCATTTTCAGTGCTTGGTACTTACCCAGTAGCCACATGTTACCAAATTCTCCATCAGCCATACGCCGAGCAAGAGGTGACAAGCGGAATATGAAGCTGTCATGTGTACTGCCTGGGAACGCTGCATGCACATTGATGAACCTTCCACTGGCATCACAGACTGCTTGTACATTGATGGAATACCATCTGTGTCTGTTGCAGAAGATGTGTGCAATGTGGCGGGGTGGCTGAAGGGCCACATGGGTGCAATCAATTGCACCCAGCACACGTGGGAATTGTGCAAGGAGATAAAAATCTCTTGCTGCCCTTTGTCTCATGTCCAGTGTATATGGCATTTTGATGTAGTTGGGGGCTCTAGCAGTGATGCATCTCAGTACCTGATGCAGGCACCGCGACTGGCTCGCCTGGGAAATGCCCACATGGTCACTGGTGACCCTTTGGAAGGACCCAGTAGCAAAGAAGTGGAGGGCAGAAAGGATCTTGAGGAATGCTGGTATTGCATGTGAGCAGCAGGTCACAGAGTCAAGTTCCTGCTCCCACTCACATACCATTTCCAAGATTACTTCAGGTGGGAAACGGTACCTGGCCCTTACATCCTGGCTGGACATTCCAAATGGGTTGATCCTCTGCCTATAGATCCTCTCTGCTCTCCTCCTCCTCCTCAAGTGGTTTTGCCGCATGGCAAGGGGTAGTGCTACAAACACGTTCAGTGACATCCTGAAAAGGGATTGCTTGTGTCTGCTCTGCATTCATACATGCTGCAGGGCTGGGATTGGCTGCTGTGTGTCAGCTGATCCATGTTGGGGGATGGGTGGACCCTGGCCAGGTGTTTCCCATTGGCTATCCTGACCAACGGCCAGCAATCGTAAATTACGGCCCGTAATCATCAATTATGGCCCGTAATCGTAAATCACGGCCCGTAATCGTAAATTACGGCCCGTAATCGTAAAACGCGATTATGTGCCGTTAATTCCGCCAAAGTGCCGTAAATTACGGCCCGGCGGCGGACGTAAAGTTAGTAGTCGTAAGTCTATTCTGTGAATCCCGAAAGTAGTAAGTTCATTCTGTGAATCACAAAAGTAGTAAGTTCATTCTGTGAATACCGGAAGTAGTAAGTGCATTCTGTGAATACCAAATAGTAGTAAGTGCATTCTGTGAATACCAAATTGTAGTAAGTTTAGGATTTTGTCTTAAGTTCGTTCTGTGAATCGGGCCCTTTGTTCTTAAATGCAACGTTGGACTCTCCAACATTAAAACCTATTACTCACTGGAGTGGTGGATCTGACCTCAGTCTACCAATGAGCTGGTGTTACAAAACCCTCAATTATGCCTAAGCCAAAGCAAGTGGCATTAGTTTTGAAAGAAAGGGGTTAAGGAAAACCATTTAGAGAATCAAGAACGGAAGGCTTCCCTGCAGAAAAGAGAAAGGCTGCAGTGCTTTGACTGTGGAGAGTGGGGACCCATTTTCTGCCTCTGCACTCATAGAGGGAGACCTGAACTAATGGACATTGGTGTAATAGGAGCTCATTTGGGGGAGTGCCCAACCCAAATCACATTTGTGTATAAAATAAGTATGTAAATGGGTAAACCATGCCGGGATTAGTAGATTGGTTGATGTCTACAGATGGTGTTGAGTCTTAATCTCTGTCTTTCTCACTTGTGGAATAACAGTTTCTATTAATTGCAGACAAGGTGGCACTAGAACCTACCATACACATAAAGTAACACTGGAAATACATGGACTAATATATATGATGACTGCTGGAGTGCCTCACAAACTACCTTCCCAGGTAGTCTAAGGCACAGATATACTTAAATTCTATAGTCACCCTCATAAGTTAAAGAAGAGGTGAAAAGAAGTACTAAATGCAATTGTCCTTCCAGTTGTTCACACAAAAGAGGAAGAGAAAAATGGAAAGGAAAATCTCAGCTCTGCATATAAGACACACTAAAAAAATCAACTGGATGTGGATAATCAAATATCCTTTATAAGCGCACAAAAGCAAGACCAACCCCAGACTACAACCTTTTGGCTACAAACCCAAAAGGAAACAGAAGAAGCTCCAGTTCTAGCTGTACCCTATTTTGAATGGGATAAAAGTTTGGTATATTATTTTGATCAACTGTATCGCAATTGACTCAAAGTCATCTCCAGAAAGGGCACCCAGGGCCTGGAAAACACTCAAAAAGTGTTACTGACCTGGAATAGATATAGAGACTAAGCAATATTGTAAAAAGTGCCAGGAATGCCAACTGAAAAATTAAGGCCATGTTCCCAAGAGCCCTCTACAACCATTATCTAATACACATCTACCTTTCCAGAGGACCAGAATAGAGTTGTAAGAAAGATGGAAACATCAAGGAGATGCCATTGCTGTATATTATTTATCATAGATTATGCTACCAGATATCCAGAGGCTTTCCCTTTTCAAAACAACTCTGTTGCCCTTCTATACCGTGTTCTCATTCCCTTCTTTAATCAAGTTGGTATGCCTCAGGTGTTCCTCACCGACCAATGTCCTATTTTCATGTCTCAACTAATGCAGCAAATATGTCAATGTTTTCAAGTTATTCCTCTAAAAATGCCTGAGTACTACAGGCAAACTGATGGGCTGGCAATCCTAAGTAAAACAGTCAATCTAGTTGGGGGAACTGGTATAAGGTCCTCCATGTAATTTTGATTACTTTGAGAACTACCTCAGATTCAGTCCTTTTTACCTTCTTTTTCTTTGGTTAAATATGTTCTACATTTAAAAGATCAATTACAATAAGTTCAACAAATGGTTGTAGAACACTTACATCAAGTCCAGCATTTGCAATGGAACCTCTCTATGAACTTTTAATGTTGGAGATAATGTGTTGCTGTTTCTTCCCAACAGTGAAAAAACGTTAAAGGCCCAGTGGCATGGAGACCATGAAATCACAGATATAGGTGGAAAGACCACCTATAGAATATCCTTAGTAGAAGAAATCAAGATATGCTGAAATCGGATATAATCAGACTGTCCAGCAGTATTGATGTTCTTCTGGTCATCCTTGCATTGAAACCCGATTGGTTCTTCCAGCTCTACATTCATTTTATAGAACTGAACAGTATTGCTGATTCACCGTTTATCCAATGCCCGTGCTGATACATTTATTGAAAGAGTAGAAAATACTAAAGATATCAACACACTTATTTTAACAATCGGTGATTGGTAAGTTCCTTTAAACCTGTGGATTGGGTACAAATTGCTTTCTCTATTCCTCAAGGGCTGTTTCACTTCAAAGTTTTACCAATCGAGCTGCACAGAAAGCCAGCAACATTCCTGCTTATGATGGATCAGATACCGATTCCTCATTGTAATTACTCTTCAGCACATCCACATAGGAGTCTCATCTCAACCAATCTGCATCATATGCAGTCACTTTGTCAGGCAAGTGATACAGTCATCCAAGCAAAGTGTACTCTAGCCACTAGAAGCATTACATTTTTGGGATATACCTTGGGTAAATGTCCGGTTTGCTCAAAGATCAAGAAATCATATGCTCTCACTAAAATTCCCAGGCCACAGACACAAGTAATGTCAAAGTCATTCTTGGATTTTGTAGATATTGCTGGCACTACTTTCCCATTTCCCAAAACCAGCTGCTCCTTTGGTGGCTGTATTAAGAATAACAGCCCCAATAAAGTGCCTTGCTCTGAGGATGCTGAGATATCCTTTAAAGGCCTTTAAAAACTCCATTATCTTAGATTGTTTTACTATGTCCTGACTTTGACAATCATTTTCTCTGGGAAACATCCTTTACAACGCAACCTTCACCGCGCAGTGCCTTTACGACGCAACTTTTACAACGCTAACCATTACAACGCATTGCGCTGGGGGGCGCACTAGGATAGGGAATACGTTTAATTTACTATCCAACACCTTCCCTAGTGTCCACGGGGACTAGAGTTGGAATAGTAAATTAAACTATTCACTATCCAGCACCCCAAAGCGCTATGCGTTGTAAAGGTTTTCGTTGTAAAAACCGCGTGGTAAAAGCATGCGTTGTAATGTCATACATCCATTTTCTCTTTCAATAATATAAGAAAAATGTTTCTTTAATGTTTCTTGAACTTGGGCCTTATGTCAATTTGTACAAAAGTGTATGATACCAACTTAAATGTGGCATGATAGCTTGATGACTAAGAAGCTTGAATACCTGAACTGTAGATAAAATATTTATAACAAGCGCTAATGTACTTTCAAATTCAGGCCATGGCTGCAAAAGAGACAACCACACTTCAATTGTTTGTTTTTTAACCACATATTTTATTGTGTTTAAAGAAATTGAAACTAAGCACGATATAACACAGAATAAGACGAGACCTGCATATAACATGTTTCAAGCCACACTCAGTATTTTGGATATTGCATGATGAACAACCAATACTGCTTGTTTCGGACTTGCTGTACACCCACATTTACACAAATTTCAAGAGGATCAGGCCCTTTATCCTCCAATCAACATAATCTATGTAGACCATGTGCCCAATTGACAAAGGCAATCTGAGACAAAAACCTAACTTTACAATTTTTGGTATTCATAGAGGTAATTTACGGTACGTCTGCAGTCGGGCTGGAATCTCTGTCTTGGGCCGGAATATCTGCACCCAGGCCAGATGAAGTGTAATCAATGGCCCAGAACACAATTTTTACAAAAAGGAACAATAGGAACGTCAAATAAATGGTAGAGAAGGTCATGAAAATCCGTTTGGGAAGGGAAAAGGTTGTGGCAAAACACTACATCACATCCAAGAAATGTTTGCTCCTTTGCATCATGGTAAATGCAGTCCACAATTTTCTCTCCCCTAGGTTTTGACTGCAGATGTTTGGAATAACACTACAGGCAACCAGAGGGTCTGCCTGCCTCATTTAGAGTCGGTCGGACCTTCAGTGTGTAGACAGAGCAGACTACTCCATCTCCACTGACTATATACACCGCTAGCCCAATGGAGTAAAGACCATCAGAAGTTTGCCTATGTGTTCATCTGCCTATTTAGAGTGTGGGAACACATGACTAGTTTTCACTGCCCGCCACTGCCAAGAAAATTTGGTAGTAAAGAGCAGTGAAAACTATTAAGCAACTCCCACACCTTAGGAGAATGTTCCCAATGTGTTTGGGGGATATTTGTTTTTAATATTTTCAAATCAAAAAGGATGTAAGTTTGACATACTGCTTCGTCCTGTAATTCAAGTCATCCGTCAAACTTACAAAGCATTTCCAGGAACCTCCATATTGGTCGTTCCTGGAAATACAAGAGATGTCTGCAGGTGCAGCAGACTTCTCTAAATATTGAGGGCAGAGTACCCTACACATATCAGGAGTAAAGTACTCTGCCATGGCGATGGTAATTTCTCAGCCCCATAATGTCTAATGAATCCCAGTTGAAGCAGAAATAACGTATCTCAGTTCATGGGCAAAAATCTGCTTAAACCTCTCTATACCTTCCATTGATATGTCCATGGAGTATGTCCATCCTTGGATGTTGAAAAAGCATTTTATATTGTCATCTGACACTGGCTTTTTAGGGCCTTGCATAGAATGAACTTTTTGCCTGTACAGCCATTGTTTAGTTAAATTACTATACTCTACACTACTTGGCCTAGTTAAGACAGATTCTGGGATGGAGGCAATTCTTTGCGCTGATGAGCATGGGGGTCCGACTGTAAAGGTCCCACAATCGGACAGGGCCATGAGCCTCTTTCCGTGAGTGCATATTATCTGGTTTTCCTGAAAATAAGGAAGATGAAGTACAGAAATGCTCTGGATACGGTCGGCAGCTACCACCTTTAATATAGTCACTGTTAGCGTCACCACCTCATATGACCTGTTGCCCTGCTCCCACATGAACTGGAAACCCTGAATTACAACTGCAGCAGGCAGGGGGTGCTCCTGACAGGGAACAATTACTTGGGTTAGTGCACGCCCTCCCTGCCCACAGAGACAAGGGCTGGTGTGCACGATGAGAGGACACACCGACAGGGCCTCCAGCCACAGTTCCCAGCTGAAGCTCCTGCTCCGTTGTTCCTTTCAACCATCGCTGACTGCTCACAGATACCTCAAGTTGAGGGGCCTAAGCATAGCTAATGAATATTATCAACTGCGTGCCCTAATCCCCGGGGGATATATTACACTAGACAGCCATCCTGCATAGGCAACCACTTCAACCTTAACAATTCAGTGAATATAAACGCAAAGGGGCAGCAACACTTCGAAAGCAAAACAAAGCTTAGTTACTGTAGCGGTCTAGTTGTTTCCAGCCAGCTACGTGGAGACCCCTACCCAGAAGTTGATGCACACAACATAGCACCTTCTGGCGTGGCCAGAAGGCTTAAATAAACGGACCGGGGTCGCTCTGGACTTCCGGTCTACCTGAGTGCCCCAGCCATGTGTCTGTGTAACTTTATGTAGTGCGCACGGGCCGTGATTCTGCTTTGGCCTTCACACTTGCGACGTAGGATGGGATCCACGTGAAGCCGATATCCCACGGCCAAAGAATAAAGTTATCTAGTCCGGACCATCAGTCCGCCGATGTCGAAAATGAAGTGTGACTGACATCGAGTTGGCGCGAGAAGACCCGATTGTGTCAGAGCAGTGAGATGCGATCATTGAGGAGTCCGGAAAATCAAGGTACCGCCTGCCCCCAGCGCCCTCATTATAAGACGGCTTGTCCACGCGAAGCAACAGTGCACTAGCGTCTCTGAGGATGCCCGGCAAAGCCCGCGCTGAGATCTGAAGTGCCCGCATGCGCAAACAGGATCAGCCGTACCTGACAGGAATTCTTGAACTGAAGCACACGCTGAAGCGCGTGAAACTGACAGCTTGTCCAACAGCAACAGACACACATGCATTGGCGCCAAACAAGCATTGGCAAAGCTAACTGTCCATGAACTGAGGCAAAGATAACAGACAGACAAATATTGGCAAACAAACAAACACTGACAAAACCAACTGTCTGCGAGCTGAGGCAACAATATTAGAAGACAAACAAGCATTGGAAAACAAACAAGCATTGACAAAACCAATTTTCTGCAAACTAAGGTAACAACATTAGAAGACAAACAAACATTGGCAAGCAACCAAACCTTGGCAAAATCAACTACTCTGTGGTATAACTAAACAGAAGGGTAGGGGATTGAAAATACTGGCGCAACTCGTCACGTCCAATATAAAATTAAACAAGCTTTGGCAAAACCAACTTCATATGCAGAGTCACCATGACTGAACTGGCTACTTCTACCACCGCTCCACAACCCGCAACTCCGGCAGTCGCACCCGCACATGCACTTTCACAAGTCAGTGCACTCCCGCCATTTAGTGAATTAAGCGATCCTGCCACTGCATCACCGAGGTGGATCGTGTGGATGGGCCGTCTAAACAACTACTTTATTGCAACGAGGGAAATAGATGGTGCCATAAAAAGATCGCTACTACTACATTTTGCAGGTGATGAGATCTACAAACTATTTGCAAATCTACCAAGCTCCAGAGAATCAACTGACTATGAAGCTGGGGTTCGAGCGCTTAATGCACATTTTGACTCTCAACTGAATCCTGACTATGAACGTTTTAGGTTGCGACAAGCCCGTCAAAGGGAAGGAGAATGTATGGACACTTTTCATGCCTGTCTCAGAGAACTAGCTAGCACCTGCACTGAGGATGATCAGGACAAGGAGGTACAGGTTCAGGCCATCCAAGGATGCCACAACAAAACCCTGCGGACCCTCATTCTCCGACAACCGCGCATCTCTCTGGAAGACATACTAATCCTAGCACGTTCCCATGGACTGTCTGATGTCAGGGCAACAGCTATGGAAGCAGCGCTTAACAAACCAAATGAACCTACAGCAAATGTTAAGACAGAGCGAGTGGACGCAGTTCGCACCCCCACTTGCGGAGGCCGGGGACGGTGGCCCACCAGAAAACCACGACAGCCCCAATGTGGATACTGTGGTAAAGAAAAACATCCACATCATGAATGCCAGACAAAAGGCAAAATATGCTCAAAATGTGGGATCCCCAATCATTTTTCGAGTGTGTGTCGAGGCGGCATGCGTAGGAGTGGAACTCCTGGCAGAAGACCCCCAGCTAGATCAGTGAGACACCTATCGTTAGATGATCCCAGTGAACTAAGGATGCTGAAAACACAAATGACACATAGACAATGCATCGTAGATTCATCCACAGATGAAGAGGAGGAGTGCTACCTTGTCTCTTCGGCAGTGACCTGAAGCGGCGACGGGGTCCCCAGCCGACATGTGCCATAGAAATCACAGGGTCACCAGTTACAGCCCTCATTAATACTGGGGCATCTGTGAATGTGATGGGAAGCCAGCACTACAAAAAGCTCAACCCAAGACCGACACTAGTGCCATCCAAAGTAAGAATATTCACCTATAGCAGCCAAAAACCACTTCCTCTGAAGGGGAAAATTACTGTGCAAGTAAAATCAGAAGACTGCGAAGTTACCACGACATTCCATGTGGTCGACAGAGGAGTGGACATATTAGTGGGAAGCCATACCGCCGAAGATTTAAGCCTAATAACATTTGCAAACGCAGTCAAAAATCTACAGACCGAGGACATGCTGGAACTGTTCCCGCAACTATTCAAAGGTTTAGGATGCATAAAACGACCACCAGTAAAACTACATATCGACACATCAATAAAACCAATTGCTCTGCGACACAGGCGTATCCCATTCCACTTGCGACCACTGGTAGAGCAGGAAATACAAAAACTGGAACAACAAGGGGTGATAGAAAAAGTTACTGGACCAAGTCCCTGGGTGTCACCCATGGTTATAGCTGAGAAACCAAAACAGCCCGGCCAAATTAAGCTTTGCAAAGATATGAGAATGCCCAATCAGGCAATACGTAGGGAGAGACATTTGACACCAACGGTTGATAATAAACTCGCTGACCTTAATGGGTCTCAGTGGTTTTCAAAACTAGACCTCCGGATATCATCAGTTAAAACTAGCTAAAGAGAGTAGATATATAACCACATTTTCAACACACCTAGGGCTTCGGCGTTACAAAAGATTACATTTCGGAATATCTTCAGCCGCGGAGATTTTTCAAAATACAATTAAAGAAATCCTGTCTGGTCTACAAGGAGTGCTTAATGTCAGTGATGACATTTTAATACATTCTGCTACACTTGAAGAACATCATTGACAGCTCCGAGCTACCCTCCAACGCCTTCAAGATTATAGTGTCACACTCCACAAAGAAAAATGCCAATTCTTTAAGAAAACCATCGGATTTTTTGGTATGTATTCAGCGAAGAAGGGGTAAAAGATGTCTCAAGCCATCCAGCTCACTCCAGCGCCTACAACTGTGTCCAAGGTTCAGAGTTTTCTGGGCGTGGCAACATATTGTGGAAGGTTCATACCCAACCTGGACACTATTGCTGAACCACTACGAAGCTTAACAAAA
Organism: Lissotriton vulgaris; assembly: GCF_964263255.1. NCBI lineage: Eukaryota > Metazoa > Chordata > Amphibia > Caudata > Salamandridae > Lissotriton > Lissotriton vulgaris. The sequence continues at coordinate 1,907,143,592 of NC_141685.1, read as the reverse complement.
AAAGAGGCTGGGTGAAAATGGGGCCAGATGAAGAAAGAGCGTTTCAAAGAGTGAAGTCAGCCCTGTAAGAAAAGACGTCAATGGCCTATTTTGACACCACACGGCAAACAGAACTGATAGTGGATGCGAGCCTGGTAGGTTTATGGGCCCTTCTGACCCAAGAAATGGAACCAGGGACGTAGGTCCCACTAGCATTCGCAAGCAAAGCATTGGCGGCGTCGCAAACCCGGTACTCGCAAATTAAACAAGAAGCGCTGGCTATCAAATGGGCACGCAACCATTTTCATTTATATATCTCAGGACACCCATTCTGTGTAGTAACTGATCATCAGCCGGTGATCCCACTGTGTAAGGGTACTGCTCCACACCCACCACGCCGAATAGAAAGATGGGCGATTCAAATTCAACATTATCAATTAGATCCAGTTTATTGACCTGGCACAAAGAACCCAGCAGACTTTTTGTCACATAATCCTGCTGAACCCACGAACAACAATTCTGAACAGGAAGAGCAAACCGAAGATTTTGTCAACATGATCACTCAATGGGCATGCCCGAAGGCCCTCACAATCTCAGAAATCGAAGCCCACACAGGTACTGACATTGTGCTCGAGAGGGTAATGGACGCTTTGAAAAAAGGATCATGGTCAAGTTTTCTCCACATCAATGGGTGGAATAAAGCAGACCAGACCTGCTGAGCGAAGATATGGAAAGTACACAAAGAGTTAAGTGCCACACCCAGTGGCATTGTGCTAAGAGCGTCCCGTATTGTAATACTCCTAAACCTCCCAGAATGAGCTACTTCTCTAGCGCCTGAAGGACACCAAGGTACAAACAAAATGAAGTCCAGAATGAGAGAAAAAGTGTGGTTCCCAGGCCTGGAAGAAGCCGTAAATTAACTAGTACGCAAATGCCAAGCATGCCAAATAACTGGAAACTCTGAGTCACTAGCTCCTGTGATAACTGAAGAGCCAGCACTGTCACCTTGGTCATGGATAAGTTTGGACTTTGGAAGCTTCCCAGATGGTCGAACCACTGCAGTCTCAATCGACGGACACACCAAATACCCAATTGCAGAAATAATACCATCAACTGCATTTAACCACCTATTACCAATGTTAGAGAAGACCTTTGCCCTGTTTGGGTTGCCACATACAATCAGTACAGATAATGGGTCCCCTTTTCAAGGCAGCGAATTCAAGGAATATCTAACAAGACTAGGAATAAAACACAACTGTATCACTCCACAGTGGCCACAAGCCAATGGGGATGCTGAACGATTCACGAGGACCCTTAATAAAGTCCTACCGGATAGCAGTAGCCAAACAGTCAGACCCGGAAGTTGCCCTACAGAATTTTCTACGAGAATACCACAGCAATCCTCATTGCACCACTCAGAGATCACCGTGGTTGCTGATGTTTTAAGGACAATGACGAGACACCATCCCAGTGGCTGAGAATTGGGAACTAGAACCATACCATCCTGCGGACACTCAAGCCCGTAGGCTAGCACAACCGAGGCTGTTGGTGCCTTGATGTACAGTCCTGGAGAAAAATCGGTGGAGTGGAGGGAAATTCTGCACATTCTATGAACCAGGACCGTGGACTGTCAAAGCAGTTAAGAGGACTGCAGTTACAGCAGAGAAGAGTGGAGAGGTAATTACTCGAAATGTATCCTGGTTCAAAGAAATACTTGCTCCAGAGTGGGAGACTGATTAGCTGAACCCAGCAGAAACCCATGTGACAAGTCCCACATTCCCGGACTTACCGGTTGACACTGGATCAAGACTTTCACCCAGTGAAAGGGAAGCAACCTCGCCACGGACAAACATGTCTGCTCGCCAACATCACTACGATTTGACACTGTGAAGTATGTGCCAAAATTAACAATAGTGTGGTTGGACTTCTGGACAAATGGGGCCCCAAGTGCACTTGGGTTCCTTTGGGGATACCCATTGATCTGCATGGGATTTTTCAGTGCAATCATGTACTCACAATCCTCAGCACACCGGCTGCGGCACTTGAAATGCAGTTTCTTATTTGGTGAATATCTTGATCTTCATTTGGCCAAATTCAAAAGAATGTTCATCCCTGAGCACCTGATAGCATGCTCCAGTCACCACTGTCAAGCTGGTAGAGTTTTCTAAAGCCCAGAAATTTGGTAATGTCTTTTGAAGTTGACAGATTCCTTACTGCGGGTTCTAGTGTTGTGCTTCCTCCTCCTTAGCAAAAGCTGGCTGTAGGGGCCTAGACTAGCCCACCTGTCCATCTCTGAAGTTCTCCTGACTTGAAAACATACTGGCAGCAGCACCGCATGGTCTTCATGGCAGACAACTGTACTGTACAAGCACCCAGGCCTTTAGCCAATTGCAGGGTGCGTGTGTGTACACTAGGAGTGTGTATACCAACTCCTGCTGTCATATCCTACATTACTGTGAGTGTGCAAAAGCATGTATCAGGGTCATTTACACCTGACATTCCTCCTGCCATGACACAGTGACAAGAATATGCATTCAGATCTCCCAGAGAAGCACAATCCAATGGACCCTTATCTCATTTTGCTTCTCATCCCTGAATATCCAGAGACCCCGATAACAGGGATGCCTACAGTAGTTGTGCCAGTTTTGATTGCACTGGCTTACCCTGATTCGCTGTTTGGCACCACCATAGTGCACCCGGACGCCTAGCCCAAATATACTCCAGCATTGCTCTCGCAGGACCCAAAATCCTGTCTCGTAAGTGTACAGTAGGGTTTCTAGTTATTGCAGAGCATATGGCTATCATGGATCCAGAGGTATTTAAACTGCTTTCTGGGTGCAGTTTTCTGCATTGCTTTTTTCAGGCTGTATTTAGGTCCATCATGTTTTACAGACTATACCACTTCAGGTAGAGACCAGGCATATGCAAATTAGTCTTGGTTCTAGCCTGCACTGCCAGGTCTGATACCTTTCAGACACAAAAGATAGAGGTGGAATGCTTGCAGAATTCTCAAACACTGGCAAGCATTCAAACAATCACCTTTGTGTTTTTCTCAGTGTGAAGTCTTAAGTGAATGGTTGTGCTCAGATGTGTGTTCTGTGCTAACTGTGCCACAGCACTTACACTGTATCTCACTAACAAAGCCTACGTAGGCCAAAACCACAATGGGTTTAGTTGTGTTTCCCTTAAGAGGAGGACTGGCCTGGCAGCTCAGGCAGAACATCTGCTTTTGGAGCAGGACAAAGGGTGATTTGCATATGGCTGGTTGTAATGTAATGTAACTGTGTCACGCCGCGTGTTACATCTCGCGGCGTGCGTCCTTTATCATTAGAGTGCTTGGCTCGTGTCCAGACCGCGAGCCACGGCCCGTGCTTTTAATTGTTATCCTTCAAATGTGTTGTCTCCCGTGCATGGTCGGCTGAGATCTTCGGTTGGCCATTGTAACCGTTGGCTTTCCGATGACCAGACGCTCATGTACGGGTGGAGTTATCTTCTATGGATTAAACTTCACTTACTCATACTTCCAAGTTTCCTGAGTAATCCTTCGACGTCCTGTTCAATCCATCACATAATTTGGCGACGATCGGGAGACTCCACCCCAACTACGCTGAATTTTGTATTTATTCGGCACCTCATCGTCAGCGTCTTCTTCAAAGGTTTTCTACTTATAAGCAAGACTTTTCAAGACAGCCGATTTTAATAGGCTATTGAAGGTTTAAGCCGTCCCTTCAATCACCGGGTTTGTTTTTCTTCCTTTTCTTAACAAACCTCGCCTATTGGTCGGTTACAATCTGCTGCTTTAAACGATTCACCTCATTGGATCTTCGTTGCTTCTATTTCCTGGAGGTATCGTGGGAACTTTCCTGAATCTAAACGACACAACAAGGTACTGTTATCTTTAATATTACTTTTTCAAGCGTATCTTCAACGATACGCACATTGTTCTTGGAAGCTCTTTAATTAATCATTGCGTATCCTTTCAGCGATACGCACGCTTCCATATTCCCTGCCTTAAGTCTCTTTCATGTTGTGTTACCGCGTATTTCTGCAGCGATACGCACGCTCTGTTCTATGGTAATTAAGCATATTTGTTGACTTCAGCGATATGCACGCTTATAAAACGGGCATATTTATTCTTCAATTTCTACAGCGATATGCACGCTTATAAAACGGACATATTTATTATTTATTTTCTTCAGCGTTACGCACGTTTTTAAACCTGGCATACCTACTGTGTTTTTAAATCTGGCATACCTACTGTGTTTTTACTACTGTATTATACACTGATTATAACGTTTGGTTTCAATTTATTGATATATTTTACTGCTCAATTTATTTTCTAATTCTTTTGTTGTTCATTTCATTGTCACCCTTTCTTCTACTGTTATTAGCAACATGGCTAATAGTCAGTGGCATCAGATTACACAACCTCCACCCTTCTTGAGTAAACCAGGTACTCCTGACATCAATTGGTCCGAGTGGTTCGGTTTATTTGAGAACCATTTGATTGCCATTGATGCTACTGACTATTCTGCTCAAAGAAAGTTCGCTATTCTTTTTGGTAGCCTAGGCCAGGGTGGCCAGCGAATTTTTAAGAGTATTATTCCTATAGCTCCTCCTATTTCTAATGATGAGAGCGGGGATAACCTGAATGTGATGAGCCTAACATCATGCTAGAGCGACACAATTTTTATTCCAGGAAACAAAAGGAAGATGAGAAGGTAGAAGAATACGTCGCAGCTCTCAGAGTATTGGCTATCACTTGTAATTTTGAACCTTCTTCAGATAATTTCATTAGGGACCAATTTGTATTCAACTGCGTTTCTAGAAAGATTAAACAAAGAATCTTGGGATGTAAAAACCCATCTTTAACTGAAGTCATCGATCTCGCCCTAAGCATCGAACGCTCTACTTTAACTAGTAAAGTAGTGATGATGGAACCATCCAAACAAGCGGTTAATGCTATAGATTATTATGACTCTGATCAAGAAGAAGCTATTTGTTCCATTACTAACAAAAATAGAATTCAAACCAACAAAACTTTTCAAAAGAAAAAGAACTGCTTCTGCTATAGATGCGGTTCAAAGGATCATATAGGAAATGCCCCGAATTGTCCTTTACTCAAGAAGCGTTGTTCTATCTGCAAAAAAATTGGCCATTTTCAAGGAGTATGCAGATTCGCTAAGAAACCTCCTAATGTAAATATGATTGATGTTGACGCATGTTCGGATTCTTTTAGGAACATTGTTGTTACCTTAGATTTCAATGGCGATATTGACTCCATTAAGGGCCCTCTTTGTTCCGCTATTATTGACAATGTTCATCTCCAGGTTATGGCAGATTCAGGTTCTCCATTTACAATTCTTAGGGATTCAACATTTTATGAAAAATGGGACAAAAGAATTGAATTGATCGAGTCGGATGTCAATCCAAGGGCATTTGGTGAGAAGGATATTAACATGCTGGGTTACTTTGAAGGATTAGTTCAATGCCTTGGAAGAGAGACCGTCACTAAAATTTATGTGGCTGAAAAAGGTAAAGACATTGCAGGCTGGAAAGATCTAGCCAAGATGGGTCTTTATTTAGTTCCCGGAGATGAGAACCCCATCAAAGTTGGGAAGTTACCTAATTTCAAGACTGACCTTCCTATTGCTGTGATAGAGAGCCCTAGTATAGATATACAAGAGATATACAAGACATTGTATCAGAATTTAAACCTGTTTTTAAGGAAATGGTGGGGAGTGTGAAAGGATTCGAACACAAGATTAGACTGATACCTGGAGCTCAGCCTATAGCTCACAAAGTTAGAGCAGTTCCATTGAGTGTCAGATCAGAATTGAAAGAAATGCTGAATGATTTATGTAAACAAGGCATCATTGCACCTGTCAATTCTTCTCAATGGGTCGCACCAATTGTAGTTGCCCGTAAAAAGACAGGAGAAATTAGATTATGTGCGGATTTACGCTCATTAAATAAGAACATAATCGTTGACTGTCACCCGCTACCTAGAATTCACGATCTTCTGGCAAACATAGGCGACGCAAAATGGTTTTCGCTGATCGATCTTAGGTCAGCGTACCATCAGGTGTCATTGGCTAAGGAATCCCAAGAACTTACATCTTTCATCACCCCATTTGGAGCTTTCAAATTTCTTCGCCTTCCTTTTGGTTTTCCAGAAGCTGATGGATGTATTATTTCAAGGGATAGCAGGTGTACAGGCATATCTTGATGATATTTTAATTTTTGCAAAAACTTTAGACGAACATAATGTTATTCTCAGAAATGTTCTTTCAATTTTGATGTCTAGGAATATGACTGTTCACAGTGATAAATGCAAATTCGCAGTGAACAAAATTGATTATTTGGGTCATACGGTCTCAGACCAAGGTATCACTCCCAAATTCTCAGTTATTAGAGCCATTGAGGATGCAAAACCCCCTCCTGATAAAGATGCTTTACGATCTTTCCTTGGATTAGCAGAGTACTACGCTAGGTTTGTACAATCATACTCACAACTAGTTGAACCGTTAAGGCATCTTTTGAGGAAAGGGTCCAATTTTATTTGGACAGATGAGTTGAACAAGGTTTTTTGTGAGATTAAAAAAATGATCGTTTCTGCAAAGGCCATACATGCTTTCAGGGAGGATGCTGTCTCTGTTATCACGGTAGATGCGAGTATTTCTGGTCTTGGGGCAGTCCTTACACAAAAGGTTAATGGTCAGGAGCAAACAGTTGCGTTTGCATCTAGAGCACTTAAAGACTTTGAACAAAGATATAGCACAATTGAGAGGGAAGCCCTAGCTTGTGCATGGGCGGTCCACAAGTTTAAAATGTACATTTGGGGTAGAAAATTCGAGTTGGTCACTGACCACAAACCCCTAATTTATATCTTCAATAAGTCCAATTCTGCTTCCATGTCAGCACGGCTTATGAGGTTAGTTTCAAAATTGCAGGAATTTAACTTTACCGTTAAGCATATTGTAGGAGGTAAGAACTTTCGTGCTGATTGCTTACCCAGGATGGCTATGGTCAAGGACGATGATGAGGATTTTCTAGTGGAAGATGTAGAATGTGTTACTCTTGTGGACACTGTGGATGAAGTTAGTGATGTGATTTCAGAGAATGATTGGAAGTAAGCCACCACTCTGGACAATGTACTGTTGAAAGTTGTTGAGTTTGTCACCCATTGTTGGCCCGAACCCAGAGGTTTGAGTGGTGATTTGCGTAGTTTTGCCCAAATTGCAGAAGAACTTTCCGTTGAGAACGGTATAGTTCGGAGAGGGGAGAAATTTGTTCCTCCTTTTAAATTGAGGGAATCCATTATTAATAAGGCACATCAAGGTCATTTAGGGGCGACTAAGACATCAATGCGTATTAAACAACACTATTGGTGGCCATCAATAGATTCCCAAGTCAAGAGTTTGATTGATTCCTGCCCGGAGTGTTTGTTATCCGACAAACATTGGCGTACGTTAAAAGTACCTTTGCATCCTACTGAATTTCCTAACTTTCCTTGGGAGAAAGTTGGGGTTGATTTTTCAGGTCCGTATTCCATTCTTCAACAAGAAAATGAGTATGTTATTCTTTTAGTCAATTATTTTTCGAAGTGGATGTACTTTGATTTTGTTAAGTCACCAGATTCAGATTCCACCGTAACCTTTCTCAAGAAGGTTTTTGATTTAGAAGGGTCTCCAAGGTTTATCGTCACGGATAATGGGACTCATTTTGTTTCCGATAAAATATGTAAATTTTTGAAGCAATTGGATATTAAACAATTGAAGGTAGCACTATATTCTCCAGCTTCGAACGGTCTCATTGAGAGGGGGAATAAAGTAATTAAAGAAGGTGTTCAGACTGCGGTATCTTGTGGTTACAGTGTAGCTGAGTTTGTGAAGCTAAAAGTTTGGCACTATAATACTTCCCCTCATTGCGTGACTGGTGTCTCTCCGTTTTCTTTGCTGAGAGGGAGAGAGAATCGTTCTGTATTATTTCCTTCTTGGTTGCACCAGGATTCTGCAGGGAAATCTGTTGATTTTGACTCGGTTAAGAAAGCTGTTCTAGAAAAACAAAATCAAATGAAATTACATTTTGATGGGACTTCAGATAGCAAATTGGTGGATGTTCAAATTGGTGACTGGGTTTTAATCAAGAATCCTGGAAGAGTAGTTAAAGGACGTTCAAAATTTTTTGCCCCTGTCCAGGTAGTAAAAGTTAGCAAGGGAGCGGCTTTTCTTGGAAAAAAGGGTTGGTGGAATAAGCGCCAATTAGTGAAAGTGTCTGATCATCAAGCTGATATTATCAAAAGTAAGAAGTGTGGAGATAGCCCTGATAATTTGGATTGGAGTTTTTGGCCGGATGCTCCTTCTGATTCTTTTGTTTCTAGTCATTCCTCTGTGCAACTTCCTGTGGAGGGTTTAGCAAATTCTTCAAAGATTGTCAATAATCAGAATTCTACTGTTGGCAAAAATGTTTCTTCATTTGGTAGACGTATCAGGGCACCGGAAAGATATAACGAATTTGTTAGATTCTAGATATTTGTTTTTTTATTTTTATTTAGTTTTTTTTTAATTGCTTTTTTGTTCACTGTTGTAAGGGGGAAGGTGGTGTAATGTAATGTAACTGTGTCACGCCGCGTGTTACATTTTGCGGCGTGCGTCCTTTATCATTAGAGGGCTTGGCTCGTGTCCAGACCGCGAGCCACGGCCCGTGCTTTTAATTGTTATCCTTCAAATGTGTTGTCTCCCGTGCATGGTCGGCTGAGATCTTCGGTTGGCCATTGTAACCGTTGGCTTTACGATGACCAGATGCTCATGTACGTGTGGAGAAGTGTGGCTCAGGGGTTAGAGGCGGCAGACCTGGAGCTTGAGTTCGGCCCGGGACCAGGGTTCAATTCCCCGCCTCGGCGGGTCTTGGGCTCAAAATTCCACGGACTCGTTAATTCTCGCTCCGGTGCCTTCTCGACTCACGGGTTCACACTCTGCGACTCTGGGCAATAGCTTGCTTAATCTCCACAACGGCCCCTCGTGGCGGGATGCCTAGCTTTCACCTTGTGGATACCCTGCCAGGGTTATCTCACAGGGCAATACCAGGACGGGTTCCCTAAGCAAGCGCTGAGATGCCCCAGGGTAAGTCGTGCGCTATATAAGTTTCATTCATTTCATTTCATTTCATTTATCTTCTATGGATTAAACTTCACTTACTCATACTTCCAAGTTTCCTGAGTAATCCTTCGACGTCCTGTTCAATCCATCACACTGGTCTCCGTCTGAAGTAGTATATCGGGAGAAAAAATGTGGAGTAGGGTGTGGTTTGAGCATCTATCAGAGGCTGACACGTTTGAAAACCTTCATGCTATCACCTATGCGTTTTCCTCAGTGCAGTGCTACAAGTGTGATGGGTATGCCAGACATGGGTCTCAGTTCAAAGTGCCATAGGACTCAAACTAATTGTCACAGACTAGGCATAAGTAGACAGGAAAAAGAATGTGAGACAACAGTGTAATAAAAACAAACAATAAGTACAAAAAGTGAAGAAAATAGCTTCCAAACTTAAGTCTTAATACTGTATTAAAATAACATTTATTTAATCTATTACAACATCTAACATATGATCAACAATTTTTACATAATTCATATGTGAGATACATCTGAATTATGTAAGGTTGCTTTTTTCATAGTAGAGTTAATTTCCAATGTTTGCGAAAATTACAAAGAACCACAGCTACAAGAACATTGCCAACACGTTTCGGCGTATACATTAAACTAAGTGCTTCTTCATGTCATCAAATAGGATGCAGAAATGTGTTCAGTCATAGTCTTCTCTAAATGAAAGTTCTTGCATGACTATGTGAAGCCTTGCAGTCTCCCAGCTCAAACGTAGAAGCGCAGCCAAAGGCAGATCAAGGGAGATCCTCAAAAACTAAGACATCAAGGGACAGATGTATCATCATTGCAGTTTGCGAGTCCTAAATAGGGAATTTTACCGATTCGCTATTAAGGACTCGCAAAATGCAATGTATGTAGGTTTCACAATAATATTTGCGATTCCTACATATTCCGTAATTGGAAATCGCAAATTGCGATTCGCAATTAAGGAATACCTTCCCATTCATTCCTATGGGCTTAGAGGTCCATAGAAAGAATGGGTAGACATTCGCAATTTGCTAGTACCCAAGAGGTACTCGCAAATTGCGAATGCAATTTCAAGGGTGCAAGGGTGCCAAAAGGACACCCTGTTGCACCCCTGAAATAAGCATGTATGCACATGTAGTGCACATACATGCCAAAAGGCATGTATGTGCACCACATGCCACTTTGAACAAGCATTTGCAATACAATCGATCTTGCATTAGTGAATGTTAGAGCTATCAGCATTACAAATTACACAACTTTTTTGTTATGTTTTTCTGTTTGCAGTGGCATGATCATTTGACCTATCTAAAGAGATAGGAAGGAAAGGGGATGGATAGGAAACAGTGGAAAGCAAGAGTGATACAAGTAGTGCTTTTAAAGAAAGAGGAAAGACTGAATTTATGCACATGTAAACTGTCCCTCTAGCGCTGCAATTACACCACTGCATGAGACACTAGGAAGAGCACACACGGGCGAGTACTTACTGAATATTGCATGAATACTGTATTTTTAGTAACTTTGTCGATATTAAACCATAAATATAATGTGCCTTTTGTGTCTATGGAAGGGCTCCACCGTCCTTTTGAAATGTGTAGGGGTTAAGAGCAGGGTTGAATGGATGTGATAATGGGAAAAGGGGCAGAGAGGGCAGTAGGGGGACAGAGAGAAAGTTAGCAGGTGACAGGGTATAGTGAAAGCAGAGACAACTGTTCCTTTGCACATGACGTCTGGATGCTCATCTTCAGAGACAGCAATGGAGTGACCAGCCGGGGTTCTCTCTTTATAATGGATTGCATTTACATTGTAGCCAGATGTTTGCTGTAACGTGGTGGAAAACTATTCATATTTAATTAAGTAATGAGGGGGCATACAATTTAATTACGGAGGTGTGCAGCCACAGGTTGTCTGAACATAAGGCTGCACGGAGAAATGGAGACGGTGTTGTGCAGCTAACAATAGACCAAAGTTCACTTTCACCCAGAGCGTGGCGTGTCAAGCAGAATAGCAGTGAGAGCCTGGACGGTCCCGTGCAACGACAGGGGCGGGACGGGGGCAGTAAAAAGACAAGACAATAAAGTGATGAATTGCCAATTTGTAGCATTTAGGATGAGCTTCGGCCAGCACATGTCAGCAAGGGAAAGGCTTTCGAGAGACAGCAGCCTGTCACAGTTACAGCCAGCTCTGCATCAGAGCCGCTGTCAGTCCCAGACTCAGCGAGGGCGTGCTGTAAAGGTCACAGACACCTTCCCTCCCTATGGCATATTAAAGATCTTTAGAAATGTACTCATGTGGTCGTTAACAAAAAGAAAGGAGAATTGTATTTAAGTGCAAGCCACTGATATTTTCGTGTACCCAGGGTATTTAGGTCTGTCTAATACTTCTTGCCTAATGCATCATAAGCTCTTCTGTTCGAACATGGACGCTCTGGCTTCTGAACCCATTATGGGCCACATGCATCATCGGGACATTTTGCGATTCCGTATTTGCGAAAAATAGGGAATCGCAAATAAAGAATCGCAAAATGGGATGCATCAATTTTTTCGCATAATTTTTGCGATTCCGTGAAAATCGCAATTTTACCGAATCGCAAGGATTATGCGAATTCTAAATTGCGATTTCGCAATTCCCATTGATTCCTATGGGCCAAAAGGCCCATAGGAATCAATGGGAAGGCATTGGCATTTTGCGAATTTCTATTAGCGATTTGCAAAATGTTAATGCATTCCATGGGTGCAGGGGGGTCCAAATGACCCCCCCAGCACCCCTGAAATGCATTTTTAAGAGCATGTTACACACACACATGTCCTAAGGACATGTGTGTCTGTAACATTACAGTGTTTAAAATGCAATTTTGTGCATTTTAAAACTTTTTCGCAAATTACCACGAGGTTCACCCTCGTGGTAATTTGCATCCCCTAATTGCGAATTCGCAATTTCAAAAGCAATCATGCATTGCTTTTAAGGAATCGCAAATTTGCGATTCCTTAAAAGCAATCGCATTTTTGGAATTCTCAAAAAATTGCGATTTTCCCAAAAATTTTTGATGCATACTAAAAAGATATTTAGGAATCGCAAACGGCCGAATTTACCGATTCGCACCGTTTGCGACTCCTAAATACCTTGATGCACGTGCCCCTTTGTATAGGTCAGCCTGTCTTCTTTCTTTTCCTACAGCAGCCGAATTCTATTTGTGAAGAGTAAAGAGCCCCAGACAAGAGGTGGGAGGGAGAGGGCTTGAGGGCTCGGCGCTTCATTGACCACTAGAGATGAAGAAGGCTGGGCTAGTCTGCTGTGTTCTCATTCCGCTGTGATAGGTTATGTGCCCCGGCGTTATATTAATATTTAGTGCCAGAAAGAGAGTTTTCATTATGCTACATAATCAGTCTTTTGTGTGAACGAGCTTAATCTCTAGAAATCACGAAGACATCAGTGCATCACTAACATGAGTAATAGCTGAACCTTTTTTTGATCAAAACTAGCAATTTCACAAACATGTGATTTTGAAATGGGTCTATTTATACATTTTGAATCCAAGGCAATGAGAGTGGAAAAATAAGCAGTGTGCCGCGTGGATGATCAAGGGAAACATACAAGTAAAAACAAACGGTGCGAGGAGGTTGCTCAACATATAACGCTGCCGATTTTGGAGCAGGAGAACAGGGTTCAAGACTCGACGTGGGTTGCATCGTTTAATTATGAATAAATAATCTGAGATCTCGTGCATATTAAATAAACAAATAATCTGAGATCTCGTGCATATTAAATAAACAGCGTGGGGAGGGCAGGAAGCTGCCAGATGTGAAAATGTGAATAGCAAAGAAAAAAAGTAGTCACTAAACAAAAAGATAACAGCCAACAATGTAAGTTAACCGTAGTTGGTCTATGCTGCTCCCTCCAGAAACGGAAGAAAACAGAAGAAATATATATCAGACCACCAGCCAACAATGAGCAAGATAAGAACAGCAATGCCAGATTCCACCAATGACAAGCGAAAAAGCGAAACACAATGGGTAGAGTTTCACTAGTAACACAGATTACTCGATGCCTCGCTGTGCGAGACCTAAAAATGCAAACAAGTGCTTTTTTAAAGGGAATGGCAAATTACCACTAACTTGAAGTTGGTGGTAATTTGCGATTTCTTGAGGCAAAATTGCACAACTTGGGTGCTTCCAGAACTGCATTTAAAGAATCTCAAATAGCGATTCCTTAAATGCATTTGCAAGATAGGGAATCACAATTTCTGCGTTTCCTTATTTTGCGATGGCCTTTTGGCGTGATAAATCCCAAAAAAGGCTTTTTGCCGTTCCCAAACGGGCCGATTCTGAGAATCGGCCCATTTGAGAACTGGAAAAATGCTAGATACGTATGGCCCCAAATTCCAAAGTTGCCGCACCACCTGAATATCAAAGTCACAATTACCAGTCTCCAAACAAAATTTTAACAACAGAAGATTTTTTTAAACAATTATCATCCTAGGACATTTTTATAATCTTCCATATAGCTCAATCACCTTGATTCAATATCAAATGAGAACATAAAACAGCTCACTCCTACTGGCTCAACTAATCTTTGATTATATATGCTAAACATCTTTGGTTGCTAAAACAATCAATTTCTGATTCAGATCTATTTTTCAGATGAATTAAGTCAAAATTATTGACCACATGGTATATGTTGTTTAGATGTAATACATGTCATTTTAATACAGTGTTACAGACTTTAGCTTGGAAGCGTTATCCTTCACTTTTTGTTCTCCCTCTAACTCCTTTTTTAGTTCTATTACACTATAGTTCTAGGATGTCTGATGGCTTAAGCCATTGAGTAAGTTTAGTCCTTTCAGGGTCATAGATAGACACTTTTACAGTATATATCTTTACATTTCCTAAAAAAACCATTTTGAAGACAATCAAATCCAATCTGGGTTGCTTAAGTTCCTATTCAGAGGTGACCTTACATGGCGGTTTAGACTGGACAATTACTGTTACAGCAATACCAAGACTTTTGACTAGCATAGTGGTATAGTGGACGAAACCAGATTGACTATATTGCACCCCATGTGATTGCAGTGGCTGAGACCTTTGCAATAATTCCACCTGTCAACTTTGTGTTTTCAGCATCTTAGTGGTGATTGAGCGGGGTCCATCTCCTGTGTCATCCTGCTTCTCAGCCACATTTTTCCCAGTCTTCTGACCCAAAGTGATGATGTATTACTGTTCTTCACACTGAGTTGTCCTTGGGTGTGTCTCCACTCCTAGAAGTATGGCAGCACTCAACAAAGAGCTACTCGGCTGTGGGAGTATATCGAGACCCATCCCACAGCATCAATACCAGCAGTGCATTGGCACCTCCCCTGCCATCTTCTTCCGTTTTGGGACCATAGGGGTGCCTGTTTGACTGCCACACAACACCCTTCTTTAGGATCTGCTCCCCAATTCTGGGTACATCTAATGTTGGGCCAGGTTCTTCAGCACAAAGTTACTCCCAGGGTTTTAACTGGGGCACTAACCAGTAGCGTAACACAGGATTTAAACAATTGCTCAGTGTACAACAAACAGAATTGATTGTTCATTTGCATAGTAAGCATAGCAAAGATACATGTCACAATACAGTCACAATAGTCCCCAGGATCAATTAAAAGGTTCCCAAAACAGAAACACATTGGCATCACAGTGAAGCAAAGTCAGATCCATGAGCCGAGGTTAACCCTCAGACAGTCTCTCGTTTTGTATGGCAACCAGCCATTAACCTCTATAGTTGCAGCAATTGTACCAAAACTTCTCCCATTTCCGTGGGCAGCCCCGACTCTGTGGTAGACTATGTGTCACATCCTTTGACAGTAGTCCAGGTTGGTTTTCCAATCAGCCACCCATTGGGTTCTGTCCGCTCCCCATGACTGCACTATATTTCGCTTAGCGACTCCAGCTGCTAGCGCTAGCCATATCTTCTGATATTTGGGTCACACTTCCTCACCCTTTATACTCAGTAGTAGCCGCTGAGACTCCAATAGTACATTGAGTCCTGTGACCCAGGACCATGACTTGCACCACTCCCCTCCAGTACTGTTTGATTTCAGGACAGTCCTACAGTATGTGGAAGAAAGAACCCGTCTTTCCACATCCCATGGCAGACAGGGCTGTATCACACCTCCCCTGCCTGTGTAGGAGTGTTCTAGAGCTGTACGATCTATGAATTATCCTCAGTTAGGTTAAATGTAACCGGGACCAAATAGCAACCTCTCAAGGGCTTTGCACTGGCTCCACTCAGTCGTGATACTCAGTCAGTCCGATGTTTCCCTCCCATGCTTTCCTGTAGCTCTGCAAAGGTTCTGGGAACAATTTAATTAATTTCCTATAGGTTAGAGAGAATACTTTGTCTGGCATAGAATCTAACAGTCGGCGAGCCTCCAGTGTTCACCCTCCAGTATGTGCTGCATCAGTGCATGCCCCAGTTGTAGATGTCTAAAACGTTTTGATTCTACTATCTTGTATTCTTTCTGAAATTCCTCAAATGTGATCAGAGCCTTCCCTCTCCATACATCTCCCAGGTGTTCAATACCCAGCAGCTTCCAACTGGAAAACTCCTGAAGCACCCAATCTCCCACAGTTGAGTCCTGCCCGTCAGTTAGTTCTCCCATCCCAGGAATCTAGTAACTTCTCGCCATGCCCTCACTACCATCTGAGTATGTCAGCATTTCTCCCTCCCATTGTTTACTATATAGTAATGGTAGGTAGCTCCAGCTGCCTATTGCCTCTCAATCCACGCAGTGAGCTGGTTCAGCGATATCCACAAACACTTAGTCATTGAGGGCCATCAGTTGGGCAGCTAGTTGTACTTGCTGATGTCCGAGACAGCGAGGCGTCCTTCTTATACCATTGACTTTCTTGAAGAAATCTGGAGGTATTTTGGATGGGTATTTCGTAGAACATAGAGCATGCAAGGAAGGCTCATCATCTTGAAGAGGATAACACTGGATTCTTGAGAGTTCTGAAAGAGCGAGGTGACTATAGGTGCCATGTAGAGACTGACAAAGTAAAAAAAAACATAAATAAGCAATGCCCCTTCCAGTGCCATATTTAGAGGTGGGGCACAGCAGGGATTCTGATGCAGAGCCTAGGTTGACTTTGCATACTAATTATAATAAACCTATCAAACAAAAGGATCAGTCTTTTGTGGAGGACAGCAAAAATACATTGCTTTTACTGGAAAATCCAGTAATACCCTATGCTTCTACTGTTAGAAAGACATGGTAAGATCTATCCCAAAGACTGGAAACTGACCAAATTTGCTTCACTCAAAATTCTACAAAATAATAAGAGGATTTGTATGGAAGCTTTACTAATAATTTCCATGCATCGTACAAAGGGAAGAAGGCTCCCATATGTGAGATGTAGCTATGGTGGCAGCTTTCGTCCAATAAACAGTCCATACCTTAAATCTTCGTCTTTGCAGTGAGTATTTTTTATGACAAACATGGAATTTGTTTTTCTCCGATTGACTCATTAAGTTATACTATGATAACACTCAAAACAAAGCATCCAGACCAGCTATTGTTCTTCTGCAGACTTACGTCTGAATGATAGAACCTGTAGATTTAATGGTATGCACGTACAAATATTCCCTCTCCAGCTTCCAGCACAAGATGTCTCCCGTCTATAAAAGAATTCTTTATTGCAAGGAGTTCTTTCTCTAGTTCTGTTATGGTAAAGTACATTTCAGAGAGAAAAGAGGTACAGTGTTTCTGTACCTTGAGGTTCTTATTGAATCAGTTCCTAAATCTTGGTCAGCAGCATTACTCTCCAGGATAAATGTTTTCAATATGGCAGGTCACAATAGAATTGCAGTGCTCGTAAATTATTACTTTCATCTTGAGAATGATTAATCAACATTAGAATCCACAGAATTGCTTTCTTAAGATTAGTTACAGAATGATTAAAGATGGGCCATTTTATAGAAAAACATAAGATGCACTGAGGAGTTGAGCAGTCGAGATTGCCTTTACAACATGGTTTTCCATTGCTACGCTTTTTGCCTATGTAACATATCCTCAATTTTCTTAGACTATGGATGAAAATAACACTTGTCAACTTTGTCAAATAGGTGATGATGGCATAATAGTTTCCAAATATCCTTGACCTAGTTCATGATCATTTTGGAAAAAAATCTAAATTTCATTTAGGTTATTACCATTGTATGTAAAACAATGTCAGAAAATATCGCACCCATGAATTGTTGAAACATTTCTGGGACATTACAGAGTTCAAAGGGCATTACCTGGAGCTGTATTACGCAAGGTGCCCTGAGGGCAGCATATTCTATGTAATAGGGCACACTTTTCCCTGTTTGCGCCTGGCGCACCTGTTTTAAGGTGCACCAGGAACAAGCAGGGAATGTGCACCCTATACATAATAGGGCCCCAGGTTTTCATAACGACCAAGTGGAGTACAGAAAGCTTGTTCCCACTCCTCTCTGGTCTTTATATGTAACATTTATCATGAGGGTTAAATGAGGAGACTGAGAAAGTTCGTTATACAATACATCTCATCTTAGATATTCTGGAAGGAAGCTATGTTTTAGTTTCATAAATATTTCTCCCTCCTGAACATCTACCAGAATATGCAGGAATAGATGTAGTGTGTAGCGATCTTTCTCAATCACCTGATTTAACCATCCATGCAAAGGTCTGACTGGCAAATATTTGAGCCACATTCCAGTTTAGTGCTTCTTTGCCATCTGCATCCTTCGATGGAGAGCAACATATGCAAATCAGTTTTGTACCTTCTCCAATAGGAACACTCCAGTGGAACTGTCAGGTCACCTCTTCTCTGAACGGGAACACAACCAACGGCAGAGTGGTTTCAGCCTAGTTGGATCTAATTTGTATGGTGTAGCCTGGACTCTATGTCACACACAGCTCAGCCGAATCACATGAATTTGAAATGAGGTGCCCCATGCAAGTTCATCACTGAATCCCTTAATAGGCTCTGCCAATACAGACCAATTAGGAGTTGAGTTACAATATTTAATACTATAAGAATTCCAGAATGTAACAATATAAGGATAATTTGTGTATTGATACAAACACTTTGCATTATTTATTAAGCAGTATTTTAAGCCTTTACTGAACTTCCTATGCCATGCACACCTCTATCCAAGGTGCTTCCGGTTCAATAATCCTAGTAGACCATTTTCGTTACGTCTGCTCCTTGATGGGTTTGCACGTGTTCCTTCCACCTCCTTCCATGCAAACACACAATAAAAATGCAGTCTTTGGGGATAAAATATGCAGCAAGGTACATTATGTCATTTGTTTGATTAGAAGAGGCAGTGATCAACTGCAGAGTAATTTAAAAACTGTGGGCAATCTGCTCGGAAGCGCTTCCAAAGGAATAATCTATTCCTCCCGTAAGCCCCTAAACTCGTTTTGCACAGGTTGGAAAACGACATCTACTTCTTATGTCTGTAATCACAAAATCAGTTCAGGTCTTGTTATCTCAGCTTTTCCGTCTGTCTATCTGTTTGAATACATTTAGCTGGTGTTATCTGAAAAACAGGGTTCTCTACAACATCATTTGGATATTTAACAAAATAAGTCGAGCTAAATCCAATCAAGTTACTACAGAAAATGTGCCACATGTGGTGCAGTGCATTTGCAGACACTTTGCAAAAGTGTACATGTAATCTTTCAGTTGTTGAGTGATGTATATAAGTATTAAACTGATACTAGTTAGGTGAAACATTAGCCTCACTGTGGTGGAGTGGGGTCGGGCTTTCGTCAGTAGTGATGGAGCATGATTGTTTGAGAATAATTTTACTTCATCAAGTCTGCTTATCAGGTGTACACTAAAATGTATTAAATAAGCTATGACTAACAGAGTGGTCTTTTCAAAACACGAGAGAGGTTTTAAAATTTTATCAGAATTTTTCAAGAGAAACAAAAGACAAATTACAGTGTTAACTCCATCATTCTGAAGAGGTAAGATTTGATTTATCTAGATTAGACTATACATTCAGTGACAAGTAACTCAGGAAGAGAGGATAGAAAGAAAAGGCACACTGACACAAAACCAGTGCTCAAATTGAGGGGGTGCTTTCCGGTGCTCAGCACTGACACCTAATCCTCGGCACCAGTGCTTATAGCACCAGTTAAGGACGCACTTATTTATAAGGCACATGATTTTCCCCAGACTTACAGGATGTTGAGCCACGCCGAGAATCGAACCGGGTTCCCCAGCTTCCAAATCGACAGCTTTATCCATTAGGAGAAGTCCTCTCAAGGTTAATAGGTGCCGGGGTCTAATCAGGAGGCAGTTTGTACCAGCACATTAGTCCTGTTAGCCCTGCCTCTTGAGCAGAGCCCCGGCACTTTTTATTTTACAAATAACCACTGCACAAAACACAGAATTATATTTACCTAGGATGTTGTAAGATCAGACCCCTCTGGCCAAGAGTTTGGGCCCCTCGAGAAAAGTTTCAGGTGACAGGTTCAGGGCAGGATTAGGACAGGTAACCTCTTCTTGATTTGACGCCTGCGTCAAATCCCTCTCTGATGCTAATTTCCTCCTCGATTCTTCTGCAAAATCTCCTTCCGAGTTCTACTGCCTTCTCAATTCTTCCGCAAATCTCTTTCCTAGTTCTATTGTTGAAAAATTCTAAGTCTGCTTTTTGGTATTTCAATAAGCATTCGGACAGCATCTCTATCTCTGTGTTCTGGCAACGATAATGCTTCCTAATCTAACTAACTACACCAATTATACCTTTTGATAGCATGTTCCACCCCTAAATGTTTCAAGCATGTAAAACTCCTAATTCTTATTGGACAAACCAAGGGGATGATCATCACACCATGCTAAGTTTAATACTTTTCTTAAGACCTTTGTCACCCATTAGATTGTTTCTTCAAAGCTTTATTTCCCACCCATGTTCATAATATATTTATTTCATTGAATAGAGTTTATTCATTTGTCCATTGAGTCTTCAAGATATTCAGCTGGTTCCCAGGACATGAGAAAGGGGTGTCCTTGATCGGGTTACAAGACTTGAGATCATGACTCCGGAGTTGTCTCTATTGTGCTTGTGTATGGGTGTCACATGTTTTTCACATGGGTGTCAGCCCTTAGCTCTCTTTAAGGCCCGAATACAAACCAACAGAGAAGTCAAAAAGACAAGATGTTAGATTCAAATAAAACGATTTCACTGTGTACCACTTATCTCTTTACTAATCCCATTTAATTAAAAAAACGATTTATGCATTAGCACTTAGTCTATAACGCGGTTTAGTTTCAGGCAAAGCAGATGCTGAGTATTTGAGTTCTTAAGCGGCCATCTTGAGTGTCATTGCGCAGAAGCAAAGTTTTCCCTCCACTCGTTAAGGCGTCATGCAGTTGACACATGCACAGTATGTTTTCCCGCGTTAGCAGCCATTTTGAGTCACACTTGGGTTACTTGTTAGTAAAACACATATGCAAGCTTCCCCCTTTTCTAATAAATGTAATATAATGTTGTGTAATATTAGTATTTATAAACAATATTAGTAATTTATTACGATATTATATGAGAGGATTTATCCAGCAAGTTGGTTACGTGCAAATCCTTGCTCTATCAGGTGAGTATCTTGAAAGTAACTCTCTTCTCGACGGGGAGCCAGTGGAGGTTAAATAGGTGTTGGGTGATGTGTTCGTGTCGAGGGATGCCGAGGACAAGTCTGGCTGCGGTGTTCTGTATGGTCTGGAGTTTGCGGAGCAGACTTGTTGATCCCGGATTAGAGAGCTTTTCCGTAGTCCAGTCTGATGGTTATGAGTGTGTGGGGGACGGTCTCCCTTGATTCGGGGTGATCCATTTGAAGGTCTTTTGGAGGATGCAGAGGGTGTTGAAGCAGCTAGAGGGGACGGCGTTGACCTGTCAGGTCATGGAGAGGGAGGAGTCGAGTACAATGCTGAGGTTTTGGCCGTGGTCCATGGGGGATGGAGGGCCGCAGAGGACAGTGGCTCACTAGGTGTTGCCCAATCCTGAGGGGGAGGGTCCGAGGAAGAAGACCTCTGTCTTCTCCGTGTTGAGCTTCAAGCAGCTGCTGCTGGTCCAGGATGCAAAGTACTATATTCCTTCCTGGAAGTTGAGTTTGGTGGTGACGGGGTCCTTGGTGAGGGAGAGGATGAGCTGGGTGTCGTCAGTGTAGGATACTAGGCTGCGTCCGTGGTGTGTGATGATGGTGGCGAGGGGGGTCATGTGGAAGTTGAAGAGTGTGGGGCTGAGCGACGATCCTGGAGGTACTCCGCAGTTGATTTCTGTGAGTTCAGAGAGGAAGGGTGGCAGTTTGTTTCTCTGGGTTCTGCCGGTGAGGAAGGAGCGGATCCAGTCGAGGGTGGTTCCCTGTATGCCAACATCGTGGAGTCTGGCGGTGAGGTCGAGTAGGATCATGGTCGCTGTGTCTCCTAGGTCTAGGAGGGTGCGGATGTGGTCTGTGGCGGTGAGTAGAGCAGTCTCGGTGCTGGGGTTGCTGCGGAATTTGGATTGGGAGGCGTCAAGGATGGAGTTTGCGCAAGCAAATCGACTTTGAGCAAGCAAACATGGAAGCGAGCGCGTGGATGTAGAAAGTTTCAATGTGCTTCCTAGGCGACTTCATAATGTACAAATGAACAAAAGAATTTCGTTAGAGTTAAGGATGAATACGGACTGGAGAATGATCACACTATGATCACACCATGGATCCTAACCAATAGAAACGTGTAAACTGTGAAGAAGCTACATCTGGGGGCTGGATTTGTAAACATTTTGAGGTATAACTACCCCATGGGAAAAGGTTCTTTGCTTCCCTGCTCCTGCTCTTGCTGCTCGTTTAGTGGCTGGCTAATTCCTGCAATTCTTTGGCATGACATGCTGTAGGTCTGAACTCTGATTTCACTGAACGGAACTTTCCTGAATCTTTTTTTGCACTTAATCAGCTTGCACAAGCAATACCTTTTCGGCTGAAGGGTTGGCTATTCAGACTATTGCACGCTGTCCATTAGCTCATTGAATTTAGGTTTGTATGAAACCTCGAATTACTTGCTGAAATTCCAATGTGTTTTCTTTTCTCTGTCTCTCTCTCTCTCTCTCTCTCTCTCTCTTTCTCTCTCTCCTCACGCCAGTTATTGATTTTATGATGTATTTTTTCTCTGAACTGTGATTTATTGTGGAGTTACCTGTACTTCATTTGAATTAACCAAAGTTCTGATAATTCTAATATATTTTTGTGCATTGAGTATTCATATTACAGTTTAGAATAAAGTATCTTGATACATTTTCTGTGTTTGTCTTTATTGATTTGTTGTAAGATGGGCATGCTCTTCATTACAAGTCCTCGTGGAGGAAATAGCATCCGTCTCTAATTATCTGAGCCTCTATTAGCTCTTACAAAGCTCTATCGGAGGACGTCATGATTGCTAAGTGTTTGTAGAGTTCTATGGGTCCAAACTCTTGGTTATAGTAATGATTATATAGTTTGGTTTATGCCATTTTGAATAGTTGTGAATGTTTATAAAATGTACACTGCTTCCGCTGGATCAATAGCATGACAAAATTCTGACATATTTAAATGGATTTCAAACGGTGTGATTAATAATTCTTTCTTTGTCACAGAATTTTTATGCTTCATTATCTGTGCACATTCATGTTACACCACAGACACTGTTCTCAAAACAGCAGTTATTTGAAACGTGCACTCAGAGTCCAGAAAAATACCACACATTTTACTTCTCTTCTTTGTTCTCTTAAAAGTCGGTCTCTCAACGGAAAGTGATGCTCATGGAGATTCAAATTGTGCAGTCATGGTTAAACCAAAAATGAAGGCAGTTCTAAAACATAAAGTGTATAATAAAATGGGCACATCTTTTTCACATCAATTGTGCACATGGAGGCTGGTATTCTGCTCAGAGTACTTTTCAGTTTTTACATAAAACTATTTTAGTCTGGGAGTTAGAATGTCAATTATGAAAAAATAGTCTTCCTGCTTTTCTAGGAAAAACAAAATCATTATTCCCATCATAACATTTTCATTAGAATTTTGTAAATGTGTATAATTTTGTTTCTTAATAAAGCTTTAAATTGACAAAAATGACAAAATAGCGAGATATTGCTGCCACTAAATGTGCTGCATGATTTTACACTTCGTCCAGTATTACTCTGGCAGCAATGGCACATAGGCCCTGATTACAAGCAGGGTGAAGCATTTTTACCAGTGGGCCAATGCCACGCCTGACTACAAATGCCTCAGTGTTTCCACCTCGAGTAATCCGAGGTTCAGGTTAACTATATGGGAAAACACACGGTGAAACCACGTCAGCCCCCACTTAGTCGATTTCTGCATCACAGTCAAAGCATTGAAAACTACACTCACAGCCCCAGACCCTCGCCCTACACACCCATGGGGCCATAACTTGAAATTGTTTGGTGCAGGGGTGCAGGGGCGTAGCTAGAGCTTGTGGCACCCGGGGCTAAATCTCAGATTGCTGCCCCTTTTGGGGGGGAGGGGGGTTTATGGGGAAAAAGAACGGTGAGCACTTGAAATAAATTCCACCGCACAGCCCAATAGCCCGTTAACTGTCAAAAGCAAAACCTTTTATTCACATCTTTTTTGTAGAATCAATCAAATGATTTACATCAGCTTTTAGCTTGTTTACTGCAACAAGTTTGCAAATAAATCTCATAATCACCCCCCACCTGTCTCAGCTGCTTAATTGCCCGTCTTCAGCCTTTGTGGTGATATTTCTACCTCAGAATGTATTCATTTTTGCAGTTTTCCCAACGTTGCCTTTAGACAGTGGCATCATTTCTAACTGACAAACGATTAATTAGATAATTATGATGAATGGGAAAACTTAATATATGCATGTAAGTTTATTGATATGAATACACTGGCGTGTCCTAGCTTCCTTGGATCACTTGTCTAGGATTATGGAGCAGGTCAAGCCTTAAGCACTAGTATGCCACAGTTGTCGACAGTCAATAGAACACAGTTATGAAAAAAGTCAGTGAACAAGATTGTACAGCCAGAGACATTCTTTGTAAAGGAAATAGCTTTTTAAACGAGCGTCAAGCCTAAAATGCGCGGGCAATAAATGGATTAAAGAAAACGCAGCATTTCAAGCTCTGAAGGTATCACCTGAAACAGGTGGAATAAAGCTGGTGACCCTGCAATACAGGAAATAATGAGAACTGTGTCATTCTCTGTGTGCAATGCTCTCCATTGGCAGTTTCGCAGAGGGAACAGTGAATGGGGTGTTCTGATTGTTACAGTGCTGGGCAGGACAGCACCAAGATGTGCACTGACAGTATGCATTCTTAAAGGAAGCAACTTTGGTAATTGAGACTGCAACCGAGAGCGCCCTAAACAGCACAGAGAAGACCTTGAAGCACTTTAAGGCGACCCCACACAGCTGTGGGCTGCACATGGACAGCGTCGAGAACCCCTGCACACTGGTTGCAGCACCCTGCATTAACAGCATAACAACATCACCTGGGGGCGAGCATACAGGGGCCTCACAATCCTTGAGTGGGGTCCCTATTCAACCCCAGGCCAATGAACGAATATCTGTGAGCTACTGGAGAATATGGGCCCCTCCTGACATTCTGCATGGGGTGGTCAGCTGCGTCACACCGCCGCTCCTATTTTTATTTATTCATACATTTTTATATAGCGCAGACTTTACCCGAAGGTGTCAGAGTGATTCACAATAGGAACAGTAATGATACATGAGGAGAAGATTACAAGTAAACTAATTACAAAAGCAGACGTTAAGTAACATGAGGTAAAAGTGACAATTGTGAGCAAACAAAATACAAAAGGTAGAAAACAGTGCATTACAGGAGGAAAAAGTGAAAAGTGTGCGGGTTACAAGAGAAAACAAAGTACAATTAGAGGTATAATAATGCAATATATGGCAGACACTCAGGCACAAGAACAAACGTTACGTAGGCAATGGTGGCACTAATGCAAGTATCAAAAGCCAACAAAATGTGAGAGGTAGCAAACAGTGTGTTACAAGAGAAAAGTGGCGCGTGCATGTTACAAAAGAGTCTTTTCAAGCAGGTATAATGACACTAATAGGAACTGAGAAAAGTTACCAAGCTCCAGTTCTCTCACTGCCCACATTATATTCCACTGTCCTGCCACTCACAGCTTGTTTAATGCTAGGCAGACATTGTTCAAAGCAGGAGACCCTCACAAGGCTAGGCCCCGCTCCACATCTCTTGCCCACCAGTATCAGGATGTACAGTCCTTGCTCCCCCATCACTTATTCATATCTGCCCTCCTAAAGACGTCTTTGCGAGGGTGCCCAATGAAGGCCGAAGGAAAAATGGCAAATTCCCTGTTTACTCCTGTTGAGACTGGACAAAAGAGCTAGTCATTCTACATAATATTTTTTATTCCAAAATGGTATATTGCCTCGGACGTTGTGAGTGCTTTAACAGATACTTCAATCATGCTATATGAGGGCTCCTATTCAAAGTCTCGACAAACCACAGTATGTACCATGCTATTTATTTTTGAGTGTGCTGCATGTTCTAAGCTAACAATCTGCTCAGTTGCTACACACTCCGATAAACTACCTACAATACCACTACTTAGTATTACATAATGCTTTCAAAATTATGTTATTACCAATATTATTAATTCTCCAAATAAACCTTGAATACCTAACACTGAAGATCTATGTGAACATTCTCTCCATTCACTGGCGCATGATCTCACTCTACCTCGCTTATTCTCTACTTTAAATTGCCTCTTGCACATTAGACACAATTCTCTCCTCTTCTGCAACCTGCACCTCACATAGTTCTATCCACTCCCCATCTCTTCAAACAGAAATCCTGGTGTATTTTTCAAACCCTTTGATGCACGTGTAATAATTTATTACTTTAAGCACAACAGCAGTACGATACCACGTAATGAATATTAGAAAAATGCACTCATGTCTCCTAAATCTATTGCACTAAAGGAATAATTCAGTGGTACTTAATAAAATGCGCTAATGAAACAGCCTGATTTTGATCCACCCCGGCATCTCTTCTACCCACAAGACAATGTGTTTAACGTTGCTACCAGACACTTGTTCAACTTGTCTAGACATACTACCCCCCTTTTCTCCCATGGTTTTTCTTTTTAAATTGTATTTCTCATTTTATAGGCGTATTATACGTAGGCAATGGTGGCACTTGTGCAAGTATCAAAAGCCAACAAAATGTGAGAGGTAGCAAACAGTGTGTTACAAGAGATTAGAAAAGTGACGTGTGCATGTTACAAAAGAGTACCAAACACTGGTACAAGGATAATACTGCAATAAATAAATGGCAAACACTCCAACAACAAGAACACACTGGGAAAGCACTTCCATAGTCATGGAGTCCGTCGAAGGTTGCCACACACTTAGTTGGGTGCTGTCAAGCGCCCCCTGGCAGCCCCCACTTGGGGCTGTGGACGTACAACTCAGCCTCACCTTCTTGTACTGGATGTCCGGTACTGCATGTCCGGCACCAGGATGGCCGCTGCAGCCGAGAAGCTGTGGACCGGGTGGGCCAGACGGGAGGCCCTGTAACACAGTCCCACGAGCCATTAACGCGTACTGCTGATAGCTGATTAAGGCCCCTCTGAAGGACTCAGAGCGAGGCTGGGCGGGAGGGGAGGGGGGCAACAACCAAAACGGTCGGAGCCGAAGGACGGACGAGGACGTCACTACTGCGGCGGCGGGACTTAGGCCGCGCCCGCGCTGCAGCCTGCACACTCATGACCTGCTTTTAAGTTTTTTAGGTTTTGCCTGGTG
This sequence comes from Lissotriton vulgaris, assembly GCF_964263255.1. NCBI lineage: Eukaryota > Metazoa > Chordata > Amphibia > Caudata > Salamandridae > Lissotriton > Lissotriton vulgaris. The sequence continues at coordinate 1,907,116,687 of NC_141685.1, read as the reverse complement.
TCCACTGCGCAGCAGTGTTCGCGCAGGCGAAATCTTATGTTAGACAGTACGGGCTTTGTTCCGCCTCTCTCTTCCATTGGCTATCTCCATAAATGGAGGCTAGCCATTGGAAGAGATGGTTGTCAATCACTCTTTCCCCGTCACAACACGATTCGTTGGCATTTCTGGCTCTTTTTTTAAGCCCCGCCCCTTTTCTCTCCGTCATTCGGAGGTAGGTGCTTGTTGGAAACCTTCGTATCCCACTGTCCTTCACTCCATTCACTACCCATCCTTCTCCTCGCCGTTGTCAGCGCTCTTGTGGAAATGCGCTAAGGAGACATCCATGATGCACTTAAGTAGCCAGGCTCTGGATGCACACCAGCCGACCAGGAATTAAGGACTATATTTCCCCTGAAGAGTAACAATTCGCCTGTAAACAAAGGCGGTTGCTCGCATTGCAAGGCAGGCGGCAGTAAGTGCTATCTGCCTAACTTGCTCCCACTCTCAAGCCTGTTTACGTGGCCTGCTTCCCCCCTCCCGCGTGCACCTGCGCATACTCACACCGAGGTGACCCACAGGCAGAACCCGGTCCTTGGTAGGCTGGTCCATGGATCTCTGGCCCCCGCTCCAGCGGGCTGAGAGGGGAGGGGTCCGGCTCCACGTGTGCTAGCCCACCACTGCCCTGAAATGCATTTATGTGACCTCTCAGGAGCCGACACTGGGCCCTTCCCCCTCAGCGGGTCCCGTGGCGAGCCTGTCTAGAGGCGAAGGATGTTACACTGCCTGCTACGTAGTGTACACTGAATAAAAGGCCTACCGACCTACTCCGTAGTAAGAGCGCTTTCATGACGTATGCACAAAGTGCACACTTATTCAAACACGGCTCACACGCTGCACATTTGTTCTATGTGTGTTTAGTCACGGCCCCAACATTGCGCCCGTGCCTCCTGGAACCCACCGCCCCCTTTGCCCTAACACTTCCACTCAAGGTTTCTACACTTTCCGCGTTTCTTCTAAACATGAGACAGGACGAGACGATTATCCTATGCATCCCTATTGCAACACGTCTCCATTAGTACATATGTATACATTAGCCCAGTTTCAGGCACATACTAAACAGATGATCTCGGGTCGGGTGGCAAAGGAGGAGGGGGGTGCATTCAACGAGAATGCCAGCCCTCATTTTCAGGTTCTTGGTTCTACGGACTCAGACGCTTCATTGTGGGAGTTGAAATCTGTCAATAAAGTCCAAAGCTAAAAAAGAAAAAACACTTCGGTGTCAAAAGTAAAAGCAGATTTTCTAATCTTTTGTACTTTTTTTTTTTAACAGACCTTCAGTTTGGGTCATAAACAACTACTAAATGATACACGTGAAGTTAGGACATGTGAGCAGCCAGTGCTTGTTGGAAACCTTCGGATCCCACCGTCCTTCACTCCATTCACTACCCCTCCTCCTCCCACTGTTGTCAGCGCTCGTCGCTTGTATCCAGACTGACCTTTGAACCTTCTCAGTCACTGCACTTTATAAACAGCGACAGCGTGTCCCCAGAGGAGACGAGCAGCCGATACCAGCTGAACACAGAGATCCCCGTCCACATCTCAGACACGGGGCGCACTCTCCTCTCCCCCCTGCCCGAGCACAGCCGGCGGCTGAGCGCACCTTTACTCGCGGGGCACTGGTCTCTCCCCCCTATCACTGATTCTAGTCAGTGCCCCTCGCTAACCATGCTGTCCTACCTGAAGTCTTTCCTGCCCAGCCTGCCCTGGGACATCTGGAGCTGCAGCCCCCTGAACTCCTTCCTGCAAGGTGAGGCGCGAGCCTTGCTGTTCTCTCGGGTATTTTTTTTTTAATGCGTTTTTATATAGCGGGGACTTTACAAGAAAGGTGTCAGAGCGCTTCGCAACAGGAACTGTAGTGAAGCATGAGGAAAAATTACAAGTGAGCATGTTACAATAGCAAATGTTACGTTACATAAGGCAATAGTGACAATTGTGCATGTTTCAAGAGCAAACAAAATACAAGATATAGCAAACGATACGTTACAAGGGGAAAAAAAGTGACATGTGTGTATGTTAAGCTGTGAGCAGACACAACGGTGCTTTGAGGTTAACTGAGGAGGTAGCCTTCCTCAGGTAGGACCTTTTTAATCGTTGAACATATAACACAACCTGGCCACCCTTTGGAGCGCTGGTAGAGCTGTCAGACAGCCCAATGCCGCGAATAGGGCCGGCAGCCAATAGCGCTGACTGACACTGAGCTGTTTTGGCCTACAAATCCCAGCATGCTCGATTGTCCTGTTTGCAGCAAAACATGGATTGGATGTAATTCTTTCGCTTCACAAGCAGTCAGTGGGCAGCTTAGTCCTGGCTGATCTCAGTGGCAGAGAACAATAATCTCCACAACACAAACACCACCTTGCAGGACGCAATAAGGAACCATCAGTCTCCCGTGTTTCACAGATATTCATTGCTTGGCCAGGGGCTGAATGACTGGAAGGGCCTGAAGGGCTGGCGGTTCCTCTGTGCTGCAGGGACACGTGTTATTCCCCTGACTGTCCTCCAGATTGTACAGTCCTGCGAGGAGAATGTGCATTGTGTCCAGGAGCAGAAGGCATGTCTGCCTCTGGGGCACGTATTATCCAGAGTCTGACATGGCTTCCGTCTGAAGTGCAGCGCACACATACACTAAGGCTTGCTGTGTGGACACAGTGGCAGTCAGTGGCCCCATGCTAGAAGGGTGACCTTCAGTCAGTTACTGTATTTCAGCCTACAGCACTAAGCATACTGCTGATTGTAGGCCCAGGCCTGATGCACCTGTCTTTAATATATCTCCATTCAGTCCAAGAATGAACTACAGGATAGTAGTAACAAGAGATGTCTGTGTCATTACCAAAATATTCCCCACATAGATTACACTCATAACCCACACCCTTTCAACTAAACACGATGATTTATTATACACTCGTTTTCAAACCCACACTCAACTACCCACGTTCTCATGTCTCCTGTAATATAAGGAACAAAGTACCCCCTGCCGCACTTTATAAGAATATTGCAAGTCACAGAGGACTTCCATAGCTATATAGAGGAACGATGCTGTGTGTGTGGCTTTGTGTGGCTGTGTGTGTGGCTCTGTGTGTGTGTGGCTCTGTGTGTGTGTGTGGCTGTGTGTGTGTGTGGCTTTCTGTGTGTGTGGCTGCCTGTGTGTGTGTGTGCAAATGCAATAGGTCTCGCATTTGCAAGAGATTAGGTATTGTCATTGTAAATGACAAGGCCATTTATTTATCTGTTTTTAAAACCAGTACAAAAATAAAAAGTTTGTCATTTACAATGCCAATAGCTCTAACTTTTGCAAAGGTGAGACCGTTGCATTGTAAATGCTTGTTTTCACTGCTGCAGGCAGGCAGTGCAAACACGGGCGACGGCCGAGGCACTGGAGGCCCGTTGCGGCCACGGCCACCTTAATAATTTATGCGGGACACTGTGTGCCTTGTCGTTCCCTCAAGAATCCCAAATAAATTATAAAGGCCGCTGCGGCCGCAACGGGCCTCCAGTGCCCGCCTCAAAAATGGTGCCGCCTGCAGTGGCGGTTCGTCCATTGGGGGCGTTGGGGCGTTGCCCCACTAGCCATGGACGACCGTCACTGACACTGACACTGTGAGCGCATACCAAAAAATATAAATTACAAGCGCAGCGCCGACAGTCATAATCAATTATTTATTTTGAGGTCGGAAGTTCGGAACCGGTCGGAGTAAGTCACTAACTAGTGACCTCATCACGATCGCGGAAGGGTGTGGGGGGCGGGCCTGCGGCAGTTACTTGTGAGTGGCAGGCAGGCAGCAGATATCAGCTTGGTAGGGAGGGCAGCTGCAGTGTGTGCGCATTTAGGACACGTCATTTTTTAGACTTGCCCACGCATGCGCACACATTGAGGTTCCGTGACAATTGTAAGTGGTGTTTTTAACTCGCACGAATATGGTCGAGTCTAGTATCTATGAACCGCAAACGACGAGTTTTGTAAGTGTGCGCAGTTTCGCTGTGCTAACTTAAACCGTTCGTTTGTTATGTGGGTTTGTCATCTGTACCCACGGGTTCCATCTTAGATACGGCATCCATTTTGTCTCTTGCCCTCAAGTAGCCAGCGAACGGACGCTGTCCGCTTCGCGACCCTGGGACTCCCAAGATATGGCGGAAGACGCATGTTCTTTGTAAGTGTCTTTATGACGAGGGGGATGCTACTGTAAGGCAGATGGCGCCGCTCGAGGCTCATCTTGCCGCACGGGCTTATTGTCTCAGTCGTGCATCTCATTAGGCACGTCCCTTTGATGCCTGTATCTCGTGCTTCTCGACACTCCCCTTTTACACCCTTTCCGATCTCCCTACTGTCTCCGTCTTCCTCTGCACCTGTCTTCGTTCCTATTTCGATCTACTTTACTGCTGATTGGAATTTGCTAATGGTGGGAAGATGGGTTTTTACAGTTGGGAACCGCCAAATGTTTCCGCACTTATGTTCCGGATCTTGTGTGTTTCAAAGTGATCTAAGCGACCCCTCTGAGAGCGACTTGTGGGAACCAGGTTGTAAACTATTGTGTATCATGTTATCCTATGGGTAAAAACTGTATAAAAGGAGCGATCCACAAATACAATTTGAAGCAGTCTCCCCGAACTACACTCGATGTACTTCCTGTGACTTCTGTGTTCCCTGCAGTAAATAAACCTTGACTCTTTGACGCCGAAGGAAGTGTCCCGTGTCTCTGTGACTTGTACGCCGGAGCAGGTTACCCACGAAGGTTTCAGGTGTTGTGCCCTGGCACCGCTGGGTCTAAAGAACCCAGTCCTTCAGTTGGCGCCCAACGTGGGGCTGCATCAGTGGTACCGGTCCAAGCCCGACGATCGTGAGGAACTTCGTGTGAAATCTCCGAGGGAAGGTGCACCCCGCTTCATCGATCCTGTTGTCGAAATAAGTGGCCCGAAGACTTTTCCCGCGAAGATTCCCGCCTCCTAACGGCTGCGACGGACTGCTGCCCTGACTGTAGACCTGTTTTGGCGCCTGGCGTAGACCTTGGTATAGCGAGACGATTGACGGGCCTTCCTGAGGACGCCATTGATCTTTGAGTTAAGTATTTGTGGGTCGCTCCCAGAGTTCTTGGTTGTAGACACTTTAGCGAGTGTCTTTGTTGTAAACACTTTAGCGAGTGTTTTTGTTGTAGACACTTTAGCGGGTGTCTTTGTTGTACACGCTGTGTGAGTGTTTTTGTCGGTGACACTTTGCTAGCGTACTTTGTTGTTGTTGTATTTGTTTGACGACTGCAGCCGCCAAAGACCGAGGGTTTAGTTCTTTGCTGGGACTTGGTAAATCCCGAAATCCCGTAACCCTTGAAGTTTGTGAAACTCGGCTAGTGTGCAAGATGCCTGGTCGCAGTACTTTGTTCAGTTGCTTTAGACCTTGTGGTGCGGATTCCCTGCTGGAGGACTCGTGTCCGATACCTCCGGTTGGAACTCCTACATATGACTTATATAGCAAACATGGGCTAGGCCCGATTGCTTTTAACGATTATTGGATCAAATATACAAAGAAAGACGGCGATCTTCGTTGGCCACCTCACGGTAGCTTCGAAGCGTCGATCTTAGATAATTTGGAAATAAAGTTGTTCGAACGTAAATCAAGGCCGGCCATGTTTGATGCCTTTCGGTTCTGGCGCAAAGAAGCCCGACAGAAAGAGATCAGACAAAATAAACGTAGTCAGCGAGATACTGTTGCTACTATAGTGAAGAAAGCTGAGCAGTTTCAGCGTGATAAGGAGGATAAGGATAAGGAAGTGTTTGAGAGATTACAGCGTATGTCCATAGACAAATGCTATCCTGTTTTGCCTACGGAGTCGGATAAGAAGGAAGAGGCAGTTGAGGATTCTTTAATGTCCTATCTTATGAAGTCGCCACCTCCGTACGTACAGGGTACCGCAGCTCCTGTGGTCCCTGCCGTACCTGTTCTTCCACCTGTTATTCCTCCACCAGTTCCTCAACCTGCACCTGCTCTTCCGACTGTTCCTGCTCCTTTGCCTATTTCTATTCCTACTGCTCCTCCGCTTCCACATACTCCTGTTCCCGCTACTGCTCACGCTACTGCTCCTGTGTTGTTAACCCCTGTTGCTGCTAACGTCTCTACTCCTTCTCTTGTTAGTCCTGTGTCTTACTCTTCTCCCTCTACTCGTAATCGTGATTCTCCCCTTGCGACAAACTTCTTTCAGTCGCTCGGACCTGTTTTTGGGTCTGCAGGTTCTGATGGTCCACAGAGACGTAGCCAGCTTCCTGGTAATAGAGAACGTGTTGCGCTATACAATATGGCGATGGGTTGGATGATAAACCCTGTTAGAAATCCACCTCGTGTTGTCCTCGAAACGCTTGATCAATTCAACATACCTACTCAGAGATATGTGTTTGATGAAATGTGCAAGTTCTTACATGATCAGATAGCGGCCAATGCGCCTGACGAGGTGCTGACCGCCCTGTCTGAACTCCGGCTTCAGTTCGCAACTGGACTGATAGTCGACACTAATGTCCGACGTGCTATTGAGCGGTTGCTATCTCTTCGTCCCGCTCCTATTCCTCATGCATTGTTCGTTGAGGACATTGAACAACGAGATGGGTCTGGCCAATATCCTATGCGTGAAGTTCCGCCAGTTTGGGTACCCGCTGATAATACTAATGCTAATGCTCCAATACCAGCACATTTCCAGAGAGTGTGGATACACCTCCCTTGGAAACGATCGGAAGTGCTTCAGGTGAAACAAACTTTGCCTGATCCTCGCAAAAATCCTGCGGGGTATTACAAAGAATTATCGCAGCTCGTAGACGCTACGATAATGAATCTGGCCGATATCGACATGTTGTTTGGCAATGTCGTACCGCAACCGGTATGGGCCAAGATTCGTCACCAAGATCACGCGAATGAATTAGGTGGTGATTGGGCTGCCATTACAGCGGCAGACGCTGGACAAGTGGCTGCTACTAAACCCGATCAGTTGATTGAACTTCTTCCCCAGCGAATCATTACATTAATGAAAACGCTTATGCCAGCTATGAGGGTAAATTGGGACAAGTTGTCAGCCTGTAAGCAGAAGAAAGATGAGAGTGTTTCAGACTTCTTTACGAGGTTCGAGGAAACATTCGTCGATCATAGTGGGCAGGATATGGGTACTGAGGGTGGACAGAGGTTGTTTGTGGATAAATTCGTATCGAACTTATTGCCCGACTTGAGCCATAAATTGAAAAATTCAGAAAGTTCATGGGCCGTTTCTACCTCAGCTCAGATATTGGCTACGGCACAATATTACGAAAATAGAGAAAAAGAGGAAAATGACCGTGCCGATAAAAAGACGAAAGAGCTGAAAACTAAAGTGTTGTTACAACAAGCATATCCGCCGCGTTCTAATCAGAATGCGCCTCAGCAGAATAGATCGCAGTCGCAATCGAATCGATCGCAGCCGCGTAATGATTCATCTTTTCAGAGATCTTCATTAGGGTACAATCAATGTGCTTATTGTAGACAGGAGGGACACATTAAATTCAATTGTCCTGCTTTAAATGACCGTAGTGGTGGTAATTCGTCTAGAGGAGGTCGTGGTGGTGCACAGCACGCATCACGTGGTAGAGGTCGTGGTGCTCAGAATGATCGCTCTGACCATTCATCAAATTCTAATAACTGTTTCGATCAACGTGGATCATCGCAAGGACGATCTGCGCAGTACAATGTAGACGATTATTACGTCGATCAGGGACCTGACGATAGTAATTACTAGGACAGCCAAAGACAAGGAGAGGGAGTGGTATCAGTTCCGGTTGATCAGAGAGGGCCTTACGTCGCAGTTGCTACATCGGGCGTCGTTGAGCCTTTTCTGTTGGACACTGGTGCAGCGAAAAGTTCTATCATGCATTCGAAACTCCCTGGCGCACCTTTGTCTGGCTTAACAAATGTTTCCGTTGGATTCTCTGGCGCCCCCGTTAGCAATCCAGTTTCGCGCCCTTTGCCCCTTAAAATTGGGCCACGTGAGCTCGAAGCTCCATTGATTTTGTCTACTGGTTGTGGCGAAAATCTTTTGGGTCTGGATTTGCTTAAACGCTTGTATGCGACTTTGTATTGTTCTCCTGCGGGTGTAAAGCTTACGTTCGGAGAGAGGGTAGTCTCTCCCATGTACTTGTCCCTCGATAAGCTTCCACCGGAATTGAGTTCTCTTCCTGCATCTTTGTGGGCGACGGGTCCAAATGACGTGGGCCTACTTGATATCTCCCCTTATGTTGTTCAGTTGAAATCGAATGTGCGATTGCCACGTATTCCCCAATATCGTATCTCCCTTGATGGTGAACGAGCTTTGTTAGCGATCATCTATGATTTGATCGAGAAAGATGTCATTGAAGAAACTCGGGGAAACGTGTGCAATAGTCCTGTACTGCCCATTCTTAAACGTACTGATCCTACCAAACCGCCTGTTTATCGTTTTGTTATCGATTTACGGGAGGTGAATAAAATTGTGGTTCCTCAATTCCCTGTTGTGCCTGACATTACGGCGCTACTGACTCTGATTCCAGCTACAGCTTCATGGTTTTCGGTGATTGATTTGAAAAATGCGTTTTTCAGCATCCCGATTGCCGAAGAGAGCAGGGACCTTTTCGGTTTCTCTCTTGGTGGACGTAGCTTCCGGTTCAAACGCGCTCCTCAGGGCTACTGTGAAAGTCCATCGATTTACAGTCAAGCTTTGAAGGGTCAACTAGATGCGTTTAGGTTGCCGGTTGGTGCGGCTTTAATCCAATACGTCGACGACTTATTGGTGGCTGCTGATACTCAGGACATTTGCAAAATTGCTACAGTGTCGTTGCTGCAACATCTCTGTGAGTTAAATCACAAGGTGTCACCTTCTAAACTCCAATATTGTTGTCAAGAAGTAACCTACCTAGGTCACTTATTGTCAAAGGAGGGAAGGAGATTGACCCCAGAGAGAATTGCAGCGATTGCGCGCATGGCTGTGCCACAAACCCAAAGAGATGTGCGTGCCTTTCTAGGTATCACATCGTACTGCAGGCAGTGGATTCCTAATTTTTCATTGCTAGCGAAACCATTGGTGGCTCTTACGTGCAAGGATGTTTCGACTCCTTTACCATGGACGGAAGAATGTCAGAAAAGTTTTTCTGAATTACGTGATTCATTGTGTTCGGCTCCTGTGTTAGGTACCCCTGATTACAGTAAACCGTTCACGTTATATGTTCACGAGAGGGAAGGTTGTGCTTTAAGCGTCTTAACGCAACCTTTTGGTGGTAAGCAACGTCCATGTGCATATTTTTCCTCGACCTTAGACCCAGTAGCTAGAGCATTGCCGAGTTGTTTGAGAGCAACTGCGGCAGCTGCGGTCTCCATCCGACAATCAGCAGGATTGGTCATGGATAATATGCTTACGGTGATGGTTCCGCATGCAGTCGATACTCTTTTGAACCGTACGAAAACTCAGCACTTGACGAGTGCGAGGTTATCTGGGTACGAATTGACGCTCTTGGCAAGCCACATTCAGATAAAACGTTGTAATGTCCTAAATCCGGCAACTTTGTTACCAATTAGTGCAGAGTCAGATGCAGTAACAGAACATGACTGTTACTTGCGGACAGAGGAGGAAACAAAAGGTCGTGTGGACCTTAAAAACACCCCATTGGAAGACCCGGATGGCATCCTGTATGTGGATGGGTCATGTTTTAAATTGCCGAATGGTGATGTGACTACTGCTTATGCTGTGGTGACATTGAATACTGTTGTTGAGACTGCGAGATTGAATCAGAATTCTGCCCAAGCTGCAGAGCTGATCGCTCTTACTAGAGCATGTGTATTAGCAAAAGGTAAACGTGTGAATGTGTACACCGATAGTCAGTATGCTTTCGGTGTAGCGCATAGTTTCGGACGATTGTGGCGAGAACGTGGTTTCTTGACGTCACATGGCACGAAAATACAGCATGGCCAGCTTGTGAACGATCTTTTGGATGCATTGACTTTGCCTGCTCAAGTTGCAATTGTTAAATGTAGTGCGCATCGTAAAGTGACGGATGATGTTGGTCGTGGTAATGCGTTTGCAGATGAGATTGCTAAGGAGACTGCCCGGAACCTTAGCACTCGAATGTATGTGACGAATTCGGTTAGGTGGCCTACAGAATCAAGTATGTGTGAGAATACTATAGAGAGTGTGAAAGCAATTCAGAATGAGGCCACCGACACTGAAAAGATGAAGTGGAAAGAAAGTACGGGAAGGTTGGATGTGAATGGTTGCTGGATTGATTTGTCAGATCAGAAAAGATGGATGTTGCCTGATGCGTATGTACTGGCCGTTGTGCAAATGGCACATGGGTTAGCACATATTAGCGCGAAAGGTATTTGCAAGTTGTTGGCTGATGTGTGGAAGAATGATGGAATTACTAAGTGTGCTGAACGTTTGGTGAAGAATTGTATGGTGTGTATAATGTACAATCCTGGCAAAGGAACCCCAACTCCCCCTGGCAGTTTTGCTCCTCCTTTGTATCCCTTTGAGGTGATCCAATTGGACTTCATCCATATGGAGCGATGCAATAACCTGAAATACGTTTTGGTTGTGGTTTGCGCATTCTCCCGATGGATCGAGGCCTATCCCCTCAAAGACAATACTGCTTTGTCTACTGCGAAAATCCTACTGAAGGAATACTTTCCTCGGTATGGAATGCCTAGAGTCGTGTGGTCAGATAACGGAAGTGAGTTTGTTGGAAGTGTGATGAAGAGTGTGTGTAAGGGCCTTGGAATAAATCAGAAATTCCATAGCGCCAATCATCCCCAGTCAGCTGGATTGGTTGAAGGGTACAATGGCACCCTTAAACTAAAATTAGCGAAGATTCAAGCTACGACTGGACTTTCGTGGCCTGATGCTTTGCCTCTAGCATTACTGTCAACTAGGGCGACTGTACACTCCCGAATAGGGCTCAGTCCCTATGAAATAGTGTTCGGCCGTCCTGCGAATGTGTGGGGGGTTCCTAGGCCAGGAATATTCTCTGATCTTGAGTTTCCGATGTTGATTGATTACTTACATGACTTGACTGCTAAACTGAGGTTAATTCATCAACAGGTTTACGACGCCTTGCCGACGCAGACGGAGGGTCCAGGCCACCAGCTCCAGCCCGGAGATTGGGTGGTTACCCGAAATTTTTCACGAAAAAACAATCTGGACCCTCGCTTCACCGGACCTTACCAGGTGCTCCTGGCCACGAGGACTGCCGTTCGTCTTGAGGGGCGGAAAAATTGGGTACATGCTACCCATTGTAAGCGAGTCCCTATTCCTTTGTCGGCAGACCCGTGGGTAAGGAAAGGCATTGCGTCAACAGAAACAGAAACATTGCCGGCGTTTGTACCTTTTAGCGACGCACAGCTTGTTGGAGAACCCTCAGCGCAGCAGAAAGCCACTGTTGAACATTTGTCAGCAAGAGACTCAAGACCAGACCAACGAACTGATCAGCAGGACGCTGTCTCTTCGACAGATCCTTTGTTCGACGTGCAGACACGTCCCGGGAAACATCGATATTCTTTGCGATCTCACACTAAGGACAAATAAAAATTTGCTTGCTTTGCTGAAATTGATAACTGCAATATCTTCGTTTCCCATGATCAACTTTGAACATTCGTATCATTGAAAATTGTTTTGTATATATATATATATCAAGCTTCTTCCTTGTATCTTTTTCTTCCACAGCTGAGAAATATTGTGCTAATATATACATATTGTGTATTGAGGGCCGTAGGGCCGCGCGCGTACTTCCTTCTGGACAGTAGGTCTTGACACTAGGTTAAAGACCGTCGGTTCCTAGGAACTCCTGGGGATTGACTATTGCTGCACAGAACGAAGTGCGTCAAGAAACGTTGCGGACGGTCGTAGGGAAATGGCATTTTCGAAGCTGAATGATTTGGAAGGAGCTCAGGCATATAGAGTCAAGCTGCAGAAACTTAGTCGTACGAAATGTTTTGTATCCCAGTTGTTTGTTTTGTTTTTAACTGCTTCTGCATTTTTGGCGGGTGGGGTGTATTACACTATGTCTTACTTCTTACTTCCTACCCCTACTCCTACTCCTTACCCTAACATTACTTCTACTGCTTCTCCTCATTCCTTTCATATGTTACCAGAACACGAACAGGCTAGACGTGTAGAATTCCGCAACAATTCCTTTATCCAGCTCCTCCATCAGCATCAGTTAGTGGTTAACACTACTAATTGTTGGGTGTGTGGGTTGATGCCACATACTACGGGTAAGGGAATTCCATATCTGGTGTTACCGTATAGTTCCCAAGGGTCAGCTCGAGCATTCCAAACAATGCTTCGAAGCGCACTGGGTTTCCACCCCACTCCAGAACAACGTTCCCCCAACGCTGGTCCTACCTCGTATCAGTGGGTGCTATCGATGGCAATAGAGGAGATGGAAGATGAGATCCATGATCCTTTTCTTATCCCTAAAGAAGAGGTACAAGCCTATAGGGTCCTAAGTAGAGGGGAATATAGTATGTTTATTAATGAAAAGCAGCTTAAAAGCTCGTCTCCAATATGGGTCGTACCCCACACTGGTAATCTTTGTCTTGTGGGTCGTGGCTCGCAAGCCTCACTTGGAGTAAGTGCTTGCACTGAAAGTTACGTTTTGCCAATGTCCCCGTCCCCTGTGTTTCTGGCTGCCAAGGGTACATACTTTATCTGTCATGATCGTGCATACACATGGTTGCCCGCAGACTTCATGGGCTCATGTTTTGTTGCAAATCTGTTGCCTCCGACGTTTACTGTAGATGCCGATTATCATAAGACTAGAGTTGTACGAGGCGTAATTAGCGAAGAGGATACTGCCGGTCAAGAGGCAGGAGACTTTTTCAAGGGTTTCCTCCCGTTTTGGGGACCTATGGTTAATAGTAGGAACCTGAGACATTTGACTCGAGTGGTAGAATCGACAGCTAACATTACTGCCAGTGCCCTTGGTAATATCACCACAGAACTTCAGGCGGAGAGACTTATGACATTACAAAACCGTATGGTTTTAGATGTTGTCTTAGCAGATCGCGGTGGGGTATGTAAAGTGATCCATTCGAGCTGTTGCATTTTCATTCCAGATAATGCTCCTACTGTCTATCAAGCCATCTCGAAGTTGCACAAGATCTCCGAATCCATACACGTGGATGTAGGGGATTGGACGCTACTTGGTTGGTTTTGGGGCCTGGTGTCGACTTGGGGTTGGAAGATTCTGACGATCATCGGGGTTGTGGTAGTGTTCCTGTTCACGTGTTGCCTTTGTGTGCAGTGTGGTCCTGCCTTATGTGGCCTCTGTGCTACAACGTGTATGAGACAACCATCTGTTACCAAGGGGACTCGGTTGGACAGAGCTATGCTACAACGACATCTTGATGGTCTGATGAATATCGAGTATGATTCCGACTAGTGCTTGCCTACATGAGGGCAAAAGGAGCGTCTGAGGTTCCGTGACAATTGTAAGTGGTGTTTTTAACTCGCACGAATATGGTCGAGTCTAGTATCTATGAACCGCAAACGACGAGTTTTGTAAGTGTGCGCAGTTTCGCTGTGCTAACTTAAACCGTTCGTTTGTTATGTGGGTTTGTCATCTGTACCCACGGGTTCCATCTTAGATACGGCATCCATTTTGTCTCTTGCCCTCAAGTAGCCAGCGAACGGACGCTGTCCGCTTCGCGACCCTGGGACTCCCAAGATATGGCGGAAGACGCATGTTCTTTGTAAGTGTCTTTATGACGAGGGGGATGCTACTGTAAGGCAGATGGCGCCGCTCGAGGCTCATCTTGCCGCACGGGCTTATTGTCTCAGTCGTGCATCTCATTAGGCACGTCCCTTTGATGCCTGTATCTCGTGCTTCTCGACACTCCCCTTTTACACCCTTTCCGATCTCCCTACTGTCTCCGTCTTCCTCTGCACCTGTCTTCGTTCCTATTTCGATCTACTTTACTGCTGATTGGAATTTGCTAATGGTGGGAAGATGGGTTTTTACAGTTGGGAACCGCCAAATGTTTCCGCACTTATGTTCCGGATCTTGTGTGTTTCAAAGTGATCTAAGCGACCCCTCTGAGAGCGACTTGTGGGAACCAGGTTGTAAACTATTGTGTATCATGTTATCCTATGGGTAAAAACTGTATAAAAGGAGCGATCCACAAATACAATTTGAAGCAGTCTCCCCGAACTACACTCGATGTACTTCCTGTGACTTCTGTGTTCCCTGCAGTAAATAAACCTTGACTCTTTGACGCCGAAGGAAGTGTCCCGTGTCTCTGTGACTTGTACGCCGGAGCAGGTTACCCACGAAGGTTTCAGGTGTTGTGCCCTGGCACCGCTGGGTCTAAAGAACCCAGTCCTTCAACATGCAGAAGCCCCTTCCCTCCTCCTCCTTCAGCACGGACACAGGTAGAGACCCAGGGAGCTGGGTCTCACTACGGGCAGTTTTAGCTCTGCTCGTTAACCAATCCTGGCGCAGTGGCGATGTTATGCTGCGCCAGGATTGGCTGAGATACCGCCGCGCTTGCTAAAAGAATTTAAACTAGGCCCGGCCACCACTGGTACGAGGAGCGCTGCACAGAAACCAGCATCAGACTCCAGCGCTGGGTGTCCCGGGCCCGGCCACAGCGTCAGCGAGGCCCGGAAGATTGCTGCGCCTGCGAGAGTGTCAGTGAGCAGTTAATGAAAGCTGCCCTGCTGCAAGACCATCAAACAGAAGGCGAGTGGCCCCGGCGAGGACATTTCCAGGAAAGGACCATGTGTATTAAAGCTGCAAGGGGCTTCGCCGGCCAGAAAAATACATATAATTAGGATGGCCTGATTGAACTTTTACATCCACAAGGGGTCGGTTCTACAATGAGTATGTTTTGGAAGGAAACGTCAGTGAGTGCAGACACCCGAGCACGCAGTTGTAAACTTCCAGGCTGTTATTAAGGAAAGCCCTTACATTTGTAGTCTCTGACCTCCCCTAATAATGACTCTAACTTCCTAAAACAGGCCGTTGTTCTGTCTCCCACCTTGACATCATCTAAACACAGCGCAGAATCCAGAGATTGGTCACGTTTTTTTTTTTGATTGTGCGTGCCTCTAGGAGCTGCCCGTGCACTGGTTATGTCGCTGCGGCCTCTAGGAGCTGCCCGTGCACTGGTTATGTCGCTGCGGCCTCTAGGAGCTGCCCGTGCACTGGTTTTGTCGCTGCGGCCTGACTGATGACTCATTTGATTATGGCCGGCTGTCGGAAGTGTAGATGCGGGAGTTCAACACTTCAGGTCGCACCAAGGGCCCTGCCAGATCAGCGCTGTAAGTGTATGCCCGATGCCACCCTGGGGTCCGCCACCGAGATGTTCTACTCCTGCAGACAGGCATGCTGTCGGACTCGGGGAGGAAGGAGGCCGAGATCAGGGAGCAGCAAGTAGCAACAGAGGAGGATAAAGAAGTTGGTGCAGCAGTTAGTTCATGCACAATGACAATGACTCAGCCGATCTGCTGCCTTTGGACGGGCTGAAGAAACTGGGGACATCAAAGCCGGACACTGTGAGTGAGCATTTACTAATTACATCCCTCCCTCACCCTTACTTTCACTTAGGAACATCTGTCTATATAGATAAATGACTGTTGTGACTGGAGTGGGGAAAGGACGTGTTCAAGGTGCGTGAGCACGCAATGATTATTTAGAGAGAAGAGGTAGTAGAATCCTATATGAAATGGGGGGAAATTACTCTTTCATTCGTTTTGTCCCCTCCCCCCGATTCTCTTTAGTGGGAGATTTACAACAGCAGCCCTTCACCCTAGACCGAAGTACAACATGATTATTGTATGTTTTAATAATTATAGAACTGCTGTGCCTGTGTCGAAGTTTTATAGATTAAGCTTTGGTTTTTTATAATTTTGTGAAGTGTCACCATCCATCCATGTCGCAGCATAACTGTTCAATTACGAATCTTTTACTTGCTTTGTGGGACACCGCATTATCGCATCAGTTTATTGAAATGCAGCCTAATCTCAACTTAAGCATACTAATGTATTCTTACTTACACACGAGTTTAATGAAACACCACTCGACGAGCAGGTGGTTTGACAGTACAAGCAGCAAATTCGACATTCCAGTGTTTTGAGTCTCCGCCACAGGGCATATTTTTCCACAGAAATTGTACAAAGTCCATAGGGGAAAACGGAAATGCTAATTTGTGACTATTTATAAACATCTCTAAAATGAGTTCCCACATTTTAAAATTAGTGATGTCTGTGTGAGTCCTGGGTGAGTGATGTCTGTGACAGTGCAGGGGTGAGTGATGGTCTGTGAGAGTGCAGGTTGAGCAGTGTGCCTGTGTGAGTCCAGGGTATGTGATGTCTGTGTGAGTCCAAGGTGAGTGATGTCTGTGTGAGTGCAGGTTGAGCAGTGTGCCTGTGTGAGTCCAGAGTGAGTGATGTGGATGGGTGAATGCTGGCTTAGTGATGTGTCAGGGAAGGGTGAGTAACTGTGCCTATAATGCAGGAAGAGAGATGCATCTGTGCAAGTGCAAAGAGACTTGTCTGGCTACTCCCAGAGATGTATTCGCCAAGCCACCTCTTTCTCAAATGTTCTTGAGAATGCATCATTTGCCCACTTTTTTCAAAATGTTCTCGTGGGAGAACCCCCGACCCCACAGTGCAGTATTTACGCCCCACCACTTTCAAATGTCACCAGCCGCCACTGGCCGCCTGGGGCGTACACCCCCCCTGCCTCCCCCTAGCTACGCCAGTGCAGGGGTGCAATTACCATGCAGAATCAGTGATTCTGGACCCTGTACTTTTGGCAACCCTACAGGCTCACAATGTTGGCCTCCACCACACGAACATTCCATGGCTATTGCTATAAAAAGTCCATAGTGTGTGCTGCGAAGGGCTGTTCTGTGACTCTCCCTGTGGAGATGAGAGTTTAAGACAAGCAACTCAATAGAGCTATTCGTTCGGAGGGATGAACATTTGTGGACTGAATTATGCCTTTGCCAACAAGCACATATGTTTTCTGTGAGCAATGGAGAATAGATGTGGAGAAAAAGATCTGAAGGTCTTGGGAAGCAAAACCATCACAGGTAACAGAAATAAAACAGTTTTAAAGACATTTCCTGTACGAATTATTGTTTGTTTGTTTTTTTACAAAGCGCTATTACAATTGCCAATAAATACAAGGGTAATTATTCTGTGATTAAAGGCTGTCCAGCAGCTACGCTGACCTTTATTTTACAGTAGTTTGGTTTTTTTCAGGTACCTGAACGTTTATGTAACACTGCAGCTATTCTTGTGGAGCAAAACGTTGTGACATTTCCAGCACTGGCCACTTACTGTCATCTAACCGCCAGAGTACTCGGAAATAGGAATAATGGAGGAGATTAGCGGTTATGAATTGCCAATAGACTGACATTAACATCTGCTATTCGGGAACTGGAACAGTTACTTCATGATAATCCATTCAACCTCAATGCTTGGCAATTTTATATAGATGCAGGCCTTCATTACTAGCGAACCAGACAAGTTCACCCCCTGGGCCATCCCCTGAATGCCCACGGTTTGGACTTTTAGGTTCTGCATAGTGAACCAAGCCATAAATTACCAGGTGGTTTAAAATCCGCATCCCCAACAATTTTCTCCATGTACATGTCAGCAGGTCAACTCTGCTGCCATATAATGCAGGAAAAGTCCAATAAGTAGTGTGACATGCGGATTTCAGTGAAGAAGGTGCCAAATTTAAAGGGTGCAACTTTCTGTTTAAGGATCTCAGCGCACTTGATGAATTCCAAACACTGGTTCAAATATTTCACCCAGTGCAATACTGAGGCACTCGTAATTAGGCCTTCAAAGATGATCTCTTCATGATGTCATAGGTATGTTGCCATCGCTATGCAGCATCAGCAAAAAGCACATAGCTTAAGAAAAATGTTTTTTCATGATGCTGTACAGCATTGGCAAATAAAGACACGAAAAACATTTAAGATGACACAGCAAGTGTATATCTTGACGTTTTGGGGCTGTCTCGTTCACAAGGTGTGTGCATGCATGATGACTAGGCTGTCCTGTTTTCTGTGGGTTTTTTGTGAATTTCAGTGGTGTTTTCTCAGTGTTTTCCAAACTTTTTGGAATCGATGCTTAACAGCATTGATTCAGCAGCCTACCCCCCAAAATAGACAAAGTGTGTTTTGCAGTGTTTACAAAATATGTTTTTTTGCAGTTATAGTAATAAATTGCCTATTTCATTTAAAGGAGAAGTAATGCATGGCATGTAGTGACTTCCCATTAACATTGTGTCCAATAAGTTGATGTTAGATTGTGCATAAAGCATAGAACATCTGTGTATTGCACTTTCACTCACAGTCACATCTCTAACCCTCTCTCACATCTCATTCCCTCTCATACTCACTCTATCAGGACTCTGTCTGGTTATAGGACTTGTTAGATTTGGGGGTCTCTAGTTGGCAGAGGTAGGTACCTTTGACCAAATAGGGACCCTTGCGTCTAGTCAGGGTAAGCGGTACACTCCTAAAATAACCCCTGCTCACCCCCTTGGTAGCTTGGCACGAGCAGGCAGGCTTATCTCAGAGGCAGTGTGTAAAGCATTTGTGAACACATACAGTAACCCAGTGACAACACTACAGATGGACACCACACAAGTTGTAGTATAAAAATAAGTATTTTTATATAGACTTAACACAAGACAACAAATGACAAACCACAATACTGTACTTTACAAATGGTAGAAATAGCTTAGTTCTCTTCAGATGTAAAAGGCAACACTTTGAGTTCAATGTACCTTTGGATGCGTAACGCTATACAACGAAAGTGTTTTAGGGAAGGTGATGCGTTGGTTCCTTACACGTAACAATGTTGATGTGACAGGTTCCTACTGCAGCGTAGGGGATGCGTCGGTTGTTCTCTGTGTGGGGAGGTGATGCATCGGTTTCTTACTGCGCTTCCGTGGCGATGCGACCTGCCGCGTTGTGATGAGATGAAGATCCGGTGTAATGAAACAAAATGGCGTCTTCTTCTTAATGCAACAACGATGTATGCAGGCCCGACGGCCGTTCACCGACTCAACGCTTCTTCTGAGCTGTGACAGGCCCTATGACACGCTTCTACGGTGATGCGACGGCGTCTGCTGCGACGGCGACACTCTTCTCTGGTGATGCGAGGTGCTCCGGGTGATGCAATGGCGACAGCGGCGGCACGCTTCTCCGGGGAGGCAACGGCATCTGCTGTGATGGCGACACTCTTCTCCGGTGATGTGACTACAACAGTTGCGGCGGCGACGCTCTTCTTTGCCTTGAGTTGTGCTTCCAGCTCCCAGTGACACGCAGTCTCTCCGAAGGCCCAGCTCGACAGCAGGCACTTCAATTTTCAGCAAGGGAAGGCAGGGGAACTGAAGGGTGAAGTCTGTCGTCCCTGAGGCTTCAATATTAACAATAGGGGGGAGGTAGAGTTTAGAGATAGGATTCTCACTCCACGGGCACTGGTAATTAAACAAAAATAATCCTACTCAGGGTGGACAGGAGGAGTGTAGGCCACAAAGATGGGGGACACTCAGTGTTGTGAAAAATACCCCTCACACACCAACAGGCCCCTTGGTGTCATGCTTCATCATCGGGGTCTTCGCACCCCAATAGAGGGATGCGGCGTGCTGCGACCAGTGGATACGCGGGAGCACTGTCAGAGTAGGCTATGTGTGGTGTGTGTAAGGTGTAAGTGGTGGGGTATTTGAAAAATGTGAGTGGTGGGGTATGGTGAGAGTTAAAAAGTACCTGGCTTGTAGGTTCTAGGAAAAAACTTTATTCGAGACCTCGAGCTGGTACTAGTAAAAGAAGTGCAAAGTGAGGTTAGTTGTCATTATTATTGACATTACCTCTGGTGTGCGTCGACATGTTTCGTAACTGGTGTTCCTTCTTCAGGACGGGGGCACAACTTCCCAACCCTATTCACGTATCTTTGTAGAATTTTTTTTTTTCCTTAGGTGTAGAAGTAAAAGTAAAAAAGTGAAACTATTTACAGTGATGAATTAAGGCTATAGTGTGCCTACAGCGGTATTGGTCTATACAGTTGCATGACTCATTGTTTTTGTATTTTCTTGCTTCATGAGCATATCCAGAACGTCAGGGTAGGTTGATAGATTCGTAATAGAATCCGCCAGAGATTACCTCCTTGTACCCCCCAATGCTGCTCCGCTGATCATCCCCCTTGTTTCAGATAGTGTGTATTTGGTAACCTCCCCCCTCCCCTTCTCTGCCTTCCTTGCGCAATTGAAAATACGACTTTGTTTGAAAGTGGATCAACCTTTAGACAAGCTTACCAAATGCGTCACTTCCTGCATGGAGTGACTGGACGGGCGGGGTGTATCACTGGCCTTTCTATGTGCATCTTGTACGTTAGCTGCATGCTTGCTTAGGTGTGAGAGAGAAGGGCTTGAGGCCTTCTTTAATCGCACCCACTGCAGCGTGCCCGCATTCATCCCTAATGGGAAATGAGAGTCCGGCTTAAGATATTATATGATATAGGGGTCGGCTTTCAAGCCAAATAGGGTCGGTGGATCGCTGGATGTTACGGCCATTCAGGATGAACTGCAAAATTGAGTGAAATTTCTAACTACAACTTTGCTGCAATCCCCCCTACCCGTTTGATTTTCCCTCTATGTGTCACTATTTATCCCCTCTGCTCTGTCTGTCTTACTTCACATCCCCCTTCTCTCTCTTGCTCCCACCTACTCTTTCTTTCTGCAGTCTCAACCTCTCTCGCTTCTTTCTCTATCCGTCTCCTACATGTTGCCCTTGCACAGTCCCTCTGCTTCTTTCACCCCCTCCTTCTCTCTCCCTCTTTTTCTCTTCTTTCTGTCTTCCTCACTCTTTCTGCCTTCTTTTTCTAGCTCCATCATTCTTCGACCTCTAGTCACGCCTGCCCCTTTCCCATATTCCATCTTTCGTCCGTCCATTCCATCTCCCCTCTCCTTCTCTCTCGACAGTTCTCTCACACCACAGTGAAAGTGCCTGAAGATAGGTACACGGTGTAGGCTAGAAGGGACGCGAACATAGGTTTAAATATTTAACACTACAGAGATGGCTAACATTACTCGTGACCTAAGGTTACTCCTAGGACAACTGGCAAGCGCACATTTATTTTTATTTGACAGGTGCCAGTTTCACAAGCGTCAGCTCGGTGCGGCTTCCCCAATTTAAATAAACTGACCTCAACATAAAGGGTACTAGCAGCCTTAAAATTACACCCCATTTAGAGAGTCGACAAGGTCACCAAAGCAAGACCAGGAAAGAAAGATCGCTCAGCATGAACAAAGTCGATCTCACACTTGTCAAAGTTAGATGGAAGCTGCGTTGGCGTGAACATGCTGACACACCTTACCTTTTGTGATTGGCAGGATCACGGTTCAAAATGATCACATTTTAGAGAAATAATGTTGATTAATTACTTTGTAATCTAGAGCCCGCTGCTAATCCGGGGGACCGTACAAAAAATGCACATGGAATAACATTCTAGAAGCAAGTAATTAAAAGATAGCTTGGAACAGGTGGTTGGCGAGGCCAGATCTGTGACTCAAGGGCGCCTTCCCTTCTTCCCTCCCCCTTGTCCTTTTGATGTTGAAGGAACAAAAGGCCTCACTCACCCCTTTCTGAGGTGCTCAGGAGAGGAGGGGCTTTGCAAAAGGGATTTAGGGGGAGCTAAGATTACTTCTCCCCCACTGCCAGCGCCGACAAGTTCCATGAAAGTGAAAAGAAAAAAAAGTAAGCGGCAGCAGCAACCACATACCAACCTTTCAATACCTGGCTGCGCAAGTTAAGAGAGCGCAACAATAGTCAAATTTAATAAAATCCAGTTAGTTGCGACTGAACTGGCGCCGGACGTTAAAGTGTGTTAAGAATGTTTTTTTCTTCTTTGAAATCACGGAGGAAGAAGAGTTTTCGAATAACTAAAACATAGAAAAACTCGCATTTTTAAGCAAGGATGCAACAATTGTAAACATTGCACTCACAAAAATGAGATACTCGCACACAAATAAGAGTTTGCAGGTAAGACTGTGCCAAGTTTGCTGCACCCCAACCTCTGGAGATGCTGCAAAGGCCCCCTCTTTATCTTTATGGGAGGAAAAAAGAAAGGAAAACCGCCCGCACTTGTTTGCTCGTCCGCGCCACTTTCCTGGGCAGCATGCAAGTCCTCTTTTATTTGTATGGAGTCTGTAGTAGCACTACCTCGCCCCCCCGAAGCAGCAGCCACAAGACAGAACAGGCATTTCATTCAATGAGGGGGCGAAACGTTTATTCTCTTCCTTATAACAAGCACTGGCGTTGCCAATAGGTCTCGCAGTAGGAAAGTTGGAGCTATTGGTTTTGTAAATGACATTTTATATTTATATATTGTTATTGACAATGCCAATAACGATATATAAATATAAAATGTCATTTACAAAACCAATAGCTCCAACTTTCCTACTGCGAGACCTATTGGCAACGCCAGTGCTTGTTGAACTTATTTGTACCATCACAGCCACCAGTACCACCGCCAATACCACCCATACCACCACCAGTACCACAACCAAAATCAGTACCACCAGCACCAGAACCACCACCAATACATCACAACCACCAGTATCAATACCACCAACAGTACCACCACTAATAGTACCACCACTAATACCACCTTTACCACCACGACCACCAGTACACCTGTACCACCACCAGTAATACCTGTACCACCACCAGTAATACCAGTACCACCACCAATACCACCATCACGAACACCAGTACTATCATTACCACCACCAGTACGACCAGACCACCATTAACACCAGTACCACCACATCATATGTAACTCTCACTTTGTGAAATTTACAACACTTACACATCTTTACTGAACTATTTATCACTACTTTGAAAAGGTTGCAGGCCTGTCTCTTCCTGATATTTACAATCTAACAAAAATGTCAAAAAGGCCCTTTATTGCAATGCAATAAGTCTTGCATTTTGCAAAAGTTTAGGTATTAGTATTGGAAGCTTCTTCCTTTTGTGAATTTAGACTGGGACATCTCCAGTCTCAGCTGAGGCATGTGTATGTTTTCTCAACGGTTTGTTTTCCGTGTTTTTAGACACTACCTCTGTTTACATCCTACCCCTAGAAAGCAGTTTGATGTTTAGACTGTCAATTTTATGTTCAGTTTCTGTTCTCATATCTTCTGATGCCTGTGGGCAGATTGATTTTCCAAGATTGCAATCAGGTCTGCAACTCCACCTGCCATCCCTCAGGACATCACCGCATCCCTCAGGGCATCACCGCATCACTCAGGGGCATCACCGCATCTCTCTGGGACACCACCACCTCCCTCTGGGGATCCCTCTGCCATAGCCAATAGGACTCGCATTAGGAAAGTGTAAGCTATTGGCTTTGTGAAAAACAATGTTATTCATTTATATATTTTGAAAGCCAACATATTTATAAAAAAATGTCATTTACAATACCAAAAGCTCACACTTTCCTAATCCGAGACCTATTGCATTGCAAATGCTTGTTCCTTTCTTTAGCAGGCAGGCAACCACTACAGGCCATTTCCCCAAACAGCACTCAGCTTAGGGATAGTCTACTCCTCAGTTTCTCTGGTTCCTCTCCTCAGCAAAGGTTCTTCTTGTTTCCCAAAAGTGATCTAAAGTTCTGGGTCCCAATATTTATACTAGCAAATCCTTTGTCCTCTGAAGGCAGAGGGTCCTGTACCTAGTCCAAACCAGTTATGTGCAGTCCTGGATCACTTTACTGACAAGACTCCTTCTTACCTTTGACAGTGTGGGTCAGGGACATCAGACGCACCACAGGAGGTGGAGCCAGCATTGTGGAAGGCAGATCCAGCCCTATTCAGGTCTCAGGTGCAACTCCTCCCACCCATCTATATGCAGATAGGTCTAGTCAGCCCTGTGCTGACTCACCCTGTCTCCTGGAATCCCCCAGCCCCTGTCACTCAAACTCCAGACAAGGAATACACAAGCTAGCAGAGGCAGGCTTGGACAATTTAGGCAAGAAAATACCTACTTTCTAAAAGTGGTACTTTCAAACACAGAATGTTCAAACCAGCTTCTCTAAAAGATGTATTTAACATTCTGAGTTCAGGCATACTAAACCCGAATTTCTATCTGGTTCCCCGAGTCAGTTAGGATTATAAGATGTTATGATCAAACTGCCCATTCTGGCCTATGGGGAACAGATAGCCTTGCAATATGAAAAACGAAAGTGGTTATAATTCACAATTAGGACATGCCACACACATCAGGGCATGTCCTACCTTTTACCTACAATGCACCCTGCCCTTGGGCCTACCATAGGGGTGATTAATATGCAGAAAAGGGAAGGTTTAGGGACTGGGAAGTGGGGGCACTTGCCCAGTTAACATGGCAGTACCAGACTACACACAGGCTCTGCAATGGCAGACCTGAGACACACTTTACAGGCTGCGTCTGTGGTTGGCACAACCAGTGCTGCAAGCCCACCAAAAGCATTTGATTTACAAGCCCTGAGCACACACAGTGCACTGTACTAGAGTCTGACAAGTAACCCAAACCAGCCAATCATGGAGTCACTAATCCATACATCAATTTACAATAGAGAGAGCATATGCACCTTAGCACTGATCAGCAGTGGTAAAGTGACCAGAGTAATAAAACAGCCAACAACAGGGTAGAAAAAATACAGCAGGAAGGAAAATAGTTCAGAGATGACCCTGCAAAAAGGGCCAAGTCCAACAGGACTCTTACTGGATACAAAAATAATAGTGATATAGTCAAATGTTTTCATTAAACAATTTTGCAGACACAGTTGGGGGTCATTCACCAACTCCTTGCAGTTTAATATGACACTGTAGGAGTGTTCAACCCTCCCAACAGCATTGTACCTTGTGAAACCTTTACAATTTTAAATGATACCTGCATTCTAAGGCACCTGAAATGTGATGCTTTAAGCATGCTCACCATTGTTATTTTGCATTCTTTACCTGACCACATGAATATGGTACTATTATTGTTTGAACATTCATAGCTGCTAAGTATCCCCATGAAAAATGTCTCACTTTAAGTCAGTCATGACCATTTAACAGTATTCACATTGTATTCTGGGATTTGAAATGTTGCTGTTAACTTTGTAAATATAAGCTTAAAACCTCCAGCAGTAAAGTGCAGTTGACTAAAAGATAAGAATTAGCTTAAGGTATTACACATTATATTGGGACACCTTGCAGCTATGAATTCTGTTGGGATGTGGAAGGTCTTGTGTCATGCTTTTACCAATAACCCATGTAAATGGTGACAGTACTCTTTTCATTTGCACCTGACACTCCACCTTCGATTGAATGTTTAAAGACTGGGTTCTTTGCTATTAATTCTGACTTGTTAGATAAGGGCACTGATGTTTTCAGAGTTGTACTCATTCTGTGCCTATGGGTATATGTGATATTACATATTCGTCAAAATTCTTCTGAGCCTTTTCACCAAGAATGAAATACTGCGAAAAGATCAAATACGATTTAAATATTCCCAGATTCACTACAGTGTATAAAATAAGCAGATCAAACCTACAATTTGCTTCTAAAGATGATGATGACTGACGAGGGTTGTTTCCCTTTCAGTTGGGATTTATCAGTTCTAGGATTCAACCTAAAACAGGATAGCCTAGTGATGATTTATACACAAGCGTACTGAATGACAATTTTTCTATTTACCAATCCAAGATGGCAGATGCCTTGTACCGATAAATAAATAAATTAAATGCATGTGTTAAAGCAGAGTGTCTCGAGAGCAAATGGGAGCTGTTGGGCCTGCCAAAAAATGTAAAAATAAGTATTTCAAGGACCACGGTTCCTGGGGAAGCAACAAAGGAGTGGGCTTGCGAGTGAGTGGGGGGAGAGCAATGGGTAGTGGGCGTGATGTGCAACTGACAAGGAGAGAATAAATACAAATAAAAACAGTTAGTGTTGGGGTAGAAGGGAGCAACAAGGAGCGCATGAGGTGGATATACAACAGGAAAAGCATTGATGACTGTTTTATAGAAGTTAATAATTACTTTCTGTTGGCTTGTGCAACAAATTTGGCATATGTTTCATTGTTAGCATGACATACCAATGACATACCAATAGACCCAAGTAGCAGACCTTTATTCTGCTAAATTATGAGGTGAGTGTTAAGTGCGGGGAATGAGATTTTGATACCCTTTTTGATCACTTAGATATTAATCTCATTCATCAATTTGGATCGATTGGTTTCTGTCATTGAGTAAAAGACAAACCCCACATAAGTCAAATCAACCCCATAAACTGACACAACTCTGAAGAACCACTTACAACTGATGAAGTTTTAAGATTTTATATAAAATCAGAGTTATAGGCATATACAATCCTCTCAGGATATAATCAACAAGTACACGATTAATATCAATTTCAGCATTTACAGATTAAGGCATAAGGTGGTTCCGTTGTCATCTAAAGAAAGAATAAACAAGTTAAGTCTGTCCCTACTCTATACTAAGTGACATCCCTACTTCGCAAGTTCCTTACCTAAAAAAGGTGTCAGCAGTTTGACTTCCAAAGAAGTTCAAACTCTCTTAGCCTCTAAAGGTAACTTAAGTTTAAGAAGCAGTACCCTCTCTGCCTACCCGTCCGCTCTCTAAGGGTCCTCGGCCTACTGCTCCCTTGCGCTCTGATCTCTCTCAGCGCATCTGCTCAAGTCATCTGCACTCTTGCTTGCCCTGAGCTCTTCGATATTCCCGCTGTTCGCTCTCGCTCTTCGCTATCTTCTCCCCGGGGTGCTGTCCCTAAAATACACAATCACAGTATGGGTGGAACGCCCCGTGACGCCCACCACGTGTACATTTACACATCTTCTCATTCTTGGGTTTTTCCATTACTTCATCTCTTCGCTTCGTCCGTTAAGTTGACCCTTCTCCTCGGCGCCATCTTCGTCTTCGTGCTGGTGACTTCATTTGACATTACATTTGACACTTTCGGAGCAAAAGTCTATCACCTCAGCAGAACTCTACTCTTTACGACTATATGCGTAACCTTTCTTGGTCCTGTGAACAGTCATTTCAAAACAAGACTCAAGTTCCATGCGTCTTCTCTCACGTTTAGGCAATAAACTTCGTCCGGCATTGTCACCTTAAATCTAACAAGAACTCGACTCCTTGGCTCGCACATTCACATCAAGGCTATTCACGACTCCTGTGAGCCCACTAAATTACATACAGCGGACTACACTCCTGCGAACTCTTGGTCAGTTAGGTTAAAATCACACATGACCTAAACCTTCTCTAACATTCTTACAAAAAGCCTTCTACACAGTATAACCTTTAGCACACTTATATATAATCGAGTTTAGCAAATCATTTGCTTATAAGTGAATACATTTTACATAGAATATAACTTTCATATTCTCATTTGTTACACAGTTATGTATGCTTTCTGCACGTTTCTCCATGTTACATTTCTCGCCGCTT
The DNA here is from genome assembly GCF_964263255.1 of Lissotriton vulgaris. Classification (NCBI taxonomy): domain Eukaryota; kingdom Metazoa; phylum Chordata; class Amphibia; order Caudata; family Salamandridae; genus Lissotriton; species Lissotriton vulgaris. The sequence goes on along the minus strand of NC_141685.1, from coordinate 1,907,089,166 downwards.
TCTCCATTTAAAGTTACACACGTACATGAATTCTACCTTGCACGTTCTTCTATTCGTAAGCATTTCTACACATAACTACATTAGCCCACTATGTATACGGGCCTTCTAAAGCATATTCATGTTCAAGAGTAAATACAGTTACATTTCCTATTTACTTTGGTTACATCTGTTAACTTTATGCTACAAGTGTTAACTTCACGTTACGATATACATTTCATTCCTACGTTTATACGATATGCTTGTAAATATGACTCGGATATACGTTTTATTCAAATTGCGCTCTCTCAGTTCCCCCCTTTGATGACTTTTAGGAGTCATCACTAAAACAATTTGAATAACTCTTTTACACAGAACTAGTTACAAGGTTCCCTCTTTTTATCGTCTCGAGAGCTCTTAAACTTTTATACTGTTGGTCTTGTAAAGCAGCTAATCTCCTTTCTTGCTCTCTCATGGACCTTTGTAACCGGTTCAACCTATACCATTTATACAATTTCACTAATCCTAACAATGTGATTATGCAAATTAATACTATTAATACAGGTTTTAATATGTACCATACAATGCTTTTACCAAGGTTGGCAAACCAACTTCCAACCTTTCCTACTCCATGACCTACTTTTTCCCAAACGTTTATTTTTGTCAAATCTTCAATTTCTTGGTGTATCTGTGTAATGTTTCTTATGACCTTCTCAAGTGGTTTTGAATTATCAGGAATATAAGTACAACATTCCTGGACCTTCAAAGCCTTGCAAACTCCGCCCTCTTTTGCTAGCAGTACATCTAAAGCAAGACGGTTCTGAAGAACCATTGCTCTAATCGACTGCATCTCTCCTTCTACTAGCATTAATGACCTTGCAGTACTTGCAGATAATCTATCTACAACTGCAGCTAGTCTCCTGATCTTAACATCGTTAAGTATCAAACCTAACATAGGAAACATCGCTCCAAATATGTCTCCAACTATCTCTGCATCACCTACTTCCCTTTTCGTTCTTATCGAAGCCTTTCCTTCTATGATCGCTAAATCCTTTGCATGATATATTTTGGGGAAGACAATTGCCAAGTAACACGAACCATACCAATTGTCAGGCAGTTTTACATAGGCATTTCTTCCACATACAAAATATACATTAGGAATAGCTTGCATCCCTTTCATGAAATCTTTCGTATAGTACTCTAATCTAAAAGCATGTTCGCAATTAACTTCACCTACAAATACACTCTCATAATATGTCTTGCTTCGAGTTAAACATAACTTTCCTTTCTGCGTTCTATCCAAAGCTATTGGACCATTGCTACCTTTCTTTTTATGTGCCTTTTCTTCTTCAGTCCAATCAGTTTTCCACTGTCCTGACATTTTCAGAATCTTCTGCCTTCTGTATCGGTCATCTACTTGTCCTATGAACTTTTTCTCAACCTCTGACACTTTGCAAGTCAGATTATTTCTGCGTGCGTATGATGTATCTAATGTATCCCAAGGAAGAAAGAACTTTGTCAATCTGTCTTCCTTTTTGTAATAGTCCCACTTATTCATTTGTTTATAATTCGGGACTTCAGGCAGTACCGAATCATAATTTGAAAAGTAGTACTCAAACCCTTCTCTACCATAAAATATACTGAGCAGTAAACTACATGTTATCCCATAAGTCAATGGGAGATGATGATATCTGATACCTTCGTCTACGGAAGCCGGCAATTGCATACAAACGTAACATTCTTTGGCCTCCATGGCATCGATATACTCATACAATAGTTTGGCATATGCATTTGATCTAAAATTTCCCTGTGACTCGTCTACGTGTAACCTACGAGCTTCATCTGCCAGTAACGCTTTTTCACGTATGACATTGCTCTCCTCCTTCTTCCCAACAAGAGCAGGTTTCAAAGTCGTTACAGGCTTTATCTCTGCTGTTTCTTTATCAGTTTCATGTCCTACTATGTATGATATGGTCACTACTGTAATTATGAGAAAAATTACTAATGCTATTAGTGTACCTATTATGCATCTAGCTTTTCGGTTTGGGTTGCCGTTCTCCATGTTGTCAAACAGCGTCACTCCTTCCTTAGCAAGGAGAAGTTTTCTTCTTCAGGTCTTTGTTTGCTGTTTGCTTCCTCAGTCTGTAAAGTGCTCTTTTATCAACAAAGTCTCTTTTTCGCAACAATGTCTTTTTCTCTTTGCAACAGGCAACCCTAACCCTTCTCCGTCCTCTAGATGTAATCCCTAATTTTATTCTTCTTTCCACTCGGCGCTAGGTTATCTTCTTCTTTATAGCTTAAACACAAAAGTCTTTATGCATCTACAATTATTCTCGCACCTGCAGCTTTAACAACATGTTCCAATAATTCAAAACGGACAACTTTTTCTTCTTCTTCTGGTATTTGATGACCAAAAGTCGGAAACTGTAATCGATTTAGCACTAGATCTTTGATCCGACTTAGGTATGGGGGTATGGGAAGTGTGAAAGTCAGTAACCCCTCAGTCTCGAGTCCAGGCGTCAACATCCATATCTCCACTGCCACAAATGGATCGAGGTTGATTACCTTCACTTCTCTCACTCTCCCAGATTTCTGTCCCCAAGACATCTGCTAGATAAGTCCATTCAGGGGTGGCGTACCTTCTGCAGGGCACACGTACCCTTCTTGATCTTCTTGGACTCTCAGATCCTGAATCTGTAGTTTCTTCTTCTTGGTCCGATTCTTCAGAAATCGGGACAAGGGTTCTCTCTTGACTTGCTTTTAAGCTTGGCCTTCTCCTTCTCTCCGGCCAACTAGCTTCGTCACTCCTTGTCCTCCTGCTCCTTGTACTTGGACTTGTCTCTTGATCACTCACAGCTTGTTCGGTATCTGACTCGAACTCCCAGCTGTTTTCTTCTTCCGAGACGACTTCGGTCCCACTGGTGTCCTGACCGTCGTCAACCTGTTCTGACACAGGCTCAGCCTCTTCGGTCACCTCTACAGCTTGGCTTTCCCCCTCTGTGGCTTCTCCGCTTTCTGCTGGATTCTCATCCGAGAGAGGAGCTGTTTCTTCCAGAGGTGTTGGCACTCTTCGGGTGTGTGAGGCATGTATCCAGTTTGGCAAACCTCCACACTTTACTGCAGTGTTCATAACTAGAATGACTTGAAATGGTCCTCGCCAGCGCACATCTAGACAGCTCTTCCTGACGTGCTTTTTCACCAGGACCCAGTCCCCCGGACACAGGTCATGGCACAAGTCTTGTGCTGATGGAACCTCTGCAGCCTGGACCTGGAGGGACACAGAATTAATGGCATCAGATAGTCCCTTGCAGTAGTCCAAGATCAAATCGTCTGTGATGTTCAACAACGCTGCAGTCGGAACCGATGGCAATCTCATAGCTCTCCCCATTAGCACTTCATGTGGAGAGAGACCTGTTTTTCTGTCTGGTGTGCTGCGTATGCTCATCAGAACCAATGGAAGTGCATCAGGCCAACTCAGAGACGTCGATGAGCAAACTTTGGCGAGTCTAGACTTTATCGTACTGTTGATTTGCTCTATGATCCCTGAAGCTTCTGGTCGATAGCTGCAGTGTAACTTCTGATCGATACTCAAAGCTGAACATAGCATCTTCACTATTTCGCTATTAAAATGAGTTCCTCTGTCCGATTCCAAAGAGGATGGCAACCCGAACCTCGGTATCAACTCTCTAAGTAACATTTTTGCTACTGTGAGTGTATCGCACCTACGTGTAGGGTAAGCTTCGACCCATCTAGAAAATATACAGACTATCACTAAAACGTATCTGAGTCTGTTGCACCTTGGCATTTCAATAAAATCCAACTGCATCCTATTGAAAGGCCCCCCAGACCTCCCTATGTGACTCAAAGTAACTGGTGTTCTCTTTCCTACGTTTAGTTGCTGGCAGATTGCACATCGCTGACATACTGCTTCTGCCGCTACTCTAAACTTCGGGTTAAACCACGTTTGTCTGAATACTCTCACCATGGCATCTCTTCCTATGTGTGCCGATCCATGCAATTTTCTTGCCATTGGACTAACAAGTTCGTTTGGTAAGACTGCTCTCCCATCTGCAGAAATCCAAAAGTTCATCTCACTTTTAGTACATCCAGCTGTTTCCCAGCCCTTTTTCTCATCATCTGGTGCATTTTCTTGAACACATTTTAGTTCGTCCCACGTATCTACAGTGTCTAACAACATTGTCAACTCAGTTCTTTCCTGTATTCCCCCCACTTCTACATTGGTGTGAGAATATCCCTGTTCTGCACAATAACGTGCTACCTCATCACCATAACGGTTGCCTTGCGACACAAAGTCTACGTTCTTCGTGTGCGCGGCACATTTGACGACCGCTATGGCTGACGGACCTTGCAATGCTTCTAACAATAATCTCACTAATTCTCCATTCCTAATGGGAGAACCCGAGGAGGTCATGTAACCTCTTTGAGACCATAACTGCCCGTAATCGTGAACTACCCCGAAACCATACTGGCTATCGGTGTATATGGTGACTCGAATTTTGTTACCTGCTAAACAGGCACGCGTCAAAGCAATAATTTCAGCTACCTGAGCGGAATGTACTCCTTCCAGGCAAGCGGCTTCCACGACTCTGGTAATAGTACAAACTGCATATGCTGCTCTCAGCTGACCGATATCGTCTCTTACGCATGAACCATCAACAAAGAATATTTCATCGGGGTCAGTCAATGGCTCATCTACGATATCAGGTCTCGGTTTGGTGCATAGTTCAGTCACATCAAGGCAGTCATGATCTGTACAAATTTCATCATCAATATCATTTGGAAGTGGCATCAACGTAGCAGGATTCAAGACGGAGCATCTCTTTAGGGTCACATTCTCGGCAGCCAATATGACTTGCTCGTAGCGTGTGAGCCTACTATTCGTCAGATGCTGAGTCTTAGTCCTGGTCATTAACAATTCCACAGAATGCGGTACGTACACCACTAACTGATGTCCCATTACCACACTTTCACTCCTTTCAATGCTGACACCCGTTGCAGCTACGGATTTGAGACATCCGGGCAACGCTGCGGCTACTGGGTCTAATGTAGCCGAAAAATAAGCAACTGGCCTACGCGCATCTCCGTGTATCTGGGCCAAAACTGCTAAAGCGCAACCCTCTCTTTCGCAGCAATATAGCAAGAATGGTTTTGTGTAATCAGGCATCCCTAAAGCCGGGGCACGACACAAGTCCTCCCTCAGCTGTAAAAATGCCATCAAACAATCCTTGTCCCATGGTACCGGATCACTTACTCCTTTGTGCGTCAGTTGTAATAAAGGTTTTGCCTTCAGTGAAAAGTTGGCTATCCACTGCCGACAATAACCTACCATGCCTAAAAACATCCTGACTTCTCTTTGTGTTTTAGGAGCGTTCATTTTCATGATCGCCTCTATTCTATCTGGAGACACCTTCCGTTTTCCCTTTTCAATCCTATGGCCCAAGTATTGCACTTCGGTCAGACAATACTGCAATTTACTTGGAGACACCTTGTGTCCGTTCTCGGCCAAGTGATTTAACAAGGTTATGGTGTCTACTCTGCAAGCTTCCTCAGTTTCTGACGCAACTAGGAGGTCGTCTATGTACTGGACTAGATCCGAGTTCTTGGGCAGTACTAGACTTTCAAGATTTTTCTTCAGCAGCTGGTTAAAAATCGATGGGCTTTCTGTATACCCCTGAGGGATACGACACCATGTTAAAACGCGATCTTCCAGCTTAAAAGCGAACAAATACTGGCTCTCTTCATCTAAAGGAATCGAAAAGAAAGCCTGGCACAAATCTATCACGGTAAACCATTCAGCTTGGAACGGTATCTGAAACATTATCACTGATGGATTCAGTACCACTGGACAACATGAGACAACGATATTATTAATCTTTCGAAGATCCTGCACTATTCTGTATTTCCCACTAGGCTTCTGCAAACCCATAATCGGGGAGTTACATGGACTACCCACGATCTCCTTCAGTATTCCCTGTTTAATCATGGATTCGATCACAGGCTTTATTCCTGCAATCGTCTCCGGTGTCAACTTATATTGTGGTGTTCTTGGATACTCAGCATTGGGTCTTACCATGATCTTTACTGGCTCTACCCCTTTAATCAGTCCTATTTCCTCTCCAGTAAAATCCCACACCTCAGCTGACACTTTCTCCCTCAAGTCCTGTGGAAGCTCCTCCACTGTTAAGGTAGGATATAGTTCCACGCATTCCTGCGAGTTTACGACCTTAAAATCAGCATCCTCATCGTTGGTCTGCACTTCTACTCCTTCAGGTGTGCAATGTATTGTGCAATTTAGTTTACACAACAGATCTCTTCCTAACAGACACACAGGGCTAGAATCACAGATCACAAACTGATGTTCATCACTGTAATTCCCTATCTTCACTGACACTGGTTCTGTTAGAGGATTCGTCATTCTCCTGTTTGCGACTCCTACCACCTGAATCGTTTCTCCCGACATTGGCAAACCTGGGACTACCGCTGATCTCAACGTGGATCGAGTGGCCCCCGTGTCTACCAAAAAGGTTGTAGGACATCCAGCCACCTCAGCTTCTACGTATGGTCCTCTCTGATCTACTTCCAGGGCTGCTCCTAGAGTACAGTCTCCTTCTCTATTCACTCGTTGCCCTGTAAGAGGATCAACGTAGTAGCATTCTTCTCCTCCTACGAACAATGGCATTTGTCTATAGGTTTTCCCTCCATTCGTAATGCGAGGCGGTTGAGGAAAAGGGGCTCGAGGAGTCTGAGTCCCCCCTTTGACAAACTTTCCCTTCGGGACTGTTGCTCCCTAAACCACGTTGTTCTGTACCTCTTCCTCCTCCTGTTCTAATTCCCCTGTCTCAACATTATAGGGACACTCGCGTCTCCAATGTCCCACCTCGTTACACTGATGGCATCTCGTTGTCTTTTTCAGTGTCGCGATATCTATTCTCGGTCTCGGTCTTTCTTCCTCATCTCTAATTTGAGTATTCTGCTTCTTTCCTTGTGTTCCTGTTCCCTGTTGTCGCTGTCCACCCTTTCCAGCTGATTGCATTTGCACCAACATCAGCTTTTCCTTAAGTTTCTTTGCCTTCGAATCTATTTCATCGCTACAGTACCTTGCATACCTCAGAATCTCATCTGAAGGTTTGTTTTGCCAACAAATCAAATGCTGTTGTATCATTAAGCTTATGTCTGGTCTCAATCCTAAGACAAACTTCGATACAAACTGTCCTATGTCTTTGGGATCCATTACATCCAAACCACTGTACTGTTTGAATGCTTTCAGCAATCTCTCATAGAACTCGTGAACTGTCTCTTTAGGCTCCTGAGTTGTTCGATCTATCTTAACCCAGTCTATGTCTTGCACCGGCACCTTCTCTTTTAACCATGCAATGACTCTCTCGTACTTCTCCATGACTCTATCTGATGGACCGTTCGTCTGAGCATCCCTCGGAGGCTCACAAGTGGGCCATTCGATACTAAGCTTGCATGCCGTCCACAAATCTCCGGGTACTACGATATCGAACAGTGTGTTCAAATCAATCCACAGTACCTTAGAGATCTTCACGAATCTCTCTACCTGCTTGTACCACTCCACGGGATTCTCTCTTAACTTTGGGAAGGAATTAGTGAATGCCGCTAAATCCCCCCTACTCCAGGGTACATGAACGTAGTTTCCGTTCGCGATTTCTCGCAAAGGGAAAGCTTCCATTCGCATTAGGTCTCCATCCTGGGACTTCACAAGTGCACTCCTTCTGACAGTTCCCCTCTTGGACCATTTTTCCTCCCATCTATCCAGATCTCTCCATATTCTGATACACATGATTAGTTCCCTTATGTGTACTCTTAGCCCAATCGTTCTACGCTCATCTAGATCCCGATCCGTGCAATTCAGCCTATGGTTGGCCTGTAAAGCTTTAGTTCGTGACATGTCTATCATATACTTTTCTGCTAATTCAGATAATTTTTCATGAGCTGCTCTTGCTTTTTGAGTAACATCCTTGAATAAAAACAGTATTTCATCTGGTTCATACAGCTCTAACCTTTCTATTGCCACTGTGCCGTCAATTATCTCATCTAAGTCTGATTTTAAACTCATTACATCAATCCGTCTGGCTTTTATTTCAGCTCTCAGTACGTCCGTCCTAGGTTGTTCTCTTACATCCCTCTCACCTCCACTATGCGCCCTACGCCTAAGCACAGGTGAGTTATGAGGAGTTTTTCTTCCCTCTCTTTGTTCCCACCTCTCTAGATCCCAAGCCTTTCCATCTTCCCTTGGGGTGTGGTGGAACATTGCTCCATCCCCCATCACTACATTCCGTCTCTTCGGCTCGGTTTCTCCAGATACGAGATAGGATCCTCCGTGCTGTTCTAAACCACTGTAACTCGCTTGCTGTCTGGTGTCGCTCAACAAACGATAAGGTCCTTCATGGCCCTCCATGCTTCCGCGATCTCGTTCGTGATCACCGGACGCATGGCAAGACGTTTCGCGACTCCCTATATTCTCATGACTTCGTCCATGATCACCGGACGCATGGCGAGACGTTTCGCGACTCTCCATGTTCCCGTGATTCCAATGTTGCACATTTCCATCCGAGGTATGGTGAGTGCATCTGAAACTATTTCGGTACTCCTGCGTCCTTCGTTCTCCCTCACTAAAGGTGACGCGAGGCACTTCCTCACACCCTGCACTCCTGTCGTCGCACATTTGCCTATTGCCACTGATAGTAGGGCAAATATCTCCTCTGCTTCCTTGACTCCCTCTCTCCCACTCCAGGCTGCTTTCACCAGCTCCACAGTGCGAGAGAATCCTGTCATCCTGGTCTCTCCATTCTGCTCCTGTTTCTAATCTTTTATTCTGAGTCTCCTCGGCAGCATCCCATTCTCTCAAATATTCTCTTAATTCCTTATAGGATTTCGGTTTCGGTCCCCTCAAATCCATCTGTCCTCTTTGACCCCCTTGTTCTAACCTGGGACCTGTTGCTGAATCTAATGGGGTACTCCGACTCATTGGTCCTAGCGACTGCCTTTGGGAATTGATCGTCCTATTCCTATTCTCCATCTCTGCCCTTTCCCTGTCCCATTGTGCCTGTTCCTCCTGCTGGACCCCCTCTGGGTTGTAGATTGACACTATAGGGCCTATGGTAACAGGTACTTGTAAAGCGTCGGGCATTTGATACGACCGTGCATGCTGCGTTTCTGGCACCTTCTGGACCACGAATCTTCCTACTACTCTCTGTTCGGAACTAGATTGAGGTACTTCCTCACCTTTCTTGTGATCCCACTCTGTTACTGGGAGTGATTTATATTCTCCCCATCTAGCTCTGTCCCCTTGCTGTAGTATGGGGCTTGCGACTTCGCTGTTGTACGGAGGTGGTCTATCTGTTAATAGCCTCTCTATCAGATCCTCATCTGGCTCGCTATCCTCATCTTCTTCTAGAGGTTTCTTCTCTCCCGTAGCTTCTAACATTGTGAACAGTTTGTCTGCTTCTATTTTCTGCACCCTCCATTTTTTTAGCTTCTTCGTCCCATTTAGCATCCTGCACTGCTTTTACCGATCGTCTCACTCTTTCTTGGCGCCTCTTTAAACTCTTTTCGTGTGCTGCTCTAAACCATGCACTAAGGGCTTCAAACTGTGTTGGCCTCGGTAGAGGTCTCGTTGCGAGCATTACCGCTTTCAGTTGATTCAAAACTTCTAGCTTAAACGTTCCGTATCTCGGAAACATCAGTTCCTTATTCCCTTCCGTTAGCTTATTCCACTCGGAGATCCATAATATCGAGTGTAAGCCTACATTTACTGCCATATGATAAGCTGGTGTGCCTTCTGGTGGAGCTTCTTCTCCTGCATACAAATTTCTTCTATCCCTCTTAAAGATCGCCCTTAAACGCTTAAAACACTTCATTTTCGATACTCTACGCTTTTGTCTTATTAATTCTCTTCCTTGTTTACGTCCCGATGACAACCAACCAATCCCTACGCGGCTCTCGCTAATCGGCCTATCCCAGCGCGACTCTACACTGACCGACCAATCTCAGCGCGGCTCTACGCTGACGTCACTCGTTTCCTCTGCAGCAGTTCCCCTTCTTTCTCAACTCGTTTCGCGGTCTTGCATGCGTCTCATTCATACGCTGAAAAATGACTACTTCCGTCCAAGCGATCACTTTTCTCTGACTGTACGGCCACAGTCTAACTGTAATTGCTACCTCAACTGGTGAAACGTCTTTCCTCTGATGGTCAGACGCTCGCCTTAACTGATAGGTTACTTACACACAGTAAACGTACGACCAGCGTCCGTTACTCATACACTCACTCTTACGCTCCCCCTATCATCGGTCTGTCGGGCGATCAATGGTACCTCATGACCCCCTTTCAATGGTAGACAAATTACTCTGGGTGTTCGATACACCCGAACCACTCAAGCTCTCCTTGAACTTTAAGATTTTATCCGGTTGCGCGCGCTCACAACCTTCCCTCAATCACACTACAGGCATTCAACTCCGCTTGACATTACAACACAGGTACAACATAAAACACCGCAATCTTACAACGCATGACCCTTATACTCACTCTCGACCGACTCTGCTGCTTTTCTTCGACGCACTGTCAGCACCCTCTTCGGCAGGGATTCTTCTTCTGGTCGTCGATGACTAGGGACCTTGGGGTAATCTAGACCTGACCTAGGTTGTCTTCCTCAAGAAGAAAACCATCCTCTGCTACCAACTGCGGGGAATGAGATTTTGATACCCTTTTTGATCACTTAGATATTAATCTCATTCATCAATTTGGATCGATTGGTTTCTGTCATTGAGTAAAAGACAAACCCCACATAAGTCAAATCAACCCCATAAACTGACACAACTCTGAAGAACCACTTACAACTGATGAAGTTTTAAGATTTTATATAAAATCAGAGTTATAGGCATATACAATCCTCTCAGGATATAATCAACAAGTACACGATTAATATCAATTTCAGCATTTACAGATTAAAGCATAAGGTGGTTCCGTTGTCATCTAAAGAAAGAATAAACAAGTTAAGTCTGTCCCTACTCTATACTAAGTGACATCCCTACTTCGCAAGTTCCTTACCTAAAAAAGGTGTCAGCAGTTTGACTTCCAAAGAAGTTCAAACTCTCTTAGCCTCTAAAGGTAACTTAAGTTTAAGAAGCAGTACCCTCTCTGCCTACCCGTCCGCTCTCTAAGGGTCCTCGGCATACTGCTCCCTTGCGCTCTGATCTCTCTCAGCGCATCTGCTCAAGTCATCTGCACTCTTGCTTGCCCTGAGCTCTTCGATATTCCCGCTGTTCGCTCTCGCTCTTCGCTATCTTCTCCCCGGGGTGCTGTCCCTAAAATACACAATCACAGTATGGGTGGAACGCCCCGTGACGCCCACCACGTGTACATTTACACATCTTCTCATTCTTGGGTTTTTCCATTACTTCATCTCTTCGCTTCGTCCGTTAAGTTGACCCTTCTCCTCGGCGCCATCTTCGTCTTCGTGCTGGTGACTTCATTTGACATTACGTTTGACACTTTTGGAGCAAAAGTCTATCACCTCAGCAGAACTCTACTCTTTACGACTATATGCGTAACCTTTCTTGGTCCTGTGAACAGTCATTTCAAAACAAGACTCAAGTTTCATGCGTCTTCTCTCACGTTTAGGCAATAAACTTCGTCCGGCATTGTCACCTTAAATCTAACAAGAACTCGACTCCTTGGCTCGCACATTCACATCAAGGCTATTCACGACTCCTGTGAGCCCACTAAATTACATACAGCGGACTACACTCCTGCGAACTCTTGGTCAGTTAGGTTAAAATCACACATGACCTAAACCTTCTCTAACATTCTTACAAAAAGCCTTCTACACAGTATAACCTTTAGCACACTTATATATAATCGAGTTTAGCAAATCATTTGCTTATAAGTGAATACATTTTACATAGAATATAACTTTCATATTCTCATTTGTTACACAGTTATGTATGCTTTCTGCACGTTTCTCCATGTTACATTTCTCGCCGCTTTCTCCATTTAAAGTTACACATGTACATGAATTCTACCTTGCACGTTCTTCTATTCGTAAGCATTTCTACACATAACTACATTAGCCCACTATGTATACGGGCCTTCTAAAGCATATTCATGTTCAAGAGTGAATACAGTTACATTTACTATTTACTTTGGTTACATCTGTTAACTTTATGCTACAAGTGTTAACTTCACGTTACGATATACATTTCATTCCTACGTTTATACGATATGCTTGTAAATATGACTCGGATATACGTTTTATTCAAATTGCGCTCTCTCATAAATATGGGCTTTATGAATTTATAAAGTTCATAAAATCATACAAAGAATTTTCTATGCCAGGGTATGTATCAACAAGTAAACGGGTCTGATCAAATAAGGCCTAATACACAGGTAGGGATCAATATCACAATACAAAATCTATAGAATACACCACATGGCCATTGATCAACACGCATTAAAAAAACACAGAATACACATTAATCTAGTGTTTTCGACTTTTATCTAATTTCACATTCCATGAGTATTATTTTCACTTATATTTTACATTTTTATGATAATCTTATCCATTTGGTACAGACAATACAGATATATACACCAACTCACATGAATCAACACAAATCGAACATAACATGAAACAAATTGGATAGGTTATTTGAAGATCCAGCATTTACTAAATACTGTGAGTTATTTACCTTGAGTCCAAATAATGTCACTTCAATCATTGCATTACCCCTGTCGTCACATGGGGTTAAAAGACCGTTACCGTAATCACTTCTCTGTCAAGTTCAATCACATTCTTAATTCTTTACGTGCAAGGGACATTTTTTGGATATCGTAACTGAAATAAATGCTTGTAAGCAGAGAAGGTTCTCCTCTTAAATCCCCAGGAATATGCCACCGCGTTTTTGCACTCAATGCAGTCCATCCTAGGGCAATTGTCACTGGCTGGGGCCATTCGAAATGGGCATTATATACATACAGACAGATTCATCATTGAAAAATGGTCTCGCAAAGGGCCAGATTCTGAGAATCTGGCCCTTCGCGAGCGCAATTTTTGCATTTGGGATTCATCATCCCAAATGCAAAAATCGGTAATTGCGAATTCGCTAAATTGCGAGGAATTGCATTTAAGGAATCTCTATTTGAGATTCCTTAAATGCAATTCATTAACCATTTTTAAATTGCGAAATTGCAATTTCGGGCCGCTATTTACCACGAGGTCAAACCTCGTGGTAAATAGCGAAAACTTAGAAAAATGTTTTTAAATGCATTTTTCTAAGTTGCATGTTGCACACACACATGTCCTTTGGACATGTGTGTGCGCAACACCAATGTAGATTACATTTCAGGGGTGCTACAGGGTGTCCTTTGGACACCCCTGGCACCCTTGAAATCGCATCCTTATTGCGATTAGCAAATTGCTAATCGCAAATAAGGAATAACTCCCCATGCATTCCTATGGGCCTTAGGCCCATAGGAATGAATGGGGAGTTATTCCTTATTTGCGATTAGTAATTTGCTAATCGCAAATAAGGAATGTGTAGGAATCGCAATTTATTTAGCGATTCCTACATGAAGCTAGTTTTGCAAGTCCTTAATAGCGATTCCTTAATAATCGCTAGTAAGGACTCGCAAAACGGGACAATGATGAATCTAGCTGTAAGTCTCATTCTGAATGTTTGAAAGGAAGGCCGATCAGATTGCTGAAACAACAGTACTTTGACTCGCCACCATTTCAACTAATCAGAAGAGGTCCTTGTTTACTTGTGTTATGTGTAATGCCGATTCTGATTGGCTACTGGCTACAAACCAGCATTGCTCTGAGGATCCTGTTTTGCAGTCCAGGGAGAATATGATACCCCAAACACAAGTGTTGATCTCTCTCTGGGGAAGACATTTGCCTTTTGTCACATCTAAACAGAAATTGGCAGATTTTCAAACCAAATTTCACTTCCTAAATGAATTAAAAATATACATTTCAACAATTTTGCTTTATAGCTAAATGGGTGACCCTCACCTAATCACTGGTAACTGACATAGGCGATCATTATCGAGCACACCACTTCAAAGAACCATGTGTGCTTTTGCATAATTACGTGGAATTTCAGAAAAATGTCACAGAATTATGTGCAAGTACACAACATGTAAAACTGGAATTTAGCAGTGTATTTTAGCATGAACTGCGTCCTTGTATTCACTTTGCACGCGAGGATGCATTTCACTTAAAAAATTATACCAAAAAAAAGCACTGCAAACAACAGGCAATCAAAATCATGATTTGAGTTGTTTTCATTCGCTCACAGTAAATTTTTACCTCCAGTGGCACATTCGCAGTCATTTCTTACAGTAAATGGCGAGTAATTACGAGATGTGGCAGAATAGCATTATTTTGGGAGTTTTGCCTAACTGAAGTGGCACAAAATTACTGACGTAACAAACAAGCATTTGCAATGCAATGGGTCTCGCATTAGGAAAGTTTGAGCTATTGGTATTGTAAATGACACATTTTGTATTTATGTGTTGGTTTTGAAAATAGCTAAATTAATAGCGTTGTCATTTACAATGCCAATAGTTTTAACTTTCGCAAATGTGACACCTGTAGCATTTGTAATGCAATGTGTTGTAACTACGTGACTTCGATGTTTTGATATAACAAATAACAATGGCTTTTAATTTTTTTAAATAATTAATACTTAAATAAAAGTTCTTGTAATTTATAATGGCAATAGCTTAAACTTTTGTAAATAACTTGTGTGAAGATTATGTTCAGTGTATTTTATTGTGACGAAAATCCAAGAACAGAAGGGAAATATTAACATCTTTTTTAAGACATTTGTAATAAAGCTTGAAACATTGAGAGAACATATTTGAACCAGTTGTTGAATGGTTGGACAGATTGATGCTGTGGTGGCGCTGAGTGATGCTGTGGTGGCACAAGTGATGCTGTGGCGTTCAGTGATGCTGTGGTAGCGCATAGTGATGTTGTGGTGCCCCTGAGTGATGCTGTGGTGCCCCTGAGTGATGCTGTTGTTGTGCGATAGATAGAGTGAGGGCGATAGATAGCTAGAGGGAGGGCGATAGATAGCTAGAGGGAGGGCGATAGATAGCTAGAGGGAGGGGGAAAGATAGATAGAGTGAGGGCGATAGATAGATAGAGTGAGGGCGATAGATAGAGTGAGGGCGATAGATAGATAGAGTGAGGGCGATAGATAGATAAAGTGAGGGCGATAGATAGAGTGAGGGCGATAGATAGAGTGAGTGCGAGAGATAGATAGAGTGAGGGCGATAGATAGATAGAGTGAGGGTGATAGATGTGTGTGGTTGTGTGTGTGTGTGGTTGTATGTGTGTTGTGTGTGTGCGTGCGTGGTTGTATGTATGTGTGTGTGCGGTTACAGAAGGATGTATGTGGAAGAGAGCAGCAGATCAGCATATTATAAGAGAACAGGGAGTTAAAGAAGGATGCGTGTTGAAGAGATCAGCAGACCAGCACAGGAGAAGAGAACAGGGAGTTAGAGAAGGAGTTTGTTGGAAGAGAGGAACAGATCAGCACAGCAAAAGAGAGCTGGGAGTTAAAGAAGGAGGTGGGGTGGAATAGAGCAGAAGATCAGCACAGGAGAAGAAAATAGAATAAGGAGTTAGAGAAGGAGGTGTGGTGAAAGTGAGCATCAGATCAGCAGAAGTTAACAGGGAGTTAAAATGCAATGCAATATGTTTCTCAATCGGAAGGTTTAAACTAATGCTATTGTAAATGACCAATTTTATTTTAATGTTTTGTTGTGAAAAATAGTGAAATTAATTGCATTGTCATTTACAACGCTAATAGTTATAACTTTTGCAAATGTGACACCTATAGCATTTGTAATGCAATATGGGTTGTATTTATGTTACTTACATGTATTGATATTACAAACAACAATGGTTTGGAGTTGGAGGGTGGATTTGGAGGGTGTAGTTGGATGGGGGAGGGTGGATTTGGAGGGTGTAGTTGGATGGTGGAGGGTGGATTTGAATTTGGATGTAGGATTTTGATTTGGAGGGTGGAGTTGGAGGGTGGAGTTGGAGGGTGGAGTTGGAGTCTGTAGTTGTAGTTTGCGTGTGGATTTGGAGGGTGGATTTGGATTTGGAGGCTGGAGTTGCAGTGTGTGTGTGTGAGAGAGAGTGTGTGTGTGTGTGTGAAAGAGACAGTGTGTGTGTGTGTGTGTGTGTGAGAGAGAGAGGGTTTGTGTTACTATCCTTGTGGGGACTTGAGTGTGATAACACACTCACACTGTGGGGACTTGATTGCACAGTGGGGACCAGAAACCAGGTCCCGCAAGGCAATGTCTTCTAAATGACAAAGAATGACTTCAGGAACATCTGTGCCAAATTTTACAACATTTAAAAAAATTGCCTTGTGGGGACCTGTGTTTCATTAAGGGCCAGATGTAGGTGGGAGATTTTGGCCATTTACCGGCCGGTAACGGCCGAATTCGGCCGTTACCGACCGGTAAATGGCCATGGAGATGTAGGGGGTAAAAAACATGCATTTTCGGTAATTTTACCGAATCGGTAAAATTACAGAATCGTTAAAATTACCGATTCTGTATATTTTACCGAATCGGTAAATATACCGGTCGGTAAAATTACCGAAAATGCATGTTTGGTATGTAGGTGCCAATTTTAACATTGACACAGGGCTTTGAAAATCGGTATTTTACCATGCAATACAATTGCATGGTAAAATACCGATTCAGGTGTACATGCACATCTGTGCATGTACACCTGTGCCATGTGGCACACATACATGCCCTAAGGGCATGTATGTGTGCCACATGGCACACAAGCCTAAAACAGGGGTGCCAGAGGGTGTCAAAGTGACACCCCCTGCATCCTTGCAAAATTCGGTATTTACCGATTCGGTAAATACCGAATCGGTATTTGATATTGAATCCTATGGGCTTCAAGGCCCATAGGATTCGATAGCAAATACCGATTCGGTATTTACCGAATCGGTAAATACCGAATTTTAAGGATTCGGTAAAGAATCCAGATGTTGGGACCTACATCCCATTTACCGATTTTGAAATACCGAATCGGTAAGATTCGGTATTTCAAAATCGGTAAATGGGATTTACCTACATCGGGCCCTAAGTGTGTTTATATTTTTGCTCGCTCTGCCCCTGTAGACAGGTGGTGGTACTGCAGTCTTAAACACACTTTGCATTTAAACACACTTTGCTCACCAGAATCACACTCTAGAAGCAGAAAGGATAGACTTTTCAAAGTGAAAGCTGCATAGCCCTATGTTTATCCAAATATTTTTCATTCAAATCACCCTTTTCTCTATTTATTAATATAAAATGGTATTTTCATGAAGCTATTGAATTTAGACCATTTGGGTCTAAAATTGTTAGTGCTTTTATAGGATTACTGCAAGCAATTTGGGTCAGGTTTGAATCCCAGATTACTCATTATTGACATTTGATCCTTACATTCAATTAAAGAATAAAGGTGTGCTATAATGCGATACAATATGAACTGATTTGCTTGCTTTTGGCAAGTAACCTAGGGGCATCAATGGCAATTGTTACAGTTTAATGTTGCATCAAAAATGCAGAGCCTTTATATTGCTTTGCCTTTGTTTAAATATTACTATGCACCATGGAATATGCTCTTTTTGATGCTGGCTAGATGAGTGAGAGAACAGCGTTGTTTTGTGGTAAAGGCTACATTCTCTCAGGAAGCTAACTGAAGCAATGTTATGTCCACCTTGCAGTAGTCTCAAAGCACTTTGGATGATATACATAGAATGAGACAATTAGTGAGGTTGTGAACCATGGCTTTTGGAACAAAAGTAGGATTGGGGTTCATTTTGGGCCTCCTATGTCTGCAGCTCAGCAGACAAAAGTTCATAATTAATGCAAAAAAGGAATATAGGGTCAATAGAAGAGCAAGCAGGAGCACGGAATAACGAACGGTGCACAAATAGAAAAGAGAAAGAAGGAAGGAATATTGAATGGAAGAGTGAGTGAGTAAAAGGATGAGTGGGTGGGTAGATGGACGAGTGGGTGAAAGGATGAGAAAAAGGATAGGTCGATGGACAGGATGGCAGAATAAGAGGATGATGGATGAATGGATGGGTGAGTAAATGAATAGGTGGATGGATAGGTGAAACGGTTGCAAAGTAAAGGGATGGATGGATGGACGGATGGATAGTCTGATGGACAGGTAAATGATGGGACAGTAAAGGGACGGAAGGGTGTGCGAACAAATTAAAGAATGGATGGCAGAGTAGTTGGATGTGTGAATGGGTGATTGATAGCAGAATGGAGGGGTGGATGGCAGACTGTATTAATGGCAGAGTGATCGGATGGATTATAATGGATGGATGGCAGAGTAGATGGATGGATGTAGATTAAATTATGGATGAAATAATGAATGGATGACTGAATGCAAAGGTGAAATGGTGGATATCAGTGAGTGAATGGAAGGGTGAAAATGTGATTTAAATGAATCGATGCTTCAATGGAAAAGAATAGTTTATGCACACAGTTGTCTCCTGCACATTACTTTGTGTCTAAATTTATTGTATGCATTGGTTTCATGCACATACTGCCTTTATGCACATGTTCGCTGATGCACACACTGGTTTCTTTCATGGCTGTGCGCTGCCATAAGCACACTTTTTTTTATAGGCCCACTGTTTTCTCGCACAAAAGTCGTTTATGTACACTTCGTTCAGGCTCACAATTGTTTGATGAGAGCACCTGTTTAGTGGTCACTGTTCATACACAAGCACTTCATATTAGAGAACAATTTTCTTTGTCCCATTCACAGGCCTGGAGCAAACACAACTTTCATCTACAAGCTGCTTTCATATACATGCTCCTTTCATGCACTCACCGTGAGCTGTACTTAAAAATGACTGGATACCCAGGGAAAATAAACGTGTATCCAATCGTAAAAATCACGTATATGTATTTATTAAAGCCTTTGTGGGGCCCGCAGCGGGTGATATTTCATAAATGAAAGCATTATTAACAATGGCTTCAACAGCTTCAGCAGATGTGCTTCTAAGATGAATTGTTGTGTGTACGCCATGAGTTTACTCCTGAATACAGAATATTTTAAGAACACATGCCTTCCTAAGTGTAAACTTTACATCTGTGACTGAGAGCCACCTCCTCGTACAAACGCACTGAGCACACTGGACTTTTAGAACGGAGAATGCAAGAAGAAAGGGGCTAATGAGAAGAAGCCTCTGAGGCTCAAAGAATGCGTGCGTACTAAAAGAAAGATATAAAATAAGTATCCTCGCTTCTTGTGTCAAAAGACAGGAATGAAAGGCAGACAGCTTGAGAATTTAGACTGCTCGGGAAGGTTTCAGCTATGCAAACACTGCTGGGGGCGTGGGTTGAAAGAGGCCTGACGGAGCCGGGGAGGTCAATGTCTTTGTAATGCAGTGCTGAGGGAAGCTCTCCTTCACACCTCTTTCCCAGCCAAGAGCATGACAATAGAGGCTCTCTTGCGCTGCAGGGTCCACACCCAGCACACCTTCAGGGGGGGGGGGGGGAGGGCTGACAAGGTGAACGGGCAGTGAATGGGCTCTTCCCGAAGGAGGAAAGAAAAAATCTGCAAAGGCAAAGTACCTGTGGCCATCACCAATGACACGTTCCCTGATGTTATCCTGCTAGGAGTAAACTAGCTCAGTGGGTTAAAATGCCTGCTGCAGAGATATGTTTGTAAGCTTCTAGTCATGTGATAGAATCCTTCCAAAACTGAGTTGTGAGTTTGGTAAAACGTATCAGCGGGTTACTGTGTCTTCTGCAGAGATATGTGTCAGGTAATGGGCTTTAGTAGCTCTGCGGGTTAATACAAGTGTTGCAGTGATGTATCTGTGTGTGGGGATGTAAATTGCAGTCACAGGATTGAAACATGACAAGGATGCTAAGGGTTAAGCGCCTTCCTCGGAGACTGGGGCCGAGTCTGCTTGTCACAAACTCAGTTTGTTAATGCGTATTTGTAGATTTACTTATAATCCGCAAGTCAAAGTGTTAGGCCCCGCTTAGATGGCTTAAAGTGTTAATGTGCCTTCTGCAGAGATGTGTGTGCAACACTTGTCGCGGGCTTGAATCCTAGGAAAGCTAAATTGGTTAACATCCGTGCGGCACTAATCCGTGTTTACTCTGGAGTGGAACATGAGCATTGTGCCCTTCTGAGTTGGGAAGAATAAATATTATTGACTATCATGATTGTACGTTTGTTAGTGATGCAAAGCGCCTAGTGAGCAGTGATATTTGTAAAACAAATCTGGTTTTAGCGCGAACAGAAGCCAGCAATCACCAACATATGATGGAACCAAGACTTCGGCGCTGAAGTTGAAAAAGAAAAAAAAAGCGTCCAGGAAGGATTCCTTTGAAGTGGCCGTGAAAGTGAAAGCAATTAGAGGGGAGGAGAATTGAGGCCAGCACGCACTATGCTCGCTGGGGAAGCCTGTGGGAGGGAGGCTGATGGCTTTGATGTGGGGAAATGCGCGTGCTTGTGTTCACGTGAACTGTTGGAAATCCGCCTGATGGTTTGAGAACTTTTTTGCCTCCTATAATTCTCGACTATCCATTCCTTGCAGAATGGGATAGGCGAGACCTAAAAACTTCGCCCGAGCCTAGCCACAACCAGAATTTCAGTATCCTCATTAGTCTCTCAATAGAAATACTAGTGATTGAGTGCTTAGCGGTTGATAGAAATGGCAAAGCCTGTTCGGACCTGACAACATGCTCAGCTGTTGCCTCACACTGCTTCCTTAGTCAGAAATAAGACTCAGTCTATAAAACCAGAATATAAGATGCATTTTAATTCCCTTGCTATTTCTATCGCCAACCGACAGAACACCTCTCACTCCCAATTAGAAGCATCATCAAAGTATTGTCCCAACTTCTGAAACATGAACCAACAAATCCTTACATGGTAGGTATCTTTGATTGACAGTTATGATTTCATTATTATGCCTAATGAGCAAGGCAATAGCCCGAACTGATTTAAACCACCTTGGCTGAAATATATATCTTCTGGTGATTCTAGAAGACACTTTCATACATGTTGAACAAGCTCCTGACTCTTGCCCCGCACAGTGATGGTCCATGTGTGCGATTAACACTCTATTCACCCTCTCTGTTACCTAGGTCACCATAAAAGCAATGAGACAGGCAAAACGAGAAGCTCTTCTTAAACAGCCCCTCTAAAATTCCAGAAACATAATCCACGAACTGCAACTCATAATGTTCAAATTTCAAAGACAAGAGAGGCACTCTATAATGCTACTCAAGGACTCCTCTCCATGCAAACTTTATTCTTTATCTGATGGTCTCAAGTGTGGGGAATCGTGGAAAAAATGGATATGACTATTTGACTCATACCTTATCACAATTTGTGTTGAGAAATGTTCACCTGCCAGGAAACAAGAGTTGCATACCTTAGGCATTGAGGGTCATTACATTTATGATAGTCTAGGCCCAGTGGCCACTGGTAATGGTGATGGAGAACCCAGGAATATATACAAAATGTAATTGCTTATGTTAGAGAAACACCTTGGTATTCGTATAAATGTGGTTATGGAAAAGCACAAGTTTTTCATGAGAATTCAACCCAAAGATGAAAGAGTAGGAAACTATGTGGCCTCATTGAGAACTCTCACCAAATGTGTGAATTTGCAGACTTAGCTGATTCAAGTATCAGAGATCAGTTTGTACTCTGCACTACTGCTTTAAGAGTGCAGGAGAAACTGGTAGCAAAAGACTACCTCCCTAAGGGATGCATTAGCTATTGTAGAGGGTATAGAGCACACAACGTAATGGGTCAGAGAAATGCGTGATACTTCTTCCCCCACTGTTAACTGGGATAGGTATGGAATGCAAGACGATTTTAATGGACAGAGAGATACAAAGGCGGAATGTTACAAATGTAGCAGTCTAAACCATTTATCAAATAGTCCCAACCGTTTTGCTGGAAAAGCTAACCGTATAAATTGTGGGAGAAGGGTGCATTTTGCCAGAGTTTGCAAAAACACTAACGTGTGAAATGTGGTAATGCCTCCAGAAACAACCAGTGATACACAACCAAATGATGGACATAAAGCTGAATAAATCATACATTCACATCCAGTCAAAAGATCTGGGTTAAATCCATCGGTCTTCTGCTCACTGTGCCACTCCAGCATGCAATCTTTCATATCACCACCAGTGATGATATAAAACAAGTTGGGGGGCAAGTTGATGTTGTGTGTGAAACTGGTGGGGAAATTGATGGTGGTTCTATTATTATGCCTATATGTGACACGGTGATAGGAGTTAAAGTTGTGCCAGTTTTGGCTGATTCTGGATCACCGTTCATGTTAGTCACAGACAAGAACTGGGACCAGATTTTCAGGAAGGAAAAAATTACGGTGCTGCAGCCTAATAGACGTCTGGAGGGTTATGGTGGTTAAAAAAATGATCTATATGGTTACACAGTCCTGACCATCAAATTCAAGGCGAGGGAGACGATTGGCAAACTCTGAAGCATTTAAAGAGGTGTTAAAGAGTCTAATCAGAGGATTAAAACACAAGATCATCTTGAACACCATTACCTCACCTCATGTTAAAACCCTTACAGGAATAATTAGAAAGGTTGTTGCGCATGGGGGTGATTAAACAGATGAAGCATCAGAGTGGCTAGCTCTGGTGATATTAGCCGTAAAGGACAACAGCACTTAAATAAGATTGAGTATGGACCTGAGGGGGCTCAACTAGTGTATTTGGGTAGACCGCCAGCCCTTACCAAATGTAAAGAGGGACTTGGCAATGTTAGGGCTGGTGAAAGCATTCAATGTCATGGACCTTTGGGCTGCTTACCATCAAATGCTCCTTTACTACGATTCAAGGGCACTTACCTCTTTTGCCACCCTCTAGGTGCATATTTGTTTGTGAGAATGGTTTTTGGTCCTACCTCGGCTGCTGCTTGCATTTAATGTTTGATGAAAGAGTTTCTTAAGGGTGTGGCGTCTGTCATGTTTTTGCAGGATAACATCTTGGTTTATAGATGGGTGAAAAAGAGCCATGATACCACATTAAGGGAGGTGCTGGGTAGATCTAAGAACAGTGGACTTAGTCTTAAGAGGGAAAATTGTAAGTTCAGGGTTGGTACGGTTTCCTTTCTAGGCCACATGATCTCAGGCTATGGTTTCCATCCCAAGCTTGAACTGGCAAATGCGATATCATCAGTGCCGACGCCGAGTGACAAAGTCAAAGTGAGATCCTTCCTTGGTCTTGCAGAATACTATTTTAAATGTATTCCGAATTTTGCATGTGTGCTGCAGCTTTTGAGGTTACTTCTTAAGAAAAGGGCAATTTATGAATGGACTCCCAACGGTAAGGAGGCTTTCTCAATAGTCAAAAGTAAAATAATGGAAATGCTATATTTGGGACATTTTGATACCAGGAAGAAGACTGTCCTCACCACTGATGCTAGCATGAAAGAGTTAGGGGCCATTCTCTGACAACTGATTGACAATGAGGGGAGGGGAGTGGCTTTTGCCTCAAAGTCACTTAAGGAGGTTGAGGAGTCTTATTCTGTAATTGAGAGGGAGGTGTTAGCCTATGTGAGGGTGGTAAACCATTTAAAATTCTTTTGTGGGGTCTACCAAATATTGTGAGGACAGATCATATTCCTTAGGTTAAAATGTACCGCATGTAGGCAGGTAGAGAATATATCTCCCGGCATCAAGTGATGGGGTCTTATGAAGTTTAATTTTCAAGTGGAATATCTACCAGGGGAGAAGAATGTGCCTGTAGACTGTTTATCCAGATTAACCATTATGAGTGCTGATACCATTGAGGTTGAGTCATCTGTACTGTGGATAAAAGAGTCAGCTTTAAGTAATTGAATTTGAATTTAAAATTACTTTTAAAGCGCACGTTCGCCAGCGGCTTCATGGCGCTACAACAAACAGAAACAGGGTGGGCAAGCCCCTACATGATAAATAATTCAGATTATGGGGGGAGTAGTTTAATTAAAGGCTTTAGAAAACAAAAGGGTCTTGAGTTGCTTTCTGAACTGGGGATAAAGAGTCAGGGTCCTAAGCTCAAGGGGGAGGAAATTCCAGAGGAAAGGGGCAAGGGTCGCAAATTTCGAACCGCCCCATTTCTTCCTCCGAAAACGTGGGACCGTAAGGAGGGACTGGGTGGATGAACGGAGGTCTCTAGTAGGGATGTAGGAGGTAATCTCAGAAGAGATGAAAGCTGGAGCCGTGCCCAGTCTCGCTTGAAAAGTGATGGAAGCTAGCTTGAACTGGACACGCTCGCGAACGGGGAGCCAGTGTAAAGATTTAAGGAGGGGGGTGACATGGTGAAATTTGGGTAATTTGAACACCAGGCGGGCCGCCTGGTTTTGGACCTGTTGCAACCGCCTAAGACTATATGCAGGTATACTAGCATACAGGGCGTTGCCGTAATCCAGGCGGGAGATGACCATCGCCAAGGTGATCAGTTTAAGGGCTTGAAAAGAAAAGAAACGGGACACCTTGCGTATAGTACGCAGTGAGAGAAAGGCAGAGGACACCACGGAACTAACCTGGGAGTGAAGAGTGAGTTGTGGATTGAGCTTGATACCTAAAGTTTTTACTGAGGAAGAAGGGACAGGTGGGGAACCGAGAGAAGGGGGCCAGAACAAAGAAGACCAGGGGCTGGATGAACCACCTGTTAACACCAGTTCGGTCTTATCTGGGTTAAGTTTTAGATGGTTGTGGTTCATCCCGTCACGAATATGGGTCATAGTAGATTGGAAATTAGAAATAGAAGACAAAGAGGAAGAGAGATCAAAAACAAGTTGGAGGTCGTCAGCATAGTTATATACTGGGACCTCCATCTGCTGAAGAGAGAAGATGAGCGGGGCAATGTAAAGATTGAATAAGAGGGGAGAAAGAGAAGAGCCCTGAGGAACCCCGCACTGAACTTTCCGGAAATCTGCGGTAAAATCACCCAGGCGAACAGCCTGGGTGCGGTCCCTCAGGAAGGAGGATAACCAGACCAGTGCAGTACCTCCGATCCCCGCCGCCCTGACACGGGAGAGTAAGATGGTATGGTCAACCGTGTCAAAGGCGGCTGAGAGATCGAGCAGTACCAAGGCCTGGGTCTTATTGGTATCCATTCCCTCCCTGAGGTTGTCAAGGACCGAGAGTACCACAGACTCCGTAGAGTGTGCGGGGCGAAAACCAGCCTGGCGGGGGGCTAAGACCCCATGCATCTCCACAAAAGTGCTCAGGGTGCGAGTAACGTGGCGCTCGAGCACCTTTGCTAAAAATGGCAAAAGGGAGATGGGGCGGTAGTTTGCTGGGACCGAGGGGTCCGCACCAGGTTTCTTGAGAATGGGAACGATGATAGCAGTTTTCATAGGGGTGGGCACCACACCCTGGGAAAGTGAACTGTTGAGGAGGTGAAGAGGGGGATCAGAGCATGAGGAAAAAATGTGACGGAGAATGTGGGAGGGACAGGGATCAAGAGGGGAGCCAGATTTGACCAAGGGAATTATTGAAATGAGACATTCCTTAGTCAGCGGAGAAAAAGTGTCAAGATGACCCTTAGGGGGAGGACATCGAGGGTCCACGAACGTAGGAGAAGGAGGGGGAATGTTGGCCTTGATAATAGAAATTTTCTGAATAAAAAAATTATTAAGGGAGTGACAGAGTTCAGGTGAGGGAGTGGGTTTCAATGTAGCTCTGTCAGAGAATGCCAAGTTGTTAACAATCGAAAAAATTACTTTCGATTGATTCTCTGCGGCGAGGATTTTGGAGGAGAAATAAGCTGTTTTAGCCCCTAAGATGGCCTGCTTATACTGGGCTAAGGTGTTGATAAACTCCAGTCTTAGTAGGGGACAGTAATTTCTCCTCCAGGCACGCTCAGATCTGCGTACCGCTAATTTGGCAGTCTTAAGATCCTCATTAAACCACAGGTTGGCATCCTTCTCCCGCTTAGATGTGACCCGCTTGAGTGGGGCAATAGAGTCACACCCAGAAGTGAGCCACTGGTTGATGTAGGCGGCTTAGGAGAGGGTGGATAACCCCTGTAGTGAGGGGCAGGAGGTCATAAGTGAGTCGGAGAGGTTGTCTAGATCTACTCGTCCCCAAGCCCGGACCCACACGTTCTTAGGAAGTGGAGGTTTGATCGGGGGATATATAGGAAGGGTAAAAGAAATCAAATGATGATCCGACCAGGAACAGGGTAAAATAGAGACAGAGTTTACAGGGCAGTTCAAAGACCAGATCTGGTCAAGCACATGTCCTTTAACATGGGTGGGCAATTGGAAGTGCCCAGAGAACAAGGAAGAAAACAAGTATTGAACTATGTTGTGCAGGGTTTGCCTATTATGGGTTCTGTATTGGATGATACCAGATCATACTTGTAGGTCAGGAGTGAATTGAACATTATTGAAGGTGAACTGAACTGTTCCTGGCGATGGGTTAGTACCTCCAAAAGGACTTTGGGACATAGTGTCAATCTAGCCAATGAGGAGCACTTGGGTAGGAATCTTACCAAGTCCAGACTAAAGGAATGTTATTGGTGGCCTGGTCTGGATAAATAAGTTGAGGGAGTTTTGAGAGACCGTGTGAAGTGTGCTGAGAACGGCAAGTCCAAGATCACCAGGATGGCTCCTGTGGAGGTGCCCCATGAGCCCTGGTTTAAGTTGGATTTGGATTTAGTAGGGCCATTTGAATTGTTACCGCCTGTTGAAAGATACTTGTACTGGTGGACTTCACCTCTCAATGGGTCACAGCAAGTTGTGTGGGGTCAATTACCAATAAGTGTGTTTTGGACTTCTTGAAGGATGTGTTTACGTGTGGGGGGATTCCTAAGACCATAGTCATGGACAATGGTGTCCAATTTGTCTCACAGGAGATGACATTTTTTCGTAATGATTTGTCTATTTTTAGTTTATGAACTGCCTTAAATGCAACCCAAGTCAATGGTTTGGTAGACACAATTAATCCGTTGGTGAGAGTGAGTGCTCAAATTGCCTTGAACTACAGAATCTCTCTTAGGCAGGTACTGCGAGAAAAGCTATGGGCACATCGCAATGTGCCTAATAGTGACACGAAAATCTCTCCATTTTAATTTCTTAAGGAAAGAGTAACAGGGTCCAAGCTCAATCCTATGTGGTTGGATATGAAGAGTGAGGGGAAATATGTAGATCTGGATAAAATAAGAGCCTATCAAAAAAAGTACACAATATGTTTTGACAACAAATGGGAAGTGGGGAGTTGGTGTATGTCAAGAGACCTGGCTGAACTCTTAAGTGTGAATCCAAGTACATGGGTACCAATGCAATCCAAGAGGTCAGGAGGGATGTTGTGGTTTTGACTGATAGTGAGGTATGTAGAATGTCAAACAAGGTTAGCAAGATACCATTCCAATGGCATGGGCTTTGGAAATACTTGTGGAGATTAAATGCAAGGAACAGGTGAATGGAACTTCCAGAGAAGGGTTCTACCAAGAAGGATACCAACACACTTTAAGAATTGTTCCTTATTAGTTTAAGCTGCATTTGGCTGGTTGCCAAGTTATAAAGGGAACTGTGTGCCCCAAAGCCTGTTATTTTAGATTAGTGACCTATGTATTATTAGCAATTGCTGTTTCTCTTATGTTCCTCATTGTAAGTAGCTGGCAACTTTTGTATAATAATGTTTGTTCATTTGTTCTTCTTTTCTTTTGTATTTATGCTATGTCATGGGCACGCTGTTTTATGCATGTTCATTGTTCTTTAAAGATTATTGAGGGGGAAGGTGTGTTTGTAACTTATGGTCACTGTTCCTTTAATGCTCTGGAAGGAATCATGACATAATGTTGGAATGTTGGGGTATCCTGGGGAACTGGGACTGTTGGGATGGAAATTGAGCTGCTTTCCCTCAGGTGCCCTATGAGACCTTTTACTTGTAACTTGATTTTTTTTCTCCAAAATGTAAAAGTCTTTCCATATTGTTTACAAATACAACAGTTTTTTTGGATAAAAAAATCCTGTTCCTTGCCACTTCTCGCTCTTTACTGGCAATCATTCATTGCCGCCTGCGCTATTGCATCTTCATCGCCATTGTTATAAAGATTCCTACACTATATGTCTTCCTAGGCCTTTATTGGCATCCACCCAGGTTAAAGTGCAACAGCATAAAAGCCATGTCTTGTGCAGGCTCCCTTTGCATCTCAACTATCCCAGTTCCAAGGGATAACCCAACATTACAAAACTATGTCATGATTTCTTCGAGAGCATTAAAGGGACAGTGTACATAATGCACAACACACTCAACCCATTCCTAAACAACTAAAAAAAACATCTCAATTCAATTGCCTGCTGTCCCACTTCCAGGAATAGGGCAGCATCGGTCCATCCATACCCAATGAGCTCAAATCTCCATCCAATCCTCTCAAATCACGTGTCACAATCTGACCATTTGAACAGAGCACCAGTATACAAATCCAACTAATGCCTGACAAGCCCCCTTTTGCCCCCAATACACGTATAACCACCCAAACCAGAGCTAAAGTCTGCACATCATAGTTACCTCATTCATAACCAGCAACTGTCAATTGAGCCTCCTTTTGGAAATGGAAACAAATCTAACTTTCTGCTTATGAAACTAGTATAACCTCTCAACAAATGCAACCTAGATTGTCTCAGACTTATAGAAACTGGAATCAATTCTGATGCATAATCCATAGTAAACTCCCTACTGCATGCATCATATTTAACCATTCGCTTGGAATTCAAAAACAACGTTATTTGAGTTGCTAAGATACAATTTTTTTCTCTCCTGAAAACAGAAATGTGCACATAAGTTTTCCATTTTTGAATGCCACAAGTGCAAGTAAAAATGTCTCACCTACATCAAGAAGAGTAAACATTACTTACCACAAACCAAAGAAACGCAACTGTTTGTTGAACAATATATCAACCACTACACCAGAAAAGCAGTTTTAATCTGACAATTAAACCTTCCTTGGATACTTTAACTGAGTAAACTATACTTTCTCATTACTCCTAGTTCCAATGACCTTAAGGCATATTGCATTGAGCATTCATAAGTGAAAACTTCCCAATGATACTTGCTCAAGCTGCTCATCACCAACAACTGTAGCTTTGCTCACAAGGACCCATTTAAATTTTCCATCCTTATTATCCCCATCACCCATTACCGCACCGTGAATGTGAAGGGCATTATTTACCATAAAAGGATAATTAGCAAGGATCAAAAAGGCATTCACATAAACAAGCTCTACAGCTAAGCTTACTCGTGCTTTGTCTCAGGTGAGCCAGGCAGGAACAGACATGACTTCAACCCTTCAGACCACAGAGCTACGACAGCCATCATGGATTTATTGTCAACTCAAACAAGCACTGGCGTTGCCAATAGGTCTCGCAGTAGGAAAGTTGGAGCTATTGGTTTTGTAAATGACATTTTATATTTATATATTGTTATTGACAATGCCAATACCGATATATAAATATAAAATGTAATTTACAAAACCAATAGCTCAAACTTTCCAAATGCGAAACCTATTGGTAACGCCAGTGCTTGTTTTAACCCTGATTAAAATGATGAACGAGCTCTGCTGAGCAGCGGTGTCTGCCCTGATCAGCTTGCCACTACATGTTACTCAGCCGCATCAGATTACACCAGCAGGCTGCAGCCGCCACGGAGCCACCACGAACACCAGCCGGACGCCCAAGTGATGCCGCTGCCCTGGTGCATCGAAAACCGGCGGCATTAGTATAGTCACCGCACTTGTGGAAAAAGTCATTGCGGAAAAGGGATTCACTTCCGGGAAATAAACTGTGCTACGGCAAAGGAAGTAAAAAGCTGCACTTGGAGATAGTTTTGTAGCATGCCCTGCATGGTCAATTAGCTATCACAAATCGGGGAACTAAATTACTTATATAGTTTTGTTGATTCAATACTTTCTCACAACCCACATAAATCATCGTTGAAGAGCAGGCTGCGCTGACGCTCTGCCAAGCTTGTTGAAGCAAACTGCGTAGAAGCAAATGACTACACCCAGAACAAGAGCAAGGCGTCCCCGGGGAGGGGGGAGGGCGGCGGAAGGAGGCTGGCGGGGGGGAGGGGGCGAGAGGCAAGAAGGATGGATGAAAGAAGGGAGTGGTTAAGGGAGAGTGATTAGAGAACAAAGAGAGAGAAGGCAAGGGGGAGGGGGAGCGGTGACAGAGGCCAGTCGGGTAATGGAATTAGAGGAGGGTGAGGTGGTTTGAAGGGGTGGGATGGGGGATGGGGGGAGGGGGGCGGGTGGAGAGAGTAGGAGAGAAAGGAGTCGGTGAAAGAGGTGCATTTGGAGACAGAGGGGATGGTACGAAGCAGGGGAGTAACCGAAGCCCCTTCAAGTAAGGCTGTGTGCCAGGAGAGAGAGGGGAGGTGCTGGAGCTGGGGAACAGATGGCCGTGTGCGAAGCGCTTGGAGAGTGTATGCTGGCAAATGGTGGGGGGGGGCGGGAATGCGAGCGAGCGGATGCAGGCGGATTAGGGAGAGATGCGCGTGCTTGTGTGGTCACGTGACCCGCTTTTGTAGTCACGCGACTCACATGACTCACATGCAGCTGTGTGCTACTGAATACCACAACACAACACAAACAGTAAATATATAACTCAATAAAGTACACAATAAAAGTTGAACTTACAACGGAATCCTCCTTGGCCAATTTTATATTATTGACTATTATGACTGTTGACATGTGCACGTTGGCGTTGTGCAACTGTGCACCACTCTAAGTATAAGTGAGTATAAACTCCAGTACAACAGCTTGCTCAATTCATGAAAGCAGTTCCCCAGATGAAAGTCGCCAGACAAAGCAAGTGGCGTTTGGGAGTGTTTTAACAATGAGTGTGTTCAGGCAGCACCTCGCCACCTTTCCCTCCATACCTCTGAAGTTCTGAAGGGTGCAGCGTTGTAGCTATAAGCAGGGCCACTGGAATTATTCGATTCTGCGGCAGTGCCTTTTCCTGCATAATTATGGATTTGCCAAATTTGTACCACAATCCATCATCTGCTGCGTAGTCTGCAGATATTAACCCAAAAGAAACATCCAGCTTAAACAGTTAAAAAATATGGTGATGTGTTCGTGGACCGTGGAAGGCCGTTAAATGGTCGTCTTTCAGTTACTAATTGCAGTGGCTCTGGCTATAAACTACCTCATAACTTCAGTCATCAGAGAGGTTGAGGACACAGCTCAGGCATGCCTGGGGGCAGGCTCAGCCCGTCAGACATGCACAGGTCAGGTTGTGTTTAGAAAGGTGATACACAGCGCTCTGGTGGAGAGGTGGGGGTTAAAAGCCCAGTCCGCAGTGCATACGCACTCTGTCAGCACTCCAACCCCTATACCAGGCTCTGTGTCATAGTAAGCATGTGGTTGACAGCACAGGGATTAGCACTCTGTCACACTATTGAAAGATGAGAGCCCGTCACGTTGTGGCAGTTAGATCAACAAGCTGGTGAGAGCGGCTGCTGTATCCTCGGTGTGGTGTGGCTTGGGAGGCGGCGGCTGGGGTCACACACAAACCTGGGAGTGCCGACCCGGCTCTTGGCCTTCACTCTGAGTGCCTGACCCCGGAAACTCCACCGGTTTGCTGGCGACTGGGGATGTGATGACTGGCTCGCCCTGGTGATCTGGATCTGCTGCCGCCCTGCATTGGGTGGAACATGCGGAGTGCCGATAGCTCTCTGCGGCAGACAACATGAGGCCCGGGTGAATCAGGAGCGTGGTGCATCGGCCGGGCCTGATTAGAGGAGACTGCCTGCAAGAGCCACAAGCTGGTGAGAGCGGCTGCTGAATCCTCCGTGTGGTGTGGGAGGAGTGCTGTTGCGGGGAGAGAGAGGGGAGGTGCTGGTGTGGGAGGGGGGAGGTGCTGGTGTGGGAGGAGTGCTGCTAGGGCAAGGCTGTGTTGTGGGAGGAGTGCTGTTGCGGGGAGAGAGAGGGGAGGTGCTGGTGTGGGAGGGGGGAGGTGCTGGTGTGGGAGGAGTGCTGCTAGGGCAAGGCTGTGTTTGCGGGGAGAGAGAGGGGAGGTGCTGGTGTGGGAGGGGGGAGGTGCTGGTGTGGGAGGAGTGCTGCTAGGGGAGGGGAAGCCTG
Source organism: Lissotriton vulgaris (assembly GCF_964263255.1). Lineage (NCBI taxonomy): Eukaryota > Metazoa > Chordata > Amphibia > Caudata > Salamandridae > Lissotriton > Lissotriton vulgaris. Next base: position 1,907,057,017 of record NC_141685.1, on the reverse strand, counting down.
ATGCCGGATGGGGGCGGGAGAGCCTGGGAATGCGAGAGGCTGGGCTGGGCTTGCATGCGATGCGCGTGCATGTTCACGTGAACTTCATGAAAACCGCGGGGCTGAAAGCCCTTTGGTTTGAAGATGTTTTCGCCACATGAATTCTCGCTCCGCTCGATGCGCTTGCGCACATCGATAGGTTGCGAGACCTAAAAACGGCAGAAAGGGAATCACTCCTCTCCACGGACTTCGGCAGAACTCCGCAAAGAAATAGAGGCCATCAGGGTCTTAGAAAGAAGAGGGCTTCAACGTCCAAACAAACAGGCTTTTACAAAGTCAATAGGCCTGCTGTTGGATGTCACTCCTTTGCACCTGTCAATATTTGTTAGAAATGGGGTTTCTGGGTGGCTCGGGTATGCAACTAAGGCAAACAGAACCCATCACTCTAGTCAGGGTAAGTTAGTTTCACACCCAAGAAAACACCTTCTCTCTCCCTCGGTAGCTTGACAGAGCAGTCAGGCTTATCCCAGAGGCAATGTGTAAACACACACACACCACTGACACAATAAATACACCACAAAAGAGACTCCACACAATATTATATAAAAGATATCTCATATCTTGTATATAATACATAGACGAAAATCCCATAAACCAATAATCACTTTGTCAACTAGGCAATTGTCATAAAACCACAGGTAGGCTATAAAGTAAAGACATATATGGTTGTACACGTCATGAAAGCACCTTCCCTGTACAGATAAATCGATCCCCTGATATGAGACCCATTATTCTGTTAACACAAGACATAAAACAATATACATCTTCACATCAAGGCATAAAATGTAGGTGAATGTAATAAATCACATGAATCATCACCTATGTGCGAGAAAGCAAGGCAGGCTGTGAAAAAGGCACATGAATCACAGTATTATCCTACAACACATAACAGCCGCAGAGGGACCTTTGCCTCTATTAGGCTCATTAAAATAAAGGCTCAGTGACGATCAAACAGACACAGACCGTAGGCCACAGAAACACCAGCGGGCCTACTGCAAATATTGTGGTAGTTTGCAGCAGATTCATGAAATGCAGCAACCTGCCTACCGGGGGCGGGGCCTCCATCGAGTACTCACCCCGGGATTGCCACCAATGAATCCAAGTGCCCCCAAGGTATGTGTTCCTCCCATTAGGTATGTGCTAGCAAAGGGGCGGTCTGCTTTGGGACCACATGGGAGTCCCTGACATCCACTTTCACCGGCAACTGCCCGCAAACCTGTGGCACATCTGCCAGCAATGTCGAGTAGCCTGGCCCCTGGTGCAGAGGAATTTACTGGCCCGAGCCCTCACAGTACTCCTGGTAGCACTACACCGCCGGCAGGCCTCCATCCCCAGCCCCACCCACAGTGAGACAACAGCAGAGCTCCTCTGCTTTCTTCCCAGGGTGCAGATGGACTGAGGTGGCCCGCAGTGGAATCTTTCTTTGGGGACAGGACTCTGCCAACTGCTGACCTTAGCGGTGGTCCTTCGGCCCTGTTCTTGCCACTCCCGGGGTTTCCTTTCGCGGCTGCAGTGGGCTGAATTTTCACCAGGCGATAGTTGAAGTTTACACACTTCCGCTTCAGCGGTCACCCATCAACACAGAGGGGGGTGCTCTCAGAAATTACCTGGCCCTGTCGTTGTTGACGAGTAGGACTCTTTCCTTGGTCTCCACATGGCAAACTCTGGAGCAGTTGCTGCCAGGGAGAGTGAGAGCCGTTCCTCAACTACAAACTCTCCCCTCCTGCTTCTCTAAACACAAAGGACAGTGCAGCACTCGACACATGCTGAGGGTAAACCACAAAGAGCTCATCATGCACTGTATTAGAGTGCTCCTTCTTGAAAGGGGAGGCACTCTCTGCACGCTTATTTTGTAAAAAGGTATAAGAACAGTCCGATCCTTCTCCTGCTCCAGACAGGAGCAGCAACTGCAGGCTGACCCACCCCACACACAGCAAAGGCAGAACTCCTCACATAGCTCTCCCAGCTCTCCTTCCAGACAGGTCCCTTTTAGATCCAGTAAGGATCTGGTGAAGTCTTTTATCTCACTGAACTTCCAACAGGAGGCAAGCACACACAGGCTCTTGGAGATCTTCTCTAGCAGGATACCACAGCAGGGCAAAAAGAGTCAGTCCTTTTCAGCTGCCCACAGATAGAAGCAGCAACTGCAGGCCAACCCACCCCTCACACAGAAAAGGCAGTTATCCTCACACAGCTCTTCCGCTCTTCTTCTTGGTAGGGTCCTCTTGTTTCCAGAAGTGATCTAAAGTCCTGGAGTGTTAGGTCCAATACTAATACCCCAATTCCTCATTGTAGTCTTTGCTATATAGTTCCTGGGCTCAGTACAAACCCGTTCTGTCCTCCCTGGTCCAGGTTGACCACAGCATTGGCGGAGACAGCATTGTGCAAAGGAGACACAGCCTGTTCAAGTGCTAGTGAAAACTCCTCCCACAAGTCTAAATGCAGAATGGCCTATTCAGCATGTCTATGAGTCACTCAGGAAAGGCAGGACACACCTCAGCCCCCTTGTGAGAGCCTAGAGTGAATGCACATCCCCAGTTCCTGTCAGACAGTGAAAACACAAACAGACGGAGTCACACAGAATGGGAAAGCAAGATAAAGGCCCACTTTCTAAGAGTTGCATTTTCAAACACACTATTTAAAAACACCCTTCACTAAAAGGTGTGTTATTAAATTATGAGTTCAGAGAGCCTATACTCCATTTATCCTACTTGTCTCAATGGAAAGTTACACTTGTAAGATGTTACAAGGCAGCTCCTATGTTAACCAATTGGACAGACAGTCTTTCGATAGTGACAAACAAAATGCACAGTTTTTCACCATCAGGACATCCAAAACACACACAAGCACATGTCCTACCTTTCACATACACTGCACCCTGCACATTGAGGTACATTGGGTCTACATGAGGGGTGCCTTACAAGTAAGAAAAGGGAAGGTTATGGCCTGGCAAGTGGGTGCACTTGCCAGGTTGACATGGCAGTTGGAATCTGCTTATGCAGACACTGCAGTGGCACGTCTGAGACACATTTACAGGGTGACTTATATAGGTGGCACAACCAGTGCTGCAAGGCCAATAGTAGCATTTGATTTACAGGCCCAAGTACACTCAGTGCACTTTACTAGGGACTTACCGGTAGATCAAATATTCCAATCATTGATAACCAATCATAGCACTGATTAGCAGTGTAAATTACCCAGAGTCCTAATGCCAACAAAAACAGGTCAGAGAAGTTGGAGGCAAAAGGCATAAAGCTTGGGGAATAACCTGAAAAAAGGGCCAGGTCTAACAATGTTTGTTTGTTTTGTCTTAGGTTTTGTAAAACTTTATTGTTAGGGGACGGCTCAGGCCTCACCAGTAGGGACAAAAGTATCAAAGTTTTTGTTTTAGTCTAAAAAAGAAAGACATTTTCCATTGTGGTCCCTGGAACTGAAGGTAACTACAGTGTGCGCAGATGTGCTCCTTGTGGAAGAGGAGAATAGCAAAACTCATAGTGAAGTTAGCAAGTGAGTCTGGATCTCTGACATAATATCGAGGGACATAATATCGACTAGCAAAAATATAGGCAAAAAAATATCGCCAGACAGAACATCGACTTTGTATCTGCAAACAGGTAAGTACAAAAATATTGAGTAAAAAATATCGTTTACAAAAATATAGTTCCTAAAAATAACGACTTTATTAAAAACAATGTTGAATTAAATTAATATTAAAAATTAATTACTAAAATATACTTAAAAATACTTGAATGACCTTATAATAATTAAATAATTATTTAAAGTTATATTTTTTTTTTTTACAATCATATTTGTTAAAACATATATATATATAGTAACATAATATAATTAAAAAATATCCAATACCATTACCGTAGGACAGCGGAAGTGTAAAAATTACTATTCCCACTCCAGAGAGTGCAACAGTAGATAAGGCGTTGGATAGCGTAGAGGTAAAAATTACTATTCCCACTCCAGAGAGTGCAACAGTAGGGAAAGTGTTGGATAGCTAAGGGTTACAAATTAATATTCCTACTCCAGGGAGTGCAACAGTAGAGAAAGGGTTGGATAGCGTAGGGGTAAAAATTGCTATTCCCACTCCAGAGAGTGCAACAGTAGGGAAAGCGTTGGATAGCGTAGGGGTAAAAATTACTATTCCCACTCCAGAGAGTGCAACAGTAGGGAAAGCATTGGATAGCGTAGGGGTAAAAATTACTATTCCCACTCCAGTGAGTTCAACAGTAGGGAAAGTAGATACTTCATATATTATTAAAAAAAATATATATATGTATATTAATATCTATAAAAAAATTAATTAAAAGTAATTACCAATTTAATAAAATATAATAATTAATTGCAAATACTAATTTAATGTAATCATTACAATTAGTTATCTATTAATACTAATTAATTACAAATTAACAATTAATTAATTAGTAATTAAAAAGTTACTTAACAATTAAAATCTAATAAATACCAATCAAAAATTAACATATGTAATTAGTTATAATTAAATTACTTCCCACCCTATTCCCCTGTAAACCCACAACCCACTACAGAAAATAAATTAGTAAAATTAACATAATTATCAAATAATCAATTTAATAAAATTAATTCTCAATTAAAATGTAATTAATTACCAAATAACAATTATTTAACAATTAATTATAAATAAATAACACTACATAAATTAACATATTTAATTAATTATAATTAAATTACTTCCCACCCTATTCCCCTATAAACCCACAACCCGCTACATAAATTAAATTAGTTAAATTAACATAAATATCAATTAATCAATTAAATAAAATTAATTGGAAATTAAAATGTAATTAATTACCAAATAACAATTATTTAACAATTAATTGTAAATAAATAACACTACATAAATGAACATATTTAATTATTTATAATTAAATTACTTCTCACCCTATTCCCCTATAAACCCACAACCTGCTACAGTATTAAATTACGCAAAATTTAAATAACATTAAATTAATTAATTAAATTACATTATAACATAAATAAACACTTTTAACACATAAAACACACTATAAAAAATTCGATATTATTAGATGTTCGATATTTTTACTAACCTATATTATGTACTTCTATTTTGACTATCTATATTTTACAATTCGATATTACATTACTTACCTTCAAAACTATAATCTAAATAGCACAACAGACTACTGAATGAAAAGTACTGACAGAAAGCCTGCATAATTAAGAATATTATATTTATTTGTAGTAAATTCAAAAGGTTATGGCTAACGTAAAACCAAACAAGCATTAAAAATGCAATAGGTCTCGCCTTTCATTAAGTTAAAGCCATTTGCTGTGCTATACAATACCATTAGCAAAGTAAATGGCTTTAACTTAATCAAAGGCAAGACCTATTGCATTTTCAATGCTTGTTCTATCCGTGTAACTCTCCCATGTCCTCTCCCCCTTGCCAAACATCCCATCTACCTGCATGTGCGACTATCCTTAGTGAGGGCCAAGCAGCCTTAATCTGCTCTGTAAAGCCTCGTCCACCTGGTAGCACCCCTTGTCGTCCATCTGCTCTCGGGAACTCGTTTTTTCTTTACATCAGAGCTCTTGCCTCCCCCTACTCCACTTCTTTTAGTTGCACCCACCTTCTTATCACCTGCCTGCGTGACTCTGCTTTGGGATCAAATGGATTTCATCCTTGTCTTTCATAATCCTGTCTAATGTTTCTCCTATCGTAGCTGTGCTGGCAGCTTTTTGCACCCTCCTCCTTGCCCTGACTCCTTCAAATGACATGGGTCTGTGCTGTGCATGCCCACCTCTTCCACATTTGCCTGCATTGAATTCTGTCTACTTCACTGGGGTGCACAGCTGTTGTGTGTCAGCAGTGGAGGGTCAGCTGTGGAGAGTCAGCAGTGGAGTGTCAGCAGTGGAGTGTCAGCAGTGGTGTGTCAGCAGTGGTGTGTCAGCAGCAGTGGTCTGTCATTAGCAGTGGTGTGTCAGCAGTGGTGTGTCAGCAGCATTGTGTCAGCAGTGGTGTGTCAGCAGGAGTGTGTCAGCAGCTGTGTGTCAGCAGCGGTGTGTCAGCAGCGTCATGTCAGCAGCGTCATGTCAGCAGTGGTGTGTCAGCAGTGGTAGGTAAGCAGCAATGTGTTAGCAGTGGTGTGTCAGCAATGGTGTGAGCAGCATTGTGTCAGCAGCGGTGTGTCAGCAGAATCTTGTCAGCAGTGTTGTGTCAGCAGTGGTGTGTCAGCAATAGTGTGTCAGCAGCAGTGTGTCAGCAGTGTTGTGTCAGCAGCGTCATGTCAGCAGCGGTGTGTCAGCAGCAATGTATCAGCAGCGGTGTGTCAGTAGCAGTGCCTCAGCAATGGAGTGTTAGCTGTGATGTGTAAGCAGTGGCATGTCAGCAGGGGCTTGTCAGCAGCAGAGCACACTGGCGTCTCAGCAGCGGTGTGTCAGCAGCAGCATGTCAGCAGGAGTGCGTCAACAGTGGTGTGTCAGCAATGGTGTGTCAGCAGCATCATGTCAGCAGTGGTGTGTCAGCAGCAGCATGTCAGCAGTGGTGGTGTGTCAGCAGTGGTGTGTGAGCAATGGTGTGTCAGCAGCAGTGTGTCAGCAGCAGTGTGTCAGCAGTGGTGTGTCAGCAGCGGTGTGTCAGCAGCGGTGTGCCAGCAGCGGTGTGTCAGCCATGGGGTGTCAGCAGAGATGTGTCAGCAGCGGTGTGTCAGCATTGGAGTGTCAGCAGCGGTGTGTCAGCAGTGGTGTGTCAGCAATGGTGTGTCAGACGCGGTGTGTCAGCATTGGAGTGTCAGCAGCGGTGTGTCAGCAGTGGTGTGTCAGCATTGGTGTGTCAGCAGCGTTGTGACAGCAATGGTGTGTCAGCAGCAGTGTGCCAGCAGTGGTGTGTTCAGCAGCATCATGTCAGCAGTGGTGTATCAGCAATGGTGTGTCAGCAGCTGTGTGTCAGCAGCGGTGTATCTGTATCAGCAGTGGTGTGTCAGCAGCGGAGTGTCAGCAGAGGTGTGTCAGCAGCGGCATGTCAGCAGTGATGTGTCAACAGTGAAGTGTCAGCAGCGACATGTCAGCATTGGTGTGTCAGCAGTGGTGTGTCAGCAGTGGTGTGTCAGCAGCGGTGTATTAGCAGTGGTGTGTCAGCCATGGTGTGTCAGCAATGGGATGTCAGCAATGATGTGCCAGCAGCATCATGTCAGCAGGGGCATGTCAGCAGCAGCAGCGTATAAGCAGCGGTGTGTCAGCAGCGGTGTGTCAGCAGCGGCGTGTCAGCAGTGGCATGTCAGCAGCGGTGTGTCAGCAGTGGTGTGTCAGCAGTGGTGTGTCAACAGTGGTGTGTCAGTAGTGGTGTGTTGGCAATGGTGTGTCAGCAACATTGTGTCAGCAGTGGTGTGTCAGCAGCGGTGTGTCAGCAGTGGTGTGTCAGCAGCATTTTGTCAGCAGTGGTGTGTCAGCAATGGTGTGTCAGCAGCAGTGTGTCAGCAGCGGTGTATCTGTATCAGCAGTGGTGTGGCAGCAGCGGTGTGTCAGAAGTGGTGTGTCAGCAGTCGTGTGTCAGCAGTGGTGTGTCAGCAGTTGCATGTCAGCAGTGATGTGTCAGCAGCGACGTGTCAGCATTGGTGTGTCAGCAGTGATGTGTCAGCAGTGGTGTGTCAGCAGCGTCTTGTCAGCTTTGGTGTGTCAACAGCGGTGTGTCATCAGCAGTGTGTCATCAGTGGCATGTCAGCAGCGGCATGTCAGCAGCGGTGTGTCAGCAATGGTGTGTGAGCAGTGGTGTGTCAGCAGTGGTGTGTCAGCAGTGATGTGTCAGCAGTGATGTGTCAGAAGCGGTGTGTCAGCGGTGGTGTGTCATCAGCGGCATGTCAGCAATGGTGTATCAGCAGCAGTGTGTCAGCAGCGGTGTGGCAGCAATGGTGTGTCAGCAGCATTGTGTCAGCAGCATCATGTCAGCAGTGGCGTGTCAGCAGCAGCATGTTAACAGCGGCATGTCAACAGCGGTGTGTCAGCAGCGGTGTGTCAACAGTGGTGTGGCAGCAATCGTGTGTCAGCAGCATCGTGTCAGCAGCGTCGTGTCAGCAGCGGTATGTCAGCAGCATTTTGTCAGCATTGGTGTGTCAGCAGTGTAGTGGCAGAAATGGTGGGGCAGCAGCGGTGTATCAGCAGCGTCGTGTCAGCAGCATCATGTCAGCAGTGGTGTGTCAGCAATGGTGTGTCAGCAGTGGTGTGTCAGCAGCAGTGTGTCAGCAATGGTGCATCAGCAGTGATGTGCCAGTGATGTGTCAGCAGTGGTGTGTCAGCAGTGGTGTGTCAGCAGCGTCGTGTCAGCAATGGCGTGTCAGCAATGGTGTGTCAGCAATGGTGTTTCAGAAGCGGTGTGTCAGCAGCATCATGTCAGCAGTGGTGTGTCAGCAGTGTCGTGCCAACAGTGGTGTGTCGGTACAAAAGGGGGTGGTGATAGACGGAGCATCTGAACCAATCAAACACTCACACCCAGTCAACAGATCTGGGTTTAAGCCATCACCGTTCTTTAGCCCACTCTGCCACCCCAGTTCAGACATGGCCATATGAAAATCAGTCTGACCCTGTGCCTCATGGGAACAGTTCAGCCCAAACTGCCAAGCCATGTCGTCCCTGGACGGGAAACAAGCTTCCGAGGCCTGGTTTCTGGCATTACAGCCGTCTTCAGCCCGGCTTGCTTGAATCCAGTGGCAAAGTGAGCAAATTACTTCTCACCCTATTCCCCTATAAACCCACAACCTGATACAGTATTAAATTACGCAAAATTTAAATAACATTAAATTCATTAATTAAATTACATTATAACATAAATAAACACTTTTAACACATAAAATACACTATAAAAAATTCGATATTATTAGATGTTCGATATTTTTATTAACCTATATTATGTACTTCTATATTTTGACTATCTATATTTTACAATTCGATATTACATTACTTACCTTCAAAACTATAATCTAAATAACACAACAGACTACTGAATGAAAAGTACTGACAGAAAGCCTGCATAATTAAGAATATTATATTTATTTGTAGTAAATTCAAAAGGTTATGGCTAACGTAAAACCAAACAAGCATTAAAAATGCAATAGGTCTCGCCTTTCATTAAGTTAAAGCCATTTGCTGTGCTATACAATACCATTAGCAAAGTAAATGGCTTTAACTTAATCAAAGGCGAGACCTATTGCATTTTCATTGCTTCTTCTATCCGTGTAACTCTCCCATGTCCTCTCCCCCCTTGCCAAACATCCCATCTACCTGCATGTGCGACTATCTTTAGTGAGGGCCGAGCAGCCTTAATCTGCTCTGTAAAGCCTCGTCCACCCGGTAGCACCCCTTGTCGTCCATCTGCTCTCGGGAACTAGTTTTTTCTTTACATCGGAGCTCTTGCCTCCCCCTACTCCACTTCTTTTAGTTGCACCCACCTTCTTATCACCTGCCTGCGTGACTCTGCTTTGGGATCAAATGGATTTCATCCTTGTCTTTCATAATCCTGTCTAATGTTTCTCCTATCGTAGCTGTGCTGGCAGCTTTTTGCACCCTCCTCCTTGCCCTGACTCCTTCAGATGACATGGGTCTGTGCTGTGCATGCCCACCTCTTCCACATTTGCCTGCATTGAATTCTGTCTACTTCACTGGGGTGCACAGTTGTTGTGTGTCAGCAGTGGAGGGTAAGCAGTGGAGAGTCAGCAGTGGAGTGTCAGCAGTGGAGTGTCAGCAGTGGTGTGTCAGCAGTGGTGTGTCAGCAGCAGTGGTCTGTCATTAGCAGTGGTGTGTCAGCAGTGGTGTGTCAGCAGCATTGTGTTTCAGCAGTGGTGTGTCAGCAGCGGTGTGTCAGCAGCTGTGTGTCAGCAGCGGTGTGTCAGCAGCGTCATGTCAGCAGCGTCGTGTCAGCAGTGGTGTGTCAGCAGTGGTAGGTCAGCAGCAATGTGTAAGCAGTGGTGTGTCAGCAATGGTGTGAGCAGCATTGTGTCAGCAGCGGTGTGTCAGCAGAATCTTGTCAGCAGTGTTGTGTCAGCAGTGGTGTGTCAGCAATAGTGTGTCATCAGCAGTGTGTCAGCAGTGTTGTGTCAGCAGCGTCATGTCAGCAGCGGTGTGTCAGCAGCGATGTGTCGGCAGCGGTGTGTCAGTAGCAGTGCCTCAGCAATGGAGTGTTAGCAGTGATGTGTCAGCAGTGGCATGTCAGCAGGGGCTTGTCAGCAGCAGAGCACACCGGTGTCTCAGCAGCGGCGTGTCAGCAGCAGCATGTCAGCAGGAGTGTGTCAACAGTGGTGTGCCAGCAATGGTGTGTCAGCAGCATCATGTCAGCAGTGGTGTGTCAGCAGCAGCATGTCAGCAGTGGTGTGTCAGCAGTGGTGTGTCAGCAGTGGTGTGTCAGCAGCAGTGGTCTGTCATTAGCAGTGGTGTGTCAGCAGTGGTGTGTCAGCAGCATTGTGTCAGCAGCAGTGTGTCAGCAGTGGTGTGTCAGCAGTGGTGTGTCAGCAGCAGTGTGTCAGCAGCAGTGTGTCAGCAGTGGTGTGTCAGCAGCGGTGTGTCAGCAGCGGTGTGCCAGCAGCGGTATGTCAGCCATGGGGTGTCAGCAGAGATGTGTCAGCAGCGGTGTGTCAGCATTGGAGTGTCAGCAGCGGTGTGTCAGCAGTGGTGTGTCAGCAATGGTGTGTCAGACGCGGTGTGTCAGCAGTGGTGTGTCAGCAGTGGTGTGTTGGCAGTAGTGTGTTGGCAATGGTGTGTCAGCAATGTCGTGTCAGCAGCAGTGTGTCAGCATCAGTGTGTCAGCAGGGTTGTGACAGCAATGGTGTGTCAGCAGCGGTGTTCCAGCAGTGGTGTGTCAGCAGCATCATGTCAGCAGTGGTGTATCAGCAATGGTGTGTCAGCAGCTGTGTGTCAGCAGCAGTGTATCTGTATCAGCAGTGGTGTGTCAGCAGCGGTGTGTCAGCAGCAGTGTGTCAGCAGCGGCATGTCAGGAGTGATGTGTCAACAGTGAAGTGTCAGCAGCGACGTGTCAGCATTGGTGTGTCAGCAGTGGTGTGTCAGCAGTGGTGTGTCAGCAGTGGTGTATTAGCAGCAGTGTGTCAGCCATGGTGTGTCAGCAATGGGATGTCAGCAATGATGTGCCAGCAGCATCATGTCAGCAGGGGCATGTCAGCAGCAGCGTATAAGCAGTGGTGTGTCAGCAGCGGTGTGTCAGCAGTGGCATGTCAGCAGCGGTTTGTCAGCAGCAGCATGTCAGCAGTGGTGTGTCAACAGTGGTGTGTCAGCAGTGGTGTGTTGGTAATGGTGTGTCAGCAACATTGTGTCAGCAGTGGTGTGTCAGCAGCGGTGTGTTAGCAGTGTTGTGTCAGCAGCCTTTTGTCAGCAGTGGTATGTCAGCAATGGTGTGTCAGCAGCAGTGTGTCAGCAGCGTTGTATCTGTATCAGCAGTGGTGTGTCAGGAGCGGTGAGTCAGCAGTGGTGTGTCAGCAGTGGTGTGTCAGCAGTGGTGTGTCAGCAGTTGCATGTCAGCAGTGATGTGTCAGCAGCGACGTGTCAGCATTGGTGTGTCAGCAGTGATGTGTCAGCAGTGGTGTGTCAGCAGCGTCTTGTCAGCTTTGGTGTGTCAACAGCGGTGTGTCATCAGCAGTGTGTCATGAGTGGCATGTCAGCAGCGGCATGTCAGCAGCGGTGTGTCAGCAATGGTGTGTGAGCAGTGGTGTGTCAGCAGTGGTGTGTCAGCAGTCATGTGTCAGAAGTGGCGTGTCAGCGGTGGTGTGTCAGCAGCGGCATGTCAGCAATGGTGTGTCAGCAGCAGTGTGTCAGCAGCAGTGTGTCACCAGCGGTGTGGCAGCAATGGTGTGTCAGCAGCATTGTGTCAGCAGCATCGTGTCAGCAGTGGCGTGTCAGCAGCGGCATGTTAACAGCGGCATGTCAACAGCGGTGTGTCAGCAGCGGTGTGTCAACAATGGTGTGCCAGCAATCGTGTGTCAGCAGCATCGTGTCAGCAGCATTGTGTCAGCAGCGGTATGTCAGCAGCATTGTGTCAGCATTGGTGTGTCAGCAGTGTAGTGGCAGAAATGGTGGGGCAGCAGGGGTGTATCAGCAGCGTCGTGTCAGCAGCATCGTGTCAGCAGTGGTGTGTCAGCAATGGTGTGTCAGCAGTGGTGTGTCAGCAGCGGTGTGTCAGCAATGGTGCATCAGCAGTGATGTGCCAGTGATGTGTCAGCAGTGGTGTTTCAGCAGCGGTGTGTCAGCAGCATCATGTCAGCAGTGGTGTGTCAGCAGTGTCGTGCCAACAGTGGTGTGTCGTTACAAAAGGGGGTGATGATGGACGGAGCATCTTAACCAATCAAACACTCACAACCAGTCAACAGATCTGGGTTTAAGCCATCACGGTTCTTTAGCCCACTCTGCCACCCCAGTTCAGACATGGCCATATGAAAATCAGTCTGACCATGTGCCTCATGGGAACAGTCCAGCCCACACTGCCAAGCCATGTCGTCCCTGGACCGGAAACAAGCTTCCGAGGCCCGGTTTATGGCATTACAGCCGTCTTCAGCCCGGCTTGCTTGAATCCAGTGGCAAAGTGAGCAAGGGACTCACGTCTGAGCATACCCTGCCAACTTATGGCGAACAAAGCGGTACAAAAGGGGGTGGTGATGGACGGAGCATCTGAACCAATCAAACACTCACACCCAGTCAACAGATCTGGGTTTAATCCATCCTGGTTCTTTAGCCCACTCTGCCACCCCAGTTCAGACATGGCCATATGCAAATCAGTCTGACCCTGTGCCTCATGGGAACAGTCCAGCCCGAACAGCCAAGCCATGTCTTCCCTAGACTGGAAACAAGCTCCTGAGGACCGGTTTCTGGTATTACAGACCTTTTCAGCCCGGCTTGCTTGAATCCAGTGGCAAAGTGAGCAAGGGACTAACGTGTTAGCATACCCTGCCAACTTATGGCGAACAAAGCGGTACAAAAGGGGGTGGTGATGGACGGAGCATCTGAAACAATCAAACACTCACACCCAGTGAACAGATCTGGGTTTAATCCATCCCCGTTCTTTAGCCCACTCTGCCACCCCAGTTCAGACGTGGCCATATGCAAATCAGTCTGACCCTGTGCCTCATGGGAACAGTCCAGCCCGAACTGCCAAGCCATGTCTTGCCTGGACCGGAAACAAGCTTCTGAGGACTGGTTTGTGGCATTACAGCCGTCTTCAGCCCGGCTTGCTTAGGGACTCACGTCTGAGCATACCCTGCCAACGTATGGCGAACAGTGGTGTGTCAGCAGTGGTGTGTCAGTAGCAGTGTGTCAGCAGCGGCGTGTCAGCAGTGATGTGTCAGCAGTGATGTGTCAGCAGCGACGTGTCAGCATTGGTGTATCAGTAGTGGTGTGTCAGCAGTGGTGTGTCAACAGTGTCATGTCAGCAGCGGTGTGTCAGCAGAGGTGTGTCAGCAGTGGTATGTCAGCAGCGGTGTATCAGCAACGGTGTGTCAGCCATGGTATGTCAGCAATGGGGTGTCAGCAACGATGTGTCGGCAGCATCATGTCAGCAGGGGTGGGTCATCAGCAGCGTATAAGCAGCGCTGTGTCAGCAGCGGCATGTCAGCAGTGGTGTGTCAAAAGTGGTGTGTCAGTAGTGGTGTGTTTGCAATGGTGTGTCAGAAATGTCGTGTCAGCAGTGGTGTGTCAGCAGCGGTGTGTCAGCAGCATTGTGTCAGCAGTGGTGTGTTAGCAGCAGTGTGTCAGCAGTGGTGTGTCAGCAGTGGTGTGTCAGCAGTGTCGTGTCAGCAGTGGTGTATCTGTATCAGCACTGGTGTGTCAGCAGCAGTGTGTCAGCAGTGGTGTGTCAGCAGTGGTGTGTCAGCAGTGTTGTGTCAGCAGTGGTGTGTCAGCAATGGTGTGTCAGCAGTGCTGTGTCAGCAGCGGTGTGTCAGCATTGGTGCATCAGCAGTGATGTGCCAGCGACGTGTCAGCAGTGGTGTGTCAGCAGCGTTGTGTCAGCAATGGCGTGACAGCAATGGTGTGTCAGCAATGGTGTGTCAGCAGTGGTGTGTCAGCAGCCCCGTGTCAGCAGTGGTGTGTCAGCAAGGGTGTGTCAGCAGCATCGTGTCAGCAGTGGTGTGTCAGCAGTGTCGTGCCAGCAGTGGTGTGTCGGTACAAAAGGGGGTGGTGATGGACGGAGCATCTGAACCGATCAAACACTCACACCCAGTCAACAGATCTGGGTTTAATCCATCACCGTTCTTTAGCCCACTCTGCCACCCCAGTTCAGACATGGCCATATGCAAATCAGTCTGACCCTGTGCCTTATGGGAACAGTCCAGCCCGAACTGCCAAGCCATGTCTTTCCTGGACCGGAAACAAGCTTCCGAGGACCGGTTTCTGGCATTACAGCCGTCTTCAGCCCGGCTTGCTTGAATCCAGTGGCAAAGAGAGCAAGGGACTCACGTCTGAGCATACCCTGCCAACTTATGGCGAACAAAGCGGTACAAAATGGAGTGGTGATGGATGGAGCATCCGAACCAATCAAACACTCACACCCAGTCAACATATCTGGGTTTAATCCATCACCATTCTTTAGCCCATTCTGCCACCCCAGTTCAGACATGGCCATAGGCAAATCAGTCTGACCCTGTTCCTCATGGGAACAGTCCAGTCCGAACTGCCAAGCCATGTCTTCCCTGGGCTGGAAACAAGCTCACGACGACTGGTTTCTGGTATTACAGACATTTTCAGCCCGGCTTGCTTGAATCCAGTGGCAAAGTGAGCAAGGGACTAACGTCTTAGCATACCCTGCCAACTTATGGCGAACAAAGCGGTACAAAAGGGGGTGGTGATGGACTGAGCATCTGAACCAATCAAACACTCACACCCAGTCAACAGATCTGGGTTTAATCCATCACTGTTCTTTAGCCCACTCTGCCACCCCAGTTCAGACATGGCTATATGCAAATCATACGGACCCTGTGCCTCATGGGAATTGTATGTATGTATGTATGTATGTATCGCGTATTTGTATAGCGCTAAACTGTCACCCAAAGGATATCCTGGTGCTTAGACTCTTTAAGACCATATGCGATGTTATGCTGCCACAATGTTTACATTTTCCTAGGAAAAAGATATGTTTTTAATCCTTTTTTAAAAGAGGGGAATTCCCTAGCGCTACTAAGAGACAAAGGTAAGAAATTCCACAGTTTGCCTGCAGTGAATCCAAAAGAGCGTCCGCCCATCCGCATCCTCAGAATCTTGGGAACTACCACCAGGTATGCCGACAAGGATCGCAGAGGTCAGGCTGGCATATACCAGGAGAACAGCTCCTGCAGTGGAACCGGCCCCTGACTATGAAGGGCCCTAAAAACTAAGCATAATGCTTTGAAATGGATGCGCTGGTGGATGGGCAACCAGTGAAGGTCCATGAGCGCCAAAGAAGAGGAATCAGATCGCAGCCGGGAGAGAGCTAGCTTAGCAGCCATATTCTGTATTCGCTGCAGCTTACCAATCAGGGTATCAGGCGCACCCAGAAGTAGTGCTTTGCAGTAATCAAGCCTGCTTAAGATAATACTACGCACTACCTCTGGTCGGCCCGAGCTGGGAGCATAGGAAGGATCTCGCGAAGCGTGCGGAGCAGCATCATACAAGAAGCCACTGTTTTATTCACGAACGCATATAGCTGTAGGTTAGATCCAAGCATGACACCCAGATTCCGAACAGAGTCTGCCAGAAGTCCGTTGGCAAAGGCCGTGGGGTGCGGTCCATGGAACAATGCAATACCTCAGTTTTTGAGCTATTGAATTGCAAGGAGTTCTGACGCAGCCATTCCGCAGTGGCCGTCATGGAGCAGTGGAAGGTCTCCTGAGACACAGCATCACTGCCCTCAAGAGAGAAGATAAGCTGCGTGTCATTAGCGTAATTGATGACCGCAATACCAAAGGACTTAATCAGCCTAACCAAGGGACGGAGATACAGATTAAATAAGATGGGGCTGATGGCCGACCCTTGGGGTACACCCTGTCCTACCCTCTTGATGGCAGATCTGTAAGGCGGCAAGGTTACCACCTGGTGTCTGTCACCAAGATAGGAGACCAGCCAGTCCCGAGCCAGGCCGGTCACCCCAATTTCCTCCAGTCTGCTGACCAAGATGGCATGACTGACCCTATCAAACACGGCCAACATATCGAGCAGCACTAAAAAGGCTGCCCGACCAGAGTCGACTCACGAACGTAGGTCGTCCAGAGCACCCACCAATGCGAACTCAGTGTCATGGGCTGGCCTGAAGCCAAACTGAGCCACATCTAGGCAGGTATTAGTCTCCATGAAGCTGGACAGGTGTTTAGTGACCAGTTTCTCCAAGATCTTAATAGGAAAAGGAAGCAACGAAATAGGCCTATAGTTTGCTGCAGAATTGGTATCCAGCGTTGCCTTCTTTAAAAGAGGAGAAACCACGGCCAATTTCCAGCATTCAGGGACTCTGGCGGTGCTGAGGGACTGGCAGCAGATGGAATAGGGAGGGGGAAAGAGCTCTTCCTGAAACATTTTCCAAAATTTTTGAGGTAGCGGGTCCAGGGGAGAACATGACGACACACTGTTGGCCAAAGAACAAAAATCATCAAAGGACGGGAGGGGAAAACTATCCAGCCGTGCCTTACTTCCAGCTTCCCCAGAGGTCTCGGAGATGGATACAAGTGCTTGATCAGACAGACTCTGGGAACAGGAGATGGCCGTAGCACAAAGGTTGCTCAGAATAGTGGCAATCTTGTCCTCAAAGGCCTTTGCCAGAGAGTTGCATAAAGATTGAGAGACCGGGATGTCATTGGTAGCACAGGCAGGACGGGAGAGATCCTTAATGATTTTAAACAGGATCTGCGATTTGTAGGCTGCTTGCAGCAGCGTCTCCTCAAGAAACCTGGCTTTGGCACACTTAATCTGTGCTTTATAGTCCAACAAGGTCTGTTTAAAGAGGACTTTATCTGACTCAAGGTATTGTTTCCTCCAGACTCGTTCCGCCTGCTCACACCGAAGTTTCAGCTGGAGAAGATCTTTTGAATACCAGGGCCTGGCAATTTTGGACCTATCCCTAGATTTTCGCAAAGGGGCCATTTGATCCAACTGAGGATCTCGTAGCTCTCCTCCGCGCTTCCCCCTAGGGTGAATCCCTCTGAAAGCAGAGTTGGCAGGCTCAAGTGTTTCAAGAGCCTGGACCATTGCCTGCTGAGTTTGGTAATAGCTCATGCGCTGCCACTCCTCAAGGTGTCAGCAGGGAGAAAGAGTGAGAAATAGACACGAGCATGATCCGTCCAGTATTGGGGAATGATGTCCCGAATCGCAGCCTGATTAACATCCACAAAAATCAGGTCCAAGACATAGCTCTTAGAGTGAGTCTGGGAAAGCACCAGCTGCTGCAGATGGATATTGCAGCAGGCCTGGACCAAATCTTTGTAAGCTGTGTCTGCAGGCCCATTCGGCCATAAGTTGAAGTCTCCCAGAACCATAAACCTGCTATGAGTATTGGAAAGATCGAAGATGAGATCCACCAACTCAGGTATGGCTGACAGTGCATTGGCCGGGGGTCTGTAGCACAGCAATACGGAATGCAGGACACCTCCCTGTCCTTTTAAGGAAAAGCCCATTAGTTCACAGCCTGGGACTTCCTTAATCTTCAACTGAGAGAAGTCCAGTTCTTCCCTGAAGATAAAACCAATGCTGCCTTCTCTATTCCCTACACGAGGATTGTGCCTAATTTTATAGCCCGGGGGACAGGCTAAGCCCAACTCCACCATACTATCAGCTCTAGTCTAAGTCTCAGTCAGGAAAAGCACATCTAACTCATACGGCTCAATGAGGATGCAATTTCCACATGGTGTTTGCTAAGGGATCTAACGTTTCGCAAGCCACAGGACAGCGTCTGTAACTGATTGGTGGTGGTGTACGTCCGACAGCTCGCATTGGAGCGTGGATTCAGACTTGTAAGTTCCTCTCTAGAATACACTAGGGGGGTAAGAGTCAAAGAGGCAGCATTTCCAGCGCCCTGCGCGCCCTTAGCGCGAACGGGCGCAAACGGGCTTACCTCTGGCGCACCTCCAGCGCACTTCCGCTGCGCGCCAGCGCTGCGCGCTTGAATACTGGTCATCTTAAACTTAAAAAAATGTAAGCGCGGGAGTCCTATGAGGGAACCACTAGGCCCACAACAAGGATGGCGCCCCAAAATTGGCAACACTTGATTACCCCCACCCAAAAGGGCGGCCTGAATCGCCGCGACGCGGTGAATATCGGGACCTAAATCGCCCTAAATCCCGCCAAATGCGGGGTGACCAACAATTATAATGCGAGGTAGGAGCTGAAAAAATTATCCCCCCCAAGTAGACTAAAATAAAAAGCGAGCGCCTGTATGCTAAAACAGCAGCGCGATGGTACAAAAGAATACAGTATTAAAAGCTTAGTAAGCAAAGTATGCGAGCGTGCGCGCTGCGGTGGATAAGCCCGAACTGCCATGCCATGTCTTCCTGGACCGGCAACAAGCTTCCGAGGACCGGTTTCTGGCATTACAGCCGTCTTCAGCCCGGCTTGCTTGAATCCAGTGGCAAAGTGAGCAAGGAACTCACGTCTGAGCATACCCTGCCAACTTATGGCGAACAAATCAGCACAAAAGGGGGTGGTGATGGACGGAGCATCTGAACCAATCAAACACTCACACGAGTCAACAGATCTGGGTTTAATCCATCACCGTTCTTTAGCCCACTCTGCCATCCCAGTTCAGACATGGCCATATGCAAATCAGTCTGACCATGTGCCTCATGGGAACAGTCCAGCCCAAACTGTCAAGCCATGTCTTCCCTGGACCAGAAACAAGCTTCCGAGGACCGGTTTCTGGCATTACAGCCGTCTTCAGCCCGACTTGCTTGAATCCAGTGGCAAAGTGAGCAAGGGACTCACGTCTGAGTATATCCTGCCAACGTATGGCGAACAGTGGTGTGTCAGCAGCGGTGTGTCAGCAGCAGTGTGTCAGCAGTGGTGTGTCAGCAACGGGGTGTCAGTAGCAGTGTGTCAGCAGCGGTGTGTCAGCAGCGTTGTGTCAGCAATGGTGTGTCAACAATGGTATGTCAGCAGTGGTGTGTCAGCAGCGTTGTGTCAGCAGTGGTGTCAGCAGTGGTGTGTCAGCAATGATGTGTCAGCAGTGGTGTGTCAGCAATGATGTGTCAGCAATGGTGTGTCAGCAGCAGTGTGTCAGCAGTGGTGTGTCAGCAGTAGTGTGTCAGCAGTGGTGTGTCAGCAGCAGTCTGTCAGCAGCAGTCTGTCAGCAGATGAGGACGCAGGAAGGACACATCTTGAGGAACATCGCAGGAACGATAGGAATACCAGGGTGCTTCAGATGGATCCTGCGGTAATTGGAGAAGCAGCAATGACTGGAGGAAGAACAGGACTGGGCACGTGGGTCTCACAGTAATAAGCTTCTAAAGACCATACGTCTTGTTCATGTCATGTTAGGTAGGGGGTGGCCTCCGCCAACCAAGCGAGCTGGGTTAGTCCTCGAGCTGGAATAAACGCCACACATCCTGCTGTTGCCAAAAGATGGAGTTTCTCTATCTCGCATCTTTCTTAATTACAATATCACTGTCTCCCAAAAAAAAAATACTGATCAGTGTCGTCACTGCTGCTGAAAAAAAAAATTCTACCATAAACACTGAGAATAACCTCTTTTTCAACTCTTGGATGAAGTTTCCTCTCAAATGAACATTCCATTAGATTTCGACAAACTTGTCACTAATACTGCAGCTGATGAAACCTGAAATGCACTAAACGGCATTCTAGCACCTTCAGAGCTGAAGCTAAACTACTATGTTGTATTCAAGATAGTTTGACAAGGCTTCAAGTGAAGAGTGGCCTTCAAAAATGTGTTTTCTCTGTAACCAAGGGTAAGAGACGTGCTTAACCACATGCATGACGTGTTGTGACAACCTAACTGGGCACATGTGATTACACTAATTGTATCCCCATTACTAAAATGTAGCCATTGGATGGAAATCAAGTGCTGGACTTCTGCAATCAGTGCCGTCAAGTTACCCGTCACCCTAGGAGCCTGGTCGCATTCTGCACTATAAGGATGCTTTACTTCTAAAGTTACAAAAACAGAAAAAATTACACAATTTATGTATCTGTTTGATGTATACCCATTTCAGCTTTTTGGTGCATTGATTTCAGGTTCAAAGGGAACTGCTTAGGCTTAGGCCCCAGGCTTACAGTAGTGATTCAGGAAGGGGGAAAACATAAGTCAAAAGGTTAAGAACCTCGTGCGTACTGTATTACTTGGGCTGTGCATCAAGCTGCGCTCACAGTCCAAACTTCCTCTTCAGCACATACCAACAGCTTACCAGAGGCACTGTACCTGTCTCGTCCCCCAGCCTGAGGCAGAGAGCTCTACCTCGGTGACCCTTACGACCCAAGCGGAAGTGACGCAACTCCAACGTTCTCGGTTGAAGAACGAGTCTGTTTAAATCTGCTACGAACGTGCTATAAAGAGTGGAAATGAGGGTCCACTTGAATAGAACCAGTCTGTAAATTAATAAAACGATAAAAACTTGAATTCTGGCAAAAAGCAGACTGGTCCTTGGATGAGGAGGACACCTCGCTTGATGGCAGAATAAACCGAGACAGCACGCTTGCTTAACAACATTGAAGCATATGCAATGCAAGAATTCACAGAAGCATTGCTCGAAAATATGGAAAGATAGAAAAATTATGTCCGATACGTACAATAACATTTCGATAGTGTGCGAGTTGGTCTCCATGGCTGCAGAGTTTGCACTGGGAGGGGGTTGCTTTGTTACGTTCCACTGTGCTCATATTACTTAAGAGAACATAGGCACTGCAGCAACTAAGCGGACCCAAATCAACTTTAGGGAAAAGGAGCACCAAGTGATCTGGCTGTGAAACTAAAAACCTACAAGGGGCAGGAAGGATTACAAGTAGAAAGTACAGAAAACAAGCATTGACCTCTTGTCTTTAAGGGGCCATGTGTTTCTATTTAGAAACACATGGCCCCATAAAGATAAGAAACTGCTTTGCGACAGATGCAAAGCAGGCCACCGAGTCCGGTTCGGAGGCCAAAGGGCGGCCACCAACAACCCTAATTTCCAATGGCTTGCCACTATTTACCATAAACGGTGATGCAGGCCAATGGAAAAAAGTGGTGGGGCTTAAAGCCCTCTCCTAAAAGTACTCATCAACAATAAATCTCGCCGAGCGAGCTACGCAGCATGTGCACAGCAACGCTAGGCGAGACCTAAAAATAGTTAGACATTTTCAACTGTTACAAAGCACAAAAATAATAATATCAAGTCAGATAAAGCAGATAAAGTTTCCTATCTCCCAGCCCGACTGATAATGAAAATACTATCTAGAAAGGTTATTTGAGGCTGTAAGACAAGCACGAAACCTTGCAGCTATAACAATTATTCCTCATGTCAGAGAAAAATACCTGTGTGGGAATGAGATACATCTAATAAAATGCATAAGGTGAGGCCACCCATTACCTTCTACTTGTCAAAACACACATGCATATCACTTTAGCAGAATATCTGTCACCCATAACTGCAGTATCCTGATTCAACCCTCTTCTCAGTAATACCTTCAAGATTTACATGTGCTATCCACTATTATGATTTTCTTTCTTTATCATTATACCTCTAGGGGCATATGTATTAAACAAATTTTTAGTTGCAAAGGCTGCATATCGTAAAAAACAGTGTTTGCGACTAAATATTCGCAAAACGCGATGTATAAGTAAAATCGCACCGCAATATTGAGGAATCGCAAAATTTGAAATTCCTTAATTTTGCGTAAGCATTTAAGGAATTGCAAATTGCGATTCCTTAAATGCTATGTATCAAGCACTCCTTAAGAAATCGCAAATTACCACCAACTTCACGTTGATGGTAATTTCCTATTTCTGTCAATAATGCACTTTTTGGCATGTTTCAAAGTGCCATGTGACGCACATACATGTCCTTAGGGCATGTATGTGCGCCATATGCGCACACATGGTCATTTCAGGGGTGCATCAGGGTGTCCTTATGACACCCTTGCACCCTTGAAATTATTCTCAATTTGCGATTCTCAAATTGCGAATCGCAAATTGAGAATGATTTCCCATTCATTCCTATGGGCCTCCTGGCCCATAGGAATGAATGGGAAGGTATTCCTTAATTGCGATTTCTTAATTTGCTAATCGCAATTAAGGAATACTAAGAAATCGCTAAATATTTGCGATTTTTTTAAAACATCCTGTTTTGCAATTCTCAGGGGATATGGAATAATGGGAAAAAGAACACAGCACAAGATGCCTTGGTCTTCGGAACATACTGGCCTCACAGGGTTTTCACAGGTTCAGCAGAGATATATTAGCTGGTATAGGAAACACAGGCTACACCTGAATCATACCCCTTATAAGTCTAACATAAAGAAAACATGGAATAATGACTTTGTAAGCTTACAATGCATGTCAGGTAAGTAAATATAATAATGACTTACCTTATGTAGAATATTTGTCTTACCCCAGTGTTTAAACAGATGAATTGTGATTCGAACCAAGACGTCCTAGAAACCACCCTCTGATACGTATATACGATCACAAGTTTTGGCTTCAGAGGAACAGCACTTGTAAATATCCATAAGTTTATCAGAAACAATGAAAAGGACAAACATATAATAAAACATAAAACTGGGAGGGGAAACAAAGAAATGTGCTAAAACACATGTAGGGGCCGATTTGGATGTTGGTCGGAAAGCCTCTGATCCCAGGTCGGAGGCTTTCAGACCGACATCCTCGGTTTGGTTTCCGACCGCTATCTTATGAATACCGTGGTCGGAATCCAAACCAGCCGGTCAGCCAGACTAGCTCAAGGAGCCCATCAGCCAGTCAGAGACTAGACCGTAATCCCTATGGACGGTGATCCCGCCATAGGGATTACGATGTTGGTATCGAACAGGCTTTCCATATCAGGCTTTCTGACATGGAAAGCGACATTGGGGGCCCCTAGCAGTGACCCCTTCACCCTGCGTCCTCCAGAAGTGCCTCTATCAGCCTCCAAAGGTGCCCCTGTTAATCCCTGCACCATGTGTCAGGCACCCTGAGGCGCGTGTCATGTGGTGCAGGGATGAAGAGATCTTCCCATTTCTCTATGGGAGCTTGTGCTACAGCCGGGTTATGGCAGCAGCAGAAGCTCGCTTAGACAAATGGGATCACGCCACCATACAACGTGCGGTCACATTGTAATTGCGGTCTGGGAACTGCTGACCACTTTGTCCCGGTGTCGGTCAGATGCAACTTCAACCGACATCGTAATGAGACCCATAGTGTGTGACAGCAGGATACATAGAATTAAATATGTTTGAAATGTATCAGATCCATTCTGCTGTCAGCAGAGGACGGCCAGGGACCAGGGTTCGATTCCCGGCGCGGCAGGTTTCTGGACCAGTGTCAGCGGACTCGATAATTCTCTCGCCTCGGTGCCCACTCTGATCAGCGATCACACTCGGCAACTCTGGGCATTAGCTTGCCTCATCTTCACTAACGGCCCCACCAGACCGCCGGGGATGCCTGGTCTCACCCTGGAGATACCCATTAAGGGACCATCTCTCAGGGAAGCCAGGAAGGGTTTCGCAGTGGTCGAAGCGCCTTGGGACCCTCCGGGTAAGTAGTGCGCTATATAAATGCCTATACATACATACATACATACATACTTATCTTGCCCAGGATCGAAACACTCCTAGAGCTGGGAGGGCTGTGAAGCATTGGGCGTGTAATTGGTTCTCATCCCAGTATGGCATTGGAAAAAAATATGAATGGGCACTAAAATAAAAGCACCCCCCTTTAGTGAACCAGGTAACTAAAAAAGTAGTCACATTTGCAAATGAGGACAGTTTTGAGCTTTCAAAGAAGCACTGCACATGTATTTGCAAAGTATGGGAGACTGCATGAATTTGAGCTTTCTGCAAGCAATGTTTGTGGTAATGTCAGGGAAATCAACAATACAAACTAGCCCACCTGACCATAAAACAGGCCCACAAACTACTAAAAAATATTACTCAAACACCGAGCGGATTAGCCTATCGGACACTGACTGATTACCCTTGAGGCTAGTGCAACCCTGAAGTATGGTCCCTAAAGCCCCTTCTTCTCAGCCCTATCTCCCACAGTCTCCAACAAAGCAATTGTCTACTTATTAAACATGTGTTTGCCATTTCTCTCTTCATTAATCCTCTCAGAATCCTCTTTTCTTTTAATTGCAAAGTACTACTATACTTCTTTCGGTGAGAGCTTTCTCCAGGCAATCATTTCTATAAATATATTTAATGTAACTTGCAGCTAATAGAACAAAAAATATATTCAAAGAATTTTTGTTTTTAGGTTTTGCTATATAAAACACAATAATAATACAAAAGAAACAGGTTAGCAATATTTCAGACACATTTTTTACCATGTTACAATCCACCCACATTTCTAAGTAGACAATAGTTATGCTAAGGTCCATGTACATTCTCATTGTGACTTCTCTTGACATAGCGGCGTCCCTACCAACGTATAATGTGACACGACTGCCGCGATCACGGCGGTCTGTCAGCGGCCATGCTCAGGTTCACTATCTGAACCAGAAGGCGATGCCGCCACAGTGCTGTGCCTGCACTGTCGTGCGTGCACTGTTACAATGCACCATGTTCTGCATGGCTCACAGTGCACGCATGACAGTGCATGCAGGGGAGGGCACAACATGTGCCCCATGCACTGCCCCCCAGGCAAAATCACCCGGGGTGCCCTGTTTGGGGCTCCCTCTTAACTTTTATACATGGCGGGCAGCCGTCATGTAAAGGATGTCAAAAATGCAGGTAGTAATCTGGACGACGGTGCCTGACTTGGCACAATCAATCAATCAAGAAATTTGTATAGCGCACTACTCACCCGGAGGGTCTCAAGGCGCTTGGGGGAGAGGGGTCCGCTCCTGCTCGAACAGCCAGGTCTTGATTTGCTTCCTGAAGGAGAGGTGGTCTTGGGTCAGAAGGGAGGTGGATGGGGAGGGAGTTCCAAGTCTTGGCTGCCAGGTAGGAGAAGGATCTTCCTCCCATGGTGGCTCTTCAAATGCGTTTGAACGGCGGCGAGGGCATGGCTGGTCGATCGTAGCTGGCGGGTGGGAGTGTAGAAGGTCAGGCGGTTGTTGAGGTTCCTGGGGCCCAGGTCGTGGAGGGCCTAGTGTGCGTGGGTGAGGAGTTGGAACGTGATTCTCTTGCTGACGGGGAGCCAGTGCAGGTCTCTCAGGTGTCCGGAGATGTGGCTGTGGTGGGGGATATCCAGGATGAGTCGTGCGGAGGCATTCTGGATGCTTTGGAGTCTTGTCTGCAGTTTGGCTGTGGTTCCGGTGTAGAGGGTGTTTCCGTAGTCCAGTCTGCTGGTGACGAGTGCCTGGCTGACCGTCTTCCTGGTTTCGGTGGGGATCCATCGGAAGATCTTTCTGAGCATGCGTAGGATGTTGAAACATGAAGATGAGATGGTGTCGACTTGTCTGGTCATCGAGAGGGAGGAGTCCAGGATGAAGCTCAGGTTGCGAGCGTGGTCCGTTGGTTTGGGTGCGCTGCCCAGGGCAGGGGGCCACCAGGAGTCGTCCCAGGCAGAGAGTGATGATCCAAGGATGAGGACTTCCGTCTTGTCTGAGTTCAGTTTCAGGCGGCTGTTCATTATCCACTCGGCTGCGTCTTTCATCCTTTTGTGTAGGTTGGTTCTGGCGGTGGCTGGGTCGTTGGTGAGGGAGAGGATCAGCTGGGTGTTGTCGGCGTAGGAGATGCTCCACATGCTCCATTCAAAGCCGATTTCTTCACTGACGCCCTGTCGGGATCTATGATCCAGTTGATGCTGCGTTGAAGTGGCAGCGGTCTGACTGCCATACTCCAAATACGATGGTCGGGCCACGGACATGCGGCAGTCGCGCCATCACCAACAGCTGCGTGGCAGTCCGACTGCTAGTCATAATTAGGCTTTTAGTCTACATAGTGCAGAGTTTCTATTAACTCCCAATTACAAAAAATCAGAATTGTCTATTTATATTCTTTCTCTACATTAACCAGAAATAAATTATACCACTCCACCACATGTGAACATTTTCTCATGAGTATCGCAGTGAGTCTCTCTGTAACCCAATTTTCTTGCAAAGTATCACATGACGCCCAAGGCACCTGTACTTTAAAAGTTCCTGTCCAAGACTCACTTGATCAGCTGCTTCCAGGTGTCCATCTGCACGCCTGCTAAATGAAAGTTGGGCATGAAAATTCACAAGAAGACTCAGCGCACTATTTCGGAGTGAAAAAATTCAAAAAGCCCCATTACAAGTTTTGTGCCATCAGAGGTCTCTCCTTTCTATAAAGACTATAAAAAGCAGATTTGCTTCACATATAAATGAGTACATTTCTGTAGAGAACCAGATTAGGTTTTTTCAGTAGGTTTTCGGAGTTAGATGTAGCACTGAAGCAATGTCACTATGGGATGATGTACCGTGCATCAATGAGACAAGAGAGGAAGAGAGGCTTAGTTTTTTATTCTACTGGACCACTAAGTGAGACTCAGCAGAGTGGAGACTGGAAGGCTGATTGACATGATACCCATTGAGGAGGCATACTCCGCATCACCAGGTGTCTTCCTGGTCAGCAAATTGCATTTCATCTGAACATCATAAAGGGAATGCAATTCCAACTGGAGTGAGTACATGGTTGGAGAATCAGTACCTTGTTGAGAGAGTGAAGGAGAAATGGTCAGATGGAACACATCAGTTGTGGGAGGTTTCCTGAAAATGGCTATGCACAATAGAAAATCAATCGATATTCAATGATGCTTCCTAATGTGTCTTGCAAATTTTCCGTCAAACATTTGACTTTATTGGTGGAAATTTTTAACCTTAGAAAGTTATTGGATGGTTTAATGTTTTCTAGGTGATCTACTTTTAATTGATTTTAGTTTGTTACTGTATAAGTCTATTGGTATATGTAATGCTTTAATAGGCTCTTTTAGAAATGATTAATACAAAGGAGAGTTTACTCTGTCTGAAACAGATTAATTGCTGAGATTACTGGCCAATAACGGAACATACCTAAAGATGTGTGTGCCATAAGTCTAAACACATTCTGTGACAGAATAAGGAGTTCCATAGGGGATCAAGTGGAACATTGTGAACCTCGTTTTCACAAACATATGGCTAAAAATGTTGTGGTAAGGGAATACCATTTATTAATAGCATATGTTCCATCAAATATATAAATCAATTAAATCACCAGGAACAACCACTGGACTGCTACCTACATTTTGACTAGGAAAGAGCAAGGCCTAATTGCTGTCACCTCTTATTATGGTCTATTTTAAAGACAAACTTTAGAACTAGTGGCGTTTCTACATTATTGGGCAAAGTGCTAAGAGTCCTCCACCTTCAAGTATCCAAGGCCACTGGAAATTTGCAGTTCTGCGGCTGCAGCAATTTTCACATAATTATCGATTTGCAGCATTTGCCACATAATCCATCTTCTGCTGAACAACCTGCTGATTTTGATAAAAATAAATGTTGCTTCTAGCTCAAACAAATATGGCGACTGCACACCGGAAGGCTTTTCGTAAAAGATGGTAAGTCATTTTACAGTTGCTTATTGCTCTGTTTGGTTAAGGTGCACTCTTTTTTCAGATACTGTTACCAGGTGTATAAAATGATAAAATAATGAAGTAAATCTATCAGAAAATGTGCCACATTATGTTGCATAATTTACCTTTTCTTGCATAATTTGGTCAACCCGGCCACATGATTTGTTCCTCCTATTCTGCATATTTCCAGTGGCCCTGATTATAACCCAGCATCAGCCTATGATTTGTCCCCCTAAAAAAGTCAAATAAGTTAGATGTCCTCAGCCCGATTTCTGATTATTGCGCTGTCCCTGATTTGTTGCAAACCATCTTAAAAGATTCTCTCCAGTTTGACAGGCTTCTGTGTTTCTCTCACTCAATCACTCTTTATGCCTGTCTTTCCCTTTCCTTCTCTAATAAGGGAAGCCTCCATTTCTCTGCCTTTAAAGCAGGGAGATAGTGGAAGCAATTATAGAGATCACTTGGTCCGGCCCCTGGGATTACGGAATAGGGTTTGTATAATTCTGAAAATAGAGGTATAACTAACGTGACCGTCATAGAAATTACGACCACACCCATGACGATGCTAGTGGGTCTGTCAAGGGGATCTATGACCGATCTGGGAACACAGCAAGCTAGGAATTTAATATTCATGGCAACTACAGTGGCCCGGCTGTGCATAGCCTCCTGTTGGCTGCAAAGGGAATCCCCCTCCTTTGAGATGTGGAGAGCAGATTTTATACCATTTTTAATCTTGAGTACAGTTTATACTCTCTTAAAGGACCTTGTAGACGAAAATTAGGATTAAGGATTTAGGGGGCTATGCTAGATCATATGAATGCTGAATAAAATTTAATTTCAATACCTGTCAAGTTTGATCCTTCTGGGGTGATGATCATTTTATTGCTGTACAGTTTTAGTTTGTGAATCTGTATGAATTTTTTGATATGTGAAATATTTTGATGAGGATGAGGTGCTCTGTTCTCCAACCGGAATGTTTTTTGTCTCAGTCCAGACACTACAGCTCCTGCCTAGGGCATACATAACCTTCTAAAAAGGGGAAAAGGGAGAACAGATAGTAATATCAAGAAATAAATCACTACTATGCACTTGCCAACCAAGCATTACTCCTTTATAGCTTCAAAAACATTTACAATTTCAATTTAAACATTTTGGCCCTTATAACGATGTCAGGCAGAAGTGGAAAAGGAACCACCCAACCATAGGTCAGCGGTTCTGACACCCTAATTTGGATGCGACTGCGCATAGTGCGGTCGGAAAACATCCATTTTCCAATTGGAGCTTGTGCGGTTGGCTGAAAACGCCTGCAACACAAGCTCCCTTTGGAAAATGGAAGTTTGTAAACATCCCTGCACCATGTGGCAGGCACCTGACTATGCCTGCCACACAGTGCAGGAATGATGAGGGCATAGGTGCCCACCAGGCCCATATGCGGAGGGCCAGGGGTGCCCCTCTCACTTCAGTTCTTTCTTAGAACCTTTTTTGTGGCTCGTACAGTGACAAGCAACCAACCAATTTTAAACTATGCATTTAAAGACGTAATGCAAACTAAGTGAATTGAACCGTCAAAGGGGATTGAGAGAATGATTGCGAATGAGATTGGAACTTAGAGGCAAATAGCATTCTTGCAATTTATTAGTAATTCCAAAGTCTTTGGAATAGGTGGGCTAGGCAGGTTTAGGAAATGTGGAATAAAGATTGGACTGTCGCGACCACAATATTAGTCTACTACTAGTTGATAGGATTTAGGAAAGTTCAATGTTACTGCAATTGCCGTGTCCTGTCAAAAAATCTTTTTGGTGAAATTATTTAATATTTATTTATCACCAATAATTTTTTGTCTCTTTAATTGTGTCTTACATCAGCAACCAGGAGCAACAAGAGGGCGTTAGAGGTGGAAGCTGGAGATGCCTCCCAACAACATTTCTCGTTCGATGGCTCTGCTGGCCCCAGTAAGTCCTCCTGTTAGTAATATAGATATATTTTCCCTAACTTTTTCTGCTCCTTATTTTGAACAATTGATTCCTATCCATTTCCGAATTTAATTTTTTCCCCAAATCCTCTGTGATCTATCTGTTTCAAAATTCTTGTTATCCATGCATGAAGGAAGGTAGGAACCTTCTGCATGGTTACCCCCATTTTTTTCCTGGTGGTATGCTGGTGTTTGACTAATCTGACTGGAATCCTGCTAATCAGGAACCAAGTCTATCTCCTTTCTCCCTAAATTGTCATGTTTAGTACTTAGGTACACCTCAGATTGGATACAGGTGTACCCTTATATGTCACTTGTATATGGTACCCATGAACCCTTGGCAGAGGTACCCCAGAGGTCTCCCATGGGCTGAAGCATGCATTATGCCACTCATGAGAGACCATTCAAAATTGAACTACAACCTGCCATTGCAGCCGGTGTAAATTGGTGCTTGCACCACTTACTTAAGATGTAGGCTTCCCATATCTAGGGTCACTGCACTTAAAACATATGTCACCCCTCTAGCAGGCCTTTACAATCCTAAAGGCAGGGTGCTTGGTTCTAAGTGAGAAGGTGCCCCCTGCATGACACCCCTACAGCTTATGGAGTCCATTCTCCTGGGTTGTCAGTGAACCAGCCATATACTATATAGACGGGCACAGCGTAATTACACAATGACCCTCTATATAGTATATGGCTGCTTCACTGACAATGCGTAATTATGCAATGTCAAAGAAGAAGCCATATGCTATATAGAGGGGCACCACGTAATTACGCAATGGAAGAGCACTCCAATAGACTCTCAGTGTTCCCGGTACCAGATTTCTTGACCCAGATAGCACAAAATGGTTGCTGACGGCCAAAGACAAGATTCTGCCTTCCTGCTGCTGAGCCAAGCTTGAGCAGTGGAAGGCAGAATCAATAGGCATCCTGTCACAGGGAGGTGTGACCGCCTCCCAGACAGGATTTAGTGCATTGGGGTAGTGTGGGTGCACGTGCCAGCGCAACTCAGTCTGCATGAGGGGCACAGTTGGTGTTCCTGTGCATAGTCCAGTTCAAACCAGTCCTGGGAGCTGTTCGCTACAGCTCTGGCACAAAACTGAACACAGGACATGGAAGTAACCTCCCCCTGTCTAGAACCTCCTCTGGGAGTGTTCCAGGAATCGTCCCAACCCTTTCCTTAGGGTATTTTATGGCTTACCCGGGTGTAGGTCCCTAGAATCATTGTGGGACAAGATTCAGATCAGACACCACTTCTTCTACGTTCTGGGCATTCTAGACTTCGCTGGACTTAATTTGGGCACAACTTCGTCTCTCTTTCAGTCTGATGCAGTGTCTGTGCCTGTGCACCATGCAGGAACCTTCCAAGGCCTGTAGGCTTCAAAAACACCTGAAGGAATCTCCCTTGTAGTGAAGGAGTCACTCCCCTGCATTCACAGTCACTGCAAATAAATCGACCGGACTGCTGATCCTGAGCTCCTCCTTCGTAAGGTTCTGCAACACAGGTAATAGTTTTCCTCAGCTCCTGAGGCCTGCCCTGCACTCTCACCAAGTTTGAGGCCAGTATTCCTCATGGGGGTTGTTATAACCGAACCCCTGTGCACTGCGTCAAATTGCAGTTGCAAATACATGTTGGCTTCCTTCCAAGAAGATCTTTGGCTCCAAGTAGCTCCATCCTAGAGCACCTCTAGTGACCAGATTCTTCAGCCACACCACATTGTGTGCATCGTGGCCTGCCTCTTTTAGTGAGCTGCTTGAGGTCTTCTCGCGACTCCAGTGACTCCAACCTGCAGGTCCATTTGAGGGACACCTTATTTTCTTTTGGGCTCCACTGATTACTCGGGGCCTGCCCTGGCTATCTTGCAAGTGGTGAGTCCCCTGGACATTGCTGGTCCTGACGTGGCTCCTTCTTCAATTCCTGTATTAGTTGCATTTGCTAAGGTTTGTTTGTGCTCCCGCCAGACACTGACCCCTCAGCACTCAACATCCTTTGTGGGACAGCTCATGCACTACTCCTGGTCTTACTCAGCATTGCTTGGTCCTCACAGCTGCAGAGTCAAGGTTATTGTCACCCATCTTGCAACACACAACATTGGATGGAATTCATCTTCCAAGTATCCTGGTTACTCTTGAGTAACATAGACTCTGTCCCCTCTACTTGCAGGTACTTATCACCCAGAATCCACCTACAGATTCCACCGGACACTTTCTCCTTCTTCAGCAGCTACACTTTCTTGAAGTCCTCCACTGGTTTAGACTGCGGTTTCCAACACCATGTCACACATATGCACCCGGCTTCCATGGTGTAGGTAACGTGGGGTATCCATGGGTGGGGTGGCTCTCCAATCTCTTGTCTTCCACAGGGTTTCTTCAGGGTTCTTAATCTTTAAAAATCCAACCGCGACCCACCCGTTGAGTTGTACGGAGCACGCGGTCTTGTTCCCACACTGCACAAGCTCTCCGTGGGGTTCCTAGTTACTCACCTTGGGTGATTCCTTGGGTCCCAGGCACTTCTATGTCCTCTTGACATGGTCTTGACCCAAGTTGTGGTTATTTTACCACTTTCTTAGTATATGGTTTGGTCCCACCCAGGGGTCCACTGTGTATTTCATGCCATTTACTGTATTTCTATGCAAAGTATTGTGTGCATTGTGTTTATTTCTGTATAGGAGATATCTAAACGTATTAGAGAGGAGTATATAATAAATACATATTTTTTATAAATACCATGTGTGTTTCTTTGCACCTATTCTATACTATAGGAATGCATCTGGTAAAACTAGCTGCTTTACATTCCTGGACTAAGCCTGAAGGGTCCTCTTCACAGCTACCACTTAGAAAACTTTCTAAGGTTGTCTAAGACCCCTTAAATCACCATAAGGGTTGTCTGGACTGGTGCAGGGTGCCCACTTACATAAGTGGACATCATATACCAGGCCAGCTTCTCACAATGCAGGATCCAATTTACTTATTTTACATTTCTATTGTCTGTATTTTACCTCAAATTGTCTCTGTCTGTACTAGTTTGTCTGTATCTTCTTTTTTTCTGTTTTTTCAGACAGCTTTCCCTCTCCCCTTATATATTTTGTGGACTGCCTAGGGATGGTACTGTAAGACTCAGAGAACCCATTGGTCATGGTCACCCACTACTACTAGTACTACTACTCTGCCATCCAGATTGCATGCCCAAGTAATGTATTTAATGCATGTTAATTGAGATGAGAAGGCTTTCTTTTACTTTCTCTTGTCATGCTCAATCAGTAAAACGAAAGAGTGGCTGTTGTCATGTTGGACTCCTCAAAGTTGTGTCTTCTTCTTATCTAAGCCTAGTATTATTGGCAGCAGTTGATGGGGAACTGATTAGCCTGCAACATTTGTAATGTTTTTGTAGCTGCACCGACCACCAGTGCAGTCTCCAGTGGGGATAGCAACATCAGCAAGGAAGCAAATGGGGCAGATGTAGGAGGAGAGCTAGTAGCAGTGGTGGGCAGTGGTAAGTCATATTGCCTATTTCCTCTAACTTACCTGCAGTCAACTAAGTTAATAAATATTTTCCTTACTTCCAAACAAATCTATTTTGTTGGAATTGAGTAATGTCAAATGTGGTGACGGGGGTGAGGCCATAGAGTATAGTGGGAATAAAGAGTAGCTGACTTTTCATTTTGTAGATGGGATAGTCTGTAATGAACGTGCCAAATACAATATCATGTTCCTAAATCCTTTCCCTGTACTGTGGTTGAATGGTTGAATTTCCAAAATATATTTAAAGCTAATATTTGAGTGATCATGCGGCATTAGGGGAGGCTCATTAGTCATATTACCTTGGTGCCAAGGACATTCCAGCTGTGGTTGTTATGTTGTACCCAGGTAGAGGTATTTCTAATTAACCAAGCCTTTATGGCATTACAACTGGCAACCCTCCCCGATACACTAAGGTGATCACTGCTATTAATATTGCATGAGGAGCCCATCAATGTAATCTTGGCTAAGGTGGTCACTATTAAGCCCTGGCGTAACACTCCACTCTGTTAGGGGAAGATGCTCTCCTTGAAATTCTTCAAAATCTTCCCAAACTGACGATTTGGAGTTAAAAACCTTCTCGAATTTATTTTTGGTGTTGTTATTTTCTGCGAGGAGTCCTATTTTTTTAAATACATTTTTTTCCAAATGGAAGGAAGTGCCCCAGAGTCTACAACTTCCTGTTCCTGTCCAGCAGGCTCCTCCCAGTGCTTTGTCCATCTCCTGGTCACTTTGTGTCTGCTGCATATACCATTGGATTTAAGGACTTTGTATTTGAGATTTTACAAGTAAGTTGAAAAACGTGTGTTGTTTGTTTGATTGGTCCTTCGCTGATACTATTGGGGTTCCTTGTTGTTTATAAAAAAGTTTGTTTGATTGTGGCCATGCACCTGGATTTATTTGTACTTTTAATGGATTAAAACAATGTATTGTGGTGGGTGGCCTGTTTTTTCAGTAGGGGCCTAGTGATTTCTTTGCATTTCATTTTTTTCTATTGTAAAAGAAAACTGTTGCACAGTTTACTACATTTTCTCCATATTTTTTCATACATTTGCAATATTGATTTAATTCACTATATGGCCTAGTTTGCCAATTGGCCTTCTAGTAATGGGTGCATGAAACAACTGTTTCTGTGGTGTCTGTTGAATTTGAAACCACATTTAGGCCATGGATGGATTTTGATTGAAATACAAAATGTATTTTTTGTGCTATTTCACGTTTCTCCCCCTGCAAACAGTGTATAGGACTTATAACTTTGAAGGATGTGTGTTGTTGTAAACATTTCTTTTAGTTCTATTAATTTTTGTCATTGCTGAAGTAATGCTGTGTTCTCTGTTTCACCATGCCTCCTTTGTCTGGCCAGTGTGTGTGTTTGTTTGCCATAGGCCACCATTCGCTTTTGGTCCAAATGCTATGTGGCCAGTGGCCAGGGGGAATTTTTTATAGTCAGTGAACTGTCCATAGGCCTGCATGCGGTCTTTGTTTTTCAGACATCCTGCCTCTTGTTGTGAATGACCATGTGACTGGTGGCCATTTTGTGTATCCAGTCAGTGGCCATTTTGTGTATCCAGCTGGTTGCCAATTTCTGTACCCAGTCAGGGTGCTTTTGCCACAGACCTGCATATCTACTTTTTTGTGACCATGCCTTCTTGCTGGTTGTCGTTGCTCTGACCATGTGGCTGGTGGCCATTTTGTGTAGCAGCCAGTGTGCCTTTGCCATAGGCCAGCATGAGTTCTTGGTTCTAGGCCTCATGCTTCTTGCTGCAACCATGTGGCTGGTGGCCATTTCCTTTATATAGCCAGTGTGCTTTTGCCATAGGCCTTCATGTCTTCTTTGTTGTGGCCATGCCTTCTTGCTGGTTGTTGGGACCATGTGGCTGGCGGCCATTTTGTGCAGCCAGTCAGTGTGCTTTTGCCGTAGGCCTGCATGCATTCTTTGTTCTAGGCCTCCTGCTTCTTGTTGTGACCATGTGGCTGGCTGCCATTTTGTGTAGGCAGCTAATTTACTTTTGCCATAGGCCTGCATGTCTTCTCTTTACTCCCAATGTTGCCTTCCTGCTCAGTGTTGTTGATAGCAATGGGGCAATGGCTGGCAGCCATTTTGTGTCCCCAGCCAGTACAGCTCTTAACCCTAGAAAGCATAAATGGTTGAGCAAGGAGATAGCAGAAAGTTTAATCACGTATTATTATATCTTCGAGGATAATGTCACTTACATTAAAACATTTAATTTTCATTTCTTTTCATTTTTTTTATTAATTGGTCAATTCACATTTTTATTTTTTCAATTTTCTTTCAATTTTTGTAGATATGTTTTTGTTCAAACCATTTCCACTCAATCACCCCCATGTCTGCTAAAGGTGCACAAGAGTATTCATTGTCTAGGGATTAATCAGCGCCGGTAAAGCCTGTTGGGTAGCTTTGCGCTTTATAAATCTTTATTAAAAAAAATCAACTATTCCTTCCATTTCCTACTTCCATTGCCATTTGTCAGCAGCACCTCCCTGAGAGGCACATCACATGTGAGTTACGTTATTTGACTCACATAAAGCAAACGGTTTCATCTGTTTGTTGCTCTTGTTTTTCCTCTCTCTTTTCCTTCCTTCCTGAGTATACAGACAGTCACCATGAAAGTTATGTTGTTGTGCTTTTCTATTTTAAGGATAGATACACTGCATTGATAATAATTATAATAGGGAGTAACCAGTGACCACACTAAATGATATTGTGTTTGTTTTACTACTAATTGGACAGAAACAATACCTGCTACGTTTCACTGATGTCATTCTTGCTTCTTTTTTTTTCTTAGGTCCACAAGATACAACATCATCCACGGACCTGCCAGATAGAAGGCCTGGCATGGTGTAATGAATCCGTGACCCACACATCACGGAAAGCTCTTCAAATTGTGAAGCTAAGTGCCACTGCTAACTGACAGCTTCAAGATGGCCCCAAGGAAGGTGCTAAAACTGCTACCAAGAAAGTGGCCAGTGAGAAGAAGAAGGAGCTTACCACTACCACCACTGGTATATGGCCCCTGAAGTTTTTTGTAAATTGGACTGGCTGCACCGGCCTCTGGGGAGAAAGCAGGGAGCAGCACCCCCAAAATCAGTGAACTCATCCCAATCTAGGCCCAAGCCCATGTATTTCACAGTGGCAGCCAGTCCAATCACGGCAAGGCCGTTGTCGACGAATAGTGATGTTGAAATTGACTTATCTCTATCGCAAAGTAGTACCCAGTTGTTCCAGGAAACTCAGAGAAGTGGAAAACAGCCACAATTGCCAATAGTAGTTCCTCCTGAAGCAGGAGCAGTTCAAGAGATTGAGCTCCATGCTGAGGAAGTAGAGCAAGCTCCATTGTCTTCCAGATTTCCAGCTCAAAAAAGGAGGGTTAGTGGTGCATCATCTTCTTCTTCAAGCCCCCTTCTGATGATCTAGACACCACTTGGATGCTGCCTCTCTGAGAGTGAGACATACCACCAGATGAGACTAGGGAAAAGGAAGGTTTCTGATAGTCTTAGAGTTATGGAGGTAGATGGAGAAGAGGAGGATGATGATGATCTAGTCATCATGGATGTTAGCCCAGCCCCAGGCAAGACCGATGTTACCCCATCCCAACTTCCCTGGGGGGATGTGGCAGTGGTACCACAGAGACAACCACCACCAGCTGCAATATTTGCCCGGCAGCAACCTACATCCACAATCACCTCAGTAGAGAGAGCCAAACATCAAAACGCCCGCCTACCACCAGTTCATCCGTCATTGGCAATGGCACCAGTGTATGAAAGTTGAGCTCCCCAGTTTGGGACCAAGCCACCACTCATGATCTATGTGGTATC
Organism: Lissotriton vulgaris; assembly: GCF_964263255.1. Lineage (NCBI taxonomy): Eukaryota > Metazoa > Chordata > Amphibia > Caudata > Salamandridae > Lissotriton > Lissotriton vulgaris. The sequence continues at coordinate 1,907,019,983 of NC_141685.1, read as the reverse complement.
TGCTCATACAGCACAACATTCTTCTATGAGCCGGCAAGCTGAGCTTTTGCCAGCTGCACTATGTTTGATCCCCCACCGAGGGAAAGACCTACCTCCCATACTACACTACCCATGACGGCCACTATGCTGCTCCCCCTTACAACAGCAAGTCTGCCTCTCCCCCTTCCAACAGCGTGCCTGGCATGCATGATCGCCATGGTGCCGTGATAATCCCTTGCTCACTTTAACCACCAAGTTTACCGTCTTTTCTTCACTCACTGTAGTTTCCAACAACCCCTATGCTCTGATCCTTAGACTGACAAACGTCTGCTTTTGGTCCACCCAAGGGGAATTGATCTCTCAGGTCTTCACCACCATCGTGAATTGACCCCCAGGTGTGAACCGGTTTTTAACATATTCCTCAAATTGCCTTTCAGCGTGCAAACAAGTTTCGCAGTTGTATGCCTCAGCATACTCAGGTCTTTTTTATTGCTCCCGCTCTTGGAGGCACACAAACTCCATCTTCTGACCTTTTCTTAACTTTAACGCCACCATCTTTTTTAGGTTACGGCCTGACTTCAGCAGTGCATGCGATGCTCTAGTCTACGGGAGCTTCTTGGATTCGATACAATTCCAGAAGACGTCTCGCGGCTCCGCCTCCAACTTTCATTAGTGCGTGTCATTTTGCATCATAGATTAGGCAAAACACAGTTTAATGATTGCACCAGAGGCAATCATTACACTGAGGGTTGCCACCCTGTCCCTTTTTGGCCATGCCCACCGGGATTTGATCTTTTACTCCCAGAAATTACACTGTGCCTTTGTAAATGTAAATGTAAATGTATAGGCATTTATATAGCGCACTACTTACCCGTAGGGTCCCAAGGCGCTTCGACCGCTGCGAAACCCTTCCTGGCTTCCCTGAGAGATGGTCCCTTAATGGGTATCTCCAGGGTGAGACCAGGCATCCCCGGCGGTCTGGTGGGGCCGTTAGTGAAGATGAGGCAAGCTAATGCCCAGAGTTGCCGAGTGTGATCGCTGATCAGAGTGGGCACCGAGGCGAGAGAATTATCGAGTCCGCTGACCCTGGTCCAGAAACCTGCTGCGCCGGGAATCGAACCCTGGTCCCGGGCCGTCCTCTGCTCTCGGGTCTGCCGCCTCTAACCAGTGAGCCACACTACTTCACTGAGCCACACTACTTCACTTTATCTTGTGGCTCAGCACTACTTTCTTTCACTTGTGTTTTGGCTAACCTTCGATCCACACCTAGTTGCCTGCAATGACCCTTTTGTGAGAGTACCACCTGAATGTGAAACAACCCAGAGCAGTTCTCGCACATGCAGCATTTGAACATACCACTCCCCTCCATCAAGGGATTCCAACACAGTACAGGGGCACACACACACAAGCTGTGTGTGGGGCGTTACTTTTTTCACAAAGCCCTGATGTAATCACATTTTAACAATATTTGAAACAAGTGTTGGACTACCTCCAACGTAAAAGAACAGGCAACATTGACCACCGCACCCAGCCCCCTTAAAAGCTATAGCGCGAGGGGCATTTTCTGACTGGGTAGTTGAATCTCCCCCTCATGCTCAACTTTCCATTATTTAGGCTCACCTCTGCAGGTCCAGGAGGTAAAAACCCACAGAAAATCCCAAATAACTGCCCTCTGGTCCTGCGTAAATGGCGGAGTTCCCAACATCCAGGTTAAATCCAAGGGCCCCTAGGTGAAGGTACAGGGCGAGGGGAGCTGCGGTGAGGGCTCTCCCTGCTCGTTGATTGGGGTGCCCGCATAGAGACCAGGTTTTTTACGTGAGGAGGCACCGCTATGATGAAGCATGACACCTTTGGTGTATGAGGGGAACCGTCCTTAAAAGGGTTCCCCCTCCAGCACACGGTTTACAAGGCCATTTTGGACCTCATACTTTTACCCTGGTCCAGTGGACTATTTTTGTGTTAACATCTTTTAGGTTAGCCAGAAGGAGGCAAGCATTTCCATATGCTCTCTTTGTGGAGCACATGTTGGTCGGGGTAAGCTTGACACAAACTATGGTAACGCGGGCCAGACAACCAATTTGAGAAAGCACCATACAATCCATTGGGAGGCGCACCTTAGTGGCCAAAAAACTGCAAGTGTTGCCTGTGAAGGGGTGAACCTCGGCTGAGCAGGGAATCCAAATCCGATCACGTTGAAAGGTGAAGAAGAGGAAGACAACTTTTTTACACAAAGCAGCCCTCTCTCCAGCAGTGCAGTAGAATCTCCCACATCAGCAGCATCGCAATGGCACAAGACTCAGGTCGAGACACCAGGACAAAGAGGACAGTGACTGCCCCGCTGAAAAGCACATTGAACACCTGAATCAGTGGCCTCAAGGAAGAAAAAAATTCAGGCTACTATTCCTGCCATGTGTTTAGGCCAGAGATGCAGTTTGAAATCAACCACCCAACAGCACGATTGTACAATGCAAAGCTGGCTAAAATGTTAGTGCTGGACCGCCTCCCTTTTTCTTTTGTGGAAGGGGTGGGTTTTCTTGAATTTATGGTCGCCATCTGCCTGAAATGGAAGGTTCCCAGCCGGTCATATTTTGCCTGAGTTGCTGTTCCAGCACTGTAATTGCTTGTCAAAGATTTGCAGCATAGTGCTGTTCAAAGTATCCACCTGACAACAGACATGTGGACCAGTTGCTAAGTGACTGATTACATGTACATCACTGCACACTGGATCTCTTTTGTGGGGGCTAGAGAAAAAATGTCTGCAGGTGTGTTGACACTGCTGAGATTTGTAGTGCTGCTTGGAAGCATGCAGCAGTAGCCATGGAGAAAGCCCATATAGCTGCAAACAAGACTTTAACAACAAGGTCTTTGAATAGCTGCGACCAATAGGGTTTAAAATTTGATTTGTTGCCACGGACAATGGCAATGGTCGATGGTGGTAATTTCAGGGTACTGTGTTTAGCACACTGCTTCAACATCAATGTACAGGACTTTCTCAAAAAAGAAGACCAAGTAAGCAACTTACTGTCCATCTGCAGAAGAATCTGCATTCATTTCAGCCATTCATTTAAAGCCCGGAAACAGCTGAGGGTCATTCACCATGATATTAGACTGCCTGTTGAAGCACTAATACACGAGGTTCCAACACGCTGGAACTTGACTTATTACATGCTTGAACGCCTATTTGAGCAGTACAGACCTATCAATGAATATTTCATGCAAAAGCAGTACAGACCTATCAATGATTATGTCATGCAAAAGGGGATACAACTGTGAAAGGCATGATCATTGAGGAGGCCCAATGGGGCCTAGTCAAATACCTGACTGAGATGCTCATTCCTTTTGAGATGTTCACACGGAAAGTAAGGAAAGAGAACAGTACCATGGGCCAAGCTATCCCGTTGTTACACATGGTACAGGGACAGCTAAAGGAGGTGTCTGCAATGTACACATTTGTGGAGGAAAAAAAGATGCGCATGATTTGGTGGAGAGATAAATCCATCACTTGTCTACTAATACCAGGGTGCAAAGAGACATTGTATCCTCCAAACTTACATCTGTGCCACAAATCTTGATCCATGGTATAAACCATAACTGTCCACTTTGATTCCTTTTTCAGAAGGGGATATTAGAAAATCCAAAGCATGGTTAGCTGAGCAAGGCAGTGAGCTAGAAAACGAATGGCGGGGAATTAGAGACCCACTCCTCCAGGGCACAAGTCCTGTGGGGCAGCCTTCAAGTTTAGAGCCTGAGGGCAGTGCTATTGGCTCCCCGCAGCCAAAATTAACAACAAGAACACCATCAACAACAAGACCAGGAACATCAACCATAAAAAGTGCAACTGAGTGGTTTCTACTGACAGGGCTTAAGTCCAGTGCAGAGGCGAAGGCTAAAGAGGTTGAGCAAAGTGGAGCACCAGCAATTACATTGAGAAAATGGTCCAGGCCTATCTGGATGATACAACAGAGGTCTACCTTCATTAAAACCCATTGGTGTATTGGTATGGGAAGAGGCGCCAATGGCCAGCGCTGAGTAATCTGGCAATAAACTATCTGGCTTGCCCTGTAGCCAGTTTCTCTGCTGAGCATGTTTTCAGTGCTGCTGGTTCCATTGCCACAGTGAGAAGGACCAGTCTCTCACCCCAAAAACATGGATAGATTAAGCACAATCAAAATGAGTCATCACTTTATACCACCCGATTACACCATACCTGAAGTACCACGGGAAGAAGACGAGGGCGATTCAGGTCATGGAAGTCATGTGCTAAATGACCCACTTTTGGGCAAACCACTAGAGTTTGAGGATGAACTCTACTTCCCTGACTACTAGGCCTGGACCAACAACATAAAGGATACGGACCATACCATCTCAATATTTGAAGGGAGGAGCTTCGATAAGGTGACCCAGTTTCTGGTCACCTTAGATATCGAAGCTCTTTACACAAATATCCCTCAAGACCATACCATCCAGGTCCTTTCATCTATCCTGGAGGGTGAAGACCTCAGGGGTGGCAATAAAGATTTCATTCTAGGATGTGTGTAACTAATATTGAAAACTAATATTTTTCTTTTCAAGAAGGAGCTTTTCAAGCAAGTGAAGGGGACCAGCATGGGGGCCACTTGTGCCCCCAGTCTGGCATGCCTCTATGTTGGACATTTCGAACAACAACACATTTATAATGAGATGGCACCCTTTTACGAGAATGTCTCTCACTGGCACCGTTTCATTGATGATATTATTTTCATCTGGAACGGTGCCAGTGAAGATTTATTGTCCTTCTCGGAGTGGCTCAATCTGGGCGACAGAAATCTAAAATTCACTGCCCACTACAGTGCCCACAGTGTAGAATTTTTGGACATAAAATAGAGGTCGAACTCTATACAAAGACAACGGACAAAAATACCCTCCTGCAGTGTCAGAGCAACCACCCCCGATCCCAAAAAGACAATATCCCCTTTGTGGAATTTTTAAGACTACGGCTTAATTGCACGAGTCTGACAGATTTCTACCATCATGCTGAAATCATGGAACAGAAACTACGTGAAAGGGGCTATCCTAAAAAATTAGTGAAACAATCTATGAAGCGAGCAAGATTTTACAATAGAGATAATCTACTTAATATTGACAGAAAGAAAACAAACAAGGCCCAAGATAGGATCGTCTTTGTGAGCCAATACTCTGGCCTAAGTAATAAAATCGAAAATATAGTCAATCGCAATTGGAAGATCATCAATAATGGCCAAACTGCACCGATACCCAAACCGCTGTTTTCATTCCGGCGGAATAGAACAATTAAAAATGCCCTAGTAAAAACATACAAAAATATGGCCAGTAATGTACAAACAACTCTGATTGACAACAAAAAAGCAACAGGTAACCATAAGTGTGGCTCATGCTCAATCTGCCCTAATTGCATTTCAACAAAGAAATTGATTTTCAATGGGAAAACATTAATTCCCAAAAGTTTAAATAATTGCAGGAGCAAGAATATAGTTTATCTTCTCGTTTGCCCCTGTGGCCTCGGCTACGTAGGGGAAACTGGGAGGGAGCTCCGAGTGAGACTATTGGAGCACAGATCATCAATTAAAAATAAAAAAGAAAATGCGCCGCTCACATACCATTATCAAAAGAAGAACCATGACTGTAATGAGTTCACTTAGTTCATCCTAGAAAAAATAAGTGTCGATAGAAGAGGAGGAAACCTAGATGCTATTAGAAAAACACGTGAACAATGGTACATGTGCTTTCTTGATACTGTAGAAAATGGTCTCAACTCAAAAGAAGACTGGATGAAACTTGTAGCTAGCAATTGACAAACTGTATCAGGCCCAAACCCCATAATGTAGCTAAATAAGAAATAAATTAAATAGCAATACGCTGAAATAATTAATGGCAGCCTGGATGATAACAAATACATTAACATTGTTTTGGAAATAATGTGTAATTCTTACACACAATATCAATGCAGTCTTAGTGCAATTCGGCGCTCCTAAAATTTATAAAAATATCGTGAGTAATTCAAAGCAAGAATGTTTAATGTTGGTTGCCACAATTACGCTTAACAAAAAGCTAAAACGAGGCTTGGATTCCAACTGAGAATGAGGCTTGGAACCAACAAATAACAGTGAATGGAAACGAGGCGTGAAACGTACAGGAAATGAAAACTAGGCATGAAACGCTTTGTCATGTAGAACGCGGAGCTCCAATATAACCAATCATGGCCGCTAACTATGAACAACAGCCGAATTCAAGTAAGTTGGCCAATAAACAACAAGTTAAAATCGTATAAAACGGTAGGATAACAGGTGGAGTAATTCAAGTCTTTTCGTGAGAATAGAAGAATCGTCGGTAAATGCTGGTCGGGTGTGGAGACGCAGAGGCTGTAACTTGCAACCGGTAAGGAACTCTTAAGCCGACGTGATCTCTCCCGGTTAAAATTAGCACTTTTTGAAACTATGGGCGGCAGGATTTGTAACTAATCGAGCCCCGCTGTCTTAATCTAATCCCATTGCAGGTAATAACACGCCGTTCTACGGCCTCGAGTATCCACCCCTTGAAGACGCAACAACTTGCGACACAAGGTGGGTCTCGTGTGAACAATAAAGGGTATTTATAAAAATGGCAAATAGCTCTGTAAGAAGGTGTCCATTATATGTTAATCTCTTCTAGAAAGAACCTTATACACTGAGCATAGGGAGCAACGTTTTCTAAGAAGCTGGCACCGTGCAAGATTGAAAAGTTAAAAGACACCAAAACTTTGAATAAAAGCATTATTGAAAGCAGGTAATCTATAAAATAATAAACCCAAATGTTGCACGTAAACAAGATGTCAGCGAGGCAGTGTAAGAAATAGATTGAAATAAAGAATGACAATAATAAAATAAATTCCTCTTTACATAGATTTCGATCCTGCACGACCGCGCATGATCCTTTAACAGTGGAATGAGTGGAAGCAATAGAAAAGAAGATACTAGACACTCAGGTAACAAAGGATGTTAAATAGATAAACCGCATTCACATAAAGAGATCAAATTTTCTGTTAATAAGAATCGTTTTCTGCGGTATAAATTTTGAGACAAACAATAAACTATTTTGCAGATCTGCCTAAAACCCTATGATGTGGAGTTCGAACATTCAGAAGAACTCGAAAATAATATGAAATAAAGGTAATAACTGATACGAAGGGTAGAATAATGAATCTCTAGGTGCAAGACGTGGGTTAGCCCAGATGAAGGATAAAATATACTGAAGATTGACGAAATTGTCTCATCCCCCAGTGGGTTCTTGATGTAGATGGATCCCCCTCCTGGTGGTATATAAATGTGATTTCACAAGCACACATGGTAATATTGGACATATATACCTCCCAAAGTACTATAGATAAAGAACGAGGCCAATAACGTGCTAGGAAACTTCATATGTAATGTAATATAAGAGACAACTGAGTATGTTTTAAATTCCAGGCCCAAGAGAAGTTCAAAAGTACAAAGATGTATAAATAATAGAACTGATGCCTGTGAAAGAACTATGGACTGTGTACTTAACGTGATCAGCAATGAGAGCTTAAAAAATGTCTAAATTAAGCAATGCAATTCTGCGAATTCAGCGAAAGATACTAAAAAATAGAGCTGATGCCTGTGATAGAACTATGGACTGTGTTCTTAATGTGATAAACAATGAGAGCCTAATAAATGTCTAAATTAAGCAATTTAATTCTACGAATGCAGTGAAAGATACTGATTGTAGTATGTTTACCCACAGGACTTTTTAATCACAAGGCAACCACCCAGTGCCGTTCATTAGGAGAGACCATAAATTCAGTCTTGAAAAAGATGGCATAAAATTGAAATACAAGCCATCGAAACGCGTCGACGCCAAACAAATTGCACAATCGAGTCATCAAGCTTTTCCTGTGTATTGCAAGAATTAAATGTGTCCAGGATTGGGTTTTTGAATTTTGGATACTCGATTTGCCAAGTCTTAATGACAAATTGCATTGTCTTTTGTTTGTCTCTCCCTTTCGTTGTGTCTCTATAATTGATTAATTGTATATTATTGTCCTTTTTTAAGATTGGTATCTTAGGTCGATTACTTTCATGTGATTTAGAACTGTGACAATTTTAGTAGTATATGCCAATAGAATGTTGAATTGTTTTTACTGTGTATTTTTTATGTTTTTAACACAATAATAAATTTGGTATAATTTTTACACATATATATGTTTTGTCACACTTGTCCCACAGGAATGTCCAATATTAACATTTGGGCCTGATTAGCTAGTAATCTTGCCAAGGGAATTTTTTTATTTTACTGGACCAACAACAACCATAGAACTTTCTCTCTCAGTCTCTAGTCTATCGCTGATCAGTTTTCTTTCTCTCTTTGACACTAAAAAAATAAAATAAAGATATAGGGCCCAATTCACAGAACTAACTTAAGACAAAATCCCAAACCTACCACTTTTGATATTCACAGAAGTTAGGATTTTGTCTTAAGTTTGTCTTAAGACAGACTTAAGACAGACTTAAGACAAAATCCTAACTTAAGTCTGTCTTAAGTCTGTTTTAAGACAAACTTAAGACAAAATCCTAACTTCTGTGAATACCAAAAGTAGTAAGTTTAGGATTTTGTCTTAAGTTAGTTCTGTGAATCGGGCCCATAGCTACTAGGGAACAGTATTATTTACTTTTTATTTGTTTGTGTCTGATTGGCCAATTCATCCCTACTTTATAACTCTCAGACACATTTTATTGACAGATTGAAGTTGTAACTGTGTGCAGTGAAAAAGTCCAGACTCCTCCCCAGACCCATGCCAGGCACTGGACAGAGAATACAAACAAATGTGTGCCTGCCTCCAACCCTGGGACGTAACTATCTATGCTTTCCTACCCTAGAGGGAATGGCCCACGTGACATTATGTTTCGATTTACACTGGCCATTCTCTGCTTTGCGACCAAATGGATCTGCATCCTGCAATGTACCACAAATCAATCACAGTGAGCACACCGGAAGAACAGGTAAACGGCATGCATTGCATGCTGAGTGATTTTTGTTTGTTGTGATGTGTCATCCTGTGTGTTGAAGAGAGGTGATTCATGTGTGGAAGGCAGAGTGACACTGGGTGTTAGTGTATCTGTACCTTTTATGCTTAAAATGTGTTAGTGATGGTTTACAATGTTGGTGGCCTACTGATGGCTAATTAATAATTTTCCACTGAATGTTATTTTTTTCCTTCCCCTTTGAGAGATATTGAGATTCCTTCACCGGGTCCACTCCACAGTCCACACTACTATGTTTTCTGCTTGATACTCCTCAAAGAGTCAGACCCAACCAGTCTCTTAGATAACACAAACACAAATCCCTATTATACACAAAAAATGACACAATCTTACCCTTCTTCTTGTGCAACAGCAAAATTGTACTACAAGCCGATCTATTACATTTGAGTTAGGATTCGGGACGCAGTTGGAATGGAGTTGGACTTCATACTCAGAGTCAGACTCAGGACGATCAGAGATGATAGAGTGACTCAGGGCATGGACATGACTACTTAGAGAACTTTCATGTCCGGAGGCAGAGCCAGCACTAGACGCAGAAATGCTGCAAGCGGCCTGGGATCAGTGTATCCTTAACCCCTTAAGAAACGCGTATGAAAGAGCATAGAGGTGCATCATTACCTCGACAAGAAACATAGTGGCTACACAAAAACCACTTTAATTACTGCACAAATCATGTGAGTATTATTGTTTATGTTCTGATGAATGCCCCATAGACCCGGCTGGGCATGGTGGGGCAGAAACATGTCGACCTTTTTTAAGTGGTATAATAGGATCCAGTAACACGATCTACCGGTATACCCATGAATATGTTTTAACAACAACCCTCATCCAATCTTAATTAAAAGTTACTTCAGGCTGTAGGTTTGTTTTTTATAATATTTTTGAGGGCCATTACCTATCTCTGGACACTACTGCGCTAGCCAGAGGTTGCCTCTGGCTTGAGGCTTGCATACAGCACAATTATTAAACCCAATGACAATGCAATAACGCATGTGTGAGGTGGAAAACCAAGATATACCGCTAACGATTTTACCATTGCTTTTATGAGGGTTTTTTAAAAGTGAAATCTAGGTAACGCAGTTACAAGTGTCCATTCTCATTTTTATTTTAGAATGTTTACATGGGGAAACTGAATGGACAGAAATTCCTCCTCTCTACCTGGTGATTAGTATTACTTGGAGAACTGCCACCAGAAGAAGACTGAAGTGTTCAAATTCACTGAAACCAACCAACTTGGGAATGACTTTGAAGTGGACTAAAAGTAAACAACAGACCTATACAACTCTATGTACTGGTGGTGAGTGGTGAGTGACAGCAGTGCATTGATTTTTACCTGATTGGGAAAATGCAATGTTGCTGGGTGTGTGTGAGCTCAGTGCTGTCTGGCTCAAATTCAAAGCTAACTGGGGGGTGGGGGGCCTTTTTGTTGAAGGTAAATGTAAACAGACATTTAGCCACGCTGCCTTGTTGCACTCCTTATGCAGTTTAACGTTTCTCCTTGATTCTTCAATATAATTTTTGTTTTTCAATCTACAGGCCCTCTTACCCTGCACCATATTAGAAAAACAATATAACATACTCACACTTGCCTTACCAAACCGCATTCGCCAGGCACCCAAGATTAACAGACAGTCCAAGCGGAATGCAGATGCAACTCCCAATTTGGCAATACAGTATCATTTTTCTGTCTAATCATTTGAGCTGTGTGTGTTTCTGTTACTTTACTTGACTACTACAAATATTTTCATTTTATTTGCTATCTTTCGAAGCTCGGTACAACAGAACATAATGTAACTTGGGACAATTTGATTTGGTTTACCTGTGCAGCTCATCATCATTCCTCCATTTCCTTTTCCTCCCATAACAGATTTATGATGGTCGGCTGCCAAGATGAATGTCGTCCTTGTCAAACCTTTCCATCAAATCCCCCTTCCCATCCATTCATTGAACCCCTAACCCTCTTCCCCCAGCACGTGTGATTTATTGAGGTGTGACTAAATTAAATTTACACTATTCATTGATCACACACTTGGTGGGGCAGATGTGGTGAAAGCAACAACAACTCAAGGCAGGCCAAGAATCTTCTTCAGTTCTAAGTATAGCCCACACTAAAATGTAAATCCATATTTTTAAAGCATGAACTACTTACCCTTACGGGTCTCAAGGCGCTGGGGGCCGTCGTGGAAATTAAGTGAGCTGTTGCCCAGAGTCACACAGTGCGGAGCTGAGCTGCCGCAGCCGGGGATCGAACTGTGAAGCCTGTGCCTCGAAGTCAGCTGCTCTGGCTGCTGCACCACATCTCTCCACTGGCAATATTATATATATTTAGATAAGCCACACATGCACAGTACTCAATATTGAAATATTTTTCAGAGGAACATCATTCATAATTGCCAACATCATCATCCTTCCGGCAACATATTGTGTGCATCAAATGTTACACTTCCACTTCATTTTGTAACATTTACAAGCTCACCATTCTGATTATTTTAATTAAGCATTGCTTATCATATTTTTTCCATTGTCTCTCTTCTTCTACTGTACTAGTAGTCTAGTCTACCTCTGCTGACTGTATCATTTTATTTGTAAAGCTTGCATATAAAATGACATTATCTCAGTTTTCATTTAAATTTAATTAGATCCCTGTGATGAATATTCCTCATCCTACAGTTTGAGTTCGGCTAGGAGAGAGTGGGACCTCGCGTCTGGATCTAGTGTGTTCACTATTCGACTAGTGTCCTAGCATGCTGCTACTGTCTACTACGACCACCATGGCACCTTGGGAAACCATGCAGCCATCGCTTTGTCTAATTACAGGTAAGAGGAGAACTATGTGAGATTCATTGTGGAGTGGTGTGGCTCACTGGTTAGAGGCGGCAGACCTGGAAGCGGAGAACGGCCCGGGACCAGGGTTCAATTCCCGACGCGGCAGGGTCGTGGACCAGGGTCAGCGGACTCGATAATTCTCGCCTCAGTGCCTACTCTAACCAGGGATCACACTCTGCAACTCTGGGCATTAGCTTGCCTCATCTCCACACCGGCCCCCCACATACACCGGGGAAGCCTGGTTTCACCCTGGAGATACCCAGTAGGGTCCATCTCACAGGGAAAGCCAGGACGGGTTCCCCAGCGGTCTACAGTGCGGAGATACCCCATGTGGGGTGATTCATGCGCTTTACAAGACATCATTACATTACATTACATTGTTGAGCTGCAATGGAATGGAAATTCACACATCCACACCCCCTCTGAGTCCTTAGGGGCTAATATAGTTGAAGACTGCAGACACTAGGCAGAGAGAGTAGTAGGACAAGTGACAGTACCGAATAACTATTTTGTTGTTGTTACACTATCAGCAGATTTTTAAAACTGCCTGCGGGCGGCAAAGGAAACAATGTGAAGTAAAACAGTAACCCCCAAAATAGATTTAAATCATATGTGTAACTATTAAAAATGTATTTCCCTAATAAATATAAGCTAGTAAACCCACAACACCTGTCCCACCCCTCTCCCTAACCCCAACCAATGTCCAAAGTAAGCTTAGTCCAAACAAAGAAAGTCCAAAAACCTAATTGTCCATAACGAATAAATAAATAAGAAAACTCCAAAATGCTCCAACTCCCACATACTAACTAATTGTAAAGAAGACAGTTATGCAGACAGCTAGCCTTCTGTCTGCACATGGGAAGAGTAATGCTTCCCATATGAGTTCTGAAAATGCACAAATTTCGGATTTCATACATTCCTTTCAATTTTGGTGTACATATATTAAGATGACCAAACAATAGCTTCTAATTTAATAGGCAGAACTGTACGCCGAAGACCTACTTATAGATAGCTGCTGAGCTACCAGTAGCTCATGGGCTACTCATTGGAGAAGCCTGGTGTAGAGGCTGGTAAGTATTATACTTCTGATGTCCTTCACACAACTATAGGAATGAAGGACCAGGAACTGACTGTTATCCAAGAAGTGAGGCCACGTAATGGTACAGTAGTTCAGTGTACTATTGCACCCGCTAGACAGACAGCACATTATCTAAACTAGAAGGTAAAGATAGGTAAAGATATAGGGGCCAATTCACAGAACTAATCTGAGATAAATCCTAAGCGTACTACTTTTGGTATCCACAGAAGGCATTTATTAGTAGTAAAGGTAGGACTCCTAACTTTACTACTACTAAATGCCTTTTGTGAATACTGAAAGTGGTAATGTTAAGATTTTGTCTTTGTTTAGTAGTAGTAAAGTTAGGAGTCTTAACTTTACTACTACTAATTGCCTTCTATGAAAACCAAAAGTTGTAAATTTGGGATATCAGATTAGTTATGTGAATCAGCCCCATAGACCTTAGGTCCCAAAATGGCAACATATGGTACAAGACACATTATGGAACATCCCAGATCACATAATTAAGCTAAACACACTGGTGTTCATTTTGAGCACTGTGCTTACTTTAAAAGTTGAAACCAAAATAGGATAAATGGCATTTACATTGTGTGTTCCTTCCAAATTTAGTACTTGATGGAAAAATGTGGTATAACCTGCAACAATGTATTTTTTTTATTTTTTATTTACTGTTTTTCATAAAGCATGAGCATGAACATCAGGGCATCAGAGTGCTGTATAATAAGAAGGCTGAAGAGGTTTGTGGTGCATTAAAACATGTGTCAGATATGGGTATTTTGTACAAAGAATTCAAGGTATAAAACAATAGGATACAATATAAAATAAGGAACGTTGTACGTAGAGTTCAGAGTTAAAGGTATGACACAATAGGATACAGTATAAAATAGGGGGAATGACAGTTTCAAAATAGTTCTCTTAAGACATGTTTTTCAAGTAATGTAGGTTTAACTTCCTTCTTGAAGAGCCTGATTGAGGTAATTTCTCTTGTTGAGGATGGTAGTGAGATCAATATATGCTTCAAGCAGATCCAGTGAAAGTGCACTAGTGTGTTTTCCTTTTTTTGAGTCTGGCACTTTTTGAGTCCCTCCCACCTCTTGATACCTTAATATTATTTGCAATGTATTGCGGACCAGAGTTGTGAAGAGCTGTGTTTGTTATGCAAGCCACCTTCAGTTGGATCCTAGCTTCAAGTGGGAGCCAGTTTAGAGTTCTGAGTGATGGTGTGATGTGGTCATACATACATGTGCCTGTTAACAGTCTTGCTGCTGCATTTATTGTTGCTTTAATTGGGGCTAGGCTGGCTTTCGGTAGCTCTATGGGTGTGGCATTCCCATAGTTAAGTCTTGAGTGTATTAGCGATTGAACCACCATTTTGAGGTCACCTATCTTAGTTGAATGTGAGTTTGCATGTTTAAATTAGTCTAGTGTGATGCCTAGTAATTTTAGGGAATCACAGATAGTTGGGCTGCAGTTTAGCGATTTGAGGTTAAGAGACCAGAGTACTGGTTGAGGGGATGTAAGGAGTGGGGAGAAGAGAATGAATTCGGTTTTTGGCGGGTTGAGTTTCACATGGTTGTATGACATTACTGTGTTTTCCTCAGTCTCAGGCTATCCCCATGAGAGGAGAGTTTGGTGGTTAAGAATGGCAACCTCAATATTCTGACAATGCCTGAAACCTAATTGGTGTTTGTCCAATAGGTTAAAATTCTTGATGTTTTCATATAGCTGGTTGTGGGTGCATTTTTCTACCAATTTGGCAAGGAAGGAAAAATTGGATAATGTTTGTAAGTTTAAGTCATTCTAAGTAGTGCCTAGTTTTTTGTTTTAGTAGGGAGGCATTTTGCCCATCTTCAGGCATTCTGGGAGGGATCTTTGTTGTAGAGATGCGTTTACCTTTTTTTCCATAAGGGAGTGTTGGTTAAGTGTATCTTTTTCAGTAGGTGAGAGGGAATGGGATCATCAAAATATGTGGAAGGTTTCATTGACAAAATTGTTCTCTGTATTTCCTCCTCAGATTGAGATCTGAAGCTGCTTCAGAACTCTCTATCTTTACCTGTGATGGTTGAATAGTGTTGGTCAGTCTACTTGCAGTGTGCTGTGAAAGTGAGATTGATGGATTCTCCGAGTTGGGTGCTTGCTTGGCTGTGGCTAGAGTTGCTTATGGTTGCAAATTTTTCTTTAAAGAAAATGGAGAAGGCATCGCTTCTGTCAGTTGAGTTGTTTGCAGCTGTGGGTTCTTGAAGTTTTCCTGATTGTTGTTTTATTATGTCAAATAATTTTTTGGGCCTGTTCTTCGCGTCGTATAGTTGAGATCTGACTGTTGATGTTTTGGCATTCACAATAGCCTTTTTGTATGGATTTCTATCCCTTCTCAACTGCTCAAGATGGGTGATGTTTGGGTCCTTCCTCCAAAGTCGTTCCAGATGTCTTAATTTTCTTCTTTCATTGTTTATGTTTTGGTTGTACCACAGTATTGAGGGTTTTTTCTTTTGTCTTTTTAGATGTAATGGAGAAGCTTTCTGAGATATGTTCGTCATGCTGCTGTTGTAGAGTTGCGCCAGTTCATGAACTGATGTTTGGTCCATCCTAGGTTTCAAATTGGTTTAGCATAGCTCCCACAGTTCTGTTTACGCGGCTGTAGTCACCCTTCCACGTTTTCTGCCTTCTCGTTTGACCCTTGATTTTAGTTTCTTGTGTGTTTATTTGGAAAAGAATTTGGTGGTGGTAAAACCAGTCAATCAATCAATCAATCAATCAATCAATCAATCAATCAATCAATCAGGTTTCTTGTAAAGCGCGATTACTCGCCTGTTAGAGTCTCAAGTTGCTGAGTGGGGGGTGGATCTGGAATTCATCCAAAGAGCCAGGTCTTGAGGTCCTTCCTAAATTCCTAAATTGAGGCAGCGACAGTGATTGTGAGGAGCTTGAAGGTAATTCTTTCATTGATAGGTAGCCAGTGAAGGTCTCTCAGGGGACCTGTGATGTGGCTGCGCCAGGGGATGTTCAGGATGAGTCTGGCAGAGGCATTCTGGATGGGGTGGATTTACGGTTCAGTCAAAGAGTCAGGTCTTGAGGTCCTGCCTAAATTAAGGCAGCAACAGTGATTACCTGAGATGAAGAGGCAGGAAGATACAGGGCTTTGCAGCGAGGTAGGAGAAGGCTGTTCCTCCAGCCATGGTCATGTGGATCAATGGGATGGTGGCCAGGGTCAGTTGGGCATAGCAGAGATGTCTGGTGGGAGTGTAGAAAGAGATGTGGTGGTAGAGGTATGCAGTTTCGGTGTTGTTGAGGGCATTGTAGGCATACGTGAGGAGCTTGAAGGTAATTTTTTTGTTGATAGGTAGCCAGTGAAGGTCTCTCAGGTGACCGGTGATGTGGCTGCGGCAAGGGATGTTCAAGATGAGTCTGGCGGAGGTGTTCTGGATGTTCTGCAGTTTCTATAGGAGTTTCTGGGTGGTGCCGGCTTAGGGTGCGTTGCCGTAGTCGAGTCTCCCACTGAAGAGTGCACGGGTGACCGTTTTTTTGGACTTCGTGGGCATCGACTTTAAAATCTTCTGAAGCAGGCAGAGCATGTGGAAGAAGGAGGACGAGATTGCGTTGATTTGACGGTTCACTGAGACCGAGGAGTACAAGAGGATGCAGAGGTTTCTTGCATGGTCCGTGGGTGTGGGGCATTTCCAAGTGCTGCAGACTGTCGGGCTGATGCCTAGCATGTTTACTAATCCTGGAGTGGCGATATAGAGGTTAAGTGTGGCACTTTTGTAGTGGGTTGTATACTTGAAACATGTTGAGGTACTGAACAGGTTACAGAATTCAGTCACTGTGGAGTCTTTGTCGTTGTTCAAATGCAGGTTGAAATCTCTATTATTGTATTAGAGACAGAGCTAGGTCTGATTGTGATCATTTCCATCAGTTGCTCTAGGAAGACTGTTTTATTACCCGTTGGATGATATAGCAGGAGTGGTTTGTTTATGTTGTTTTTTAAAAATGTTTTTATTGATTATTCAAACAAGGAAAGAACCAAAACAACCATGACAGTGAAAAAAAAAAGAAAATGAGAAAGCAAAAAAAAAGGAAAACGGCATCATAATCACCAAAGATATAATGCATATAGATGTACAATTGCATACAGGAAGGTGCATAGACATAGGTAAATGTACAACTCACAGATTATGCAAAGAGGCAGTACCAAGGCACATCCCGAACAGCGTCAGGCAGTGCCATCACATCAATTTGCTGCTGAGGCAGAATCCAACACAAATAACAGTGACAGCGAAGTGAGCATCAAACTTAATCAACAGAGGGTTCCTGTCGTGCTAGTTGTTATTGTGTGAAGAGACCCCAGAAACTCTTCAGATGGTTTTAAGGCGGAAGCAATTCATTATATACATCTGTCTGGGTGTTACAATAGACAGTATTCCGTTCCCGCATTGCAAGCCTGCACTTCGCTAGAAGTAGGCCCATATCTACCAATTTGCAGACCTTCTTCTGGAGGGGCTTCATGTACACCAGCAGTGCCATTAGGGGGTTTGGGTTAAGAGGGAAACCCACAATGTCAGTCAAAACAGTAAAAATGTCGGACCAAAAAGCGCTCTACTCGGAGACATTACAACACCAGATGAAAAAATCCTGCATCCGGGATGTTACACCATTCGCGGTTATTTTGTCTCGCACAGACCAAACCGATGGAGGGGCTTTGGTCTTTGGAGTGTGATGCACCCTGTTTAAAAACTTAAAATGTGCCAATCTGTGGCAGCCTTTTAGAGAAATGGTGCGTGTAACTTTGCAGCAATAAAACCAGATATCATCAGGGAGGGAAGTGCCAATGTCCGCTTGCCAGGCCATCCGCGCCTTTGTGAGGGGAGTTGTTTTGGTGAGAATTGTCGAGGAGTAAAGTCGAGACACTAACTTAGCCGGTATGTCTGAGTGCAGCAGTATTGAGAGGGGAGGAATCTCCATAGGTTCTAAGAGCTCATCACCCAGGGTGGCGCGCATAGCATGGCGGGTTCGAAAGAAATTGAATTGTGTTAGTGCAGAGGGCACCTCCCCATCAAAAGTCACGTCCTCCCACGTACATATCTGACCATCTTTGAATAGATCACCCATCTCCTGAATGTGTAAACTATGAGGCGAGTGAACAGTGCCCAGCTCAGAACTAAGAGCGAACCACTGATACCACTCCACTCGCAGCTGGGGTGAATGCAACTGAGCGGCGTCATGCAACCGAAGAAGCGCATGCCAGGCATGGACCGTGGAGTTCACTGGGTCCAGCACCCCACAGCGTCTCAGTGGTGCGGTTTTCAAGAAACGCCGCAAGGTGCCTGGGGTAGAGGCTACATTTTCAATGTGAAGGTGTTGAAGGCCATGTGGACCATGAACCCAACTATAGGCATGCGAGGCGTGGGAAATCCTGTAGTAAAGATCTAAATCTGATGCGCCCAGTCCACCCTCCGCATATTGCAGCATGAGATTATCCAAAGCCACCCATGGCATCTTGCTCACCCATGCCAGTTTGTTCATCAATGTGCGAAGCTCTCTAAATAAGTGCTGAGGCACCACTCACTATCGGTATATTAACAAAGAGAAAGCAAGGGAGAATCACCATCTTCATTAAGGACACTTTGCCCACCAGTGAAAGCGGAAGCCGGATCCACCTATCTATGTCGTTGACTAATCGGCTAATAACTTAACCGTAGTTTCCCTTAATTACTTGGTCTGCATCTGGATATCCAGGTAACAGACCGGGTCAGATGTCCAATGGAGCGTAAAATCAAGAGGGGCCGGCAGTGAAGCTGGCGTTAGGGGAAAAATATTAGATTTATCCCAGTTAATTTTCAGTCCTGAGTGGCCTCCATATCGCAGTACCTTTCAAATCACAGGGGCAAGGTGGGTCTCAGGGTCGGGAATATGTAAAAGCATATCATCAGCATATGTCGAAACAATTAAATTGTATTTAGGAAAGCGAAGTCCTCTGTGCCCGTGGTATTCCCGCAACGCCCTCAGCAGGGGTTCATCGGCCATGGCATATAATAGTGGCAATATTTGTATTGATTTATTTGAGTTTTATATAGTGCTGGCTAGACCCGGAGGTATCAGAAGCGCTTTACATGAGGAAACAGCATGTTACAAGTTGCAAAAGTTTCACAATAATTACAGAATGAATATACAATACAGGAGTAATTTAACGAACATAAAAATTAGGATCAGAAAGACAAGGGAGAGCTGGTAATCCACTGGAAGGATGTGTGAAGAAACAAGGACCCCCTGATATGGATAAAGTTCCTGGGTCAGGGTAAACAATGTATGTAAAATAACACACCCAGGCAAGCAATGTGACTACTGGCACAGGTTAGATGGCAAACAAAACAAGATTAATGATATAGTGATATAGTAGAGGGATGGTTTCCTGACTGGAAACCATCCCTCTACTATATCACTTTTTACACAAATAATGCATATTCGCTAATGGATCTATTTTTATCATGTTTTATCAATATGTCAATGACATAATTCGTGACAATTTTTATGAAATTTATTCAAATGTACTTTCTATGCTAACTCAGTGTTTCATCATTAATCTTGTTTTGTTTGCCATCTAACCTGTGCCAGTAGTCACATTGCTTGCCTAGGTGTGTTACTTTACATACAATCCACTGGAAGGATACAGCAGCGGCGGAGAAAACAAGACAATTGTCTGAAGTCCGCCTGGGTAGGTGATAGCCATAGCGGTGTGCCAGAGCCAATCTCCCCTATAACTGTTGGAGCAGCTCCACCGGGAATTGGCCATGTATGCATTTCAGGTTCCACAAGAATAGAGTGAGGTAACAGGAGGTGATCAAAAGTCAAGAATCTAAAGGTGGGAGGTAGGGATCAGAAAGACCAGGGAGAGCTGGTAATCCGTAGGAAGGTTACAGCAGCGGGGAAGAAACAATACAAATGTCAGACGTCCGGCTGGGTGAGTGATGGCCATGGCGGTGTGCCAAAGCCAATCTCCCCTATAGCTGTCAGTGCAGCTCCACCGGGAATCGGCCATGTATGCGTTTTGGGTTCCATCAGAATAGAGTGAGGAACAGGAGGTGATCAAAAGCCTCAGTGCGAACCCGGGCAACAGGCGAATTATACAGAACTGAGACAAATTTCAAGAAGACCTCGCCTACACCCAGGCGGCGGAGCACTGCCAGCATAAACGGCCATTCAATGGAGTCGAAGGTCTTTTTGGCATCTGAAAAGACCACCGACTCCTTGACATCCGGGCAGACGTGTTGAAGTGAACCGAAAACCCTCCGAATATTGTTCGGCAGAGTGCGGCTAGGGATGAATCCTGCCTCCTCGGGACCTATCAGTTGGGGGCAGAAATGGAGATAAATGATAAGCCAGTATCTTAGCTAATATTTTTGTATCTACATTAAGTAAAGATAGTGGATTATAAGAAGAGCATTTATGGAGATCTTTATCAGGTTTCAATAATGTAGTTATGAGGGCCTCACGCATTTAAGGGGGCATTGTCCCAGTGGACAGGTGAGGAATCAACAGATCACTAACACCTTTGAGGAAGGACACCATAATGCCGTCCTGTCCAGGGGTGCTACCTTCACTCATAGAGCTTAAAGCAAGACTTATCTCCGCTGTTTCAATAGGACACAGTAGGGCTTCTCTGTGCTAGTTCTGTAGCCAGGGAAATTCAATATATTCAAGATATTGTAAAATGCCATCATCGCTACTGGTGACTTTAGTGTCATATAACTATTGATAGTAACTACGAAATTCGCTGTTGATATCCCCCGGGTCAGTAAGAATAGAGCCCTCCCCGTTTACCAGCTCTACTTGACCACTATTGCCCAGTCGGAGGCGAGCAAGTGCTGCCAGTACTGAACCAGACCTATTTGTCTCTCCATAAGACCTAGCTATAGCATATTTACGAATATGCTTGACCTTGCTATTCGACTGTGGATCATCATAATTGGGGCCATAGGAATTAACAATAAGGAACTTCACCCCGTATTGTAGCATCTGGATATAACATACCTGCCAGCCAGGTCAGCCTCACAGTGCTCCAACTGGAGCTTCGATTGAGGATTAACCCATGTCAGCACCCCCCTTGAGTGAGAAGTAAAGCAAGCAGCATGAACGAGGCCAGCGAGTTTACCACTCGTGAGTAACGCGCAACTAGGGGGAAGGTGCCTTTCTTGCAGCAATGCAATATCAACCTCCTTACGCTTTAAGTAAGCTATAACTTTCACACTTTTCTGTGGTCATTTAAGCCCCTGACATTCCATGTCAATATATGTAGATGCTTAACATGGCTCATTCTAGTATATTAGTCCGACATATAGGTAGCGAACGCCAGTAATATCGCCAGGCTGCGTAGCAATATATTGGTCAATTACATCTACCGCTGACAAATAACATGTGATCTGTAAATAAAAGATTACATAAAGCAAAGAGAGGAAAGAACTCCAGCCCAACCCCCTCCCATGACTTGCGTACTCCAACAGAGCAAAGGCAAGCAGTAACCCACCCCATCTCAAAAAAATTAGATGAACAAGAATCTCAAGAAATAAAACACAAGTGCAGCAGTAAACACCCCCAAGTAAAGGTATATACAGCGTGTAATGCATTGGGGCAGATTTTACCCAGCAACAACAAGCTAGACCAGCCCCCGCCGCTGCCCAAATATTATCACAGAGCTGCCATTGTAACCGCTAATAGTTATCAGGGGACCCCTAAAGAGTGTGGGGGAGACCAATATAATCTTTAGTAGCATAAGTGAACACAGCAAAGTAGAGAAACAAAACAAACATGGTTCTCAGTTATCATCAAGCAGCTAAAACATACTTAAAGTATATCAACAACAAACTCAGTAGGAATAACCGGTATCTCAGCATTGCTACAGTGGTATCAGCAAGGTAGCCGAGAAAAGTCTGCCCAGCATTAGCAGTTCAGTCAGTGTCATCAAGGCTGCTATTACCCCATTTGCACCAGGATTATTATTCTGACCTTTTCCACACTCGCCAGCTTTCTTCCAGTCTCTGAAAGCCTTCTGTAGAGACTGTGGATCTGGGAAGATCCTAGGATTGCCATCGAAAACCACCTTAACAAGAGCAGGGTATAGCATGGCATAATCTATCTTCTGGTCACGTGGTTTACATTTAAAAGAAGTGAGTTGCCTCATGGCCTCTAGAACTTTGATGGTAAAGTTAGGGAATAGAGAAATGGATGCACCTTCATATTGCAGGCTGCCCAGTTCTCTTACCTTACGCAGCGCGGCGTCTCTGTCCCTGCAGTTCATGAGTTTGGCGATAATGGGCCACGGGGCAGCACAAGGTTGGGGCCAGGGGCCCAATGAGCGATGAGCCCTCTTAACAACAAACATAGAAGAAAAAGTGTCAGCACCCAACAGCGTTGTAAGTAATTTTACTACAAAGGACTCCATCTTACCCCTCGCCGTGGATTCACCCAGGCCCATTATGTGAAGATTACTGCGCCGCGAGCGGGCCTCTAAATCTTCAGCCCTGTAGTGAAGGACAGTCAGGGCTCTCTCCATGCTCTTCTGGGCAGTGCTAAAGTCAGACTGGGCCTCCTCTGACTCCGTGATAGGGCGTTCCACCATACCCAGGCACTCTGAGTGTTTGTCGACTCTTTCCGCCATTCTGTCCATTCTATAGGTCAAGGTGTCAATTTTGGGGTCGATGGCTGACAATCCTTGTTGCATGGACGCAATTATCTGTTTAATATCTCCAACAGGATCCTCCGTAGACCTATCAGGCTCGGACAATGCTGATTCCGTAGCATCCTCACAGCGCCCATGATTTTCGCTGGTCAAAGGTGATATTTGGCTGAGAAGTGTCAGGTTTCCCCATCGCAGCACCTTAAACAGGCCCACTACTCCGTCATGAGTGTGCAGGACCCAGACACTTGGGACCAACTGGTCTGGTTAATGTAACCACCACACACCAGGCCTACCAGGATCGCGGCATCTCAGGCGAACCACAGCGGCAACGATCCACGCAGGCGAGGCGCTGTCCACTCAAATATTATGGATAGTGTTGCCATACTCTATCCGTTGATCAGTAATGATCACCAGGCCAGACTGTTGCATGTTTTGCAGCAGATCTGTAATTGTACAGTATGCATTTCACGTTTATGACTGCTTTGTGAGTTACAGTGGAGGACATTTTGTGTTTGTTGTGATCAGGATCAGGTTGTTGCAATTGACTTGTATAGAGTTGTATCTCTGGTTTATGTTGTTGGATGTTTTGACGATCATGATGTTTGATGTTGTGTCCAGTGATGTTTTCTGTGTGCCTTGACAATGAATTAGAAAAGTATTTACCCCTTCTTCTGGGAGGTGATTGTTTGCTCTTCTTGGCCTGTGATGTTTGTTATCTTGGGAAGTTGAGTCAGTTGTAGATAGGTTTTCTGGTGACAGGGTCCACTGTTCTCTTGGTAGTGGGTGTGTACATCTTCTCTAGGTTGAGTAGGAGTGTGGTGACTTTCTTCTTTACCCAGTCTACCTCTTTCTTTAGTAAATGCAAGTTGTTGTTGATTTGCTGAAAGGAGAGTTTTTTTGTTAGGCACTGACAAACGACATTATTGTTCTGTGTGAGTGCTTGAAAATTTTCAGGACTTATCTGATTTTTTGTTTTAATCTCCTGTTCATTTCAAGACCTGAGTTTTTGTTTCTATTTCCTGTTCATTGACTGGGTGATGTTTTGGTTACTGACCCACTTCCTGTTGTTAAATATTTGTTCCTTGGGCAGGGATTACTGATTGTAGATAGGTCTAGCCGGAGAATCCGTGCGGCTGTGTAGCCTGTAGGGCTAAAATTGTCCTTGGATCTGGTTCACAGGGCGGGGTTAGTCGGTTTAAGGTAAAGGTTAGGAGTATGCAACTATTAACTAATAGGATTGGCTGTGATCCTACGTGCTTTCTCAGGTCACTAAAAAGTGAGTCAAATATTTGAAGGCCATTGTGAGCTGTTTGAATAAGGATCTCTCCATTTTTGTAAATTGAGATGGTGGCTTTTGCTTTGAGTGTGGAGCAGGGTGATATTAAGATTGAATTCAAAGGGGATGTTCTGTGGGGTAATGAAAGCCCTGAGGGAGTAACACGTATTTCACAATTTTTCTGTGCATCCCATGTGAAAGATAAGATATGTCTTAATGGCTCCTTCTGAGGAGCGAAAATAGGAGTCAAATATGAGTGTTTCAGGGTTGTTCCTTAGAATATTGCGTTTGAATTATTTTGCCCCATTTTTTCATAAGTTGGAATGGTAGTTGATTCTGATTGAGTTAATTCCTGAAGGGGACAGAGTGGGAGCATTAGCATTGTTGGGGTCCCACATTATTCTTTATTAAATTGTGGATGATGTTGTTTTCCTCTAATATGATAAAGGACCCGGCATTCCCAGTTACTAAGCGTCAAAAACAGCTGCGAGGCCAGTGTCACCACTGATCTTTTCATTTCTCTACTCTCCAAATTACCTTCTGTCGAGTCCCGTACTCCGTAATGTTTTCGTGTCTTTTTCTACAGATGGCAATCTAGCTGCCTTGTATATAAAGTTCAGGCTGCAGATCGGCCTATCAGTGGGAGGGTGAAGATGCTGTGTTCCCTAAACAGGTTAGAATGCAGGAAGAGAAAGGTAAGCCATTGAATGAGATGCATGCAAAATATGAGAGTCAATGAAGCCAACCAATTTATAAGCCATTCTCTGGCGTAAGCTCTGAGAACCTGGTCTCTACTCAGTTTATGTTGTAGGGGAAGACCAAGAGTCAACCATCAAAGATGGGCACCCCCAATTTGTGGAATCAGTCCTCTTTCTGTTAACATTGTACTCACTATTTTTGATGCATGGGCAAATCAATTGATGCCATTGCATGCTTTCGATCATTTTAACTTCTTCCTTAAAAGGGGATGGTTATAGGACATTTTTTCATGCTGGAATATGGTATTAGCATGTCAGGTTTTGTGGAAATGTACATCACACAAATTGTTACTGCTAAATTCATGAAGTGTGCAAACCCAATAAGTGAGGATCCCAGGCCTCTGCACATATGGCATTTTAATATAAATTCCAATATTTATAATAATTGACATTGTAGGCCACTAACACATTGGATTTGGTATATCACAAAATATAGTGAATATCGGGTATACAACTGTTTTAAACTGATAGTAAAATAGAACTTAATACAAACAGAGAGAAATCATGTATCACTGGAGTATTTCAGTGGAGTAAATGTGATCGTTCAAGTCACAAACAATTGTAAACCTACACCCACTGGTTTACTCCCTCGCATGGTTGCAGGTCTATGACCTTTTTGGAAGTTTAGAAAGGCGTTCGAGCAATTTCAGAAACCTGCAGCAGAATGATGTTTTGAGGAGCGCCGTGGAAGAGTTTTGTGAATTCCTGCGTCTGTGCATCTAAAACCAGTACAGCCTCATCAATTTTATTTTTGTGCTGTGATGTCTCCAAAAAACCCTCTCCTACACCCCACCAGCTTTGGGACATACATTCCTATTCCCACCTTCTAGAAGGATTTTACTCCAGGCCATGACAAGTGGAAATCATTCACTGTTACCAGGGTGGGAATAGGTCTTGAACTAGATTGTGAATATCCACAAACTGACAAGTTTATGGGTATTTCCCGAATGTTTCCTAGGCAGCCCCGAATACCCTCTTCCCATTCTTGGGAGATAATCTACTACTGCATAGTGTTACATCTTACTAGGGTAATGATATGCATTAGTATATACCTACACAATTACAAAATTCACCTTTTGTGAATTATAGACTGAATTTTTGATTGAAAATTACAAGAGCAAATAGCTGTGTGTACCGGCCAATATGTATACTAAAATCTCTGCTTGATTTAAGCCTTTTGTACTTTCCAATGTAATGCAATATTAGAAAATATTTATAACGTTTAATTTGCAAAGCAACCCCATGTCTTTAGGTCTCGCAACTGCGAAGCGATCGCGAAACGATCGTCGCTGCAAGACTCTATTGCAATTGTTTTTACAAGGAGGAACAGGGAGCGACAAGAGATGTGCACGCACCACCTGCCGTAATCCGATCAGTGAATAGGGAGGTGAGCAACCCAATATACCCTTGCGGGCTCGGGCAGAGTTTGTTATAATAGGAAATGGCCAGCAAGGGGTTTTGTTTGTTCAATAGTTTTTCAGCACTGTTAGGACCTGTTTCGGAACAATCAAAGTACCTAAACCTGAGATTAATCAGTGGCTGTTCTATTTAATCCAAAAGAAAGAGTTCCTAAGCAAAGGAACAAGAGATGTTACCACACTAACATCATATGTACAATAAATGATTAATAAAAATACAAGAAACCAGGATATTTTATTGTCTGAAAATTATTATTTAAGTTCAAGGCAAAAAAATATATTTCTGTACAAAAGGGGTGAGCATTCACATGGGGTAGGGTACATACATAGATATAACTTGGATATTCAAGGTATTGGTTATTTTTCCTTTGACATATCCAAAAATTGAGTCCAGACTGCTTAAGCGCAGTAATTAATTGATTTCAACTAAAAGTCAGAAGAAAATCAAAAGATGACATGAAACAGAATGTGCAGAGTTGGACTAAACAAGTCGACGTTTCGGTCTTTTTTGAAGTTTTCCTAAGACCCTCATCAGGACAACATCAATGGTATATACAATTGATGACCCTCTGTAAAGAAAATAAAAATGTATTATAATGTGTACATTTACATTTGAGTACCTGGTTTTACAATTATTTATATAGTGTTGCTATTTATGATACAAATCTAAACATATTTACATTTTTAATGTTCACATCTCGAATATCAGATTTATTTAAAACAGTCGGTGTGGCGACTAGAGCAATTTAAGCAAAGATAATTAAGAAAAGCAATGGTCTAAGAGATCCCAGTCAAAACAATATCTAAGTTATTTCCCAGTTGTTGATAAACTAGTGGTATCTTAAACTCACTTTTGAAATCAAGAGCACGTCAGTTTGAAGTTCAAGACGGCAACAGCACCTTCAATTATGGCGTAGAGATCAGGCAAAGAAATGAATCAATTGTGCCTAGGGTACACTGTAAGAAATGAGAGTGATTGGTAACTGTCTTACCGCTACAGTGCGGGGCGTGAAAATTAGCGTAAATTTGTGGTCAACACGGGCTAAAGAGAATAATTTACCTCGTAAGTACAGAGATGTAGACAACCGTTTCTGGCGGTTAATCCAATTAAAGTCGCTTTTCAAATCACTCGAAAATTTCTGAATAAAAAAGAATTATACGGGTATTTAAATGCGGTGTAACTATGATTATGAACTGTTACGTTTTTTCAATTATATTACAAAAAGATGTTTCAACAGACATATTGCAGTTGTAAAACAGTTAGAGACAAAGCGTGTTAACTTTTAAAGGAGGCATTCGGTAAGACTAATAATTCATACAAGTGAGTTAAATCAATGCCAATCACTTTGCGATGGTAGTGATAGAAGCTAGGTTTGGTCAGACTAGAGATTCTTTGTCAAATAGGCAGGAGCTCAAATGTGAGCAGTGTGTTTAAAGCCAAATATTCAAAGGAGGCGGAAGCAGCGCATTTGTAGCCAAGTATTTAAAAAGAGATTTACAGGCGAAACAAGTTAAAAAACGAGGGGGAGGATTTGCCAAGCATTAGCGGTAAACTTACTTTGAATCTCGCGTCAAGGAACATCAAATGAGTCCGGTCAGGGTTTGCAACAGTGTTTCGATTTCACTGTATTTTTATAGCGCTATTTAGCAGTCAGCGGATTGCGTGATCTCGCGATGATATGTGATGGTACTCAGAGCCTTAGAGTTCACGGAAAACAAGGCGGCCATCTTGGCGTGTGTATTTGGTGTTAAACACGGCTATAGTTCCCGTGTTATCGTTTATTAAGGGTTTGAATCATGATGTTTAAATATTGTTTTGACAGTCAAAAACAATGGGGAATCAGATAAAATATTAATTGGATCGAGCAGACTGACTTGGCACACTGATCATGGACATATGTTGAAGTCGTGTGTTTTAACCTTAAAGTTCACTGAAAACAAGGCGGCCATCTTGGCGGGCGTATTTGGTATTTAACACGGCAATGATTCCCGTGTTGTCGTTTCTTGAGGGATTGAATCATGATGTTTAAATATTGTTTTAACATTCAAAAACAATGGGGAATCAGATAAAATATTAATTGGATCGAGCAGACTGACTTGGCACAATGATCATGGACATATGTTGAAGTCATGTGTTTTAACATTGGTGATTAGACCACACTATGGATTATTACTGCCAGGCCAGGTTACTTGGCACAATAATTTTGTTTACGCATATATTTAAATTGTGTGATTTAGCGTTGTGTGTCTAAGAAAAATAATTTTACCAAACAAGACGATTATCAAAACAGCACATTGCTTATGTAAAGGAAAATATTTTTATCACACAAAACGGGTTCAAAGACAGTTTTTGTCAAACGAAACGGGTTCAAAAACAGTGTAACAAGTGGCTGTTAGTTCTGTCACCAACAGGGTGCTCACAATCTAGCCAATTGTGATCCTATATGTCAGAGAGTACAATTCATCCAATATAGTATACATATTCTTGGTTGAAGAGGGGGAAACATGCATTTGTACATCCAACTGGAATTGGGTTACATTGCTATCAGAAAAATGTAAGCAGATTAAGTCAGGCAGGCAAGGGTATGCTATTCAGTGCACGAGTTTAATACATTCTTGACACTATTGGCTATCTCAATCCAGCGGTTTTCCTTGATAATCAGACTTTTGTCACAGTTTTTTTGTCTGATAGATGGTTTGGCAACATCAATTACCCACCAGATCATTTCTTTTTCTGAATGTTTGGCAGAAGAGTAGTGTTCTACTAAGGGGGCATTTTCCACTTTGCAGCGAATCCGTGACTGGTGTTGGAGGATTCGCTGCTTGATCATTTGGGTGGTTTTCCCTATGTATATTTTGCCACATGGGCATTGTATACAGTAGATTACACTGGTGGTTCGGCAATTGGAAAAATGTCTGATGGTAAATTTGTGTTTATTGATCTCGAAGGTTTTGATGTTCTTAGTAGTGTTACAAGCCATACATTTATTGCATTTGTAATGGCCGAGGATTTGGGATAGCTGTTTCATATTGTCAACAGTGTTGACATCCTGTCTTTCATAGGCATGTACCAAATGATCTCTTAAGTTCGGCCCACGTTTGAATGAAAACATCGGTTTTTCTTTAAATTCAGGTAATTCTTGCAAGAGAGACCAGTTTTTTGCAACAATCTTTTTTAGTTGTTGACTGTATGTTCCAAATGTGGTTACACAAACTTATGGTGCCTGGTTGTTTTTAAGCTTGGTTTGCAATAAAGCTTCTAGATCGTTGTACCATGCACGTTTCATGGAGTTCTTGAGGAGCTTGTTGGGATATCCTCTCTCAAGTAATTTATTCTTCAAAATTCTCGCCTCATGGAAATAGTCACATCGTTTGTAGCAGTTTCTACGTAATCGTAGAAATTGCCCAAAGGGTAACCCATCACGAAGGGATTTCGGATGGTGACTATTGTATTTGAGCAAGGTGTTACGTGTGGTACGTTTAGTATACAAAGTTGTATAGATTGTATTTTCCTCACTGACTTTGATTGTTAGGTCGAGAAAGTTCATTTCATGGGCATGGTAGTCCAAGGTGAACTGTAGATGTGAATTTCTTTGGTTGACCCATATATGGAATTGCTTCAATAGTTCTTGTGAGCCTTTCCATATGAGGAACACGTCATCTATATATCTTAGCCAACAAGATATGTTGGCTAAGAATGGATTTAGGTTATTATAGATGAACTCCTTCTTCAAGTTGTTGACATAGATGTTGGCTATGTTGGGGGCATAAACTGCCCCCATTGCCACGCCTTTCAGTTGTTGATAAAACTTTTTTTCAAAAAGGAAAAAGTTTTGGCACATAGAAATCCTGATACATTCAACTATAAATTCACTCGGGACAAGATGTGGTCTTTCACGACTGTCTAGAAGATTTGTAATGAGTTCGAGAACCTCGTTTTGCGGAATGTTTGTGTATAGACTATTAATGTCCATAGTCACAAGGTATTCCTGTTCAGGATCATAAATGTGATTCTCAAGTTTGGTAATCACAGCAGTCGTGTCCCTGATATATGCATCTGCCTCAGTTACAAAAGGTCTAATAAAGAAATCTGCATACTGGGCAAGCGGTTTGAGAATCGAGTTACAACCAGCAACAATGGGTCTCCCTGGTGGTTTCGTGGCATGCTTATGGATTTTAGGGAGGATGTATATAGCTGGCACAGTTGGTGAGTCGTTGATAAGAAACGCAGCTTCTTTACTGCTTAACCACCCTCCCTCAAGTCCTTGGTCACTAAGTTGTTTGATTTGCTTTTCTATTGAAGGGGTTGGATCAGATCTTAGTAGTAGTCAGTTACAGAAAGTTGTTCTAACATTTCTTGCCTGTAAGCTTCACGATCCCATAGTACTAGGCCTCCCCCCTTATCAGCTGGTTTAATTACCGTATCTTTTAGGGATTCAAGATTTTTTAGTGCCAAATGTTCTTCTTTATTCAGATTGTTCCTGCAGAAGATTTGTACAAATATACATAGGGGAAACCACCCAAATGATCAAGCAGCGAATCCTCCAACACCAGTCACGGATTCGCTGCAAAGTAGAAAATGCCCCCTTAGTAGAACACTACTCTTCTGCCAAACATTCAGAAAAAGAAATGATCTGGTGGGTAATTGATGTTGCCAAACCATCTATCAGACAAAAAAACTGTGACAAAAGTCTGATTATCAAGGAAAACCGCTGGATTGAGATAGCCAATAGTGTCAAGAATGGATTAAACTCGTGCAGTGAATGGCATACCCTTGCCTGCCTGACTTAATCTGCTTACATTTTTCTGATAGCAATGTAACTCAATTCCAGTTGGATGTACAAATGCATGTTTCCCCCTCTTCAACCAAGAATATGTATACTATATTGGATGAATTGTACTCTCTGACATATAGGATCACAATTGGCTAGATTGTGAGCACCCTGTTGGTGACAGAACTAACAGCCACTTGTTACACTGTTTTTGAACCCGTTTCGTTTGACAAAAACTGTCTTTGAACCCGTTTTGTGTGATAAAAATATTTTCCTTTACATAAGCAATGTGCTGTTTTGATAATCGTCTTGTTTGGTAAAATTATTTTTCTTAGACACACAACGCTAAATCACACAATTTAAATATATGCGTAAACAAAATTATTGTGCCAAGTAACCTGGCCTGGCAGTAATAATACATAGGGTGGTCTAATCACCAATGTTAAAACACATGACTTCAACATATGTCCATGATCATTGTGCCAAGTCAGTCTGCTCGATCCAATTAATATTTTATCTGATTCCCCATTGTTTTTGAATGTTAAAACAATATTTAAACATCATGATTCAATCCCTCAAGAAACGACAACACGGGAATCATTGCCGTGTTAAATACCAAATACGCACGCCAAGATGGCCGCCTTGTTTTCAGTGAACTTTAAGGTTAAAACACACGACTTCAACATATGTCCATGATCAGTGTGCCAAGTCAGTCTGCTCGATCCAATTAATATTTTATCTGATTCCCCATTGTTTTTGACTGTCAAAACAATATTTAAACATCATGATTCAAACCCTTAATAAACGATAACACGGGAACTATTGCCGTGTTTAACACCAAATACACACGCCAAGATGGCCGCCTTGTTTTCCGTGAACTCTAAGGCTCTGAGTACCATCACATATCATCGCGAGATCACGCAATCCGCTGACTGCTAAATAGCGCTATAAAAATACAGTGAAATCGAAACACTGTTGCAAACCCTGACCGGACTCATTTGATGTTCCTTGACGCGAGATTCAAAGTAAGTTTACCGCTAATGCTTGGCAAATCCTCCCCCTCGTTTTTTAACTTGTTTCACCTGTAAATCTCTTTTTAAATACTTGGCTACAAATGCGCTGCCTCCGCCTCCTTTGAATATTTGGCTTTAAACACACTGCTCACATTTGAGCTCCTGCCTATTTGACAAAGAATCTCTAGTCTGACCAAACCTAGCTTCTATCACTACCATCGCAAAGTGATTGGCATTGATTTAACTCACTAGTATGACATTATTAGTCTTACCGAATGCCTCCTTTAAAAGTTAACACGCTTTGTCTCTAACTGTTTTACAACTGCAATATGTCTGTTGAAACATCTTTTTGTAATATAATTGACAAAACGTAACAGTTCATAATCATAGTTACACCGCATTTAAATACCCGTATAATTCTTTTTTATTTAGAAATTTTCGAGTGATTTGAAAAGCGACTTTAATTGGATTAACCGCCAGAAACGGTTGTCTACATCTCTGTACTTACGAGGAAAATTATTCTCTTTAGCCCGTGTTGACCACAAATTTACGCTAATTTTCACGCCCCGCACTGTAGTGGTCAGACAGTTACCAATCACTCTCATTTCTTACAGTGTACCCTAGGCAAAATTGATTCATTTCTTTGCCTGATCTCTACGCCATAATTGAAGGTGCTGTTGCCGTCTTGAACTTCAAACTGACGTGCTCTTGATTTCAAAAGTGAGTTTAAGATACCACTAGTTTATCAACAACTGGGAAATAACTTAGATATTGTTTTGACTGGGATCTCTTAGACCATTGCTTTTCTTAATTATCTTTGCTTAAATTGCTCTAGTCGCCACACCGACTGTTTTAAATAAATCTGATATTCGAGATGTGAACATTAAAAATGTAAATATGTTTAGATTTGTATCATAAATAGCAACAATATATAAATAATTGTAAAACCAGGTACTCAAATGTAAATGTACACATTATAATACATTGTTATTTTCTTTACAGAGGGTCACCAATTGTATATACCATTAATTTTGTCCTGATGATGGTCCTAGGAAAACTTCAAAAAAGACCGAAACGTCGACTTGTTTAGTCCAACTCTGCACATTCTGTTTCATGTCATCTTTTGATTTTCTTCTGGCTTTTAGTTGAAATCAATTAATTACTGTGCTTAAGCAGTCTGGACTCAATTTTTGGATATGTCAAAGGAAAAATAACCAATACCTTGAATATCCAAGTTATATCTATGTATGTACCCTACCCCATGTGAATGCTCACCCCTTTTGTACAGAAATATATTTTTTTGCCTTGAACTTAAATAATAATTTTCAGACAACAAAAAATCCTGGTTTCTTGTATTTTTATTAATCATTTATTGTACATATGATGTTAGTGTGGTAACATCTCTTGTTCCTTTGCTTAGGAACTCTTTCTTTTGGATTAAATAGAACAGCCACTGATTAATCTCAGGTTTAGGTACTTTGATTGTTCCGAAACAGGTCCTAACAGTGCTGAAAAACTATTGAACAAACAAAACCCCTTGCTGGCCATTTCCTATTATAACGTAATCCGATCAGGTCGCGCACGTTCAATATCTCCTGTATCTCTCTGCATGGGCGTGATCGTGCCCTCCCGCCTAAAGAGCCTCAAAGCCCCCGTCGCACCTCTCCGATTAGTTAGTGGTCCCCCGGGAGACGATGCGAGCGCCTGTTTCTCCCCCCCATCCTTTAAACACTCACTAGCTGCAGGGGGGCTCCTCTGATGGCGGCAGGACGTCTGTGGCTCTCGCGGTGGTGCAGGCACCGGCAATGTGCCTCGTGCCCCCTCTGCTGTCCAACAATGCTTGCTGGTTCCTCTGCCGGGGCTCCCTCCGGTACATGGAGCCCCGCAAAGCTGTGTCTCCTTTCGGCATGTGGCCCCGGGCTCTCCACACTCCACGAGAGCCCCGGGCCATGGGAGGACGTCCCTTCTTCTTCCGGGCGGGCGCTGGCCAATCACAGCGCTGCGGCGGCCTTCACTCCACGTTAGCCTCGCTGCCGTGCTCCCTACCCTCGCTCCTCTGTGGTGGAGCTTGTAGTTTGCGTCGAGTTGCTCATGTCCGCCGCTCCTCCTCGCGCTCCTGGACGCCGCTCCTCCCCGCGCTACTGATGTCAGCACGCACGTCGCGGCCGGCGCTACTTCGATGGGACAACTTTTTTTTTCTCGTAAACTTTTTTAAATAACATATTTTTTTAATTTATATAGCCTATGTTCATCTGCACACCCTGACAATTACAACGATGTATCGGGTGTGTAGATTGACGCTGTGGTTTCAGAGTTTACCTGCCTCGAAGGTTCAAAGTTCTTTATAATAGTAGTACAGATAAACTGAAGTCTATCGGAACCTTTCGAAAGTTTCTACTTGAGTTCTAACATTCAAATGATGTCTTTCACGTTAGTTGCATACTTGGCTAGACTTACAACAAAATTGTTATTTCCTAGAGCACAATGCTTGTGAAAGGACTGACAAGGGATGAGAACATTGACTTGCCTATTTCCTAAGTCTCACAGCCAATCATATGACTAAAGAACTGTGGAGCATATTACCAACAACTAGCGATAATTATCGCTATGTTGGCTTAGCGGGAATTTTCCTATTGCCGCCCTTCACCTGTTTTTATCGCTGAGATACCTTGCTATTATCAAGGTTTATCTCAGAAGCGATAAAATAAGGGCGAAATGCGTGAATATTGCAGCGATATTCAAGCATTACCGTGACAATGCTCTTAGCCATGTTATCCACCTCTCATTGGATAACATGGCTAAGAACTGGTCAGGGCAGGCGTTCGCTTTTGGAGATATTCGCGCTTAGCGCAAATATTTCCAAAACTAAGCCATTGTTGGTAATAGGAGATAGCGATATTAGCGACTGTTTCCAGTCGCTAACATCTTGGCACGCCCACTTTGCATGTCATTAGCGATAATTATCGCTGACGTGCAAATTGGGCCACAAGATGATCGCTATCTCCTACTAGCTGTCGCTAACTGGTGTTAGCGACAGCTAGGTAATAGGGAGATAAAATTATCGCCGCTGTAGCGGGAAAAAGTCCAGCTAAAGCGGCGATAATGGCCCTTGGGAATATGCCCCTGTGATCTTAAGGAAAATAAGGAAAATACAAATTAATGGATTACTTAATTCTTCTGAATTTGCATACTTTACCTACTATATCATCTCATCCTATTGAAAACTGACCAATGGTACAGAGTGTTCCGACAAATCTGGTGTTGTCAAGGGGTGTAAACCTGGAATCAATGGAGTATAATTGCCTAAACTGTGAACATGGGCGGTTCTTATCTTGTCCATCTCCCCTCTACCCATCTTGCGGGTCAGAGACTGACAATTTGGAATTTCAGAAACAACGCGAATTATGATGAAATATTGCGTTTGCTACTGGCTGGTATGCTTGCATATTGGAACCTTTCTGGCTGAAAAGGTTCCTACCAGCCGCTGTGGCATTGCTGTTGCAGTGCAGACATTGGCAGACAATTCTGCCCATAAACTTGAACTGGTTATTTGGCAACTACTGAACTTTCATAAATTTGGTTGATATGAGAAACAACTGTTTTCCTATATTTTAGCTGCTCTAGATAAATTCTCTCTCGGCTGAGGAACATTAGCTCCCTTCATGTCTGTATTTCACAATAATGTTAATGCCTATTAAATCGATCGAATTTAAAATTCGAATTGTATGAAAATTATTTGAAGCAATATTAAAATGCAATTCAATATCGAATATTCTGCTGCTTCTGTTTTATTATTTGCTGTGGCTAAATTAATCTGAGCTATGTTTTAGACCACACTGACCATTTTGCCCGGAGTCAGAGTGTATACTGCTAATGGGAGAGGAGATGCTGTGGAAGCGTTCACGTCTCGTATCGGAACTACAACTTGTAATGATGCACTTTCTTCCCCCAATAACTCTCGGAGTCAGGTCGCTGTGACACTCTGTTTATTCAAGTTATATCGTACAAGGAGCGCCGAGCATGTCCTCTGCCCAGCCTGCTCGCGCGCTAATGCCTCGCTGCGCACGCCGCCTCCCTACGTCACCGCACGTCACGTAGCTACGTGACGTGCAATGCTAGAGCGCTCACTACATATCTCCCCTTTTTCCCAACGAACTATATGTACAAGTCCTGACTCATGTCGTGGTCTCTGAATCTCACAGGTTGGACCACCGCCCTTCCTCTTCTCGTCAGTCTTACCGGGGTCGTGGCGGTTGTCGCTTCGTTTTCATTACCACTTCCTAGCGCAGCCGCACTAGGCTCACTCCTGCTCCTATCCTCTTCATTCAGCTGCTCCCCACTCACTCCATGGTCCTCTTGACGTGTCTCTCCAATGTCTAGATCCTCTCCCCCATATTCACAGGGGTTATCGCTGCTGTTCTCACTGTCTCCATCTGTTCTGTTGCCCCTCCAGCAGAGTATTTTGTTGCACCTGGCCATGCGGTCCTGCGACCACACGTTACCGTCGCTCAGCAAGGCCGCCCTGCCTTTAACTTCCACTACCTGTAGGGGCTTGCTGTACTTGCTTTCTCCCTTTTTCTGCAATGTGGCCAGTCTTACTCTCACCCATTCTCCTTTCTCTAAAGCGGTGTTCTTTACATTCCTCCGCGCGTCATAGTGCTTGGTGTACACCGATTGGGCTCTCTCCAGGTTGGCCTGCACCACAGCCGGTGACCACTCGCTCTTGATGACTCTCTCCTTCCATATTCTGTTGTCCTGAGTGAAAGGCTCACGGCCTATGAGAATCTGGAATGGACTGTAGCCAGTGTTCGTGGGTGTTATCGTATATGCCCATACCATGTGCCAAATCTCTACTTCCCAGTCTTTGTTGTCTGAGATTGCCGCTTGTATCGAACCCATCACTACTCTATTAAAACGTTCCACCAGGCCATTTCCCGCAGGGTGGTATATGGATGTGTGTTTTGCAGTGATGCCATTTCTCCGCATGAATTGAGACCATTTTTTCAGATCAAAATTGGGGCCCGTTGTCACTGAGGACACACTTTGGGATGCCCTCTCTCACAAAAGTTTCGGCCATGAAGCTCACTATCATCTCCGTGTCCATGGTTTCTTCGATTCTCAATTCCGGCCATTTGGAATATCGATCCACCATTACGCAGATGTACTTCTGTATTCCTTGTGCATTTAGTACTGGACCCAAGATGTATATAGACAGTTCCTCCCACGGATTCTTCGGAGGATCAAATTTCCCTAGGGCTGTGCGCAACGGTTTGATTGTTTTGCCCGCGCCTTGGCACCTCGGGCATTCCCTAACGTGTCTCTCCGCTCTTATGTCCATTCCCGGCCACCAATAATTCTGCTTGGCCCTCAGTTTCAACTTCCCCGCTCCCAGGTGGCCTTCGTGCAACATGTCCATCAATAGGGGAATCATCTTTGCTGGTGGTATAACTCTCTCTCCTCTGAATATGAATATGCCTTGGTCATCAATTGATAGTTCCTCCCTGACTTCGAAGTATGGAATGAGGCCTCGCCCTGTCTTGTTTTTGTCTGGCCAACCCCTTACTATATGGGCTTTCACTTCTTCCAGGACGGGGTCTTCATCGTACGCTAGTTTCCATTCTTGTCTGCTTATGGTCGTTTCTTGGTCCTCAGTGAGTGCGACCCACTCTTCTGCCCCCTCACTGCGTTCTGTGCTGGGCTCCATTGCTGCCGCCCTGCTCAGGTAATCAGCCACTTTGTTCTTATTCCCTGGGATATGTTCCACATCATATCGAAACTCCATTAGTTTGAGTGACATTTTGGAGATCCTCGGCGTTGCGTCTGCATGTCCGCTGGATGTGAGTACCTTGAGCAGTGGCTTGTGGTCAGTCCTCAACCGGAACCTGGTGCCCCACAGAAATTGCCGGAACCGAGACATGGCCCACACTACTGCCAACATTTCCTTTTCGACCACGCTATACTTTTTCTCGGTGTCGTTCAGGGTGCGGGACGCAAAGCATATCGTTTCCACTCTCCCTTGGCCGCGGTCTTGCATGAGGACTGCTCCCAGTCCTTTGTCGCTGGCATCCGTTGTGAGTATTGTGCTTCCTTGAGGGTCGAATCCTTGTAGCGGAACAGCTCCTGCCACCTCTCTTTTTACCTTCTCGAATTCGTGCTGGGTCTCTTCCGACCACCGGAATTCGCTGTTTTCTCTTGTAAGCAGTCTCATATGATGGGTCTTTGAGGCGAAGTGTTCTATGAGCTTCCCGTAGTACTCTGCCATCCCCAGGAATGATCGGACCTCCTCTTTGCTGGCCGGTGGGGGTGCATCGCAGATCGCTTTCACATTTTCCACTTTGGGGGTTACTCCTCGTGCACTTATCTCATGGCCCAAGTACGTCACCTTTTCCATTCCTATGCAGCACTTAGCCCATTCTGCCGTGAGGCCCTTCCTTTCCAGGATTCCCAATACCTCGTCCAGTTTTTTGTCATGGTCGGCTCTGTCTCGTCCCATCACCAAGATATCGTCCTGGAAGTATTGGACCCCTGGAATGTCCTTGAACAACTGGTGCATGAGTTTTTGGAACACCGCAGCAGCTGAGGCTAGCCCGAACGGCATGCGGCGGAATTGATAGCACCCGAAGGGGGTTATGAACGAGGTCAATCTGCGGCTCTCCGGGTGTAATGCAATCTGGTGATAAGCTGATGTTAAGTCTATGGCGGAGTACCACTGAACGCCCCTCGTGCTGGCCAACATCTCCTCTATCCGGGGAAGGGGGAACTTCTCCACCACTATGTTTTTGTTCAACTCGCGCAGGTCAACGCATAGACGGACCTTGCCATTGGGTTTCTTCACCACCACCAATGGCGCCAACCATTCGGCGCAGGTAATCGGCTCGATGATCCCTCTTTTTTCTAGCTGCCGTAGCTCCTCCTTTACGTCGTCCCTCACAGCTAACGGGATGTTTCTCACCTTGTGGGCCACCGGTACCGCTCCCTCTCTGAGGATGATCTTGTGCGCGAATCTGTCGAGTTTTCCCACTGTGCCCCCAAAGACCGTTGGAAATTCCTTCTTCCATCTGGCCGTGTCCGGCCCAACTTCTTGCTCCGTCAGCAGTATTTGCTCCTTGCCACCTGGATCCAATTTGATCCCTAAGTCTCCTTGGTTGAGCCACCCTAGGACAGAAGGGCCTTTCTCGGAGACGTACAGCTTGCACCTGGCGGATCTGCCCCTGAACTCGAAGTTCAGCTTCCTGCATCCGGCCATGGGGATTCGGTCTCCATTGTAGGTAACGGGACGTATGTCCAGTCTATCCAATTCGGGGCCCAGTTGTGGAGCAAATTTCTCCTCCCATACGGTTCTCGGAATTATGGTTTAGGGTGATCCTGTGTCTGCCACCACTTGGATTCCCACACCTCCTATCGTCATATCCATGATTGGCTTCATCGTTCTCCTTCCGTCGGCGCCTCGGACATGGCCATCCACGCTCAGGATCTCGTCGTAGATGCAGAGGACCGTCACCACCTCTTCTTCAGCCCCTTCGTCTGGTTCCTCCGCTTCTTGGCCAACGTACTTCACTGCGTTATTGGAAGCTTTCTTCCTGCACACTTTTTCATAATGGCCGACAATTCCGCAACCATGCATTTGGCGCGAAGCGCGGGGCACTTCCGGTCGTGCTCCTCGTGCAACCAACTTCCGCACCTGTAGCAAGACCTTTTGTTGCTTCCGGCTGGTTTACCGGAAGGGCCAGGTTTGCTTTGCCATTTGCTCAGGCCCTTTTCTGGTGGTTTCCGCGCTTGGTGGTCTTTGTGGTGCTCTTCGTTGTCCACTTTGTTCACTACGCCGCTGGGCACACTCTCTTTCTTCGTGGCTGCTGCGCACCTTCGCGCCAGTTCGGCTCTCTTGACTATCACGAGTACGTCCTTGAGTGAGGTGTCCCCTGCAGCCCACAGCTTGTCCTGCACGTTCGTGCACGTGGTGTGCATCACCACTTGATCTTTTATAAATTCACTTTCCCAGTTGGCGTACCTGCATGAGGACGCCAGTTTCCTCAGCGCCGCCACATACTCTTCCACCGTTTCCCCTGGTTGTTGTTTCCTTTGTTGGAAGTTAAACCTGTCCACTGAGACACCTACCGATGGTTTGAAGTGTTCCTCCAGGTCTTCCATTGCGTGTGCGTACACGTCGTCATCCGTCGCCTCTCTCTTCTTAGGAACCAGGCTTTTGTAGATCCTCAGGCCTTCCGGGCCCAGGTTTAGCAGAAGGATGCGTTTCTTTCTCGGTGGCTTGAATTTCTCCTCACTTTCGTCTTCCAGCACTTCTATAAAATTATCTATGTACTCCTTCCAGTCCTCCCATTTCATGAGCGGTTCCCCTGGTCTGGGAAGGAACTGGACTGGCGCTATCGCGAACCCCGCTTGCGCGCTCATCTTCTCGCCCTTGGATGTGGGCGGCGCACTTTCCAGGCTTCTCGGGCTCCCTGGCGCGCTGTTTTGTTCCTCCTCGCTGAGTAAGGGTGGAGGGCTGCCCCTTTCAGCCCCTTTCAGCCCCTTCCCGCTCAGGTGGGGTAGCCAGTGCGGTTCCCTGTGGGCCTTGATCGTGACTGGCTTCCTGCTCGGTTGTGTCGCGGTTCCCAGCAGGTTGCTCACTGCGCGCCTGCGGTGCACTGTTCCGCGTGCTTATTGGCTCTGTTGCGCTCCTTGTGGTGCCCGGTCAGGGTGTGGTCACTGTGCGTTCCCTCGGGCCCTCCTTGCTCTCTGCTCCGCGACTCCGCTCCGTTCCGCTGTTCGTCGCGAGCTCCGTGCCGTGGGGGTCGTGGGTCGTTGATCCCACCCTCGTCGCCACTGTAATGATGCACTTTCTTCCCCCAATAACTCTCGGAGTCAGGTCGCTGTGACACTCTGTTTATTCAAGTTATATCGTACAAGGAGTGCCGAGCATGTCCTCTGCCCAGCCTGCTCGCGCGCTAATGCCTCGCTGCGCACGCCGCCTCCCTACGTCACCGCACGTCATGTAGCTACGTGACGTGCAACGCTAGAGCGCTCACTACACAACTCCCAGCAGCCCAGGAGTCTCATCGCAGTGCACAAGTAATGCCCCAGGAACCCGGAAGCACAAAAGAATATGGTTGATGTTTGTCACTTGCTGCCTATTTTGTATCAAGATAGTCGGTCCGAGTCAGGACAAACTTAATTTATCTTTTATGAGGGCAGTAAGGGTGATGCTGTCACTGAATTCTTGTTTCTGATGGTAAGCCAGATATCCCTGGTATCGCCAAAGTTTGGATTATTGGGGAACAATTGAAAAGAATGGAGATTGCAGTAATACGAAAGGGGGGCTGCCCAGAAAATCCCCTCTGCTCATGATTGAATGAGTTGTGTGTGTATGACATTTACTATTCAAGCTCAATTCCATTTGCAAAGACATGAGCTGACAATCGCTGTAGCACTACCATGTGGTTTACCTGTGCTGTGACATAAATGGTAAGGTCTTGCTATTCCTTGCGACATTACAAGAGACATGAATTACTAATGCCTATCCAGAAAGGGCAGAATTGCTATGTGTTTTTTCTAACATCTAAATGCTTTTATTTTTCTTCTTTCTTTAGCAGGGGAATGAGGTGTGTGTCTTTACTCAACCCTCCCTGTGATTCAAGATAGTTTTGTTATTGTGGTGGGTAAAAATCAAGAGTGTGTGTGTGAATGTGTATGTGTGGTTGTATGTCATGACAACGCGTGGTATTACCGCGCGTGCCATTACAATGCAGGAATTACAACAAAAGTCGTTACAAATACTTTCGCTGGAGGGCGCTGGATAGTGGAATAGTTTAATTTTCTATTCCAACTCCAGCCCACGTTGACAGTAGGGAAGGAGTTGGATAGAAAATGAAACTAGTCCCTATCCAAGAGCGTCCTCCATCAAAAGTCGTTGTAACGACTTTTGTTGTAATTCCTGCATTGTAATGGCAGTGCGGGGTAATCCCTGCGTTGTCATGGCTGTTCAACGTATGTGTTTGTTGGCTTCCATTTTGCACCAACTACATACTGACTGATGTTTCTCATTCTTAGAGAGCCTTCAGAGGATGAAAGGTGTTCTCATATTGGAATAATATACAGAGCAGCTTTATTTTTCTTTACAGGTATTTATAGCTCTACATATATATATATTGTGGAATAGTAGAGGTAGTCTAGGGATATTGCAGAACATAATTTTTTAATGTTTGGTTGTTTGTGTTTATTGTTTTATAGGTCTCCCTCTCCGCAGTCCCCATCCTTTCCTTCCCTCGCTTAATCACTCCAGCCATTAGTGCAAGTACTGCTTCAGAGGGTGGTGCGATTGAGAGGTGGACCCACTTGAGCATCGAACCGATCCTGGAAGTTTGAAATAAACATTGACACTATGATCAACTAATTGGGTGTTAGAAATTACCTGGGAGGTTAATTTGACTTATTGAATACTAATAATTATCTAATTCCAGGTTCGCATATGATAATTCTTAATCCCCTCAGTATTCTGGTCCATTT
The DNA here is from genome assembly GCF_964263255.1 of Lissotriton vulgaris. Lineage (NCBI taxonomy): Eukaryota > Metazoa > Chordata > Amphibia > Caudata > Salamandridae > Lissotriton > Lissotriton vulgaris. The sequence goes on along the minus strand of NC_141685.1, from coordinate 1,906,977,634 downwards.
CTGCACAGAACAAGATCCATCGGAGGACCTTATGGGTTTGGTATGGTAGCTGAGATTATTCTGAGATAAGAGAAACTGGATCAATTAAAATATTATGAGGCCCAACAAATATGAGCTACAATACCTTCCCGAAGATGGGTTCCTGGGAGATAGCCTACAGGGAGCAAGCAAGCAAATTCCATTTCTGGGTCGAAAAGGAGCACCTCCACACCCGACTTTCAGGAAATATGTCCCCCTAACTCTCAACGCACTCCTGTGCCACATGAAGGGGTGGCTTTAAGTTAAGTTTACAACATTTCTTCACTTTGCAGTGACGCAAAAGAAAGACAAAGAATGAATGAATGAATGAATGAATGAATGAAATAAGATTTCTGTAGCGCATAACTACCCTGAGGCATCTTAGTGCTTATGAGCAGACAGGCAGAAGCACAGCAGGTTTGTTAAGTGGCACTAAAGAGGTAAGTTTTAAGCAGTTTACAGAAGATTTGTAAATTGGATTCCCTGCGAAGCGTAAGGGGAATTGAGTTCCAAAGGTTGGAAGCATTGAGAGAGAAGGAGCGACCACCCCATCTAGATCTGGGTACTTTCCTTGTAGTAGCAAGGAAGGCATCGCTGGAGTGAAGACTACTGGAAGGTAAGTAGGGAAGCACCAGAGGATGGACAATGGCAGTACCAGTTTTCCGAATAGCTCCATGGACCAGGCACATGGCCTTGAATTGTATTCTGGACTGGACGGGAAGCCAGTGAAGTGTCTTCAGACTGCCTCCGAGGGATCTGGAGGAGTAGGCGGGCTGCACAGTTCTGGATTACTTGAAGTTTTTTGATAGTGGAAAGAGGGGCGCCCAAATATAGGGCGTTCCCGTAATCCAGTCGGGACAGGATAAGAGCTTGCACCATAATCTAGCATGCCTGAAAAGGGAGTAGAGGTAGGATTATCCTTTGCATCTTTATCAGGCCAAAGCAAGTAGCTGAGAGCTTGGCAGCTTGATGGTTGAAGCAAAGGGAACTGTCAAGCCATATGCCAAGACTCTTAATCTGCTGCTTTGGGACAGCTATGGTGCCACGAAAGGTCGGCCAGGATAGCGTCACAGGGGGTGAGGATGATTTGCCCAGGAACATTAGTTCTGTCTTGTCCCCGTTTAGCTTAATATGAGATAGTTCCATCCATTCGGCTACCTCCTCTAGGCAGTTGCCCAGATACCTTATATCTTTATGTTAAAATAATTTACAACAATTTGGAGGGAGATTGCCTGATGTTTGAAAAACAGTAAATGGTGCCAGAAGATAAACAATGTATTGTGCTCTTTGTATTACTTATTATCAATATAGACTTCTTTCAAATTACCTTGAAGTGCTGCAGCATCTCCCACACCCCTAGTTTCAGTGCAACTGTGGCAAACAGTAAAAAGGTATAATAGAATTAGCAGTTGATTACAGATCAGACACATACTAATTAATTATGTGTGGTTATCGGCCTAAAAGCCGCTATGTGCGGTCCAGATAATATGCCATACAATCAGCAGTGGAAGCTAGTAGACAGCAGGGCATATATGGTGCTACGGGCTAGACAGTGATGCTGAGATGGTTGTCCATAAAGATATAAAGGTAATGTGGACATAATGCTAGAAAGTGTCATCAAGGACAGCATAGTCAGTTTAGTAGTTTGGTATGTAATTGACAAATGGATAGACTTAAGGGGGTTAATCTCCACACAGCTTCTCAAAAGACTCCAGACCATACAGAATGCCACAACCAGACTCACCCAGGGCCTCCCCAGCCAACCCACATCACCCCACCTCAGAAACCTCCACCGGCTCCCCATCCAGAACAGATGCCAGTTCTGATCTGCATGATCAAGGACCAGACCACATCAACGAGCGACTGAACTTCCAACTACCCGCAAGACACCTACCCTTCTCCCCACTAGCCTGTGTACATACCCCCTGCATCCATCACAGCCACAGAGGGGGCTTTCCTCTTACATCACCACCAAGACCCGAAACAACCTACCCCTCCATCTACGACAGCAGTCTCCCTGGCGGACTTCAGGAAGAAACTCAAGACCTGGTTCTTTGATGGAGCTGTTGCATCGACAGCGCCCAGATACCCTTAGGAGTGACAGTGCTGTGATTTGAAAATGCTGATTGCTTGTGCTTGATTGATAAACTATGTCTGAAATGGTATTGTGAGAAAGTGCCCCACGTTTTGCTGAACTGCTGATGTGCTTTGACTGAGTGTGCCCTGAGCTCCTGCCAACCAGGTACCCAGGGCCTATGTTCTTTCCCTGAAACTGCATTGAAAACAAATCCCTATTGTCATATCCGGCCACAGGTCAGCCCCTGGTAAATGGTACCACATGCACCCAGGGCACTGTGACCAGGGAAGATTTCTAAGGGGTGCAGCACTTATTGTGCCACCCTTAGAGGCCCTGTACCATTACACTCACACACTGCCTTTGTCGGCTGCGTGTTTTGGTGCAGAACAAAGTGAAGAGTCGACATGACACACATCCCTGTGTGCCATGCCTACAACCCACTGCCCTAGCATAGATCAGTCACCCCTCTAGCTGGGTGCACTACACCAGTGGTGAGGGTACAGGTGCATGAGCCCTGTACCCCTACAGTGTCTAAGTCTATTCTTCGACAGTGTAAGTGTAGTGCTGACATTAAGAGTATTTGGTGCTGGGAGTCTGTCATTATGAACTCCATAGCCCATAATGGCTACACTGAAAACTGAGAAGTTTGGTATCCAACTTCTCAGCACATTAAGGCTACACTGATGCCAGTGTGGGATTTAATGAAAAATGCACACAGAGGGCATCTTAGAGTTGCCCCCTGAAAAACAACCTTTCCACTAGTGTCCAAGCTGAGTGGCCGCATTCAGCTGCCACCACCAGACATGTTTCTTGACCCCTGGGACGAGAGCATGCTGCTCTCGGGGGCCTGCAACAGTGCACAACCTGGGACGAGGTGCCAAACTTCCTCCCCCAAGATGGCCAGGGTCCACGGAGGGGAAGCTTCAAAGACTTGCCGCCTTTGTGAGGTTCCCCAGGCCAAGGCCACTTGCTGCTTTCAGCAACTGGTCCCTACTGGTTCTGACCCCCACTTTTGGGTGGGAGAACCAGCTTGATAAAACAAGTGAGGAAGAGAGGTGGGCCCACCGCAGCCAACTCCACACCTCAGGTGGGGGAGGCGGGGTGAAGCACAACTCTCAGTCCCCGCCATCTTACAGATGGGGGACTCAGCCAACCAATTTGAGTCTTATGCCCCCCTCCCACTGGAGGGTGGCATAATTGGGAGTGTACCCACCCCAGGGAAGGAACCCATTGGTCCCAACCATTTACCTACCTGTAAAGCCCCTAAGTCTAGTATTTAGGGGCACCCCTGAGCCTTGCTTCCTCAGACAAGAAACCAGAAGAAGGACCGAACAGCCGTGCCAAAGCTAACAAGAGTAGGACACCCACTGACTTGGCCCCAGCCCTACAGGCCTGTCCCAACCTTGAACCTTCTCCAGCAAAATGTCTGTGTGTCCTGCAGCCAGCAACCTTGAGAAACCCGGAGGACCTGCCTGCCTTCCATCCCAAAGACTCTGTATCCCATGAATAAAGGATTTGTTAAACAACAGTCTCCAGCTCCGCAAGGATCCGCGAGTCTGCACCTGACACCCATGAACCACGTTTGAGTGCCCCAACACCAAGAGGAAGTTTCTTCTGTGATCCTGATGTACGATCTGGTGACCCCTGAATTGCCTCAAGCCTCCAGCCGATGCCTGCAGCCTCATACCGGAAGGTCCCCCCAACAGCAACCAGGAGCTGGTAAGAAGATATGACCCGAAAAGGCACTCCTGCACCCAACACCCCACTGCCTTGGGTGGCCCAACTGACGGTGCCTAACCAACCCCCAACAACCCAACTTACCTCTCCAAGTGGTGGTCACACCCAGAAGACCTTCGTCCCGGGGCCTGCAGTGTGTTTGCAAACTGGAGACTCCCTATTGAAAGCTACAGGGCACCCGACGCCAAAACAGCACTCTGCACCCGGCCGCCACAGTGCGGCTGAGGGTGCATCTTTTGTGCTGGCCATTTGCCCTGAGCTTAAGTCCAGGCGCTTTGCTCCCACATTCTAGTGGCCTGCTCGTCAGCAGCCACCAACCGGAGGCCCCCTATCCCCCATTGGATAACCATGGGACTTTGCCTAGTGCCACTGAGGGTGTAACAAGAGTGCATCCTTGACCTTGGGGGACCCCTGGGTCGATCCTGGGGGACCCCTGGGTCGACCCTTCGGGACCCCTGGGTCAACCCCCAGAATACCAACTCCCACAACAAATGTACTTACCTGTTAACTGATAACACTATTTTCCGCCATATGCTAACATTGACTGTTTTTCTATGAAAAGTTTGACTCTATGACAAAATATCGACTACAAAAATATCTACCTATCTAAATATCGCAACAAAAAAAATTACATTAATATTGAGATCCTATCTCTAACAAGGTAAGTACAAAAATATCAAAAAAATAATATCGATGTCAAAAATACCGCTTTTTAGAAAATATCGTTTTTTTAAAATCCAAAAACATGGAATATTAACAAAATAATACTTATAAATGCAATAAACATAGTTAAAAATATATTATATTTAAAATTAATAAATAATGTAATAAAAATTAATAATAATAAAGATATAATACATAGTATATACTTCATTAATAATACCTCTAATAAATTATTTTAATAACTTATAAATAAGGGAAAATATAATAAATTACAAATACATTTATATACATCAAATAATAATATAAGTAACAATTAATAAAATGCAAAACAAATAAAAAAATTAAATACATTTTGGATAGCATACAGGTAAAAATTACTATTCCCACTCCAGAGAGTGCAACAGTAGGGAAAGTGTTGGATAGAGTAGGGGTAACAATTACTATTGCAACTCCAGAGAATGCAACAGTAGGGAAAGTGTTGGATAGCGTAGGGGTAAAAATAACATACTTATAAATAAACTTATTTTGTTTTAAATAATAAAAAACTTAACTATTAGATAAATATAAACCATTTACAAATACCAATACATAATTATTAAAAACATGATTAGCAAGATATATTTAACAAAAAAAAATACAATTTAATAATATTTAATTACCAATTAATAATTAATTAACAATTATATAATTAACAAAACAATTCATTAAACACATTTTTACTTAATTACATTTAAATTACTTCCCACCCTATTCCCCTATAAACCCACAACCCGCTACAGTACATAATGATCAATTAATCAATTATTTAAAATAAATTACCAATTAATTAAAAATAATTACCAATTAATTAGAAATTAATTTATAATTCCTACTAATTAATAATTAATTTAACATAATTAAATGACTTCCCACCCAATTCCCCTATAAACCCACAACCCGCTACAGTACTAAAATACAAAATTACATAAAAATAAATTAAAAACATAATAAATTCATAATAATATACACAAAAATAATTTAAAAATCGATATTAGTAACATCGAAAATATTAACATCGATATTACTAACATCGATATTTAACACTTCGATATTACCAATATCGATATTAAATCTATCGATATTACTTCCCTTCTATATTATGTCCCTTCGATATTTAAACTTCGATATTATTGTATATCGATATTTTGTCTGCATACCGAAAAGTTTCTTAGTGTGGAGTTGGAAATCCTAAGAAATCCTTTTCAAATTGTACTAAATAATAAACACGCTTTTACTCACCTATTTACAGGAAATGTCCAAGTGCAGTATCCTGGTATACTGCACTGTGTAAGAAAAGTAATCTGCAAAGTAATCTACTGGTCATTTTTCCAAAAATCCTATACAAAGCATGTGTACTGTATTCTGAAAAGCATTGTATTATCAGTAACACTACTGTAATCAAATCAAAGTACATTTACAATTGCAATTCAAACTGTTTACAAACTGCATTACTACTGTAAAGTATTTATTGCTTTCCTGTGCCTGGCTTGCTTGGTGCAAGAAAATAAAATAACAAACCAATTATTTTTATAAAAAAACAATTGGTCTGAAGTGCAGTCTTTGAGTGTGTGAATTCATTTGCTGACTGAGTGTGTACAGCTTATGCTTAACACTGTCCTCTGATAAAGCCTTACTGTTCTATACTGCAGTGCTATCTACTTTACCTCCGCCTACCTTTTGGGTTCCGCTGGACTCTGTGCACACTATACCTCACTTTGGTATAGTATATATAGAGCCAGCTTCCCACAGGTATTGAATAGTATTTTATTTACTTAGCACTTATCATCTTTGGTGAGACTCTAAAGCACTGTGCGGATGGGTAACATGCTGTTGTGAATGAGACTTTACCATGCATGAGGAGCTATAGTTTGATATGATGATCATCACACTGTTGTCATGAGGTTTGAAACAATGTGTCATGCAATTTGTTATTTATTGGTATTATAGATTTTAGTTCAGTTTTGGTTTAGATGGTTATAACAAAACTGCCAGGTACACTTCATGCTCTCAGTCATGCAACTTTCCCGAAGATGTTCAGTAGCTCAGTTATTCAGGTGGTTATGTAAGTGATGGCTCATGTAGTAGTGTCATGATCCTGCAAGTTGTAAAGCAATCAGGCCATGCATGGGACATGCATGAAGATATAACATGTATTATAATAATTTACAAATTAAACTGAGTGTTTTGCAAAATTGCATTTAACTAGTAATCACAAAACCTACTTTCCTAATGAGATGTCATTATTTCTTGGCATACGTTTTGTATGTGTGGTACCATATTCCCAACCCTGAAAATGTTAGTCATTTCCACTGTTGTTCATGGGTTGCTCTTAATAGAAGACTGAACTCTATTATTCATTGTGGTCCTTCCATTCACTACGTGTTAGATGATATTAGAGCGCTATTGTGTCTATCCTCATTTATTGGTAATTGAGTGGGTGCGATTCGTCCATTTCTTGTGGCCTTAGCTAGAAAATGTTATGTCTTCCCAATTCAACCAAGTTCCAGGTGGTTGTCAATGGCTCTTAGCCTAGCTGGAGTACGCTTTAAAGGGGAGCTATGACAGGATAGAACCTTTTAGGTACCCCTCCCTTGAGGTTGCATGCTTTGCCATTTTTTATCTAACCCCCATGTATCATTCTTTTAAAACATTATTTGTTAACATTTTCTACTCCGATGCACTTATTTTATCTACCTAGGAAGGCCGAAAGTCTTAGTCAGCTCTAATGGTATTCAAGCCTGTGACCTGCATATGATATACGTATTAACACGCACAAAAAGGTATCCCACCTATGTTATTTATCCGAGTTGTCTCCTCTCTCCCTATGGATAGTGGGTGACCGGACTATGTCATTCTCGCCTTTTCTTTCGTTGCTCTCTCCCCCTCCGCTGCACTGAATATTTATTTCCCATGCTGTACTTTTTTCTGTGGTTTGCTTCCTTACTGCCGGCATACTATGTAATGTCCTTCTGCTGTTTACTGTGTGTATGTAAAGCGCTCTGATACTTAAGGGTCAAGCTAGCGCTATATAAAACTTTTAAAAAAAAATAAAATAAGTATCTCAGAAGCAAGAGGTTAACTCACAGTGCTATCTTACTGGACCTCTATTCTCACTCTGTTTTCTGTAAAGATGTTCGTTTTCTTCCCCCTTAATCACATAATAAAACTAAGATTAGTTACACTTTTTTTCCTTCATCATTTTTCTTCGTTGGGAGAACTTTTCTCCTCCTCCAACCACATTTGGTCGAGAAAAATCTGCTCCTCCACCCACTTGGTTCGGAAAGCTTCACTGCTTCTTCACCCATTCCATGGCTTCCACCATCAACCTTGTTTTTCATAATACTTAATTTGACTTCACATCACCCCTCCTCCAAGTCACAACCACAAAACAATTCCTACCTTGCTACCTTGCAAGTACATTCTAGGCACTGAATATTTAACAAGCCCCCTTAGGTAAGTTGATGGTCACATTCTGGAGAGGGCAACGGTTGATTACATCTATTTACATTACAGTTTTATTTACACATACTTTTATGCCCATAGGGAAGGGTGCTGTGTAATTAAAAGGTTGGAGATGTACTTTTAAGTTTTAAATGTCCTGGTAGTGAGCAAGATTAAATCTCCACTGGTCTAACAGCAAATTCATTATGAGTATGGCGAGGCAAGTGGCAGATGCCTCGCCCAAAAATTAAGAGTGAGGGAAGCAACCCAACAGATAGATAATATTTTGGATTCTAATGGCAATTCTGTTGAAAATGGAAGTGGTATTTTGGAGGTGTTTAGACAATTCTATGAGAAACTATACTGCAGTGACGAGTGTGATAATGATGAGGCCGCTACTCTTATCAATCAGTATTGCATGGCAGATCTTCCTATAGAGGAGGCAGAAGCTCTAGAAGCTCCTATTTTATTAGTGGAGTTGGAATTAGCAGTAAATGGGCTGGCAAGGGGTAATGCGGCAGGGCCCGAAAAACTTCCGGTGGAAATTTATGAAACTTTTTTCTCTGTCTTACAGGCAGATCTTCTCTTAACAATGCGTTTGGCCCAGAAAGGGGCTCCCCCTATGAGTTGGAGTGAAGCTTGTATAGTAGTGTTCCATAAAAAAGGTAAGCCAGCGAATTTGCCTGGCCCTTTCCGCCCCATTTCGCTTTTAAATGCGGATGGGAAGATCTATTCTAAAATCCTAGCCAACATGCTGTCTTCTGTTATTACTCCATTAGTTTCTACCATACAACATGGGTTTATCCCGCACCGAGGAACGGTGAATCATGTCCGTCGTGTGATAACTTTGTTTGATTATGGAAACTTATCAGGACGATGTTGCCTTCATTACACCGTGTCTAATTACAGCGGTGCAGGAGATTGAACATCTAGCCTCAAAATTTGGCCTGGTCTCTGGCTATAAGTTGAATGCTGCCAAGACCCAGCTGTTATGCGCCAATATGCCGAAGTATTCTGACCCAAGGGTATGCCAGGAGGTTACCTATTTGGGGATTAAGTTAAGGGTCTCTACAACCGCCCTGGTCAAATCTAACTGTGAGGGTCTTCTTTCGGGGGTAAAGAAAGGACTAGATCAGGCAGAATGTCTGCATCTCTCCCTAGTGGGGAGATGCAGTTTATTAAAAATGATGATACTTCCGAAAATACTTTATTTTTTTGGATGTGTTCCTCTAGAAATCCCTAAGGCAAGCCTGACTGTAACAACCGGATTCTCGGACCAGATAGAATCAGCTCATCAGAGCACCACCAACCCAGCCGGAACATAATCACCTCCCTCCTTAGGACCTATTTACAACAGGTATCTATGTCTCCTACCCAAGGATGGGGAATTAGCAATGTACATGCCTAAGTTTTCTACAATATCACACTCATACCAGTTAGTCTTGCGGCAACTCAGGCCCAGACCGTTCTACCCTGGACCAGTTCTGATTATATACCATTACACACTGGCCACAACCAGTGCTCACTCAAGCCACAATCTGGTGGGTATACGTACCAGTATCCTCCCTGGTACTCTCTTTTATGTAACAAGCCACAATCCTGTGGGTATAAACACCAGTGTCCCCCCTGGTGCTCGCTTAACAAGCCACAATCCTGTGGGTATAACGCCGCATCCCAACGACAATCACTTTCCTATGAATACCATTAGCTCTCCATATTGGGGAATCTCTTGCTATTTACTAAGGGTGGAATACTACGATATTATGAGTCACAACGATAACCGAATTAGATGATATGCGACTTATCCTCTACTTCAAGGGCTCCTCTCTCCCTCATTATTCGGTCACTGCTTACCTGATCGGGAGTTGCGTCCGTTCGCGTAGTAGTAACTGACTAGAAGAACAGGTTACCTTTTCATATAAGAATAAGAGGCACATGCCGGTTCACTAAGAACTGGGGTACTTTATTTATCATAACAACAATATCAATATAACACTATACTATAACATATAGCCTGCTAAGGAAAATGAAAGGTTAGAATGTGCACGCTACAAAGAAAGGGGCGACGTCACGTTGTTAATATGAAGTCTGGACTCAGCAGTCATCTGGGTTCCCTTCTCGTCTGTGCCTTGGCTCGTCTTTAAGGTCACACCTCTGCAGTCACGGATACACGTCTGCACCGCTATGCTCTGTCTCCTTCGCCTCCCTCCAAGTCACTGGAACCTTCCTCTCATCAGCTGCTTTCTCTCTGGCTGTTCTGCACTACTCCTCTCTCCTCTCAATCACGGACCATCTTCACTTCTCGGCTTCAATCTTATAACTCAGTTTCAGCCACTCTGGTATTCGTTCTCTTAACTAACTGCTTCACTCTGAATGCTCTGATCTTTAAGGTCAAAGCTCGCCAGCTGCTCCAGCTAAAATAACTCCAATCTTTCTAAGAGAGTATCAGCTTCTCGATCTGTCTCGGACTTTAAAATGGCGACTGTCTGCCCTGAAATAATAAATGGCATTGATGCTAACGGCTAGCTGCCGCCTACAGACTGACTAATTCACTGCCTCATGCTTTCACTAATATCGAAGCTTGTCCCTTCATGGAAAGTTACGGCCAGTAACCTGCCGCCCACCAAATTCTTGTACCTCCCCGTACCAAGGACACGTTCCCAGCCGGCCGGCCTGATGTTGTGTCTTCGGAATGGAGAAAAATACAGTCTTTCGATAAGGGCCAGCCTGAGCCGGTTCTCTCCAAGCGAACAACACCTCGTAACTAAAACATTACATTTGACCTAGAAGCATCTCAAGCTGCCGGGGCAGAAAGAAAGATGGAGTCTCTCCCGTTTGAGGCCTACAAGGCCCGAAATAAGCACAACTCCATCAAAGGTATACTAACACTCTTACAAAAGGACGGATTATCACTAATACTAATGAATCTATCCCCTAATATAAGTTTATAAGCCCTGATCTAAGGAAAAGGGTACGGAATTATATCGACACGCCTTGTGAATAGGCTCTATTTACGGTTCTAATCCTTCCACTAGAATGATAGTAGACTGAAGTCACCTCCAATCACCTTCCCTCAAGGAAGGGCCGAAAAAGTCGGTCAGAACATTAAACCCTTGACTTTAGGCTACTAATCATTCGCTATATTGAACTAACATCTGTAGAAGAATAGTATGAAACAAAACTAACTGATCTATGTCTCGTACCAAATCTACAGTACTGGAGTAAGGAAGGAATGCACTGAATAAAGCAGCAAATAGCTACTAAAATGCTAATGGTAATCATAATACCCCCTAATATATGTCGTAGAGAATGTAAGTCAGGTAACCAATTGAAGAGCCAGTCAAACCAGCCCTGGTCAATGTGTTTTCTAACCTCTTCAGTCAAGTCATGAAGTTTGTCAATATGAGCCTGAATGGATTTAGTGTGATCAGATAGGTTAAAGCAGCAAAGGCCCTCAAAGTCAGAACAGTCATGTCCATGTTTGAGTAAAAGATAATCAATGGCAGCCCGGTTCTGCAAAATAGCTCTGCGTTCACCCTGGGCATCCAGTAACATGTCAGATAAAATTGTAGAAGTATGATTAATTGATTTGACCATCCAGCAAGCCATCTTTCCGATGGACTTAGCATTGTAGACAGCCAAGGCTGGAACACCAATGATTGAAATAGCTAAACTAAGGTATTCAGATTTGGAATATAAATGCAGGGAAGAATCACAGTCCTCATGTAACATCATAGCATCACGAACAATACGGGAATATGTATTAGGATGTGAAGAAAACATCAATAAGCTTAGTCTAGTGATGGCACACGGGCCTCCGGAAATGTTTGCAGGAATGTAGGGCCAGGAGGTATTACCACAAGAGAAAAGCCATCCAGAAGGTAACAACATTGTACGATAATGGCTGGGGCAACTACTAAACTTTTACAGGTCATATTATTTTTAACAGAAGTACATGATTTCGGAGGTCTTCGGGAGCACAAAGTTCGTTCATGAGTTGAAAAAGAAGTGGCCGCCTTAAGTTTCAAATGCAGACATTCAGTAATTGCATTAGGATCGCATGTAAGAAAGAAACATAAATCACCTTGAGTAATATTATAGGTGGTTATTTGGGAATGAATCGGTGGAATTGGATCTAAAAGTACAGTACATAAAGGACAATACTCGTGGGTTGCAAAGTCACCAAGGATAATATTGGGGCGGGCATTTGATATATTAAAAATATGGGTTAAAGTCTCCAACGAAGCGGGGACAGCAACCAAACAGGTCGCTAGAATGTCAGTCACCGAACGCATCGGTGTCAAGCAAAAATATGGAGAATTGGTAACTCGTTTAGCTAAAGTAGTCCAAAAATTAGATGATGAATCCCACGCAGCAAAGGAACGCGGTACTCGGGTTATCGAATCAACCAAAGTCTGTGGGTTCCCTCCTTTCCCGACGTAGCAGGCCAAAAGGAGTCCAACGCCGACACATCCTGCAGCAACAGTCCAGAGAGTGATCTGAAAGAAAATCAAATACAGGCATTATTCATTCTCGTAAGTAACATTTGTCAGCTGGGACAGCTTCCCAGCTATCTTTCCCTGGTCTCATGACAAGAATTGTATTATCATGACCGGTTGCAATAATTTCAGCTTGTTCAGGGGGATCTTTAGGCGATTGCACCCATACTCTAGCTCCAGGATTATCCGAAGAGCCAAAACCTTTTTGTCCTCGTACAGTTAGCAACGTTGGGGCAGTGCCTTTCTTAATCTCACCACTGAAAGCAGGCATTATCAGCAATTGAGCAATTCGGTCTGTTTTGTGAATCGATAAATCAACTTCACTACTGTTCAGCAGGAGCACCTTAATCTCTCCCTGATAATCACTGTCAATGACTCCTCCGAGTACTGAATGCCTTTTAAGGCCAGGCCCGATCTAGGGGCAATCAGTCCAAAATTTCCAGTTGGTATACAGACACCAACACCAGTTTCAATGATAACTCGATCTCTGCTTTTAATGATGGTATATTCATGGCATGCAGGTCCAAGCCTGCGGAACCTGGGGTTGCTCTACATGGAGTCAGTGCTCCGGGGGAAATTTCCCAGTACATTACAGTATTGCCAACGGTGTTTGGCTTCGCATCAACAGCTGGAGGAAATAAACGCATTAATGGAGATTCAGCATTTAAAAAGGGACAATTATTTAGAATTAATAGTGCCTGAAACAAATAATCTCTCCAATTCTTATATTTATTGTCAGTTAATTTTCACAATTGATCTTTCAGCAAAACATTCATTCTTTCAATAAGACCTGATGCTTGTGGATAATATGGTATATGAAACACCCATTCGATGTTATTTTCCACACAAAATTCCTGCATCAATCTTCCACGAAAGTGGGATGCATTATCAGATTGAATTTGAAATGGAACACCATAATAGAGCATAATCAATTCCAATGTTTTAATGGTATTTACTTGGGTAGCTTGTTTACAGGGAAAGGCCACTAAAAGGCCACTGTATGTATCGACAATTGTACAAACGTATTGGCAGTTTTTACTCATAGGGAGTGGACCAATATAATCAATCTGCCAAATTTGAGCGGGCAATTTTCCTCGATGTAAATGACCTTTAACAATTTGAGGCACTTTTCGTTGTCTGGAATGTTGACAAATAGGACAATACAAAATGGTGTCTTTAATCAAATTTAAAGGAATATAAATTCCTCGATCAGCGGCCCACCTGCTAGTGGCTCTCTCTCCAAAATGTCCTGCTTTCTGGTGGGCCCACTTCGCCAATCCCGCCAAATCAGAATCTTGCATGTCCACCACTGCCTCAGCAATTATAGATTTCTCATCTGCAATGTTATGAAAGAATTTGTCAAGGGAGTCTATCGGGGTATGAGCATCCACATGAAAGATTGTAACAGTCCTCTGTGGGAGCATTTCCCAAATTTCTTGCCATAATTCTTTTCCCCACAGTTCTTTTGAATGCAATTCCCAATTATGAGAATGCCAAGTCGGTAACCAGACTGCCAGTCCATTAGCAGTGGACCAGGAATCAGTAAAAATATGACATGTGCCAGGTAACTCTTGTTTCAGAACTTGATAAACAGCATATAATTCAGCAAATTGACTAATCTTTCCTTCACCAGTTGTACTCAGCAATTTATGTGTGATGGGATTATAGGACACTGCCTTCCAATGCCGTTTCTCTCCTATGTACCTTGCTGAACCATCCGTAAACCACACATGGTTTCTGTCCTCCGCGGACAAATCATCAAATGGCTTACCCCATTTAACAGGAGATTCCTGTACTACAGGTACGGAGCAATCACTCCCAGTCTTAGTCGATGGCACCTGCGCCACTTACTCATGTAAGGATGCTACACCTATCGGTCCCACACGTGCCCTGTCTTGTATGTACCACTTCCAGTTAATCACACTCGCCTCTAGAGCATGTCCAATTCGATGAGTTTTCGGCGAACTCAAAACCCACTGCATAATAGGAATTTCAGGTCTCAAAATCACATCATGTCCCAAAGTCAATTGCTCGGTATCCACCAGAGCCCAATAACATGCAAGCAACTGTTTCTCAAAAGGTGTATAACGCTCACCAGCATCGGGTAACTTTTTAGTCCAGAAACCTAATGGAACTTTACATTTGCCTTGTTTTGCCACAAACTCCAATTTGCATAAAGACCTTGCACGGACACATTCAAATCCACATTACCATCGCACACAGGCCATAAATCCAAAGCATACTGGATCGCTTCTTTTGCCAAATTAAACGCATCCTGTTGTAGTTTACCCCATTCAAATACATTCTTTTTGCGAGTGACTCGGTATAAAGGGGCCAATATCTGACTCAGATGTGGAATATGCTGACGCCAAAAGCCAAATAAGCCAATGAAGCTTTGGGCTTCTTTCCTGTTTCTTGCGACTGCAAAATCAAGAATTTCCTGTTTCACTTCTGGAATCACTTCTCTGTGACCTTCATGCCAATTAATGCCTAAAAATTTCACATCTTAAGATGGACCTTGCAATTTATTGGGATTGATTTCCCAACCTTTTTCGCGTAAACAATCAATAATTTGATCTAACTGGGTCTGAACTTGATCTTGTGTCTCACCTTGGATTAAAATGTCATCAATATAGTGACATATCTGGATTTGCGGGTGTACAGGTACTTCGGACAAATGTTCCGCCACCAGCCGGTGACAGATCGTAGGACTGTGTACATAGCCTTGGGGAAGACTTCTAAATGTCATTTGACGTCCATTCCATGTAAAACTGAATTGTTCCTGACACTCGGGGGCAATCGGAATTGAATAGAAAGCATTGGCAATATCAATGGACGCATACCATGTACCTGAATGTTTTTGAATTCGTTCAATTAAAGTAATGATGTCTGGTACTGCAACAGTCAAAGGGGGTGTGTGTTTGTTCAATTCGCGGTAATCAACAGTCATGCGCCAAGAATTATCACTCTTGCGTACGGGCCAAACAGGATTATTCCAAGCAGAAGTGACCGGAGTTATAACTCCTGCATCCGCCAAATCTTGAATTGTAGCACTGATTTCTTCATGGCCACCTGGAATACGGTACTGTTTCTGAGAAACAATTTTTGTAGCCTGAGGAATTTTTATGGGGGCATTCTTAAACGACCAACCCGTACAGGTCTGGACGATATATAATGTTTAGTTCCAAATTAATAACAGCCGTCATCTAAATGCAAAGTCATTCCTTTTAAAATGTCAATTCCAATTATGTATTCCAGAAGTGGCACAACTAATACAGAATATTCTTTTCGGGGAATTCTGCCTATTCTCATTTCAATTGCAGTTTGCACTGCGGGGGTTTCCTTTCCACCTAAACCAGTAATTGTGAAAAATTGGCCTTTAAATTTCTTTGATTTTCCATGAATAGGAGTGGCCTCTACTCCCGTATCTACCAATGCTCGGGCCCTTTGGATATTACGATGTTTCCAGAAAATGTCAATATCTACATAGGGTCTATTGTCTTTGTGAGCCCACCTGCATACTGGAGCTTGACCTATTTCCTAGTCATTTTTAATGCGTTCTGTCAACCAGGACAAATCAGGATAAAGGCTCTCATATTTCTTGGGTGTCAAAACATCATGCTCATATCCATCTCCATTACGAAATGGATTCCTGTCATCTGTATGATACTGTGAATTTCGATCGGAAAGTCTGTGTCGATCCTCCCTTCTCCTCAACTCAGGGGACTGATCCCTTTCCTCTCTATATCTGCTGTTAACACGGTCATCTCTCCCCCTTTCTCTTTCCCCCTCTCGCCCTCTCTCTTTTTCACGGCAAGGAGACACATCACGCTCACGCCGTCGTTCACCACGACGATCAGAATCATCACAATGTCTTTCATCCCCACTGTCATCAGAATATCCACGATCACAATCAGTCTTTCGTACACGTCGGGCACCCTCCTTCCGATCCAAACCACGCTTGCGAAACATGTCCCACAAGCGATTATGAGGCTCACCATCAATGTCTTCCTGTTTCACACCATCAGCCAACAGTGCAAGAAACATATCACATCTAGAGAATTTATGCTCACCAGGAGTACGACCCTCAGGTCTGGACTGCCTCTCAGGTTTAAACCAGTCACCCAACTCACCAAGCAGATGAACAGATTCAAGCACCATAGACAAAGCATTGCCAGTTTGATTGATCAACAAAGTCATCAAAACCTGTTTATAAGCAACAGGGGAAGAACGGATGATGCGATTACGCACAGAAGAAGTTAACAAACCGTCCAACAACCTGTCAGCTGTACTCAGAAAAATCGCAGTTTTCATCACCTCCTCTTTCAGCCGTTGCGCCGCATCGCGCAAGGTATACCACGGCTTGTCATTCACAGGCCAATCAGATTCAGTAGGGTACTTGTGATTACAGCCATCAGTCGCTAACTGGAGCAGCCTAATTTGGCCAGCAACATTATAATTCCGAAAATGATCTTGTACAGTAGAATCAGAACTCAAAGAGCAAAATTTTAAGGCATCTCCTGCATCTAACATGATACCTGCAGCGCCTAGCTCATAAAGGCGCACCATCAACGTAAGCAAGGCCTCACCAGGCCGTTGTCGAAATCATTGCAAAATGTCACTAACTTCCTGTTGTGTAAAATCCTCCAAACTATCCAAAGGAATACCATTTGGATTACCAGGAGCTTGTTGTAATTTACGTCGAAAGACCGGATGCGCAGAAACCTCCGGACGAGCATCCGAAGAAGCCCGATCCATAGATTTAAAAGAACAATCAGAATGTGAAACGTCATCAGAACGGGAAGAGCGACCACGGTCGCCGGAATCATCACGTTTGTCACAAGAAGTAGATTTACAGTCACGTCCGGAGCGCCTGTCAGGCTCCTCAGCCGAGGAGCCAGAATCATTCGAGTCCCAGATATTGCCATCCCATTCATCAGGATTCCAGTCCAGCCCGGCTTTCGCCACGACTTGACGCACCTTCCGTTTGGAAACACGACCACGACGATTCTTATATTTGTATTTCGCAATTCGAACAGCAGCCCTTTCGGCTATAGTCTGATAAGTTTCAAGTTTGTCGGCAAGCAATTTATTTTGACATCGCAAAAGAGTATGAGCATTCTGCACTTCAACAAACTTTTCCTCCATATCTACATATTGCTTCTGCAATTTTAAAAGCTTCTCATGTACAATCCTGTACGCAGTTAAAACAATCTAACCTCTGCGTCCTAAATAGGAAGCTCCTCACCCTTCACTACTGGCGCTTTCTGCAAGCAAGAAATCACAGTAGCCGGCTCCGCCAGCTCCAAACAAGAACTCCAATTCTCACTTAAACCAGTAGAATCGGCCCACTCACGGGCCAAGGCCTCGTAAGGCGTTGATTCCCAGCCGGGAATTTCAAAAGGCAATTTGAAAGTAGATTTCGATCTCCGTAAAAACATTTTGACAAACCAAAAAGATATATACAACAATTAACAAATAATATACAAAATAAACCACGTACGAGCCGAGCGCAAACCAACAAGATAAAAACAATACAGCGCACACAGGCTTCGTAAACAGTTCGTGACGCCAGATGTAACGACCGGATTCTCGGACCAGATAGAATCAGCTCATCAGAGCACCACCAACCCAGCCGGAACGTAATCACCTCCCTCCTTAGGACCTATTTACAACAGGTATCTATGTCTCCTACCCAAGGATGGGGAATTAGCAATGTACATGCCTAAGTTTTCTACAATATCACACTCATACCAGTTAGTTTCGCGGCAACTCAGGCCCAGACTGTTCTACCCCGGGGCAGTTCTGATTATATACCATTACACACTGGCCACAACCAGTGCTCACTCAAGCCACAATCTGGTGGGTATACGTACCAGTATCCTCCCTGGTACTCTCTTTTATCTAACAAGCCACAATCCTGTGGGTATAAACACCAGTGTCCCCCCTGGTGCTCTTTTAACAAGCCACAATCCTGTGGGTATAACGCCGCATCCCAACGACGATCACTTTCCTATGAATACCATTAGCTCTCCATATTGGGGAATCTCTTGCTATTTACTAAGGGTAGAATACTACGATATTATGAGTCACAACGATAACCGAATTAGATGATATGCGACTTATCCTCTACTTCAAGGGCTCCTCTCTCCCTCATTATTCGGCCACTGCTTACCTGATCGGGAGTTGCGTCCGTTCGCGTAGTAGTAACTGACTAGAACAACAGGTTACCTTTTCATATAAGAATAAGAGGCACATGCCGGTTCACTAAGAACTGGGGTACTTTATTTATCATAACAACAATATCAATATAACACTATACTATAACATATAGCCTGCAAAGGAAAATGAAAGGTTAGAATGTGCACGCTACAAAGAAAGGGTCAACGTCACCTTGTTAATATGAAGTCTGGACTCAGCAGTCATCTGGGTTCCCTTCTCGTCTGTGCCTTGGCTCGTCTTTAAGGTCACACCTCTGCAGTCACGGATACACATCTGCACCGCTATGCTCTGTCTCTTTCGCCTCCCTCCAAGTCACTGGAACCTTCCTCTCATCAGCTGCTTTCTCTCTGGCTGTTCTGCACTACTCCTCTCTCCTCTCAACCACGGACCATCTTCACTTCTCGGCTTCAATCTTATAACTCAGTTTCAGCCACTCTGGTATTCGTTCTCTTAACTAACTGCTTCACTCTGAATGCTCTAATCTTAAAGGTCAAAGCTCGCCAGCTGCTCCAGCTAAAAAACCTCCAATCTTTCTAAGAGAGTATCAGCTTCTCGATCTGTCTCGGACTTTAAAATGGCGACTGTCTGCCCTGAAATAATTAATGGCATTGATGCTAACTGCTAGCTGCCGCCTACAGACTGACTAATTCAC
The DNA here is from genome assembly GCF_964263255.1 of Lissotriton vulgaris. Taxonomy (NCBI): domain Eukaryota; kingdom Metazoa; phylum Chordata; class Amphibia; order Caudata; family Salamandridae; genus Lissotriton; species Lissotriton vulgaris. The sequence goes on along the minus strand of NC_141685.1, from coordinate 1,906,958,286 downwards.
TGCCTCATGCTTTCACTAATATCGAAGCTTGTCCCTTCATGGAAAGTTACGGTCAGTAACCTGCCGCCCACCAAATTCTAGTACCTCCCCGTACCAAGAACACGTTCCCAGCCGGCCGGCCTGATGTTGTGTCTTCGGAATGGAGAAAAAAACAGTCTTTCGATAAGGGCCAGCCTGAGCTGGTTCTCTCCAAGCGAACAACACCTCGTAACTAAAACATTACATTTGACCTAGAAGCATCTCAAGCTGCCGGGGCAGAAAGAAAGATGGAGTCTCTCCCATTTGAGGCCTACAAGGCCCGAAATAAGCACAACTCCATCAAAGGTATACTAACACTCTTACAAAAGGATGGATTATCACTAATACTAATTAATCTATCCCCTAATATAAGTTTATAAGCCCTGATCTAAGGAAAAGGGTACAGAATTATATCGACACGCCTTGTGAATAGGCTCTATTTACGGTTCTAATCCTTCCACTAGAATGATAGTAGACTGAAGTCACCTCCAATCACCTTCCCTCAAGGAAGGGCCGGAAAAGTCGGTCAGAACACTGACACAGCTCCAAACTATCTGTATGTGCTTTATGTGGTCTGGTGGCAAGGCCTGTAGGGCTGTACGATACATGATTTTACCGAGAAAATTAGGTGGCTGGTCGGTACCAGACTTTGCGCTGTATTATTATGCTTGTATGTTACAAGGTATGAACGTTTTGTTAACAGGGCCTCCCCCCTTGGATATTGTAGAATGTCCATCTATATATCAGATGCTTTTGGGGTGAAAGCAGAAATTGCTTGTTTTTGTACCTCGAGTGGAGCAATTATAAGCGCACGAGATTTAAGACTTTGGCGGCAGCATATAAAGTTTGGCGGGTTGTAAGGAATATGTTTTGCTTTGGGAAAATTTCTTGGTATACTCGTTTGGTATACTCAATATTTTTGCCAGCGGATTTATGGGATCGGGTGGTTTATCATTCAAGGGGGAAAGGTATAAGGATGGTGGGGGATTTGTATAGCGAAGGTTGTCTGAAATCTTTTGAACAATTGAGGGAACAGTACCAGCTCCCTAGGGAACATTTTGCTAAGTATTTACAAATTAGGAATCATTTGGTGAATAGTGGAGGCATTTTCCAAGCTAATTATTTGATAGAAGATATCATAAAAACTGCAAGGATTGGTGTGTTATATGGTCATATGTTAAGTACGAAGGCTAATGATGTTGAACAACAAAATGCTAAATGGGGGACCAAATTAGGTAGGCATGATATACAGATTGAAATTTCTCTGGAAATGGCTAAAAATGTGTTCCTCTCTGCCAAGTTATCCACGCAGCATTTCAAGTCACTTTTTAATTTATATTATACACCAGACAAGGTTTCAAAATAGTCGGGGATGTAATTGGTAAATGTTTCCGCTGTGGATATCCATCTGCAGATGATCTTCATGTTTTCTTTGGCTGTTCATTGTTGGCACGGGTATTAACGCAGGTGGAGAAATGTTTATCAGACATTGTTGGGACCCCACTCCAATTCATAACAAACTAAACAGTAGGGGAGGGCTAGAGGGACGTTTAAAGACCAATGCCTAAGTGTTGTCCCCCAAAGGACTGAATTATACACAAAAAACCTAGGGGTCTAAGGGCTAAACCAGAAAAGTGTTTGCTAATGTAAATCCTATGTCTAATTAGTACTATAGGAATACAAAGTATACCAGACCAAATCGCCAATAAATGAAACACCTGTAATCGTGAGTCACCCCAGTTGTTTTGGATTCCCATCAAAGTCTTACAAGATCAATATTATCATTTGGTAATCCTTGGCGGGTATTGTGTCTCCTGACCATTGAGATCACATGCATACCCTCTCGGATGGTTCGGGGTAGCGACCACAATCACACAGGTATCACAAATGATGTTGATTCAGTGGGAAAAAGTGCAGTGCAAAAAGGGAAAAGTGGTGATTTAAAATAGGATAGGGAACTAACAGAAAATTTTTTAATAGGCGTTGGCCCCTTCCTGATTAAAAACAAGAACAGACTGGCAAAATCATCGCATTGATAACAAATATCTGCGAGGAGACCAACATGTTTCAGCCTCAGAGGGAGATACCTCAGGCTTTCCTCAGGGTCTCTGTTCTAAGGTGTGCTACTGCCTGTATATGTGTATAAAGGAGTGTGAAAAATTATACAAAAAAACACACAAGTGAAAAGAGCCAGAAAAGGATATAGTGTTCCTTCTTCTGTGCGAACTCCTCTTCGGAAGCAGATACTTGGTTACTGTAATCGGGGGACAAACATACAAGTGAAACACTTCCAGCAACTCTGGTCTGGATATTACAGTGCAAGAAGTCAAGAACTGTGTCATCCTACGATACTCACCCAGTGCTTCCGGGGAGTGGACCTCACCTCTTCCTGGACCTGGCTCAGGATATGTGAGACCCCGCTCTACGGGAACAGAAAACGACCTCATGGTTATGGTAACGGAGGGATCAGGGATAGATCTACTCTCGTACATACTGCATGAAGTCAAACATGTTCTGAACGTAGAGTATACTGTCATACACCAAAAACGCGCTCCCGTGTCAGTGCCCCTTGTCGCACCCACCCACCATAAGTCAATGTTTCCGGAATTGTTACGCTGACATGACTATAGGTGTCTCATTCAGATCAGTGTCAGACGTAACCTGCCAGAAGTGTTAGCGGAGCTATCGTCTTACCTGTCCGTCGTTGTCTCGAGCTGTGACTGAGTCAGGGGGAGGCTCAGACCAGTATACGTCATTCTTACTTGAATGGTTTGGAAAGAAGTTCACAACCAATCAGCAGGAGCTACAACGACGTAACCTCATACTGAGGCTCGAACTACTCGATGACGTCATACTCAATACTCGGGTAGTTCCAGTGGTTTGCAAAGGACCCCGTGATTTTTCAGTGGCTGGTCAAAATTGCCTGACGGGGAGTTTAGGAAAGACTGAACCACGGGATGTCGTCATTCAGTCCGTGTTGATCAGTACCTAATTTGTACACCCATCTCTGTTCTTTGCGAAACAGGAAATTCGACACATCGCTCACATGGGCAGGAATGTGTGGTTTTTCAAGAACATGCCATTTGAAGTCAATTTCACTATGATTGTGCTCAATGAAGTGTTTAGTAAGTTTAGAGATGTCCTTATTGCAACGGAAAGTGCTTTTATGTTCCTGCATTCTCACTCTAACTTTTCTAGTGGTCATGCCAACATACCGTTCGTTACAGATACACGTGAGGAGATAAATCAGGTTGTTGCTGTTGCAATTTGAGAATTGTCTCAGCTCCCAAGGTCGATCTGTCCCGATATCCACACTCGTAATCTTAGATGTGAGTGGGCAAACAGAGCAATTACCACAGGGGTGGTGACCTGTTACAGGCGGCAGGTCCCAGAGGGTTCCCACTTCTCTCTTAGCAGTGGCTTTGGGACGGGTGTGTACCAGGCGATCCCTCATGTTTTTTGAGCGTTTGAACGCAAACAGTGGGAGTTCGAGTTTGTCTTTCCCGCTGTTTAGAATGCGCCAATGTTTCTTGATCACTTTCTGAATCTTGTTGGACTTTGTGTTATATGTGCTCACAAGAGTGAGTCGTTCAGTCGGTGGTTTGGCAGGTTTAGGTTCAAGTAGAGCAGCCCGGTGGTTATTGGCTGCTCTTTTACATGAGCGATTCACCAGTCTTTTGGGGTAATGTCTGGACAAGAGTTGTTTGGATAGCTCGCAGGCATGCCGTTCGAAGCTTTCTGGAGTGGAACAGTTCCTTCGGACTCGTAGGAACTGCCCAAATGGGAGATTGTCCCTAAGGGACTTGGGATGCTGACTCTCATACAGTAGGAGTGAGTTCCGTGCCATTGGTTTGCGGTAGAGTTCGCTTTGTAGGCCGGTCGCTGTGCAATAAATCGAGAGGTCCAGAAAGGCTACTCGTTCTTTGCTTATTTCAATAGTGAACCGGAGGTAATCATTTTGGTTATTAAGCCATTCATGGAATTGTAGTACAGATTCCTTAGACCCTCTCCACACTACCAAGACATCGTCTATATATCTCTTCCACCAGATAATAGACGCGAAATGTGGGTTGCTCACATGTAGTACAGTGGTTTGTTCAAATTTGTGAACATACAGGTTCGCCAGGGACGGGGCAAAAATACTTCCCATGCTGGTCCCTGAGATTTGGTGGTAAATTTGTTCTTCATACATGAAAAAGTTTTCTTTCATTGCTATTGTAGCAAGAGCCATGATGAAGGGTACAGGGGTAATGGAGTCAGGCTCATATTCCTCTAGGATGGTCCGGATAGTATCTAGGGTAGCATCCTGGGGGATAGAGGTGTATAGTGACTCAATATCCAGCGAGACAAGGTAGTCTGTCTCTTGGCAAAAATCAATGTCAGGAATTACCCTCAGGACATCAGTGGTGTCTTTAAGATATGTGGGCATGGTGTGCACTAGGGGTTTGAGGAAATGATCCGCAAATGCTGATAAGGGCTCTAGTAGGGACCCCTGTCCTGAAATGATCGGTCTGCCCGGAGGAGGTCTTTGCGGTTTGTGTACTTTGGGCAGGGTATAGAAGTACGGCATCGTGGGATTTTTGGCCTGTAAGAACTGTGCTTCTAAGGTAGTAACCCAACCCTCAGCTAATGCTTCCTCCACTAGAATCTTGATTTGATGCATCAGCCCCGGAGTGGGGTCGCTGGTCAGTGGCAGATAGGCTGTGCGAATGCTAAGTTGACGGGAGCATTCCATTCTGTATGTTTCTACATCTTGGATCACAATGGAACCCCCTTTATCGGCGGGCTTCACGACTATGGTGTCATATTGGCATAGTGTGTTCAGTGCTTTTCTCTCAGCTGTTGATAAGTTGTTGTAACCTGAACGAGTCGAGTATTGAATTTGGTCAATATCATTTTTCACCGCCATCTCAAAGGCAAGTAGCTGGGGGGGTATTGCATGAGTGGGAGGAAGAAAGGTGGACTTATTCCTGAGACCTGTGTTGTTGTCATGTTCAAGACGAGTTTCGTCACTGTTTTTCTGTTTGAAAAAGTAGTGTAGCCTAAGTTTCCGAAAAAACTGAGCTAGCTCGATTTGGAGTAGAAACGGGTCTCCCTCGTCTGTGGTAACAAATCCTAGCCCTTTATTGAGGACTGCTTCTTCCAAGTCTGTGAGTGTACGTTGACTAAGATTAACTACCAGACTCTCACTTGGGGTGTTGGTTATTCTTGGGCGCCCCTCCTTGTGTGGCTCCTGGTCCCTGCATGTGGACCTGCTGTGTCCTCCCATTGGACCTGAGGTTGTCCCTGTGCCGGTCTTCTTTTGCCCCGTGACCGTCTGGGGCCACGCGCTAAAAAAGGCTGGTTATTGAAATTGGGGAAACCTTGAAAAGGGGCCATGGGTGGTTGGAAGGTGCCCGGAAAACCCCAAGGTCCCGGTGGCCACCATGACTGGTTCGGCATGTTATATTGTCCCCTGTGGTTTTGGTATCTTCCGCCCCCTCTACCCCGATTAGGGCCAGCATTAGGTGGCTGATTAGTGGTGTCTGAGTCGCTACCAGTGTCTGAACTGGATCCAGAGTAATTGGATCCGTATCTCCTCCCATTTTTGGTGAAGTCAGGAGCTTTGTAGTTGTCGCTGGTGTAAGGGTACACCGTTTCTAATTTGAATTTTGCTAAGTCTTTTTTGAATTTCTCAAGTTTGGTTTGTAATATGGACTCAGCAAATTCTTTATTGAGTTTATCAGACTCGTCTTTATTTTTCTTGAAGTTGGAAGTGACTGAAGCTGTTATTTGCCCTTCGAGGACCTGTATCTCTACCAATATGGCGTCTGCTACCCGTTTGGCTGTACTGATTATAAGAATAAGCCAATCACGGGTGCAGCGCCAGGCAATCAAGGACCAGTCACCAAGAAATTTCTTGTCATTGAGGAAAAGGCGGGGGGCGTTGGTTACTATCAGCCCTGGTGGTGCACAGCTTGCTCTCATATACTCCGCCATGATAATCCCGTGGGTCTCTGTACGGGAGTGTGATTTCTTCATGGCTAGGACTTTGGTCCAGTCATCAGTCTTATTGACTGTGGGTGTGGGAATTGTGTCTAGAATACTTGGCATGTTCTCGAGTATTGAGTTGTACATGGCATCATCATAAGCTAGACCATGGCGTTCTTCCATGGTGAATACGTGGTCGGAGCTGGAAAAGCACCGTGTAGGAGAGCGCAGGTGTATGACAGATTAGTGCTATTCTTAGGTTATAGAATAGAGTTGCTCTCAATAATGTGAGCACTATATATAGCCCGCAGCTGCACGCTGCTCAAGATCATAACAAACTAAACAGTAGGGGAGGGCTAGAGGGACGTTTAAAGACCAATGCCTAAGTGTTGTCCCCCAAAGGACTGAATTATACACAAAAAACTTAGGGGTCTAAGGGCTAAACCAGAAAAGTGTTTGCTAATGTAAATCCTATGTCTAATTAGTACTATAGGAATACAAAGTATACCAGACCAAATCGCCAATAAATGAAACACCTGTAATCGTGAGTCACCCCAGTTGTTTTGGATTCCCATCAAAGTCTTACAAGATCAATATTATCATTTGGTAATCCTTGGCGGGTATTGTGTCTCCTGACCATTGAGATCACATGCATACCCTCTCGGATGGTTCGGGGTAGCGACCACAATCACACAGGTATCACAAATGATGTTGATTCAGTGGGAAAAAGTGCAGTGCAAAAAGGAAAAAGTGGTGATTTAAAATAGGATAGGGAACTAACAGAAAATTTTTTAATAGGCGTTGGCCCCTTCCTGATTAAAAACAAGAACAGACTGGCAAAATCATCGCATTGATAACAAATATCTGCGAGGAGACCAACATGTTTCAGCCTCAGAGGGTGATACCTCAGGCTTTCTTCAGGGTCTCTGTTCTAAGGTGTGCTACTGCCTGTATATGTGTATAAAGGAGTGTGAAAAATTATACAAAAAAACACACAAGTGAAAAGAGCCAGAAAAGGATATAGTGTTCCTTCTTCTGTGCGAACTCCTCTTCAGAAGCAGGTACTTGGTTACTGTAATCGGGGGACAAACATACAAGTGAAACACTTCCAGCAACTCTGGTCTGGATATTACAGTGCAAGAAGTCAAGAACTGTGTCATCCTGTCATCAGAACTCTTATATGTACAAATTATTATATTGTGTTACAGTCCACAAATTATTAGCACAATGAAAAATTGCCCAACTCCTGATTGTATTGGAAAATATAATGAACTGCGATGAAGAAAATTTCGGTTCATTCCTGTTGGATCTTGGGATTGTAATTACAGTTGAATTCTATATATTGATTCAATTGGTCTTTATGTTTATTAGTAGCATATCTTAGTTTTTAGTTTTGTGTAAGTGTAGGTCTATGTCGATTAAACTAAAGCACACAAAGGGAGTCATTATAACCCTAGGAAAACTGGTGACCTAAAATTTCCCTAGCTTTTCTATTCATTACTCATTGGATACACAAGTATCCTTGTCTGATGCACAAGACTTCTTTTGAGGACACATCATGCTAGCCATGCTTCCAGAACATACGCACACCATGATCATGGACTGGGCAGTTTTCTCTGTAACTGCCAATAAGCTGGGATACATTTGTGAAGGGGTTTGCAGATGGTGGGCTCCATACCCCGGCCTTTATTTTATCATCAGGCTTTGATCCAGAGCAAGAGAGTGAAAGGTATAAAAGGGAGAAACGATTAAAAGAGGGATCAGGAAACAGTGACAAAGAGAGAAAGCAGAGATGAAAAAAGCCTGTAAGGCGTTGATGCGGCAAATAAACATGTGGGGATCAAATCAAGGCTGACTTGCTATGTATTCAGCAACATTGGATTCAGCAGAACCAGTAGCAAGCTGCTAAGAAAATATTTGGACTCCCGCACCTATTTATAAATGTATTTATTTTGACAAATAAAGGGCTCCTGGCCAGTAAACTCAGTCATTGTTACAGCAGAAACCCTGCTCGTTGTGCGCTGAGTTAAAACCAGCACATGGTAATCTTAGACTGTAGTTCAATCCTGGCTTGATTTCTCCTGGCTGCCACCTTTAGTGCAGACGGGAGCCTAGTTTATTTCGCAAACACTCCATAACTCCCAGAAAAACTGGAATCTTTTATGTTTTCGGGCAAAATGATGTAATATATAAATCCATTTGCCGTATTTAGTTTTATGATGGGCAATTCGCTTAAATTTAAATAATGAAATCCAGAATGATCACTTTAATCTTAAACAGGCGCAGCCGGAGGGGGGCAGGATCTTTTTTCAAAGGCAATGTTTGCCACAAACCTGTTTACAATTAGCTGCAACATGCTACCAGCCGCGGCTTAATAGATCCTGCCATTCTAAATCAAGCACCAGCATGCACCCGGAAGTACTTGCGGCCAGAATTAGGCACATATGGGAACAATCAGTTTTCCATTGGAGTTTCAAATGAAAACACGCGTCTTATACTTTGATCTTCTTTAATCTGAGCTTGATTTAGTATTGCAACTCAATTTGAAAACCAGTGTAAAAGAGTGTAAAGTACATTTCTTTTTTTCGGAGTGTCAATAAACTAATACTTGTTTTTCTTTGCATATGAAGGCTCACAGCTGAATGCTTCTAAAGAACTGGCTGTTCTCGTGGGCTTCTCTGTGCAGCTATTCAGGCGTAAGGCTTCATAACGTCATGCTGTCATTGTAAGTGTTCACTTAATATGGTACAAACTGATTTGTTGCATGGATAGAAACGGTCTGTCAAGATATATTGGAGATATTTCTCCTTTTGAAGAAATCAAAGCAACATTTTCAAGACACTGTTAGATTTAATGTGTGCGTTGGCAGAAAGATAAACGATTAACAATTCCGGTGCCTCCGTTTTCTTTTCAAAGAGCCATGAAGTCTTAGCCTAGGTGCCACATTCAAACATTGATGCTGCAAACATCAGGTTATATAGAGATCAAGGGCATGCACGTGGCGAGCCTCCATAGTTGGGATTTTGTGGCTGTACGTCAAAAAGTATTTCCTTGATGCTTAAATACAGTGCTTATTTGTAGGGGCTGCTCAGACAGAGGTAGACATTGCCTGCATTGCAGTCATGTACATCAAATCAGGTGGGCGCTGTATGAGAGGATATCACTAGCAAAAATATTGCCTGACAGAAATATTGTGTCGTAGGAATTATTTACAAAATTATTGTCCATTGCATGTAGATTGTCTATATTATCACCAATGAGAAATATATTTCTGTAAACAATATTCTGGAAACGATATTTAGGGCAAAATATTTCTGCTGTTATGATAATCTGGGGCCCGATGTAGGTCGCCAATTACCGGTCGGTAACAGCCGATTTCGGCCGTTACCGACCGGTATTTGGGATTTGACATGTAGGTAGGCTTAATTTACAGAATCGGTATATATTTACAGATTCGGTACATTTACAGATTCTGTAAAATACCAAATCGGTAAATTTACCGAATCAGTAAATACAGATGAGGGTGGCACTGAAAACAGTGCCACAGGCCATTACCGATTCGTTATTTACCATGTAATACTATTACATGGTAAATAACGAATTCCAGTGTACATGCACATCTGTGCATGTACACCTGTGCCATGTGGCACACAGACATGCCATAAGGACATGTATGTGTGTCACATGGCACACAAGGCAAAATCAGGGGTGCAACAGGGTGTCAAAGTGACACCCTGTCACCCTTGCAAAATCGGTAATTTTACCGAATCGGTATTTACCGATTCGGTAATTGCCATTGATTCCTATGGGCCTACAGGCCCATAGGAATCAATGGCAATTACCGAATCAGTAAATACCTATTCGGTAATTACCGAATCATACATGATTCAGTAAAAATTACCGAATGTTTACCTACATCTGATTTACCGAATCTAGAATACCGAATCAGTAAAATTCGGTATTCTAGAGTCGGTAAATCAGATTTACCTACATCTGGGCCCTGGTGTCATATCTGCATGTTAGACTGAGAACATGGTGTGGAAATCTTAAAGAAGAAATGTTAATCTATTGTCAACTAGCAGGAAATTAAGAACGTGACTTTGCTGTGCTCGATTTTGCTTTTCTTTTATTAAAAATGAGTTTATTGCAAGTTTGCTGGGAGCAGAAATTGCCAGAGGCACCCCCAACTTGGGGGAGCTACACGTATGGCTGTCTCGCCGGGGTCAGCGTGAAGGAGGTGGGTGGGCAGCTGCATGTGATGTTGTCATCGCCACCCACAAATTAGGCAACCAAACATTGGGCCCGTGGGTGCGTGACCCCTGGAAGAGGTTTGAGCACTTCTGGGGTCGCGCCTGTGGATTTATGCCATGCGCCACCCAAAGAAGGGGTACGTGGGATAGCAAGCAGTTCTCTTTATGCTGCTCACCGCTCCCCCAGGAACGAACGCCGCCGACATCAGCCCGACGGGGGTATGAGGATTTTCTTTTTCTTGTCTTCCCAGCAGGTCTTCAATCGACAGCAGGCTCGTTGTGCTCTTTGCATTATGGTCGTTGCTCATTTCCCCTTGGCAGCACAGTTGTCTCCTGGCTGGGGGGCCAAGGTGAGAGGGGCTAATTCTGTGCAGAGGGCATAGGTGATAGTTCTTGGTGGGGTTTTTACCTGCAATTTTGGGGAAGGGTGGCCTTTGAAACCAGGAGCTGTAGCTTAGAGGCATAGTGCCAATATCGGCAACACTCCCCATCGCTCCCACAGCAATACTCTGGAGAAATAATCAGACACAAAACATTTTTTAGTGGAGAAAATTGCTGCAGGTTTATTTGCATAACAAATATGCCAACATGGTGGGTTATCTTACAGGCGATCCCAGGGTAGGCATCCACTCTCCTCCTGCCCACCTGATGAGCCAAATACCCGGTGGCCCTTGCCAACTGGTGTTTGTCGATTTGGGGGAGGGGCTAGCCCCTCCCACCGGGTGACCGCCAGTTCCCCCCCTTACTCACACCCCTCCCAACTTAGGGGGGTGGAGAGTTGCAGGCAACCCCCGGTTGCTCAGGTCCACAACCGCCCGTAGGACTAACGGGGCGCCGTCGCTCTTCCAGGGTCCAACGTGAGGACCTACCTGGGGATTTTTGGCTTTCGCACCCTTACTGTGCTCCTGCAGAGGGTACCCTTACTGTACCTTACAGCCTCTGGATCGCCCTGTAGCTCCGCCACAGCACTGGGTGTGGCCACCGTCACCTCTGGGCCCTCCACCACAATAGGCATAGTTACCTACACCCGGCTGATTCCAAGACCTCCCCCAGATCAAGCAAGAATAGGTCCATTCCCCCTTCGGACAGGTGTAACCCATCCGGATCTAAACACCCTGTGGACTTGGTGTGCAGTAACCCATACAGGCTAAAACCAAACCCCTATTCTCGGTGACTATAAATATGGCGCTGTACACCCTCCTGCACAAGGTCTTCATGGCTTCCCCTGAAAGCGCCGCCTGCCACACCTGCCGGGGGGTTATTTCAGCCCCCAAAAATTCACAGGTCACCAGTTTGATGCTCAACTCACACCTCTGTGTATAGCGCTTGTTGGCGCATGTCCATTGCACTAAGCTAGTCACCACCCTAGGTGATGCCTTGCCCTCCCAAACGTCTGCTAGTATTCTTGGGCAATGTTTTCTAATACTTTGTCGCGCTTCAGGCTTTAACCCAGAGTTTCCCTAATCTTTGGACTGTAGCACGCTTTTTGGATGACAACTTCCACCCTGCATTGCTGTCAGCTAAGGCTATAGGGTGGGCGTATTACTAATAGTAACTGTGCATTGGGCATGTGTTAATATCCAAAACTGTGAATCTTGAAAAAGCATGGTGCAGCACCAATTGGCCCATCACATCAACTTTACAAACCCAGGAGCAAGCCTGAGCTGGTTACCCCAGGTCCATGCCGTGCACACCTTAACCTAAGGAGCTCTTCCTAACGGAGCATTCGTCCCAACAGAACTGACCCATCTGTAACCCCCTTCCAGATGATGATATATGTGCTTCATGTATGCTTGCTTTACTGAAAAGTGTTCCAGATCTTGCACTGCTATATCCAACCAGTTATCTACTTTCTCTGACCGCAAGTGGTAGGATACTGCAAATCCCAAACCCAATGTAAACCTCGACTGCAAGCAGAACTTGTCAAGAGACATTCATCCTCTGTCCTTGACGTGCAGTAAACGTTGCAACCAACATTACAGAGCTGACAAGCCTCTAATTAACTTGAACTCGAAGTGGGTCAAATGAAGCGAACCAGGCCCCCCTACGGCTAAAAGATGGTAATCTTCACCCCTGATCTTGACTTAATGAGTGCCTGTTTTTGGGGTCCTACCTAAAAGCCAGACAGTGCCACCTCATGGCAGGCTGTCAGGGGCGCTGGCGGGGACAATGGTGACTGTGCTTTCCACCAGAAAACAACATTATTGAACAGCCTAGTCACATATGGCACCGGAGAACTCGCTGCTGAAAAATCAAAGAAGGGCCCTTGCCACGCTTACGGAAGTCCAGACTTGGCTTTCTCACCTTGTGGGTTTAAACAAGGTACAACATTGACAATAGCGTTGCCCGTGACTACCTGGATGGGCCCTTTCCCCTACTGTGTGCAAAACCCATTGTGTGTCACAAATACTGATCTTCAGATAACTTCTAGAAAATTCCCCTATGCACCCCACAATGAGTACCAGACAAGTCTTCTGCCCATCTACTCATGTGGTTACTCCTCCTGTCCCCTGTGAGCTGTGGCCAGTAGTTGCATAAGGTAATTAAGCAACAACTGGGGCTGACGTGTAAGAATGTCAAAAACCGCCATACTGAACTGATCCCACTGAGCCAAGGCAGTAGTACCTTCATGGTAATTGCAAATCCGCTACACTTAGCAATGCTCCCTACAAGAGGTCTAAACCGGGTTGTCTCCTTGCCCCCCAAATTTAAACTCTATGTGGGTGACATGTCCCCCAACCACTATAACAGACAGTACCCCGCCAAACTCAGCGGATATTTCCTCTCCAAACTATTAGAGGAAATCCAATCCAAATAGCGCGGCATGATTTAGTTTTCTCGAACTCATTCACTTAAATCTGTCCGGGCCCTGGTGAAAACGCTTGCTACCTTTAAAAAGCCAAACAAAAGCCCCTTGTTGTGTTTCTACCAAATTTGTCTGCCTCTCCGTTCGACAAATTGGAAATAACAGAGTTTACTCTCATGAGAAGAAGGTTATTTGCCATCCGGTTTTCAACACACCAGGAAGTCTATCCCTAATCCAGAGCAGGCAAGAGCATGGCACGCCCAACTGTCCTGACCTTGCTCCTGCTGTGTTGACAGTCAATACATACAGAAGCACCACTGTGGAATGACTGCATCAGCTTACCCTCCACAGGCAACCATTAATGTAAAACAATGGAACAGCAGCTCCCTAGAACATGGACTGCGCATGCACGCATCCGCGACGCAAGCCAATGATTCGCCTGACGTAACCAATCTAGCGTTGAAAATGCCCCCATGCGTCATTTCTTTGACTCATATCACCAGTCGATAATGAAATAGTGATGGACTTGAGACTGACTCCAAGGACATGTCAAACCACTTTGATCTATCTGCTGGAAACCATAGAGCCATACCCCTGATCGGTGTTAGTGAATAAAGATAATATACATTCATGTACACGAGCATGTCTCACGTCACTGTTGGTTTAATGCAAGCTACCACAAGACGACGCACGAATAAAATCTAATTTACCACCAATATGAATAATAAGCGCTCCATGGCACCGAAAATGCCAGGCATAGACAACAATTCTAGGCATTGGCCTGCCCCCTTCCCTCCACGCCCTGTGTCTCCCAAACCCTCTGAGGTGGTGGAACCGCAACAGTGAGAATCTGGACAACTCTCCCATGCTCAGGGTGACCAAACATCCTTGCTGTTGGAGATTAGAATGGGCGCCCAGTGCGCCCGTGTCCTGTCTGACGACCCCCATGGCAGCCTCAAAAGCCAAAATTGATCAGCGGAACACGTGGTAGTGGTATGAAAATCGGGACTACATGTCACGTACAATTATGGACAAGAAAATGGGAATCAACCCTGTGTCATTACTCAAAACCATCACACAGCGGTGCACACGACTTGGAAGGCGTGCATATGAGGTGTATATGAGGGACCCTGAAATGCCGCCCTAACTTAACTAGTAGAGTGTGTTGCAGCATGTGCTGCACAAGAACACGCACTAGTAAATTGTAATCATTAGCAAATACTGTCTGTGAGGAAAGGGGGGGAGAGAGCCCCGGCCATCCCTGCTGGACTGACAATCCCACGAATCCCACCCCGATCACAGTACTTATTTACACAGGCACGGTGTCATACTTTTGAGCTTTGGTGCGTTCGAGTGACAGTACGTAATTCTGCGTGTGAGGAGAAAAGGTAGAATGTTAACAAAAGCCCCAGGTGCGTCCTGCGACCCCTCCCTGGGGTGTCCTGCACACGGCACCCCCAAGAGCACTTAACAAGGAACAGCATTCAGACTCCAAGCCTGGAGCACGCCCTGGCCATTCCAGCTTCCGTTCCCAGCTGCCATTCTCCGAGTGGTGCCTGCATACTTGATCCGATTGTCCTGAAATTAGAAAAAAGGTTACACTCCATTCCTGGACGTGCTGACCCAGAACCCCACACACTGGCCCCAGTTTGCTCTTCCCCTGTTCCTGCTCCGAGCCCTGGAAGGCGCCGCTAGGCGTGGTTTGACCATCAGAGAAAGAAACCTTTGAGTTTCTGGAAAAGAGAACAAATCCATGAAAACATCCCATAACCAGCTTGACAGGTAAGCATATTACTAACTCGATCGTCAGGATCAGAGCCCCTTACTTGAGCACCAGTTGCTTTACAATAGAACACATTCCATTATTACATAGGAGATGCATAATTTGCCCAGACTCATCAGTTGTTTTAAAAGAAAGCACATTCAATTACGGCACAGGGGATGCATGATTTGCCGAGACTCACCTGTTGCTTTCCAAGAGAACACACCAATTATTGCCCAGGAAATAAAAAAAATTAAAATAAAAATTTGCCCAGACTCAACAGTTGTTTTACAAGAGAAAACATCCAATTATTGCACAGGAGATACCTGCCTCGCTCAGACTCACCAGTTGACTACAATTGGATTACACCCATTGCGGATCCCCCACCAGGCGAGGCGCAAGGAAAACGGAACATTAGCCCCCCCCTTGCATTACAATGACATTTCGCTCATGGGGTGGAACCTGTGCTCTTCCGCACGAAGCGAGGCACAAGGAGAATGGAACATTCGCGCCCCCTTTGCATTACAATTACATTTTGCTCATGGGGTTTAATCCATTACCGTTCTTTAGCCCACTCTGCCACCCCAGTTCAGACATGGCTATATGCAAATCAGTCTGACCCTGTGCCTCATGGGAACAGTCCAGCCCGAACTGCCAAGCCATGCCTTTCCTGGGCCGGAAACAAGCTTCCGAGGACCGGTTTCTGGCATTCCAGCCGTCTTCAGCCCGGCTTGCTTGAATCTAATGGCAAAGTGAGCAAGGGACTCACGTCTTAGCATACCCTGCCACACTTATGGCGGCCAAAAGTGGTACAAAAGGGGGTGGTAATGGATGGAGCATCTTAACCAATCAAACACTCACACCAGTCAAAAGATCTGGGTTTAATCCATTACCGTTCTTTAGCCCACTCTGCCACCCCAGTTCAGACATGGCTATATGCAAATCAGTCTGACCCTGTGTCCTGTTCTTCATGGGAACATTCCAGCCTGAAACTGCCAAGCCATGCCTTCCCTGGGCCGGAAACAAGCTTCCGAGGACCGGTTTCTGGCATTCCAGACGTCTTCAGCCCAGCTTGCTTGAATCCAGTGGCAAAGTGAGCAAGGGACTCACGTCTGAGCATGGATTAAACCCAGATCTTTTGACTGGGTGTGAGTGTTTGATTGCTTCAGATGCTTCGTCCATCACCACCCCCTTTTGTACCGATTTTGACCGCTATAAGTGTGGCAGGGTATGCTCAGACGTGAGTCCCTTGCTCACTTTGCCACTGGATTCAAGCAAGCCGGGCTGAAGACGGCTGGAATGCCAGAAACCGGTCCTCGGAAGCTTGTTTCCGGTCCAGGGAAGACATGGCTTGGCAGTTTGGGCTGGACTGTTCCCATGAGGCACAGGGTCAGACTGATTTGCATATAGCCATGTCTGAACTGGGGTGGCAGAGTGAGCTAAAGAACGGTGATGGATTAAACCCAGATCTTTTTACTGGGTGTGAGTGTTTGATTGCTTCAGATGCTCTGTCCATCACCACCCCCTTTTGTACCACAACAGGAACAGCAATGACACATGGGGCAAAAGTGACAACCGCGAGCAAACAAAATACAAGAGGTAGCAAACTGTACATTACAGGAGGAAAAAGCGACATGCGTGCAGGCCGCAAAAGCGCGCCAAGTACAAGCAGAGGGAAAATACTGCAACAAATGGCAGACACTCAAAACACAGGTTCCAATAGGACGCCTGAACAGCGGCGCCGTCAGCTGTCTGCATAATATAAATTAAGCCGCATTCGAGATACCATTGTGGCTGCCCCCTGTGGTACGTCCTGTATATATGAACTATGCATGCACTGTAAGAATGTCCGATGTGTGGGTCTGCAACAGTATTTGCACAAATAACAATTTAAATTCCAGTTTGTTTTATTTCTTTAATTCCCTACTCATCCTATTGCAGTGTGTCAGAGCTCTTTACATCACACATATACATTATACATGGACAATAAATCATGTGTAAATCAATGTAAACGATGTGTTACATAAGACAGTGAGTGTTACAAAACATAGGAGCCACATGTCCTTCATAGCTTCATGTGTTATGTTAGAAGGATTATAATTTATGAATTGCAAGTAACAAAAGGATCTCTGTTTCCAAAGCAGTAACCGATTTACCCATTTCCATAAAAAAAATCTGTCATCTGCGTGTTACACAGTGCTTTAAACGGGCAGGTACTGCTCAGCACTGAATACGATCTTTCCTTCAATTTGAAATGGAGAGCACCTGCCCTTATCAGCACAGCAATAATATGTTGAATGGGAGAGTTCCTGCACTTTTCTGGAGCAAACAGATACTCTGAAAAGTGACTGCCCACACATATATTTCCATGGAAAGCTTTGGTGTTACTTAGTGTGCTTTGCAGGAGTCATATTAACCCTTTATGAGACTTTGATGCAAGACTCGGACTAGACAAAACACAGCTACATTAACCTACAGAGTTCTCATCATTATTAATATTCCGTGAGATTCAGTTGGCACACAAAGATCTTTGCAGCAGGTGCCTTAACCTCTCAAGGTATTTAAAAATGCTGAATTTGCATCCAATTAAATTGAACAGATTTACTGCCATGTTTTTTCTCCTTGTTGCCAATTTCTTTGTGGGATGCTTTAAAAAATAAATGTATATGCTGAGGCACAGATTTTGCGCCAGGGTATTTCACATTTTGGCACAACCCTGATGCAAAAGCTCATTTTATATATATTGTAATGCGCTCAGAGGTATGCATGATAGACTTGCTAAACATATTTGTTAGGTCCTAAGATCTGATGGCACTTCTTGAGACGTCAGTTCCTTTCAGGTAGCAGATTGTGGTGCCACTTCCTGTGATGACACATGTGATGTCACGCACTGTGATGTCATGTACCATGATGTCAGTTGCATACTGCCTTACTAGGTTAGTCCCCCCACTTCTTTTTTTTTAGTATTTGTGCCCTGGTTGAGTGGGATGCTAAAAGCCCTTGCAGCTCGAAGCGACAGTTTGCAAAAAGTCAGAAACAGACCATCTCACTAATATTAATGGAATGGAAATTAATTTGTGACTCATTGTGAATAGATGTGTGCATGGAACAGCATTTTCATTTTCAAGATCTCTGCCTAAGTAATATGAATGAGGCGATTGGTTTGTAATTCTTGCTAACAATCCAGAAGAAAAATAATTGTGCTGCGGGCTGCTTCTTTTGAGCGTCAACTACAAGTTATGTTGCGCTAGAAACCACACTTCTGTCCTTTCTAAGTGCTGCCAGCAGCAAGCGTTACCACAAGCCAATTTAATGGTACTCATATTACTGACTTCACGTGGATGAAATGCTGAGTCGACCTTCCAGAGATGCAAAATTGATGGAGCAAGATTTCATACGTACCGAAACTTGCATGGACTACGCTTTGAACTACGCATGCTAATGCATTTGCTTCTGCTTAAACTAAACCTTGTGTGTTTTACTTAACTGCTAATCCAATAGATAAACTAAAGTAATGGGGATAGTGTAGAAATACGTGGTATCCAGTTCATTAATTTATTTTCGTATTCTAATATGTTCTTCTTTGATTTTGCTATTAGCTTGTATTTGGGCCTGGAGGGTGACTGAAAGCGCCATTTTGTCATGAGGGCGCAGGCGCAGTGAACACTCTGAACTTTGTGGAGATGACATTGAACTGCAGCCAAAATACTGTCTAACTAGAGAAGCATTTGAGAACCACACCTTTTGACCTGAAGAAGGAAAGAAGAAGTGTCAATGTAGAATACATTGTTTATGATTCAATGAAATGCGGGTCGGAATATTAAAGCATGGGAAACCAAGTAAGGGGAGGGAACATAGAACAATTAAGTCAAAGGAAAATGACTTCATACCAGTATGGTGTGTTGACCTCTCCCCGTCCCACTCACCAATCAAATGAAGGAAAAACACAAATATTGAAACATTGGGGGTTGGTACATACCCTGGAAAATGGTATAACTAAGGTAGGCTCAGTCAGTTAGATTGTTTCTACTTATCACTGACCCAATGTATTCTGAAGGAGATCATGGAAGAATCAAGAGCAGAGGGCTGGTCGAGCACTCTGACAGAAGAATCAGGAAATTGCTAGAGGAGAAGAATCAATCCACTCAGTTGGGGACCAAGAGTAGCATCAGAGACCTGTCCTGTCCTGCACCTGTCCTGACCTGTTGGCTCCTGTTTAGACGCGAGCCCTTTCTTTACAGCCCTTGGCTGGATTGGTCCTCGCACCATTCTAGATAAATATAAGTCTGTGTGATATGTCCTTGTACTGTTTTCCCTACTTCTCCCTTTTCAGGTACCAATGTCTGGAAAATTAACTAAGTCTCTAAAGATTTTTGCTTAGATAGGTATTTTTATTCTTGAGAAACTGTTGATTAGTATGTATTGGCACTTGACTCACAAAATATTGCATAGATAAAGGTTTTAAAACGTTCCCAAGTCTGTGGTCATTCTATGAAATTAAATGAAATTGTTTATACCTATTATTCCAACTTCCTGATCCATTTCCTTAATTAATTAAAAATTGCAGTGACAAGGAATTGGTAAGTTATAGTGTACAGATATAAGTTGAGATAATGTAAATAATTCCTGACAGGCAGCGAAGAAAAATAGATTACCGGCTTAGTGTATGTATGTTCATGGGCCCAGGTGAGTATGTTGTAATATGAGTAAACCAAGCTGGTAATCTCGAGTCATCAGCAAGTTCTTGGTAGAAGAGTGATGGTTAGGTTTTAGTTAAGATAGGTAGTTAATATTAATTTGTATATATTATTGATTTTATGTATTTACCAAACCCGTTTGTATTGTTATTCGTTGTCCAGAATTCCCCGGGTATATTGAATAGTGGGTGCTAAATGGAAGCCGCACTGCAGTGAGGTTACTTCCTTTGATGAAGTAAGTGTGGAAAGTTAGGTAAAACTTGAAGCACTAGTTAGGGATTATTTCCTTGTGTAAAAGTGAGAGTGATTGATAGCAAAGGAGTTCGCTGGTGAAATTTTGGTCTTATATTACCTAGAAAGGGTAAGTCTAAAAGAGTAGCAGGTTCTTCGATGCTTGAGTGAAAGGTAAACAGAAGAGGTTTTACTCGTAGTGTGTGAAGGGTAAACAGAAAAGTTTTACTCACCGTAAAAGAAATGTTACTTTTCTTTGAATTTAGTCAATCAGGCACAGTAGCGAATGCTTTTATGTTGTTAATTAATGAAATGCGTAAGTAAATTAAAAAGAAAATTGAGTTTCGCAATTACCTTGCAAAGGAGGGGTCAGTCGCGGATGCTGCACTGACGTTACTAAGAGCCGCGCTGGGATTGGTAGAAACAGCGGGAGTGTAGCCGATGTAAAATTGTAAAGGAGGGGTGAGTGAAGAGAGCAAAAACTCATGTTTCTGTGAATCAAATGTTGATTGGTTATTAGAATAAGAGACGCGCTGGTATTGGAAATGCATTTTAAAGTGCAATAAACAATTGATTATAATAGATAGTGAAAAAATATATGTGGAGACACGATTCATATAATAGGGTCCCGACCAGATAGACGATTTATAGGTTTTGCCCACGAGCAGTACATTAGCGGAAACCCAATAACCATGTATGGAGAGAAAAGAAAAATGTCATTATGCAGAAAATTAAGAATTATTTTAAGAAGGATAAGCCCATTAAAACTAGAAAAGGAATTAATATTCCTCCTCCGAATACACCTGCCTCATATATGATGATAGAAAGAGGCTACCACACTTGAGTATGGTTAGACAATTGGATAGAATATACAAAAGATGATGGAATATTAGCATTTCCAGAGTATGGAAAATGTAATGGTAGAATTTTGCACAATTTACGAACTCGCATGAATGAATTAGAACCAAGGCCTAGACTAACTCAGTATGAAGCTTTAGAAGAATGGGAGACTGAGGCTTTTGAGCGAGATAGACCCAGATGTGACAGGAACTTGAGTACATTTTATCCTAAATTCCCCCGAGAAACCAGAGACAAACAGATGAAGCAATGGAGACAGGCCATGGTACTACAAGGGTAATATCCTGTACTGACCACAGAAGAAATTACAGGAAATAAATGTACAGAAAAGACAAAACACTTAATGATGGGTAGCGGAGATTCTGAGGTTGATTATCTTGAAGTCTTTTTAAAGAAAAATCCTCCACCTTACCAGGAATAAACAAATAGAATTACCCCTAGTGCCCCGTTTCTAAAAACTCCCTTGGTTCTGCAGATAGTACATAAAACTACTATAGAGAAGGGGTTTTGCAAGAAAGGAAAAGAGAAGCAGTAAATAAAAACAGAAGTGAGTTAATTCAGAAAATAACTCAATTGAATACAAGCCCTGAAGCATTAACGATCCCATTAACTATAGGTCCTGTAGTTCCTTTTTATGGGGATAAGCAAATTGGTCCTAAAACTACTGTTCTGCCTACTCCAATCGTGCAAACCAAAAAAGAAAATATTATAATTGATGACCAGGCAGATGAGTGTGAGTCAGTGATTTCTTTAATGGATTTACCTATAAGAGAGCCAATAAATGATTCATTCAGTAAAGTTACCCCTGGGTGCTCCAGAGAGGTTTAGATTGAAACATCCACAGAAACGAGGAGTGTCACTGTAGTAACCCCTGAAGAAATAGATGGACACGAGACATAGAAAAGCCAAAATCACAGCCAAAGGTATTAGATATCTTTAAATTAAGGGTAGAATTGGAAGAAATGATAGCAGGGAATGTAGGGCTAGAGAGATTAAATTATTTCAGAGAAGAAAAATTGTTATTCATATGTAGTATCACTCGAAATACAAAAATATTTCATGAAAAATTAATGAATTTGGCATCAGACATGGGAATTGACATAGGTAAACCTAAAGTATTGCAAAAACCATATAGAGCACAATTTTCTGACAAAGATTTAGAAAACATGAATGTGTCAGGAAGAAAATTACAGATAAAAGAATTATTGACATTGTTACAAAAATGGGGAGATTTAGATAGATGGAAAGCCAGATGGACAAAGAAAAAGGAGAAAGCACAGGCACATCGAATGACATCCAAGTATGTAATGAAAGAAACAGAAAAGGTTGAAAGGTTGTGCCCCATGAGAGAAGTTCCAAGAGGAGGTTATGTATATGTCCCATGGCCCCAATAGGATATTTTGTCATTCCCAAATGATTTCCCAAAGCTTAGAGAAAAACCAGTAGAATGGTACAGGCAAATTGAAAGGTTTGTGAACATTTTTAAAGTATTACTAAAATATTTAGATGGTTTGTTTGACATAGTTGTTCCTGCTGACTTGTGGACTTAATGTAAAATGTCAGTAGATTGGCCTAATGATTAATACCCATGAGATACAAAAACAGGAGCCCCATCAGATGATGTAATGAAAAAATATCACCAAGTAATAACTTATGTGAAGGGAAAGGTCCCCCCAAAGGAAATTTATTAGATTAAAATAGATAGAACAACCCAAGAGAAGGATGAATCTGTACATGCCTATTATGAACGCCTTTTACAGGTATTCAAACAGTACAGAGGGTTGGAAAACATTGATAACAAAGATATGACACATTTTATTTATCGTTTTGTGCCCGAGTTGAGGTCAGATATATCCCAAATGATTAAAGAGCATGAGTTATGCTGGCAGGCATAACCTATTGACGAGATCCTCAAGTATGCAAAAAACTGTGAGGATGAAATTGACAAAAGACAAAAGAAATTATAAGAAAAGGTAATGTGGGCTCAAGTAAAATTAGCAGAACAACAAGAACTCCAGCTAAATAATCAGGCAAGTAATCCACGAAAAGGAGAAGGACAAGGTGAAGGCAGTGGGGGCAAACCAAGAGTGTGAATGAGCAAAGAAGAGGCAAAGTAAAAGTTTCCCTGACACGGGGGCGAAAAATTGGGGCATTGGAAAAACAAGTGTAAACTTGTACAGAATAATAATGTCCAAAATCCAAACTTAAATCCACAGATGCAGAATGAGGTGTTAATGAGGCCACCGCAACAGGTAATACAGAATCAATTGCCACCTGCCCCTATGCCAGACTTTGTGAGTCAAGCCAAGTACAGTGTGGGCACCGGATACTGGGAGGGAAGTGATAAGAAAAGTTCAGTAACCCAACAGTTTCTTTTACAGGACACATTTTTTGAAGATGAGACTTTATGACGGTGCCTGAGAGGGGCGAAAATGAATGCGTACTTGGCGCATCCTTGCCGGTAGACAAGTCAGGACCATACATAGAGGGTAAAGTTGAGGGAAATGATTATTGGACACTGGTGCTACCCGTTCTACTGTGAGAACAGCAGACATCCCAAACCTACCCATCTCGGGAGAAGCAATCCAAGTAGTGGGCATTTCTAATCAGGTGTTGAGTACCCCAATTACTGAACCAATGGAGGTATGTACTGGCAACTTTTGAGAAATGCACAACTTTGTTTTGTGTGACTCGAGTCCTGTAAACTTGCTAGGAAGGGATTTGTTGTACAAAATGAATTGCACAATATTTTGCACACCGGATTGTGCTGCAATTCAAACTCCTGATGAAGACGATGTATATAAGATCCTGTTAGCCACACAGGGAACGGCAGTAAATAACACGATTACAAAGATGACCCCGATGAATTACCAGAAGAGATCCAAAAAAATGAAAATCCTGATGTATGGGATTTCTCCGGAAAAGAAGTTGGATTAATGGCAAATGTAGACCCAGTAAAAGTAACTGTAAAAGAAGGTGCAGTCTACCCAAATACTCAAGAATACGAGATGAGCCCAGAAATAAAAGCAGGTGTTGCAGCAGAAATTGAACGACTGGTCGAACAGGGAATATTGAAAGACATCATGAGTAGTCCCTGTAGTTCACGTATGGTTGGCATAAAGAAACAAAACGGAAAATATAGGGTGGTCCAAGATTTGCGCAAAATAAATAAAATAGTTGTACCATGTTTCCCAATAGTACCAAATCCAGCAGTAATCCTATATCAGATACCATGACGTGCAGGATGGTTCACTGTGATTCATTTATATCATGCCTTTTTCTCAATTCCATTGCATCCTGACAGTCAGTTTTTATGTATGTTCAAATTTGACGAGCATGTTTATGTTTGGAATCGTGTTCCACAACGGTACACGGAAAGTCCATCCATCTTTAATCAGATTTTGAAAAAGTGTCATGAATATTTGGTGTTGCCCAGACAATCTGTCTTGGTGCAGTACATAGACGACTTATTAGTCGCCTCCAAAAACCAAGATGATTGTGTCATAGATTCAATTGCATTGCTGAATCACCTGGCTGAAGGTGGACATAAAGTGTCACCTGAGAAATTACAATTCTGCACCACTTCAGTCAAATATTTGGGACACCAAATAGAAAAAGGGGTCAGAAGAGGGACTTCAGAAAGAATCAAAATAATCATAAGTATGAAATTACCCCAGACTCAGAAAGAAATCAGGATGTTTTTCGGAGTGGTAGGATTTTGCAGGCAGTAGATTGTGGGATTTACAGTACTTGCTAAACCATTGATACAAATGACAAAGAAAAGAGCAAGAGATCCAGTAGAATGGGATGATGAAGGCATGACAGCTTTTGTGAAATTACGGAACTGTCTATGAGAAGCACCTTCATTAGGTATGCCAGATTATCCTAAAGAATTCGCATTATTCTGTGATGCAAGAGACAATTGTGCTCTCTCAGTCATAACGCAGACACATGGCTTGATGCGACGTCCTGTGGCATACTTCTCTGCCAATTTGGACCCAGTAGCATCTGCTTTACCAGGGTGCCTAAAATATGTAGCTGCAACTTGCATGAGTTTGGAACAAAGTGAATCTATCGTAATGGGGCCCCCTGTTACAGTATATGTCCGTCATGCAGTTGTGATTCTGCTAACACAAACTTGTACCTAATATCTTACTCCTAGTCTGCTGACTAAGTATGAGCGAGTTATACTAAGTGTAGAAAATTTAATGATAGTCAGATGTACAGTTTTAAATCCCACAAATCTGTTGCCTGATTCACCGTTCGAAGAAGTAAAAGATGAGGTTGAACATGATTGCCTTGATCTTACTGAGAGGAGTACCGAACCACAACCAGATATAGAGTAAGAAACTTTAAAGGATGCAGAACATGAGCTGTTTATAGATGGCTCGTGCATGCGTCATGAGGAAGGAGGATTGTCTGCTGCTTACGCTCTGTGCACATTGGCTGGAATAGTCGAAGCATCCTATTTACCAGGAGTTAAGTCTGCACAAATAGCCGAATTGGTAGCTTTAATCAAAGCTTGCAAAATTAGGAAAAATTGGAAAGTAACCATTTACACTGATAGTCAGTATGGTTACTGGGTTTTGCACGACTTTGGCCAACTTTGGATGCAAAGGGGTTTCATGACTTCTTCAGGAACCCCTATTAAAAAATGGACTTTAGTAAAAGAATTAATTGAAGCAATTCAATTGCCAAAACAAAAAAAATGGCTTCTCACCAATCTGGAACCGATAAAGTGACAGCTGGTAATCGTTATGCTGACCAAGTGGCCCAACATTGTGCCAAATATAAAATAGCAGTAAACAAGAAAATTGATGCATGTGGAATCAGCTGCCAACTAATGCTACTTGGGGGCACAGGAACATGGGAGGAAGTAAGAGATTTACAAAATGAAGCCGAACCAAAAGAGAAAGAGGAATGGAAGAAAATAGGTTGTCAGTGAAGAAATGATGATGGTGTAATAATTTATCTAGATGGGAGACCTGTGTTACGTGACTGCATGCTTGCACTGATGGCTAGAATGTATCATGGAGACACACACATAGGCAGAGATGCAATGATTCCAATTTTTCGACAAGATTGGTTTAACGCAAGGTTCAGGAATATTGCAGAGTCTTTGCCAGAGATGCTTAATTTTTCAACAATAAACCCAGTCAGAAAAACTGTAGTTTGTCCTGGGAAAATTGGGAAAGCTGAAAGTTCATTCATCAGACTCCAAATTGATTTGATTCAGTTACCTGCTTGTCATGAGTTGAAATATGTACTTGTCATTGTTTCTTTTCCAAGTGGGTAGAGGCATTCCCTACCAGAAGGAATGACAGTTTGACTGTGGTTAAACTCCTTTTGAGAGAGCTCATTCCTAGATTCGGTTTTCCAGTAACAATTGAATCAGACCGAGTGGTCTCATTTTAATAATGAAATAATTTGATTAATTAGTGAAGCATTTAAAATTGAGCAAAAGCTGTGCAGTGCATACCGCCCAGAGGCTTCTGGTGTGGTAGAAAAATTGCATGGCACAATCAAGTCAAGACTGTGAAAGGTGTGTGCATCCACCCCATTGGAGTGGCCTGATGCTTTACCTCTTGTCCTGATGGGACTCAGACCATTCCAGACAAGAACACAGGCTTGAGTCCCCATGAGAAACTCATGGTAAGGGCAATGAGGCAAGCATGTATACCAGGACACAAGCTGTTGAATATATCAGATGATTTGGCACTAGAATATTTCAATGAGTTGGCTGACCAAGTGCGTTCTATCTCTCACCAGGTTGGGGAAGACGCTATTGCCAGGCAGCCGAACCATGCACATGACCTGAATCCTGGTGATTGGGTAGTAGTGAAAGAGCACACTCAAAAATCGTGCCTAGCACCAAGGTGGGGAAAACCACATCAGGTTATATTGGTTACGACAGCAGCTGTGAAATGTGCAGGATTGCCTAATTGGATACATGCCAGCCATACCAAGCGGATACCAGCACCTGATGAAACAGAAGCACAACATTCTGAAGTAATTGAAAGAGCAGATGGTTATACAGCTGAGGAATTACAAGTAATAGATTCTGAAGTAGCTGACCAAGAACAACCTAGCACTAGTCAGGATGACTGGATCCCAATAGTGGACAAACCTGAAATACCTATGAGAACAAGAAGCCAAACATATTTAGACAGAGTGATAGTGAGGATGAGACAGGAATAGTAGAACACACTCAGTTTACAGAAACCAAAGCTAACATCAAATCTGAGGAGTACCAGATAAGGAAAGAACAATACACTCAGACAGACGAAAACAGAAACAGCATGTAGGAGAGTAGGGTCTGCTTTCCTATGGTCACCCCACTTTTTGCTTCACTGGTTTTCGACGTAATGTGGCTGTGGGCCTGCTAATCAGACCCACAGCCCAGCTGTGCTCTCTCTAAATTCAATACAATGTACTTTAGGTACATTACCAATTGGACATTGGGTCAACTTATGAGCCCCTGTACAGTGTACTATAGGTACCCAGGGCATAGGTGCATCCAAGGCCTACCAAGGGCTGCAGAATGTATTATGCCACCCCTGGCTGGCCACTCACATTGACACAACTGGCTGATCACTCAGCTGGGGCAAGGTCGTGTAATCACCCCTTGCTTAGATATAGTATTCCTATATCTAACCTTATATCTAGACACATATATACCTATAAGTCACTCCTATGGTAGGCCTTAACAATCCTGGAGACAGAGTGCTTGTTTTTATGTGAGATGGTGCTCTAGCATGAGCGGAGCCTATCTGCAGCTTTCTGAACCATGTCCTTATAGCTGTTCTAGGATATAGCCATACCATATACTCTTAAGTGCATTATGAACCTCGCGGTTAAATGCTAACTCTGGTTTGGCTTTATCAAAACATGTCGAGTAAGGTGTCATATGCTTTGGAATACTACCCCCTCGCCAGTTCTAGCGACGGGGGTAGCATTCCACCCTTCTAGAGAGAGAAGACATGTTGTTCCTACTAATCCCTACTAAAGTTAACCAGAGCCTCATCATCACAAAATGGATGCTGCTGCCACAGACACGAGTCTGACCTCTGGCTGCTGGGAGTCTTTCCAGCGAGGGAGGCTTGGACAATAGGTTTCCTGTCTTGGGAGGTGCTAGCACCACCCCAGACAGGCTCTTGTGTATTAGGGCAGGGAGGGCTGAA
Organism: Lissotriton vulgaris; assembly: GCF_964263255.1. Taxonomy (NCBI): domain Eukaryota; kingdom Metazoa; phylum Chordata; class Amphibia; order Caudata; family Salamandridae; genus Lissotriton; species Lissotriton vulgaris. The sequence continues at coordinate 1,906,930,513 of NC_141685.1, read as the reverse complement.
AGAAATGAGACACTGCCTCGGGCACACAAGGTGTCCCATGCATGGTCCAGTTCAAACCAGTATTGGGGCACTCCAGCCCCAGCTCTGGTGCGAGACTGGACAAAGGGAAAGGGGTGTAACCACCCCCTTTACTGGTCCCACCCATGAGAGGGACCTAGCAGGTAATCCAGCCCCTAGATGTGGTATATAGGTAGGAGCTGAGTCCCAAGACTTTAGATTTATCCTGACAGAAACTTGAAACAAAACTCTGGACCTTCGAAATTCTACCTGAAGATAGAAGACGGAAGAATCTCCCTTGTGGTCAAGGAGTGACCATCCTGCACAAGCAGGCACAATCCAGCGATCAATGGCTTGCTTTGTTAACGCTCCAGCCGGAGCCTGAGCACAGAGCCTGCCAAGAACTGAACTTACAGACTTCCTTCCGCCCGATCCACAGCCCCAGCAAAGTTGAGAAGAAGCAGCCCATCAGACCTTGCTGGTCTGAATAAGAAGCCTACTTCGATTCCTGCGTGGGTTGCCTTTGCCAAGGCTTGTTGACTCCATTCCGGAACCCGACACCGTAAACAGCGAAAGCCTTTGTGGGGCAATCCATGCCTGACTCCTGGTTGTCGTCAACACCTCCAGGTCCACGTTGCTGCAGGGACAAGCTTCATAACATGACCTGATTGCTTTGCGACATCGCCTGGTTCCTTTCTGGTCACTGGCTAGTGACCCAGACTCTGTCCCCTCTGCTTTCAGATACTCTTCATCCTTGATCCGCCCTTGAATCCACCCGGACACTTCTCTCCTGGTCGCCTGCAGCATCTTTCTTCACGGCTCCATAGGATTCAGCAACGAAACCCGACACACTTTGACACCTATGCACCCGCTTCCTGTGGGTGAGGTAATGCGAGTACTCTGGTGCTCCTGTGGGTATTGACTATCCAACTGTCTAGGTTTCAAGTAACTTTCATCGAGTCCTGTCAGAAGTGCCCTAAAAGAACTAGTTCTAACTCTTTCGTTCCCATTCATTCTCAATGGTAACCTGCGTGTGAGTAAAGACTCTGCACACGCCTCCCATGGGCCTCCTGCTTCCTATCCCTTGGTAGTACAGCGTTGCCCCAGCGATTCCCTAGGCCCTAGGCCTATTCCTTTTTCAAGCAGTGGTACTTATACCACTATTTTAGTACATGGTTTAGCATGCCCCTAGGGCCCTACTGTATTTTGTGCAACTTATTGTATTTTAATTAAGTATCTTGTTATGTGCTTGTGCCTCGGACCTCATAAAGAGTTCAGAGGGATTGTCTAGAAATAAATACATATATATTTTATGTATATCCTGTGAGGTGTCCTTTCAATTAGTATTTAAAGGGGTTACATATGGTAAAACAGCTGGCTTCACATGCCCTCTTGAGTTTAGCCTAAGACTGCTTTGTCCATGCTACCACTAGGATAGCTGGTCTATAAGGTTTACTTTACAACCATCACCATAAAGGTTGTTTGGACTGGAAAAGGTGCTCACTAGAATAGTGAACATCATATTCCAGGCCAACTTCTCACACAGCACTCACGAGTCTGAGGAGGGACAGATAGGCACTAGAGAAAGCGCCCAGGCAGAAGACAATCAAGAACTAGAAAGACCTGAGCAGGACCAGTTAGGACAAGAAAAACAAGTTCAGGAAGAAGAAGGAGAACCAAGTCAAAGTAAACAAACCCCTGAACAGGGCAAGAATAGAGTAGAAGAACCCATCAAGGCAGAAACGGCAAAAGTAATAAGCCCTGGACAAGGTCAGATGGAGAGGAATGCTGAAGATGAAAGTAAACAAATTGTGCCACAAATAAACGAAAACAAAAAAGAATTGAAGAAAGTGAAAGCAAAGTGCCAGCTAAAAGAAAAGATGATACTTGGCCTAGTATTATTAAAAGACTGAAATATCGCCTTAAGACAGTAAATGAAGAACCAGAGCAAGTAGATGAAGTAACAAGTCAAAGTGAACCATCAACAGAAAAACCTAAAAGGAGAAGTCCATTTTTGAAAAGACTGAACAATAAATGTAATGGTCCTGAATAGAGATATGTGATTTTTGAGGAGTTTGAGAATCTAGAGATAAGTGAAGACAGTGATGAAGAATTAAGTGCTGATCAAATTGATGAAGTGAGACCAATTTGAAATAATTAAAATGTATAATTTATATTCCATACTAGTTACAAAGAGGGAAATAAGTCTCCTTAGTCAACAATGGCTGCTAATAGAGTGTGGTGAAGACCGATACCTGCCTGCACACATTGCTATGTTAGCATAACCACATTAGATGTTTAAACGCCATTTTGCAAATTTGCAGCTTTTTTGCACATGACACTACATATATCTGTTGTTGTAAGTTAACTTGCTTGATTTTCTTCACCTGAGAACTGTCTGCTTTACACATCTCTAGACTTACACAGCAGCCTCTGTCTGTACAGCTTGTGCTCACAGCTTCAAGGTCAAATAACAATGTATGCTGTTGATTCAATGTGATTGGCCCACGCTCTACACATCCAGCTGCAAGTAGGTGAGGTTTGAGTGCCTTTAATATTACACTGCATGTAGATTGGCGGACACTTGGAAAAAAACCTTTCCTTCTACAAGAGAGCTGGCTGATCCTTTGATGTGATTCACCTAAGCTGATCTTTGAGGTATGGGCTTCCCCGTTGAAACTTATAAAGACCTTCTATTATTATAATACTTTGCTTCAAGCAAGGGGAGGGTGGTACACAAGGCACTATTTGACCTGTTTTCACTATCAAGTAAAATATGATTTCTCCCTTTGTGTTTTATGGAATTGTAACAATGCTGATTGTTTTATTTCTAATCATATGCCTGCTTATGTTAGCTAAAATACTGCATCTTACAGCATGTCGTTGAAATAAATATTTTAAACTTTATAGTGTCTCTACTTACTCACTTTGTGGACTTATATGAGAAATACAAATGAAAGAGTGTTCTGGTTTCCCACAATTCCTGAGAGTTGCTTGTTCTGGTTTGTCTAATCATCGGTAGCTTCGCGGTAGGACGAAAAGCGATGATGCAAGTCAGATAGGGGTTCTGGGTACTGAGGTGAGTTTCTGGTACAACACAAGTCACTAAAGTCCTGGTTTCCTATGCACAGTTCTGTGCACACACAGAATCCCCGCAACAAGAGCTGCTGGAAAACTGAAAAGAAATTGTGTAAAGACATGTTGTAGACTATGCATAAGTAGTATACTTATAGTACTCATAGCATGATTAGGACTGACAATAGCCATACCTTATCTGCTGACCACAAGAAAACAAAATGACACTAATACACATGGAAAGGTAGCTAACATTAAACAGGACAGAGAAGAATTAGAAGCACCAGATGCGAAAGAATTACATCACAGTAAAAATAGAAATGAGACAGATTTAAATGTTTTCGCTAATCTGTCAGTACATTATGTAGAAACAATGGAAGTTAGTGATTGTTATGTGTGTATGAAATTACCGACATCAGTAGCAGAAGGTGTGACATATCATCATTTACCACTGACATATGGTATTTCATGTAGTATTCTAGCTAGTTTATTCTATAGCAATGGAAAATTACAATATTATTATTCTAACGTAGATAAGAATTTTTTTAAATACCCCTGCGTAGAAACATGAACCCTGTCCTTAGCAGTAGAGATTCACAATTCATGGGTGAATATTTTCTAACAATGAAAACCATAGATATAGCTGAAGCACATACAGATAATTTAACATGCAAGTTACATGAAGAAGTAAAAATATTTTTGAACTTAGTAGAGAAAAGGAGACAGGATTTCCATAGAAGGGCTACTGGACGGAAACCTCAAATACCTAAATGGGCTGAGGGAGAGGATTTTATTGCAGCTGGCAAGACTCATGCTGCTATGTCCCTGGACCTTGAAAAGAAGGGGAAATCTGTATTCATAGGTTAAAAACAGAGTATAACAACGTATTCATTGGTTCCAGTGAATGTGAACACAACTTCCTAATAATCGGGGGTTGGGACTAAAAGGGGGAAATGATCTTGTATTTCCTGGAATCTATTACATTTGTGGGAATAAATCTTACTTGAAGCTGCCTGATCATTGGTATGGGAGTTGCTGTTTTGGAATAGTATTCCCAAAGGTATACCAAATAAAAAGAATCATAGGAAGCAATGAAGAAAATAATGGACTAACATGCAAGAATTTATTTAAAATCTTATATATTTATTTAAAATCTTATATAGCGCGCAGCTACCCTTGGGCATCCCGGCGCTTCCAGACAACATCAGATGGTAGAGGGGACAGCATCGAGGCGTTATGCCGGAAACAGAAAGGTTTTAAGACCTTTACGGAAACGCAGTGTACAGGGTTCAGCTCGAAGTTTTAGGGGGAGCGAGTTCCAAAGCTTTGCCGTATTAAATGAGAATCTTCTCCCACCAGTGCGGGCCTTTTTGACTCTAGGCACCATCAAGAGATGTTTCGTGTCTGATCGCAGCGTTCTGGCAGCTTTGTAGGGAATCACTAGATTTTTTAAAATAAGGGGGCCTTTACCTGCGAGAATTTTATGCGCGGTGCAAAGTGCCTTAAAGGTCACTCTCTCCCGCACGGGGAGCCAATGCAATGCCTTCAATGCCGGTTTCGCTGATTGCGTCCTCGGAATGTCCATAAGCAGCCTTGCCGCTGCATTTTGGACCTGTTGAAGGGTCTTAAAGGTTGATTCAGGGGCGCCCAAAAAGATGGCGTTACTATAATCGAGTCTAGATGTTATAAGACCCTGAATCAGCAGATTCCTCGATGTTACCGGTAGTAGAGGGAAGATTTTCCGAGCCGACCTGAGCAGGGCATAACATACTCCTGCTGTTTTCTTGGCTTGGGTGCGGAAAGACAAGTCTGGTTCTAGCCAGACTCCAAGGCTTTTGATCGCATCTTTGGGGGCCGGGGGATCGCCCATACATCCCGGCCAGCTGAGCGGCGGGAGAAGGGTAGTTTTACTCCCCAGCAGCAATATTTCCGTCTTTGAGCCGTTTAACTTGAGGGAGGAATCTCCCATCCAAGTGTGAACATCTGCCAGGCAGGAGTTCAAGATGTCAGGATTGTCGGCCAGCTGTGATAAGGAAACCACTAGCTGCGTATCGTCAGCGTAGCTGACGATTTTGATGTCATATGGGGATACTACGTCCTCCAGGGGGGCCATATATACATTAAATAATGTGGGGCTCAATGACGAGCCCTGTGGCACTCCACACTGGAGGGGAATGGATTTGGATCTCTCAGGGCCATTCCACACCTGGTAGGAACGATTCGAGAGAAAAGATCTCAGCCACTGCAGGGCCACCCCAGAAAAGGGCTAGTTTTTCAGAAATTGTAGGAGATATATTCAGTGCATTGATACCTTCAGTGGGAGTAATTCTGAATACACAAAGAATTTGTAAATTACCTACAGTGGTTGATCGCTTATCGACTTACACTGCTGGAGGATTTTTATTGATAAATACCGAACTAGATGCGGTAAGATCTATGGGGCATATTAACAAGCGGCAGCAATAATTATCGCTGGCCGCGCTTAGCGAGAAAATAGTTATTGCCGGCTATCGCAGAAAATTATCGCCATGCTAGCTCTGTATTAACAAAGCATAGCACAATAGCGATAATTTCCCAGCGATAGCAGTGCTTTCCATGGAACATCGCTGGTTTTCCAGCAATATTCCATGGAAAACGGCGCTAAACTTGTTGGTACGACCCTGTGATCTTATCATCATAATTCACCCCCAATGAGTATAGCTAAGTCTGCATTTTAGCAGATGTTAGTTTTTGGCAAAAACAACGGTTTTCTCCACAAGTTAACGTCTGCTAAAAAGCGTGGGCTGCCTTGTAAATATTGCGATGTGCACATCAGCGATATTTACAAGGTTGTACTGACCAGTGACGCCCACTTTGCATCTCATTAGAGATGAAAATGCCAGGAATCGGGTAAAAGGGTGGTAAAATGAGCTAATGCATGTTATCACCTTCTTGTAAATAGGGTGATATTTTAATCTCAGCTTTTTTGGCTTTAAAAGCCAAAAAAGCAGAGATGTGGACCTTGCAAATATGTACCAAAGGTTTTGCAAAATCGATTTGCTTTTGACATACTATTGGCAATAGAGGGCGGAGTCTGTAAAATGTTGAAGGTGCAACAGTGTTGCACCTACATACCTGACAAAAGTAGTGAAATTGGGAGATATGTCAGGAATATTAGGAATTTGGAAGAAGAATTGGAAGCACTGGAAGTTGATAGTGCCTGGAGGAGGCTAACTAATGGTCTCTCTTCTGTAAGTAGTTGGTTTTCTAAAGTTGGAAGAAATATTTTAGGTTGAATACTGATGCCAATAATGGGAATAACACTATTAGTTTTAATGATACTGATTTGGTGCAAATGCTGCAGACACAGAAAATGGTACATAGTAAACAAAAAGGTGAAGGAAAAGAAAATTTGATGAAATATGAATGAATGAATGAATAAAGTATTTAATAAAGCGCACAGTGGCCGAACGGCTTCCTGGCGCTAGGGACCTGATCAGAGCTCAGCAGAGGGAACCCAAGGGGATTTAGGAAGGGAATGCTTGAGAGAAAAGAAAAGTTTTAAGAGCTTTGCGGAAGTGAGTGTAGATGGGAATGGAACGGATAGAGAGAGGAAGACTATTCCAGAACTGGGGGGCCAGGACTGAGAACCGAGTGCCCCCCGTTCTGGATTTACGGAAGCGAGGGATATGAAGAAGAGAAAGAGAAGAAGAGCGGAGAGTGCGGACCGGGGCATGAGAAGAGACAAGAGAAGTGATGAACAGGGGTGCAGAGTGGAAATGAGCCCGAAAAGCTAAACAGGCCAGTTTGAAGAAGGATCTAAAGTGAACTGGAAGCCAATGAAGTGATTTGAGAGCCGGGGTGATGTGAGAGGATTTGGGGAGGGAAAGGATAAGACGAGCGGCTTGATTTTGAATGGCCTGTAAGCGGCGGGATTCGTAAGCGGGTATGCCCACGTACAGGCCATTCCCATAGTCAAGGCGGGAGATGACAAGGGCCATGACTATGGATTTGAGTGCATCGGTTGAAAAAAAGCGTGACATTTTCCGGATTAGACGAAGAGAGAGAAAGCAAGAAGACACGATGGAGCTGATCTGACTGTGCATGGATAAGTCGTGACTGACTTTAATACCAAGAGTGCGAACAGAGGGGGCTGGCACCGGGGGGGGACCAAAAGAAAGGGGCCAATGTGCAGGGGACCAAGGGTTGGAAGGGCCACCAGTGAGAACAAGTTCCGTCTTGTCTGGATTGAGCATCAACTGGTTAGCGCTCATCCAGTCAGAAATGAAAACTAAAGTGGAGCAGAACTTGGGAAGAGAATCGGGGGAAGAGGAAAGATCAAAAACGAGCTGGAGGTCATCTGCGTAGTTGTACACCGAGACCCCCAGCTCAAGGAGAGAGGTGATGAGGGGGTGAATATAAAGATTGAAAAGGAGGGGGGAGAGAGAAGAACCTTGGGGAATGCCGCAAGTGACTGGGCGGGGGGGAGCAGAGAAACCGGGGAGATGGACTGCCTGGGGCCTGTCCCGCAGGAAGGACGCCAGCCAGGAGAAGGCCGCGCCCCGAATGCCCGCTGCGCAGACAAGGTCGAGAAGGATGGAATGGTCAACCGTGTCAAACGCAGCGGACAGATCGAGGAGGACCAGGGCTTGGGGGAGGTTGGAATCGGCCTTGCCCTTGAGCTCGTCCAAGACGGCGAGGACCACCATCTGGTGGAATTGCCCGGGCGGAATCCCGCCTGATGGGATGCAAGGAGGCCGTTCTCCTCTATATAAGTGGAGAGGCAGGAAGTAACATGAGCTTCGAGGATCTTGCCGAGGTAAGGAAGAAGAGAAATGGGATGGAAATTGGAAGGAAGAGAGGGATCTAAACCAGTTTTTTTTAGGATAGGAAGGACTATAGCGGATTTGAAGGAAGAGGGGACAGATCCAAAAGCCAAAGAAGAATTAAGAAGGGCAAGAGGGGGAGCAGGACAGTTAGTGAAAAGAGTTTTGAGAATGCGTGCTGGCGCGCAATCCGCAGGAGAGCCGGACTTGGTTTTAACCAAAAGTTTTAAAAATAAATCGGTGGAGATGAGAGGGAAAAGGGCAAAAGAGGAAGAGGGGCAAATAGAGGAGCAAGTGGGACGGGGTTGAGGCGCTATAGGAATGCTGGCTTTAATCTTCACGATCTTGTCGATAAAAAAATCGTTAAGTGAAGAACAGAGGGACTGTGAGGGAACTAAACTAGGAGTGGAGCGATCAGAGGTGGCAAGGTTATGGACCAGAGAGAAAATTTCACGGGGTTCGTTAGCCGCGAGAGCTACTCTCTCGGTGAAGTATGCGGTTTTCGCCGCTAAGATCGCTTTTTTATATTCAGTGAGGACTGATTTGTATTTGACGCGCAGCGAGGGGCAATAGGTCCGTCTCCAGTGGCGTTCCGACCTCCTAAGGTCGAGTTTAAGTGTTTTAAGTTCTGGGGAGAACCATTTGTGCGCGTCATATGGACGGACCGCCTTGATCTTTCTAAGCGGGGCGACTGGATCGCACGAAGAGGAGAGCCATGTGTCGATAGCGTTAACCTGGGATTCAAGAGGAAGATTAGTGAGGTTGGGGGCAGAGGAAACCAAAGTGAGCAAGAGGGAATCAAGGTCGGTCCAATTCCAATTGCGAGCTAAGATGTTTTTCGGACGGGGAGGCTTATCGACCGCTCCCAGTTGGATAGAAAAGGAGATGTTAAAATGATCCGACCAAACACATGGGGATATGAGAGGGGGTGAAACAATGGGACGTGAGGACCAAGTTTGGTCCAGGATGTGACCCTGGGTGTGAGTAGGGACTGTGACGTGAGAGGTGAGGTTTAGACATTGAAGAGTGCCCGAGAAATCCTTCGAGGGGAGGTCTTCCATAGGGTCGCCCGGCCAATAGGTAAAATCGCCGAGCAGAAGGACGGAGGAATTGTTGACCACAAGAGTGGCCATAAGGTCCTGAAGGGAGGCTACAAAGGAAGGCATAGATTGAGGGGGGCGGTACACAAGGACAACAGTGAGGGGGGCCGAAAGATTAAGAGAGCGAGTCACAAGGTAGTCCACGTTGGGTATGGAGGTGTAGTTGAGAAGTTGGAATTTGAAGGTCGACCGGATGATCATCGCCACCCCTCCCCCCACCTTACCATCCGGGCGATCGGCCCGGAGGGCATAATGGGTGTCAGGGAGAATGGCTAAGAGGTCGGGAAGGGAATCGGCAGTGAACCAGGTTTCAGTCAGAAAAAGGAAATCCGGGGAATCAGTGGATAGGAGGTTGAAGAGAGCTGTCTGATGTTTGACAGCAGAGCGGGTGTTAAGCAGTAAAGCAGAAGCTACAGTAGGGACAGGGACGACGGGGAGACAAGGTGGACAAAGGGAATCAGCAGCAGATGGAGTGGGACTAGAAGAAACCGGAGTCGGGTGAGAAGGGGGAGAGACGAGAATACCAAGTGTGTCAAAGTGATGCAAGAGTGAAGGTGAGGGAGGGGAGGCAGCAGTGAGAGCGATAAGTTGAGCTGAGGTGTACACCTGAGAAGGGGCAGGGTGCATGGCCCCTGGTCCCGGTCCGTCGCAGGCGGGCGCAGACGGGCTTGCCTTAGGCGCGCCTTCGGCGCGCAAACGGCGCGCCCGCTGCGCCCGTCCGCTGCGCGGACGGGGGAGACACATGATTTGAAGTGGCGTTCAGGGCGTGGCCTAGCGGAGGTGGGCGTGGCTAAGGGGCGCTCGCTGGTGGCGGCGAGCGAAGGAAGCCTGACCCGCTGCAGCGTCAACCTCGGCTGCGCGGGGGGCCACGAGGCAGGAGACAGGTCCCTGAAGAGGACAGAGGTAAGTTTTAAAATATGAGGCAAAATAAGCACAAGAAAGGATTAAAATGCAGGGCTTCACTGGTCTGGGCTCCCGCAGAAGGCAGGGGAGGAACAGGTGAGTTGAGCTAGTAATCAGCGCCTTCCTATAAGGGAAAGTGGGCGTGGCCTAGCAGAGGGGGGCGTGGCTAAGGGGCGGCTCGCTGGTGGCGGCGAGCGAAGGAAGCCTGACCCGCTGCAGCATCAACCTCGGCTGCGCGGGGGGCCACGAGGCAGGAGACAGGTCCCTGAAGAGGACAGAGGTAAGTTTTAAAATATGAGGCAAAATAAGCACAAGAAAGGATTAAAATGGAGGGCTTCACTGGTCTGGGCTCCCGCGGAAGGCAACAACTTGAAGAACTGAAAGGAGATATTTAAAAAAGAATGAAAAGATTTTAAAAGAAAAGGGAAAAGGGAAAAAGGAAATACTAAAGTAATAGAGGACATTGAAATGGGAAACTGCTAAAGTTGGCATCTGGTTCAATAATTAGTGATGGCTTAAAATGCCATCAAAGAGGGGATTGATGGAACAAGGTTTCATACGTAAAGAAACTTGCTTGGACTCAATCCTCTCGAAATAACATGTAATAAGTTAACCAACATGTTTGTGAGTATAAATAATGCACCACTCAACATTTTCTGTATCAAGGGAAGCTTCCTATGTACTTTTACTAACAAGTAACTCGAATATATTAAAATGGCTGCTGAAAACGCGGGAACTCTTCTGCGCATGAGTCTACTGCATCTACGTAGTATGACGTATTTTGCTTTGATGGGAATTCTTTGCCGTTGCGCAATAGTGCCTAAAATGGCTGCTTTGAACCTCACATGCTAATGCATATGCTTCTGCTTAAACTAAACCGTGTGTGTTTTGCTTAACTGCTAATGCAATAAATAAAAGTAATGGGTGGGGATTGAGGAGAAATAAGTGGTATACAGTGCATTCATGTATTTTCATATTCTAATATGTTCTTCTTTGATTTTGCTATTTGCTTGTATTTATGCCTGGAGTGTGACTGAAAGCGCCATTTTGTCATGGAGGAAGCAGGCGGAGTGAATACTCTGAACTTCGTGGAGATGACAATGAACTACAGCCAAAAGACTGTCTAACTAGAGATGCACTTGAGAACCGCACCTTTTGACCCGAAGAAGGAAAGAAGAAGTGTCAATTCAAATAATTTTTTATGATTTAATGAAATGCGGTGGGAATATTAAAGCATGGGAAACCAAGTAAGGGGAGGGAACATAGAACAATTAAGTCAATGGAAAATGACTTCATACTCGTATGGTGTGATGACCTCTCCCATCCCACTGGCCAATTAAATGAAGGGAATGCACGAATATTGAAACAATGGGGGTTGGCACTTACCCTGGAAATTGATATAACTAAGGTAGGCTCAGTCAGGTAGATTGTCTGACTTGTCACAGACCTGTCACTGATCCAACGTATGCTGAAGGATAGCGTGGAAGAATAGAGAGCAGGGGGCTGGTCGAACACTCTGTCAGAAGAATCGGGAAATTGTTGAAGGAGAAGAATCAATCAACCCAGTTGGTGTCAGAGAGTAGCATCAGAGAGGGGTGTAACACTTGTGTTGCACTTAGAAGAGGTTACCTGTCCTGTCCTGCACCTGTCCTGACCTTTTGGCTCCTGTTTAGTCAGGAGCCCTTTCTTTGCGGGGTTGGTCCTCGCACCATTCTAGGTAAATATAAATCTGTGTGGTATGTCCTTGTTCTGTTTTCCCTTCTCCCTTCCCAGGTACCAATGTCTAGAAAATTAACTAAGTCTCTAAAGATTTTAGCTTTGATCTTTATTTTTATTCTTGAGAAACTGTTGATTAATATGTATTGGCATTTGACTCACAAAATATTGCATAGGTAAAGGGTTTAAACCTTTCCCGAGTATGTAGTCATTCTGTGAAATTAAATGAAATTCTTTATACCTATTATTCTAACTTCCTGATACAATTCCCTAGTTAACGTAAAATTGCAGTGACAAGGAATTGGTAAGTTATGGTGTACAGGTATAAGTTGAGATAAGGTAAATAATTCCTGATCGGCAGCGAAAAAAAATGGATCACCAGCTTAGTGTGTGTATGATTATGGGCCCAGGTGAGTATGTTGTAATATGAGTAAACCAAGCTGGTAATCTCGTGCTATCAAACTCATGACCTGCAGATCCCCGATGCAGCGGCAACCATTGAATTTACTGAACCTCCTGCTAGCTTCAATAGTATGAATCTCTGTAGAGTGTTTTACAATTAAGGGTTATCCCTAACTTCCTAGCCCTTTATCCAGCTCAATAACTTCCTGGTTCTTTATCCAACTTGATAGACAAAAATGCATGCATTCTGTTCTATCGTAATACTGGTCATAGTAATTTCTTGAGTGTAAAACATGTAATGCATTTCCTGTTCAAACAGATGACACTGCCCGTTTCGTCATTTGGTGACATACCCTGCCAAGGCTCAGACACAATGGTGTATAATGAGTATAATTGGTTATTACAAAACTGCCATCCTCTGTAGGCCTAAATTATTTTTTATCTCCAATTGAGTTTCCTGATACACAACATAATTCTCCTGATAATTCTGATATTCCTAGCTGAAAAAAGAGATTCTTTTAAAAATTGCAAAGTTAGCCAGAAATAGCCAAATTTACATTTACATTTACAATATGTAGACAGGGTAAAAAAATATTAAGCAGCTCAAGCCTGTAATTAGAGAATCACTGTTAGCTTAAAAAAACAGTAAAAACAGTCTTGTTTCAGCCAAATACCTATTGACGCTGATTACAAGAGACAAATAGACAAAGTTTTGACTTCCTGAAAGTGAAAAAGCAATGTGGACAAAAAGAAGTACAACCGTGTGTATGGAAAAGCATATTAAGTTCATTTCCTGTCATTTAGTTGTGCTGTAGTGGCTAAATCATCAATTCTGACCTGGTGGTCTCCACTCATTAGGGAGTTAGGGTTTCAGTGTTGTAGTACCATTGATTTTGATGTCTTTGCCATCATCTGCAGTATCTTTCTATCATTTCAGTGATCGCTACATGGTCTTTGAAAATGGTATGTCTGAGAGTTCAGAGTGGATGTGAGGTGATGGAGAATCACATTTTCCTTTATAGTGTTTTTTAGGTCGAGACTGGGCAGCGAATGCGCTGCTCTGTGGCATGTTGTATTAGAGTATAGAATTGAAGCCCCACCCACTCTCTGCCCATATTTGTCATTGGCTTGTGTCATTGCCCCTCGTAAGGCTGACTTCTGATTAGTTAATAGGCTTGTTAGTCCTTCCTTAGTATCACCTTGTCTTCATTTGTAACCTCCCATGAGGACCTGCTGTGGTGTTCTGCTGTTCTCTCGTGGAATCTGGAACACGGAGTGCATGGACCTGATTCCACACAGGGCGGTTGGCCCAGGCTTGATGAAGTCGCTACGCATACAAACCCAATGGTAAGGTTAGGCTGTGTGTGGGTTTGAGAGATCTGAATGACAGTGTGTGGGTGGACTGACATCATCCGCCTAATATCGGGGAGATGTTTGCCAAACTTAAAGGGGCTTCGGTGTTTTCAACTTTAGACCTCTCAAATGCCTATCATCAGATTGCCTTACATGAAGATAGCAAACAGTATACCTCTTTCATTACTTCCGAAGGGGCTTTTAGATATAAAAGGATGCCATTTGGTTTAATTTCTGATTCTTCTGTTTTCCAAAGAGTAATGCACACATTTTTTAAGGACATGAGGAACGTTCTGTATTTTCAAGACGATATTTGTGTTTTTGGGTGCAATACACAAGAACATACTGACATTTTACACAAAGTCTTATGTATTTTACAGGATAATGGTTTAACCTTAACAAAGGAGAAATGCAAAATGTTTGTAAGCTCTGTGGATTATCTGGGTCAGTCCATCATTTCTCGAAAACAAAATTTAATTAGGGCTATTGCGGAGGCTCCTGAGCCTCAAAACAAAGACCAACTTAGATCTTTTCTAGGTCTAGCGAATACTATGCTAAATTTATCCCTGTAGTTTCCAACAAAACAGTACACATGAGAAATTTGATGAAAAAAAACAATCATTCTTGTGCAATGACAATTGTGACAGTGAGTTTAAAAATTTGAAGAAATGTATATATCGTCTGTCCACTTTTGACACTGCATGTGATTCCATTATTGTTTAGGATGCCAGCAATGTGGGCATTGGTGCTGTCCTTATGCAAAACCAGAAGGGACATTTGGTCACCATTGCTTTTGCATCCAGGCCATTAAGGGATGCTCAATGCAAGTACTCCACCTTGAAAAAAGAGACACTAGCGTATTGGTGGGGCATTGAATATTTCCGGAAATATGTTTATGGCACTGTTTTTAGATTAATGACCGATCATAGCCCACTTGTGGATTTCTTTACAACACAACGTTGTGGTTAAGCAACTCCCAGGATTGCCAGATTTCAATACAAATTACAAGATTTGTATTTCAAGGTTGAATACATTGCAGGTGTAAAAAATATTCTGTCTGACTGTTTGTCAAGATTACCTGTGAAGCATGATAATGTTGTTGGGGATGATGTTCATCTGGAAAGGTTGTGTCCATCTGTGAAGTATCTAAGGGTTTCATCAGAGAAGATCAATGGAGATTGATGTGTGATAATGATGAGAATCTCAAAGAGGTTACGTGTTTTTTCAAATCTTCATGGCCTAGGAAAGCTGACATACCCCAAAATCTTTTACCTTTCTTTCAAGTGGCTCAAGAATTATCCCTTCAAGATGACATTTTAATGAGGGTTCTACAGCTTGTTGTGCCTGATGATCTTAAGCAAACTGTTTTAGAAATGGCTCATGAAGGTCACACTGGTATGACCAGTATGAAGAGGAGAATCAGGAGCACATTTTGGTGGCCTGCAATAGATAGGTGTATCATACGCAAGGTCAGATGTTGTGTTGAATGCAGTGTCAGTGACAAATCTAAACAAACTGTCTTCTATGAATGTCTTCCAGTTTCAAGGCCGTCTCGGGTTTGGGAATGAGTTTCTCTTGATATTGTTGGACCAATGTGTTTTGGTCGCAATCACTAGTATGTCATAGTTTTAGTTGACCAGTTGTCCCAGTGGCCTGATGTTAAATTGGTTTCTCAAATCACATTGAGAGTAGTAATTCAGTTAGTTTTTAAATGAGGTTTTTGAAAGGGAAGGCTTTCCTGAATTGTTGCTTACTGACAATGGTGTGCAGTTGATATCCAAAGGGATGAAGAAATTTCTTGAGTGTCATGGTATTGCACACAAGTATTCTTCTGTTTATTACCCACAGAGCAATGGTATTGTGGAACGGTGGATCAGAGTATTAAAAGAAGGGTTACAACAGGCGATTTGCATTGGAAAGAACTGTCATCAAGCTATTAAAGAGTTACTTTGGTCTTACAGAAACACTCCCAGGAGTGATGGTGATATGTCTCCTTTTGAAAAAATGAGGGGTAGGAAGAGTCTGTGTAATTTGAGTCTGATTTGGACGAGAGATTTAGTGTGTAGGGACGAAGAAAAGAGTAAAACCTTTGATGATTGTTCTGGTGCTGTCATCTTACAGGACAAATCTTTATTGTTTCCTTTGAGAGTCAATGATTAGGTCCGTGTTAAAAAGGGGATGTCGGTGAGGTCTGGAGAGTCTAGGTTTTCGGCTGGCATGAAAGTGGTCAGAGTGGGTAGGCAGGTGGTGGAGCTTACCAATGTCAATGTTTAGAGTTTCTCCAAAGTTGTAAAAGTGGTGTAATGATTATCTCCTGGGTGTGTACATTTTTGTACATTTACATTCATCATATGTTTATATTTTTATTATTGAGCAATGTTATTTACGTTCTTGTTGAGTTTCACACAAATTTCTGTATATCTTTTGTTAAGAAAGGGGTGTGTGTGGTGTCCTGTTGTTCTCGAGTGGAATCTGGAAC
This sequence comes from Lissotriton vulgaris, assembly GCF_964263255.1. Lineage (NCBI taxonomy): Eukaryota > Metazoa > Chordata > Amphibia > Caudata > Salamandridae > Lissotriton > Lissotriton vulgaris. The sequence continues at coordinate 1,906,914,683 of NC_141685.1, read as the reverse complement.
ACGGAATGCGCGGACCAGATTCCACATAGGGACGGTTGGCACAGTTTGATGAACAAGCTATTTCTCTATTCTTCCAACTGAATAAACTTACCTGAAACATATTACTGGATCTTGTCATCCATTCTGGAGAATATTACACCTGCCCTTTTACTTCAGTTGTTGCACAGTACATCTTTTTTAGTCTGTAAGCACTATTTTCTTTAATGAGTTTCTCCTACTGCAGGCACAACATGCTTTCCTGCAACATTCAGTGCGCTATGGGCGCTTTAACCTTCTGAGCAGCCCAGGACAATGGCAGCCGCTTCTTTGAATAGCTCTCGCATTTACAAGAGTTTGAGCTATTGGCATTGTAAATGACAATGCCTTTTATTTATGTGTTAATTAGCAAAACAGATAAATAAAAGGCATTGCCATTTACACTGCCAATAGCTTAAAGTCTCACAAATGTGAGACCTATTGCATTGCAAATGCTTATTTAATTTTAAGGGTTGAGTCTGACTGTCTCCAACTCCCTCAGGAGGCATCATATAGCTTCAGACGAGGGCAGTCAAAGTCGCAAGTAGTGTTTGTGAAGTCGTTACTGTAGCACGTTTTTCACAAAGTAGCGATTCACTAAACCCATTCACAATTTTTTGTGATTCACTAATGTGAAACTCCTGTTTCAGGACCTAGGTCGAAGAGGCAGCAGGTCTGTTTAAAAATCACAATTTTTGAGATTTCGCGAAGCTCTTTATACTTTAGGTCCGTGATTTCTTTTCAATACGATTTCTTTCATTCAGGGCTTAGAAAGTAGTATACTCTGTTTTATAAGCCAACTCTCCCTACTGTATTATTTATATATCCTGGAGGATGGCGAGGAGAACAATTAGGCTGGAGGAAGATGATAATGACTCATATGGATACCAATGAATGAGCCGGGAGAAGTCAGGCTGGAAATGAACCTGCAGCGGCTGATTCATACCGTCCCCCACAGTGTCAAAAGCATTCTACATATCTGCCACTTTAACGAGCGATGAACTGCAGACAGAAGCACAGGAGCCAGCTTCTGAAAAGAGGGAATAGGGAGATTCATCTCCAGTGAAAACATCTCCCATTACATTTTCAGTTTTCAATATTTCTTTTATTAATTGAGAGGTGCAGGGCTTGAAATGGTTGTCCCAGTTTGCATAACACTTGTATCATACCTATAGCAAAAATACAGATTTAAGTTATAGAATTAGCTTGACGGGTACACATGGTGAAACCAGCTGAAAATGTCCTTTTGAAAATAAAAGACCCAATGTGGATTTTGAAGAGGCTGACTCCTGCATTCAAGGGCTGCAGGTCAGAATTTATCTAGCATTTCTTTCCCTTGGTTTTTTTGAGAGAGTCAGTTCACTTGAATGCACTCTGAGCAGGCTTACAATGGCGTATACGCATGGACGGATCTGTGTAGGAATGCGTTCTATGAATGCGCACAGGAAATTCGGGCTTGGTATAATATGAATTCATTTATTATTGAGATGTGGCTTGCCATCCCGGCCAATGGATGTAGCCAGGACCCACAAAGAGACCCATGTCTCCAAATTTACCACTCTGAGGGCCATCTATATAATGTAAACTGAGCCTGGTGTAGTTTATGTGCGCTTTTAGGTGAGTGTAAGGGCCCAGGCATGGGGTAAAGGTGCCATATGCATGTGGACCGGAGTGTTTCTGTCCAGACAGCATCTCGAGGTGGACCACTGCTTAATTTGTGCAGATGGAGGATACACACTCTATTTTGGGAATTACGACTTAGATTTTGACCAAGAGAGAAGAAAGGCATAAAAGAGAAAAAAGAGGAGGAAGCCTAAGATAGGAAAACAGTGATAAAATGAGACAATCAGTATTGAAGAGCGTGAGGAAAAAGGACAGGAAGTGTAGGGTGATGGAAGAATGCAGTTTGAGATAGAATCAAGATTAGGCAACTTTAGCAGTGGTATTCGGCCATACCAGAATGGGCTCAAATAAACACTTAGGTTGCCTGAGTCTATTTCTTTTGCACAAATTATGTACTTACTATAGAAGACGGTCAAAATCTCAAGATGGGGATTCCATCCACGATGCCCCTCCCCCTGAAAACAGTATATTTGGGTTAGAGCACCCTGAGTATATGGACCCCTGGTGCTGCTTTCATCTACTCTCTCACTGTCCTACAAAGGTGAGGGAGTGAAGAAAGAAGTTTTAAAAGTACAACGTTTTGAAACTAATCACCTAGGCTGATGATGACCTATAAACTGTGCCCCAATAGCTGAAAGGTCCCCAGTGTATTTATGTAATGCCAAAAGTAGCACAAAGACCCGGGCACTTCGTCTTTTTCCAGGGTTATTTTTTATCCACATGTGCGCCCCTCCCTATCCAACACATCATTCATTGCAAACCAACACACTCTTCACCTTGTTGTAATGTAGGAATGGCACCGGATGGAACAAACATTGGCAAATCCAATAGGTTTCGCCAATGCAAATCTATTGGCTTTGTCAATGTGTTTTAGACATGTTGCACAGCGGCTCAAGCTGCTGTCCAAAATGGCTTAAAATAAAGGAAATTAGTGCTTTGACATGGCTCCACGCATAGCAGCGACCGCGACTTGTAAACCAAGGAACTGAGGAAAGGGTTTGGGGTCTTGGCATCAGATCAACATCCTTTGATTCTGAGAAAATCACTTAGGTATGCCTAAAAACTAAAACAAATGAGTGTGCCATTGTGTAACTTAACTGGTACTCATGTTAAGAGGTCCAGTACTGTCTAACAATAAGATGGCGGAGGAAGGCTGGAGCAGCACACTACCCAAATACAGACAGTAAGCCCAAAGTGAGCAGAGGAGACTTACTTGGCAATAACATTCAACAAGCATTGCCATAGCCAATAGGCCTCGCTTTTGGGACTTTATAAGTATTTAGTTATGCAACACAATATCCTTGGTGCAACAATATCAACCGTTGTGTGGCTAAACCCTTATAAGGTCCCAAAGGCAAGACCTAATGACTATGCCAATGCTTGTTTAAGTAGGGGAATGAGCAGGGTTAGACTGGAACAGAAAATAGGGCCGGGCACCAAAATAAAAGTGCCCCTTTAGTGTATTAGGTATCTAAAAAAGTGGCCCAGTTTTGCAAATTGGGGCAGTTTTGAACTTGTAAAGAAACCCTCTATAGGTGTTTTACAAAGTATGCAAGATTGCGTGGATTTGAGCTTGCTACAGGCAATGCTTGTTTTAATATCAGGGAAAATTAAAGTCAAAACAGAACCCAGCAGGCCATAAAATAGGCCAACAGACAACCTCACACACTGACCTGTCAGATCATCTAGTCAGACACTGCCTGATTGCCTAGTAGGGTCGACCCTGGAAATTACTGTCGCTTTTTACCAATAATTTGGAAAAGTACTGGATTCAAAAGAGGCATTTCAGATGTTAAAAAGTACTTACAGATCGTATCTAGTACTTTGTGACGGCAAGGGTCTGAAGGGGAGCCAGGCCTAATTATTTTAGCTATGCAGGAGCAGAAGCAAGGGGTGGTGACAGGCGGGCGCCCAATATATTGTAACTTAGTGGCACTCATTTGATCAATCTAGGAAGGATGACAGGCTGAGAAAAACTGCCAGAACTGGAGCCTGTAACCCGAGATCGAACACAGACTGGTAGAGGGGATTTATTAGACCACTGAGCCATCTTTTGGTCAAGGGAATAATAAATGAACATGCAGGATTAGTAGTAAATGTTAGCAGTGCAGGGACCCTTCCTGTAATCTCCATGTATGGGCAGGGCAGTACTAATGAGGTTAACATTTTGTTAACATGTGTAAAAATTACAAAAAGGAGGAGGTTATAGAATCACAATGTGTGTCGCATAACCAGCATAATGTGCCTTTTCTTGCCACATAATTCAGTAAAGGATGTCATATAGAGTTTGGTCCTCTCTTGGTTTATAATTCCATTGACCCTGGGTATCAGGAATTGTTCTTAAGAGTGCGCTCTTGTTCATAGGGTGATACGTCGTGAGCACACTGGTGTTTGTTCCCAGAGTCATCCAAACAAATGGCGCTATGGCGAAATATACAATTTAGCCCTCTCAAGAGACATTTTAGGAATTTCCCGCTCCATATTAAATTGAAAAGCAGTTGTGAAGCAAGAGTTTGTGGGCCAAAGCGGAAACAAGCAACATAGGCTAATAGGTCAGCACGCCCGCAGCAGTTGGGGGGAGTAAGAGCTATTTGGGTCCAATGAGATGCTCTCACGCGTGGAAGCAGGTCCCAATGCACCTGCTGTGCAGTTGATAGATATGCCCCTAAAAAAAAAGCTTTCTACTTTTCGGCAGGCATATAATTGAAAATTACAGTTAAAGCCCCTTGTTCTATAGTAATGGAGGCAAAGCAAATCCATGAAGCCACTGGGGAAGTGAGAATGTAAGTATTTTTGAGCACGTGAGACAAAATGAAAGGGTGGGTGGGGGATCGAGAGGGATATTAGATTTCAGCCTGCTGATAACAAAAGAGGAGAGCTTTTCACAACAGATTAAAGAAATACACGAACAATTTTTACGTAGTTACATAATTCTGCATTTCTTTGACACAGTGTTCATTGTCTGTGTAAAAACTTGTAGGTTGCGCTCAATGTCATCCTTCCTATACCTTTAGAACCCTTTACATCACAAAAAGGAACATTTCCATCCCTGAAAGGCATAAGGAGGCGAATGTGTTCATCCTTCGAACTAGTGGCCACTCTATGAAGCTTAAGAAGAGGTATTTTGGGGGCAGCGATATGTAACATAAAAAACACGTAATTATGGAAAGGGATTGCATTTGCAATGTATGGATTAGGAGGCAGCGATATGTTACATGAAGGATTACAATGTATGGATCAAACTCCAGCCAAAATTAGATTAGCAGAGCAAAATAGAATGACAAAGTAAAGCATTTATTGCGTAAATAAGCAAGAGGATGTGGCTTAACCTCTGGAGCGGCAAACTTTGGAGCTGGGAATCCAGATTCGAGTCTGGCAGGAAGGTTCAAGCATCCCGTGATTCTTGGCAAATCACTTAATTCCTCCCAGCCAAATAAACAAGAGCGCGCCTCGCTTTGTGGTGAGGGAGGGGCAGTGACGCGAGGCACGAGCGCTTGGCAGAGCGAAACAAAAGCCATATGGCGCCTCTGCTCGTGCCTGTGCGCGTAACCGCACACTGTATGCCACGCAAAGCTGTCGTCTGACTTTTAAAACTCCACCCCTAAATGTCTCGCAGACAGCGCATGCGCTGGCTCAGGCGAGACCTAAAAAGGGGAAATGCTTGAAGATTAGTTTCCAACAAGCAGCAGGCCGGAAAGGCTAAATGAAGTATTTAGTAACATAGTTCAGAGGACTAATGCACCTGCTGCAGAGAGCTTGTTACCAACAGGTTACTGATCTGAAACCCAGTTCAGATTTCAGATGTTCAAAACTGTGAGACTGATCAAATGAGTTATCGAATTGGGTTTGGAAACACAATTTTTTAATCCACTAGGGACCATTAAAGGTGGTAACAATGAGCAGAACTGTAATCTATATGAATGGGCTAAGTTGAAAAACATCACCCAAAAAATGCAGCCTGAAAAGACTTTGGGTCAGATTGGTCAGTTTCTCAAGCAGAGCAGTCCAGCAGCCGCAAATGCTGCGCTGCGTGGGAAGGAGAGAGCAGGAGAGTGCCATATTTACAGAAATATGCCACTCTCTTCCTCTCTCCTTAACACCGGTGCAGAAATGTGCAGCCGTGTGCTATGGACACACTTTACACCATGGTGCCAGGGTGTCTCCATACGTCTAGCATAGGTTTTGTACTGGAAGGATACCCTTCCGGCACAAAATACCATACTAAGACTAACTTTAAACATTTTACCACTTTATATATCTGTTGCACAGTGCAGCACACATGCAAAGCTGGAAATAAAGGAGAAAAAAAGCATGTCTCCTTCATACGCCTATCTGAAATCGGCGCTATTTTTACTGGCGCTAAACCTTGTCTACTTTTTTAAGTAAATAGGATTTAGCATCAGAAACCTTGGGGGTTGCATGGGTACACCCATGCACCACCCACAGTACACCCCGGTGCTAAGTAACAGGTTTTACGCTTGAAAGTAAATAGGTATCAAAAGATTTAGCATCATTTTGCGTCATGTTTGTGATGCAAACACAGAAAAAATCTCATAAAATATATCTCAATGGGTTTTAAAGTGGTCCCAGAAGAGGAGGAAGCAAACGGTAATGATTAGAGGAGAGGGTAAGGAGTTAGGGTGTTCAAGATGCTGCAATGAATGTGTTAGGTAGAAGCCTGGGGCCTCATTTATGAAAAGTGACGCATCGCTGCGTGAAAACAGCGATGCGTCACTTTTCACTGCGCACTCCTTGCGACATCAATGATGCGTCATATTTACTTTATGACGCATCATGTCGCAAGGACTTACAGATGCGTCAGTAAAAGTGACGCATTGCTGGAGTGTGTCACAAAAGTGACGCAACTCTAGCAATGCGTCCTTTCACATGGGGAAAGCCCCATGTGAAAGGGCTTGCGCCAGTCTTATGCCTGCTGTGAGGCAGGCGCAAGATTTTGACGCAACAGCGTCCTAAAAGTGACGCAGTGAAATCTCATAGATTTCACTGCTTCACTATTACTAGGCTTTTTGCGGGGGGAACGCCCCCTCTTCATACATTATATCTGACGCAGGTATAATGTGGCGCAGGGGTTTAAAAAGTGACACATCTACCTAGATGCGTCACTTTTTAAATATGGCGCAACAAGGCGCATTTTTTACACCGCTGGTGCGTCACAAAAAGTGACGCACCGGCAGCGCAAAACTGACAAAAGGCCTTCATAAATAAGGCCCCTGGTGTGGTAGCTGAGAGCACCGTGGATTAATGAGGGCGCACACAACGGAAGAGCAGCGGAAGAGAGTCTAAGCACTGCCTGGGGAGGAGGAGGGAGCGTAGAGGTGGGAAGAGATTAAAGGCAGGAAGGTTGAGATTACAAGCAAACTTGAAGAGAGATGAGATGCAAGCACGGGCAGAGAAACAGTAAGATGAAAGAAAGAGCAGGCATAATGAAAAAGCGCACAATTGGGGAGAGAGAGAGAGCAGAAATAAAGAAAGAGCTGAGATATGGGAAAAGGACAGAGAGAGAGAAATGGAACAGAAGTAGGTAGAGAGAGAGAGCAGATGCAGGGGGGGGGAGAGGGCAGGGGCAAAAAGGCAGGAGTACCTGCAGGAGCCTGTGGCCAGTGGAAGGACACTGGCCATTGGCAGCAGTATGTAGTATCTCATGTTCTCGCTCAAGCATGGAATGTGGAGGTGGCTGCTCGAGCGAAATGCGGACAGAAGGGAGCAGTTAGCTGTTGTTGAGAGTGGTTTGTGCCGGTCCTCTTTTACAGGATTATCAAATTAAGTAAAACCTATTACTTACTTCAAACATGTCAGTGGTGATGAGTGGAAATTTTCAGAGGACTGACAATGGAGCAGGAACGTCAACGGTACCTGCTGTGAGCAGCAACATGTAGTACTCAGTAAAACAAATAGTGACATAGAAAGGCGAGGCCCAGTGTAAAAGGTCGGAGACACAGTGATATACACTATTAGGAAAATGCTCAAATTCTTAAAGGAACAATGCTCCCTATGCACACACCCTTACGAAGCCTTTTGATTTAAAGTGACAGTAATCTCTATGCTGCTCAACACCCTTTCGAATGAAACAAGTGTTATTTGTGGGCATTTTCTGTTGTTGATATGTTCGTGTGGTGACCCGCACATCAATGAGCTGATTAATTGCACCATATCAATTGCATTGGACTTATTTACCTTATTAAGGCCTTATCTTCAAACATGGGGGGGTAGCAGCTCCAGTATCGCTCTTGCAAACACCTAGGCAGGCCAATTTGGAATGAAAAATGTAAGAAAAGCTTTCATGCATATATTGAAGCAATAGGAGGTGACATTTGCATAGGAAATCAAAAGTTAGCCCTTCTGAAACGTTGTTTGGGAGCAGAAGGCAGTGAAAATTTTAAACACTTACTGCCAATGCATGAGGAAGATGAAGGAAACGAGAAGGTGGATGAATATGACAGCAATAAGGAAGTTGGATATCAAATGTAAAACGTTAAAGAATGAAGTAGTGGAAAGGCACCAATTCTTAAAGTGTGGGTAGTTGCCAGCGGAATCTATTGATGACTTTATAGCAGCAGTAAGACATTTGGCAGCATCTTCAAATATAAATCATTTCATGATGAAATGTTATGAGACCAACTAGTACTCAAGATATCTAACAGAAAATAAGAAACATGATTGATGGTAGATCAACTTGCATTGGACAAGGTGGTGGAAATGGCAAATAAATTGGAGTATATGTCAAAAGACATAAAGTTATTAGAGTCAAATGCTGGAAACGCAACAGTGATACATGTGGCTAAAAACAGAGAAGGAAACAGGGTGAATTGGAAAGGGTCTGAGTACAGGAGTAGAAGTCATGGCAAAATTGACCAGGAGAGCTCAAGGAGCTGTTGGAAATGTGGGATTAAAGGTCATGTTGCCAATGACACAATGTACCCGGCCCTGGGACAAACATCAGGAAGTGCTAATAAAAAGGACGTTCTGTGATCAAGGAATCCTAGAGCCAAACAAGGCTTTCCAGTGGCAATAACCTATAGTTCTGGCTCAGAAGGCATGAGGGGGGTTGAGGATATCTGTGGATTTGAGAAATTTGAATAAGAACATATGGATTGATCGCTATCCACTTCCCAAACATTAATGAGATGCTGAGCACATTGAGGCGGGCAGTGATGTTTTCGTCTCTGGGTATATCCTTGGCTTATCGCTAGATTTCCCTTGAATATGAATTTAAACCATTGACCTCCTTTGTGACACCAGAGGGAGTTTATCGATTTTGTTGAATTTCATTCGGACTAGCTTTGGCTTGTGCTGTGTTTCAGAGGGCAATGCATATAATGTTGGGTAAGGTGAAGAATGCAACATATTCTCAGGATGACATTCTGATTTATGGGAAGAATTGGAGTGAACATAACAACACTTTCAGTTGTTGCTGGATATTCTCAAGGAAAATGGTCTTTCTATCAAAGTGAACAACTGTCACATTGGTATGCCTATTGTGCACTATTTGGGTCATCATATCGATTGTAATGGGATAAGACCAAAGAAACGTTTGGTGAAGGCAATTCTGAAAGCAGTGATCCCTAAATATAAGGAAAAACGTCATTCAGTTTTGGAAATGGCTGAATATCGCACAAAATGTATTGCAAGCTTTTCTGAAAAGACCAATTGTATGCAGAGACTTATGAAAAACAAGCATTGGAAATGCAATAGGGCTCGCATTAGGAAAGTTTGAGCTATTGGTCTTATAAATGATTTTTTTTTTATTTATGTGTTATTTTTTAAAATAGCTAAATTAACAGCTTTGTCATTTACAATGCCAATAGTTATAACTTTCGCAAACACCTATAGCATTTGTAATGCAACATGTTTTGTATTTACGTGACTTAGATGTATTGATATTACAAATAACAATGGCTTTTAATTTTTTTAAATAATTAATACTTATATAAAAGTTATTGTAATGTATAAAGGCAATAGCTTAAACATTTGTAAATAAGATTGTGAAGATTATGTTCAGTATATTTTATTATGACGAAAATCCAAGAACAGAAGTGAAATATTAACATCTTTTTGTGACATTTGTAATATAGCTTGAAACACTGAGAGAACATATTTGAACCAGTTGTTGTTGAATGGCTGCACAGATTGATTCTGTGGTGGCGCTGCGTGATGTGGTTGCGGCGAGTGATGCTGTGGTGTTCAGTGATGCTGTGGTAGCGCATAGTGATGTTGTGATGCCCCTGAGTGATGCTGTGGTGGTGCTGAGTGATGCTGTGGTGATGCGATAGATAGATAGAGTGAGGGCGATAGATAGAGTGAGGGCGAAAGATAGATAGAAGGAGGGCGATAGATAGATAGAAGGAGGGGGATAGATAGAGTGAGGGTGATAGATAGATAGAAGGAGGGCGATAGATAGAGGGAGGGAGGGAGGGCGATAGATAGAGGGAGGGAGGGCGATAGATAGATAGACGGAGGGAGGGCGATAGATAGAGGGAGGGAGGAAGATAGATAGATAGAGTGAGGGCGATAGATAGAGTGAGGGCGATTGATAGCTAGACAGATAGAGTGAGGGCAATTGATAGATAGATAGATAGATAGATAGATAGATAGATAGATAGATAGATAGATAGATAGATAGATAGATAGATAGATAGATAGAGGGCGATAGATAGATAGAGGGCAGAGGGCGATAGAGTGAGGGCGATAGATAGAGTGAGGGAGATAGATAGATAGATAGATAGATAGATAGATAGATAGATAGATAGATAGATAGCGATACGGAGATAGATAAAGGGCGATAGATAGATAGAGGGCAGAGGGCGAGATGCTGTGGTGATGCGATAGATAGATAGAGTGAGGGCGATAGATAGAGTGAGGGCGAAAAATAGATAGAAGGAGGGCGATAGATAGAAGGAGGGGGATAGATAGAGTGAGGGTGATAGATAGATAGAAGGAGGGCGATAGATAGAGGGAGGGAGGGCGATAGATAGAGGGAGGGAGGGCGATAGATAGATAGACGGAGGGAGGGCGATAGATAGAGGGAGGGAGGGAGATAGATAGATAGAGTGAGGGCGATAAATAGAGTGAGGGCGATAGATAGCTAGACAGATAGAGTGAGGGCAATTGATAGATAGATAGATAGATAGATAGATAGATAGATAGATAGATAGATAGATAGATAGATAGATAGATAGATAGATAGATAGACAGATAGAGTGAGGGAGATAGATAGATAGATAGATAGATAGATAGATAGATAGATAGATAGATAGATAGATAGATAGATAGATAGATAGAGGGCGATAGATAGATAGAGGGCAGAGGGCGATAGAGTGAGGACGATAGATAGAGTGAGATAGATAGATAGATAGATAGATAGATAGATAGATAGATAGATAGATAGATAGATAGATAGCGATACGGAGATAGATAAAGGGCGATAGATAGATAGAGGGCAGAGGGCGATAGATAGAGTGAGGGCGATAGATAGAGTGAAGGCGATAGATAAAGGGAGGGAGGGCGATAGCTAGATAGAGTGAGGGCGATAGATAGATAGACAGATAGAGTGAGGGCGATCAATAGATAGCTAGATAGTGTGATGGCGATAGTGTGAGTGAAATAGATAGATAGATAGATAGAGTGAGTTATAGATTTTCTGCTGTGGGTAGTATTCTCTTTCATTCAATAATACCACTAGAAGAATGATTAAGTGGTAGCTTTAATCAAAGAAGAAAAGCACAACCTAGTACTTCAGTGTTAGGTGGTAGAATGGGCCTAGGTACATTCCAGCATTCTAACAGTGCACTGTAGAACACAGAGCACCAGCATTTAAAAGGATACACAGGAAATGCAATAATGCAAGAACGAAACATTTAAAGGGAAACACAGGATACTACAGCAGCGTGCTCCTCAGAAGCATTCCCCAGGTAAAGGGAGGCTTTGTGCGAGCCACATTCCAGGCAATATACAGTGACGGGATGACGAGAGAGGCAGATAATGTGATGAGAATTGGCCGACCGCAGGCCTCCGTTTTTACTGATGCGCATTAATCTCAGTAATTAGTCTGCATACAAAGTGATATATTTATCCCCCCTCAGCCGGAGCCGTTGAACCACTGGCTCTATGTGTTGCATGCATTCGTTAATGTGGCAGTCTATTTTGGCCAGAGCCGCACTTACAACACAATTAAAAGGAACTACTATTACCCAATGTAACAGTACTCAATTCATCCACCTTAGAAGCTGGAAGTGTGAGTTGGTCCTGCCAGGATGTGAATTGATCACCTTTATTACATAACTGCAGATGTCAGCAGCGAGCGTTTAAAAAGCAGAAAAATCTTGCTGTGAATGTATGTGTGGGTGCGTGTGAAAGAGGTAGCAGTAACAAACAATACCAGATGTGGACAAGGCTCGGGAGGGCGCTGACTGCCAGAGAATTATGGATGGTGATGAACACGCACAGGACCATGAGCCTGACGTCACTGGCTCTTCCCAGCTCTAACAACCTGAGATAGTCCTTGGCCAAACTTAACCTGGCCATTGACTGACCTTACTCCTCCATGCCAGCACTCAGCTCTTCAGTGTAAACTCAAAGCAACCCTAGCAGCAATTAAAACCGAACATAAATATAAACAAGCAATAGTTGCTGCTTATTTATTTTATGCAACTAACAATCACTGACAAAGCCAATAGACCGGACTTGTAGGAATGATGTGACGCACAGGCTCTTCCCCACTGAGCTAACTTACCCAGTTTGAAACTAATGAGCTGCGGGTTACTCGTAAATCACCTTTAGAAACACGTGAGAGCGTGGAGCTTTGTTGCTGGCATTCACACCTGACCGAGCAACAAGCGGCAGTGCTGCGCAACAGACACGATGACCATTAATGCCATCACATACAAACTCCAGCTTGAACCTGCAGATTACAGCACGGGGATCCGCAGTATTAGAGGGTCCCTCCTACACCTCCCATAATGATGCGCACGGCCTGGGGGCAGACACGGGAGTGTGCAGACAAACACAAGGAAATGTGCACTCCACGCCGCCCCATTGTGAACCTCACACTCCCGCAGCGTGGCAAGCACAGCAGGAAATCCTGCGTAGTGAAATGTGTGGCAGAGCACCCACACCCATTGACGTTTTTTTTATTGTAACTTTTACTGCGCTCATTTCTTACTTAAGCTATCCTATTTTCCTCCAACCCTGAAACAAAGTTGGAGAAAAGAGCAAAAAGGATTCTATTTACAGATTCATTACAGAAACCTAGCAAGCACGCCTGGTAAATAAAACAAGCAGTGAATAATACACATCCATGCAATAAAAATCATTAAATAACACAGTTGCACATATCAGAAGGCTGCTGGAGCAGCAAAGAAAGAAAGGGCATAGAGAGGAACACTGGATTATAAGGACATTGGTGGACTGTGATTGGTTTAATTTTTCCGGTTTCCTCTCCTTTAGGTTCATAGGAAAGGTGGTACTTAATGTTGGTTTGCAAGCTGCTGTAATGAATACAGTGAAGAAAGATTAGCATAATTATCGCTTCCGAGCATGACACGGAATCACATTTTCTGTTTACCAGGATGTTGCGGAAGAGGATGTGGCCTAATGGCCACAGCAGCAGACGTTGAAGCTAGGGAGCCGGGTTTGAGTCTGAGCGTGAGGCTCTGCATCCTCGGATTCCTGGCAAATCTCCATGCCAAAAAATTTACGTGTCCATCTGTAATGCAACTGGCGCTCGTGTAAAGCGCTCTGATACCGTAGAGTCGAATTTGCACTATGTAAAACTGCAAAAACAAGCAAATTAAAAACGGGATCCCAGACTGATGTTGAGGCTGATAAAAAACCTGACCATGTTTCTCCAGCACCCGCAATCGCTGCCTCGGTTCCATAGCGAAGAGCACATTCAATTTCAAGCATCGGGTCTTATAAATAAACCTTTTCAGGTATAAGCATTGCTCCGATGCTTTAGTCCCCACCCCCTCCACACACCAGGAAAGTTAATCATCGAGGACATTTTATGTCACATGGGCAGACCATCGTTTATAAAGGGCAGCTGGTGAAGAAATACCACGCATGACACGTTCTAGAATGTACTGAAGGCTGCTTTCATTCAAAAGAAAGAATGCACTTGAAAAAAAAAATACCCTTGTTCTTTTCTAGAATTCTCATGAACAGTTTTTCCAGTGGATTGTGAGATTCATACATGGCCAGCACAGCCCTAAAAGGATCTCCTTTCTCTATGACTGCTTGGCAATGGTCATTGAGACAGGCCTTTTGCCACCAAGGTATTGTTTATTTCTCATTTATTTACCGTTCTACCTGTATGCATACCGTGTAATTAGGATTCAAAGACATTCACGCAGATGGTCAAATCTGTTTGGGTCTACTAGTTATCTGCAGTGTCGCATAAAGAATATTTTTGTTATGGCTGCCCTAAATTATCCACTCATCGAGCTTCCTTGTGAGACAACTTAATGCATTTACATACTTTCCCTGGACGTTGGGTTGGCATGTCTGGCCTGAAATGCATATTCATGCGAGTGAAATGAAGACGGGGGGAGGCTGAGATTCCCTTTATAATGAAGGTACGTGGAAAGTGACTGCTGAGTTCAGGCAGTCAGTAAATACATTTGGGTCGAAGATCTGTTCCTTGATGAAGGGCAAAGGCATTTGCAAACGAGCATTGGCAGCGTGGCCGGGCCGAAAATAAATAAATAAAACAAGAAAAGGAAGGGGCTGCAGCCTCGGCTCCTGGGCTCCGGGCTGGAGCGCTGGAGTGCCCTGTCTGCTGTTTTGCCCGTGGACTGAAGGGTAGGATGGGGATGGGGGGCAGGCGTTGGGGGAAGGTCCTGTAAACCAAGTTTAACAAGTTTTAAAAGGAGACACCAGGCAGTGAAACTGAAAGTGCGGCCAGGCGGCCGTGAATAATTAGGGGGTGAGAAATGCGCTGGGAGGGCTGCCTTTGATGTGGTAATGCGAGGCCGGCAGGCAGTCGGCTGGTGGCATTGTGCACGCGCTTTTTAGGGCTTGCGCTTGCGCAATGACCTAAAAAGCACATGCACTGCAAGGAATCGCCAGTGTTGTTGAACACTGGATAAGCCATAATAGAGCTTCGCCAGCTGTGCGCAGAAGCGCATCAGCAGGCGAGCCCTAATAATGTGAAATTTGTCTGTGTGATGCATGTGAGGATGAATTTGTAAAATTAAAAAGTGAAATTTCAGTTGTTCCTTGTCTCAAACCTTCAAATACTAAGTTGCCAACGATCATTCTGACTGATGTGAGTAGCCATAGTTTGGGTGTGTGCTTGTTGAAAGTGAACATGGGCAAGTAAGTAATTGTGGTGCAGGCCTCCCGAATCTGAGGCAAGCTGAATATTATTGTACATTGATTGAGAAGGAGATGCTACCATGTTCTTGGGGAATTACGCATTTCCTGTAGTATGTGCGGGGAAACAGATTTTCCCTAAGATCATTCCACAAAACTTTAGTAGATTTTTTCACTACAAGGGGGGCTGGAAGAGCTACTCCTCGCTTCACAAGATGGTTAATCAGACTGCAGAAATTTGATTTAATGTGAAGTATTTGCCTGCAATCAAGAATATCATGGCACATTGTTAAGAGCGTTTACATTTGCAAGAAGAGGGGGGTGCAGAAACAGAGGAGTAATGTGTGGTAGCCAGTGTGACAGAGACTGCAGCAATGAATATGTCTCACAAGGTTTGGGTGGAAGAAACAGAACCTGATGAGGTTCTGAAAAAAGTGATGCATTTTGTGAAACAAGGTTGGCCACACAAGAGGAATTTAGAGGATTAATTGAAATCCTATGAGCCTATTAAACATGAGTTGTTTGTTCAGAAGGGGTGAGATGTTTATAGTACCCTTTGAGCTTAGAGTAGGAGTCATGGAGTAAGCTCATAAGGAGCACATTGGGATGAGTGATGTCAACAGAAGGATTAGGGAGAATTTTGGTGACCGTGACATAGCGGGCATGATGAGACAATGTATCAGCTATGCTTGGAGTGACAAATCTCAGAAGGTGATGGAGTAACCTCTTCAGGTCATAAATAAGAAGAGTGGTCTTTGGACAGAGGTCGCTTTAGATAGTATGGGACCTTTCGCCACACTGGGTTTAGAATCTATGTTTGCCTTGGTGGCAGTAGATGTGTTCTCACAGTGGCCAGAGGTCATGTTTGCAAAACATGTGAAAACTAAGAATGTTATTTGAATTCTTGGAAAAATAAATTGTGTGGGAAGGCGTCTCAAAGGAATTTGTTATCGGCAATGGAGTTCTGGTTATTTTGGCTTTAATGTCTGTATTTTTTTTAAAAGCTTTGTGTTTGTCACATGAAAATGTCTGCCTCTTACCGTCTCTTATCATAAAGGTAAGGCGGTGGGAGAGAGATGGAATAAACTTCTTAAAGAAGGGTTGCAATTGGCATTGGATGAAGGTGGTGATTGGTGTATTGCTGTAAAGATGTTGGTGTGGGTTTACAGAACGACACCCAAGGGTGTCACTGGTGAGATTCCATACAAAGTAATGAGGGGGAGAGAGTTTTGTTCTAAATTAAGTTCTGGATGGATACTGAAGTATAAATAAGATGAGAATTTGGAGAATCTGAGTGAAAGGGGAGGTCGTGTAGTTCAACATAGTTTACAGGAAGGAATATGGGTCAGGGTTCAGTTAGGATTTTGTGAGGTAGGGGATGCTCCAATTTTACAAACCCTTGCGGGTGAAAAGAGTAGGAAGATTTGTTGTTGAGCTGTCTGATGGCAATATTTGAAAGAAAACATTTGATAATTTCTCTAAATGTTTGTTTGGGTCAGAATTCTGTCAAGATTGCAGTGAGGATGAGTTGTTCTAAGAAGCAGAGTTGCTTAGGAAGTGTACCAAGCAGGGTGATGAGTGGAGTGGCCTGTTATTGATGGTTCGGCGAGCAGAATGAGGAGAAAACCAGTCTGGATGGGGGAATTACATATTGGATTAAACATACTATGATGAGCAGTATTTAGGGCCTTACTGCTTTTCTGTTATAATAATTTGTGACTTAAATGTAATGATACTGCTGTCTCTTTCTTCTTAATGTTTCAGTATGTCAATTTTTTAAGTTACTTTGTTATATTGCAAATATTTCATATTATTTATTAAAGAGGGAAGATATGTAGTATCTCGTATTCTCGCTCCAGCATTGAATTTGGAACTGGCAGCTTGAGCGAGACGCGGATGGAAGCGAGCAGTCGGCGGTTGTCGAGGACGGTTGTGGGCCGGTCCTTTTTCACAGGATTATTACTTACTTCAAACGCATCGCAGTACTTTGGTCCAAACTCCATGGCAGGACAAAGACTGGAACCAGGAGACGAGGGGGCGGTGCGGACCAATAGGAAGCAAGGAAACAAGAGTGACATGGGTGCCAACCAATGGTAAGCAAAGGTAAGTAATGGGTGGCCTTTTTTTTCTTATTCACAGGAGATTTTGCAAGCACATTGCAAGGGATGTGCAGGCGAAACCTAAAAACCAATACAAAGGCAGTTCCTGTAATAGCACCCTTCCGGACGAATTAATCTCCATATGATTTATTTTATCTGCTTAAAATGGGTAACTTTAGAAAATGGATTCTGCTTTCGCCCTTCTCGTTCAGCAAAACTAAACACCAGGGTGAGAGGTCTGTTTCATTGGCATAGTTAGATGCAGGTGGGCAAAAATAGGAACGGACGAGCAGTATTATTTCTACAGCTTTAGCAAAAACACTGTAAATAAGTTCAGATGTTTGTCAATAATTTATACTGCATCTGGGACTTGTTACAAGGGACCTTAAGAAGGTGCTGTATTTCCTGCACCTAGTAGACATGGAGGGTGGGGTCCGACTGGGTACTCTTATTGCCCCTTGTTCATGAGTTGTCATTGTGGAAATGAGGAATCACATGCAGAATATAGTGATTTATATACCAATTTTCACATGTAATGGAATTTACTTTGTTACCACATTTGACCTGCTGAAATTCACCGGGGGAAAAATGCAGGGAGGTATTCGTAACCACAAATCCCAGAATTCTTATTTCTGTTCAATCGAGGTTTTGCAAAGGGATCAGAATTAAGGGTCTGCTTAGAAACACGACCTTATATGATTTATTTTAAAGAGAACATCATTTTTGCTGCAAATTCAGCTGTTTTGAGGATTTCTAGTGTTAATGAAATTGGATGATGGTCAAACTTGAAGAATACCTGCTACTGCAGCTCGGTGTCATACTGTTTTTCTCCCACAGAGTTTACCCACACTCTACAAAATCTGGAACAGTTTCTTCCACTACACAAAATAGCAAGTAAGGTGATTAAATTTGAGATGCAAAGAAGAAGAGATGTAACAGGAAGCTTTAGGTCCAATTTACTAAAGTTTTTGCACATATTAGGTTCTTTTAGATCAGTTTGGCAGTTATATATTGCACCAACTCGACCAGAAAATATTGGAGCTCTTAAAATGAACCCCAGATTACATCACAGAAGATCACATTCCATTTTAGCCACTGGGAGATTAAGTGCTTTGCCCAATATCATATGATGTTGAGCCTACGCTGCGACTCGAACCTGGTTCCCTAGTTCCAAAGTTGGCAGCTCTCTCCCCAAGTCAGACAAGCCTTTCTAACGTAAGTGCAAGAGCAACTACAGTGATTTCTGTATGATGGTTTTGTAATGTTGCTTATCCAACTGATTTTCTGTGAAGGGCTGTAACTCTAATTGCTAATAATGAAATTATTTATAATAGGTCTCTTAAGACATCATAGCTAAGATTAAGATTAGAATAACACATGCTGTACCCTTGCACCTCATTTCGTTAGTTATGCAAAAGAATTTAAAACTTGAATGTAAGGCAGAATACTGTAGGCAGTGTAATAAGCTGCAGCGGTGCAATAACATCTGTTGGGACAAAGAAGTCTCCTGCACAGCAACAGATATTCAGCCCTGTCTTAAGTGCACAAACTGCATCGATATCTGAAACACTGGTACAGATGTATGATCATGGGCTAACACTGATCATATGTGTGCAAGGTGACCTAGGCCTGTCTCACAGTAATGTTTTATACTTAGACCTTGAGGGATGCACCATCACTACCTTCATGAAGGTAGCAGGCTTCTGCCCCTCCCGAAGTTATGTGACATGAGCATGGTGATGGCTGCATACCCGTTTTGTGATCAGTAGTATAAGTAATGTTAATATTCCTTCTTTTTACCTCTGTAACTGGAGTGGAGCCTACTGTTCCACTCGTGAAACATTCTGTGACTGGGTACTTAACTCTTCCTTGGCATGCATGTATTGTGTGTGGCATTGGACAGTGTATAATACTTTCACGTGCTTCCTGGGCTACATGCGCATGAATGGCACATACCATGGGGGATTTGGATTCAATTTTGGAAGCCTGCCTGCCAAGACTAGTGTGCTCTGTGAGGAGGAGGAGGAGAAAGCTTGGAGGTAGAGAGGCCAAGTGGTATTCTGGTGAGTGGATTCTGGAAGGAGAGTGTGAGGAGTCTGGTTCACTTAGGACTTGTAATACGAGAGAGTCACCTTCTCTCTTGTGAAAGTCAGCAATTCCTATTGTGCTGCCGTAAAGTTACAGCCATCGCCTGTTGCCACTAAGACCGCTAGAGCCACCGACATTACCATTGAGACTGCTGGGGCCATAACCCATGCAAATGAAACTGTGGCTGTCGCCCATGTTTGTGACCCCTGTATGCCAGGAGAGGTTGTCACCCAGTGGATCCAACCTGATTGGAACTGTCCTATCTACAAACCCCACATTTCAGGAGTGGCCCACTAGGACCGTTGGGCCATCGTTGTGTCAGAGGAGTCCCCTCAACCAGCATAGGGAGTCGGGAACATGTCCAGAATCCTCCTGTAGGAGCGACGCTGCAGGAGCGATCCTCCTTCACAGACTAACTGTCAGAACCACTGGAATTATGCTATTTCACAGTTGTTTTTTTAGAATTTAAGATTTGCAGCATTTGCCACATAATCTGTCATCTGCTGCATAATCTGCAATTTTTAACAACAAAAAATAGTTGCTAGCTCAAAATTTAAAACATGGCAAACGTGGGTTCCTGTTCAGTGCAAGGCCCTTTGCAAAGGTTAACTGGCCATCTTTTGTTTGCTTTATTTCTGTATTTTGGTTGTTAAACTAGTACTATGGAGATGGAGATGAAATCTTTACCCATACAGTATTACCATGTGTAAAAATTACAATATAATGTAGTGAAAATATAACGTATATAATGTATGACGTTACAACGCATGCTTTTACCACGCATGCTGTTACAACGCCAGTTTTGCAACGCAAACCTTTACAACGCATAGTGCTTTGGGGTGCTGGATAGTGAATAGTTTAATTTACTATTCCAACTCCAGTCCCCGTGGACACTAGGGAAGGTTGCCAAAGACCAAGGCTGGAGACTGAGAGGGTCCCAAGAGGTAAGATATATGATTGCCCACTGTATCCTTTTGTTTTGTGCCATGTGCCCCGAGAAGGTACAGAGCTCTATTATGTAGCCAATGTGGGGTCTTTACAACGGGGATAGATTTGGCACCCCACGCGTGCCCAAGATTATACCTTTGGACTCAGTCACTTTCTTTGCTCTCAAAACCCTCCAACAGGGCAAAAGAGGAAAAGGCCAGGCAGAGCTCCATGAACTTGAATAACTTAACAGTGAGGTCCTCCTGAACCAGTTTTGAATGTGACAAAAAGATCAGAGTGGAACAACCATGGTTTTCTTGCCCACCTTGTAGGGAACTGGGAAAGCCTCAGCACCTTGATCCAGTTCTCTAGAGGTGAAACAAGCTAGTATGACTCTAAGGGTGTGCACTACTTTTCTCAAACTGTTTGAAAAGTTATTTTTAGTTACTCCTGCAGCCCCAGGTCCTCGGGGCAGTCTTTAAGACTCCAAGGCTCTCTCTAGGCAGGGCTACTGCTTGTTCCTGTCTTCTGTGGTCTGCCCAGTCCTCCTGAAGTCCGGAGTCCTTCTTCTTTTAATGTCCCTGGAACAGACATATAGAAGGTCAGACACCTGTTCCTGGGAGAACAATTTCAGTTCTTGGATGCCAGCAGGAGTCACAAGCCCTTCAGCTCTTCTCTACCTGGTGGGTCTTCTTTCTTCAGACGGTTTCTTCCCAAGGCCAGTAGAGCTCTGAGGAGCTATTGGTGAGGTCATTTGCAAATATTTTACCCAAGTGAAGACATGAAATAAATATTTTACTTAGATGTCTGCCTGTTAATGGTTAAATTGAGCTCAAACTACACAGTGAAAACAGTCTTTTGTTTTTTAGTCACTGTTAGGCCACATTATTCCCAATATGGCATGTGCCACTTTATACTAGGGACCCAGGCTTGTGGGCTTGGACTTATAAGGCACACTTTGTGGGTGACTCAATAATATATAAAATATGTTTTCCTACAAAGCAAATATATTTTTCCATTCCCTGTGTCATTGCAGTGCTCTTAAACTGCGGCCAGGCAGGAGCACAGCAGTTCCACAAGCAGCCGTATGTTTTCACCATGTGTGGAATGTTTAAGTACACACTGCAGACCACAGATGGGATTTGGAAGCACTAGAGGCAAGAGGAAGTGAAAGTATGCCAGGAGGTATGTCCTTAGCCGTAGCGGGAGAGTAGTGGGCTGCATCCAGAAACCTCCGCCTTTCTGCCATTTCTTCTACACCATCAAAAGCATTGAGAGAAGCAGGTGGTAGTGACTGCAGCTGTTAAAGGTTCTAGCTACTGTCTCTTGCTTCTTGACAAAGGAGTAGATTCATGCTACATACACTGAGAAGCAATTACAGTCGTCGGACACAAAGGGTGGTTTGGAGTCCAACTGGATAAAGTCTACCCCATTGCATCAAAAAAGCAGGAGCTAAGAAGAGGAGAGCATACTTTAATAGAGTTACCGAGTTGGAAAGGAAAATACGTAAGTGTGAGGCAGATATTGTAAGTTTGAGTGTTCCTGAGGTAGAGGCAAAGACACTTCATGAGTTGGCTGAGTTAAAATTAGATTTGGCAGGAGTTCCAAGTCACAGGGTTAAGGAGTAATGGGATGCCAGTCAACTTGTGCATTTTGAGTACGGGGAGGGGAGCAGTAAATTGCTAGCTTGGAAGGCAAGAAAATACCAAGTACGTAACTTGATAAAGGAAGTAAGAGAGGTTGAGTCAGGTCTGACGGTCATGGATAGTAAGGGTATAGCGGAATCCATTCAGAAGTATTTTGTGAAGTTCTATAATGAAGATCTCAGACCTGAAGTCCAGGCAGTAGAGCGGTGGTTAGAGGTAGTGAAGCCGCTATCTGACGACCTCCAAGAGGTTTTTAACAAAGAAATATCACAGGCAGAAGTTGAAGGGGTGATTAAACTTGTAAAAAGGGGAAAGGCACCAGGGCCTGATAGGCTTCCAGCTGAAGTTTATAAGGCACTGACAGGCATTCTAGCACCTTTTGTTACCCAGCTATTTAATGAGGTCTTTCTGGGTAAGGCCGCTCTGCCCCCCTCATGGAATGAGGCGAATATTATACTAATACCTAAGCCAGGGAAGTTGCCTAAATACATGGACTCATATAGGCCGATTTCATTACTTAATTGCGATTACAAGCTTTTTGTGAAGATTATGGCCAACAGGCTGAGTAAAGTTATTCCTCAGCTACTCCAAGAAGACCAAAAAGGTTTTATAAAGGGCAGATATTTGAAGGAATTAACTTTCTGCCTTATTGGGAGTATGGATGTCGCCTCTGCTTACAATCTTCCCTCGGCGGTTATCGCATTGGATGCCGCCAAGGCGTTCGATCGGGTAAACTGGGTATATCTACAGGCTTTGATAAAGCACCTTAAGTTGGGTCCAAATTTTATTACCTCCCTTGCATCGCTATATCACTCTCCAACGTCCCGAGTGCTAGTCAACGGGATACTAACCCAGCCAGTGTCAATTATGAGAGGGACCAGACAAGGGTGTCCCCTCTCTCCTCTTTTATTCGACCTTTACATTGAGCCTTTAGCTTGCAGGATTAGAGCAGCAGAGAGAATTGCCCCGTTCGAATTTGGGGATTAGTATAGAAAAATCGGGTTGTATGCTGATGATATAATTATTTAACCCCCAAGTTACACCAGGTAATGGAATGCCTTCTAGAATCAACTAAGGAGTTTGGGGCTGTTTCAGGTTATCTCATCAATGAGGATAAGACTGAGGTTATGTCTTGGAATCTGAATTCTGAGGGTATAGCCTGTAAATCAGAGATACGATACCTGGGGGTGAGAATAACCCAAGATATACGGGACCTTACCAAAGTTAATTTTTTTAAAGTGAAAAAGGAGATAACTGCTACTCTTCAAGGTTGGGCTCATTTGCCGCTTTCTTTTTTTGGGCGTGTGAATCTGGTGAAGATGATGATTTTCCCAAAGATAACCTTTTTGTTTGAGTCACTCCCGTTATTATTTGAAAAAGACTGGTTTGTTAGACTACAGAGTGAGATCAGCTCATTTATTTGGACTTTAAATGGGTCCCGCCTTTCTTGGAAGAAGCTTAGGAGGAAACTTCTAAAGGGAGGGCTGGCGGCTCCTGACTTTCAAATGTATTCATGGGCCTTCCTGCTGAAAAACTGCAGAATGTTGTTGGTTACGTCGGCGAGCTCAGTTATTGGGAAACTGTTTGCTGCATTGCTTAAAAAGGCTAACCATAAGGAGCATGGCTTTATGTATAAATTTGCTGATCCAAATTTTTTTAAGAAGATCAGGTTAAGAGTTCTGAGAGAGTTAGCGGAGGTCTGGTATAGAATTAGGAGGTTATTAAAAATCCCATATTACAGCTTTATGGCCCGATTTGGGACGCACCAAGGTCCCATCTTTGGTCAAAAGATGCCTTGGCTAAACCACTATGAGAGGATGGGCCTCAGAGGTGGAAGGACTTATTTCCGGATGGCATGCCGATTACATGGGGTTTTTGTGAGCAGGAATGGGGTCGGAGATTCTCCAGGTTTAAGTACTTGCAGATACAGAGTTGGGCAACTGGGAGGGGAATCGTAATTGGTCTCCACAACGACTTTGAAGAGAAGCTTTTTGTCAGAATCTGAGTTTAAAAAAGAAGTTGTGTTGTGGTACTGGCTAATACTGAAGATGGAAAATGGTCCATTTACGTTGCCTGAGATCTTGGGGGGAGAGTGCTTACCGTAGATTGCTACAGAAGACCAATGGCAAGTAACAATGTCTATGCTATATAAAATAGTCAGAGCCGCAAATTTAAGGAGGAACCATTTGTTTACGATTCACAGGGCATATTGGTCTCCAAGAAGATTGTCGAAATTCAACCCTGTCGGTATGGTGGTGTGCCCTAAATGCAAGAGTCCCAACGAAGACGACCTCCATATGTTCGTGCATTGCCCAATGATAAAAGAATTTTGGGAGGCTGTAAGTGCAAGTTTGTCAAAAGCTCTTGGTCTGCAGATCAAGGTAAGCCCTGAATTTGTTATGACGGGGAGAATGGACCTGCAAGGTAAGGGCACGGATGACATTGCTAAACTCCTGTTCTATCCTATACTGCTGGCTCGGAGAGAGATCTGTAAATTATGGGTTTCCTCGTTCCCTCCAACAGAACTTGACTGGATAAGATCAATTAGAGCTATTGCTAAGTTAGATATTATGGATCACCGTAAAAAAGATATCGATTTTGGACTTCTTTTTTGCTATGTTTTGGGGGAAGGGGATGGTGGTTAACCTTTTACTTTCTTTTTTTGCAAGCCCTCTGATTAAGCCTTCTCTTTTCTCGCTTGGCTTTAAGTTTTCCCTGGTTAGGCGAGGACTTGAGGATAGGGTGATTGCACTTTGGAGGAAGTCCCTCTGTCCAATCAACTCAAGGGGCCATGCCCGGAGGAGGGTTCTGACTTTAAGTAGCGTTGCACAAATGTCCCTCCTCTACAATAGAGTCAGTATATGAGTTAAACAGCCCAAGGGCGGTTTCGTGGAGTAATGGGCGGTGAGAAGGCAAATGAGGACAGAAAAAAAGCAGGACCCTCCACAGATGTATAATTTGTCAATTCTGATGAATAACATAACATACACATACACCATCAATACAATTTACTGAATAGTGAGTGTAATCTGCATTTATTCTAAAACCACATTTCAAACAATTTCTCTGACATGTCACAACCGATCTGTACCTGGGACTTTAGGTTTGCTCTTCGTTTCCTCAACACACAATAGACTGTCAACAGGAAGAAAGAAGAACTGCTAGGGTGAGGGGGGTATAGGTCTAAAGTCTACAAATATATAAATTGCTGTGTTCTTGATGTTTCTTTACAAAGTGAACATGCAGAGTTAGTAGCAGGTGCAAAACATTAGTTCAGTTCACCATTTTGCAAAAATCTGTACATTTGCCATTCAAAAATACATATGTTTGATGGTGAACACCCTAAAAATTGAATCCAAAATATAGACTGCCCAGAATATTGAATTAAAAATATAAAGAGCTCAGAATATCGATTTACCAAAATATAGTTGGATAGAATATCGAAATTGAGGTAAGAAATATCGATTTCCATAATATCGAATTTAAAATATTGTTTTCCATAATATCACTTTTTTTTACTGTTATGTATGCTAGTACAGTGGTTCCCAAACTTTTGACTCCTGAGGACCCCCATTGACTCACCACTGGAAGTCGGGGCCCCCCCAACAACTTGTAAGATTTAAATTTCAAACATTAAAAGAGTAATTAAAAAAAAATAAACACACATGTGCACACAAAAGAAATACTCAAATTACTAAGGATTTTAGTATTTTATGTTGAAAATTTGCAATACTAATTGTATTCCCTTAGCTATGTAATGTTTTTAATTGTGTCATATTTAATGTAGTGTAAATTAAACTGGGGTCCGTGGACCCCCAGGGGTCCCTGATACATTCCCAGGAGGTCCGTAGGGAGCAGTTTTAAAAGCACTCAAAAATTCCTTGTAGAATTAGCAGTTTTCGAGCAACAATAAAAGTGTCAAGATAACACCGGTGATTAGTGTACCTGCTGGAAAGAGATGAGAGTTTTGTCCAGTGGCAGGTTTGACTTATCTAATGTAGCACAGAGGGTTAATATGCCTGCTCCAAAGAAGGCGTACCATACATTTTAAAAAACAGTATTTTATGAGCAAAGCTCAGTGCATTACTTCTTTTGTCACCTAGATTCTTTTGTTACTCTTCAGCTCGTAAGAGACAATCATAATCTAGCACAGTGACCTATACACTGTCATCAAATAGCTGCTTACACACTGCATGGTACAAGCTAGTAACGTATGTTTCCCAGTGTTTCATTATCCTGATGCTGCTAAAGGGATTTATTTGGGTGGAAATACATTTTTATTGTTAAAGTCAATGCTAACCACTGTGTTAGGTTTTAAATCCTGAGTGTGTGCTTTTCCAGACCAAGCACTCTTCATAAATGCCCACCAGTATGAATGACATGTGAATCCTACACCTTGTAGTCCCCTTTGCCTTATGTAACATTTTCCCTACACTGATTTACAAGTATGATTCATTGTCTCTATATGTGTATGATGTAAAGTGCTCTGACATCCTACAATGGTATGAGAGATGCTATAAAACAAATGAAATACATGTGACAGATATGCTATGGAGAAATGAGAGGCACTGTTGAAAGGTTATAATAAGGGAATCATTGAAAACCCCTAACAAAGATTGTTGTATCCTGGTGCATCGTAAGGTTATCATTTACTAGTCTTTAAAAGCTAATACAATTCAATATATAATAATAAATGTGTAGTAAAATGCACTATTGTATACTAAATGTTCTTGGCGGGAGAGCCTCCCAAAGCCCCCTTTGTAGTGGTCAGCCTCACTCACTACACTTGGTGTGCACTGTATGGGGACTGGCCTGAAAACATTTGCCAGGGCTGCTTTGGGTTTCCACTCTGGCCCTGGCAGTAGCAGGAGCCTTGGACTGCGAAATAAAAGTAACCATTTCAAAGGCATTCACAGAGATGCAACACCAACCTTCCCATTAAACATTTCAGTATTTGTTTTGTGTGCACGTGTGTTTATTTTTTTCGAATTACTCTTTTATTTTTTGAAACTTAAATTTTACATATTGCTGGGGGGTCCCTGGCTTCCAGTGGTGAGTCAATGAGGGTCCTCAGGAGTCAAAAGTCTGGGAACCACTGCTTTAATTAATTTAATTATTATATATTATTTATTTTTATATTTAGATAATATGTTTATTTATATACATGTAAATACATTATTAATACTGTTCTAAATATTTTATAATTAAGATTAATATTTATTTTATAATATTATTAAGAGAACATATTTGTTAAAACATATTTTTTTACATTACATTTATTATTTTTACATTTTCAGCTTTTTTCATTAATTTAACTGTTTTATTTATTTGTATTTGTTATTTAATTACTTTTATATTATTTTTAATAAATTTGAAAAATTCGATATTTTAGGTAACTATATTTTAACTTTCTATATTTTGAAATCGATATTTTAGTACTTACCTGTTTGTAGATAGGCATGCTATATTCTGTCCCTTGATATTTTGGAGTCAATATTTTGTGCAGTTTATATTTAGTCCCTCGATATCTAGTCACTGAACCATTTTTGATAGTAGTGAAGTTTATTCTGCATCATGACACGCTCGATAGAATTTTTTTCTTTAGGATTCATAAATTATGTATTCTCCTTTGGCTACTAAAAAAATTGAGTTAAAAATTATTATCAAAATAAACCAATTGCATGTTTCTTAAAATATAGGTACATTAATTGTAACGTCTATAACTTCATGTTCATCAAGTAGCTATTAGGTATTCATATAATATTACTTTATTGAAAAATAAGATGAAGTGAGCAACAGGCCACACTAAATCTACTAATTAAGAGTAGCAATTGGTACCCTGAAAAGACTCACTGTCAGGTTTCAAAGATATTGTTTTGAGTTCTATTGGGCCCACCAGCAAATCCATTGCACCTTCCCTAGGTAAGCTAATTTTGACCTTCGGTGTCTGTCAGCAGCCTTGGAAGACTAGCATTGCCAGTTGTGGAGGTGTGTCTTCTTGAAACACATATCAAGTGCTTCACCCAAATCTGAATGCACGGTAGGTGTTGAGAGTAGATGCAGATGCAACATTACATTTTTGAAGCGTCTGTGTTTGTCTGTAAGGGGCAATTCAATAAACTTGCTTGTGTACTTTTTTTTTAATCATGAGAAACAATGGCTGAGACTTACTGAGGGTTTAGATAGGACCTTGCCCAATGCTAGCAATGCTAAGCAACGCAACGCAAACAGTACAATTGACCAAGTTTTTAATTCAAACTGAATTTGTCCTCAAAGTTGGTGCAATTTGAACTGATAGGAAATGCCAGTACATCAGAAGCCATGCTCTGGCGGGGTGCATTATGTAGACTATGGGGCATATTTACAAGCCCCATTGCCACCACAAAGTCACTTTTAGTGACATTGTACGTCACTTTTCGTGACATTGTGGTGACGATAG
This sequence comes from Lissotriton vulgaris, assembly GCF_964263255.1. Lineage (NCBI taxonomy): Eukaryota > Metazoa > Chordata > Amphibia > Caudata > Salamandridae > Lissotriton > Lissotriton vulgaris. The sequence goes on along the minus strand of NC_141685.1, from coordinate 1,906,886,517 downwards.
GGGCTATGCCATATTTACAATGAAGCATTAAGCCACTTTGTGGCTTAAAGCTGCCTTGCCAATAAGGCCCCCTTTCATGCTACACTTAGCGTGAAAGCGGAGGGCAATGGGTGTTGCGGTTGGCGTTGTACCGCAACACCCATTGATTTTGACGCTGCCCCATATTTACAATAGAGGCGTAAATAGGAGGCAGCACCAAAATTAAGACCAGGAAAAACCTGGTATTAACCTTGTGAAATGAGGAGAAATGGTGAATTTGTCGTCGGTTTTGCTGTTTCCATGTGTGCTGCATTGTGCAGCACACATAGAAACAGCAATACGAAATTGATTGTTTATGTGCAGGAAGGTGTGCCTTCCTGCACATAAATATTAATTTTAAGAAAATGACGTATTTCAATTTCTATGTGTACTGCATTAAGCAGCGCACATAGAAGTTACAAAACGCCATTTAAAGATTGTTTATGTGCAGGAAGGGACACCTTCCTGCACATGAATAATCTTCCCCACAACGCAGACACCCTTGCACTATGGTTTGACAGAAAAACACTTGCAGGTAGTCGGTGTATCCCAACGGACAACCCATGCCCTCAACGACAATCCAAATATCCGTCACGGTGTCAGAAATCACAGAACCCATTCCACTATTTGTTTCATGGTTTTCACTGGGAAGGACAGGGTTACCATTATGATGACCTGTTGCAGTGACTTATGACAGTCTCCCTATTCATGGATATTAGGTTTTACAGGATGACTAATGAAGGCCTGGTGGCATCCTCAGGGATGTGCTGGAAGGTGGACGCAATCATCTAGTGATGCAAGCTCCGTCACCCTTTTCTTAACTTGCCCTTACTCCATTATGATTCCACCAGGCACCAGTTCATTGTCTTGGAGAAGGGTGCCATTATAAAGGCGGAGATTAAAATCACATTGGCATGGAAAGAACCAGATGCAGAAGATCAGGTCGGTGGTAGTGCCTATCTCTATTCTAACAATTTTCAAGCCTTATAAAAGTTTATTTCACTTAAATTGCACTTAATATGTGAATAACCATTGGACAATTGACTGCATGAAAAAAATTGTGCTGGAGCATGTATCTCGAGTACCAGTCTCAAGCAATGTAATGCACATTATCTGTTCCACAATGGCACAATTCTTAATGATGTGTAATCTTACACAAGCTTGTCATCATTCACATTTGCGTGGCTGATGGCATTGTTAGAAAGTGACTTGCAAATATGATGCTGCTTAATTTGTTAGAATTTTCGCAATGTAGCATTTGTGATGGACTAGATTTTTATTTATTTTTTGGTTCTGTCATAACCCACGGGACCAAAAAGCAGCTACCAGTGCTTAATTTTTGCCGGTTGTTTCCAGTGCTCGACACCGGCACTTAATTGTCAGGAGTAGCTCTAGTGACAATTCACCACATGGTGCACTGTCTTTTAAATTTTGAGATGACCACAACAACCGTGTTTAATAATTCAATATACATTGAAAAGGAAGAAACCGACTTGTAGGAGTGAGATGGTTAGGTATTATGCTGGTATTGCCATTGGCAGCGCGGACCGGGTCTGGGTGGTGTAGGCTGAAAGGGCATAAAGGCCCGTGATCACCCCTTGCAGGAGTAAACAATTGTGAACACGTAGATGCGGCGGGCAGCAACAATCTTCCACTCGCGAAATTGCAAAGTTTGCAATGCTGCACAAGAAATCCACCAGCAAGCAGCATAAACCTTCTGAAAATGATGATTGTTATTAGAATAACTCCTAAGGTTGACATTTGCCTGCACTATTTTTTGCAAGGAGTCCATTTTGGGGGGGTAGGAGGAAGGAAGTGCCCCACAGTCTCCAACTTCCTCTTCCTGTCCAGCAGGCTCCTCCCAGTGCTTTGTTCATGTCGTGGTCACTTTGATTTGGATCTTGACCTGGAAGGATTACTTTTTGTGGATGCTGCTGGATTTTTGGATTTGAGGCCTTTTTGACTTTCTTTGGATCACTTTTGGATTAGAAATTTCACAAGTAAGTTTGTTTGGGGCATTACAGTTGCTGAAACTACAATTTTGTAATTTTCGATTTTTGGGCTGTTGTTGGGGCCTTTTGCCCAGGGGTACTCAGTGGTGCATGGACTCAGTCTTCTTGTGGGGTCTCTTTAATGTAAACATCATGGAGGGCATGGATGGCACTGGATTGTGGTGATTTTTGTGTGTTTTTCGATTTTTGGGCTGTTGTTGGGGCCTTTTGCCCAAGGGTACTCTGTGGTGCATGGGCCTAGTCTTTCTGTGGGGTGTCTTGAATTTGAACATGATTGAGGGCATGGATGGCATTGGATTGTGGTGATTTTTGTGTGTTTTTTCGATTTTTGGGGGTGGTGTTGGGGCCTTTTGCCCAGGGGTACTCAGTGGTGCATGGACTGAGTCTTTCTGTGGGGTCTCTTTAATGTAAACATCATGGAGGGCATGGATGGCATTGGATTGTGGTGATTTGTGTGTGTTTTTTGATTTTTTGGGGTGTTGATGGGGCCTGTTCATGTGGGTGGGGGCCATTTTTAGGACTGGTACAGGCAAGGCCTGGCCATATGGTGGGGGTCTAGGGGCCATTTTGAAGCCAGGCAGTGTGCTTTATTGTGCCATAGGCCTGCACCCAGTCTGCCATGCTTTCATCCATTATGGCCAGGGGTACTCAGTGGTGCATGGGCCTAGTCTTTCTGTGGGGTGTCTTGAATTTGAACATGATTGAGGCCATGGATGGCATTGGATTGTGGTGATTTGTGTGTGTTTTTCGATTTTTGGGGGTGGTGATGGGGCCTGTCCATGTGGGTGGGGGCCATTTTGAGGACTGGCACAGGCAGGGCCTGGCCATGTGGTGGGGGTCTAGGGGCCATTTTGAAGCCAGGCAGTTTGCTTTGTTGTGCCATAGGCCTGCACCCAGTCTGCCATGCTTTCATCCATTATGCCCAGGGGTACTCAGTGGTGCATGGGCCTAGTCTTTCTGTGGGGTGTCTTGAATTTGAATATGATTGAGGGCATGGATGGCATTGGATTGTGGTGATTTTTGTGTGTTTTTCGATTTTTGGGGGTGGTGATGGGGCCTGTCCATGTGGGTGGGGGCCATTTTGAGGACTGGTACAGGCAGGGCCTGGCCATGTGGTGGGGGTCTAGGGGACATTTTGAAGCCAGGCAGTGTGCTTTGTTGTGCCATAGGCCTGCACCCAGTCTGCCATACTTTCATCCATTATGCCCAGGGGTACTCAGTGGTGCATGGGCCTAGTCTTTCTGTGGGGTGTCTTGAATTTGAAAATGATTGAGGGCATGTATGGCATTGGATTGTGGTGATTTTTGTGTGTTTTTCAATTTTTGGGCTGTTGATGCTGCCTTTTGCCCAGGGGTACTCAGTGGTGCATGGACTGAGTCTTTCTGTGGGGTCTCTTTCATGTAAATATCATTAAGGGCATGCGTGGCGATTTATGTGTGTTTTTCGATTTTGTGGGCTGTTGTTGGGGCCTTTTGCACAGGGGTACTCAGTGGTGCATGGACTGAGTCTTTCTGTGGGTTCTCTTTAATGTAAACAACATGGAGGGCATGGATGGCATTGGATTGTAGTGATTTTTGTGTGTTTTTTGATTTTTTGGGCTGTTGTTGGGGCCTTTTGCCCAGGGGTACTCGGTGGTGCATGGACTGAGTCTTTCAGTGGGGTCTATTTAATGTAAACATCATGGAGGGCATGGATGGCATTGGATTGTGGTGATTTTTGTGTGATTTTCGATTTTTGGGGCTGTTGTTGGGGCCTTTTGCCCAGGGGTACTCAGTGGTGCATGGACTGAGTCTTTCTGTGGGGTCTCTTTAATGTAAACATTCTGGAGGGCATGGATGGCATTGGATTGTGGTGATTTTTGTGTCTTTTTCGATTTTTGGGCTGTTGTTGGGGCCTTTTGCCCAGGAGTACTCAGTTGTGCATGGACTGAGTCTTTCTGTGGGGTCTCTTTAATATAAACATCATGGAGGGCATGGATGGCATTGGATTGTGGTGATTTTTGTGTGTTTTTTGTTTTTTTGGGGTGTTGATGGGGACTGTCCATGTGGGTGGAGGCCATTTTGAGGACTGGTACAGGCAAGGCCTGGCCATGTGGTGGGGGTCTAGGGGCCATTTTAAAGCCAGGCAGTGTGCTTTGTTGTGCCATAGGCCTGCACCCAGTCTGTCATGCTTTCATCCATTATGCCCAGGGGTACTCTGTCAGTGGTGCATTTTATTGGTCTTTCCATTTTGGGGGTGGGTATGATAAAAATGCTTACTTGCAAACTATTAATTGAAGCGCTACATATGCAACACTTATTTAACTGATGTTCTTCTGGCTTCGTTTGCTTTTAGGTGCAGAAAGACGAATCATCAGCCTCATCGTTCCTCATCAGTGCCAGGAACAAGTCCTGCTGCGGTGTGTGCAGCACAATGTCACGTGTGGCCACAGACAACTCTGCAACTTGTGCAACTGCGGCCTGCTGTTCTGACATCTGAAGAAGGTGGCCCCAAAAAAAGTTGCCCGTAGCTCCTCTAGGAAGAAAGTGGCCAGTAAGGAGCAGAAGAAGCAAGTGGCGCCACTTACCAAGGAGAATGGTGTGCCGACCGCCGCATTTTTTGGGGAAAAAAAAGTACGCCTGCAGCAGCAGCAGGGTCTGCTGGGGACCAAGCTGGGAGCAGCACCCCCGCTCCATTGGGCTCAGTGCCACCACCACCACGCCAACTTAAGTCCAAGGCCTTGAGTGCTGCAGAGGCAGCCATTATAGTTGTTCAATCACCATCGACCAGTGATGTTGGCTCATCGCAAGAAAGTAGCAGAATCCCTCAATCAACACAGGTTGTTGTAACTCATCTGACAAGTGTTCAACAACCACAGCCGCAACAACAACCACATTTAAAGTAAAAGTACAAGCCCAAGTACATGTGGAAGGAGAGGCGGCGCAAGGAGATGCGCAAGCAGAGGTGCATGGAGCGGCACAAGTGCCCACAATAGTTGTTCCTCCCGAAGTAGGGGCACATCAGGAAATCGACATTCAAGCCGAGGTATCATTTGAGGAAGCCACTCCTCCTGCTCATTCATTGTTTTCCAGATCCCTAGCAAGGAAAAGATCAAGGATGGTGTCTACATCTTCTTCAAGCACCCATCCTTCTGATGATATGGATGAAAATTGGGAACCAGCACGGCCGTCTGAGAGTGAGGCACACCATGATCTGACAAAGGTAGCTAAGCGTAAAAGGAAGGTCCCCGAAAGTCTCATAGTTATGGAGTGTGATGATGACGCTGAACAAGAAGTGGCGTATACTCTGAAGACTCTCACGATGACGACGCAGTCATCATAAACGTCACTCCAGGCTCAGCGGGCATGCAGCAAACAGACATTTTTACCCTAGCCCGAAATGCTGCTGAGCGTGATTTTGGCGACGTGGGAATGGGACCACCACCAATGCAGTTAACTAGTACACCACCACCTAGCGCTTCCATATTTTCTCGCCAGAAGGGACCTCCATCCACCTCGACCTCCATTTCCTCAATTAGTGGTGCTGCAAGTGCACAACGTAGTAAAGTTCGGCAACACACATCCTCCACTTCATCTGGCATTAGCATTCCCAGTATCGCCTCCTCCGCCCCCCATAGACATTTGAAGTCCGCAGTTTGGGACTTCTTTAGTGTTAGCCCAACAAGGGAAAGCATAGCCATTTGTACCATTTGTAAGCTTCGAGTTAGTCATGGTAAGCTTTGTACCAACTATGGTGCCGGAGGCCAGAGAGGTCATCTTGAGAGACAGCACACTGTCAAATGGCATGCGCACCTAAAGGAGATCAAGGAAGCCCGAATTGCAAGTCAACAAACTGTATCCGTTGATGTTTCATCTGCTGATGATGAGGACGATGAAGCATCAAACATTTCTTCACTTACACCCAGTACCTCTGTCAGCAGCACAACCCCTGCAAGATATATGAGCCACACTAAGAGTGTGGGAGAGAGTGAGACACCAATGCGAAAAAGTTCATCATCACTGAGCGTAACTGGGTCGAAGAAGTCATCATCATCCCGTAAAATGGTCCAGCCACCATCAGAAGCATGTTGTTTTCAGATGCGCCATTTGAACGCAACCACCCAATGACTCGTCTGTATAACAATAAGCTGGCTAAAATGCTAGTGCTGGACCTTCTCCCTTTTTCTTTTGCGGAAGGGGTTGGTTTTCTTGAATTAGTAGCAACGCTCTGCCCTAAATGGAAGGTTCCTAGCGGTTCTATTTTGCCAGAGTTGCGGTTCCAGCACTACATGAAGATGTGCTGCAGGTGATTGGGGCAGCTTTGCAGAAGAGTGCTGTTCACACTATACATCTGACAACAGACATGTGGACCAGTTGCCAAACCGTTGATTACATGTGCATCACTGCACACTGGGTCTCTTTTTCAGGGGTTAAAGCAAAGCTAAACGCAGGTGTTGACCCGGACAAAGTTTTTAAACCTGCTCGGAAACATGCAACACTAGCCATGTTTGCCATGGAGAAAAGTCATACAGGAGAAAACATTTTACATGAGTTTAACACAAAGGTCTTTCAATGGTTGTCCCCAAGAAAACGTATGATTGGTTATGTTTCCACGGATAATGGCGCCAATGTAGTTAAGGCCATGGAAAAGGGTAACTATTTCAGAGTGCTGTGTCTGGCGCACTGTATAAACCTGGTTGTTAAAAAATTCTTGAGTGAAGAAAGTCTAGTGTGTGAGTTACTGACCACTTGCCGAAGAATGTGCACACATTTCAACCATTCTTTTAAGGCCCCGAAGCAGCTGAGGTGCCTGCAACATGAACGTAAACTGTCAGTGAAAGCACTCATCAAGGAGGTAGTAACATGTTGGAACTCAACCTTCTACATGCTTGAGCGTCTGTTTGAGCAGTATGCGGGAGTCGATCAGTATTTCTTTACACAGGGTACAGCTATGAAGGACCTGAGGATACAGGTGGAGCAATGGAAGCTAGTTAAAAGTCTGACAGACATGCTTCGTCCTTTTGAGGTCTACACACGTGCAGTCAGCAGGGAGGACTGTAATTTGGGAAAAGCTATCCCATTGTTGCCCATGCTAGAGCACCAACTGAAGGCGTGTCTTCTACGTTTCAAAAAGAGGAAAAAAAGGAACAAGCATTTGAGTTGGTGGAAAAGTTATTACAGCGCCTACTTTTCGATGAACGTCTTTTAAAGATCCACACAGAACAGCATTACATTTGTGCTACTATTCTGGATCCACGGTACAAAAAGGCATCGGTAGGCAGAGTATTCTTTCCTTTTGATGACGCAGATGTTACAAAGTACAAACATTGGCTAGCTGTAGCAGCCAGTCGGGTTGAAAGAGAACATCAGGAAATTGAAGGAAAAGGCAGTACATCAGCATCAGCAGGCCATCCGGAGTCAAAAAAATCCACTTCTGCATCTTTGGCTGTGGCAGAAGTGAGTGATTTTCCCTCTCAGCCGTTAAAGACACCAGCAACCGTATCATCTGCACCAGACACAACAGTAACATTGTGTGAAGAAGAGGATTGGCTAACTCAGCTTGGGGTTGCTTCTCAAAAGGTCCCAGCAAAAAGTAAGCAAAGTGGAGGAACCCTGGAGAACCTTGAGTCAATGGTGCAGGACTATCTTAATGACTCAACATAGGTCTATGTTCATGATGACCCATTGGCGTATTGGCATGGGAAAAGAGAATTGTGGCCAGAGATCACCAACCTGGCTATAAATTACTTGTCTTGCCCGCTCGCAAGTGTGTCTTCTGAACATGTTTTCAGTGCTGCTAGTGGCATTGTAACTTGCAAAAGAACCCGACTCTCGCCCAAAAATGTGTAGAGGTTAACAATAATCAAGATGAATCAGCACCTCATACCACCAGATTACAAAATACTAGAATGCACGCAGGAAGAAGACGAGGAGGACACAAACTTAGATGAGGGAAGTTCTTCTCTGTTAGGTGACCTACTCCCGCCTGAATTCGCAGAGTTTGAGGATGAGCTCTTCTTCCCTGACACCGAGCCCTGAAAATGAGTCAATGAATCACTAATTTTCTTTTTCGTCCTTATTCACTTTTATTCCTCTGTGTCTGTCTTTCTTTGTTTGGCAAAATCTATATAAAAAAAACTTTAATCACCTAATCACAAAAAATAAGCCCATCAGCAGTACTGTCTTCACTTATTTGCTTATTGATTTGAAGGTGCCGAAGTCTGCCTTCCTCAGGTTCACAAGAACCTGCTCCTCTATCCTCCTCCTCCAGACTCCTATTTCCCTCAAAGCAGATGGCTGGATTACGCCCAATGAAGAAAGACTCTGCACTTTTGGGGGTGTTCTACTTCTTTGCGGTGAGTTGACGGGTCTGGGGCCATTGCTGGGAATGGCTAATACCGGATAAAAGTGGTTTGGACAAAATCGGAGGCGAAAATTTGTTTAAGTTTTTGCTGACTTGCTTGTCTTTGAGGTGCTGTTTGGGGGGGTTCCAGGTGTTTGTGGAGGGGTTTTGGGGTCTGGGAGCACTGCTGGCACAGTATAATGTTGATTGCATTTGTTTTTCAGGAAATCCATGGTGGAAAAGGGGAGTTAGGGCCTAGCTGCACAGCGTATTTGGACTGAATTCCAGGTAGTAGGCCCATTTTTGCCAGTTTGGGGGTGTTCTGCTTTTTTTCGGGTAGCTGCAGGGGTCTGGGGCCATTGCTGGGAATGTCTAATACCGGCTAAAAGTGGTTTGGACAAAATCGGAGGTGAAATTATTTTTGCGTTTTTGATGATTTGCTTGCCTTTGAGGTGCTGTTTGGGGGGGTCTGGGAGTACTGCTGGCACAGTCTATTGTTGATTGCATTTGTTTTGTAGGAAATCCATGGTGGAAAAGGGAGTTGGGGCCTAGCTGCACAGCGCATTTGGACTGAATTCCAGGTAGGCCCAAAGATTCGAAGTGTGGCTTTTCCCGGGTTTTGCCTTTTGGCTTGTTGGGGGGGTTAAACTTGTTTTCTTCCGGGTTGACAGTTCTGGGGCCATTGCTGGGAAGGTCAAATACCCGAAAGAAAGTGTTTAGGAGACAATCCCTGGGGAAAAAGTTTTTGCATTTTCTGAGATTTCGCTCACTCTACCGTTTTCGGGGGGCTGTTTGTGGGGGTTCCTGGTGTTTGTGGGGGGGGTTTGCGAGTCTTGAAGCAATGCTGGGTATAGATACTTTTGCTTGCTTGCAAGTGGTTTGAATACAATCCATAGTGGGTAAGGGGGGATTTGGGCCTACTTTACTTTCAAAGTACGTTTTGGCACCAATTTCTACTAGGCCTTGTTTTTGGAGATCTGATTGGGGGTCTTCTACATTTTTGCGACTGGGTTTAGTAAGGGTCTGGGAGCACTGTTGGGAAGGTCTAATTTTGTTCTAAAACACAGTTTACAGTACACCTAGCTTGAGGAGAAAGATCCGCTAAATTAATTTGCCTATACTTATTTATCCTTCAAAAGGAGACTCAGACAGAGTACGCACTTTCAAAAATATTGTACTGTCTATTAGGAAACTCAAAGTGTGACTTTTTGCACTACACAGCGTACATACCTTATATTTATTTGTCAGTAGTGTTCTAATATCACTTCCTGTTTTTCCATCAATAATTACAGGCCGGGTTTCAGCCAGTGCAATGGGAAAAAAAGGATGAAGTCAGGCTTCACATTAGCGAGCCGCAATTCAGCATCCGCCAGGCAGGCAGTGGACAGGGTGTCTTCTGGTCACCAACATTGATGGACGGAGCGTCAGATGAAATGGAGGAGTCCAGCTAATAAGAGGAATGGTTGGATGCATGCAACTTACCAAATTCAACAGGACAACTACTACAACATACAGATACAGTATCCGTTCTTTTCTAATTATCTTTAAGTAATGTTATTGCTGTGAACTTCTATGAGTGTGACTGCATTTCTTTGATCACTGCTTCTAAATTCATCCCTACAGCCATTGTCTAGGTTTTACTTCTGCCATTTTTCAAACCTAATTTAATGTACAAAGTGTTTCTCTGAGTGCAGAGATAGGCAAGTGAAAACGCATAATTATTACTGCAGCCCTGTACTGTCGCATTCTTTCATTCATGGTTGTCGAAAGTGCTACTTACTTTTCAGTAACCATGCATGCAGTAGTGCATGCACTTCCTTTATGTCACTTAAAAGATTTATGGATAGCTTTGTACCCAAAGATTTGTTTATCTTCAATTATTGTTTGTCCATGCTGTGCTTTTTTTTTCTTCTCTCAACAAAACTTTCCCAAAAAACCCCATTCCCATCCATTTTCCAAACCCTAACCCTCTTCCCCCGGGCTATGTGGTTTTGATTGATGTGTGACTAAATTACAGCAATAATTCCACACACTTGCTGGGGAGGATAAGGTCATAGCAACAGGCTGGTGAAGGAATCCGAGGATATATTCTTACTCAGCTTGACACTGAGTCACTATTGGCAAATGGAAGCAGATCAAGAACATCCTCCTCCTAGACGTGGCAAATTATTACGCTGCTGTGTCCTTCACCTTCAGTACTATTTCTTGTAGTAGTAGCCATTGTCAAAGAAATTCAACGCAAGTACTAGTTATACTTTCATTACTTTACCATTTGTTAGGCTACATTGTGGCACTATTCTAGTGTACTGTCATCTGCTATATTCTCTATCGTACCGTTCTAATGCTACGGTAAGGACAAACAAGGTTTCATTTCCTTTTTTTTCAGATACTGCAACTGCCACTGTGTAACACACAAGTACCACCGCAATGATGATATTTCATCCGCCCAGGATTGCCAACCTTAGTCGCCATTTCCCGTGCAGCCAGCCCTGTGTCTAGCCCTATTTTCAAACACAAATTACAGGGAAGATAAGCGTTTGGGGGGAGGTAGTATAATGGAGTATTAGGAGAGATGAGAGACTGATGGTTCTAGGACTATTGAATTCACTTACTCTGTGAGAGGCACTTAGTTTTGAAAACATTTGGGCAATTAGTACTTACACAACTTGAATTAAGATGCCACTTAAGTTTCAGGAAAACAAACTTACTGTTAAACCCCCACCCACCAGCCTCAAAAGCAGTAAAAAACACGTATGCTAAGATAAAGTTTAAAGTATATTTATATATCCCTAACATAAATATTCTCCCGCAAGACCCAACCCACCCCCCCCTCCCGAACCCCAACGAATGTCCGTGAAAACTAAGTCCAAAAAAGTAGATAACCCAAATCCCAATTCCCACCGCCCAGAAGTCTTTAAAAAAGGGGCAAGGGACAGTCTCCTCCTACTGCTGGCTGCTGTTGACTTTTCGGGCCAGGTCGGCATGCTCCTTGCGGAGGGTCTCAAGCAGGGTTTTGGTGTTGAGGAGCTCCTGCTCGAGGTAGGACACCCTAAGTGAAAGGCGGTGCACACATCCCTTGCACCTGCTGTGGGGGGCAGCTGATTTCTTTGCTGCTCAGCGGTGGCGGGTGGCTGCGGAACCCCGGCTCCGTACCGCTGGAGACCTGCTGCGCTGACTGGCCGACCCAGGGAACGCGGAGGAGGATGCAGGTGTTGCCGTGGATGTTGTCGACGTACTCTGCATGTCCTCCTTCTCCTGGGCCACCAGCCGCCGATATTTGGCGACAGTGGCCTCCAGCCTCCGTTGCCGGGCCCTTTTAGCCAGCTTCTTCCGTGTTGGTTTGGAAGGAGCATCTATATGAAGAAAGAAAGACATAGTCTGTAACCAATACTCTTTAAGTTTAACACAAAATGATTCAGAAGAAAGTTGTGTCACAGTAGAATTAGCAATTTGCAAGCGCAGTACATAACTATTGTGGCCAGTATCTATCTAACCTCCAACTTCTTCATCCTTGCTCTAACATTAGTGGGAGTTTAAGGAATCAATTCTACGAGCACTATGGACTCACTCCATTAGAGTCGACTATGACAGTACACCAGTCTTATTCTTCTTTTTCTCTCCTGTTTAGCAAAATTGGTACGTTAACTTCTGCAAGCCGGCATAATGCCAGCGCAGTCAACTTGCACCCGAGAAAAACAGATGCCCGCCATGATGAGTGAGACAGACTTGCGTTACTGTAACAGTCCAGTACATGCAGGTGGTGATGCTCCTACTTTTCTATTACGGGTGGCACTGAGAATACTCTGTTACAAGGCTACTGCTTAATTAATTTAACTTTCACCCTACAGTGCCAATGGATACTGGAAAAGGAAAATGAAGAAGATAAATAATATGATTATCTATCACTGCACATGGTATGTATTTGCTTACTTATGGGATGACTTTAGGTGCTTTGCTTTTTATTGAGTGAACAGTGATATATCCACACATGAATGACCAAGTTCTACTAAACTTATTAACAGATGTAGTGAGTGGCCATCGTAATAGCCGGATATATGCTATGCTTGCAATACAAACTACTGCAACTACTCATGGTAGTATTCGGACAAAATTACAACTTCTTTTCCTTGCCTTTCCTACACTGGGACGGACGTGCGGGTGCGGTGTTACATGCTCTTCAAAGTAACACTTAGTTCATCTAGTGACCGTCTACTTTCTCTAGATACACATATGCTAGCGAAGAGTCAGATAGTACCATGATCCAGGCATCCATCCATTCAAACTATATGTCAATCATTCTTCTTCATGTCTCTCATCTGGACAAACCTTACGTTTTCTCACGGGAAATCAACCTTTTCATTTTATTTGGGAAACCGAAAGCCGTACATCCGTGCTTGACTTGCATTTGAATTTCAACCAAAGCATATATTGCGCACACATACAGTTTCTGTTTCACCCACCCAGGCTGTTCTCCTTCCACCCATCCTTGCTTCATCCTTCACCCAGCCATGCATCATATTACTTCCCATCCACCTCAGGCACCAATCAAACATGTATCATTCTTCTTTGTCAGTCATCATTACTTCTAACTTGCTCATCCTTCCACACTTACTTACACCCTTCTTTCGCTTTTCGTTCATCCCATCCATCAAGTTCATCTCAGATCTGATTTGGCTTCTCAAAAATAAATTCAACGCTTAGTTGAAGTAAATTTAGAGGAGGCTACTACCTGGTTGATAAAAACTTTGTTCTAAATTTGAAAGTCTGCTTAACAGTATAGTAACTTAACTGTAGAACATATATACTACACCCGTGCAGAGAACAGACTATGCAGTCTGCAATGTCAATGAGTAAGGAATATAAGAGATTACCACTGTCCGCCACTAACGTGGCAACCCGCACAGCAGTTTCGTCTGGCACTTGCACCGCCTCCTCCCCAGAAGTGTCCTCTTCGACCTCCGCGCTGGGCCCAGCACCAGATGTTCCACCTACAAAGTACATACATTTAAGAATGTTAGATGTCATAGACATACACCACTCACTAGTATTTTGTCTAGGAATGAAGAAATGTGAATACAAAAACCAATCTAATAATTTGTGACTGTCTACTCTAAAGTAAAAAGGTCCCTTTTTACAGGGAAGGGTGTTGTCTTGCTGCACTTTTTGGCACAGCTGATGAATGCATGCTTTTTAAAACGCACCATTTTTCTCATACCAGACAGAAGCTTCACTTCTAAGAACAAATCATCATCACTAGGAGGGAGTGACCAACGATTCAGCACCAAAAAGAAAAATTAAAGTTCAAACCAAGTGAGGGCTCGGCTCGCCCACAATAAATGTGTGAAATAAATCACTAAGCACTTTTCCATTTTTATTCAACTGTTTATGTTTTATGACAAGCTTGATTTTAATAATTTTTTTTACTTTTAATAAAGCTTTTAGACTCTGTGGTTTTTGGTCAAGAGTGAATGAGCAAAAGGTTTTGCAATTTGCAAGCATGAGTCCGTGCCTCTGACACTTCTGGACTCTGACTCCGTACTCTTGTCCTGCGTTGGATAATCATCATTTGGGATCAATCATCGATGAATTCGGGAGCTAAATGACTCTGCCACACTATCTAGTCAGTAAGGAGATTGGGGATCTTCAAAGTCTGATATCACTGAGGTATGTGGAAAGTCTACCTGCGCCTATTATAATTGATAAACAATGCACTATTTAGTGTCCATAGTTCTGTTTGTGCAGATTTGTCCCTGCAACAGTAGTAGTATGGATTGTCCTCCTATCCAAACCAACAGTAAAGTAGTATCTTATTCTTTCTTCGTGGTCATTCACCTTTTTATTGTTGGTAATTGTCAAAGCATAAACATTTAGAAGACTTGAAAAGACATTAGGGACAATCCCAGAGGACTACACTCAGTGCATAGAGCTATTGCTGACTGGAATGGGAGTTTCGTTTAACACCTTTTGCCAAATGTGCAATCTTAGTTAGCTACACAGACAGACTAATAAGAATATTCTAGTAATACCACAGGGAGTCATAGTAGAGGCAGGATAAGAATTTAGATACAGTCTACAAGAAGATCAAAGACGATTTAGAAAAAATCGAATGAGGAACGCTAGGAAAAAATAGGTACTCTATATTAAAATTAAAACTTACCGGGGCCAGCAAAGGAGCCCTCACCTGACCGATCCTGGCCTTGAACAGCAGCAGCAGCCGATAACCCCTCCTCCTCTGTCCTCTTGCCCCTGGGGGGAGCTGATGTACATGAAAGAAAGAAAGACCCGAAAACATGGATGATTGTTGTCAACCAAATCAAACATTTCAAAAGACAAATAACAAAATATTTTGGCGAAATAGCAAATTGACTACTATTCCACGGGATATATTGACCTATCTCATGTGGTCTACTACGATATTAGTATTGCTTCATTTGCAGACTGTCAACTTGGAAAGTTATGTAACTCACTAAACAAACTACTAAAAATGTTCGATGAATTTAGGCCCAGATCTTTGTACTGTGGTGAATGTAAAACTTGTTCTGCATTCTGTCCATCAACTGTGTTTTTTGCAATTAGGACTGGCAGGCAGCAGTCCGCAGCACGCAAAGTGACAGACAAACTCCATCGTGATTGCAGATCAGCGACAACACTAAAAAGTTTCCTACTACATTAACCAGTCATTAAAATACTCAAACTATCAATCCACCACCACTATTTCTTCTTATTGCCAGGTGTACAAAGAAAGGACTGGACTTGAGTCTTGAGCGGCTCTTTTGCTCCATTGTTGCGTGACTTTTGTGACGCAGCGGCAGAACAAAAGAGGCGCCATGGTGCGGCGTATTAACAACGTGACGCATATGGGAGATGCATCACGTTGTAAAGCCCTGCGCCATCAGGGGGCGTTCCGGCGCAAGGGAGGGCGTTCCTGCGCAGGAAAGCATCCTAAAAGTGGCTGAGGGAAATCTACAAGATTTCAATCAGTCACTTTTAGGACAATGATGCGTGACTCAAACCCTGCGCCTGCCTGTAGCAGACGTACGGCTTGACGCAGCATTGGGGAGATAGGGCACCCCAGAGCATTTCTGGAGCTGCGCCATCGTTGCGTCACAACTCCAGCAATGCGCCGCCTTTACAGCACCGATGCATAACGCTTCGGTGACGTTTTGGGCCCATGCTACTTTGTAGGGATGCGCCGGTTATTGCAAATCTGCCCTTTAGTGTCTAGCATTACGCAGTTCTTTAAACTACACTCATACATAATTTCTAAGGCCAATCAAATGAACACAAAATCGAAAATAAATAAGCATAGTAGCAACGCTACTGAGAAGGAGAAGGAGAAATGCACAGAAGGTTTTGAAATATAATTTACCTACAATGTAAATGGCAGCATTATTGCTCTTGGTAAAAAACAAAAATTTGCAATATAATAACACACAGAGCAGGAGAAAACAGAGTAGTGATGAAATAGCTACTACTACTCCCAAGCCCGGGGTTCTTGATGCCGAGCAGGTCAAGCAAGTCGCGTTCCCGGTCCAGGAGATCCGTCCAACGGTGGGTGGCCTGGTTGTAGGTGCACCGGACCCGAGAGTGTTGATACATGGCCCGGCACACCTTCTCCCACCGCTTCCGGCGCTCCCAGAGCCCGTAGCCGCTAGCAATATTGCCGCCTAACATGATGGTCCTGGGGAGGCGGCGCTGGACATAAAACACTAGTTCGGCCACCTCCTCTGCGCTAAAGATCTCCCGTGGCATCACTAGCTCTCCCCTCAAACGCCCGCACGGGAGCCGGGCACGGGGTGCGGGACCCTTCCCCTTCTCGGGCTGCTTCCCGGCTCCCTTTACTATGGTCTGGGCAGAAAGGAAGGTAAATAAGAAATAAGAAATAGAATAGGGAAGAAGAAAAGAAAAGAGTTTAAAAAAGTAGTTTAAAATTAAACAAAAGTAGCAGAAAATACAAAAATATAGAGCTAAAAAAATAGAGGGATAGATAATAAGAAAAATAGATTAAAAAAAAACTTCAAACAAGCAAAGGATGGCAGAGATTGAAAGAGGAAACAGAAAGCATGTCCAGAACCATAGCAATGAATGAAAAACAAGATGGCCACGCCCGTTCACGACCGCGTGGGTAAGTTCACGCGAGATTTTCCTCGCGATCACACGCAAACTTGTACTAGTGAGCCGCACACTTTGCGAGATTACACATAGCGCCCGGAAACGGAAATACGTCACGCAAACAAGATGGCCGCGCCCATGTACGACCGCTAGGGTAACTTCACGCCGTTGCGCTAAAGTGGCTCACAAAAACGCACAAAACCACGCGAACTAACACGCCGCAAAAAAAAATCGCATATTCGCACGAATTTGCGGCTTCCGAATTCGATCTCGTGCCAATTCGCACCCCGCGAACCCCGCGAAATTGCAGAAAAACGATTTTTGCAAAACTGAAAGCACTCAGCAGGTGCAAAAGTTCAAGCTCATCATTAGTAACCATTCCCTGTAGTGCTTCCTGAGGGCCCCCTCCAGAGTTCAGTTGCCTACTTGCAACTATTCTATGACCCTGCTCTGACCCTCACAGCAGGCTCAGAGAATAGCTACAAGTATGCCACAAAGGTCCTGTTAAAAAAAATAAAACTGCAACAGAGAGTAATTACAGATAAGGAAGCAGGTGCCAGACTGGAAGTTCAAATTCAGTGACACATTAATCAGCCCCAAATTAATTCATGTCAGCTGAAGCAGGGCAGGTGTGCTTTTCCCCCCATAACTACAGCGATGAACCAGAGGGTGGCAGTAATGTACCAGAGGGTGGCATGGGTGAACCAGAGGGTGGCAGTGGTGAAACAGAGGGTGCTGTGATGAACCAGATGTAGAAACAACATGGTCGCGACCGTTGCGACCCGACAAGTAAGTTTGCGAACTGGTACAAAACCCTCGCAAACTGGCAGAAACCTGTGAACACAAAAAAAAGAAAAAATCCGCAAATTTGCGAAAGTTCGTGAATTTTGTCAATTGCAAATTCGTGAATACGCAAATTCGCGAATCGCGAATTTGCAAAATTCACCCATACTTACTTTTGCTTCGCATATCCAAGTCCATACATCTCATGGACTAGCCATCTCCATAGTAATAATGCCCAGTCAACTTACACATGGCCAAGGGGTGGTCTCCCACCACAACCCCAGCTTAAACTGGAGGTTGACCCTAATTTATCTTAGTACACCGAAAAAGAATGATATTCACAATATTGTGGCAATACAAATTATTGTTTTTACCATTTGAAGTCTCACAATCATATGCCTGCTTAGATATTTTCAGGCAATCAACATAATTTTTAATTTTTCAAGCCTTATTGTGGAGAGAAGTACTACTTGGCTATATGTATTCCTTACATACACAAAACGTTCACACAGTTACAGAGTTGAATCCATATGCCTTACCCTATTCTTAAAAGAGATTCAAATACTCTCTCTCAAAATTGTAAAACTATGATTGGCAGTTTTGTTCTAAATACCAAAATGAGTACATGCCACTGAAAGTCTTTTTCATTTTTAATTCTTAGTAGTGTCACACTGAGTGTGATAGGAACAAGCTTGCAATAATATCACAGTAATTTTGCTTTTGTTATTTCTTTTCCTGTTGCGCTTCTAGTTATGCCCCAAAGTATGCACCCATAACACTATCCAGTCATGAGTAGAATAAGCTCAATGATAAAGAGTGGTGAGTGAATATACTTACCTATACTGTATGTGGAGTGCTTAAAGTTTTGGCTCTCTATTTTTTTGGTCCTGACCAAGGCCAAACGGCCTGTAGGGGCAATTTGTGGCCAAAGCATGTCGACCTAACAACTAGGTATTGTGGACCAGTAACTTATCCACTTAACAGTGATTCTTTTCTTTTAATCCTATCTCTTTCCTAGTATATTTTGTTCAATACTGTTTCCAGGCACAGGATAGGAGATAAATGTAACCTCTCACTGCTGTCAAAACCCAGACAGTCTCCTCCTAGTGTAGGATGATATGGTCACTTGAAGAACAGAACACTCAAGTGACAGACCCAGTGATGACATTATCGACCAAGCCACACGAGCATCGATAATATACTTCGCTAACTGTGACAGTGTGGTTGAGGGTCACCGAGACAATCTTCCTGAGACTCTGGCTTGTCAACACTAGTGATTCATTCACCTCTCTGATCAATAGGTTGTTGCCTCTGGAAGCTAAATGAATCACTGCGTCTCTCTCCCTCGTATACTTTTTGGAATACACTAGAAACTACTCTCAAAATTACCTAAATTAAAAATGTCCTTCACAGCTTGGTGCTTAAATAAGATAGCTGCCAGTTAACGGAGCTCCAACGGATACTGTAGCTTTACCAGAATATGTATTTTCCGACTAGCCCAGCTAGCAAAATCTCTTTCTTTATTATGGTGATTATTTTCTTATGGCTGGGCATCTTGCCAACATGAAGTTCACTTCAAATGCATTCTCTCTTCAGCAGCACCTGCCATCTTAGGAATAGGCATGCCTCCCTCCTCAGGAATGCTTATCTTGCTTTCACCTAGCAAAGGTCATTCTGGACATTCAAATACTTTGCCTTACCTGTTTTCTGGTATGCTAGTCAAAACCCTGACATATATTAATACAGAAGGAGACTCCTCATATATTTAAGGTTTGATTCCTCTGTTTACTCTATACCTTCATTTCATCGATCAAGCTGTGCCTATATTTTACAGTTTGTGATTATTAATGCAAGGGGAAAGTTAGAAGGCACAAGCTAGCAGGTAAATTTTCACAAGCTGTGTCCAAGGAATCATCAGACAATTTTGCAGATTCCTTTATAGTGGATGTCTTTGCTTCCTCTTCCATTGACATTTCTCCAGTAGTAATTCTGAAATGTGGATATGTAGTTAGGCCACCTACTATTGTGAATGGGAGGCAAAAGAAAAATGACCTGTCATGCATTAAATCTTCACCTGTATCCTCCATGGATTTACTTCTTGAACAGATCATAGACTTAAACCCTACACAGAAGAGACAAATAAAAGTCTCCGGGCTCTAGCCAACAAATAGTCATTTATGAAAAAGAGAGTTACAGAAGTTGGAGAGCGAGTGAGTGACATCTCGGATACTGCTATCAAAATAGATTCAATGCGAATGGAGATTGATCTTCTTAAGCCACAAAAAGGGTTCTACCCTTGATGCAATCATAGCCAAAAATGAAACAATGAATCAACAACATCTTACCAATCGACTGGTCAGACCATGACATCATTAGATTCCACATCAATCAAACGGCTAGTCCGCCAACTGGAACTCAATTTACCTATCAAAAGAGCGGACCCCTCAATGGCATCCCCCTATCTATCCTCGAAGAAACCATAACCTCACTTCTCCCACCCTCCACAGACAACCTCAACACGGTCGAGCTCACAAAACTGTACAACATGACAATGACAACGGCTCTTGACCAACTTGCCACCTTGAAACTGAAAAGGATCAGAGACACCCCCTCAAGAACCTAGTTCAACAAAGAGCTCAACTCCGATAGAAGAAAGGTAAGAGCCGCTGAGAGACTCTGGAGAGGAGACCTATCCACAACCATCCTGTCCCAGCTCAGAAAAGAACACAGTAATTACAATAAACACATAATCAAGGAAAAGGCCTCCTTCTTCCGGAGTGCACTAGACAAAGCCAAGAACTGCCCCAAATAACATTTCAACATTATCCTGAAACAGACCTCCAAGCCCACCAAAGCAAATCCTCCTGCCTCCAAACCTCAGTGCAACAACCTGGCCAGATTCTTCAATGACAAAATCACCAATATCGAGCTCTCCCTTGTCCAGTGACCTCAACCCCAACTCAGCAACTCCTCACCCACTACCAAACCCACCTCTACCCCAGTCTATGACATACTCCCAGAAGACGAGACCCCTCCTCTGTCAACCAACAAAATAAACATCCACCCTAAACCCCCATCCTACTCCAAGACTTCAATACTCTCTCCGAAGAGGACATCTCCAATTTGATTACCAACTCCAAACCCTCCCACCACTTTGCTGACCCTCTACAAACCTCCCTGTCTAAGAACATCAACCTCAACCACACCCTAGCCCCACTGTGGACAAAGATCATCAACAGCTCCCTAAACAATGGACTAATGCCTGTCTGCCTCAAACAAGGCCAAATCAACCCCCTCCTAAAAAAACAGATGCCGACCCAAATGACCTCAAAAACTTCAGGCCCATCACCAACCCTCCATTCCTGGCCAAAATCCTGGAGAAATGTGTTCTCGCCCAACTGAACCAGCAACTGGAATCCAACAACCTACTTGACTCGCACCAATCCAGATTTAGAAAGGGTTCCTGCATACTGAACACAACCGATGACATTCATAACCCTTTTGACTCAAACAGATGTTACCTACTTGTCCTCTTTGACCTATCAGCTGCCTTTGATACAGTAGACCACAAACTACTCTTAGACGCCCTACAAAAACTCATCAGTGCAGATGGTAATGTCCTAAAATGGTTTTCCTCTTTTCTACATAACCGCTCCCAATTCATCAAAATCAAGAACACAATGACCGACTCCTCCCCCTCAACTCGAGGTTTCCCCCAAGGCTCAGTCCTCTCCCCCATACTCTTCAACATTTACATGGAACTGCTCACTACCATTCTAAAACAAGCAAACATCGACTATCACCTCTATGCTGATGACACCCAGCTATGCCTTGTGATCGCCTCCCTCAATGACATCCTCCGACTAAACTCCACACTGTCAAAAGGAGAAAATTGACTAACACTCAACCACCTCAAACTCAACCAAGAAAAAAATGAAATCCTTGTTTTCTCCAATCATGAACAACCCCCTCAAATTCAAGAATGGATAAACAACCTCGACTCCCTGAACTGTAAACTTACTCCAGCTACCTCAGCCAAATCCCTAGGAATCTCTCTAGATAGACTAAAGTCTCAACATGAGCTCTCACATTAACTCCACAGCAAAAGGCACCCCTACAACCTAACACACCCCAACAAAATCAAACCTTACATACCCCCCAATGACCTCAAAATCGCAACCCAATCTCTAGTTCTCTCCAGGCTGGAATACGGAAATGCCACACTAACTGGGACAGCTAACACATACATGGCCCCATCGAGATCCACCCTAAACGCAGTTGCAAGAATGGTCACTGGGACCAAGAAATTCGACCTCATCACCCCTGCATTATAGGACCTAAAATGGCTTCCCATCTAAGCCCGCTGCGCTTTCAAAACTGCCTGTCTCACCCATAAAGTCGTACACACTGGCAAACTGGACTACCTCGCAGCCACACTCACTAAAGCAGGTCAATCAAGATACCTAAGAAGCTCCAACTCGCTCCTCGTAATTTCCCCCAAAAGACATAAACAAAAAGCCCTCTCCCGCTCTTTCGCTGGGAATGCTCCGAAAATCAGGAACTCTCTCCCTACCCACATTAGGACTAATCCCTCCTTCACAATCTTCAAGAGACAACTAAATGAATTTCTCCTCATCCGTCATCTCTCTGCATCTGGCCAATGAACCCAATCTATGTGACCCAAGTACTCTTGACTCTAGTCGCTGTACCCAAATTGTCTATATTTCTATTCATATTATACAGCTCTAATGTCCATGTCTCTATTCATGCTTTGCTGCTCTAATGTCTATGTTTCTGTTCATGTTCTGCTGCTGTAAAGCGCTCTGATACCCTTCGGGCCTTGTAAGTTCTATATAAAACTCCAAACCCCCCCCCCCCAAAAAAAAATAAGCGACAATCTGAAGTCTTAAAGAATAGAAATAGACAGAATGACTTAAGAATCTATGTATTAACAGAGGGAGGTGAGGGTCATTACCCTGTCACATTTTTTCATTCCATTTTATCTAAAATTCTTGGTATGGAGATTGTTTTGTTCTACATATAAACTGTACATAGACAGTGCCTTTATCTAAATGTTCTACTTCTTGTAAACCTAGAGGTGTGATACTTCTATATTTGGGGTCTACGGACTTGTTTAAAGTACTTTCTGTTGTTAAATCGTAGAAAAACATGGTTTGGTTGCAGGAAGAGATTTTTGGACAGGTGACCTGCACTCAGACCGTTAGATGCTTGCTTTGGCTTGATACATCCTTGTTTGTTCAAATTCACATACAAAAATAAGACTGCTACCATTGATGATCCAATCAAATTGCAAAAGTGTCTAGAAGGTCATAAGAGGAAAGCAATATTTATAGCTAGATCTCAATTTTCTTTGTGTTATTTTAACTATTTATGTAATTTCCTGATGTCTATAATGCCAACATTATGTTTTACTTCCTCAACTTGTCTCTAAAGTCTTTTCTCCTCTGCTTTTTAAATTCATCTTCCAGCTATTTTATATATATCTTTCATATCAAATGTTGTTTTTCCAACTTGGTTTGGAGTGAAGTTGTGTCATCTTCATGTGCGTATGGCCTCGCCATTCCCATTTTATCTTCTCTTGTGATACTCCCCGTCTTGCTTTGTTTTCTTCTTTATTAAGTCCTTCTTTTAATTTGATTCTTATACTTTCTCTTTTGTATTTTCTGTTTCCACTACTCATATTTGCTTGTGTCAACAATTTATTAAAATTTTCTAGTTAATGATGCTATAATTTTTCAATATATAGTTATTATTGAGGGCTTGGTACCCCTATTTTGCAACAACAACTTATTTCACATTTAGGACAACTTAATCCTTAAATTGTCTTCTTGCAACAAATGCACTTATTCTTAGAAGAATTTGCAAAACTAAAAAAACTTTAGGTAGGCCACGTTTTCACCTCCCCTGAATATAATTTTAAAAAATGATACTGTATTCTTTGTAACAGACATTTAACTATTTCCATATTATCTCAAGAATTGTAAAATTTTGGTAAGTAGATAATTGTTAAATTAATTATCAATCAGAAACCCATTACCATTATTGATGTTTTGTGGCCTTACACAATCAGCTAATGTCTTTCGATGTAATTTCACCCCAAAAATTGATGACATATTCAGTCAATTATTTGTATTGTATTTGTATTTGTATTTTAGACTTGTAGAGCGCCTTATCACCCCGGGGTCTCTAAGCGCTTAACAGGCGAGTGAATACTGGCAGGAAGAAAGCAGATTAGATATTACCCCATGCCTCTTGGAAAAGCACGGTTTTTAGCTTTTTCCTAAAAGGCAGGAGTCAGGTTTCTTTGCGCAGATTTTCGGGCAGTTGGTTCCAGGCTTTGGGCATTGTGTGGGAAAATGTCCGACCACCGATAGTGGATCGTTTGATCCTAGGACAGATCAATAGGGCGGCGTTGGCTGAGCGTAAGTTCCTGTTGGGGGCATATGGGACAAGGTGTTTTTTGATGTATTTCGGGGCTTGCCCATATAAGGCTTTCTGCGTGATGCATAGGCCTTTGAACTTGGCTCGTTGATTCACTGGCAGCCAGTGTAGCTCCCGGAGGAGGGGGTGGCCGGTGTCCTTCTTGGTTTATTGTATATAAGTCTGGCCGCGTCATTCATGACGATCTGAAGTCTTTTGGTGAGTTTTTTCGGAATACCGAAATACATGGCGTTACCATAATCCTGTCGGGCCAGAATTAAAGCTGACACTGCTCTTCTGAGGGTGTCTGCCTTTAGGATGGGAGCTAATTTGCGCAGTTGTCTCAGGAGGCCTACACAGGTGCCCACCACCGCCGAGACCTGGGCTGACATAGTAAGATGTTTGGTAGAGATTGTCCTCAAATTGATCATCCATTTTTTGATAGAAATTCCTCTTCCAAATGTATACCTAACATCATGCAGGATCAATTTTGCAGTGCAATTAAGCAATGTTTACTAATGGACGCCTGTGGGTTATACAATCCTCTAAGTAAAGAATATACAAATTTCTCCCAAAGCTCATCAATATCAGTCAAGGATTAATTATATATTAATGAGCTCTACTTTATCCCAATCCCAGAAACATGCAGAAATTGGAGCTTTTGTAACTTCTAATCATGCCCCTGTTGTGGAATCCTCAGATCTGGCTTTTGTTAACAAAAAGAGTAAAACATGATGTTTTAATGCTGCTCGATTGTCAGACTCAAATTTTGTTTCCTTCATTGAATACTTTATTGATGAATTCTTAAGACTAAATATTTTTGATGACTAATCCTTTGCAACTATTTGGGACACTTTTAAAGCCTCTACACTGAATAATATCATGACTTATGTAGCAAGGAAAAAATGGTCATCATTTAAACATTTAAAACAAATCACACATTAGATTAAACAAATAGAACATTCTTATTACACTACCAATTTCTCAGAAATCTTTGATAAATAATTCCTGCAAAATGTGAATTTAATAAGCATTGTACGGAATTAGCCTCTTCTTTTCTGTTAAATACCATGTGATAAATACTATAGTGGTCAAAATAAATGTGAGTAGATATTAGTCAACTATTTAAAGACTAAAAACGAGCAAACCAGCATTCCATCTATCTTTTCAGATTCCAATAATTTACTATGTAAAGATGCAGATATTTTACTTACTTTTACTCAGTTCTATAACATTTTATATTCTTCAGACACAGATCCTTGTTCAGTGGATATTATGAGTTGTTTAAACTGCATTACTGTTAGACTTGGCTTCTTTTGGCGTGTTTCCCCTGACTTTTTTTTGCTTTCTGACCTCCCGGTTTTGACTCTGTTTTTGCTGGCGTAACGTTTCTGCGCACCTTTTGCACTGCTGATCAGTGGTAAAGTGCAGGGGCTCTGTGTAAATTGTGCTATGGATTGGTGTTTCCATTATTGGATCTTTGATTTACTTGTTAGTCCCTAGTAAAGTGCACTGAGTGTGCCAGGGCCTCTGAATCAAATGCTACTCTTGGGCCTGCAGCACTGATTATGCCACCGACGTGAGTAGCCCTGAAAAGGTACCTTAGACCTGCCATTGCAGAGTCTCCGCATCAGTTTGTAACTGCCATGTCGACTTGGCCAGTGCACACACTTGCCAGTCCCCAACCTTCCCTTTACTTACATGTCAAGCACCCCTAGGGTAGGGTATTACTAAATGTTTTTAAACAGATATACATTTTAATACATGCAAAAGGGTTGTTACGGTATAGGAAATCACTCACCCTACACCTTTCAAAACCTAACGCATCCCCTGATCCTTAGAAAGTCCCAGTTGAGTTATATGTCTATCTTTCATCATTGCTTATCTCCTATATACTACACTTATTCGAGACTTTTTCCCACAAGGGATCATCGCACGTCTCTTTCCTTCCAAGATACTTTAATTTGCCTAATTCCATAGGAAGATTGAGATTATTAGCACTGTAAGAACTGTATACCAATTTTGTTTGGGCCCAAACTTTCAACATAGCATTAACTACACTGAGAGCTAAAGAGCTATAGGACATGGCACTTCCGCATGACTCCTTAAAAAAAAAAATTAACAAGCAAATAAGGTAGATGTCATGGTTTGAAGAAAAATAAGAGTTTAGGAAAAGAAGGCATGCATGGATAATGATTGACAGTTACAGGGAGCTTGTACCCCCAGATATATTTCACAACATTACTCAGAACATTTTATGAAAATAAGCTACTGCAGTTACGTTTTGGACTATGCCAAACACTAGAATATATCACCAAATTGCAACCACAACCCCTGAATACAAAATGCAGACTTTGCTTAATAAACGAAAAAAGTCTGGCTCATATTTTATCAGTTTGCCCAATCGTATTAACAAAAAGAACAATCTTATCGAAAAGATGTTCTAATATGTTTAACATTAGATCATGTCAGCACACCCTACTATTCCGTATGAAAGTGGAATCTCCACAAATAATAGCTGCCTTCATAAAATTTAATCTCAAAGCCAAACGATTATTTACAGCAAATGGTCAGATGAAGGCGACGTAAGGATGGCTCTACAGTGACTTTTTTCAAACAGGGCACAATAGCAACTTCATTG
The DNA here is from genome assembly GCF_964263255.1 of Lissotriton vulgaris. Lineage (NCBI taxonomy): Eukaryota > Metazoa > Chordata > Amphibia > Caudata > Salamandridae > Lissotriton > Lissotriton vulgaris. The sequence continues at coordinate 1,906,860,189 of NC_141685.1, read as the reverse complement.
ATGCTCAAGGAAATCATTAGAATCTGATTTTAATTTCAGCAGAACACGTTCTTTTTAATATTTTTATTTGTGTAATATTTTGTTTTTTATTAACTGACATAAAAACATTACCTTACCTTTGTTAATGAATGTAGATTATAAAACTGTTGCGAAATGTCTGGCAGCCCGCATTGATTCTCTTCTCCCAAAATTATTAGGAAGGGAACATGCAGGTTTTATTAAGGGTCAACAGATAACACTAGGTTTTAAATGTTATTGATTATTCCATTCATAAAGCTTGCTCTTTAGCTGCCATTGCGTCAGACTCAAAAAATCTTTTGAGGGATTGAATGGGGATTTCATGTTTTCTACTCTGAGGCGGTTTGGGTTTGCTCCAGGGTTGCTTAACTATACTTTGTTGTTTTATTTTGCAGCTAAGGCCTCTTTATTTCAAAATGGCTAGTGTTCATTTACTTCTGTCTATTTAGAGGAGTTTAGCAAGGATGCCCCCTTGCGCCATTACTGTTTATCTTGCCCTTAGAGCCTTTTCATTCCAAACAGCTAAACTTTGACAGAGATTCAACCGTTTACACATTATGACTTTCACATCAAAATGTCTGTATAGATTACCTTCTTCTATTTGTAACAACTGTTCCAGCCTTTTCCCAGGAAGTCATCTCTTTTTCCAAACTTTCTGATTAAAAGCTCAACATTGATAAATGTTACCATTGAGTTGATATTGTTAAAAGAATATATTAAAATTAACCCACGCACACAAGGCCCTCCACGGCACCGGACCAGCATACCTGAACAGCCGACTCAAATTCCACGCACCCCAAAGGACCCTACAATCAGCCCAGCTTTCCTAAGCCGTGGTCCCTCGCACCAGAAAGATCAGATCGGGAGGCCGTTCCTTCTCCTTCCACGCGGCCAAAGCATGGAAATTCTTATGGAACCAAAAATAGAGTAGGATATCACTTGAGGGATTAAAATTACCCAAATGTGAGGGAGGTGTGAATTATCCTGATATTTGAAAATATGCTGATGTTTTTGTGTTTAAACAATCTGGTTAAAGGATTGTGATTCCCGTTTTCCCCTGATGGTGCCAAATTAGAAAAAGCAACTGTACATCCCTTTTCATTTAAAGATTTTCTAACTTTTTCACAGAAGCCTTGCTATTGATCATCTGCTATCATCAAAAATGCAGGTAGTGTTTTACGACTGATGTATATCCCTGATATCTCTACAAAACAGGATTTGCTAAAGTCCACAATTTGGCCTGATATAAACTTTAAAATAAACAGAATGGGAATCTACTGGTCTAATTGGAGATTAAAGGCCCTCATTTGGATTCATCAATACTTTCATAATAACTTACGTCTGTCATGACTGATTTACAAACGAAAAGTCTCTTGCATCATTCTTCTGGTCCAAAAGCTTCTCGTATTTCTAAGTTACTTAAATCAAATGCGCCTATTCATTTTAAATCAGAAATGTAATTAGCTTGGGAAGTGGATAGGAATATTTCTTGGCCAATAGCAATTTGCAATAAACCATGGTTCGAACTTCATTAAACCTTAACGTCTTGCCGCCTCTATGCAACCTTTATATTTTATTTATAATGGAATTATACTACTCTCTCCAAATTACATGTTCATTGTAAAACAAAATGTTGCTCATGTAGTCAACATAAAGCTGACCATACGCATATCCTTTGACCAGCTATTAACGCTTTCAGGCATAACATTTGGAATCAATCAAATTGTATGTTTCATACATCTATTCTGCCTCAAACCAGTCATCAATCAATCAATCAATCAATCAATCAATCAATCAATCAATCATTCAATCAATCAATCAATCAGGGGATTGTAAGTGTGCTACTCACCCATGAGGGTCTCAAGGTGCTGGGGGGGAAGTCAGCAGATCTTCTTAGCCAAAGAGCCAGGTCCTGAGGGTCTTCCTGAAGGTGTTCAGGGAGGGGGCGCGCCTGAGGTCTGCCGGTAGCTCATTTCAGATCTTGGCTGCAAGGTGAGAGAAGGATCTTCTGCCTGCTCTGGCTCAGTTGATGTGCGGGGTTTCTGCCAGTGTGAGGTTGGTAGAATGTAGGTTTCTCATGGGTACATGGAAATTGGCAAGCGTGTGTTTCCATAGTCCAGTCTGCTGCTGATGAGTGTGTGGGTTACTGTCTTCCTTGATTCGGGGGGAGTACATTTGAAAGTCTTGCAGAGTGTGTTGAAGCAGCTGGAGGTGACTGCGTTGACCTGCTGGTTCACAGTGAGTGATGAGTCTACTACGATGCCGATGTTTGTGGCGTGGTCTGAGGGGGTAAGTGGGCTTCTGAGGGCGGTCGGCCACCAGGTGCTGTCCCATGCCGAAGGGGAGGTGCAGAGAACGAGGACTTCAGTCTTCTCTGCATTGAACTTTAGGCAGCTTTTGGTCATCCAGACTGCAACATCTTGCATTCCTCTCCGAAAGTTGAGTTTGGCATTGGTGGGTATTGGTGGGTTCCTTGGTGAGGGAGAGGATGAGCTGGGTGTCTTCTGCATAGGATACGATGTTGAGGCTGTGTTGTTGGACGATGGCAGCGAGGGTGGCCATGTAGATGCGGAGTGGCCTTGGTGCAGGAGGGCGCAGATGTCGTCTGAGGCGACGAATAGGGCAGTGTCGGTACTGTGGTTGCTTCGGAATCCGGATTGGGATGGGTCGAGGATGGCGTTCTCTTCAATGAATCATTTCAATTCCCCGTTGACTGTTCTCTCTGCAACTCTGGCTGCGAAAGAGAAGAGCGAGATGGGCTGGTAGTTCTTTAGATAGGTGAGGTCCGCTGTGGGGTTCTTGAGCAGGGGCCTGACTTCTGCGCATTTACAGTCGTCTGGGAAGCTGCCTGTTTTGAAGGTGGTGTTGATGGTGTGCTTTAGTCCGGGTCTGTTGGCGGCTGCTGCTCTGTGGTAGATGTGAGGAGGGCAGGGGTCGGTGGGGGCCGCTGAGTGGATGTCTTTAATTGTTGAGGCAGTGTCTTCAGAGTTGTGATCGGTGTCCAGTTGGAGATGGTGGAATGGCTGGTGTTTCTGGGCGATGGGGGTCCGGCTGTGGCATCTGATGGAAGGTCGATGAAGTTTTTGTAGAGGTTTTTGATCTTGAGGTGGAAGTAGGTTCTGAGTTTGTCGCATAGGTCTAGGGATGCGGTGATGTCTGTGGCCGCGCTGTGTGGGTTGGTGAATTCCTGAATGACACTGAAGAGTTCCTTGGTGTTGGTTGAGTTGGCTAGGATTTTGTTGTGGATAAAATTCTTTTTGGTGGTTCTGATTTGGTAACGGTAGTGCATCATGGCGTCCTTGTAGGTGGAGTAATTTTTGGTTTGTCTTGGTATTTCTCCAGTTCTTCTGCAGGCGTCTGCAGGTGCGCCTGGCTTCTTGGAGGTCGGTGGTGAACCAGGTGGCTTTCCTGGGATGCTATGTAGTTCATTGCAGCAATGGCATGGGGTGCGATGAAATTGGTGATGGTGGTGGCAAAGGGTGTGGTGTTGGGGCTAGTCTGGATCTGGAAGTGCAGGTGTTCGGCGATCGAAGACGGTTTCACTGGAGGTGGTGAGGCGGAGGGGCTCTTGTGGGCAATGGCAAGCCCCTACCTGGGTGGTTTTTGCGGTCCTTCCTCTTGATCTTGTATCCGTCCGGGATGACGTTGTTGATGTCGGGGCGGAGGAGGCATTGGTTCAGGTTTCAGTGAAGAAGGCGATGTCGGGCGAGGGAGAACGTTCCAGATTTCCATGGCGTGTTTGTGTACAGAGTGCACATTGAGGATGATGCATCTTAGGGTGTTGTCAGAGCTGGCGTCGGGGTGTTGGGGTTCGGGGTGCTGGTGAAGGTCTGGTGGCAGTGGAGGCATGAGAACTGGCTGTGGGGCGTGTTCGTGAGGCCTATCTTCAGTCTCTGCGTCTTCCAGGGTCGAGTGCGAGGAGGTCGGAAGTGTCATAGCGGTGGATGGTTGGATAGCCATGGTTCCTGGCCCTGGTCGCAGTTGGGCCACACTTGGGCCGCGGAAGGGCGCAGACAGGCTTGCCTTAGGTACGCCAGATGCACCCCAGCAGCGTGCCCACTGCGCGCAACCGCGCAGCAGCCACCATTAAGTAGTCATGTATTTTTAGGTAGCTTTGCTGACATATGGTGCACCTACTCCTTTGATACTCATTTTGTTTGATTTGTTAATAGCTCTTGGCTTTCAACATATTAGTAGAAATGCTTCAAATGTTTCTTTTACAGCGTGCTATTTCTTGGTATAATTTGTGGTCTCAAGATATGTTGTATCCAACTTAAATGTCGAAATAAATGGAAATCAGATGTCTGAAATGTTTTGAGGTAAACAAGCCACCATGATAATTTATCTTTCCTAACCACTTTATTTACTTTTTTGCTTTAGTATTCTCATCATATACTATTAACTAACAAGGTCACAGTTTGTATTATTCATCGGATATGATTATGATGCAATGTCATATTAGTGCTACTTCTACTTAGCCTTTATTCTTTTAGTTCTTTCGTCTTTTTCTTTCATTGATGTTGTGACATATTCTTTATAATGCCCTTAAGTAAACAGGAATATTCTTTACATATTCATTTCTTTTGATTTGTTAACTCAATGAACTGTGGTTCAAACTAAAAAAAAACATCGCATTAGAGAACAAAAAGGCAAGGTAATGCAGCAGCCATAGGCAGCCTGAATTACTTTGAACGAATCGTGAATAAAGACCTGAACAATCGCTCTTCTTTTAGTGAAAGGTTGTGCTCCAGTAGGCAACATTTTATTTTACTTCTATCGATGAAAATATTTGAACCATTCCTAAATAGCTGACGTTTTACTGTACTGTCTGTACTGTTTGTATGCCATCTAGTTTGTCATGAGTGTTGTTATGCCAATTAAATGAAACAATATAATACATTCAGTGATTGCAAGCAAAAACTCATAATAAGGACATCATTTGTAGGCACTAAATTGTTAAAGGTGTGTTTCTGCCTAAGGCAAATATCCCTAAAAGATAGTCAGTAATTACAGATGCAAATTGCCCTGTTTGAGGCTTAGGGATGAGCATGTTCACTAGCTTAGAGAGTGAAAAAAGTTTACGAGAGAATAAATCCAACTAAACGCAACGATAGCCTCAATTAAACTGGTTATGTATATTGAAAAGAATAGAAAATCCAATAACAGAACTCTTCCTAATGCATTCATTCCATTGAAATAAATGAAACAACTGTATTGTAATATACTTTCAAATATGTAATGGTTTCCACTAGTTCAACACTTTGCTGCCTAGCAGAGTTGTTCTAAAAACATCTTCCAAGTTCACCTCACATCTTTTTCCTGATTGTTTTTTCCCTTTTGGAACCCTTGTACATCTGACTATTTTTAAATACCACTTGTTGACAAGACTATAAAAATAAACTTGACTTCGAAGGTCGACAAAAATCTGAGCCTTCACTTGTTGCTTCATTACAAGGTCAGGCTTCCAAGGTGGTACATTAGACTCTTCTGTGGGATATCCAAAATGACAAAAACACATAAAAAAACGTAAATGTCTATCTATTTTAATTGAGTCCATTGTCAATTTACTATGAAAGTTGTTCACTGGTTTAATTATTAAGCATGCGAATACATTTGCCGTAACTGTTTTTGTCATTATAATTGTTCACTGTTGTTTGTAATTAGTTGCTCTTCAAACCTCCACTGACTTGCTCTATTTTGGTTACCAAGCAACAGACTTACATTTTAATCCATCGCTTGGCCTTTTTGACAGGGTGTGAGACAGGCATATGAAACATTAGATTACCCAGTTTTTTGCAGAATGTTCATCTGTATTCCCATCATAGGCATGTCGATTAATTGACCTTTCGATCAATGAGTAAGTTAGTATGTCTGTTTTTTAGTTATTGCTTGACAGCACCATTGTTACGCTATGCAGATTTGTAGAGCACGCTCGCACATGGGAGGGTATGTGGGTGCTGAGCAGATGCGAGTCCTGCCACACCTAGGACTACTCGAAATGCCAGGTCTTCAGCTTCTTGCAGAATTGAAGAAGTGTGGAGGAGGCTCTTCTGTGAAGCTTCAGGTCATCACACACTTTAGGAGCAATGTAGGAGAAGGCTCAACAACCCAATCTGGTTTTCTGTATGCATCGAATTTGTGCACATAGGAGTCCGGACAAGCAAGATGTCTGGAAGGTTAGTGAAGGCAGATGCAATTGCTGAGGTATGCTGGGCCATTATGTAGTGACTTGAAAGTGTAGTTGAGGAGTTTGAATTGTACTCACCTGTGGATATGGAGCCAGTGGAGATCCTTCAGGTGTGATGTGAGTGAGGAGTGGGAGGTTCAGAGTGATTCTGGCCTCTGAGTTCTGAATGATCTGCAGCCTTCTAATGAGTTTTTTATTAATCCCTGAAAATGGGGTTTTCTCATAGTCCAGATTGCTTGCAGTGCTTAATTTGTAAAAAAAAAATAAGTGCCAGGGCTCTCCTCAGGAGGCTACTGCAGCTTGCACCACACATTACCCCTGCTTTCTGCCAATGATTGTAACAACACAACTGCTAACACCACACTCCTACAAATGTGACAATTCAGACTATTCCAGGCTCCCAAAGCGATATGAATGGTTTGGGTGGCAGACTATAGTCAGTTTTGTATGTTTATTGGATTAACAATTAACTGTTCTGGTCATCTGTAAATTAGCGAAGGAGCGCCACCTTGTGGCATACTGTCATGAGCGCAGGTGTTGACAATTAAGTGTCGGTGTTGAGCACTGGAAACCACCAGCTCAAATTAAGCACTGATTACTTGTGACCAGGGTGTGTGTGACAGTTTTGTAGGTGCTGATTGGGAGCCATTTGAAAATCTCTTTAGTATCTTCAGGGTACGGAAGCATGGCTCTGAAGACATTAACTCGGGCAGTCATGTCGAATTTGCTGTTACTGATGATCCTGTGGTTCTTGGCGTGGGTGGGGGCAGATGGTATTGGTCCTAGCTCTGTTGGCCACCAGGTAGAGTATCACGGTGATGTGCTCTTCCGGAAGATTGCAATTTCGGTCTTGTCAGTGTTCAGCTTTAGACAGTTGGTTTTCACCCAGTGGGCAATTTTAGTCATGCAGCCCTGAATTGTTCTGGCTACTGGGTTAGTTGTCCATGTTGGATGATATTGAGGTGGCCGACTGTGTCAAATGCTGCGGAGAGGTCTGGGAGGATGAGGACCGCCGTGGGTTCTCTGTCAAGAGTCATGCAGATGTAATATGTGGTGGTGATGAGGGCAGTTTCTGTACTGTGGTTTGGTCTTAAACCAGGCTGAGTGGTGTCGAAGAGTTGGGGATCGTTGAGGTATTCAGTGAGGTGTCTCACGATTTTCTCTAGGACGTTGGCTGGGAATGGTAACAGGTAGATTGGTTTGTAGCATTGAAGGGTCTGCAGGGAGTTTCTTCATTAATGGGAGAATAGTTGTGTGTTTCCATGCCTCTGGAAGGGTTGCCGAAGAGGTTGAGAAATTCAGAATGGGTGTGAGCATGGCGCTGATGGTTTGCAGTCGTCTGGTGTAATGGCCATGTGGTTCTGATTCAGGCCTCATCTGGTCAACAGAAAATTAGCTTTAAGAAACACTAATAACATAGGGATTTTGGTTCCGCCCACATGTTACTTTTCCTCCCTACTAAATTTTATTGGACTGAAGAACTGTGCTTCTGTTGAAGAAGTGTGCTTTTTTTGTACAGATTTACCCAATACTGTACATTGAAGATAGTTATAGAAACAAGTCAATGATGAAGGCTTCAGACCTGAGAGATTAATTGGGAATTGTTATGTCAGGTGCTGTAGATCTGATCTGTTTATTATGAAAATTATTGCAAAGGCAGTACAAAGCATATATTTAAGCTAGTAGACCTTTATAAATCAATTGTTGTTATACTCTATTAAGTCCAATTGACTAGTATTTTCTAACACAGACCCCAGGTCAAATACAGTAGGAAAGAGCTTTGCATGCTGTAAACTTGTGACCGAAACAAGAGGAAGGGATTTCACATTGTGAACTTCCTGACAAATAATATAGGAACATGTTTGACATTGTGAACTCCATGCCAAAAACTATAGGAACTTACAAAAAACAATTTGATGGACAGAATGTAGATCAATGTCTTACATTTACCCCAGTACAAGGATCTGGGCCTAAATCCATCGTTATCCAAACTATAGGAACTTAGCATTGCGAATCTTTTGACATATGCAACAGGAAAAGGTTTTACATTGTGAGCTTTGACAAATACAATAGGAACAGGTTTCACAATGTGAACCCCCTGACAAACATTAGGAAGATGCTTTTCATTTTGATCCATTTTACTGATAAAATAGGGATGGGTTTTACATTGTAAACTCTCTGCCAATTGCAACAGGAAGGGGTTAAGTATGAAAGGCCCCCTATTTTTTAGATATGGCCGTAGTAAATGCTTGGTGTCTTGAGGAAAAAACGTAATGTTCGTTTCAATGTACATTCTCAATCTTCCTAAAATGTTTTATGGGTTTCACTAGGCAAAGACCACATGATTATTTTATGTTCAACTTTAATCCAAAAGGCCCGCTTTATTGGTTATTAAATGTGGTGACAAAGGAAGAAGGCCCCTCATTTTACATAGTGAATAACTCGGCAACTGTAGACTTGAACATTTTGATTGCAAAAAGACTCTAGTTTTTTAAAAGGTCCATGTACGACCATTGCCTGCTGGTACACAAATTGTCACATGGTACCTAGCATATAATGGAAGCATACTACATTTGCAGGGTTGGTTGCACCAGGTCTTATTTCTATAGGGTACACAATTTGCACCCTTGCTGATCTGAAGGCGCCCTATTGGATGGGTTCCCATTTGTTATTCTACCTGAAATCCAGAAAATATTTATTAATTTGATTATATATTTATTTGTATGTCTATTTGATAAGATGTTTGTGATAAAGCAGTGGTTCCCAAACTGTGGTACCTGGACACCTAGGGGTCCCTGAAACATTCCCAGATCGTCCGAGGCAGCAGTTTTATAAGCACTGCAAAGTTCCTTGTATAATCAGCAGTTGTCAGAAAACAAGGAAAGTGTCAAGATAAGGCCAGTGATTAATATACATGCTGGAGAGAGATGGGAATTTTGCCCAGTGTCAGCCTTGACTCATCTAAGGTAGTGCAAATGGTTAAGATGCCTGCTTCAAAGAACGTGTACTAAGCATTTCAAAAACGAGTTTTATATGTGCATAGCTCAGTGAGTTACTGCTTTTGTCACATAGATTCTTTTGTTACTGTACATTTCATAAGTTACAATTGTAATCTACCAAGTGAGTGCAGTGACCAGCATCAGCTGAAAAAGATCGCGACACAGCCCCCACAACCCGGAGAAGGGAACCAGCAGCACCAGTAGCCAGAAGTCGACTGCTGAGCACACTGAGGACACAAGAGGATCAGCCTTGGACACCAGGACTAGGACTGCCAGCTTCAGCAGTCGATGTATCCAAGGTCCATCTGGGAGCAGTGATGAAGACCTGAAGCAAGGGGGGATCAGCAGGGATCACCAACTCCATTGGTCCTTTTGGCTGCGCCGAGAGCTGTTGGAAGCAGCAAGGTAAAACATGGGCAAAGAAGTGTGTGGTGTAGCACAGGGGCAATGCATTGATCGGCTGGTTAAGAGGACACAGGTTTAACTCCCAGATCCTGCCCCTTGACAGAACATGTTTTAAAGAAAGTTTCCAATGGGCAGCAAAGGCAACTTGCAGCACAAATGTGGCCCCCTTATTAGACCATCTACACAGGCAGCAGTGCAATGAGGGGGCAGCAACCACAATCCTACCAGTCATCTCCATTTTCTGATTAAGACTTCCATCCAAACCTGAAAACTTGACCCTCAACAACAAAACGAGATCTCAAATGTGCATGGCAAACCAAACAAGTATTCACTAGAATCAACGCAGCCAGTGGTAAATTGCAACAGGTTGATGCTATGGGCCGTATTTCAGATTTAGCAGCCACAGGCAAGCTAATTTTGGTTGAATTGCGAGAATTGGGGCATAATCATAAACAATTTTGATTACCCTACACACCAGCACTGCACAATGCATCTGAGCAACAAAGGGCCTGTGCCAAACAAAACTAGGCTTGAGCAAGAAATAAGGGGTAGTCATGTCTGTAGCAGAGACTTTGCCAGAACCATGCAAGCAGTAAGGTGTCAGGCAGCAAAACTTGGAAAAGAGTGGCTAATGATGCCTCTGCTGAAGGGTGTGAAATAGATCCCAAGCTACTGGACATAGCAGGGACTGAGGCAATGACAAGTGGTGACAGTGAGGAAGCAGGGAGAGAACAGTAAACAGAGGGGGAGCAACCTGTAGAAGGCAGTTAACAACAGAACTAAAATAAAGGAACGCCAGCAACAAAAGGGCTAAGAAGAATGAGAACAGGAGGTGACAAGAATGGAGGACCCAATGTCTGTAGCTAGCATGGCAAAGGCAGGATCCAGCAGGAAAGGAACCAGAAAGAGCAGCACAGGTGATAAATAAGCGTGGTTGTACAAGAATGCCTAAAGTCAATTGTATGTACATTATTCATGGATCAAGAGAGTACAGCGCAGGCATACAGCAAAGTGCAAGTAGGGAGGACAGAGCAAATGCGAGGCCAGGTTGAGGGCTTAATTTATGGGTTGTTTGCCATGGGGCTGAGCACCAGGCCTTGCTGCTGTGCTGTCCTATGGCAAAAGAAAAGGGCAGTAATGTGCTGTATCTATTATATATGGGGTATTCCTGTCCTTTTCCCATGCGCCGGCACAAAAAGTGGCTGCAGTGCGCCAACCAACACACCTTTGCACCATGATGCGAGGGTGCCTGCATTGCAGGGTTGATTATATTTGTGCAGGAAGGCCCTTCCTGCACAAAAACAATCACATGAGGCTTTTTACTCTTTCAGAGTGTTCTGCAGAATTACGATGTCTCATAAATCTGGGGCAGTGTCAAAAAGCCATGGATGTTGCTAGGAATGCCCCCAGCAACACCCATGGAATGCTCCTTTCATGCAGTTTTCTGCGTGAAAGGGGCACATATTTAAAAGACCATGAAAACCCAGTGGCACCAGAACATCAAAAGAGTGACGTTCTGGCAAGCGCAACAGTGCCGGTAGGACCTCCTATATAAGGCCAATATAGACAGCGTATCACATAATGGGGCTGGAGTATGGGGACATAGCCAACCAGCCCCCCTAATGCGTGCTGCAGGCACAGGTAATATAGGTTCAATGAGGACAAGTGGCAGGTCATCCCCCGATCACAGCCAATAACCCTAACAGTTTGTTAGGCAATGAACGTTCCACAGAAGTCATCACTGTACCACTTCAACAAATCACAACTATGGGCTGGCACTGACAGCACCTACAGCACTGAATGCCATCAGTAAACCTGAATGGGCATGGGTGGCCAAAGTAATCCATAATGGGATAGTGGCAAACCAACACTAAGTGGACAACAGGCTAATTCATATGTCAGTGCTTCACAAGGGTAGCTCCCTGAGATAACAAAATCAAGAGGCATAGCCAGCCTCATTGCACTGGAAGTCAAAGAGTGCATTTGGAGATAATAATTTATTGACATTTCTTGATTATAAGAGAGTCAGTTAGACGGCTTGGCTCTAAGGACTAGTGACAAGTAAGAGGAGAAAAAGGATGGTTAGGGAGGCGAGGGGCTTTGATAACTGGATGGACATGTTCAGGATCATGGCATGCAAAGATTGTAGAGAGGTTTCCTCACTGTGCAGCTAATATACAGGCTAGAATACATGAGGCACAGAAGTTCCGGGAGGAGGCCTCTTTACAGTATGATAATTTAGGTTGATCATGCAAATGTGGCCTAACATGGATAGGGACCACGAAGACGTGGCAGGCTACAATCACAAAATTATGGCAGTTAAATGCACAGGAGTTAAACTGGACCATGCCTTTCATCTGCCACTGTTGGTTCAAGGCCGGGCAGGACAAGCCCAAGTTTCTTAATAGGGCAAAGCTTTATTCTGGTGGTAGAACCATGAGACAAGGAGAAAACCTCCAGCCACGTGCTGGAAATCTGAGTAGAAGGAGTGCTCCTGGGGCCCAGCATGGTAGTTTAGGCAAATATGTGCCTCATCTGGTGGTGGATACTCTGCTATGGAACGCAGCAAGAGAAAAGAAGCAGGGGAAAAGAAAAAGGCACACAAGCAAGGTGAGAGAGATCACAGGACTGGATCCAGGACATACGAATTTCATTTAATAGACACACCTGTAGACAAAATAAAGCTCAGAGAATTGCTCAACACCTACCACAGCAAAGTGAATATTGTCCTACTGCTTGAGAGCTCAAAAAAGGATTCAGAAACCCATATGAGGGATTGGTGATCGCAGTGCCAACCAAAAACCTAGGATCACCAGCAGAGCACTCAGGAGCTGTTGAAGAAAAGATACAGCAAAATAGCCGGCGGGGCACATCGAAGGCCCATTTTAAAGGTCCCCATTTATGGAATCTGGTAATATCCCTCTAAGGGTAGTGCCCAAGAAGGAACCGCCCAATACAATCTGATCCACACCAATGGTTTCCTGAAGGCAAGTCAGTAAATGACAGAATCAGTCAGGATAGTCAGGATCTATGCACAGTGGCCTACACGTCCATCAATCATGCCTTAGAACTAGTCAGGGTGGACATTAAGTCGGTATTCAGATTTTTGTCTGTTAACTTTGACAGCTTTCATTTGCTATGCTTCCAATTCAAGGATTAATATAATTTTGACAAATACATGCCTGTGGGCTGTGCAATATCATGTGCATACTTCCAGTGTTTTAGCACAATTATGGGATGAACCCTTCACAAGCAACACCCCAGAGAGGGCAAGGTACACCACCTGGATTAGAGACAAATACTGAAAGGTTTTTGATGTCAGATAAGCAAAGGGTGCACTGCCATCCGTGGACGCATCTATTAATAGCGCGATGTGTAAAGATGGTGCAACTGGGTGAGTGGGAAACCCTTGGAACCACTCTGCAGTTAGTAAATAAATCTACTAACTAAATGAATAACAGAAGTACCCTATGCACACACAAAAAATCAATTATGTGACAAAGAAACAAAGCAACAGAATGTTGTAAAAATCTCCTGTGGGAGAGTAGTCCGAAGAAATCCTTTATTATGTTAGACAGCCAGCCGACACATGTTTCATCGCCTATGCGAATCCTCAGGGCTGAAATATTAAATAGGTAACAATGGAGCAACTCATATGAAGTTGTACAGTAATATTAATTATAACATATCATAGTGTGTGAAAACATATTGTTGCTTCCACTGGTGTGTAAAAAACATCGTATTAGAAATGAGTGCACCCAAACGTATACGTGGTGATTGTGCGTATAAAGCGCGATTCATGGTTAGTGCTGGTCGTGTATCATGTCAGAAAGTGAAAGGGATCCCGGTAAAGAGAGTCTAGGAAAAGACTCTTTGATGACACCACAGCGTAGTCATTGTTTCCTCAAAGAATATAGGAGTTTGGTAAAAAACATCCTGTGTAGGCTATTGTGCAAACGAGTGCATCTAATTGTGATCGATTCATTCATACAATTAGTGCCAGGCAACACAAAATATCGGGGTGACGTGAGGGTGCGGCTTCATCATGGAAAAACACATACCTACATGTGGCTGTGTCAAATCGGGAGGTCTTTGTAAATGAAACATAAAGAAGAAAGGGGAGGAAAATATCATGAGTAAAACGATCTCTCTGAGAGCTAGGGCATATATGCTAAGAATCAGAAATAGAGAAAGTGGCTCACCGCTCTGTTGGTGATATTTCTGACCCAGCAGGGCCCGTGACCTTGGTTGAGTGTCTCAGGGAATTGAGGTCCACACTGTACAGGGATCAAACAATATGGGTAGTGAGACAATATGAGGGTAACCAGCCAGAATCTCAATGTATTCAATCACAAAAAGAGGCCTGTGTAGTTCTATAACTGATTAGAAAGCTTGTGCCTATTTGCGGTATAGTACACAGGAACATAAAGGCACTGAGTTACACCTGTCATCTGGGTATAGGATAAGTACTCTAAGATAATATCACAATGTATATGCTGAGTGTGCATAGGGTAATCTGCACGTATATCGGGAGTAAAGTTAAAGAATTGACGATCAAAGAAAAAATCTAAACCATATCCAGCATTATCAAGTCTTGGCAAACACTCCTTACCCCTGTGTCCAGGAGTGGATTATCTCTGTGAGGAATCCCAGAATTCTGCGTTGGCAAAGCGTAGAAGAACCGTGCAAATTGTGCGATTCTATAATATAAAAATACATAGGGATCAGGACCCCTAGACCATATGGGAACACGTTTGAAAAGTAGAACAAAGTGCATCACAGAGATCACAATAAGATTGACCCTGGACGCTAGCTCTTCATCTTACCTACAGACAGTGTAGAGACGTGTTGTACCCAGGAGTCATGTGCGAACTCAATACAAATAGCCGATTGTCAACGAAAAGTCTGGGAACAATAGAGACAGGGTGCTGTCAGATTTTAGGCTCAAAATGTAAAAGATCAGCCTAACCGTCAAAAGCAAACACAGGTTGCAGCTCAGGTAACTAAAATCTTACCTAATGAACGTGAGTGCAGTGAAGCCGCGTACTCCCGGGTCGCCGTGTTCCTGTGTGGACATGTGACCCGGAAGTCGCGTATGTTAAATAGGAAGCGTAACTTAACGGACGCCAAAATAAAAGCTGGACCGCTAACCGTATTACGTGCGTTCAGCGTGCAAGAATTCATGAACAGTGCTGCTTGTCATAATCCCGATGGACGGCGTACACCTTAACACAATAGATATGTTCAAGCGGAGTCACAAAAAATTGAAATTCCATAAATCCCATCGCTATTGCAATTCATACCCTGAAAAATACACCATGAAAACCAGGCAGGCGGGATGATCAAAAACAGTGTGAAGAGAACATGCAATATTGTGTATGCGTGAGTGTGTACATGCGTGCAAGTCCCACTCATACGTGGCTGAGTACAGTACATTATGATATTGCCAAATCGTTAATTAACAGTTGTATGGCTCATATATACATAGACGACATTTCCACCACACCTTTATAACATTTCTGAAGGTATATAGTGGCACCGTCAGTGTCTGAATGTTTGCAGCAAATATCTAGCACAGAAGAAAACGCACATAAGGGGGATATCTCTAATCATGAGATATCCTATTAAACATAACAGTGAAAGATCATCCCGAAACATGGTTATCTAGTTTAGTACATTGTATATCTTGAACATCAGTGGATTAGAACACTGTTGTATAGCGTTGATATAAATTAACATATAGAAAGGACAAGAGGCTCAAAAATTGATCACTAAACGAAATATATAACACAAAGGGAGAAAGAAGGAGTCTGTTAGATAGACATATAAACCTGTATATGTGTAAATCTGTACTGGAGTGAAACTCTACGCCAATAAGATAAAAAGAACACCGGCCAAGTGTTAGGTTTTAGGAACAGCAGGTAGTGTATCTAATAACATGCTCATATATCTAACAGGAAAATTGTCACATACATATCAATCACCTAAGAAATATTGCAGCTCATGATCGTAATTCAGTCCAATCTTGTCCGTACGTAAGCGCATGATCCACATGGCCTCCGTGCGACGGAGCTTAAGTTCCCTATTGCCACTCCTGACTCCTTGTGGGACCATGTCAATGCCAAAAAAAGTACATGTATGTTATGTTATGTTATGTTATAAGGTCTTTCATAGCGCACAGCTGCCCCAGCAAAGGGGCGTCCCGGCGCTTTACAGAAAGAAAGGAAAGTAAGCCACAGCAGATGGAAACCTAGAATTCACACACATAGATGGTTTAGCAGAAGAGGTGGGTTTTTATGGCCTTTCTAAATGACAGCAGGTCATTGAGACCACAAATTTGGGAAGGTAAAGCATTCCAGAGATTAGCTGCGAGGTACCGGAAGGAGCGGCCGCCCATCCGGGCCAACTTGAAACGGGGGACAAATGCTAAGTTTTTGCCTTCCGATTGGAGGACACGTCGGGGTGTGTATGTTGTTAAAGTGGGCTCAGCATAGGTGTAGAGGCAGTTTTCAAGACCTTGAATGCGAGACATAAGGTCTTGAAATGAATCCTCTACTCTACCGGGAGCCAGTGGAGTTTAGTGAGCTTGCTTGTCACTGATTTAAAACAAGGGAGACCTGTCAAGGCTCTTGCCGCTGCATTCTGGACTCGTTGCAGTCTTGATTTTTCAGCCTGGTTCACCCCTAAAAGTAGGGAGTTTGCGTAGTCCAGCCATGAGAGAATGGCTGACTGCACCACAAGCTGGCGTGTCTGGGGGTCGAAGAACTTTAGGATCAGCTTGAGGTTCCGAAGGATCCCAAAGCACGTTGCCGCAACCTTTTTAGTCTGGTGGCTAAAGTTATGGGCAGAGTCCATCCAGACTCCAAGGTTTTTCACCTGGTTTTTTGGCTCAGGCAAACTGCCAAGTGCCTCAGGTCACTATTTGTCACCCCAGGCCGCCGTCTCTTTGCCCACCAGTAAGACCTCAGTCTTGCCAGCGTTAAGCTGTAAGTAGTTTGATGTCATCCAGCTTGTAATGTCAGTGAGGCCCTGTTTAAAGCTCTGTGCACTCAGTCCATCCCCCTCACTTAATGTCACCACTAGCTGGGTGTCGTCAGCATACGATACTAACGACAACCCTAATCTCTTGGCCACCTCAGCCAGTGGTTGGACATAAATGTTGAATAAGGTCGGACTGAGTGCAGACCCCTGCGGCACTCCTTGACTGATAGGGCGCTCTTTAAACAGGAACGGGGGAGTGGAAACCCGGAATGACCTGTCTGACAAAAATGCCTTAAGCCAGTTCAGGGCCTCCCCCGATACTCCTGCCTCCTCTAGCCGGAATAGCAACACTTCGTGTGACACCGTATCGAAGGCAGCACTGAGATCTAAAAGTATCAGTGCTGCCATCTTGCCGGAATCCAAGATGGACCGGAGATGTTCCGTGACACTCAAGAGTGCCATCTCAGTGCTATGTCTTCATTGGAAGCCATGCTGGGATTTGTCTAGGATGGAATTAGACATAAGGAATTTCGTCAGAATGATATTGACGTGGGACTCGGCCATATTGGCTGGCCAGGGGAGCAGCGAGATGGGTCTAAAGTTCTCGGGCAAAGTGTGGTCTAATGTAGGTTTTTTAATAATGAGAGATACCTAAGCATGCTTCCATCTGGTGGGTATAATGGCAGTGGAAAAGGATACATTTATAATGTCTCGGAGAGGGCTGAGTACTGTCCAGTCCTTTGCTCTAAACAGCTCGGGTTTTAGAGGGTCTGCAGGTGGAATGTCTGACTAAATATCGAAATCAAAAATATCGACATACAAAAATATCGGGACAAAAATATCGAAGTCAAAAATATCGGAATCCTATCCCTAACAAGGTAAGTACAAAAATATCGAAAAAATAATATCGTAGTACAAAAATATCGGAATTAAAAATATCGTTTTTTTAAATGTATTAATACTAATGTTAAAATAATTATAAAATACATATAATGTTACAAATATTAAATAAAAATATTAAAACATAATAAAAAAATTATAACTAATACATATACATTTAAAATAAATTAAAAACGTAATAATTTAATGTAATTTTATATTTTATAATTTCATTTAATTGATTTAATTTAAATTTATTTAATTTTTACCCTGTACGACTGTACCCCAAAAACCCAAAACTGACCCAGAACCCTAAAAATACCCCTTAACCCAAATACTGAAAACTGACACTGAACCCTAAAAATACCCCTTTACCCATGAACTGAAAACTGACCCAGAACCCTAAAAATACCCCTTTACCCATGAACTGAAAACTGACCCTGAACCCTAAAAATACCCCTTTACCCACAAACTGAAAACTGACCCTGAACCCTAAAAATACCCCTTTACCCACAAACTGAAAACTGACCCTGAACCCTAAAAATACCCCTTTACCCATGAACTGAAAACTGACCCAGAACCCTAAAAATACCCCTTTACCCATGAACTGAAAACTGACCCTGAACCCTAAAAATACTCCTTTACCCATGAACTGAAAACTGACCCTGAACCCTAAAAATACCCCTGTACCCATGAACTGAAAACTGACCCTGAACCCTAAAAATACCCCTTTACCCATGAACTGAAAACTGACCCTGAACCCTAAAAATAACCCTTTACCCAAAAACTGAAAACTGACCCTGAACCCTAAAAATACCCCTTTACCCATGAACTGAAAACTGACCCTGAACCCTAAAAATACCCCTTTACCCATGAACTGAAAACTGACCCTGAACCCTAAAAATACCCCTTTACCCATGAACTGAAAACTGACCCTGAACCCTAAAAATACCCCTGTACCCATGAACTGAAAACTGACCCTGAACCCTAAAAATACCCCTGTACCCACAATTAATTAATATTATTTAATTACCAATTAATTATTAATTAACAATAACAATAAAATAAATATATTAGCACATTTGCTGTAATTAATTTAATTTAATAATTAATATTATTTTGCACAATTAATTAATTAATAACAATAAATAATATATATAAAAATTACTTTAATTAATTTAATAAAATAATTAATAATAATTAATTACCAACTAATTAATAATTATAAATATGATAAAAAATTATAATGATTAATTAACTAATTAATAGAAATTAATTACCAATTAATTATTTAAAATATGTACAAACATATATCAATTAATTAATTATTATTAAATTACTTCCCACCCTATTCCCCTATAAACCCATAACCCGCTACAGAACATATTTATCAATTAATAAATTAATTAAAATAATTTAAAATTAATTCTCAATTAATTAATTAATAATTCCTAATAATTAATAATTAATTTAACATAATTAAATTACTTCCCACCCTATTCCCCTATAAACCCACAACCCGCTACAGTAGTAAAACACAATATTTAATAAAATAACATTAAAAAAAATTATAAAACATAATTAATACAATATAATATACACTAAATTTATTTAAAAATAGATATTAGTAACATCAAAGTTATTAATTTCGATATTATTAACATCGATATTTACAACTTCGATATTACTGATATCATACCAATATCGATATTTAGACTGTCGATATTACTTACCTTCGATATTTTTGTATATCGATATTTAAACTTCGATATTTTTGCTTATCGATATTAAAAAATCGATATTTTGTCTGTGTACCCTGCAGGTGAACCTGTTTTGATTTTGTCACAAAGATTGGAAAACTCCTCTTGGTTCAGCGAAGGAATCTCAGTGAGTTTATGGGTGGCCATAGTGGCTGAGGCTTTGAGACACGGCATGGTTGGGAAGGCATTGTATATCTTCTGAATCTTGTCAATAAAGAAGGATGCCAGGTTCTCGCAGTGTGTTGGGGAGGTATTTGATTCCTCTGTTGTTTTTTTGTACTCAGCTCTTTTAATATTTTGAATATAGTTTTAGAGGGGCACTGACTACATATAATCTCCTTAGCATAGTATGTGGCTCGAGTTCTACAGATAGTTCTGTGGTAGTTTTTTTGTAGCTGGACATATTGTGCCTTCAGCACAGGATCATAGGCCTTTCTCCATTTGTGCTCGGCAATTTTGCATTCTTTCCTTAGGGAGGTGAGCTCTTCGCTGTACCACGGGCTCGACTCCTGGGAGCGTGCCTTCATCCAGCTAGCCGGTATAAGAGCATCTAACGCCTTGCAGACAAACCCTCATAACCCAGTTCAGCATCTTCGTTAACTTTAGGGGGGTCGGCTTAGAGGAGTGCATGAAATTCTTTGAGGCGGCGCTTTCTCCAGGGTCGTTTTAGCACTCGCTGGACAAGTTTCGAGTTGGGTGCGCCCCTAATGGGTATAGTCATAATCACCAACAGGTGATCTGTCCAGGTCATGGGGATAGAGGACTCTACTGTCACATCCTCCAAGTTGGAAAAGATGCGGTCTAGGAGGTGACTGCCTCTGTGCGTGGAGCCGCTGACTAACTGGCAGAGCTGAAACGCGGCCAGGTCTGCGAGCAGACTGCCAATCTTCTTGTCCGTGGTGAGATCGAAATGGATATTTAGGTCTACAAGCATATTGAAATTGGCTGTCCCTGTTACCAGAGAGCACACAGTTTCAAGGAGGGCCTTGATAAAGCTACTGTCTTGTCCCGGGGGTCTGTAAATCAGGATACCTGATAGGGTTAGCTGAGGGTTTATTTTGACGCTATAGCGGGCGCCTTCGCTACCTTCAATGTCCATTTTGGTGAATAGGCATGCGTATTGGGATTTGGCCATCATCGCTATACCCCCACCCCTTGATTGCCTGTTTACAGTGTATGCAGAGTATCCTGGTGGTGTGGCTAGATTGATAACGGAGTTCATGTCTTCTTGCTGCCAGGTCTCCGTGAGGAATAAGATATCTAAGGCGTAGTTTTTGATTAGATCCTGGATTTCCAGATGATGTTTTTATAGGGATCTAATATTAAGTTGTGCAACCATGATTTGCTGCTGAGGAGGGGCGGCTGCGAGGGACGGAAATGTCAGAGGTCTGGGAAGACTATAGCCACATGAGCATTTAGAGCTGCCTTTCCGATGTATTAAGGAGAATTTCTTACATGTGGCACCTGGGACGTTAAGATTCAATAGATCTCCTTTGGAGTAGACAGCAGAGTCCCCTCTCACCAGACTAGGGTCCCTGGCGAGAAGCGACGTATGTCACTTTCTTCACTTTGGCATGTAGCGACATGTAAAGCCACAGGATACTTGGGGTCTCGTTTGTGTATGACTCTGAGATGTTCAGTTATTCTGTCTTTGAGGGGTCTAATTGTGCTGCCCACATAGTATTTTCCGCAGTTACATTCAATAATTTATACTACGAACTTGGTGGTACAGTTTATGTTTGTTTTGATGGAAAAGTTCTCCCCTCTAGGGCCAATAAATTGTGTGGTGCAATGTTTGGCCCATCTGCACATGGTACAAAATCCACATTTATAGAATCCAAGACTGTGTTGTGTCATCCAATTTGTAAAGTTGGTCCCACGAGGTACAGTTGGATTTAACCTAGTCCTAAGTGTATTACCTTTCCTGAAAGTAATCTGAGGTTTGTCAGAAATAGAGTCTCTAATGGCTTTCTCAGATTTCAAAAGCCCCCAATGTTTGGTCACGCTTTTGCGTAAAGCACCATGGAGTGAATTGAAATCAGTGATCAGTCTTAAAGTGTTGTTGCATGGTAGTCTTGATGTTTGTGAATGCAATGTGTCAGTTCGCTTAACTTTCCCAACTCTTTTCTCAGCCTTGCGGATTATATTCGTTGGGTAGCCTCTAGTAAAAAATCTGTCCTTCATGAACTCCAAGTCCTCACTGCAATTCCTCCTTGCCCTCAGAAATTCCCCATAGGGTATGGAGTTTATTTGGTGTGGAGGGTGCGAACTGGAAGCATGTAGAATAGCATTGCATGCAATGGATTTCCTGAAAAGCCGGCTCAGCAAGGAATCGTTGGAGACATAAAATTCAACATCAAGAAACTCAATGTGTGTCCTACTGGATTCCATTGTAAACCTGATCTTGTTGTTGTTCAAGTGTTGAAAAAAACTGGTCAGAAGTTCCTCCGAACCTGACCATAGTAAAATGCAATCCTCAATATATCGACCCCAAAAAATAATGGAGTTGAAATACTGAGCGCCTTTCTTACCCCAAATTAGATCAGACTCCAATGTACCCATAAATAGGTTCGCAAAAGAGGGTGAAAATTTTGACCCCATGGCGACACCCATCTTCTGGCGATACCAAGTCTGGTCGAAAATAAAGAAATTGTTTCTCAGTATTAGTTCTATTATTGTAGATAACATCACAGTGTGTTGCCACAATGAAGCTGGCGTATTGTGCAACAGTTTATTCACAGCCTGTAGACCCAGGTCCATGTTAATACTGGTGTACAATGACACTACATCCATTGTCACCAGTATAGTCCCCGGTTGCCATTGGATGTCTGCCAAGGTGCTTAAGATGTGCTTTGTATCTTGTATTTAAGAGGGCAAATTTCTCACCAAGGGGCCAAGGAAGAGATCAACATATTCAGCGATTCTTTCAGACGGTCCTCCCATACCAGAAACTATTGGCCTCCCTGGTGGAAACAAAAGGTTCTTATGTACCTTGGGTAAGGTGTAAAGCCAAGGATAAGAAGGTCTGAAGACCTTCAGGTACAGGTATTCATCATCATTAATAAGTCCTGACTGTTTCCAGACCAGTAATTTGGAGTTGATCTCAAGTGTTAGTGGACCCATGGGGATGTAGGTCAAGCGCTCATAGCAAGCATTGTCTCCAAGTTGGTTGAGAATCTCTTGGTGGTAGTCAACGCGGTCCATCACCACCACATTGCCCCCCTTGTCAGCTTCTCTAATAGTAATCTTGTCATTGTCAATAAGTGTAGTTAGAGCCAACCTTTCTCCATGAGTAAGATTGTCTCTGTATTTGAACATCCTGTCTTTGCTCAGGCAATTTAGATTGTCAATGTCCTCTAGTACGCGCTTATGGAAATTATCAATAGCATTGCCACCAGGCAAGGTCGGAATTCATCTGAATTTGGATTTTAAACCGCTCGCAATGCTAAAATCAGATTCAATGTTTAGCTCTTCCAATAGTCTGTCCATATCATAAGGAGTATCTTCCATATCAGTAAGAGACAAAAGGAGATGTGTTGTTTGAATGTCCTTTATTGATAAAGATTCTGTGTTGACAAGTGCAGGAATATTTCTAGCCCCTTTGCTGTTCTTATCCATCCCAAAAAAATGTTTTTTAAGTTTTAGATTCCTCACGAATTTAAAGAGGTCTATCTTTAGTTTACAGATATCCCCTGTGGCATAGAGGTTGAAATTAAGACCCTTGCTCAATAATGTAATCATATCTGGTGTGAGATGAAATGTTGTAATTAATATTACTGTACAACTACATATGAGTTGCTCCATTGTTACCTATTTGTTATTTCAGCCCTGAGGATTCGCATAGGCGATGGAACACGTGTCGGCTGGCTGTCTACATAATAAAGGATTTAATCGGACTACTCTCCCACAGGAGATTTTTACCACATTATGTTGCTTTGTTTCTTTGTACACTGTATACTTTTTGTCACATAACTTTTAATTGATTTCTTGTGTGTGCATAGGGCACTTCTGTTGTAAACCACCTGGATGACTTCCTATTTGTAGGGGACCCGGCAACTGATCACTGCACCATCCTATTAAACAAATTCAGTGAGATCTTAGGGATCCTGCTAGTGTAGAAAAAACAATTGCACACTGACATCTAGAATGGTATTGCTAGGAATAGAACTGGGGCTGTATTACAGTGAGGGCCCTGGGGGTGCAACGGGTATTTGCATAGCTTTGCGCACCCCGGGCCCTTTGGTATTACAGAAGGGGGGGCAGGTGCTTGTTAAGAGGGCGTTCCCTCATTTGCATAGGGGTATGACGTATGCAAATGAGGGAATTCCTTTGCCTCTGCAACCATGCCATATTACAGACGTGGTGCAGAGGCAAAGAAGCTCTCAGGGGGCACACTCAAAGTATGCCCCCTCCCAGGTGGTGCACTGTAAGTGCGCTCCCTGAGAGAAGCCCTCTGGAGGGGAGATATAGGACCCCTCAGACATTCCCCTGCAGGTGGCTGCAGTCAGTGACTGCACCTGCCTGCAAAGGGATCTTTATTCCCCTGTTAAAGTGCAGGCGGGTGCATCCGGCATTGTGAAAACACAGAGCAGCTGCTTTGTGTTTTCATATGAAGGCGTTGTCCTGGGGGCAGCGCGAATTCGCGGTTGCCCTAGGGGCAGTCCAATCATGGCATTAGGGCACATTGTCATTGTTTGCACCCAGCGCACCTTTTAAAAGGTGCAGCGGGAGCAGACAATCACAAAGCGTAATATAGCCCCTGGACTCTTATCAATGTTACGTCCAGAATCCCACAAGACAAAGTAGCAGCACTAAGGAGTGACATAAGGAGAATGGCGGGCAGTGAAAAGGCAGTGTTAAAGAAGGTACAGATTCAATTGGGCTGCTTGAACTCCAACACAAAGGTGATAATAGCAGGCTGAGTTTTTGCAAGAAGACAACACAACTCACTGTATACAGAAGAAGCACTGCCACATGAGGCTGTTGGTGGGTATGAAGCATGATTTTGGATTTTCGCATTCGTTCGTTTAATGGCAAATTAATTTAGATGTAGAGTTGGAGGACATCAAGACAAATTGAACTTTCCTCCGCATAATTGTTACCCTCCCACAGCAAACAGATTGTTGGGTGTTTGTTAGGTATTCTGTGCTTGTCTTAAGAGCTAGAGGACAGGTCATATCGAACAGGGTCTGGCTGATCAGCCACTCATATAGAGTCAGAGCACAAAAGTGGGCAACTCAGGCCACAGGGTACAGGGTATCACTTTTCAATACTCCATCATAGAATGGTATGGTGTCCCAAGGCTGTGGTGGGGACAATGTATGCAAACAGTGGAGAAGACAGTTGCAGAAACCTCACCAACAAAAATAAAAGTCATTCATCTGGGGCCTGGAGGAAGGCTTACAATCCCTCAGGAGGCGGGACCTACTGATCGAGATTAGACAAGAATTGCTAGAGGTCTCAAGGAGGCTAAGCAGTATGACCATAGTGTGGTCTGAGTTAATACCAAGGAAGGTATGGAGGGGGAGGATTCTAACAGCCTGGTAAAGATCAAGGTGCAAACTAAACTTGGTAGCAAGCAACCTTTTGCAGGAGAATTCATCAAGCATTGTTTGATCAACATAAGAAACTACACAGGGGATGGGGTACACTTAACAGACAATGGTCAGGACATGCAACCGTATGTAAATAAAATGATTCTTTTTTAAATGAAAAAGAGAGCGGTGGAGGGAGCCCCCTCTGGGACAGTAACCACAGGGGCGGATTGGTCTGGGACAGTAACCACAGGGGCGGATTGGCCGTGAGCTCCACAGTCAGGAGCTGTATGAGGGAATCACCCATCCTCAGACATGGAAGGAGGGTAGGCAGTATTTAAAGTTAAACATAGCCAAGACTGGATCAGGGACCACGCCTAAAAAGACTGAAATGCTCTGTACGTCATCATGATCATCGTCATACATAAAATGTGACAGGCTGCATGCGAGCGGACTGTTAGAGTGAAATTGTTGAATAAACAATGTTTTTTTCCTCCTAAATGAGTGTCCTTGGTGTTGAAGGGTGTATTAACTGGTTATATACACACTACAGGCAATGGGCAGAAAGCACAGGTTACAAGCCTTGCTAGACGAAAACAATGCCTTCTTGATGCTGAATGGTGTGTGTTCCCACAGGACTCCCACACTCTTTCAATGGTAGCTTAACCCACTGCTAAACAGAGGGTGAAAGGAAGTCTAGACAGTGGCAGAACTTCAAGGCAACTAGAATGGGCACAAATATAAGTGCCTCACAACAGAGAAGGGGAGGGCCACAGCAGGTAGAACAGGGGATACAGTGTATCATGCTGGAGCCACTTTGGGGGAAGGGGGAGGTAAAGAATACAGGGGAAGTGATTGCATCATATAGAGAAGAGATTTGAAGTAGTATGAACGTTACCCCACCAAGGCTCTGTTAGGCTGCTGGTGTCTGTCCATAAGAAGTAAGTTACTCAAATAAAGTGAAAGTGCCTGATTTCACGGAGCGCAGCCAAAGAAAGAAGACAGGTCCTGCGAGGCAGCCTGCTTGCTTGGGCCTGGGTGTTCGAGTTCTGATCATGCGTGTGTGTTGTAGCGTGATTGTTTGCTGATGAAGGTTTGCATGAGTAAAGTGACCATGCATGGTCTATACATCATACTATGCAGAATTAAAAACATTATTTTTCTGCCGCACATTATAAGAAACATCGATATTTGTATATTCTGTGATTTTCAGGTACACATTTTGTGTTTCTTGTACCCAAATAAAACATAATCTGTCCTTCATTTATTTTACAAAAACAAAATATTGGATTATGTTTCGTTTTTCAACTAATTGTTAATCTAAAACTCGCGAAAGTATCTCACATTAGTGTTCAAATCTTAATATTCTTGCCTTGTTTCATAATGGGGAAACGTTATATACATTGTTGTGTGACGTTTCCTAATTTAGGCCTTGATCTCGACAGCCTGGTGTGTGAGTGTGATGAAACCACACAGCAAACATGATTCCACACTGTGCATTTTTTTTTACCTCACCTGTTCATTCCAAATTCCGCAGTTCTAAATGGCGACTGTGGTAACACTCGATAATGAGGGCTCATTTGTTGCCTCACTTCACTCACTGCGAGAACCTGCAGAATTCAGCAGAGCAAACATTTTTTCCAAAGGAAGTCAGATTATTTACTTTAATTAAAACTGTTCTTATTCAATAACAGGAATTGATGAATTCCATTCAAAACCACCTTCTTCAACCACTAATTTAATTCTATCTGTGTGATTGAATTTTCCTGGCTCTGATCTTTACGGGCAGACTTTGTTAATCACCATTTAATTTCAAAAGTAGCAGTAGTGCAGTTATAATAGAAAGCACCTGGCATGATGGTCACGAGGCGCAGCTTTACTTTATAATCATCTCATCAAAAGCAAGAACAGGCTTCCAAGGCAATGTTTAAAGCAGTTACATTTCAGGAGCGAGCACAATGCACAGCATTTGGCTCCAGCCTACACACTGTCAACAGAGAATGACACATCAGTGCTTTTGAATTGCATGACCTACTTATCTCTTTTTAAAGTATTTTCAAACCATTGCTTTGCTTCACCTCATCCCCCGGATGAATGTGGACAGACATCTTATGATTGTTCTTGATAAGTATAGCACTAGAGAGGTATGGGAGGGAGCCCCTCGATGTTGGTTATCAACACAGAGTTCCTGGGATAGCCTCCAAAATGATGTCTTCAGTTGGAGAATTGTAGCTGGTGGCAACGAAATGTCAACTGAGCTACGAGACCCCGCGTGTGTATGTGAAGCCTTCACACGTACCCTCTTGTCAGTAAAATGCTTAATTTGTAAAAACAAATAAGTGCCAGGGCCCTCGTCAGGAGGCCACTGCAGCTTGCGCCATCCGTTGCCCCTACCAGTGCTGCCAATGGCAGTACCAATGCAACTCCTAACCATCACACCCTAACAAGTGACAATCCATACTATTTCAGACCCTAAATCTATAATATTGGCTTGGGTGGCAGTTAGGAGTCATTGTTAATTTATAATCAATTAATAAACAGCTGTTGTTCTGCTCATCCCTAATTAGATAGGCAGCGTCACTGTGTCATAGAAGCCGTGCAGACATTTAAGTAACTACGGAGCACCAGAAACCACCGGCTCAATCTAAGCACTGAGAGGCATCCTTTTAAAGGACGCTCTTTTCAAATCCAGTGTTGGCTTATGTGATGTCATAGATGGAGGAGTCTTGTCTGATTCGGCTCTTGCTGTTGGATTCTTTGTGTGAGATTCTGTTCTTGCTTAGGACCAATCCATAGGGTGCACCCACGACATGTGCAAACAGTGTGAGATTCCCTGTCACAGCTCTCAAACCGTGGTTATTGTCCCCCACAGCCTTCATATCGTAGTAGCTGTTGGATTAAAGGAATAATTGATAATAGTTCTTGCATCCAGAATTCACTAAGCTATGAGGATTTTTTTATTTACTTGTGGTACTACGAACAAGAGTTTTTAACCGAATCTCATACACAGAAATTAAAAGATTCAGTTGGAAGCAAAGATGGTCCCCTTTCGATTGATTGAGTTTAAAATAGAATTTCCTCTACAAAAACAAGCATTTACAATGCAATGGTCTCGGCCTTCTTAAAGTTAGAGTTATTGGCATTGCTCATGACATTATTTTTATTTATGTTTTTGCTTTTAAAACATAAATAAATGGCATTGTCATTTACAATGCCAATAGCTTAATAGCTCGCAAATGCGAGACCTTTTGCATTTGCAAGTACACAGAGCCACACACACAAAGCCACCCACACACACACATACAGAGCCACCCACACAGAGTAATTCACATAGAGCCACCCACACACACAGAGCCACCCACACACACAGAGCCACCCACACTCAGAGCCACTCACACACACACAGAGCCCAACACACACAGAGCCCAACACACAAAGAGCCCAACACACACAGAGCCCCACACACATAGAGCCCCAAACACACAGAGCCCCACACACACAGAGCCACCCACACACACAGAGCCACCCACACACACACAGCCACCCACACACACACAGAGCCACCCACACACACACAGAGCCACCCACAGACACACAGAGCCACCCACACACACACACAGAGCCCAACACACACAGAGCCCAACACACACAGAGCACAACACACACAGAGCCCCACACACACAGAGCCACACACAGAGCCACACACACACACACAGAGCCACACACACACTCACACAGAGCCACACACACACACAGAACCACACACACAGAGCCACACACACACAGAGCCACACACACAGAGTCACACACACACAGAGCCACACACACACACACACACACACACACACACACACACACACAGAGCCACACACACACACATGCAGCCACACACACACACATAGAGCCACACACACACACAGATCCACACACACACACACAGAGCCACACACACACAGAGCCACACACACACACAGCCCCACACACACACACAGAGCCACACACAGGGAACAGAGGCCAGAAAAAATGCTTACAACGGAACAGGGGGCTGGAAAGCAAGCACAGCAAGGGGGCAGGAGAGCAAGCACAACGAACGAGGGGGCAGGAGAGAAAGCAAAATGAGGGGGCAAGAGAGCAAGCACAACGAGGGGGCAGGAGAGCAAGCACAACCAACAAGGGAGCAGGAGAGCAAGCACAACCAACGAGGGGGCAGGAGAGCAAGCACAACCAACGAGGGGGCAGGAGAGCAAGCACAAACAACCAGGGGACAGGAGAGCAAGCACAAACAACCAGGGGGCAGGAGAGCAAGCACAAACAGCCAGGGGGCAGGAGAGCAAGCACAAACAACGAGGGGGCAGGAGAGCAAGCACAAACAACAAGGGTGCAGGAGAGCATTCACAAAGAACGAGGGGGCAGGAGAGAAAGCAAGAACAACGTCACAGCTGTTAGCAACGCAGGAGGAACGGGTATTTACAAACAGTCGGGGAATGTAAAATATGATGCATACTTCGACTTATGGATGTGGTACTGGAAACAAAACTAAGAAAAATGTTGTTGGGGTACATTAAAGTTGGTCCTTCGTGTTACAATGTTCAATATTTGTTTTGTGTTTTACTGTGGCAGCGGTATTGTTTTTGTTTACATTTTTGACAGCTCACTCCCGGAACAAACTTCAGCCAACAACGTGTTTACCCTCGAATAAGGGTGGCATACTTAAAGTCCCTAGAAAAACAGATGTAATAAACAGCACAGATGAATTGTCCTTAAAGTTTGACTGAGTGCTACAATGAAAGTATATAAAGGTCATCTGTGAACGCCTGGCTGCACTTTGGCCTGGCCGCAAAAAGCGAACCAAGTCTGAATTGATCCCGACGCCTGAAATAAACGGACGATCACAGCATCTCACTCGTTAGAGCGCGAAGCATGACAACTACGCCAATAACTTTTGCATGTATGTGCCAGTCTTTAAGAGCTGTACGAGGCTGGGTGGTATGCTAACATACCTGACACGCTCTAACTCCTAAGCTAGCTGCCGGTGCACTCGGTGGGGGACACGGTGCACCAGTAGCCTCTTCTTCTCTCCGGGGCTCTGACTCATGGACCTCTCACGGCTGACTCCTAGCACTCAACACCCGCCCAGGGCCTCCCGCACCATCAGCCTCCATCCATCACATGGACGTGGTGTTGTATTTGAACATTAGGACTCGAGGGGCACATGAAGAGTAATAAGGGTTGTATGGGCATAACTTGCGCTTGCCCCCCACCCCCTAAGTCGTATTGGCTGCTAACAGCGGGTTAACACTATACCCCCCTCGCTGTATATAATGTGAAACTCTCCACCCTGAGTCCCACTCACCACCGTCTCACACAGCCTGTCTCTCCCTATTCAGCCGTCCTCCCTCCCATCCACTGAAAGGACCTCATCCCCAGCTCAGTTATCCCCCATTGATCTCTTGCCAATCCCCACTGGTTACTCACCCCTCCCTCACATGAGACCCCCCTCAACTTTCTTTAACCCACTACTCCATTTCAATCTTTCTCTGCCAACCCTAGTAACACCACACCTCTCCACAGGGCCTCCCTGGCCCTCCACCCTGACGCTACACGGCCCTCCTTAAGACTAAACACCTTTCAGCCCTCCTTCAGACTAAACACCCGTCCATCCCCACTCTTCGCCAACTGCACAAGCCACATTCCCCCCAAAGACCTTTCACGCCACAACCATGAACGTTATCCCACGGCCAATGGAGCTTACCAACCCCGTCTCCATTGCAGGGCCTCAGTCTGCTGGGCCCTCCCTGCGAGGACCTCCAGCCACGGGCGGCGGCTCGCGCCCCCCATTCCTAACGGCACCGAGCATGCAACCACCTCCCAAATAAGCTGCGTTGAAGGAAGAGAGACCCTTCCATCGGGGCCGAGGGCACCTCCTAGACAAGAGTGAACTCCGCGGACTCCCTGAACCAGCAAACCCGGCTGCTCCCCCTCCTTATGGAACGATCCAGTCTGCCGGGCCGCGATGTCACAGCGAAGCAGTTGGGGCAGTGCGTGAGGTACCCTGGCGGAGGGGCATACCTGGATGTCCGCCATTGGATGGAGGATGGCGACGGATGCTGCGCGGCACGGGTTCCACTCCCCGCTTCTTCTTCGGCCGCTTTCGCGCTGTTTTTTTTTCCTTTACCTCAGTGCGACGCCCTCAATGTCATCAACCGGCACTCTCGCGCACAGAATCTCATAAACACTGGACAGCAAAAGTGGACTGCACATGCACGGACAAGTGAGTCCCGAGCGGCGGCCAACTTAGAGACAGGCAAGCATGTTGTGATGCCTACGGTGTTCAATATTGCAACAACAACAACAATCAGGAGAAAGCTCTACCATGACATCTTTCTCCGAGGCCATGCAGGAATGCCTCAGAGAAAGTCACCGTCGTTTTCGGATTCGGGGGCGTGTTTTGCTTTCTCTCCTCTTCCCATTGGCTGGAATGTAAAATTCCAGCCAAAGGGAAGAGGAGAGAAAGAAAAGAGAAAGAACGTCAAAAACACCCCCCGAATCAGGTCTTGAACGGAGTGATGCCCCTCTCCTCCAATGGCTGGCCTCCGTTTAGGAAGCCAGCCAGTGGATAAGAGGGGCGTGTTCAAACCCCCGTACTGTAAACATAAAATCTCGGCTGCGCGACACTGCTGCGCAGTGTACGCTAGGCCGAGACCTAACAAGAAAGAAATGGAATCCTCTGACAAGGAACCTCAAACACCTAGGGGCTTATTTATTAAAAAATCATTCAACGAAACGCCGCAAGCCATCTTGCTGCTCTGCAACTCACTGCACGAAAGGGAGAATGCATGAATGTGCAGCATTGAACATTATACAGTGCATTTCTGCTCTCTGCCTGCAGTGGCGCATAAACTGCTATCTAGTGCCAAAAGAGGCACCATTGCACCATGGTGCAAGGGTGCCTGCATTGTAGGCAGGATTATCTTTGTGCAGGACAGAACACCTTCCTGGACAAAATCAATCCTCAGAGGCATTTTCTTTCCTTTTTACTTTTTCACATGCTTTCAGTTTCCCAAAGGATGGCAGCTTGATGCATGTAAAATGCTATTTCCTGATGTAGTTTTACGAAATAGCTCACTTTCTAATTGATTCCCATTAGTCTTAACCAGTGGTGGTAATCGATAAGAAAGTGAGCTATTTCGTAAAACTACGTCAGGAAATAGCATTTTACATGCATCAAGCTGCCATCCTGAAAATGTAATCAACAGTATCCCCTATGGGGAACTGTTGAGAGCCTGACGTAATTGTAGCTCTGAGAAAACATTTACAAAAGAGATGAACTTAATGAAGAGAGAGGCTACTCTCAGAAAGTTATCAAGAAAGCATGTGAAAAAGTGAAAAGAATACAAAGAGAAGAACTTTTTAAAAGAAAGGAAGAAACAGAAATAGAGACTGGATCTATCAAATTCATTACCTCCTTTAGCACCCAAGCAAGGGATGTTGGAAAATGCCTAATCAAATTTTAGAGGGTGTTAAATACAGATGATACTCTGGCAAAATGTGTTGATAATTACCCAATGATTACATTTCGACGGTGTCCAGCATTGAAAGACACATTTTGTAGAAGTATGCTAGTACCTGAGAAAGAAGAAAGATCTAAAGTCCAGGGATTCTACTGTTGTGCTATGTGTAAAGCTTGTAAGAACAGATCAAATTGTAAAGAAATTAGGTTATCCAAATTTCTAAAACCATTTACAATTACAAAACTCTTAAACTGTAAGTCTAATTTCTGCATATATGCACTAATTTGTCCATGCCAATTAGTGCATATTGGGAGTACTATAAATCCAGTCAA
The DNA here is from genome assembly GCF_964263255.1 of Lissotriton vulgaris. Classification (NCBI taxonomy): domain Eukaryota; kingdom Metazoa; phylum Chordata; class Amphibia; order Caudata; family Salamandridae; genus Lissotriton; species Lissotriton vulgaris. The sequence goes on along the minus strand of NC_141685.1, from coordinate 1,906,827,583 downwards.
ACTGCGCATTTTGGAAAATATGCGCCCCATAACAAATGACGACAGGCACTATCCTATTGCCCGCCATTTTAAGGAAAGCCGCAATAAAGATACCAATCTCTGAAAGAAGGGGAAACAGGATACAGGAGTTTGTGGATTGGAATCATGTTTAATAATAAAATACAAAACTATGCACCCAGGGGGCATCAATAAAGATAAAGAGCTAGCAGGTAATCTCGGCTGAGATGATTTTGGAGTTTCTGAAATGTTCTATATATATTGAAAATCGGCGCTTTGCCTTCTAAGAAATGGTGTTTATACTGTTTTAAAATATTTTGGTATACAACCATTTTTAAGTGATGTGCACATTTGATTTATTTGAAAGGAGACGCAGCCTATGTCCTGTTGTGAGGAATTGCAGTTTGAGCCACTTGATTGGTTTATAATGAATGAACTGGAATCACGTGTACATTTGGTGATTATAGCCCACTAGGGCAGAATTGTTCGAGCGGATAAACATAATGGTGGAATGTGTACTATGAACTGTTTTCCCACTTGGGTATATCTTTTTTTCTTAACGTGTGAAATTTGGGCATTTGTCTAAACACTTGAGATCTGAGTAGTTAGATTTAACAACACTCTGGTAATTTTGTTTTCTTAAGTTCACATTAATTTGTTAAAAATATAAACCTTTGAAATGAATTTTTTAAAGTTCTTCAAAGAAAAATGTAAACCGGATATATCCAGTTATAAATAACCAGCATAAGATGGTGGCAGTAGTAGTCACACAAACAGGGCAGCTATGTAGTCCTTTTTTGATATTGTTTATGTTTGTGCACTATATCATGTGACAGGAAGCAACCTCTGTTGACCCGTGACCAAGGAACTCCGGTTCTGCCGGTGCAGAGTTTGCCACAGCTTTGCTTACCTAATAAAGCATGTTGAAATGAAATCAGGGCTCGGCGCAATCTTTCCACATAAAGATTGAATGGTGTTTGAAGTTTAAAGGGTTGCGACCTTTGCCGGCAGCCCGCCACCCACAAAGAGGCAGAGGATATTGCAGACAGTGTTGTGAACTATATATATAGACAGAGAGGAAATCCTTCCGAAAATAGATGCCCTGCGCAGCGAAATTCAAGCAATGAGTGACCCGCAAACTTCTAAGGTGAAATTTGAGGAAGAAATGGAACATAAGTTGAAAAAGGAGGAAGACAAAATAAAAAACCGCAAGTCATATAAGTTCAGAAGGGACAAAGAGGACTATGAGAACGGAAGGATTTTCACATTTTCCAGGAAATATGATGCCATGAGAAAGAACAAAACCAGCAAACCAAGCACTGGAAAAACGCGCCAAAACCCGCAAAACCCGCAGCCCTCCAGCTCTGCACAAACTGAAAACGAACCCCAGTCAGAGAGGTCTTCGGCATCAGGCTCAAGTGTGTACACCGAAAGCGGGTCTGAATATGAGGAGGAAGACATCTCTAAATTAACGATGGGCGAGGAATTAGAGTACATCAGCAAGACAAGACGTGATACTCTTCGCTCAGCTGGCAAACAACAACCGGCAAAAAACGGACAAGGAGCAGGCGGGAGCGGAGGGCCGCCCAGAGGAAACGCAACAAAGCGAGGGGGACGGGGCAGAGGTGCCTGGAACAACAAACAGGGGACAAAAACGTAATAACACAGGAATCACCAACAAATTCTAATACGATAATAAATCTGGCGAACATCGATTTGACAACGGCGGAGAAGCAGTTGCTGTCGCTAGGACTATCGTATTGTCCTGAGAGCAATTTTCATTACACCAAAACCAGGGCTGACGTGTTCCTGTTTATACGAAAACTAAAACTTCGAAAATTCCATAAAACCCAATCTACAAATAAATCGAAAAATAAGCCTACACAAGATGATCCACAAACGGACTCTACAAATTTGTTGGCACAGGATTATGAGTTGTTAACATCTGTCCAAGACATAATCAACACTAGGCTTAGTTCCCAAACAAACATGGAGTCACAAAATGTGGAAAGCTCACAAGATTTTCCAGTCCTCAGTTCCCAACAAACAAGAAGTCTGGTAAACAAAAAACCGGAAACACCGTTCAAAAGAAAATCCAAGTTTGTACCGGTCACAACTAAGGACTCCATTGACGTTTTCAACGAGACTGTGGTTGCACAAATCAAAAAACTACACACCAAAATCCAAATGACTAAGAGAAGAAGAACAAAACAACAAATTCAATATGACAATTTATTAGAGAAACTCAAGAAGGAAAATGAAGTGGTAATAAGAAATTCGGACAAGGGTGGAAACATCGTGTTATGGCCCCTTTCACAATATCTGACTGAAGCACACAAACAGCTCAGCGATGTCCAATGTTACCACCACAGCTCACCAATCAAGTATAAACAGATGCAAGATGAACTGAGCAGTAAACTACTGGCATGGAAAAGCTTAGGACTTTTAAACATGGAGGAGTTTAAATTCCTAAAAAAAGAGCATCCCCGCACGCCAGTGATTTACTTCATAGCCAAAATACACAAGAACAAGGAAACTCCCCCAGGAAGACCGATTATAGCAGCTTGTGACGGACCCCTGGAAAACTTATCACACTACATAGACTTCTTTTTACAAGAACATGTCTTAAAATTGGAGTCATATGTGAAGGACACTGGGGATTTTCTATCCAAAATAGCCAAGGTCAAATGGGAAAGTGGTTACCAGTTAATAACCCTAGATGTTTCCTCTTTGTATACGTGTATTCGTAACAGGGACGGGATAAAAGCGGTTCAACACTTCCTGTCCAAAAGGCCTATTGAGTTCATGATGCACAACAAAATGTTGATTGATATGCTCTTGTTTTGTCTAGAACACAACTTTTTTCTCTTCAATAAATCAATGTACCGTCAGGTCCAAGGTGTGGCCATGGGGGCCAGCTTCTCCCCCAGTTATGCCTGTTTGTTTATGGGCTGGTGGGAGGAGCTGGTCCTTAGGGAGCAATACCGGGATACCTGTAATAACAACATAGTGTCCTACCTACGGTACATTGACAACCTGATCATTGTGTGGAAGGGCAGCAAAGAAGAGGCACAGAATTTCGTAGATAACATCAATATGAATGACATTAATCTATGCTTCACCTCTGACATAAGTGACTGCCAAGTTTCCTTTCTTGATGTTCTTATTAAAATTGATGAAGGCAAAATTAAGACCACTCTATATAGGAAGCAAACTGCAGGAAATACCCTGCTTCACGCCAGCAGCGCACATCCCAGCCATCTCATCCACAGTATCCCCTACGGGGAGATGCTGCGGTTACGTAGAATTTGCAGTGATGAGGGGGAACTCAGGAGACACCAACAGGAGAGTAAGTGTAGGTTTTTAGACAGAGGGTACAGTGCCAAAACAATTGATGCGGCAATGGCCAAATCTAGATTAAAATCCAGAGAGGAACTCCTACACCATGCTGAAAGTTCCACAACAAACAACATATGTAGCAGCACAATATCTGAAGAGGCACCCAGATTGATTATTAGCTACAATCGTCAGCATAGGGAGCTACGCAAAATCTTTCAACGTAACTGGCATCTTATAAAAGAGGATCCAGTAATAGGAGATTCCCTTCCTGAATACCCCTTAATCACCTACAGAAAAGCCACTTCGATGGGGGATGTGCTGGTGAGAAGTAGTCCTGAATATAGGGACAACACTGGTTTGTCTCTAGCACGAAAAGGCTTCTACAAATGCTCCAGCTGCAAAGCTTGTTCATTTGGAGTGAACAAAACTTCCTTCCTAACTGCCTTTAGCCCTAAACCACAAAACATTAGGTTTCATTTAACCTGTAAAAGCGAGTTTGTGGTTTATATACTAGAGTGCACCTGCAATTTAAAATATGTAGGTAGCACCAAACTCCCCAGCCACAAGAGGATTCTACAACACATCAGGGCGATCACTAACAACGACCCTAATTATCCCGTGGCGAGACATTTTCATGAGGTCCATGGTGGTAATCTAAAAGATCTCAGATACTACATCATTGACGCAGTCCCCATGCAGAGAAGAGGACGGGACAGGGAGGGCATGCTGCGAAGACTGGAGACACATTACATCTTGTCTTTAGATACCAAGCAGCCTAAAGGTTTAAACATGACTGAAGATTTATATACATTCCTAGAATAAATCTTCCATTCCTTAGGAGGTTATGATTCACTGACAGCACAAGATATCATGATGCCTATATAGCTTTCATCAATTGAGTTCAACACAATGAAAAATCAATGTTTTCCATTTTTCTTCCAAGATGTACATACCTGATGAACCTGTTTTTGTATTGTACATATGGATTTTATACAGGAGGGGAGATAATCAAATTATTTATGGATATATATTTTTGATATTTCAGATGGGTTTTTAACTATTTATGCAATTTTAATTACATCATGAGTGGATTGAACAACAACACTAATTTATCAATTCTTGTACAGGTTGCTCAATTGTGGGAATCACTCAGGTTGATAGACAAAGTTGGTTGCATACAAATCGGAGGGACCCTTTGACAAACAAAGATATGTATATAAGTCCTTTCAGAATAACCTTTTCCCTGTATTTATCCCTGTGAAAAACTTAAAAGTCTCTTTAACTGTTATTTGTTTTTTGGTAAGGTACATTATAGGATAATTTGACACAATTTTTCACATAAGGGTATCGTTTTTTTGTTCATTGTAAAATAAGAGAATTTTTTGCTATCACGTTTATACCAATGTGTTTAGTTTTAAATTTCTCTTTATTCAGATTCACGGTGATGCACAATTTAAGTTTAATGAATGGATATTTAGAAAATGTGGCATTAATAATTTAATGTATTTCACTGATACATCTTTCTTTAAAGATTGAGCCTTATGCCATCAAGAAATGTATTTTACAATTACTCTATGTATTTTACGAGTCACACTATGAAAACAAATTTGTAAATAGTATATCTTCTATGTCCATTCCTGCACTTGCACTTTAAAAGGAGGTGCATCCCACGACACTGTTGTCATGTGATCAAGGCAGGGATCTGCCGAAACGCGTCGTGGCTGATGTGGTTGCACTTTAACGACTAAATAAAAAAGAAGCACTTATACGGGTCTACCTCGTCTTTTTGCTGGTGTGGCTGTTTGGTTACGTGGAGGCCAGGACGAGCTCTTGCAACATATATATATATATATATATATATATATATATATATATATATATATATATATATATATCCTCCAATTTGGCTCCGTTTTACAATCCTCTGGCGCTCTCCTCACCGGTGCTAAGACTCCAAAGCAGAGCCCTGCTTTAATTTATTCGAACAAATCCCTTTCCCAGGCAGAGTACTGGAGGGCTTTATTAAAAACATCCTATATAGAATTGCAGAGATTGCCCACTAGAGGGCGATACAGTGTTGTGCTTAATCTGTTCGTAAATTTCAACAGTTTCACCCGAAAACATTTAACAGACGTACTTCTCGGTCTTTCACTCTTACCTTGGAGTCCTCCCTCCGTGGCAGGTGAATAACCGCTCCCTTCCGTCTGCTGAGACAAAAAGCAAAATAAATATCCAAAAGAAGGGGTATCAATCCAAAGAGGAACAAACATGGATAAGCGAGATGCAAAAAGAAAAGAACACATAGTCACAATGTTTGAGAAAAGGGATACTAATAAACCCATGGAAAGTAATAAGGAACAAGCAAAAAATGACACGAAGGAGAAACTCAGGTTATGGGAAAAACTGAATAAAAAGGAAATAAACAAATCATGGGAACTAATTTCGCTACAAAAATACCTGGAAGTGGAAAGGGTCCCGCGAGGGCTACGTATTCTCCTAATGCCCAGCCAATTTGATGCAACAAATGATTTACTTCAGGAATGGGGCGAACACACTTTGAACTCCTCTTTGGGGTTGATAAAAATATTGGTAAAACACATTGAAATTGCCCTTGAAAAAATAAAAGATCAACTACGAATATTGGAAAAGGAATTGGAAAGTCTAAAACTTAACCCGGAAATGACTAAATTCAAGGATGAATTAAACAAACAAATTGAAAAACATGAGGAGGAGGTGAGGGTCAGAAAACAAACAAAGTTTGAAAGAGATGCCAATGATTATGCACAAGGACGCATCTTTACATTTGCTCGAAAATACGACCCTTTCAAGCCGCCAAAAACTAATACAGCGAGTTCCTCGTCAAGTATGACGTCCCTGACATCACTGGAATACAGTGAGGATGATTCAACCTTAGATCCACAACAAAAAGTTTTTTTAGGGGATATGCGCCTAGTTCTAACACAAAGGCAGTGGGAACAACACCATGGGGCGCAAAGAAATACATGTGGCAGAGCAAGAGGAAGGGGAAGAGCATGGCAACCCAGACCCAGATTTACAAACCCACAACAAGAAGGAGCCGAAGGCAGAAATACGTTAGAAAAAACGGGCACGGAGACAAGACTAATGAAACAAATACAAATAATCAATCTTTCTGGAAGACAAATTTCTGTTGCAGAGACCTCACTCTTAAAGAAAGGAATAAACTACTGTCCGACTCAACGAATGGATATGGCACAAACACGAATTGATTTGTACTTATATATTCGAAAAATCAAATTGGCCAAATTTTTTGAGGAACGAAAAAACAAACCAAAAATATCAAAGATACAATCGAAACCAACATCCACGTTACAAGTGAAGGAGTCGGAGGCATACATGACTGTGTTAAACCTAAATGCAGAGGAGGGTCAAGAAATAAGTATTAATACTGCAATACCCCAACTGGGGGCTTGAACGAGTAACCTAAAAACAAAATGCAAATTTTACCCTCAATTAACGCCGGGAAATAAGATAGATATATTCCAGGAAGCAGTTATCCATGATCTGTACAAAATGACTAAAATGAATAGAAAAGACAATCTGTCAAAGCAAGAAAGAGAAGCCTTAACCTCCCTAAAGAATGATCAAACCTTTGAAATAAAAACAGCAGACAAAGGGGGAAATATAGTGCTATGGAACAAGAACCTGTACATGGCAGAGGCCATGGAACAACTAGGCAACCTCTCATATTATGAAAATCTTAAAACAAATCCACAGGATAAAATAAAAAGAGAATTAGATCAAAATTTAGTCCTATGGGAAAACGAGGGACTAATAGATTCCGACGAAAGGAAATATTTGACAGTGGATTTTCCCAAAATGGCAACATTGTATTTTCTGCCGAAAATACATAAGAACGCCACCAAACCACCAGGGAGACCCATCGTGTCAGCTAATGGATCCTTACTTGAACCCTGGTCAAACTTCATTGATTTCTATTTGAGTCCCCAAGTAAAACTGTTGAAATCATACATAAGAGACACAACCGACTTCCTCGGTACCTTGGAACAACTAACCTGGCAACCCAACTTCATCATGATCACCATGGATGTGATCTCTTTATACACAAACATTGACAATGAAATGGGTTTAAATGCATGTAAATACTTCCTAAAGGAACACAACATTCATTATCAAAAACACAATGACATGTTAATGGAAATGATAAGAAGCCTACTCACAAACAACATATTCATGTTTGGTGATTCACTATACCGGCAAAAAAATGGGGCCGCAATGGGCTTCTCTTTCAGTCCAAATTATGCCTGTACAGCCATGGGATGGTGGGAGGAAACAATAGCGTGGAATGAAAAACATCAAACTTTTACCAAACACATCATTACCTGGAAAAGGTTTATCGATGATCTTTTTATAGTGTGGGACGGAGGAGAAGAAAAATTCTCTAAATATTTCAATATACTAAACAACAGTACATCATGTATAAAATTCACCCACACCATAAATCATACCAGAGCAATTTTCTTGGACACAGAAGTGTATGTAAACAACAACCACCTAGAAACTACACTCCACCGCAAATGTACAGCAACCAACGCGACTCTTGAAGCAACCAGTTTCCATCAACAGTCATTGATATCAAGCATCCCCTATGGGGAATTCCTCGGTTTAAGGAGAATCTGTAGCGAAGAAATGGAGTGGCAAAATAAGAGTACTAACTCCAACTGTATGTCGAACCTCTTACAGACATCCTTCGGAAATCAACTATATCCTACCACATGTATGCTGACGACACGCAAATATACTTAAAGATCGCCTCCCTGGATGACATAGATCTAATGAATAAGACACTAAAGATGGCTATGCAATGGTTAACGACGAACCATCTGAAATTAAATGCCCAGAAAACAGAATTCGTGCTAATTGCTCCTCCAAGGAGCCACCCGGAAGTAAAGGAATGGACCAAATTGGTGACTGCGCTTAACTGCACACCAACCCTAGTCAACTCAGCTAAATCTTTAGGGATCATATTAGATGAGAACCTCGACATGAAAGCACACATCAATTCAATGGCGAAAAGTGCCCGCTTCCATCTGAACTACTTAAGAAAATTAAAACCATTCATATCAGAGGCAGACTTAAAATTGGCAATACAGTCCCTAGTCATATCCAGGATAGAATGTGGCTGCTCTACATTAACTGGCCTACCTAAAACATCCACAGCACCACTAAAAGCCTGTCTCAACGCTGCGGCAAGACTTATCACTGGATCGAGGAAATTTGATCATATATCTCCTCACCTGAAAGCACTAAACTGGCTACCTTATGAGGCCAGAATTCAAATGAGGACAGCATGTATCACTCACAAAGCGGTTCACTATAACACGCCAGGATACCTAAGCAAGAAAATAAAGCTATCAGGAGGAAACAGATCAACGAGAAGCGCCAAGGAGCTGCTGTTGAGGCCGGCCTTTTTTCGTAAGAAAAAGACCTATGATCGAGCATTCACTGGGGCAGCCCCCAGAGTTTGGAACTCACTCCCTCCAAGCATTAGGACGATTCAAAACACTGCAACTTTCAAACGGGAACTGAAAAGCCATATGATGAATAAATACCTTGCATAGGGAAGCTGACGGAGCGCTGGTATGAACTCCTACCCCTGCTGAAGAGTGGTCCCTCTCCATGGAAACAAACATTGTCAAGAGACTAACTCCACTCACAAGCCTCGGCTGTACTCTGATCGATACCACAGTCTTGGATGAACCAACTGCTGTTTTCATAACCAAACTATATAACCTCTACCTCACCTTATCTAATGATATGGATCGTGTTATAAGCTAGGCCTTTCTCACCGTTTATTTACTAATTGCACATGGGTTTGGAATATACTTATTTATGCACCCCTTATAGCCACAGCTTCTTTAACCTTCTATTGCTGGTTTTGAAATGATATCTGACTGACAATGTGTAACCTACCTTAATGTTATGTTATATAATGTGCTGAGATGGCTCAACTCGTTCCTAAGCAACAGAACGCAACGAGTCCAGGTAATCAAGCAATCTCAATAGCTGTTCCCTTAGCCAAACTGCATAACCTCTACCTCACCTTATCTACTGATGGATCGTGTTATAAGATAAGCCTTCTCACATTTTATTACTATTTGCACATGCGTTTGGAACAGACTTATTTAGGCACCCTCATAGCCACAGCTTCGTTTACCTTATATATGTTGGTTGTTAGAACGGATATTTGACTGTCAACGTGTAATCTACTTCGAAGTATTGTGATGCAATGTGCTGAGATGGGAGATGGTTCAATCCGTTCCTGAGCAGCAGAACTTAACGAGTCCGGGTTAACGAAGCAATCGCAACACCTGTCCTAATGCAATTGGGGTCTCGCAAGGCCCACCTTATCTACTGATAGGGACTGTGTTATAAACCAGGCTTTCTCACCTTTTATTACTAATTGCACATGTGTTTGGAATATATTTATTTAGGCACCTAGCCATAACGTCTTTTACCGTATATCTGTTTGTTTTGAGAATTGATATTTGAACGTCAATGTGTAACCTACCTCGATGTTAAGCGCTCTGATACCCACGGGTCTTGTTCGCGCTATACAAAACTTTCTAATAAATAAATAAATAAATAAATTAAACGTTTCCAGAGGAGAAAATACAACAAAAAAATCATACAAAAGTGCTGGGAGAGGGCCAACCAGTCAACAAGAACTGACTGTCTAAAAAAGAAACAGGACAAGACCACCACGGAAGAGGAACCGATCAGATTAATTCTGGACTACAATCTGGAATCCAAACAAATAAATCAAATACTGAAAAAGAATTGGAAAATTCTACAACTTGATCAAACAATAGGCCAAAAAATGGGCAACCATCCGGTAATCACATACAGAAGGGCAAAAAATCTACAGGATCAGCTGGTCCACAGCCACTTCCAAAAGACTACTAAAAAGAAACAATGGTTACAAACTAGGGGTTTTATCAAATGTTATAATTGCAAAGTATGTGACATCGCAAAACCCACGACTGAATTAACAATGCCCAATAAGAAGATTTGGAAAATCAGAGAATGCATAACTTGCAACAGCAAATACACAATATACATGATTGAATGCCCATGTAAATTACGCTGTTGCCAAGCACATGGAGGCCAATCATGATGGAGACTGGAAACAGCTACGTTTTTGGGGACTGGAAACTATGGCTCTATCTGACAGGGGGGGCCATAATGAAAAACCTTTACGACGTAAGGAGTCCAGACACATACTGGCTTTTAGAACAATGACCCCATTGGGTCTTAACCAATCGGAAGAACTATATATACATCTCTAACGAACTCAAATGTACAACTAAAATGTAAATACTGTGTCTCTACTTGTTATCTCGCTTATCATGTATCTATTTTATCATTATAATTTTCTAGCAATTTATCTCCACTCACTTCACCTTTCCCCACCTTTGGATACATCATACTCACATCTATAATATACATCAATATAAATTGGCCCACTGGAGGGCGGTATTTGTTGATTCAATTATGGTATATAAACTTAATCATTCCTGTCAAAACATATATCACGGGATTATGGGAACTGGATTTGCATACACCAAAAAATCGCTTCAATTATTATTTTTGAAATGTTTGAAACCAACTACAAGTCCCATAATGCCAACCTGTAAAACAGCAGTGACAACTGTTTAAACACACCCATTAAGGGGCGAGACTTAGATTTCAGGAAATGTTTGAAAACATGTGAGCACACCCACACAAACTGACCGTGATCAAGACAGCGGACGCTGTCGAAACGCGTTGGTTATTTTGTTTTGACCCCATGGATGAATAAACCACTTGAAGAAACAAAACTGTAGTGTCCTGCTGGACTCTGTTTGAATTGCGACTCCATTGTTTCCCTCGAGGCGGGGAATCTTGTTGTAATATATAGCAATTGGGCTCAACTGCAGGAGCGACGCGACCACATTTAGTAGCGCCCACACGGGAAAGGAGAGAGCCATATGGTAGAGATATATATATATATATATATATATATATATATATATATATATATATATATATTTTGTCGCTTCAAGGTTGTCTACCTTTGAGTAGCCCGCAAGAGTGCCCGTCCTCGATTCCATGTACGCTGCCGGGACCCCCAAGGATAGCGGGGTGGTGCATACTCTGTGGCTGGACGGCCAAAAGTAAATTATTGCTCCAAGGTTGTCCACCTTTGAGTAGCACACGAGCAGCAGCTTGATTTATGTGTACGTGAGGACGGGGATTCGCTTGTAAATGCCGCTCCGTAATGGATCTGCCCGACGCGTTTCGAAGCTCCATATGCTTCTCTTCAGGGGCTTTAACGGAAGCAGTGTGTGCAACCGCTAACCCACTGCTCCATTTTCCATATGCGTTAAAGCCCCTGAAGAGAAGCATATGGAGCTTCGAAACGGGGCATTGGGGGGCTTTGTCATATCCGCAGACGCGTTTCTGGCTTCTGCCTTAATCAGGGCGGAAAAGCCGTCGATGGTTAGCCACAGTCTTTTGAACAGTCCTGCCATTTAATAGGTGTATCCTTGGCCAATGAACGCCCGCAATGGGGCATCTTCATTTCCGTTGTTTCTTGCCAATCGCAATGTTCATGGCGCACCCATCGTTGAGATTAAATGGCAGCTGCATCTGCTGTGACCCTGTGTCCCCTCGCCTGCCGCTCCACACCTGTGAGTGCCTCCACTGAGGAAGGCAGAACCAAGAAACGTGTCTGCGGATATGACAAAGCCCCCTAATGCCCCGATATATATATATATATATATATATATATATATATATATATATATATATATATATATATATATATATATATATATATATATACATATATATCCAGAAACAACGAACCACCAAACAGCATGGACTGTAAGCAGAGAGATTTATTATCCCTTTTTCCTTAAGCTCAGCATGACGCGTTTTCGGGTAGCTAGTACCCTTGATCACATGATATATATATATATATATATATATATATATACATTAGGTCTGGGCGGTAAAATCCGCTCCGCTCGCAGAATTTGTGGATTTTTGGAAATTCCACGATCCGCGGAGAACGCGGAATTACGGACAATTTTACGATCCGCGGCGTAGCGGAATTTTTTCCCTGTGTGCGCTTTAAAAATGCGTTTTTGCACTCGTGGTAGGGACTTACCAGGATCTCTGCGTTCGCGACGAGTTTTTCTATCTGTTCGCGTGCGCCATGAGATTTTGGTAGCCGGCCATGTGATCCCGTGAGAGTGTGCGATCGCGAACACGTCATTTCGGACGCGCCATCGGACATCCCAAGAGTGTGCGATCACGAACATCTCATTCGAACGTGCCATCGGACATCCAGCGGAAGTTTGGTGAAGCTCATGATGCCGAACATGCAACATTTGCAATCTGGAGAAGAATATCTCTCAAGCAGCATAAAACCTTCTCGAAAATGATGATTTGGATGAAAAAAACTCCTCAGATTTACATTGGCTGTACTTTTCTGTGCAAGGAGTCCTTTTAAAAAAAACGTTATTTTGGGAGAGGAAGGAAGTGCCCCGTAGTCTCCAATTTCCTGTTCCTGTCCAGGAGGCTCCTCCCAGTGCTTTGTCCATGTCCTGTTCATTTTTCATTTGGATTGGAGCTGGAAGGATCACTCTTTGTGTCTGCTGCATCATATATCATTGGATTTGAGGACTTTTGGATTTGCGATTTTGCAAGTAAGTTGGTGTTGTTTGTTTGATCAGGGCTTTGCGGTTGCTGCAACTACAATTTCTGTACTTTTCATCATTTTAACTTTTTTTATTGTGGGTAGCCAGTAGGCCCAGAGCTAGTCATGGGTGCATGATGAAACAACTGTTCCTTTGGTGTGTGTTGAATTTATTTTAAACATAATTTATGGCATGGATGGCATTGGATTGAATTGCAAAATGGTTTTTTTAGAGGTATTTCACTTTTTTGATGTGTTTTAAATAAATGCCTTTGTTGTGTGTGCGTGTGTGTGTGTTGTGTGTTTGTTGTGTAACTAGCACACCTCATTTTTGCATTTTATTGTATTAATGCTGTGTTGTTCAGTATGCCTCCTTTGCCTGCCTATCATAGGCCGGTTTCAGTTCATTGTTTTCCAGGCCTCCTGCTTGTTGATTGCGCCTGGGAGTGTCCATGTGGTTGTTGGCCATTTATGGTGGTAGTTATAAGTGTGCTGCTTTTGCCATATAGGCCTGCATGTGTTTCCTTCGTTCCTTTTTGGTCTAGGCTTCTTGTTGCTGTGGGCCTGACCATGTGGCTGGTGGCCATTTTGAAGCCTCGGCAGTGTGCTTTTGCCGTAGGCCTACATTGTCTGTTTCCCTTTCTCATTGTTGTGGGCCTTGCCATGTGGCTGTTGGCCATTTTGAAGCCGGGCCGTGTGCTTTTGCCATAGGCCTGCTAGCTTGTGGCCTAGTCTGCCAATAGGCCTTTCATCCAGTAGGCTCAAAGGTAGTCATGGGTGCATGAAACAACTGTTTCTGTGTGTTCTGTTGAATTTAAACATAATTTAGGGCATGGATGCCATTGGATTGAATTGCAAAATGTGTTATTTTCGGGGCTATTTCAATTTTTGGGTGTGTACTAAATAAATGCCTTTGGTGTGTGTGTGGTGTGCTTGTTGTGTAACTTGCACACCTTATTTAGCCCTGTAGATTTTCATTTTTGCATTTTATTGCATTAAAGGTAAGCTGTGTTGTTTAGCAGGCCTCCTTTGCCTGGCTATTATAGGCCAGTTTCAGTTCATTGTTTTCTTGTGTTTGTGAGTGTCCATATGGCTGGTGGACATTTCTGATGGTAATTATAAGTGTGCTGCTTTTACCATGTAGGCCTGCATGTCTTTCCTTTGTTCACAGGTGCAGGAAACAACTGTTTCTGTGTGTTCTGTTGAATTTAAGGTCATAAAGGAAACCCCTATGGATTAATGCATACTTATCAGACCATTCATACACAAATCACCTCTAAACAGTAAGATTATGGTGGACAAGAGGGATGCAATAAAAAAAGAATACAGATCTAAAAAAATAAAAATGTATTCATAATGAAAAGACATATATATCATAGTGCATACACAGTACGTAACATTTCAAAACCTGGCTAGGTAATAGTATTCGGACCGTATGGTCTACAGCGCACTTTAATCTTTGCTTAAAAAGCACATATATCTACATAACAACACATTAATATACAAACAAAATTGGGGGACATAAAAAAAGAAAAACTAATTCCTATTGCTGAAGAAAACCAATAAATCATACAAGGATCAATTGTGAAAAAGGTTAGATTCTGTTGAATGTGAACATCATTTAGGGCCTTGGATGGCATTTGATTGAATGGCAATATTTGTTTTTTTGGGGCTATTTCACTTTTTTGGTGTGTGTTAAATAAATGCCTTTTATATATGAGTGTGTGTGGTGTGTTTGTTGTGTAAATTGCACACCTTGTTTAGCCCTGTGGATTTTTTTTTGCATTTAATTGCATTAAAGCTGAGTTGTTTAGCATGCCTCCTTTGCCTGGCTATTATAGGCCTGTTTCAGTTCATTGTTTTCCAGGCCTCCTGCTTGTTTCTTGTTCCTCGACGTGTGGTTGCAGGTATTCAGAACCCCCGGTGAAGCCTCTCGCTCGACCTTTTATCATTATTTGGCGGCGTGTCCACTATCAAGATGCATTTCATCGCTCTTTTTCCTCTTAGGTAATGAGATGGCAAACAGAGAACATTATATATTAATTAATATCAACAACTCTACTATAGCGGCTGACATATATCAGTCACAGTCAGCTACCGCCCAAGACTCGTTCTACACACTAGCTTGACGCTCAGTACGACTTCACCCGGGATTAATTGCCGTGTCCTGCATCCAGTTACCTTACTAAGGCAACAAGAATAACTAATAAGTGTTGCACAACCATGGTCAATCTTCCAATACCTCCAATGGAACTATCATCCTAAAAATAACAAACAATCCAAGTTGGAATAGTAAGTGAGGTACAGATTATCACCCAGCCTGCCTGACTGACCAGCAAGAGATTTTTCTTAAAATAAGAGTAAACCTTCTGTCTTTCTGTTATGTTTCTGTCTTAAAGCAAATGACGGACTCCTGAAGAAGGCAAATGCCGAAACGCGCGTAGAGTTCCCACCCACCGCTTTGCTTACTCCACTAGCCCGACCTACCATCATAGTCATTTGTATTCTGTTTATGCTTTTTTGTATGTCTATTTCACTTATTCACATTTCCTTCGTCACTTGTTTTGAATATGTGTCAACAATTTTTTGTATTTACAAATTGTATGTTATTGATGTTTTAAATGCTTATATGTATCTTTTAGAAATAAGATTCTTATAAAAAAAATGAAGAAAATATTTAAATAAACCACAATACTATTTTGAATATAATTATTGGGTTTTGTTCTATCAATTTGTTTCTATATGTCACATGTATTAGCTAATTAGCTTTTTTGATTCCTTGGCTTTTTTGGCTTAATTACTAAGCGCACTACCGTATGTTCTTCTAAAATATTGTCTTTTTTATTCCCTACCGGTAGTGCAAGCATTAGCAGTAGGGGTCCCCCTTCTTTCTAAACTATGTTTCTTGTGAGTGTCCATGTGGCTAGTGGCCAATTCTGGTGGTAGTTATAAGTGGCTGATTTTGTCATATAGGCCTGCATGTGTTTCCTTTGTTCCTCTTGGCTTACTGTTCCCATCTCCTTTGCCAGCTGCAGCTCCCTGAATAAAGTGATGAGCAAATTACTGGCAAACAGGTTCCACTTCCATTACATTTGTATTTGTGTTCTTCTTCTTTCCTATCCTTCCTGAGTGAACACAGTATACCATGAACGCCCTTGTTGTCAAAGTCTCACAAATGGCTACACTGTTATGTTTTTTTATAACTTAAACTGAGTTAAATAAAATGTCATAATATAACACTAACAAGTGTGACCACCACACACTAGGTTATATATTATATTTGTTTGTACTAGTAGTATTTGAACCACAACAACAAATGTAACATTTCAATGATGTTCTTCTCCTGGCTTCTTTGCTTTTAGATGCACAAAAAGACAGAGGAGGAGGTGTCATTATCACCCGTTGTACTACCAGACAGATGTACTTCTGCAAACCACTTCACGTCCACATGTGCCCACAGACATCTCTGCAACTTGTGCACCTGATCATGCAAACATCGGAGGGAAGAAGATGGCCCCAATGAAAGGTACCAGGTCCTCCAGTACCAAGAAAGTTGCCCGTGAGAAGAAGGAACAGAAGAAGGAAGTGGCACTGCCACTTACCAAGACTGGTGTGCCGGCCAGTATGTTTTTTGGGAAACAAAAAATTAAGACTGCATCAGCAGTGTCCGGGGACCAGGCTGGGAGCAGCACCTACGCATCAGTGTGCCCACCTCACCAACCTAGGTCCAAGCCTATGAGTGTTGCAGAGGTAGCCAGTCTACTTGCGCAAACGCCAACGAGCAGTGATGTTGAAGTGTCATTATCGCAAAGTAGTGCCCAATTAATGCAGGTGGGAACTCAGCAGATAAGTGGGCAACAACAGCCAGAACAACAGCCGGAACAACAGCCGCAACAACAGCTGGAACAATAGCTGCAACAACAGCCACAACAACACCAGCAACCACTGCCCACAATAGTAGTTGTTCCTCCTGAAGTAGGGGCAGTTCAGGAAATCGAGATTCCTTCAGAGGAAGGAGAGAAAGCCTCTCTTTAAGAATATCCATTGTTTTCCAGTTCCCCAGCAAGGAAAAGGAGGGTTAGTCCAACTTCTTCTTCAAACCCCCTTCTGATGATCTAGATACCACTTGGAAGCCACCAGCTCAGTCTTAGAGTCAGGCACGCCACACAAGAAGGCTAGGGAAAAGGAAAGTTCCAGGAAGCCTTAGAGTTATCGAGGAATATGTAGAAAAGGAGGATGATGATGAGCCAGTCATCATGAACATCACTCCCGCCCCAGTGAAGATGGAGACCGACATTATCGCTGTGAGGGATGTGGCACGGATACCACCAATACATGTAAAACCAACACAAACTAGAGCTTCCATATTTGCATTTGCTAGGGACCTACATTCAGCTCAACCAGCACCTCAGTAGGTAGTGGTACTGTAAGTACACAGACTCAAATTCTATGCCCACCCTCCAGTTCATCTGGCATTGAAAGTGGCACCTCCAGCAGCACCAGAAAGTTCACCTCCCCAGTTTGGGAATTTTTTTGGGTTAGCAGTAAGGAGGAGTACGTTGCTATATGCTCAATTTGTCAACACACTGTTAGTCGGGGTAAGCTTGGTACAAACTATGGTACAGTAGGCCAAAAAAGTAATCTAAAAAAACACCACATTATCTAGTGAGAGGTGCACCTACTTAGCATACAAATAAAGTAAATCTGCACCCATTGCTGTTGGAGGGAATGAAGAAGTAGAAGAAGATATGATCGCTGTGGAAGGTGAACAAGAGGGAGACATTTCTAGCCCTGTCCCCAGCAATTTACTGGTACTGCCCACATCCACAGCAACATCTCAGTGGCACCTTAGTAAGAAGTCTCAGCGTCAGACTGAGACACCAAGGCAACAGAGAACTGCAATGAAACTAAATGCGTCATTGAGACTAACTGGGTTGAAGAAGTCACCTGCATCAGCTGCACTACAAAGGAAAATAATCCATCCTACCATTGACAGCATGCTTAGGTCGGAGGGGCAGTACAAACGCAACCACCCAATGGCACGTTTGTACAATGCAAAACTGGCTAAAATGTTAGCGCTGGACCTTCTCCCTTTTTCTTTTGTGGAAGGGGTGGATTTCCTTGAATTTGTGTCAGCCATCTTCCCTAAATGGAAGGTTCCCAGCTGGTATTATTTCGCCAGAGTTGCTGATCCAGCACTACAAAACGATGTGCTGGAATTGCTTGTACAAGCTTTGCAGCAGAGTGCTGTTCACCTTATCCACCTGACATGTGGACCAGTTGTCAAGCCACTGAATATATGTGCATCACTGCACACTGGATCTCTTTTGTGGGAGTCTGAAGCAGGTGTTGTTGACACTGCTGAGATTTTTAATGCAACTCAGAAATATGCAACTGTAGCCATGTTCGCCATGGAGAAATCTCATATTGCGGCAAATACTTTGGAAGAGTTTAACAGCAAGATCTTTGAATGGCTGTGCCCAAGAGGGCTTAAAATTGGTTTTGTTGCCACGGATAATGACAGTAATGTACTTAAGGCCATGGAGGATGGTGCCTATTTCAGGGCCCCGTGTTTGGCACACTGCATTAACATTATTGTTCATAACTTTCTAAAAAAAGAAGCCATCGTCAGCAACTAACTGACCACCTGCCGAAGTATATGCACACATTTCAGCAATTTTTTTAAAGCCTGGAAGCAGCTGTGACTATAGAATGCCAGTCAAAGCACTCATCCAGGAGGTGGCAACACGTTCGAACTCAACTGATACATGCTTGACCATCTGTTTAAGCAGTACCGACCAATTAATGAATATGTCATGCAAAGAGTGGATGCTACTATGAAAGGCATGACCCTTCAGATAGATTAATGGGGCCCAATTTAATGCCTGACAGAGATGTTTCTTCCTTTCGAGGTTTTCACATGTACAGTCAGCAAGGAGGACTGTACTATGGGCCAAGTTATCCCATTGTTGCACATGCTAGAACGAAATGAAATGAATGAAATGAAAATTGGGTTTATATAGCGCTGCAGTTGCCCTGAGGCGTCCAGGCGCTGGAGCTAAACCTAACAAACCTGGCCACTAAGGCTGTTAGTTGTTAAACAGGAGGGTTTTGAGCTGTTTCCTGAAGCTGGTGAGATTTGTGTTGTTTCGCATCTGCAGCGGGAGAGTATTCCACAGTTTGGCAATGTTGTATGAGAATGAGCGTCCTCCTGCTCTGGATCTAAATATTCGAGGGATTGTGGCAAGAGTAGCAGTTGAGGAGCGTAGAGTTTTATTGGGTTGGTATGGGGAGATCAGGGAAGAGTTGATTTCTGGGCCCATTCTCCAGAAAGTCTGGTGGGCGATGCAGAGAGCCTTAAACTTTACTCTATCCCTGACAGGCAGCCAGTGCAAAGTTTTGAGGCCGGATTTTATTGAGGTCCTCCGAGGGATTCCCAGGAGCGCCCGGGCAGCACAGTTTTGAGTGCGCTGAAGTTTTTGTAGCGTATAGTCCGGGGCTCCAAGATAAAGGGCATTGTTGAAATCCAGCCGTGATTGGATCAGGCCCTGTATGACAATTTGTCTGGCCTCGAATGGAAGGAGGGGAAGGATTTTTTTGATTACCCTGAGAAGGCCAATGCAAGTGGCTGACACTTTGGTGGCTTGAGTGTTTAGGCTCAGCGACTTGTCAAGCCATACTCCCAGACTTTTGATATTATCTTTGGGGAGGGGGGGGAACCCATACTTGAGGGCCAAATTAACTCCAGAGTGGAAGGAGTTGCTGGGCCAAGGAGCATAAGCTCCGTTTTATCATCATTGAGTTTCAAGCATGAGCTTGACATCCACCTTTTTACGTCCTCCAGGCAGGCCGCCAGGTCAGGTGGAGTCTGAAGGCCGCTCTTCTGTGCAAGGGAGACCACCAGCTGGGTGTCGTCCGCATAGGAGATGATATTAACACCATGCGGACGAACAATCCCAGCCAGCGGCCTCATGTACACATTGAAGAGCGTAGGGCTTAGGGAAGAGCCCTGCGGCACTCCGCACCCCAGTGGCCTACTGGAGGATACAGCTGTGCCGTCGAAGACCTGGAAGGTTCTGTCTGACAGGAAGGATTCCAGCCACGACAGGGCATCTCCGGATACTCCCAGGTCGGCAAGACGGTTCAACAGGATCTTGTGATGTACCGTGTCGAACGCGGCGCTTAGATCGAGGAGGATCACTGCCACTGATCCCCCTCGATCCAAGATCCGTCTTGCATCCTCGGTCACAGCTAGAAGGGCAGTCTCTGTCCCGTGTTTGGGGCGAAAACCCGTCTGGGAAGCATCAAGGAGGTGGTTGTCCTCGAGAAATGTCGTCAGAATGGTATTGACGTGCTTCTCCAGGATTTTTGACGCCCACGGGAGCAAAGAGATACGACGATAGTTACCCGCATTAGCTGGGTCCAGGGAGGGTTTCTTTAGGAGGGCCCGCACCATTGCGTGCTTCCAGGTTACGGGTACTGTCTTGCTCAGTATAGAAGAATTCAGAAGCTCCAGCAGGGTGGGGAAGATAATATCACTGGCTAGACCCAGTGGGCCTGGAGGGGCCGGATCGCGAGGAGAACCTGTTTTTATTTGTAGGGCTAGTTTCTTCAAAGTTTCCATAGATATCAAGGGAAACGATTTTAGCTCAATATCCCTGTCAGGGGCAAAGTCCAAGCAATGAGAGGACTGATCGGTGGGTGAGTTGGGGAAAGAGGAGTAAATTTTATTTACTTTTTGGAAAAAGAATTCAGCCAGGTCATTGCATTTGGACACTGAATTGTTATTGTCTGAAGCGGGCGCGGATGGTTTTATCAATGAGTTTACTATGTGGTATATTTCTTTCGGTTTTGATTTTGCCACAGTAATTTTATGGGTATAGTGGGCTGCTTGCGCATTTTTTATGGCCGTTTTATACTCCCTAATCATTTCCCTGTAAATAGTTTTTTCGGCTTGGTCGTAGGATATGCGCCACTTCCTCTCTTGTCTCTTACATAGACGTTTCTGGTTTCTCAGGTCTTCTGAGTACCATGGGGCTGACTTGCTATGTCTTTTAGATCTAGATGGATATAATGGTAGACTTAGGTCCAAAGAGGTAGTTAGCCAGTCTTCATATTTGGCGTTATTGTATGTAGGGTTGTGAGACAAGGAGGGTCTGGTGTTGCTGAGAGTCTTCGTCCAGTTGTCGAGAGGAAGTTTTGACCAATTTCGGGTTTTCCTAGATGTAAACAGGGAGGGGGGTGGTTTCCTTGTAGTCCAGGTGAATGCAATCAGGAAGTGATCGGTCCATGGGAGCTTATTAATCAGGCCTACTTTGAGCTGGTCACTATTACTGAAAATAGGATCCAGAAGATGCCCCTTTCCATGTGTGGCCGAGGGAACTAGTTGCTCTAGTTGAATGGAGGCCAGGTTTGATAGTATCTCTGATGCTGTGGGATCTTGCAAGTTGTCAAAATGAAAATTAAAATCTCCCAAGATGGTAAAATTAGAGGGGGAGACAACCAGCTGTGAGGCCACTGACATAAGAGAAGTATTGAATTGTCCGGTGGAACCCGGAGGACGATAAATGAGGATGCCAGAAAAACTGGAATTGGGGGAGAACTCGATAGAAAAAGAAAGGTTTTCACAGTCCTCAATGTCGTCCGCTAAACAGCGGCAGACATAATTCTCTTTGTATATAATCGCGAGGCCGCCACCTCTGCCTAGAACAACAGCTGAAGGAGGTTTCTGAAGCATACATAAGTGTGGAGGAAAAAAATGAAGCATATGAGTTGTTGGGGACCTTATCCCGTCGCTTAGCTCAAAATTCAAGGGTACAAACTCGCATTGTTACAGAAAAACATTACATTTGTTCCACAATTCTGGATCCACGGTACGAATCGGCACTGACCGGTAAGACATTAATTCCTTTTAAAGAACTGGATGTTGCCCGGTACAAAACTTGGAAAGCTGAGGCAGCCAGTGACTTTGAAAATGAACGTCTGGTAATTAAAGGCCCACTACTCAAACCCACAACAAGTACTGTAGCAGGGCATCCAGCGTCAAGTTCCACTTCAGAGCCTGAGGGCAGTGCGATTGGTTCGGAGCGGTCACCAACAATATCGACAATAGCAAGAATCAGATCATCAACACCATAAATCGGCATAGGATTGGTATTTACAGCAAGGGCTTGCTAGGTCCAGTGCTGATGCAAAGACAAAAGAGACCAAGCAAAGTGTGGCACGCCTGAACATTGAGCGGATAGTCCAGGCCTATCTGGATGACCCAACAGAGGTCTACATTTATCATAACTCATTGATGTATCGGTATGAGAAAAGGGGGAATGGCCAGTGCTCAGCAGGCTGTTGATAAACTATCCGGCTTGCTCTGTCACAAGTGTCTCTTCTGAACGTGTTTTCAGTGCTGCTGGTTCCATTGTAACAGTGAAATGGACCAGCCTCTCGCCCAAAAACGTGGAGAGGGTAACCATGATCAAAATGAATCAGCACTTTATACCACCGAATTAGAGAATACATGAATCAACGCAGGAAGATGAGGACAGCTGCTTAGGTAACAGAAGTAGTGTGTTAGATGATTACCTACTATCAGGATTGGCTGTAGCTCAAGAATAGACAAATAGCCATTAACCTTTTCCAGACGCCAAGCGGAGACGACGTGTGATGTAAGCTGTCTCTGTGATAATGCTCTTTGCTCTATATATGTATTCAGGAACAGAATGATTCCACGGAATCCAAACACTTCAAAAATGAAACTCTTATGATGATTCAAACCATTAACAGTCATTAATCTGCATACTAGGCTATCAGCATTTCTTTCTTCTTTAATGGTATTTCTTCATACCACACTAAACAGATTTCGGCGTTGCTGAAGCTTTTCTCGTTTTCACAAAAATCGTCTTTCTCAGATACAGTTTCATAAACAAAAAGGCCTACCACGGTAAGTATTGCCATTCAATTCTGTATATAACTTTGCCACTAGGAAAAGCGTTAGAGCAGAAAGCGTCTTTACTTCAGACACGCCTCTGAAGAACACTTTCACTTTTATCTCGCATGCCCTTTTAAACGCGTCTCTTGCGTTCAAAAGTACAGCAGCTGCTCGGGACCTTTTTCTGAGTAAATAAATATTCACGAAGGATTGCAATCTCTGACACGAATACCTGGCAATAAACAAGTTTTACGAAGTCCTCCAGGAAACACAGTTCGATGATTAGAATCACTGAAATACGGCTTTTCTTCTTTTTTTAAGCTGAACTCCGGCGGGGAGCACCGTACGCCATTCCAACACCTTGAGGGAAAATTGACAAGCACTCTCTTGTTCTCTGGGCGGCCCTTAAGTATGCACCGCCTCCATTCTTCACCAGTGTCAAACCTAGGGATTCTGGGACATGTAGTTTTGTGTATTTTTTCCTCAATATTGCGCTTTTCACAGGATAACAGTGAAGATGTTTCTTAAAGCACCAAGAAATCGCTACAGAACCCCCTCTCGAGGACTGCCGTCCCGGCGGTCGACCTGGCTTGCCTGGAATCATAGCATGAAAGTTGTCCACCAGCTCAGGACAATGCAGGTTATTCACAGGTTCCCATGTCCTTTCCTCAGGCCCATATCCCTTCCATTCCACCAGATACTGGACTCTACCCCTCAACATACGGGAATCAAGGATGGACTGAACCTCATATTCCTCCTCACCATCAACTTCAATTGGAAGAGGTTTCTCCTGTAGTCTCATACCAGGAAGACAAGGTTGGAGAAGAGAAACATGAAACACAGGATGAATTTGCCAAGACGCCGGAAGGGAAAGCTTCCTTGCCACAGAGTTAATGACCTCCACTATACTGTAGGGACCCACATATTTAGGTTTTAGTTTAGATACCCCTTTGATGTGGAGATTTTTTGTAGAGAGCCAAACCTTATCCCCCACCCTGTAGGTTGGTTCCTCTGTTCTGTGCCTATCAGCAAATTGTTTTTGAGATGATTGTGCGGCAGCCAAACTACGCTTGGCTGCAATCAGTACTGCCCTTAGGTGTGCGTGATGTTCATGTATGCTAGGCACAGGGGAACGAACAGGCATATCAAAGGGTAGTGAGTTGGGGTGGTAGCCGTGTAAACAGAAAAAAGGGGAGCAACCCAATGTGGAATGTTGGGCATTATTGTAGGGAAATTCAGCCATCCATATCAACGTAGTCCACTCAAATCCATTCTGCTGAGTAAAACACCTGAGGTACTGTTCCAGTGTCTGGTTCAGGCGTTCCGTCTTTCCATCTGTCTGAGGGTGGTAGCTGGAGGACAGATGGGCATCAATATCCAAGATCTTGCAAAGAGCCCTCCAAAACCGAGACATGAACTGGGACCCCTTATCCGTAAACAGTACACACGGAATACCATGAGCTCTTACTATGTGTTGAAGGAATACTGCTGTCAGTTCTGCTGAAGTCGGTAAGCCAACCAAAGGTATAAAATGCCCCATTTTCGTCAAATGGTCAACCACAACGAGGATCACTGTTTTTCCGTCACAGGGTGGCATTTCAACTATAAAGTCCATGGACAATGTGTGCCAAGGTTGAGGAGGGATAGATAAAGGTCTGAGGAGTCCAACAGGTTTTATGTGGAGAGATTTTCCTTGCACGCAAATAGCACAGTTCTTAATATACAGCCGAACATCATCACGGAGTTGAGGCCACCAAAAAGAACGCTCCAAACTGGCAATAGTTTTATAGATTCCAAGATGTCCACCCAAGGGGGAAATGTGGGTCCAAGCCAAAACTTGTTGCCGAAGAGTATCCGTCGGAACGTAAATGGCAGTGCGATGATATGCAAGGTTGTCTTTTTCTGAACGATGTTCTGAATCCTCCTGTATCCATTCAAGTACATCCATCTCTGCTACAGCAACTCGTACGTCTTCCAGAAATCCATGAGAAGATAACAAGGCCACTGACAGCGAAGGCTCTTCCTCCTCCGTAAGTATCAAGGGAGATTCCAAGTCTTCGATCTCTCTCTGTTCTCCTGTTTCACCAATGCGGGATAGAGCATCCGCCTTCCCATTTTGGGGTCCTGGTTTGTACTTAATAACAAAGTCAAAATCGGAAAAAACAGGGTCCACCTTATTTGCCGGGGAGTAAGGGCCTTGGCGGTTTTCAAAAACAACAAGTTCCTGTGGTCAGTATATATTTCAACGGTATGCACGGCTCCCAAGAGGTAGTGACGCCATTCCTCACAGGCTCTCTTTATGGCCAAGAGTTCCTTGACGGAAACAGAATAGTTGACCTCACAAGGAGTGAGTTTCTTAGAGAAAAAAGCAACCAGATGTAATTGACCTGACATAGGATGTCGTTGTGACAAAACCCCTCCAACTGCATATTGAGATGCATCGGTTTCCAATACAAAGGGGATCTGGGAATCTGGATGACGGAGAATAGGTGCCTGTGTGAAATGTTCTTTGAGATACCTGAACGACTTGTCTGCCTCCTCACTCCAGACAAAAGGAACGTTCTTTCGCAAAAGACAAGAGATGTGATGTATGATTTTTGAAAAATCCTTAATGAATCTTCGGTAGTAATTGGAAAAACCGAGGAAGCTCTGTACCGCTTTGACGTTCTGGGGGGTACACCACTCTGTTATGGCTTCGACTTTACTGCTATCCATCTAGAAGCCTTGGGCATTGATCACATAGCCAAGAAATGACACCTCCTGCGCATGAAATAAGCACTTCCCGAGTTTTGCATAAAGCGTATATTGCTGCAATCTTCCAAGCACGGTTTTGACATGTATTACATGCTCTGCCAGAGTTGATGAATAAACCAAAATGTTGTCGATATATACGACGCAGAAGGTTTCCAGACATCCCCGCAGCACCTCGTCCATAAAATACTGAAAAGCGGCAGGGGCATTACACAGCCCAAAGTGCATCACCCTATATTCGAACAGCCCAAACTTGGTCCGAAACGCCGTCTTCCACTCATCCCCTTTTTTAACCCGTACCAGATGGTAGGCTCCGCGAAGGTAAAGCTTGGTAAAATATCGGGCTCCCTTCAGTTGATCCATGAGCACTGGAATTAAGGGGAGAGGATACCGTTTTTTTATGGTCACACGATTGATGGCTCTGTAATCGATGCAGGGTCTCAATTCTGCACAATCCTTCTTCGGAATAAAGAACATGGGCGAGGAAGCTGGAGATGTCGAATGTCGAATAAAACCTGTGGAGAGGTTTTCCTCAATATAATTCTTCAATTACTCCGTTTCCTTTTCTGTCAAAGCATAGACTCTGCTGCACGGAATGTCAGCCCTAAGCTCCAGTTCTATCCGGCAGTCACATACCCGATGCAGCGGCAAATGGGTAGCGTTTTGTTTATCGAACACAGGAGCAAATTCACTGTACTCCGCAGGAAGGATGGTAGCACAACAATACCGCTCCAGAGAACAGGATGAAGCCAGACATACAGAAGGATTGATATCAGTGGAGCTGGTACTAAATGAGTCTTGAATGCAATGCTCTTTGCAATATTCTGAGGACAATGTAATGGTACGAGCTGCCCAGCTGACCTGAGGATCATGAAGTGTCAACCAAGGAATGCCCAGGATGAGTCGAAATTGAGGGGCATCAATAACATCAAACTGAATATATTCTTGATGGTTTACACTGGTCTGCATCAAAAGAGAACGAGTATGATATGACACAGGGCCTGAAGACAAAACAGTTCCATCAACAAAAAGAGAGGTAGGGAGAGGCGCGAACACTCTTAGTCCCCAATGGATTAGCAGAAGATAACAACAAAAGAGTGTTCTAGTGCAGGTAGGGTGGGGGTCTGCACTGAGCACAAGGAGTCAAACACAAGCCCTTTTGGTTTGTTATTAAAGCCCTCACTCACCGACCTGGTCGGTGACTTGCTTCATCATCGGGCCCCACCGGGTGTGACCGAATGTCACCCCGGTGTGCTGCAACGACAGAGTTACTGCGGAGCTGGTCTTTGTGAGGTTAGAGGGGCTATGTGAAAAGTAACGTGAGAAGTGTAAAGAGTGGTGGTTTAAAATTGTCTTGTATGTATCAAAAATTATTTAATAACTGATCATCAAGAACAAAGTAAAAAATGTGTCGGTAAACAAGGTCAACTAATTGGATGGTCTTGTACCAATAACATTAAGTGAAAGTGTGGTTGGTCAACATGTTTCTGCCCAAGCGGTATAGTTAACCAGGCATTCGTCAGGACCTAGAGTGTAAACCCCGGCGGTATGAGCACGCTAAGGCTCACCCGACCGTAGGCCTTGAAAGTGAAAAAATCGTGTCAGTGAAGTAAAAAGAGGGGGGCTCCACCAGCCAAAAGGCGGGAAGCACACAGCCTCAGGTCTCCAGAAATATGGAGACAACAATTAAAACTTCACAGGGGGTGATATTACACCCCATAGACCTCGGGAGGGGGGAGGCAGCGCTTTTTGGCACATCGCCCACTACGCCAGTCTCCCGTTGATACACCTGCTCAGCCCTCGGAACCGGGTCTCGCCGGCTCCGCAGTAACTCTGGCGTTGCAGCACACCGGGGTGACATTCGGTCACACCCGGTGGGGCCCGATGATGAAGCAAGTCACCGACCAGGTCGGTGAGTGAGGGCTTTAATAACAAACCAAAAGGGCTTGCGTTTGACTCCTTGTGCTCAGTGCAGACCCCCACCCTACCTGCACTAGAACACTCTTTTGTTGTTATCTTCGACAAAACAGTTCCATCAACCGCCTTTACCAACTCAGGCTTTTCCTTCTTTATGCAAACGATCCCCATCTTCATTGCATATTCTTGGTCGATGTAATTACCGGTTGCCCCGGAATCCAACAATGCATCTATTTTTAAGGAATCATGAGAGGTAATCCAGAGTGTGACCTTCAAATTCATATGGGCCACAGCTGGATGCAAAGTATTAGCAAGCACTGGCGAGATCGTTGAAGAGTGGTAACCCAAGGTAGAGATCTCTTGTTAATTTGGGTTCGTCAGTTTTCCGCCGGCTCACGTGCTTGGATACTGGCTTGGACAGGGGAACAAAAGGTTTTCCAGGTACTGCATTTCAGGCTCTACAATCCTTAATGAAGTGTCCCCCTTTTCCACAATACATGCACTGTTTCAGTCTTCATCTTTTGTCTCTTTCTTCCTGTGAAAGGGGCCCTCGAATACCTCCTATCTGCATAGGTTCAGCACCTTCAGTTACCTTAGGATGTTCATCAGCAGGGCTCCTAACTCGGGGAAACAAGTATCGACCATCGCCTCTATTTCTGTCCCCTTTTCGTTCTAAGAGACGATGATCCAACTGAGCAGTTAGATCTATCAATTCTTCACAGGTATTGGGAAGTTGGACCACTTGAGACAGGACGTCCTTCAGTTCTCCCCTTAATCCTTGATAAAACAAGGAAATCCTTTTTGCAGGAGGCCATTCGGTTTCTACCACTAACCTATTAAAGGTGGCAATATATGTTAGAAGATCTTGTGTTCCCTGCCTCAGGGTAATCAACTCCCTGTCTAAAGTCAACATGTGGGATTTCCTATCGAAAAGTTTTCGAAGCTCCAGACAGAAATTAGGAAAACTACGCAATATTGGATCATTTCTTTCTAGTAAGGGTATTGTCCAACTTGCAGCGTTCCCTCCCATATAGGACATCATAAAGGCAGTATTGGCAGAGTCATCCTGGGTTTGCATAAGTAATGTAACCTGCACTGATTCAGAAAAGTTTCAAATTTACGTGCATCCCCAAAGAACCGTTCAGGAGGAGCTAATGGTATTCCCATGTTCTGAATTATATGTACCGTCTGAGCAGGGTCAGTGGGAGGGGATGTTACTGGCTGCGATAAAAAAAAAACACCCCCTTCTGCACCTAGCGGAGTAGTGTACGTTGCGGATACTGGAGGAGGCAACGTAGCAGGCTTTATATAGGGAACCCCCCCAGTGCTTGCTCGGGAAAGACCTGCTACCTCCCTACGGAGAACGCCTACTTCTTTATACAAGGCCTGGTTCTCTGATCTGGAAGCATTTACCTCCAGCTGTAAGGCCGCTAAGCTTTCCACCACAGAGGTCAACACTGTCTCGACCTCCATCATCCAGGCTGGCTATATAACTTGGGCTTGTCAATCTATCAGGATTGGCTGTAGCTCAAGAATAGACAAATAGCCACTAACCTTTTCCAGACGCCAAGCGGAGACGACGTGTGATGTAAGCCCCCTAGTCCCCCGAAACACGACCCCCCACAGAGGCTAGATAGATACCTCTGCGTGAATTCGTGCCCCCAGGGAAAAAAGGAAAGGGAAAAAATAATAAAGTAGCTGTGGTCTCGGTGTATCACTTGTGGTCCTGGCCAGCCGTCAGCGAAGACCCCAAAGTTGTGCACACTACAGGAGGATGACAAAGAATGTGTATAAGTAATGCGTATAGAAGAACTAGACTCATATATTTTCTATGCTCTTCTCCCTACTCACCCATAGGTCACAAGCTGTCTCTGTGATAATGCTCTTTGCTCTATATATGTATTCAGGAACAGAATGATTCCACGGAATCCAAACACTTCAAAAATGAAACTCTTATGATGATTCAAACCATTAACAGTCATTAATCTGCATACTAGGCTATCAGCATTTCTTTCTTCTTTAATGGTATTTCTTCATACCACACTAAACAGATTTCGGCGTTGCTGAAGCTTTTCTCGTTTTCACAAAAATCGTCTTTCTCAGATACAGTTTCATAAACAAAAAGGCCTACCACGGTAAGTATTGCCATTCAATTCTGTATATAACTTTGCCACTAGGAAAAGCGTTAGAGCAGAAAGCGTCTTTACTTCAGACACGCCTCTGAAGAACACTTTCACTTTTATCTCGCATGCCCTTTTAAACGCGTCTCTTGCGTTCAAAAGTACAGCAGCTGCTCGGGACCTTTTTCTGAGTAAATAAATATTCACGAAGGATTGCAATCTCTGACACGAATACCTGGCAATAAACAAGTTTTACGAAGTCCTCCAGGAAACACAGTTCGATGATTAGAATCACTGAAATACGGCTTTTCTTCTTTTTTTAAGCTGAACTCCGGCGGGGAGCACCGTACGCCATTCCAACACCTTGAGGGAAAATTGACAAGCACTCTCTTGTTCTCTGGGCGGCCCTTAAGTATGCACCGCCTCCATTCTTCACCAGTGTCAAACCTAGGGATTCTGGGACATGTAGTTTTGTGTATTTTTTCCTCAATATTGCGCTTTTCACAGGATAACAGTGAAGATGTTTCTTAAAGCACCAAGAAATCGCTACAGAACCCCCTCTCGAGGACTGCCGTCCCGGCGGTCGACCTGGCTTGCCTGGAATCATAGCATGAAAGTTGTCCACCAGCTCAGGACAATGCAGGTTATTCACAGGTTCCCATGTCCTTTCCTCAGGCCCATATCCCTTCCATTCCACCAGATACTGGACTCTACCCCTCAACATACGGGAATCAAGGATGGACTGAACCTCATATTCCTCCTCACCATCAACTTCAATTGGAAGAGGTTTCTCCTGTAGTCTCATACCAGGAAGACAAGGTTGGAGAAGAGAAACATGAAACACAGGATGAATTTGCCAAGACGCCGGAAGGGAAAGCTTCCTTGCCACAGAGTTAATGACCTCCACTATACTGTAGGGACCCACATATTTAGGTTTTAGTTTAGATACCCCTTTGATGTGGAGATTTTTTGTAGAGAGCCAAACCTTATCCCCCACCCTGTAGGTTGGTTCCTCTGTTCTGTGCCTATCAGCAAATTGTTTTTGAGATGATTGTGCGGCAGCCAAACTACGCTTGGCTGCAATCAGTACTGCCCTTAGGTGTGCGTGATGTTCATGTATGCTAGGCACAGGGGAACGAACAGGCATATCAAAGGGTAGTGAGTTGGGGTGGTAGCCGTGTAAACAGAAAAAAGGGGAGCAACCCAATGTGGAATGTTGGGCATTATTGTAGGGAAATTCAGCCATCCATATCAACGTAGTCCACTCAAATCCATTCTGCTGAGTAAAACACCTGAGGTACTGTTCCAGTGTCTGGTTCAGGCGTTCCGTCTTTCCATCTGTCTGAGGGTGGTAGCTGGAGGACAGATGGGCATCAATATCCAAGATCTTGCAAAGAGCCCTCCAAAACCGAGACATGAACTGGGACCCCTTATCCGTAAACAGTACACACGGAATACCATGAGCTCTTACTATGTGTTGAAGGAATACTGCTGTCAGTTCTGCTGAAGTCGGTAAGCCAACCAAAGGTATAAAATGCCCCATTTTCGTCAAATGGTCAACCACAACGAGGATCACTGTTTTTCCGTCACAGGGTGGCATTTCAACTATAAAGTCCATGGACAATGTGTGCCAAGGTTGAGGAGGGATAGATAAAGGTCTGAGGAGTCCAACAGGTTTTATGTGGAGAGATTTTCCTTGCACGCAAATAGCACAGTTCTTAATATACAGCCGAACATCATCACGGAGTTGAGGCCACCAAAAAGAACGCTCCAAACTGGCAATAGTTTTATAGATTCCAAGATGTCCACCCAAGGGGGAAATGTGGGTCCAAGCCAAAACTTGTTGCCGAAGAGTATCCGTCGGAACGTAAATGGCAGTGCGATGATATGCAAGGTTGTCTTTTTCTGAACGATGTTCTGAATCCTCCTGTATCCATTCAAGTACATCCATCTCTGCTACAGCAACTCGTACGTCTTCCAGAAATCCATGAGAAGATAACAAGGCCACTGACAGCGAAGGCTCTTCCTCCTCCGTAAGTATCAAGGGAGATTCCAAGTCTTCGATCTCTCTCTGTTCTCCTGTTTCACCAATGCGGGATAGAGCATCCGCCTTCCCATTTTGGGGTCCTGGTTTGTACTTAATAACAAAGTCAAAATCGGAAAAAACAGGGTCCACCTTATTTGCCGGGGAGTAAGGGCCTTGGCGGTTTTCAAAAACAACGCAGGAAGATGAGGACAGCTGCTTAGGTAACAGAAGTAGTGTGTTAGATGATTACCTACTATCAGGATTGGCTGTAGCTCAAGAATAGACAAATAGCCATTAACCTTTTCCAGACGCCAAGCGGAGACGACGTGTGATGTAAGCTGTCTCTGTGATAATGCTCTTTGCTCTATATATGTATTCAGGAACAGAATGATTCCACGGAATCCAAACACTTCAAAAATGAAACTCTTATGATGATTCAAACCATTAACAGTCATTAATCTGCATACTAGGCTATCAGCATTTCTTTCTTCTTTAATGGTATTTCTTCATACCACACTAAACAGATTTCGGCGTTGCTGAAGCTTTTCTCGTTTTCACAAAAATCGTCTTTCTCAGATACAGTTTCATAAACAAAAAGGCCTACCACGGTAAGTATTGCCATTCAATTCTGTATATAACTTTGCCACTAGGAAAAGCGTTAGAGCAGAAAGCGTCTTTACTTCAGACACGCCTCTGAAGAACACTTTCACTTTTATCTCGCATGCCCTTTTAAACGCGTCTCTTGCGTTCAAAAGTACAGCAGCTGCTCAGGACCTTTTTCTGAGTAAATAAATATTCACGAAGGATTGCAATCTCTGACACGAATACCTGGCAATAAACAAGTTTTACGAAGTCCTCCAGGAAACACAGTTCGATGATTAGAATCACTGAAATACGGCTTTTCTTCTTTTTTCAAGCTGAACTCCGGCGGGGAGCACCATCCGCCATTCCAACACCTCGAGGTAAAATTGACAAGCACTCTCTTGTTCTCTGGGCGGCCCTTAAGTATGCACCGCCTTCATTCTTCACCAGTGTCAAACCTAGGGATGCTGGGATATGTAGTTTTGTGCATTTTTTCCTCAATATTGCGCTTTTCACAGGATAACTTTTATTTTTGTGTATTTGTCTTTCTGGTTCAAAACTTCGAATCACAACAAATCCATCACCACCGTCTTCTAGTCTTTTTATTGAGATATTGGAGGTGCAGCTGTCTGCATACTGAAGTCCACTCCACCGAGTCCTGCTACTCCATACTCCTGCCTCACCCTAAATCCATTTCCGGCAGGCCAGATGATGATTGGATGTAGAATAATAATAGTACAAGCAAGAAAATGTTGCCTCGTCGTGTCCCTCCAAAAGAAGTGGAACATGTTGACTACTGTAGCTATCCTCCTTTCCGAGCCGAGAGAGGCTGCCCCTTAACTTTAGATGAGAAGGAACAGGTGGCATGCATTGGACGCTGACTCAGAGAGTGATTGCTGTTTGTGTTGTTGTTATCTGTTGTGCATGAAGCTCCAGACAGAAATTAGGAAAACTACGCAATATTGGATCATTTCTTTCTAGTAAGGGTATTGTCCAACTTGCAGCGTTCCCTCCCATATAGGACATCATAAAGGCAGTATTGGCAGAGTCATCCTGGGTTTGCATAAGTAATGTAACCTGCACTGATTCAGAAAAGTTTCAAATTTACGTGCATCCCCAAAGAACCGTTCAGGAGGAGCCAATGGTATTCCCATGTTCTGAATTATATGTACCGTCTGAGCAGGGTCAGTGGGAGGGGATGTTACTGGCTGCGATAAAAAAAAACACCCCCTTCTGCACCTAGCGGAGTAGTGTACGTTGCGGATACTGGAGGAGGCAACGTAGCAGGCTTTATATAGGGAACCCCCCCAGTGCTTGCTCGGGAAAGACCTGCTACCTCCCTACGGAGAACGCCTACTTCTTTATACAAGGCCTGGTTCTCTGATCTGGAAGCATTTACCTCCAGCTGTAAGGCCGCTAAGCTTTCCACCACAGAGGTCAACACTGTCTCGACCTCCATCATCCAGGCTGGCTATATAACTTGGGCTTGTCAATCTATCAGGATTGGCTGTAGCTCAAGAATAGACAAATAGCCACTAACCTTTTCCAGACGCCAAGCGGAGACGACGTGTGATGTAAGCCCCCTAGTCCCCCGAAACACGACCCCCCACAGAGGCTAGATAGATACCTCTGCGTGAATTCGTGCCCCCAGGGAAAAAAGGAAAGGGAAAAAATAATAAAGTAGCTGTGGTCTCGGTGTATCACTTGTGGTCCTGGCCAGCCGTCAGCGAAGACCCCAAAGTTGTGCACACTACAGGAGGATGACAAAGAATGTGTATAAGTAATGCGTATAGAAGAACTAGACTCATATATTTTCTATGCTCTTCTCCCTACTCACCCATAGGTCACAAGCTGTCTCTGTGATAATTCTCTTTGCTCTATATATGTATTCAGGAACAGAATGATTCCACGGAATCCAAACACTTCAAAAATGAAACTCTTATGATGATTCAAACCATTAACAGTCATTAATCTGCATACTAGGCTATCAGCATTTCTTTCTTCTTTAATGGTATTTCTTCATACCACACTAAACAGATTTCGGCGTTGCTGAAGCTTTTCTCGTTTTCACAAAAATCGTCTTTCTCAGATACAGTTTCATAAACAAAAAGGCCTACCACGGTAAGTATTGCCATTCAATTCTGTATATAACTTTGCCACTAGGAAAAGCGTTAGAGCAGAAAGCGTCTTTACTTCAGACACGCCTCTGAAGAACACTTTCACTTTTATCTCGCATGCCCTTTTAAACGCGTCTCTTGCGTTCAAAAGTACAGCAGCTGCTCAGGACCTTTTTCTGAGTAAATAAATATTCACGAAGGATTGCAATCTCTGACACGAATACCTGGCAATAAACAAGTTTTACGAAGTCCTCCAGGAAACACAGTTCGATGATTAGAATCACTGAAATACGGCTTTTCTTCTTTTTTCAAGCTGAACTCCGGCGGGGAGCACCATCCGCCATTCCAACACCTCGAGGGAAAATTGACAAGCACTCTCTTGTTCTCTGGGCGGCCCTTAAGTATGCACCGCCTTCATTCTTCACCAGTGTCAAACCTAGGGATGCTGGGACATTTTTCCTCAATATTGCGCTTTTCACAGGATAACAGTGAAGATGTTTCTTAAAGCGCCAAGAAATCGCTACACCTACTTCTGGCTGAACCCCCAGAGTTTGAGGATGAGCTATACTTCCCTGACAACTAGGCTTGAACTTCTTACTTTCTTCCTTCCTTATTTACTTTTATTTTTGTGTATTTGTCTTTCTGGTTCAAAACTTCGAATCACAACAAATCCATCACCACCGTCTTCTAGTCTTTTTCTTGAGATATTGGAGGTGCAGCTGTCTGCATACTGAAGTCCACTCCACCGAGTCCTGCTACTCCATACTCCTGCCTCACCCTAAATCCATTTCCGGCAGGCCAGATGATGATTGGATGTAGAATAATAATAGTACAAGCAAGAAAATGTTGCCTCGTCGTGTCCCTCCAAAAGAAGTGGAACATGTTGACTACTGTAGCTATCCTCCTTTCCGAGCCGAGAGAGGCTGCCCCTTAACTTTAGATGAGAAGGAACAGGTGGCATGCATTGGACGCTGACTCAGAGAGTGATTGCTGTTTGTGTTGTTGTTATCTGTTGTGCATGAAGTGAATTTATTGTGTACTATTATTATTTAATCTATACACTAAAAGTAACGCAGGTCAATGTTTCCATTCTTGTTGTTTAATAACAAAATTGTATTTCTACTGCAGGCCTATCTATTGCATTTTTGAACATGGAATCTGGACTCACTATATACAGTGCACTGCACACTGAGTTGGACAACACCCTGATGATGATCACAGTGACATAATATCTTCGCAGTCACTCAGTAGGATCGGAGGCTGGAGCTGATTGATGGAATAACTCAGGATGTTTCATCAGTGGCGGAAAAGGTAAATAAGTCAACAACAACCACAGCAAACCTACATATCTGTGTAGTGGTGGAGTCAAGTGTAGTGGTATGACTGACAGCGGTGCATTGATTTAGTTACTTAATTTGGAAAATTCGATGTTGCTGTATATGAGGGTTGACTGTCTCTGTCAAAATGTAAGCTCAATGGAGGTTGGGTCGCGGGTGCCATGGGCCTGCTCTGTCCTGTTGCTGTTGTAGGTTAAAGATGGAAACAGAGTAGACATGATGCATACATGCCGCTTCTGAAAGTGTTCTTGTTGCACTCCACCGCAATTTAAACATTTTTTTCTCCTTGATTTTTCAATATCCCTTTTGTTTCTCCATCTACAATTACAGGCCGGCCCTTACCCTGTGCTATACTGGGGGGAAAAAACTCACACTTACCTTACCAATCCGCATCCGCCAGGCAGGCAGTGGCTAAACAAGAGGAATGCCGAGATGCAACTCCCCAATTTGATCAGGATAACATACAGTAACAGTTTCAACATTCATCATCTTTTAAATAATTTGATACATTTTTTATCTTCAAACATTATGACTGTGTGTTGTTGTTATTATGTTTGCTCTCTGCTTATAATTCATACCTACAGCTATTATTAACTTTTCTTTGCTATCTTTAAAAGTAAGCCCGGTACAACAGAACAGAAACTGTATGTAATTTGGGTCTCTCTGAGGGAAGACAGGCAAGGCAAATTGCATAGTATACTGCTGCCCTGTGCTGTCTAATTGTCTATTAGTACCTAGTTAGTAAGTACTTCTTATCATTAACCATCAAGTTATCATCATCATACATGCATTTGCTTTTTCTCCCTTAACAGATTTATGGATATGGTCATCTGCCAAGATTGTGTTTTGTTGTTTGTCAATGCATTATGTCAAACCTTTGCCTAAACCTTCCTTCCCAACCATACATCAAACCTGAACACTCTCAGCCCGGGCTGTGTGATTTATTTTGAGGTGTGACTAAATTAATTGTACACCAATTATTGATCACATGTCCGCTGGGGTGTATTTGGTGAAAGCAACACTAATTCAATTTCAAGGCAGGGCGAGGATCTTCTTCTGTTTGCCCAGCCATGCTCAGTATGTTTAAATTGCAATTCAATGTGTTTTTCCATAGGAACCTAATCCATCATAATTAATTTCCAGCATCGATTGGATTGATCAATATCCTCCTACACAGCACTAAAGGTTACGCTTGTGTCGAGTGACTCAACACAACTACAGTTTGTAACTTGTTGTACTAGGCTATTCCCGCCACCATTATGTTTAATTTACTTCATTCTACTACTCTTCCCAGAGTCTCTCTCAGGTGACTGACTGTCTCGTTTTCTTTTTTTGCTAATGCTACTGCCGTTGTCTACTACTACTACCACAACCATGGCATCTCCGTTCTCTTGGGAAACCAAATCATCTTTGTCATGCAGCCATCGCTGTGCCCAACTTAAACATCAATCACAGGTAAGAAAAGAAGTTTGGGGGAGGCATAATAATGGAGTAAGAGGAGAGACTTACAGTACTAGTAGGACAAGTCACTCAGTGAGGGGTCCCCCATCTATCTGTTTGGGTGTTACAAAATCGGTAGATTATTTAAATCAAACACTGGCTGCCACCCTGCAGCAGCAAGGAAACCATGTGATGTAAAACAGTAACCACCCCACAAAACATAAAAAGTAATAAATATAATTTAATACCCTAACAAAAATAAGCTATGTAAAAATACCATTACACCCGACCCACACCTCTCCCTAACCCCAACCAATGTCCAAAACGAGAAAGTCCGACCAAACTCCACAATGTCCATAATAAACCCCAACGCCCAATTCCCACAAAAAAAAGAATTAAAAAAGGGGCAATCCAACAGGGTCATAAATTTTATTTATTTATTTATTTTAAAAATTTATAGAGCGCGGCGTATACCCGTGGGTGTCTTGGCGCTATAATTTGCTGAAAATCCCAGAATAAGGTGGTATCTTCCTTCAAACGTATTGTTTCTGAGCGGATTATTGATCAAATAACCAAGTTTTTACCAGTTTTCTAAACTGGAATAATGATGGTGCCAGTTTTATTTCCTTTGGGAGCATGTTCCAGATTTTGGCTGCAGCATTGGTAAAACTTCTGTCGCCCCATGTCACCGTCCTGGTGCGAGGCACTACCAGTAGGTGACTATGTTCGGAGCGTAAGGATCTTTTTGGTGAATAGTATTGAAGTTTTCGTTTGAGAAAGGCTGGTCCAAGGCCCTTGAGAGCTTTGTAGGTGAGACACAGGGTCTTGAATCTGATGCGATTTCTCACTGTTAGCCAGTGGAGATTTCTAATCGCATGCCTGGTGAACTGAAACTTAGGAATGCCAGCTAGTAGCCTTGCGGCCGCATTTTGTATAAGCTGGAGTTTGGCCAGCACCCTTGCCTGGGCGTTTACAAACAGTCCGTTACAGTAGTCGAGTGAAGAGAGTACTAAGGAGCTCACCACTGTTTTCCTAGCACTCTCCGGGAGATAGGGCAGGATTTTTTTAATTATCTTAAGCTTGTAGAAAGCAGACGACGCAACCTGGTTGGCATGGTTGGAAAAGTTAAGATTGTCGTCAAATATAATGCCTAAGTTCCTGACCTTTTTTACTGGTTCTGGAGGGGCTCCAAGGGGTGTCGGCCACCAAAGAGTGGACCACTGTGGTGATAAATTTCCAAAGATCACTACTTCGGTTTTCTCCGAGTTGAGGCGCAGGCAGTTTTCCGACATCCATTCCTTGATGGCAAGCATGCCTTCTTGGAATCTGGCGGCAACCTCCTCACCGTTGTTCTTAATAGCGATCACCAGTTGGGTGTCGTCGGCGTAGGAGGTAAGGCTCATCCGGTGGTTCTTAATCACCCTTGCTAAGTCCGACACATAGATGTTGAAGAGTGTCGGACTTAGGGATGAGCCTTGCGGGACGCCACATGGGAGGGCGAGATGAAGTTATCTGCGGACTCTTCGTATTTCCTTCTCCAGGACCTTGAACTTCTTCTTCAGCTCCTCTACCTGCTCCTCTAGATGCGCACTTCGGAGGAGCATGCAGTGCACATATGCCCTTCAGTTGCATCTACGGGGGGGCAGCAGTGTTGGATGTTGAAGTGCGACAGCGGGCGGCTGCCTGACCGTGGTGCCGTACCACTGGAGGGGCCTGGCCTGGGCCCGGGGCATTGGAGGAGCTGAACCACCAGCCGCCGGTATTCTTTGTAGATGGCCTCCAGCTTCCGGCGCCGGGCCACGGCTGCCAACTTCTTCCTGGTTGGTTTTGCTTGGGAAGAAGAAGCTATATCAAGAAAGAAAAAAATACTATTGTAACCAATACTCTAAGCAAAACAGTAGCATAAACTTAATTCAACACATAGTGGCACAGTAGCACTAGCAATCACAGTACATAACATTTGTGGTATGTATCTATCTTCCCACTTCCTCTGCCTCTAACATTTGTGGGAGTTTTAGGCATTACACTAGCACTATGGACTCAAGTACACAGTACACCAGTCTTCTTCTCTCTTGTTTAGCGAAATTACATAACCTTGTTGTAGCGGCATGCCAGCTCAGTTAGCTTGCGCCCAAGACAAGCATACTCGAGTAATGACGCAGACTCACATTCATTTTATTTACTACTGTCTGCAAATGAGGAAGTTCATATATTTCTATTACGGGTGGCACTGACCGTACTCTGTAACATCAAGGGCAACTGCTCCATTTCACTTTCACCCTGCCCTGACTACTAAAAAAAGGAAGATGATATCTGATCCAATGATTATTGCTTATTTATGGGACGACATGAGGTACTTTGTTTTGATAGATTGTGTAACCAGCCGATGGGCCACCCATTGCAGGCTGGCTGACACAGTCAACAATAAATTAACATAGGTAGGGAGTGGTCCTCGGAGATGGGGGAAGAAGATTGATAACTACATACATACACACACCTTGAAACCCTTACAGGTGAGCAGCGAATTATATAAACCCCCTGATTGATTGATTGACAATATGTATATGCTTTGCTTGCAAAATACCGTGAGTCAAGGGAGTATTCTGAAAATACAACTTATGCTCTCCTCAGCTTTGCTACTCTGGTGCGGTTTCTTTTACATACTCTTCAAACTAAGACTCTTCATCCAGTGACAGTCTCAACCTATGCTATCTATGATGAATACTATCCAGGCATCCATCCATTCAAAGTAAATGTCTATCATTCTTCTTAATCTCTCAGCAAACCTTAGTTTGTTTCAACAACAACAAACATGTATTCTTTTTTTTAAGCCACCAACCATGCGTCCTTCCTTGCTTGCCTTAGCTTTGAGTTTTACCCAAACACCACTGAGAATTCTTGCTATCCACCCATACAGTTTCACCCACCCAGGTAGGCATCTTTTCTTTCACCTTCCACGCATCCTTCAACCAACCATGCATCTGATTCCTATCAGCCACCTATGCATGCTTCAATCAATCAATCAGAGTACTTGTAGAGCGCGCTACTTACCCGTGAGGGTCTCAAGGTGCTGAGGGGAGGGGGGTGCTGCTACTGCTCAAAGAGCCAGGTCTTGAGGAGTCTTCTGAAGGCGAGTAGGTCTTGGGGCTGCTGTATTTGGGTAGGGAGGGTGTTCCAGGTCTTGGAGGCGAGGTAGGAGAAGGATCTGCTTCAGACGTATTATTCTCTGCCAGTCATATTACATCACGCCCATCCCTTCTTCTTCACCCTTCTTTCCCTTTTCGTTCAACACATCCATCTGATCTGATCTGATTTTTAGTCTTCTCCATAAAACTTTCACAGATGAGTTGAAGTTAGATAAAAGAGGCCACTGGTTACTCAACTCCTGCCGCTAATGCTATTGCTAATGCTAAGCAAAGGGTGTCTTCTTCAACCGTTGTTCACAACATCTTCTTACTTACTAAGTCTCAACAGTACAGTGTACACCCTCGCAGCGAGTGTAATGTCAAGAAGTAAGGAATATAACTTACCACCGCCCAACCCTGCTGATGACTTACCCACTGCAGCTCCTGCAGATGCTGCATCTCCTGCTCCCTCTGACATGGCCATGTCGCCATCGCCGCTGGCCCCGGCACTGGTGGGTGGTAGTACGCCTAGAAAAAACATTTCACATTTTTTAGATGCCATATAACCTCCCCCTATTTTTTTTTTTCACGAGCAAGATTGAAAAAAAGTTAATACATACATATACAACATACATCACTAGTACAAATCGGGTACTAGAGTAGAGTAGTCACTAGTGGTGTTCTATGGTCCCTTGGGTCATTATAGTCTTTGCTAAGGTAGCCTGAGCCATGCAACCCTTTTAGCTTTGTGTCTTTTATTTGTGCACACGTTACCTCGCAGCTTGTTGTGTAAGTTGCTTTTGAGCCCACATGAGCTCATACTGCTACTGTCTGAGCGCTGCATACCAAGTCGAAAAACTAGCCACTTTGTTATGGAGTTCTGGTCAGTCCGCATTGCTTAGCCATAACATGCTACATTTTTTGGCACAACTGAGAAATGCTTGCATTATACTAAAGCACACAATTTTTCTCATAACCGGCTGAAGATTCCCTTCTACGAATCAGAACTTTGCAGAGGTTATGAAGTAACCAGTACTTCTAGGTTCTAAGGTGAGGGGTCCCCCATAATTTGCTCAGAGATCTTTTGTCTTCTATTGACTTGTGGTTATAACAATGTTTATTGTTTTAATCTTATGCATTTTGCTGTTGGTGCTGGCTCGTATACTGCATTATAGGACAACGTACAGAGCTTGTTAGTTGCAAATAAACCTTTTAATCTTACATAGACTCTGTGGTATTTGGTGTGGACTTACACGAGTGAGTGAGCGAAAGGGTGTGCATGCTTCCGCGACTCTGAGAGGTCGGGAGTGTTATGTTCTGGGTTGTCTAATCATTCGGTATCTTCAGTGGGTTCGGGGAGCTAATGAGACACTACAGCTAGTCGGTCAGGGGATTGTGGGTACTGAGGTGTGAGGAAGGTCCAACCTCCCATCACCAATATCCTATTTTCTTGTGCATAGTTCTGTATGTGCAGAATCCCTACAACAGTAGTAGTATGTACTATCCTATTAAAAATAGTAAAATATCTTGGTTGGGCATTTTGTTGATGGGAATTGTCAAAAAGTGTCAAGATTAAGAAGACTAGAAGAGGACAACCCAAAGGACTGGACTCAGTGGCTAGAGCTATTAGGGAATCGGAGTTTTATTAAAAACCTTTTAAATAAAGAATGGCTAACTGGGCAAGCGTAGCTACAGTCAGACTAATAGGAGAAGTACAGAGAGTCATAGCAGTGGCAGTTAGAGGCAGGGTTGTCAAGTATTCAGAAACAGATAGTCTAGATCGAAGAAGAATTTGTAAAAAATAGAATTAGGGAACCGAAATAATACTTCCAAAAAAATAAGGTGCAGTAAAAGTTAGGAAAATATAATAATTAATATTAACCACTGGAGGACTTACTGGGGCCAGCAGCAGAGCCTTCGGTAGCGGAGCGGTCCTGCCACTGGGAGGCATCTTGTCCTGCTCCCGCCGACTCTGACTCAGTCTTCTTGCCCCTGGGTGCTGATCATGTAAGATATAATAAAGAAAGAGACAAACATTAATGATTGGTGTGAAACAAATACAATATTTTTAAAAAACGCTCCAAAAACATTTTTGGAAAACAACAATTGCAATAAAATTGACCTATCTAATCTGATCAACTAGTAGTATTGCGTGATTCTTGGACCATCTAGTTGTTATTTATGAACACTAATCCAGAGTTCCATTCTTATTACAGAAACTAACTAAGCCTAAGTAACACCTGACCTAGCCCACCTATTCCAGACTGGCCAACTGTTCACTAAGTCTGCATTTCCATTTATTTTAGTCCTCAAAAATGCATAGATGCAGGGCGCATGCATAAATGTTTGCATACACCAAACTGTTGGTTGGTTGCTGCAGATGTTCTGCTAGTGACAAGCCTATTACCACTCACTAAACAAACTACAAAAGGTTCTACTAAGGACTGGGGTTAGCAGCACTCAGCAGCACGTGACGTTGACAGAGAGTGCGTCACACAGACCACTAAAAAATTGCCAAATAATACTAATAAGTAACTAAACATATCAATCCACCACTATCTCTTCTTAGTGGCAGGAGGACAAAGCAGGGACTAGAGTCTCTCTAGCTTTACCTAACTTAAATTCTCTAAAGTAAACTCTTACATAATCAGGCAAAGCTAGCGCAAAGTTGCAAACAAGTAAGATTAGTAGCACCAAGCACCTGTGTCATAACAAACACAGAAGAATTTTAAACTTAATTTACCTGCAACGTAAGCAGCAGCATTCTTGCTGTTCGGAAAAAATATATATTTGCAATATATAACACAGATCAGAAGAACACAGTTGTAATATTAAATAGCTACTCACCAAGCCCCGGGACCACCACTTTTAGCATGTCCAGCAGGTCCTGCTCCCGGTCCAGGATATCTGACCTCCAGTGCTTCAGCTGGGTATCGGTGCGCAGGACACTAGAGCAGCGAAACACTGTCCGATGAAACTTTTCCCACCGTTGGCGTCACTCCCGGAGCCTGTATCCGGACCCAGGCCTGCTTCTAGGGTTGAGGGGAGGTGGCACTGCACAAAAAAACAAGTGCAGCTACCTCCCCCTCGCTAAAGGTGTTCCTAGCCTGCACCCCTTGTGGGGGCTGCCTTCCACAGGGAAGGCGGTCGCGGCTGCGGCTACGGGCAGCCTTGCCATTTCTCTTGTTGCCCTTGCTCTCTCCCTTGGCCGTGGTTCTGGGACTTGAGAGGGTGGAAAAGAAAAGGGAGGAATTAGAAAAGTAATTAAAAGAAATTAAAAAAGCAAGTTATATAAAAAGAGTGAAAAGGTAGGAGAAAAAGTCACAAAAAAGTTCA
This sequence comes from Lissotriton vulgaris, assembly GCF_964263255.1. Classification (NCBI taxonomy): domain Eukaryota; kingdom Metazoa; phylum Chordata; class Amphibia; order Caudata; family Salamandridae; genus Lissotriton; species Lissotriton vulgaris. The sequence continues at coordinate 1,906,783,826 of NC_141685.1, read as the reverse complement.
AAAAAACCTCAAAATATAGAATAAGAAAAATAGAGAGTGAGATAATAAATAAAGATTTTTTTAAAGTGTATAGAAACAAAGGATTGCAAAGATACAGGGAGGATAGACAAGCAGGTCCAGAACCATAGCAATAGAGTGAAAAACAAGATGGCCACGCCCGTTGCAACCACATGGGCAAGTTTGCGCGATATTTCCCCCGAGCACACAAAAAGCGCCACAAACACATAATACGCGTTCAGGACCAGGAAATAGCATCGCGAATAGGCGGTACAAGTGAAAAACAAGATGGTCGCACCCATTGGTGACCGCATGGGAAAGTTTGCGAGATATTTCCCGGTGAGCACGTAAACAGTGTTCCCGAACATGAAAAATGCATTGCGAAGGTGAGCAACAAGCAGTTCTGCGTGCTTGCGGAATTCCGCTTAACTCGCTGAGATTTTTTACCGTTTTGTGAAACTTTGCGTAATGCGACTATGCAAATTCCACCCACCCCTATACATTCACACACACCTGCACACCCACACATGCACACACGCACACACACACATACACACACCCGCCCTCCTGCACACACACATATGCATTTGTCTTTTGTAAGGCACAAAGCTATATGAAAGACTGCAATGTACGAGGTCAAAGGCAAAGATAAAATCAACACCTAATTGTAGATGGCAGCTAGGTTCCGATAGGTGAGGCCGACTTTTACAGTGTTGTGATTTAATGTTCTTTAAAGAAGTTCATTTTCAGTTCTCTCCTAAATTTGAGTAGGGTTGAGTGGTCTTGATGAGTATATAGATGTCCTTTCTGATCTTAAGTGCATACCTCTTTGTCTCCATTCTAATGGTGTCTTCCTGTGGTTGTGTCGAGAGCCACCAGTGAAAGTGAGCCATTCATGATGAATTTGTAGATGATGTTGCTAGTTTTGAAGATGGTGTGAGTCGGCAAGGGGAGCCAATCGATTAGGTGGTGGTGATTTGGTTATGTTTCTCATGGACAGGGGCTCTGCTTCTTTCCAATAATACTTCACTGACAAGCAGCCAGAATGTTTCAGCAGTGATCAAATCCTGTCATAATTCGCAAGTCTTGTGGTAGTATTTACCTCGAGAAAATGCGATGCCCAGTTGCTAACACACACATGCAGACTCATTCAGTAGGTACTAAGGAAAATGAATCAGATGGCAGTTCGTCATTGTGTTTCACAGGATGTTAAATCCCCTACTAGCACATATTTAGGGGGCACCTTTTAACCCACATTCAATCTGTGTCTTATAAGCATCCTGGAGAATTCAAGGAGGTCTTGACCTAGTAGTAGAGTCAATTGCTTCCAGTATCCACATACAAGCTATCTTCCAGGATTATCTCAGACTGACAACTCAAGGAAGAAAACTTTAGCTCCCTTGCATTCACCTTAGTACTCGTCTACTTCTTTGAGAGGTAATTTTCATTCAACTGCTGTCATCTCAGGTAGTATTAAAGTCCAGCTCAACCTCCAAAAAAGGCACACATCTCTGCCTCTTCCATCGGCTCATGGTATTATGGAGTTTTGTTGGTGTGAGGCAGAAGTTGGAAACCTTAGCTCTTTTATGGAATCCACCACACTCACCTAAGGGAGGTGTGGCAAGGGGAGGAGCCAGGAGTGATCAATCAATCAATCAATGTGTACATTTATTGAGTGCACAGCTCCAAAGATTCCCCAGTGTTCTCTCTACAAGAGAGGAACCAACAGCCACATAAAATGAGTCAATGTCCAAGATCCAAGCCTTCAGCTAAGACCTAAAAAGTCCTTCTTTATCCAAAAGCTGCAAAGCTAGTCGAGGCATATTCCAAGCTTTAGACATCAAAACCGCAAACGATCGACCTTCTCACATCTTCAGGAGAAATCAAAGGGAATATTAAAAGTTTGGCATGCTCGGATCTTAAGACACAGTCAGGTTGATAATGATGGAGCCTGTTGGAAAAATATTTAGGAGCCATCTGACGAAAAGACTAATACAATGACTAAGGCTTTATAGGTGATATGCTTTTTAATAGGAAGCCAGTGAAGCTTTCACAGATGAGGACGTACCTGTTGATTTTTAGGCAGTCCCAGGATAAGCCAGGTTCTTGCATTTTGTTCAATTTGAAAGTGATTTAACAAGCACGATTTAACAAATAAGATAGTAAACCTAGATAAAGAGCATTGGCTTAGTCCAGTCTGGAGGTGATGGATGCATGCACAATAGTTTTCTATGTGTCTAAGTGGTCAGATTCCAGTGTTTTCCTCAGCTCCCACAGCAAAGCAAAACAAGACCCAACCCCTAAGGATATCTGATGGTTGAAGGAAAGAGTGTTTTCAAATGTAACCCCAAGATTTCTTACCACAAACATAAGCGGAGACCCAATTTCTCAGGCCACGAGTCGTTGGATCTTGCGGAGGCAGAGAATCTAAAAAAGCAAGATCTCCGTCTTAGATGCATTGCACTTTAAACAGTACCTGTTCATCCAGTCTTCTACCTCCAGCAAGCATTTCTTGAACAAGGTGGCTTCAAATGGGGACTGTTTCCCAAAAGAGAAAATAAGTTGGACATCATCGGCATACAAAATCCCCTTGAGTTTTTCAATAATGTGTGATATACATGTTAAGATAATGCAGGGATCAATGAGGAAGACACTGAGAAGAAAGGCTCCAAAAAATGATTGTGCTCTCTCAGATAAAAACAATTGGATCTAACCCAAGGCTGTACCACTAATCCCCAAATCGGTGACTCTGGATAGCAGTACATGATGAGAAACAGTGTTGAAAGCTGTTGTCAATTTCAAAGGGATGAGGGAGGCAATCTGACCCTTATCAGGGTGCTTTTTTTTATCTCTTCAGATACCCCACGAAGGGCCGTCTCAGTACTATGCTTGGAGAGAAAGTCTGATTGAAACAGATGGAGTAAATTGTTGTCTTCCAAATATGTACTCAATTGGTTTACCAATTTGTTCCAAAACTTGAACTGCTGCCTAAGATCGGCCATGCCTCAATCCCTGCGATCTGAAATTTGTTACCTGAAATTCCGTAAAGGAATTAAGACCTGGCTTTTTAATACTTAAAATGCGTGCTCATTCCCTCTCATCTTAGCTCACCTTCTGTTTGCTTTTAGCGCCGGGAAACCTCTGGGTAGCTGTGCGCTCAATAAATGCAATTATAATATTAATAATAATAATAATGATCTGCCTTGAAAGTCAAAACCCTGGTTCTAGGTTTGCGATTGAGAATACCCCCATAATATGTACTAACAGTAAGTAGTAATAGAAAACTAATGTGCACCTTACATAAACACGAGGGAAATAGCTTTGCTCTTTTATGCAAACCGTATTTACATTGTGCTTTGAAAGAAACAAGAAATAAGGCATGACTATGGCGAATGTGCATTTCGTAGTTTGCATGTTGCATCTTTCTTTGAAATAATAAAAAAATGCTGCTTTTGCTGAAAGCTATACTAGGAAAAATGCTAACGGGGAATAGTACAAAGGTGGGTGTTGAACAGTGAAAAGTGCATTATTATATAATTAATGAATGTTCATGTTCCATTTGCTATAGTGAGCTGGATGAAACTCAATTTTCCCTTAACTTAGCTGGATAAAGGAGGGCCTGAAATAAGAATGTAAATGTCACGACAGAGCTGCCAGAAGGGATGAGTGCTGCAAAGAAAGAACAGAGGTTCAAGGCCAATATGCTGAAGGAGAATATATGGAGTGCCTGCCAAAGGATGTGACCGACCGTGGGACCAAAGACTCTTTCCACGGACATTGCTGAAAATTATAAATAATGATGTTTAAATGTAACAGGTGATAAAATCGTAAGAGATAGTCAACAATTAGGCTATGAAAATGGATGTAGAAAAATTAATATGTCCAAACTTTGAATGAAGTCATAGTGGTGTGAAAAACCACCTCCTATGTCCATCAATCAACTGTCAAGTTTTGTGAAATGTTTCAACTGATGTGGGACGGACATGCAGGTTTTAAGGTATAACTGGGGGGCCTTAAGAGGTGTGGTTTAGACTTGCAGGAAGGAAGAGAGGAAGGGTGAAGGTGTCACTGTTCGCCGGTTTTCAGAGAGGCCTAGCTGTTCCTGTCCTGTTCCTGGGTTCTGAAATCTTTGTTCCCTGATTCTATTTCAGGGGACCCCCACCATCACCTTGGCCAGGGGGTGCTTTTCCACAGACCTTTAGATTTGTATTATTTTGACTCGTTCTTGCAAAATTATTTGCAAAGGTAATAACTTTTGTCTCTTCACCTATCGACTCATAATAGGTAAATTGACACGAATAATTTTGCTGAAACTGGGGTCTCTTAATCTATCCACTCCCTCTTGCGCATTGTCATATTTGTATGATGAGTTTGTCTCTATTTGAAATTCTTGATGTTTTCTCTCCCTTTGTGGATTTCATATGTTTGCATTTGTGACTGTATGCATCGAGCATTTTAATGATTTAATTTGAGATAAAGCTTTATTAACTTTACTGAGAGTCTATGAATATTTAGCTGACTGAATAGTTAGTTAGATAATATTATCATTACCATCAACTATTCAACTAATTGGTTAATCGATCAAGTGGAAGGAAAGTTGATGTATAAGTTAGATAAGTATTTTGTGATGTCACATATGGATAATAAAAGGAAAAGAATTGAACATATATGAATTGATCCCAGCGCATCAGGGATTTGGGTGAATGTGCATGGGCTATTGTTCTGTGATATTATCAAGTGTTGATTCCTGATCAGGTATTGGTTTTGCACTGGATCAGGACTATAATACTCACTGCCCAGTGGAAGATGAGCATTGTTTAAATGTTTTGTTGCATGCTAGTTTGGAAAAGAATGGACTCCAGGTGCCTAGTTTGTTGTGTGACATACAGTGCTTAATTTGAGCTGGTGGTGGAAAGTGGATTTCACCATCTCTCCTTTTTGAGAACTGGAATTTATTGTTCCTTGTCAGACTTAGACCCAAAGCAAGAGAGAGAAAAACACACAAAGGGTAAATAAAGAGGAATAGAAATATGGCAAAGTAGTGACAAAGGGAGAAAGCAAGGACAAGAAAGAACCTGTTGAAGTGAGATGAAGGGTCTGGTAGAGCCTGATGGTGGATGGAAGATGCAAAAGGTGGAATCATGATGAGGCAGCCTTGTTATTCAGCTTCCCTGATGTTTCATAGCTGTGGGCATGGGCTTCTGAGGAAATGTTTGAGTCCGTCACTTATTTGTTTACAAATTATTCTAGTGACAAAGTGTTTGAGGAATTTTCTCAGTTCTGTGCTTGGACTTACTCTGAATATGTACATCCATCAAATACTAGGATCATGCACTACAAACATCACAATCTGTTGCGAATGCATTAACTTTGCAACATCGGACAGGTAACAAGAAAAATAGAGAGCATTTCCGTAGGCAAGTAGGGTCCCCCAACTGTTGAGTTTCATGGTGCACCTAAAAGACAGTGACAGTGTGGCCTTTACCAGACTATGAAAGCCTCTAAAGGGGCACCACCCATCTGCAGGTAGTTTATTCATGGATCCTCCTCCCCATCATGGAGTTCCTGGAGTCAGAGTTTAATTCCCAAAGCATAAAGGGATTAGGGAGTGAGGGTGTTGCCCTGTGGGTTAAGTGCAGACTCACCAAATCCCGATAAGGAAGAGAATGGAAGCTGTGGAATATGGGGTAATGGAGAACCAGAAAGCGAGACCATTACCCATTGCAGAGGTGGGACATTTCCATCTTCAGTGCTGGGTCACTAGGTAACTTAAAAAAATTCTTCACATATGTGTTGTCATACATCATAATGCATGCTTGTGCATATGTTATAACTCATGCATGTGCCTACTGAAGAACGTTGCTGGCAACAGCAGCTGCATCATTGCATTTGTTTTCTTTCTGTCTTTTTTGCTGATGCTGCTCAGCATCGGTAAAAAGCTTTGCATTGCCAATAGGTCTGTAAGGTGAGACCTATTGGCTTTGCCAATACGCATTTCACAATGAAACGCTCACCTGTCTAGGGAGATTTGCCATATAGCTCAATGGGGAAAAGGCGGGCTGTGGGAAGGAGAGGAGAGTGAAAACTTTCAATGAAATCCTTTGGAGATGCTGTAAATTGTTAGGCACGTGCTGTCTGAAATGTTGCTCAGAGAATGCGTCATCATAGGAAAACTACCTGTAAGGCTCCAGGTCGGTAGGCTTTATTGGATGAATGTTAATTAGGATTTAATTGCCCTACTCAAGAGAGAAAGAGTGCATAGGATATAAATGAATCTCCAAATATGGCAACTGCTTTGCAAATCTACTCAGTCCCAGAACTCTACCATTGCAAAGTTCGAAGCTGAAAACCAAGAGAACTCAGAAAAGAATAGAATAACAAAGTGTTACTTCTCGAATCCCAAAAGCAAACTCTAGAAGGCAGATTAAAGTATGATGGAAGAGAGTAGGGTGTGCTCTCTGTTGTGCTATCTGTCATGACAATGTTCCTCTAAACAGAAGAGATAAGGTCTTATCAGGGTTTCATGAACAGATTGGTCACTGACCCACTGTGATCGTACATGAAGTTATCACTTCTGAAGCTCTTGTTCACCTTGTTTAGAGGACTATCCTTGGAGTTTTATGACCTCATAAAAGGAACTCAACCTTCAGCCTCATTCCTCTATATCAGGGGTCTCCAAACCGGTCCTGGAGGGCCGGATCCATGCCAGATTTTTGGGCTATCCCCATTGAGATACATGTAGTAATTTAAAAAATCTGGCATGGATCCGGCCCTCCAGGACCGGTTTGGAGACCCCTGCTCTATATGGTCACAGGACTCCTTGGTGACATGTACATCTTGATAATTAAGGCTCCCTGTTTACCATCTCAACAGCTGAATACAGACAGAAAAGCATTTACGTTACTGTCCATACTCATATTTAAATGTGAATAAAAATTGAAATTATTTTGTTATTTGAGTGATTCTAAATGCTACGAGTCATGACTGACAGGCTAATAGCTGTGCGGATTGTCAGGTCAGGTAAGGGGGGTAAAGCCAAAGGAATTTTTATAATGAGGATTAACCAACAGTATATATGCACAATGTTGATACTAAAATGTGCATGTCTTCATATAAGTGCATTGATTTATTATCTGTGGGTGTTCTTATCTTTGAAACCTGTCATGCATTCATGTGTGTGTGCACATTTATTGGTTAACTAAAAGTGCAAGTACACTAGTTTCAGCGTCATCTTTTCACATAACCCCACAAAATTATGGATAAATGAGGCAAAATTAACAAAAAATCAATGTGGATTAATACAGATGGTAATGCCAAAAAAGTAACATAAAACTGGTAGCACTATTTATAATGTACAGGGCGGGGGGGGGGGGTATTTTAACCCATATATAATACAGGGGTGCTTGCAATTCCTCTATAAAAGCCAGTCTCTAATTTGCTTATTACAGTTAACTTGTGATATTTCTGTTTGTCTGTAATAAAGAAATGGTGTAGCTGCTGACAGATGACGTTTATCACAATGCCTGCAAGGAGGCAACAAGAGGATTCAGATAGGGACACAATAACAGATTTGTCTGCACTTCGTTGGGCAATTGATGAAATCTTTAAAACATCTTTCAGACGGCACACTGAAGACATTAGCTACATTTGCTGAAACAAAATCAGATTTTGGGCTGGATGCAGCAGAATTTTGGGGATACCATCAAATATCACATTGGCACATTACTGGTGCCACAACCAATCACACTTTAAGAATTAAAGCTCCTGAAATACCTAAAGTCCAGGGGAACTCATAAATGAATGGAGCTCTCCCGACTACATAAACTACTGACAGCTAGGAGATTTTCAGACCCAGTAGCACAACACCTTAAGAAGCGGTGGTCCAGAAAACTACAACTGGGACATGCCGACAAAGATCGAACAGAAGTACTGTCGATGCGTGATTAACATTTACAAGAAGGCAGGTTAAAAGTGTGCTATCATAAAATATTGCATCGACGGCACTGGACACATAGGAGGCTGAGGGCAGCGAACCTATGCCGAACTGAATGTTGGAGATGTGGCCAGGCCAGCTGTGGTGTTGTACACATAATATAGGAATGTCCCGTGTGCAAGGCAACTGAGCAGAGATCTGCAGAATGATACATGAGGTGTGGGAAATACTAGGTAGAAAAGAGAAGGGTGACACAGTTTGTTTAAAGGCAATAAAGGATTTACCTCCATCATTAACCCTGTATAATATGAGTTCGTAATGACTGCTCACTGATGGTACCCGTTTTTATCTTCCTGTAGTTAAGCATTGTTATTACCTTCCTGTAATTAAGCATTGTTAAAAAAAAAAACAAGAAGATAGAACCTCTGCATGTTTCAACACAGCAGTTGTTCGATCTGCGTTAAATGAAATTGATCCTAATATCTTCTGGCAAAAACGGCTAATTGCTTCTTGGTATTTCTAACCTCGTAGTGCAGAGTCTGATTGTATTCTTTCTGTCTGCAATGAACACGAAGTTGCAACACACTGAGGGCCTTATTTATGAAGGCCTTGCGCCACCGGTGCGTCATTTTTTCCCATGTTAAAAGTGACGCACCGGAGGCGCAAGGCCTTCATAAATAAGGCCCTGAGGTTTTAGTGGTTTGTGGGAAGGGTGTTGGGGTGACCATGCATTCATTATATATAAGGAACAACATACCTGCTTCCGCAAAGGATTTTGCAAGTCATATTGGAGTGCCATAAATCCATAAATGTAATGGCCTTTGGCCTCGTTCTTCTGTTCCTCATGGAACTCATGGGTGACTTGCAACATCCAGCTTGAGGGTACTTTATTCCATATATCTTCACTTCATCACAGGAACCGGTTATATTTAGCCATCAAGCCACAATTCAAGAGTCTCTGCACAGCTGACAGCTTTAATAAGTGAGAGGAACTGGCTCAGCCCCATCCCCTCTTTAGCCTAAGCTATCCTACCCTCAGGCGGTGCCAGTCTACACCCCATTGGCAGTTCACTGAAACCGAGACACCGCCTTACATCTTCTACCAATTAGCGCTCTAAGCTTTCCTCGAGGCGATATGTACAGTAGTATAGAAACGTATCTAATTAAATAGACCACAGGACGCCATACAGTGGAAAATCTCAACAGCAGCTCGTCCCGAATCGTTTACAACTAACTGAATACTGTGAAACCTCTTTCTAATCAGTCAACTAACCCAGTGTAGGCTTAGCCGTGATTTGTTGGTGCCTTAGTCTAATAACTGTATTTCGTTGTTTTCAGCGTGTCAATGTGAGACATAGGCTGCGTTTTATTTTTAGAAATACTTGCTCGAATCTGAAAGATGGTGGCTGATAAGACGGACTAAAAAATAATTGAGAACCAAGCGCCATCTAGTGGTCTTGTGGCATTACTTTTTCTCGAAGATTTCCGGAGATTGATATTCTTAATCTTGGGAGAAATAAAGAAATGTTGCTCGACTTCAAGTTCTGACATAGAGTGCAACCATGGCATGATTAACTAAATGAGTTATTACAAATTCAGGGATGCCCACTAGTCACTCTCCTATTACAATTCGCAAGGGATCACAGTGCTTTAATTTCGATTTCTAATACCGGTGTAAAATCGCAGTGCATTGCGAATTCAGACTTTGTATTTGGAAAGTCGTTTGCACTGATTTTGCGAATGGAGAGTTTTTTGAGCAACAGGCTTGATGTGTATTTTTCACTATGTTGGCAAGTGGCTTTTGATCGTTTCTACATTTGAACTCATGTGTAACGGCCAAAAACCAAGTCGGATTTCCATACAATTTGGCAGGATTATATAATATGGTGTGCAGATTATTCTTTTTAGTGTAACGGGTAAGTAGGGTATGTATTCTTTACGTTAAAAGGCATTTAAACTTATTGATATCTGTTGTTGTGGTAGTTTTACGAAATGTCGCTGTATTTTGTAGTACATAGCGATTACGTGGCATTGTGTGATTGACTAATGCCTGTCTTTACAAAAGTTAAAAGACAGCCATGTTGTTTTATAGCCTTCTTAAAATGTGTTCTGGGTTAAGGCCTTAGCTATAGGTAAGTATTAGGTTTGATAATGTTCTCTACCTATTACCGCTTAATTACAGTGGTAAAAGACAGGGATTATTTATTTTTCTACATATTTAAAAAAAAGAGTTTCTATAGATTTAAAAATAAAATGATAGAGTACCGCAGTACTGCCTTAAAAGAAAAGAAAATTACATGTCTAAAAAATTCATAATACACTGGTATACTATATTTTACAAGTATCAATCTTGCAATCAAGTGACTTGTAAAGTGCGACAACTCACGCGTAAGGGTCTCAAGGCACTGGGGGGGATTTGCTGTTCAATTTAAGGCACTGTGGTACAGTCGAAGAGCCAGGTCTTGAGGGCTTCCTGAATTGAGGCAGTGATGGTAATCACCTGAGGTGGAGAGGCAGGGTGTTCCAGGTCTTTGCTGTGAAGTAGGAGAAGGATCTTCTTCCTCCAGCCGTGGTCTTACGGATATGTGGGATGGTGACCAGATCCAGTTTGCCGGAGCAGATGTCTCTGGTGGGTATGTGGAATGTGAGGCAGCGGTTGAGGTACTAAGGTCTCGTGTGAAACTTGAAGGTCCGCCCCAGAATTTCTCTCCCTCCTCACGTGGACACCAGTCCCTCCTCTCCTACACCGAACTCCTCGAATAGGAACATTACCGACTCCCCGCCTACAACATCACTCCTCTCCTAATCCCAATTAATCCTGTCTCAATGCCCACTCCACCCCCATTCTTGACATTCTCACCCATCCAGGCTACAACTTCATCAGACAAGACAGGCCGATAAAACTGGGGGGGGGGGTGGGGGGGGGTCTAGCCATCACGCACAGAGATGGCATACAGATTACTAAACTCAAACCTTCAGTATACCTTTCGTTTGACTACCTAGGCATCAAACTCACTACCAAGGCAACCCACCAATCAAATTCCACACTCTCTGCCATCCTCCTGGTGAGCGTACCCTCTTCCCAGAAGAACTAACAGACCTCAAAACACGATTCTCCTTGACAGACACCAAAGACGTGTACTTGTGTGACCTCAAAATCCTCTGGAACGACCCAGTAGACTCCACTGTCCTGAACCTTTCCAACCTTCTGGAAATATATAACCTCAAGCACTCTGCAATAATCCAACTCACATCAAAGGTGCAACACTAGATGCGATCATAACAAATAACGATCTGATCTCTTTGAGAGAGATTTCTCCCATTGACTGGTCCGACCACCACCTCATTCTGTTCGTGATTGACACACTTCCCAACCTCCAACCTATCTGTGTTGTCAAACCCAAACTCTTAACCAGAAACATCAAAGAAATACCTTTATCCGAACTTGAAGCCAAGATTCTTCCCCATCTTCAACTCCATCCCTCATCATGGATGGCTGATGACCTCACTTCTCACTTCAACTCAAGAATGGCAGAGGTCTTAGACCAAGCAGCTCCTCTCAAACTCAAACAACTGAGGAGAACCAAATCAAAACCCTGGTTTAACGTGGAGCTGAATGATGAACGGCGCCAACTCAGACAAACAGAAAGGTCTTGGAGACAAAACCCCTCATCCCTGCACCTAACACATCTTAGATCTGCTCGACGGTCTTACAAAAAACACATTGTAATAAATGAAGAGAAAATCCAAATATATCCAGATAAATCCAGGATTTATTGAGCTGCAGCACAGTACTCCCAACCTCCAAGTAGTCAGTCCAAGTTAATCATTTTAGATCATAACAATTCTAAATGGAATCTCATGAACAGAGTGCATGTGCAGCTAAGTACAAACATTCTATTAAAAGGGAAATATGTACAAGACAAGGAAAGGTAAGTTAAAAGGGAAATACATTGTAAACCAGAATATAACACATTTTCCCCCTTAAAGAAATAAGAGAGGAAATCGACATCTTTACTGCCGGAAAAAACATCAAGTATATAGAAAACTAAGATACACATTTTGAAACTCTTCTAACATTCCATCTTTTCCCATCTTGAGTAACCACACTACTGTGATAAACTTTCATAACTTTCATAGGTTTACCAAATTTGGTTTCTCCCTTGGCAATATAACCTGGTTTACGAATCCTAACTACATCACCCACCATGAATGCTGGTTGCTTAACATTCATCCTGGTATCATAATTGCATTTGTATTTACCTTGTTTGAGTTCCACTTTCTCAGCCACATCCTTGACATTCACATCAATGATTTGATGACTACAACTCTTTTTAAACCACCAAGGACATAAACAAGAAACAGGATCTCTACCTTTTAGTAAGCGAAAAGGAGAAACCTCAGTTGTGGCATGGGGTGTTATACGGTATAACCATAACTTTTCTCTCAATTTTTCTTTCCACAATCCCCCAGACTTACGAGCCCAAACTATGTCTTGTTTGAGAACTCTGTTATATCTCTCCACTAGTCCATTTCCTTGCGGTTCATACAGAGCGGTGGTACAATGCTTTATACCATACGTACTCAGAAACTCTGACATCACTGAGGATTTGAACTGTACCCCATTATCAGATACAATACATTCTGGAAATCCTTCCCTCGAAAAAATCTCTTTTAAAAATAGGATAACACTCTCTGTGTTAGGATGAGGTACTAATTTGACCTCAGGCCACTTGGAGTGATAATCCACTGCAACTATAGCAAACCTACATTCCTGTGGTAAAAAATTGAACGGACCAGCAATATCGATCCCTAACTTTTGCCACGGATGATCTGGCCACTTCACAGGAACTAAAGGTGCTGGGTCACACCTGCACGATTTATCACTTTCAATGCACTCAGGACACTCTCTGACAAATGTATCCACCAATCTATCAACTCCTGGCCACCAGAAGTTAGACCTAATCAGTTTTTTCATGGAAGACATGCCCATGTGACATTCGTGACTCATTTGCAAAATAACATTTCTTACAGCCAAAGGTGGAATACATTTCCCAGCTCTGAATAGGAGATTTCCCTCAATGGCCAATTCATCAGCAATGTTGTAGAATGGTATAATTTCAGCAGGAATGCGTTCCTTAGAGGGCCACCCCAAATTCACATAATCTCTGACATTACACAACATATCATCCTCATTCATGCTTCTCATCCACAGATCCTCTGAAATAACATTGTATTTTTCTGACAACAGTTCAGAAATACTAGTTACCACCTCCGTATCTTCTTCATCTCCAGTACTTGGATATGGCAACCTAGACAAGCAATCTGCAGTTACATTTAGTTTCCCAGGTACATATTCAATGTCGAAACTATATTCCTGCAAACGTGACATCAATCTAGCAATGCGAGCTGTTGCATTTAAACCTCCACCAGGTGAAAGAATACCCACCAACGGTTTATGATCAGTACGTATCAAAAACCTTGCACCCCAAATATAATTCCGGAAATGCTCAACGCCCCATACACATCCCAACAATTCCTTTTCTATGACAGCATACCGTCTTTCAGTTTGATTCAAAGATCTTGATGCAAAAGCAACATTCCAATCCTCCTTTCCTGAACGTTGTGAAAGCACACAACCCAAACCATAAAGACTTGCGTCTACAGTCAATATGCAAAGTTTATTCAAGCAAAAAAGGTCTCAGAGTAGGAGCTGACACCATATCAAGTTTAACACTCTCGAAAGCATTTTGCTGTTTAGATCCCCACAAAAATTCTACACCTTTCCTCGTTAACTCTCTTAACGGCTCCATCTTAGTTGCAAAACCTACAATAAACTTACTGTAATATTCACAGAGTCCTAGGAACGATAACAATTTGTCTTTACAATCAGGTGCTGGAGCTTTTAGAATCGCATCAACCAATGACCTTTTTGGAGCAACACCATTTCCAGAAATGGTGTGTCCTAAATACTCTATAGTTTTTTGGAATAACTTGCACTTTTTACTCTTAATAGTAAGACCAAACTTACTTAACATCTTACACACATTCCTCAAATGCTCCATGTGTGCCTCATCACATTTTGAGAATATCAAGATATCATCTTGAAAACACTTCACGTATTCACTCATGTCCTTAAAAATATGATACATAGATCTCTGAAAAACAGAGGCTGCCGTTACCAAACCAAACGGCATCCGTTTAAACTGAAACAAACCCTGTGGTGTGATAAATGCTGTGAGATGACGTGATTCCTCTGCTAACACCACCTGATGATACGCAGATCTTAAGTCCAAAGTGGAAAATATAACACCACCACCTAGCATGCTCACCACTTCGTTGATATTGGGCAGGGGATGACAATCTACCACTATGTTTGCATTAAGTGCTCTCAAATCTATACATAGTCTCAAAGATTTGTCTGGTTTGCGTGCCAAAACTACTGGCGAAACCCACTCTGATGATTCAATTTCCTCTATGACATCATTTTTCAACATGCCATTGAGTGCATCACTTAACTCTTCCCTAACATTTAGTGGTACAGGTCTAAGTTTTTGTACAACCGGTACAGCTCGTTGTTTAAGCTTAATGACATGAGTGAAACCACTTAGTCTACCTAACTCGTCTGAAAAAACTCCAGGAAACTCATCTGAAAGTGTCTTCCAAACATTACTCTCTTCTACCGACCTGACTCTTTTCTCTAACACATCACCATCATGTGACACCATGACGGGATCTTTGTTGCGTGGATTCAAAGTAATGTGAAGTTTGAATTGATCGCGCCACCCCAAAACATTCACTCCTTTTACAACAACATACAGTTTGATATATGCAGATTGGTCCTTAAAATAAATTGTGGAAGCAATATACCCTATGAAATCAATGTTCGAACTATTAAAACCTTTTGCCATAACATCAGGAGGACACAGATCGCTCTTAGAAATTTTAGATTTGTACATTTCATCAAAATACTTTTCAGTTATGATGGTCCACGGAGACCCAGAATCAGCCATCAATTCTAGTTCAACATCCATAAACCTAACCACACACTTAGGAGATTCCAAGACATCCTCCTCAAGCAAACTTAAACTTATTAAAGACACAATCATTCCACTTATTTTACTAGATTCATCAGACACAACATGTTCACATCTAACTGAACTTGAACCAAAATCTGTCTCATCTCTTACACAAGAAATTTCTTTTTTCTTAAAGTAATTACCTTTGTCCCCACTTTTCTTTTTATCCTCTCTACAAGAGTTGGAAAAATGACCAACTTTTCCACATTTGTTGCACTCTTTGCCCAAAGCAGGACAAAACTTGAAAGAAGCTACATGGTTGTAACTCCCACACCTAAAACACACAATGCGGTTACGTGATCCATACTTATAATTTTGGGGACCTCTTGTAACATTGTTCATCGCACATACTTCTTCAGTTAACTTATCATTCTTACCACTTTTATTGCTTTTTTCTTCGATGGTTTTCATCCATTTGTTAGACTGCTCAAAAGCTTTAGCAGTAGAAATACATTCCAACAAAGTTGGATTACCTACAATCCACAACTGTTCTTGTGTTTTCTTGCACTTAACATTTACAATTATCTGATCCCTGATCATCTCATCTGTCATCGTACCGAAATTACATGGCACAACTAAAGCTCTCAGACCTGTTAAAAAATCATCAAACGATTCATGTTCTTTTTGGGCTCTGGTATAGAACTTGTAACGATTTAAGGCAATGCTAGTTGTAGGTTTAAAACGCGTTTCTACACGAAGCATGGCTTCATCAAACACACCAGCGTCACCAGGAACAGGTGGTACATTTCTAAAAATGGCCTGCCCTTCGTAACCCAGACAATGAAGAAAAATATTCTTCTTCCTTTCATTTCCCATCCTTTCCCCATCAATAGCCTTTAAATAAGTCAAAAACTCCTCCTTCCATCTGTTCCATGGAATGGGAGGATCACCTTTACTTTGTAAGAATTTTGAGGGCGGATCAAACTGCATTGTGAGGATGTATAAATATAAATAATCACAAAGAGATGAAAATAAAAGAAATGAAAATAAACAAGAGACAAAGATAAAACCAAAATATTAAATCAATTCTTGAGTACATGAGCTGTGTACATCAGCGCTGGTGAAATTAGCTCCAGAGTACACAAGCTGTGTACATCAGCGTCGGTATTTCCCACGAAATTGTGAAGACTTTATCACGGATATAAACACTTTATGAATGATTGTCAAAACAGTAATCTTCGATGTAATCTGTGTTTTTTTTTTGTAAAACTTGTTAACAGTACCTCAAATTAGTATCCGATGCTCTCGAGTGCAAAAGAAAATCCGTATGGTAATCACGCTCCAACGCGGCGTATCTACGGTGACAGCAGTGTACAGTGGCGCATGGAGACTCCGTTGCGCTGAAAGCCTTTGCTCGTGAAAGCCTTCGCTCGTTGAGCTTTAAAGGTAAACACAGCGTAATTATGGGCAAAAATACGTGAAATTGTAGCACAGAGTCCCACGAAGCTAGCAGTTTGTGTGAAGAAAAACGCCTTTCATCATGCAGTCACCATAAATAGTATTCGTTGTTAAAATAGTATTTCCAAGTGCAAAAGCAACGCCAGATGAGATTAAAATCCAAATATCCAGTTTCCAGTAAGATATCACTTTCCACAAGACAAGATCCTCTGAAATAACATTGTATTTTTCTGACAACAGTTCAGAAATACAAGTTACCACCTCCGTATCTTCTTCATCTCCAGTACTTGGTCACCCTCGTCGCCAATTTTGTAATAAATGAAGAGAAAATCCAAATATATCCAGATAAATCCAGGATTTATTTAGCTGCAGCACAGTACTCCCAACCTCCAAGTAGTCAGTCCAAGTTAATCATAACAATTCTAAATGGAATCTCATGAACAGAGTGCATGTGCAGCTAAGTACAAACATTCTATTAAAAGGGAAATATGTACAAGACAAGGAAAGGTAAGTTAAAAGGGAAATACATTGTAAACCAGAATATAACACACATCTTCATTGAAAAGGCATCCTTTTTCCGCAGCCAACTAGATCTGTCGAAAAACAGACCAAGAGAAATCTTTAACATTGTTAAAAGCCAAACTAACTGCACTCCCTCTCAAGAAATCAAAGCCACAAATGAGCGATGTGAAGAAATTGCCACCTTCTTCACCAATAAAGTCTTTAAAATTGATCAATCCTTCCTCCAAACTGCTAACCCCGCTCCCCCTTAACCTGCTCCCCTTCAACCTCCCTGGACCACTCGGAAAGAGCTCTTAACAATGACAATCAGAACTACCTCCAGCTCAAAAACAATGCGCATTGGTCAGACTTCGAGCTAATGTCGGTAAACGAGGTCTTCAGTATAATTGCCAATTTGAAACCTTCCTCCTACACCATGGACCCCCTCCCTTCCTCAATTATAAAAAAACTCAACCACACCATCTCCCCCTTCTGGACAAAAATCATCAACGCCTCTCTCTCCTCAGGCTGTGTCCCAGACTTCCTTCAACTAGGACAAATCACACCCATTCTCAAGAAACCTGGGGCTGACCTTAATGATCTAACAACCTCAGACCTATCTCTAACCTCCCATTCCTTGCACAAACATTAGTGTGTTCTCCTACAACTCAATAATCACATTAATGAGTTCAACCTCCTGCCTTTCAATCTGGTTTCAGAAAAGGCTGTAGCACGTAAACAGCTATGTTCAACGTCGCTGACGATATTCACAAGGCCCTAGACGAAGGAGATGCCTGCCGCCTCATCCTTATTGACCTATCTGTGGCATTCGACACAGTAAACCATCCAGCCCTTTTAGACCCTGTCGAAATGGTCCGGCATCAATGGCACAGTGCTAAAATGTTTCACCTCCTTCCTTCAACACCGCTCACAACAAATTAAAATTAACTCCTGTCTCTCAAAACCAACTAAATTTAGACTTGGGGTCCCGCAAGGCTCGATCCTCTCCCCACCCCTCTTCAATCGCTTCATGGAGCCCCTCACAATCATATTGAAAAAAGCCGGAGTGAATTACCACCTTTACCCGGACGACACCCAAATCTATTTCAGGATCCCAGCGACATCCAACTCCTCAATACCATCCTAACCAAGATCCAAACTTGGTTCTACGTTAACCACTTAAAGCTCAACCCAGACAAAACGGAACTAATCCTATTCTCTCCAAAAAGTAACCATAGCCCAATGCAAAAGTGGCTCAATAATCTGGTTGCCCTAAACTGCCCCCTTACCCTATCCGACTCAGTTAACTCTCTAGGCATCACCCTTGACAAGAACTTATCAATGGAGGCCCACATCAAAAACTCTGCAAAAAGTGCAATTTTCTGTCTAAAACACCTCAAGAAACTGAAACCTTTTCTACCCCATGATGACCTCAAGACAGTAGTCCAATCCCTAGTTCTCTCCAAAATCGACTACGGGAATGCCATCCTTACAGGAACTCCAAAAGCTCACCTAGCCCCTCTAAGAGCAGTGCTGATCATGTCCGCTTGGCTCGTTTCTGGAGTTAATAGATTTGAACACATCACTCCAGCCCTCAAATGCCTCAATTGACTTCCCATTGAAGGGAGATGTATCTATAAATTGGCCTGCATCACACACAAAACCCTTCGCTCTCCTGCCCCCAACTACTTAAACAACAAACTGATTAGAGCAGGTCAATCCAGAACACTAAGAAGCTCCTACTCACTCCTTCATATTCCTCTGAAAGTGAAAAAGAAAACAACCCAATACCGATCGTTCTCTGGCAACGCTCCCAGGATATGGAACGCTCTCCCTGGAGTTGTAAATGCAACCCCACCTTCTCCTGTTTCAAAAGGGACCTGAAACTCCATCTCCTAAACAAATACTTTCATGACCAACGTCAACTAACCTAGTCTTCTTTATCCAAGTTGTCACCCCTCTTCCTGGACTTTCAAGGATAGTGGGTGACCGGACTAGGTCTTTCTCGCCCTTTCTTTTTGCTCTCTCTCCCTCCGCTGCACTCCATATTTATTACCATGCTATATTTTGTCTGTGGTTTGCTTCCTTACTGCCGGCCTACTATGTAATGTAATGTTCTTCTGCTGTTTACTGTGTGTATGTAGAGCGCTCTGATACCTACGGGTCGAGCTAGCGCTATATAAAACTTTAAAAAAGGTACTTTTTCAGCAGGACCTGCATCAGTCTCATAGCCGGCCTGCCCTCCATCGCGGCTGGTCTGAACTTTGGATCTACCCCAGTCCATCATGACCTCAAGTTACCTTTTAGCGCTATAGACTTCTAAGCACTGTTTTTGCATTTATTCTTTAATAAATTCATATCTTGACTTCTACTGATTGGATTTTTTGTAATTTTGGTAATGTTTTATTCCGATAAATATTCTCTATTTTTCTAAACCTGTGTGGAGTTTTTGTGTGGTGTTTTTATTGTGTTACTGTGTTTGGGTGATGCAAAAATACTTTACACATTACTTTTTGAGTTAAGCCTGCCTGCTCTGTGCCAAGCTATGAGGGGGTGAGCACAGCTGTATCCATCTTCCCCTGACTTTGATTGTGGTCCCTACTTGGGCAGGGTACAAACCTTTGCCAACTAGAGATCCAATTTCTAACAAACGATAATAATTATAAATTACAGCCCAACTTTAAAAAACAAAATACGTGGTTCTATGTAAAGTGGTGTAAAAGTATATAGAAAAATGTAAATGCATTTCTTTACTTAATACCGAATCAAAAAATTGCTAATAGGTAGGGAACTTCAATAAAACCTACTCTTTACCTCTAGCTAAGGCTCTAATGGAGAACGCAGTGAAACTGTGCTGAAAACTTCATGAGTGCTGTTTACATTTTGTAAACGCAGTCATTAGCCAATCAGATAGTGCCTTCCCATTGCCATGTACTATGGTATACTGCAAAATTACCATGGTGTACCTGGCCCAAAATATAACTAAGTCATTTAACACTTATAGCTTTTACAAAAGTTACACTTTTTACATCTTCTACCAAAAAATAACATTTACATCTCAAAATATATATTCCTGTCACATTACATCCACATCCTTTCATCCACATTCACGCTACTGAAGAAATCAAAACTCCTTCTCAGGGGTCTCACTAATACAAAGAAGAAGTTGGCACAGAAGCTGAAATATAAAAGAACATCTTTATTAAACTCAAATGAGTGAGACTACGTCACACAGAAGCCTTAGCAAATGAATGAGGCAGTCTAAAGAGTACAGAACACTGGGGCCTTATATATGTGAGGGTTACATACTCAGCATAAAAGCAAGGGGCAGTCCTAGCTCATGCAAGCATGCAAAATGCCTAATATGGACATGCAAGATCTGCCAAATATTAGCCAATAGGAAAACATTCAAAACAAGGCATCATGTAACCAGAACGTCCCCCTTGAGTAGTTTTTTTGCCCAACCCTATAAGTCAATCAATGACAGCACCTATAGGTCCATCAGTAATGGCAGGACATGTTTGTGTGCTTCAAAGGATAACTTGCTAAATAGGATAATGGGGGGAAAGAATACCGAAGGCCAACAGATAGTTGGGACAAGGATTAGTCAGTCTAGACAAGGATTAGTCAGTTTGGCTAGTTACTGGAATTGGCTTCACAACAAGAAAGGGGAGGTTTTTAACACGAGGCAGTACAAAGGGCAAAAACACTCGGTTTACCAAGCTGCCTGAGTGAGGGCAACACAAAATGGTGATAGAATACAAAATGGAGTTGAAACTGAATTACCTCAGACCCTCCTTAAGCCATTACGCAGGCAAATCCTGAATTCATTTCCTGGTGAGCATTATCCATTCTACACATTTCATCTAAGCAGGTATATGTAAGCTATCAGCAGGAATACAAAGAGAACAAAGCATCGGGTCATAATTAACATTCAGATAGCAGAAGACAGTGGCTCTGGAAACACTTGTGCAACCACAACTATACCCAAAGTCCATTCTAAGCCTCTCTGGTAGGCTTCTATCGTCCATCAAATCTGCTTCCATTGTCGCATTGGGCCTCTTGATTCAGGCCTTCCATGAAAATAGTGCTTCTCAGTATCCGTTGGAGTGCCCTCCTGGTAAACACTCACAGCTCACTCGAAAGTCTCAATGTCTCAATGAAGTGCACCAGTGTCTCTCCTCTGTGGCAGACACTACAGATATTGTGCTCTTCATTGGTCGTGGGCACAGATCATCTCGTGCAGACCCGGGTCTACATTCTCAGGCTCCAACACTCATTATTCAGTGTCAGAGGACCTTCAGGCTGCTCTTTCATTTTTCCTTTCATCATGGGTACCACAATGAAGTGCCGTAAATCCTCTGGTGCACTGCCCTTCAGTTGGAGCAAAGAAAAGGGGGGGGTGGCCAAAACTCAGGCCAAGGGGCTCAAGGGACTGCACACTGTCAGAGGTTACCAGCACATGACAGGTAGAAAACTGAAGCCTCAAACCAGCCCTGCCATCAACAACAGGGATCCTTCTCTTTCGCTCTTTTGCACTGAAACTCTGGTTTTTTATATGCTAATTCCTAACTATAATGTGTATGAAACCTATGTTTTTTCCAGTGAAAATATATATATATTCCAAGGATAATCCGGCATGGCTCAGGTTACCTCCAGGCTGCAAACATGGACACGGACCCAAAATAAGTGCAAGTGTAAATTTTATTGTATATCGGTGCTCCCAATCATCATGACGTGTTTCACGCTTCCCAGAGCGCTTGATCACATCATATATATATATATATTCACTGAAAAAACCATAGGTTTCAGGCATGTTATAGTTAGGAATTAGCATTTAAAAAACTTAGAAATTTGCTGAAAAAACCATAGGTTTCAGTGTGATGTCATGAGTGATGTCACTGACCATGTCATGAGTGATGTAATATGTGACATCATCTGCAGTGCATTGCGGGTGCGCAAGTTATAGCTAGCTGAACTAACTATAACAGGGGAATTTCAATGGTTTTGTACGAGTGAAATGTCCAGCTAACTATACCGCACCGGAAACCTATTGTTTTTTCACTGAATTTCGAAGGTTTTTTTAAATGCTAATTCCTCACTATAACGTGCCTGAAACCTATGGTTTTTTCGGTGAATTTCAAAAGTTTTTTAAATGCTAGTTTCTAACTATGCCTACAGAGGTAGGACATGTGAAGAAAGAAGAAAAAATGCACAGAAAGAAGCAAAAGAACTGCAGAAAGAAGCAACAGAAGTCCTCAAAGACGAAGAAAAGTGCAGGAAGAAGCAAGACGTGCAGAAAGAACAAACAGAGGAGCAGAAAGAAGCCTTGTTGCAAATCATCCTGTACCCTCAACTTTTTCAGACAGGTACTGGTGGTAACTGAGTCTGACTAACCAGTCCTAGAGCCAGTGCTATGTTAAAAGACACTTAGAATACAGTTAAAACACCTACATACAATAGGGAACACTATGCGTTGGGGTCTCCCTTTGATTAGCATGACCTCCTCTGTAAGCCTTAGTATATAATAGGGCAGGGTAATTAAAACTACCTCTTAAAACGTGCCACGGGGTGTGTCTGCACAGTGGTGAAGGGAGGGGGGCCTGATAAGACATGTGTGCAAACACGACCTGGGAGCGTTTTAAGTTGTGGGATAAAGTCCCCTTGAATCCTGAGGGTCCTTGTGGGTCAACTAACCAACCAGGTGTGTCTAGTAAGTGCCACAGACTTGCATTGCAGAGAGGTGTAAAAATGGGCATGGCCTTGGACCACCTCTCTGCAACGCAGCTCTGTGGTGCTTACTGGAGGTACATGTTGGACTAGTTTGACCTAGAGACTCTCAGGATTAAACAGGACTTAATTCCCCAGCTTAAAATGTGCCACAAGGCGTGTTTACACACGTCACCTCAGGCCCCGTCCCCTCTCTGCACCACTGTGTGAACACGCTCTGTGGCCGTTTACATTTTAAGATTAAGTCCCCTTGAATCCTAAGGGTCCCATGGGTCCAACTAGCCCACTGGGTACCTCCAGTAAGCGCCACAGAGCTGCATTGCAGAGAGGTGTAAAAAGGGGCACGGCCTAGACCACCTCTCTGCAATGCAGCGCAGTGGCGCTTACTGGAAGCACCTTGTGGGCTAGTTGGCCCCCAGGGGCCCTCAGGATTGAAGGGGATTTATTTCCCCAATTTAAAATGCGCCACAGGACGTGTTTGCACCCGTCACCTCAGGCCCCGTCCCCTCCCTTCCCGACTGTGCCCCTCTGGGTCCCCATTACATAACAATATTGCCCCAGGGACTATGCTCCCCGGGGGCCAAATAGCAACGAAGCACGGGAGTCTGCGCTTTGTTTTTTTTTCTCTGCAGGATCCGCGCACTCTGCGCGGATTTTGCTAATTTATAAAAAAAGAATTAGGGGCCCTGGGTTTGTTTGTGGGGCCCCCTACGCAGGCATTGGGGGTCAGGGTGTTTCTACCCTGCCCCCTTTGTGTGTTTTGCATGTTTTGTTTCTGTTTTCTTGTGCCTCGGTTCTACCGAGGCACAAGATGGCTGCCAACACGTCCTGGTTTAGAGTGTTGACAGCCAATTAACATACAGCTCGTGATCGGGAGGGTGCGCGGATCCTCCGCGGCCATAGATATATGTGTTTTTACTTTTTATTTTCAAAGAAATTACTGAACAGATTTACACCATTTGACAAAAAGGCCTCTTTCTGAACCAAGAGCTACCTTTTTGCCAAATTTGGTGTAATTCCGTTCAGCAGTTCAGGCTGTAGCCGTGTCTAAAGTTTCCTATGGGAAATTGCATGGGGAAAACACGTTCTGAGACCCCCTTTTTCCTCAGCCCCCGCTTGACGAATCACCCTGAAACCTTTAGGATAGGAGCGGACCAGAGCGCCTCACGAGTTTTGAAAATGTCGTGAAGATTTGTCAACCGGCGCAAAAGTTATTTGAAATAGAATGTTGCGGGTTTCCTATGGAAAATAGGTCCGAACTATAACTACCTTCTGGCAACCGCCAGTAGGTAATAGATAGATAGATAGATAGATAGATAGATAGATAGATAGATAGATAGATAGATAGATAGATAGATAGATAGATAGATAGATAGATAGATAGATAGATAGATAGATAGATAGATAGATAGATAGATAGATAGATAGATAGATAGATAGATAGAATATATATATTACCCAGTGGCAGTTGCCACTGAGCAGTTATAGTTGTTTTTTTGTTTTGCTTATAACTTTGGCACCGTTTGTCAAATCGTCATGAAACTTTCTGAAAAAGTGCTGCTTTTTGCCTAGTTTGTCATGTGATCAAGGCCGGTAATGGCCAATATGTGTTATGGCGGAATTGGTGTGAGTGTAGAATAAACACTTCATGCACTGAATTTGGGTCCACTCCCGTTCTTCCTCAATGAAGGAGATGTAGGCAGGCGAGGATTCCTTATATATATATATATATATATATATATATATATATATATATATATATATATATATATTGGCAAAACTCAGAAACCCCAAAGCTCCCAGGTTTCAAGGAATGAGAGCACTCGAAGCAAATGTGGCGTAGGTCAGCCAAGTCTTTATTCATTACACTCCCTCGATAGTCAGTTAGCAAACGCGTTTCGGCGTTTCCGCCTTCGTCAGTGTAACTGACACTATTTACAAATCAGATTTAAATCAAATAACATCGTGATCGTCATAGGTCACGTGTCAATTCATGTGCATTGACATAAACGAAGGTACTCAGAACAATACATTCACTGCTTTTGCGGCGGCCATCTTTGAATATGTAATTCACTATATTACATATGTACATATAAACACAATGAAAAAGAACTAATAACTAGTACATGTTGGCAAATGTTGGTAAATGTTGGCTAATACAAATGCAGTTATTTATCAGTTGATTTGGTCATTGATGAAAGGCCTATTCAAGGCTGGAATGTAAATAATGTAAATAATTCATATGCCCATCCAGGGCTGAAACTGTATATATGACAACTGCGATGCAAGAATGGTAACGTAAAACCATGTGAACATAGGCGACTTTCACGATAAATTTTGAGTGAAACTCGCATTTGTTGGTACTAGCGGCTCATTTACCATCTCAATCTATGGGTGATAAGTAAGATCGATCATTGAAACGAATTGAATGCTTTCTTTCTTAAATTTGAATGGTTATTACAAATGAATTAGTTATTAGTTCTTTTTCATTGTGTTTATATGTACATATGTAATATAGTGAATTACATATTCAAAGATGGCCGCCGCAAAAGCAGTGAATGTATTGTTCTGAGTACCTTCGTTTATGTCAATGCACATGAATTGACACGTGACCTATGACGATCACGATGTTATTTGATTTAAATCTGATTTGTAAATAGTGTCAGTTACACTGACGAAGGCGGAAACGCCGAAACGCGTTTGCTAACTGACTATCGAGGGAGTGTAATGAATAAAGACTTGGCTGACCTACGCCACATTTGCTTCGAGTGCTCTCATTCCTTGAAACCTGGGAGCTTTGGGGTTTCTGAGTTTTGCCAATACATATCGCATTTCACCGTGCGAGAGAGGCACCCGTGTTCGAGCGGAGCGGAGGCTGGTGAAAAACGAGTGCCGAAAAAAATATATATATATATATATATATATATATATATATTCACTGAAAAAACCATAGGTTTCACACCAGTTATAGTTAGCTGAACATTTTACTCATACAAAATCATTGAAATTCCCACGTTATAGTTAGTTGGACTCACTATAACTCGCGCGCCCACAATCCACTGCTGAAGATGTCACATATTACATCATTCATGACATGGTCAGTGGCATCACTGATGACATCACTGATGACATCTCAAATGACATCTCTGATGACATCACAAATGACATCACTGATGACATCATCCAGTGAATGTGTGTTTCTGTAAAGTTAAAATATGTTTTACATATTGAAGAATGAGTATACGTATGAGTGTCTGGATGAAGGATTTAGTAGGTGCGTGACTGACTATATGAGTGAGTGATTAAATGTGTCTTACTGAATGCATTGGCTAGTGACTAAACTGTCTGAATCTGTGCATCAGTATGTCTGTTGTTGTGTAAGCTGCTGCATGTGTTTATCAGTAGCTATATGAGTGGCTATATGGGTTATTGATTGGTTGCCCAAGTATTTGTCTGTGAGGGTGAGTGTGTGTGGGGGTGGCTGGAAGGTGTGTGACTCTGTGCATAGATGTGTGAACAGTTGATTCCCTTGGTATATGGGTTCAAGAGTGCATGTGGATAGAGCTGTAGCGGTGGTTGACTGTGTGCATGGGTGTGTTGGTGAGTGAATGGATATCTCAGTGCTACATGTCCAAGTAAGTACATATGTAAAACGCATTGCATGTGAGAGCTGGCATATGTAAATGACTATACATGAGAGCCTGTGATTGCGTTAGAGACTGTATGGATTAATGTGTACTTGTATCAGTGATTGTAAAAGAGAGTAAGTATGTGTATGTATATGTTTGAATAAGTATGGTTTTGTGTGTATAACTGAATAGATGAGGAAATGGGAGTGTGATTGATTCTTTGCATGACTGACTAGGTGCAGCGACGGCTCGTGGAGGGAGTTACGGTGGGGCAGGAGGGTGGGGAGGGGGAGGGGCAGGGTGGAGGTTGCTAAAAACCGGCATATGGATAATTGCAGGTAAGTAAACAATTTAATTAATAAAACGAATTTCGTAGTGCGCCTTGCATCGCAAAATGCAATGCAGTGCGAGCTACGAAATTTGTTTTATTAATTAAATTGTTTACTTACCTGCAATTATCCATATGCCGGTTTTTAGCAACCTCCACCCTGCCCCTCCCCACCCTCCTGCCCCACCGTAACTCCCTCCACGAGCCGTCGCTGACTAGGTGTGTGAGTAACCTCATGAATGAGTGTCAGTGTGTGAGTGCATATGATAGTGTTGTATTGATGAGTGAGTGTATGTATGAGTGATTGTATGGGTGAATGAGTGGATGTGTGTGTAGACTTAGGAATCAGTGAGTGCGTATGTAGAAACTGGTATTGGTGTGTCAATGGTTTCTGGAATGGTAGTCTGTATTTAACACTGGATGTATCAAAGCTTAGATTAGAGTGTGAGGAGGTGCATCGTATTATGACATGAATGATGTCATCAGTGATGTCATTTGAGATGTCATCAGTGATGTCATCAGTGATGTCATTTGAAATGTCATCAGTGATGTCATCAGTGATGTCACTGACCATGTCATGAATGATGTAATATGTGACATCATCAGCAGTGGATTGCTGGCGCGTGAGTTATAGTGAGTCCAACTAACTATAACGTGGGAATTTCAATGGTTTTGTATGAGTAAAATGTTCAGCTAACTATAACTGGTGTGAAACCTATGGTTTTTTCAGTGAATTTCAAAGGTTTTTTAAATGCTAATTCCTAACTAAAACGAGTGTGAAACCTATGGTTTTTTTTGTGAATTTCAAAGGTTTTTTAAATGCTAATTCCTAACTATATCGTTTGTGAAATCTATGGTTTTTTTAGTGAATTTGTAAGGTTTTTTAAAAGTTAATTCCTTGGAATTTCGAGTTTGTAACCTACGAAGTGAATTAATAAGTTTTTTTGTTGTTTCTTTATAACTATTAATTATTATATTTTTTATATATATATATGTATTTTTTTTTTCTAAAATTAATTTTCCAAAGTATTTTCCATGTTTTTTTTTTTTATCATTTTACCCCGGAGCACTCATGGTGTGTGCACCGGTAAGCGCACCC
Source organism: Lissotriton vulgaris (assembly GCF_964263255.1). Lineage (NCBI taxonomy): Eukaryota > Metazoa > Chordata > Amphibia > Caudata > Salamandridae > Lissotriton > Lissotriton vulgaris. The sequence goes on along the minus strand of NC_141685.1, from coordinate 1,906,756,132 downwards.
GGTAGCGTAGCGAGAGCGCTATTCCCGCATGCAGACAAAAAAAAGTATGTATTTAAAGTAAATAATAATGCAAGACATTCAGTGGCATACTTATAAAAGTAGTATTTTTGATTTTAAATAACCATATTTTAACTTTAAACGCATTTCCGAAAATCTATTTACGTGCTGCGTAAGCGCCCCCGGAAGCGCTCCAGTGCGCGCAGCGTAAGCGCGTCAAGACATGTGACCTTAAAATAACACTTTTCATTGGATGTTAACAGTTTTTTTTACAACTAATGAAAACCCCACCCATTTCCTTCACTACCTCTTTCACTTTGGAGAGAGAAAGACCTATTCTCTTCTTGTCCTCATTTCTTTGCAAACAATGGCTGCAAGACCACCAAGCAGCAGTGGTTGCTCAGATGGGTTTCTCCAGGAGGACCTTCCTCAGCCAAAAGTGAAGGAGCACTTCATATGAAATTTTTTTACAATTCCAGAAGGGGAGAAAAAGGTAAATGCACCTAAAGTGGAGTGCAAGATTTGCCACACTGTTCTTTCTTGTGGTGACCGTACTAAAAAATATAGTTTTGGGAACTCCATGCTGATGCAGCATGTTCAAATGAGGCACCCACAGAAGGATGTATGTCAGTACAACGAGATCTTTTAGATCGCGGTACATGACAACGCTGCCATTACAACGCAAGTTGTTACAATGACTCGCTTTGTAGGGCGTGGATTGTGGAATATTATAATTTTATATTCCAACACCAGTCCACGTAACAGTAGGGAAGGTGTTGGAATATAAAATTACAATATTCCTTATACAACAGCGCCATCCAGTGCAAGTCATAGTAACGACTTGCATTGTAATGGCATCGGTGTAAAGGCAACGCAGTGTTTTCACCGCGTTGTAAACGATATTCCCCCCACAGAAGTATGCCCGGGAGAGTGTCAGGGACCTGGCACGGAATGCCCCGAGAGATGGCGCCTCGACTTCCACTGGAGGAGCAACATCATCGGGGAGATCAGTGGAGCTAATACCCAACATTCAGCCTGTTTTCACTGACATCAACATTAGGTGTAGTGCAGTGTAACGAACTGCTTTGTGTTGGAGAGCATCCTCCTGATTGTTCGCAAAAGGGAAGAACACCGCTGCCCTCCTCAGCCCTAAATTTTCTCCTTTTTTTGTCCCTGTTGAGCAGTTTGGCATTCCCTATATTTGTTTCTGGTCTGATAAAAATACCCCAAAAAATTAAAAACGTTCAGAAAAAGAAAAAGAAAAAAAAACGAAAAAAGAAGAAAAAAACATTTCTTTTTAGAACTACCTCCAATTCTCCAAAAAGAGCTATATTCTTTACAAATTCAAAAGGAGTGAGTGAAGTGGAGTGCAGTGAGAGAGGAAAGGAAAATGAGTGAGGGAGCAAAGAAAGTGACGAGAGGGGAAGGGAAGAGAAGTAGGGGGATTGAAAGAAGGTGAGTGTGGGAAGTGAGTAAGGGGAAGGGGAGTGAACATGGGCAATGAGGATAAGTGAGGAAAGCGGAGTAAGGGAACGGGGATGAGGAAGGGTAAGAGAAGAGCAGTGAGGTTGAGCAAAGAGTAGTGATAGAGAGTGGATAAAGGCAACTGAGCGTGAGACAAGGAGAGTGAGGAAGTGAGGAGACAGAGGAAATGAAGGAAAGACTGAGAAAAGAGGACTGAGTGAGGGAGCAAAGAAAGATAAATGAGGGAGTGTAGCTGAGTTATATGGAGTAAGTGTGACAGAAGAGGAGTGAGAGAGTGAGGGGATGGAGATAGTGAAGCATAAACAGAGGGAGTGAGTGAAAGAGAATGAGGATATGACAGGACAGAGGTAGTGAGAGAAAGAGTGAGTGAAGTGGAGTAAGGTAAGTAAAGTAAGGGGAATGAGTGAGTGAGTGAAGGAAGGAAAGAGAGGGGAAGAAGACTGAAGCTTAGCTACTGAGATAAAGTGAGTGGGGGATGAAAGTAAAGGGAAAAGAACAGAAAGATATGGAATGAGGGATAGTGAGGGAACCAGACTAAGAGAACGGGAGTGAAAGAACGGCAGAGAGCATGAGTAAAGAGGGATGAAAGAGGGTAGATAAAAGTGAATGAGGGTAAGACAAAGGGAGTGAGGAAGTGAGGGGGTAGAGATACAGAACGAAAGAGTGACAGAAAGGGACTGAGTGAAGGAGCAAAGAAAGATAAGTGAGGGAGTTTTGCTGAGTTATAGGGAGTAAGCGTAAGAGAAGAGGAAAGAGAGACTAAGAGTACGGAGAGAATGAGGCTAACAGAGAGAGAATGAGGGAAGGGGAGTGTAGAAGTAAGAAGAAGGAGGGAGTAAGAGAAGGAGTTAGTGAAGTGGAGTAAGGAGAGTAAAGGAAGGGAAAAGAGTGAAGGAGCGAAGGAAGGGAATTGAGAGGAAGGGAAGTAAAGCGGGAGATCTGAAAGAAAGTGAGTGTGGAAGTGTGGCTGAGTTATAGGCCGTGAGCCTGATAGAAGAGGAGGTAGAGACTAAGAGGACGGAGAGAATGAGGCTAACAGAGAATGAGGAAAAGGAAGTGTAGAAGTAAGAGGACAGAGGGAGTAAGAGAAGGAGTTAATGAAGTGGAGTAAGGAGAGTTAGGGAATGGGAATGAGTGAGTGAGCGAAGGAAGGAAATCAGAATGAGGAGACCAAGGAAATTTCTCCTCCTTGTGATACAATGGTGCTGCAGAGAGAGAATGAGGGAAGGGGAGTGTAGAAGTAAGAGGATAGAGGGAGTAAGAGAAGGAGTTAATGAAGTGGAGTAAGGAGAGTAAGGGAAAGGAAAAGAGTAAGAGACTAAGAGGACGGAGAGAATGAGGCTAACAGAGAGAGAATGAGGGAAGGGGAGTGTAGAAGTAAGAGGACAGAGGGAGTAAGAGAAGGAGTTAATGAAGTGGAGTAAGGAGAGTAAGGGAAGGGAAAAGAGTGAGAGACTAAGAGGACGGAGAGAATGAGGCTAACAGAGAGAGAATGAGGGAAGGGGAGTATAGAAGTAAGAGGACAGAGGGAGTAAGAGAAGGAGTTAATGAAGTGGAGTAAGGAGAGTAAGGGAAGGGGAATGAGTGAGTCAGCGAAGGAAGGAAATCATAATGAGGAGACCAAGGAAATTTCTCCTCCTTGTGATAAAATGGTGCTGCCAATATCCGTGACATTTTGAATTTCAAGAAATGTAGTTTCATAATTTAATAGAACTTGTAGCAAATTCATTTTTATTTCTAATTTATGAGGTAGTAGCGAAGGGATTGTAGTATAATGTTATACTTATAGTACAGAGTGCAACATTTTTATGTAACATAGTAGGTTTACTCATATTTACTTCCCTTCTCCCACAGTATTTTTTCCAATGTATATTTAACATCTCTTCTTCATCTCCTGCCTTCTTTCTCTCACTGTCTGTCTCTGATGCACCTTATTGCCGACATTGTGTGTAGTTACAGAAGAGAGTGAAATATAATACTTCAAAATGTGAAAAGGGAGCAGGGTACAGTGCCCCTCACCCCCTAGACCTTCTCAGGGGATCCCAAAAGTATCTGTTTCTGCTTTCCTGAGAGACTATGGTATGAGTTCAATATACCACAATAACTTGCATTACAACATGCAGCATATCTACAGATGAGACGATGTACATTTCTCAGATGAGGAGAACAGAGTCTTTATCTTGATTTTTAGACTCTGCATCGTACCTACTTGTAGGTACTTAAATCACCCACATAACACAACAGCTCTTTTTCGAGCTAACCTACCTCTAAGCCAGAGCTTTTCAAAGTGTGTGCCGCGACACCTTACTGTGTCGCCTTCACTCTGTGGGTGTGCCGCGTTACAATGACCCCCCTCCCTTGTGTGTGGCAGCCCGGGCTCAGACAGCTCCCGGGCACACACACAGCCGCATCCGATCACTTCACAGGTCATTAAAAGACCATGTGCTTGTTAAAGAGGCTTTGTTGATGTTTCTTGTCTAAGAGGCCCTGCAGCGCCACCCTACCCACTGCTTATCCAGGGGCACCTGCTGCTGCGAACATGATCCCTGCTCTTTGACCTTGTCGGACACCTGGCAGTGGCAGCTTCCGAGCAGTTTTGAAAGGAGTCTCTGCTTGGCGCACTGGTTCAAGGCGCTGCATCTTATTAATTAGAAAACTCAGGCGTTAGCAGAGAGGTGGGGACTCTGTCCATTGTATTTGTCTATTTTGTTGAATTTATTCCTCAGTAGTTGTGTTTAATAATAATATCACAATCAACGGCTCCCTGTATGCACAAACAGCAGAGGCAATGCTTTTCCAGGGGCGGCTCACGCGGGAAGTTCATGAGAGAAGGGGAACGGTGAAAGGGTGCCAGAGATATGAGGGGGTGGGGGGGGCAGAGATGGAGGGAGTGATAGCGAGGGAGAGAGTGGGAAGAGCAGAGAGGGAGGGAGAGAGAATGAAGGATGGAGAGAGAGAGATAAAGAGAGATAAAGAGAGAGGAGGGATAGAGAGGGGGGAGAGAGAGGGGGAGAGAGACTGAAGGATGGAGAGAGAGGGCGAGAGAGACAAAGAGAGGGGAGAGAGAGAGACTGCAGGGAGAGGGAGAGGAGGGAGAGGAAGAGGAGTGAGAGGAAGAGGAGTAAGACGGAGAGGGAGGGAGAGGGAGGAAGAGGAGGGAGAGGAGGGAGAGGAAGAGGAGTGAGAGTGAGACGGAGAGGAGGGAGAGGGAGAGGAGGTAGAGGAAGAGGAGGGGGAGAGGAAGGGAGAGGAGGGAGAGGAAGAGGAGTGAGAGGAAGAGGAGTGAGAGGAAGAGTAGTGAGACGGAGAGGAGGGAGGGGGAGGGAGAGGAGTGAGAGTGAGACGGAGAGGAGGGAGAGGGAGGGAGAGGGAGAGGAGTGAGAGTGAGACGGAGAGGAGGGTGAGGGAGGGAGAGGGAGAGAGGGAGAGGAGGGAGAGGAAGGGAGAGGAGGGAGAGGAGGGAGAGGAGGGAGAGGAAGAGGGAGATAAGTGAGAGAGAGAGATAAGGAGAGATAAAGAGAGAGGAGGGATAGAGAGGGGGGATGGAGAGGGGGAGAGAGACTGAAGGATGGAGACAGAGAGGGCAAGAGAGATACTGAGGGAGAGAGCCAGAGAGAGAGAGAGAGAAAGAGAGGGGGAGAGAGAGAGACTGCAGGGAGAAGGAGGGGATGGAGAGGAGGGAGAGGGAGGAAGAGGAGTGTGAGTGAGACGGAGAGGAGGGGGAGGGAGAGGGAGAGGAGGGGGAGAGAAGGGAGAGGAGGGAGAGGAAGGGAGAGGAAGTAGAGGAAGAGGAGGGAGAGGAGGGGGAGAGGAGGGAGAGGAGGGAGAGGAGGGGTGAGGAAGAGGAGGGAGAGGAGGGAGAGGAAGTGAGAGGGAGGAAGAGGAGTGAGATTGAGACGGAGAGGAGTGAGAGTGAGAGTGAGACGGAGAGGAGGGAGAGAGGGAGAGGAGGGAGAGAGGGAGAGGAGGGAGAGGAGGGCGAGGAAGGGAGAGGAGGGAGAGGAAGAGGAGTGAGAGGAAGATGAGTGAGAGTGAGACGGAGAGGAGGGAGAGAGGGAGAGGAGGGAGAGAGGGAGAGGCGGGAGAGGGAGGGAGAGGAGGGAGAGGGGGAGGAGTGAGAGGGAGAGGGGTGAGAGGAAGAGGAGTGAGAGGGAGACCGAGAGGGAGAGGGAGAGGAGGGAGGGAGAAAGGAGGGAGAGAGGAAGAGGAGGGAAAGAGGGAGAGGGGTGAGAGGGGGATGGAGAGGAGAGGGAGAAGGAGAGGAGGGAGAGGAGGGAGAAGAGGGAGGGAGAGAGGGAGAGGAAGAGGAGTGAGAGTGAGAGGAAGAGGAGTGAGAGTGAGAGGGAGAGTGAGAGGGAGAGTGAGAGGGAGACTGAGAGGGAGACTGAGAGGGAGACGGAGAGGGAGAGGGAGAGGGGGAGAGAGGCAGAGGAGGGAGAGAGGGAGGGGTGGAGAGAGGGAGACGGAGAGGGGGAGAGAGGGAGACAGAGAGGAGGGAGAGGAGGGAGAGGATGGAGAGGAGGGAGAGAGGGAGAGAGAGGAGGGAGAGGGAGAGGAGTGAGACAGAGAGGAGAGAGAGGGGGGAGAAGTAGAGGAGGGATAGAGGGAGAGAGAGGGAGAGGAAGAGGAGGGAGAGAAGGGAGAGAGGGAGAGGACGGAGAGGGAGAGGAGACAGCGGGAGAGGAGCGAGAGGGAGACTGAGAGGGAGACTGAGAGGGAGAGTAAGGCCATGGGGCGGGTGAGGGAGAGGAGTGAGAGAGGGAGAGGAGTGAGAGAGGGAGAGGAGGGGAGAGGAAGAGGAGGGAGAGGAGGGAGAGGAAGTGAGAGGGAGGAAGAGGAGTGAGAGTGAGACGGAGAGGAGTGAGAGTGAGATGGAGAGGAGGGAGAGAGGGAGAGGAGGGAGAGAGGGAGAGGTGGGCGAGGAAGGGAGAGGAGGGAGAGGAAGAGGAGTGAGAGGAAGAGGAGTGAGAGTGAGATGGAGAGGAGGGAGAGAGGGAGAGGAGGGAGAGAGGGAGAGGAGGGAGAGGCGGGAGAGGGAGGGAGAGGAGGGAGAGGGAGAGGAATGAGAGGGAGAGGGGTGAGAGGAAGAGGAGTGAGAGGGAGACGGAGAGGGAGAGGAGGGAGGGAGAAAGGAGGGAGAGAGGAAGAGGAGGGAGAGAGGGAGAGGAGTGAGAGGGGGATGGAGAGGAGAGGGAGAAGGAGAGGAGGGAGAGGAGGGAGAGGAAGAGGAGTGAGAGTGAGAGGAAGAGGAGTGAGAGTGAGAGGGAGAGTGAGAGGCAGACTGAGAGGGAGAGTGAGAGGGAGAGTGAGAGGGAGACTGAGAGGGTGATGGAGAGGGAGAGGGAGAGGGGGGAGAGAGGGAGACGGAGAGGAGGGAGAGAGGCAGAGGAGGGAAAGAGGGAGAGGGGGGAGAGAGGGAGACGGAGGGGGGAGAGAGGGAGACGGAGAGGAGGGAGAGAGGGAGAGGAGGGAGAGGAGGGAGAGGATGGAGAGGAGGGAGAGGAGGGAGAGAGGGAGAGAGGGAGAGGGGGAGAGAGGCAGAGAGGCAGAGAGAGGAGGGAGAGGGAGAGAAGTGAGACGGAGAGGAGAGAGAGGGAGGGAGAGGTAGAGGAGGGATAGAGGGAGAGAGAGGGAGAGGAAGAGGAGGGAGAGAAGGGAGAGAGGGAGAGGAGGGAGAGGGAGAGGAGACAGCGGGAGAGGAGCGAGAGGGAGAGGAGCGAGAGGGAGAGGAAGGCGAGAGGGAGGGAGAGGGAGAGGAGTAAGAGAGGGAGAGGAGTGAGAGAGGGAGAGGAGCGAGAGAGGGAGAGGAGGGAGAGGGAGCGAAGTGAGAGGAGCGAGAGAGGGAGAGGAGTGAGAGGAGCAAGAGAGGGAGAGGAGGGAGAGGGAGAGGAGTGAGAGGGAGACGTAGAGGAGAGAGAACCCCCTGTAGGAGGTTCGGCTCGCTCGCTGCACTCGCTCGCATTACCGTGTCACAAGATGAAGATTGTCGAAAAGGTGTGTCACCGACGTGGAAAGTTTGGAAAGCTGTGCTCTAAGCAATCCAAATTCTTATTTAAAACTATTTTCTTTCAGTGTTTTTTACCTTGTGGTGCGCTCAGGGTGCGCGTACCGGTGAGCGTACATGGGAACGCATCCAGCGCTTACCCCGCGAAAATTGCCAAAAAAAATAAACGTTTTTTTGTCCTTCAGGGTCCTTCTAGGCCCCCCTCAGAAAACCTAGGGGGTCAGGGGCTGTGTACCGTGCCCCCTTTTAAACCTTTCCCCCCTTTTTATTTTCACCTCTTGTGTCTTGATTCTACCAAGACACAAGATGGCGGACTCTCCGGACTGTTTAGAATGTTGACAGACATCCGACAGCCAATCAGCTTTCCGCTCGCGCGCTCACGTATCTATAGGCGCGCTCCAATCGCTCACACGTACGCGTACCGGTGAGCACTTGGAGCGCGCCTATAGATATATATGTGTTTTTGAAGTAATTTTCAAAAAAAACACCGGAGCAAATTTAACCAAATATAGCAAAGGCACATCTGCGTACCAGTCCCTACAATTTTGCAAAGTTTGGCGTAATTCCGTTCAGCGGTTCGGACTGTAGCCGTGTCAGAACGTCCTATGGAAAATTGCATGGGGAAAACACATTTTGGGACCCCCTTTTTTCTCAGCCCCCACTTCACGAATTCCCCCTAAACTTTCAGTGAAGGAGCGAAGCGGAGCTGGCCAAACCGGCGCCAAAGTTATTTCCAATAGAATGTTACGGATTTCCTATGGTAGCTAGGTCCTAGATACAGAGTAAAATGTACCGCAAATCTACAGCATGCAACGCTATTCTGCATGCTGATAGTGCTCACCCCAGAAGTCAGAAAAATGCTATCCCCTATGGGGAGATGCTTAGGGCAAGGAGGAATTGTAGTTTGGAAGAAGATTTCAAGAGGAATGTATTAGACAATGAAAAGAGGTTCCAGAATAGGGGTTACTCTGAAAATGTGTTAACGCAAGCTAAAAATAGAGTGACCAAATTAAAACACACAGATACCCTGAAAACAGTTAAGAAATCAATCTTAAGTAAGGGTAATAAAATACGTCTTGTGACGAATTATCATCCATGGTCACACAAACTATATACGATCTTGAAAAAGAATTGGCCTCTTCTTCTAGCAGACAAAACCTTATTGGAATACATCTCTAGCTCACCTAGTATTACATACAGAAAGGGTAGAACCATTCAGGGCATTATTAGCCCTAGTTACCCAAAACAACGGGGTACGCCAAAAATGTGGTTGAGGGATCTCAACATTGGCTCTTTTCCCTGTGGTAGTTGTAGCATGTGCCGGATGGCGATCAAGGGGATTAAGGAATTCAGTTATAATGGGTCACGCACTTTCAAGATTTATCAGCATATGGATTGTCTGACGAAGTTTGTAGTTTATGTGGTTATTTGTAGATGTAAAAAGATCTACGTGGGTAGTACCATCCGCCCATTGAGAGAAAGAATGATAGAGCATTTTCGTGCCCTTAAAAATATGGACCAGAGATACCCGATAGGTTACCATGCAGCAAACTGTGTGGAGTATAAGAAAAGTCTAGGGTTTCAATTTCATGGCCTGGAGACTATATATGGTGACTTAAGGGGTGGTGACAGAGAACAGAAATTGAGGCAATGTGAAGCGAGATGGATTCTCAAGCTTCGTGCGGTGGAATGTGGAATAAATGTGGACCAAGAACTACACTATTTCCTGTAATCTATGGATGTTCATTTCTGTAACTATGCATTGAAACTGTTTGAGATCTATAATTTCACCAAAAGAATTATCTGTTGTCCATGAAAAAGAATCTGCATAATCTAATGTGTGGGGTAGAATGTAATTAATGCTGATTAACTGTTACCTATAATCCCATGCATCTTCTAAGTAGCTAAACAATGTAAATTTATAATTCCTCTTATGGTATCATGATAATATGTACTATTCAAGTGGATAAAATTATAAATTGCTTATTAGATGATTTTGAGAAGTGATGTGCGGATTGAGGCTTCAATCTGCTTGAATACACACTTTACCTCTGCATTCATTCTTTGACTTTTATATGTAATCCCCTCTTTCTGTATGTCTTTCTCTCCTACCTGTTTTCCCTTTGCCTTGTATCTAAAAGAATGCTTATGAATGGGTTTCGATTACTGTATAACTTCTTCTTTTCTACTTTGGGCACATTGGTTCCCTTGGACACTATATGTTGGTATCTGGTCATTTATTTATGATTTGCGATTGCGGGTTTAGCCGAGCTTAGAAAGATAAAAAAGTTGGCCATTCACTTTTTACTCGAATTCTTGAAACTGTGAATCTTAAGTCATATACCTAAATTTATAGGTGTTCTTAAAAACGATTTGTAAAGGTTTAATTTTCTTTTCTTTTAATAATGAATTTGGTTTCTATCTATAATGGTTCATATATGTATAATATGAATTCTATTACGACCGTCATCTTTACCACTTTAAGATGGTGGCCGTTTATGGTAGTATTAATAACATCAGTGACCTACGTCGCTTTCAGGACTGGAGTGATGATTTTGGCGGGATTGGGCACCAAAACGCCACTTAAAGAAAATGTGGAAAGGTAGATTCCCTTCTTTTAAAATGATTGCTGTCCTACAATTCTTAACTTTAAATATTGCGATATGTGTAATAAAAATGGTATTACGATCGTAATTTTACCATTTAAAGATGGCGACTGTTTACTGTGGAAAGAATCAGGGTAGTGTCCTACGTCTATTTCGCGTCTAAAGTGAATGTTCTGGCGGGATCGTGTATTTAAAATGCCGCGTAAGGACAGCTCGGTTGTTATTGAAACGGAACCCCTTCTGAAGACGTGAGGAGTACTCTCCTTGGTAAGTTTAGGGGCATGTACATGGGCTCTCGTGGTTCCCCGGGTAATACTGAGTGACTGTCGGCTCTCCTACAGGGAATCCTCTCGATTAGGCAGCGATTTAAATTTCGGCATTGCTCGGCATGTAGATTATCGGTTTGGTTTGTTTCGCTTTGGCTGTTTTCGATCACTTAAATACTAATGTTAGTGGTTATTTTGTGCTACCTGTGATTGGACTACGGGTCACAATATACCTTTGGGTTACTACAGCGGGAACCCAACAGAATCAGACTCACCTATGTCTCTGCCGCCTTTATAGGTTTAACGTGTTGGGTTATTATTAACTAACGATAACTTAGCGTGGACTAGCTAGGTATTTACAATATGACCTCTCCCTACACATATATGGACTAACTGTCCATCGTGCTTATGGCTATTTAAATGCATTATAAACTGATTTTAATATGCTATGGTTAAATTTGAAAATATATATGGGTTTGTTTCCCACAGATTTAAACTACATATTACCCTATATGAAGAACTCAGAGATATACAATGGACTGAGGTAACTGACCTGAACCCTTTTTATTGGAGATAGGCTTTTAATTAATTCCATCTAGCCTAAGACATGTAGTATTTATATTACATGATTATGATGAGCCTTAGTTGTTTTTAGGCTAAATGTGCGCTGATATAGCACCGTGGTGGTTAAAAATAATCTTTTAGAAGAGTATGGACTCTAATTGATTATCTTCTTTCTTCTATGTCCAATTTATAATTGAGGAACAACTGTCTTCTGGAATTGGCCTATATAATTTGTTATTTGGATTGATTTTTTGGTGAGTCAACTTTCTACATTCAGTCAAATCATACCTCTAAGGAGAGTTCGTCCTGTGTAAACTGGACAGGGTACTTAAAGATTGATACCTTGCCCTTAAAAATATGGTTTTGGTAACATGCTTGCTTGCCCTCACATTTATTCATGACTTTTTTCACAATTTTGGGTAATAAGGCTTTTTATATATATTTGTATATATATTTTTTCTCGCTGTGGTGACTTATTACACTTGGGTTTTCTTTCTTCTCTCTGGAAATTGGAACTTTCATTTTGTGCATGTTCACTCACTTTCAGTATTGAATCTGATAGGTGTTCTGTAGATCCTCATGTGACTCTTTTTTAGTATCTGTGCACACCTTATTTCTTTATAGCTTTAATTCTTGGTTTTTGATGGAGTATATATCCACTGGTGAAGGATTGTTTTTGTATATAAAGAGAAATGTATACATTATGGATTTGTTTATTCTGTTGTAGCCCTGAAGAAGTCATTTGGGTGACTGTACCCTCTGACGAAACACGTGTTGGCACTGGTCCTTTTGATCTATTGGCTACATTCTGTATGAACTAGACGAAGACTGTGAAGAGATTTGATGTATGAAGAGAAAAGAAATGGAAATTAAAGGAATTTGATTCGATGAACTTTGAAAGAACACTCATTTGATTGTGGCTATCTTTTCTCTTGGAACAATATAAGAACTGGCATATATGTGCTTGGGGACAATTTATCTTTTGTTACTGAATTCTCTGTTTTCAGAGGACTCCTTTGGGGACGCAAGTGGCCGCTTTCCCCTGTTCCCTTGAGCCATCTTATTAGGAGAATATTAATTTAGTTGTAGTTGCGCAAGAGTTACCCAGCCACTATCTGTTCTAGGTCGCCAGTAGGTAGTTATAGTTAGGATTGTTTTCTATAGGAAATCCGCAACATTCTATTGGGAATAACTTTGGCGCCGGTTGAGGAATCCGCCTGTAATTTTCCTTAAATTTGCCTCGCTGCGCTCCGCTCCTTCCCTGAAAGTTTGGGGGGGATTCGTCAAGCGGGGTCCGAGATAAAAAGGGGGGTCCCAAAACGTGTTTTCCCCGTGTTAATTTCCATAGGGCGGTTGGACTCACTTTTAGCCCGAACGGCTGAATGGATTTCCACAAAACTTGGCAAAATTGTAGGGACTTGTAGCCTGATGTGCCTTTGCTATGTCTCAAGATATGTGCTCCAGTGGATTTTGAGTAATTTAGGATCAAAAATATATATATATCTGGGCAGAGCCTAACCACACATCTGATCTGATTGGCTGTCAGCAATTCATCCAAGAAGTGTCGGCAGCCATCTTGCGACCAATATACATGATAGCACCTCATTAAAAAGCATTTTAGTTAATAAAGCATTTTAGGACTTTAGTTACATTATAAATCATTTGTTGATGGTACCATACTCATTTTAGGAACCGTGGTGTGTTCTAAGGTGATCTTACCATGTGAAAAAGCCTTCTGCTGTGATACCATGAATCATGTTTGAAAGAAAACTAATATCTCATGATTTTCCCACAGTGGTTTGGAAGGGGATCTATAAGCTAAACTCAAAGCATATTTTCTGTAAATTCACATTATCTTTCTCAGTCATGTGAGAATGAAGTCTGACATTCTCAGTAAAACATGTACATCCAACAAGGACAGAGACTGTCAGTTGATTCCTTTGTGTTCTACTGCAGCCTCCTAGAGTGTTCTAAAGAACAACTAGAGCGCTAACAGTCCTACTTATTAAAAAGGTATAGCACACCTGAAGCCATCGTGATGGGAATAAAGTGGTGACTCTTAAAACATTTAATTTAAAAAGGAACAAAATGAGGGGGTATAATATGCCATAGAAAGTATTATTAGTGCTGCAGAAAGATAAATTAGGTCACATTTTGAGTGACTTCTCAAATCCTCTTCTATTTCATTAAAAAATTCTGACATGCAGTCTCCCAAGATGGCCACCAGAGACAAAAGAGCCCAAATGTAGCCCAAATATCACCCAGATGTAGCCCAAGTATAGCCCAATGACAGAATGTCCCAGAGTGTTCTAAAGAACAACTAGAGCGCTCGCTAACAGTCCTACTTATTACAAAGGTATGGCACACCTGAAGCCATCTTGATTGGAATAAAGTGGTAACTCTTAAAACATTTAATTTAGAAAGGGACAACATGAGGGGGTATATTTTGCCATAGAAAGTATGATTTATGCTGCAGAAAGAAAAATTAGGGCACATTTTGAGTGACTTCTCAAATCCTCTTCAATTTCATTAAAAAATTCTGACATACAGTCTCCCAAGATGGCCACCAGAGACAAAAGAGCCTCAATGTAGCCCAAATATCACCCAGATGTAGCCCAAGTATTGCCCAATTACAGAATGTCCCAGAGTGTTCTAAAGAACAACTAGAGTGCTAACAGTCTTACTTATGACAAAAGTATGGCACACCAGAAGCCATCTTGATTGGAATTAAGTGGTAAGTCTGAAAACATTTAATTTAAAAAGGAACACAAAGAGGGGGTTCATTTTGCCATAGAAAGTATGATTAGTGCTTCAGAAAGAAAAATTAGGGATCATTTTGAGTAACTTCTCAAATCCTCTTCTATTTCATTAAAAAAATTCTGACATGCAGACTGAAACATGCACTTTGAATACGAGCAGCAGACTTCCCTGGTGAGCAGTAGCTTTACTACAGTGATCTAATGAGCAACTAGAGTGCTAAAATTCAGAATTTATGGCAAATGTGTGAAAGATCTGAATGCCTTCTTAATGGAACCAAAGTAAACAAGCATTGAAAATGCAATAGATCTAGCCCTCGTTTAAGTTAAAGCCATTCTGTTTGTAATGAGGTGGCTTTTTAGCTTTGCTTTTATTAGTGTTTTTTAAACTTTCATGTAAATAACATGCATCTGTATGCATATTATATATGTTTATATATGTATGTATATATATATATATACATACACATACATATATATAAATGCATATACATATATATGCATATATATATGTGTATATGTGTGCGTGTAGAGAGAGGTAGAGAGGTAGAGGTGTAGAGGTAGAGAGGTAGAGGTAGAGAGGTAGCGGTAGAGAGGTAGAGACTAGTAGAGAGAGAAGTAGAGAGAGGTAGAGAGGTAGAGAGTGAGTAATAGAGAGTATAGAGTGAGTAGTAGAGAGTAGTAGAGAGTAGTAGAGAGCAGTAGAGAGAGTAGCAGAGAGTGAGTAGTAGAGAGTAGTAGAGTGAATAGTAGAGCGAGTAGTAGAGAGTAGTAGAGAGTGAGTAGTAGAGAGTGAGTAGTAGAGAGTAGTAGAGAGCAAGTAGTAGAGTAAGTAGTAGAGGGCAGTAGAGAGTGAGTAGTAGAGTGTAGTAAAGAGTGAGTAGTAGAGAGTAGTAGAGAGTGAGTAGTAGAGAGTGAGCAGTAGAGAGTAGTAGAGAGTGAGTAGCAGAGAGAGAGAATAGTACAGAGTAGTAGAGAGTGAGTAGTAGAGTGAGTAGTAGAGACTAGTAGAGAGAGACTAGTAGAGAGTGAGTAGTAGAGAGTAGTAGGGAGTGAGTAGTAGAGTGAGTAGTAGAGAGTGAGTAGTAGAGTGAGAGTAGTAGAGAGTGAGTAGTAGAGAGTAGTAGGGAGTGAGAAGTAGAGAGTGAGTAGTAGAGAGTAGTAGAGAGTGAGTAGTAAAAAGTGAGTCGTAGAGAGAGAGAGTAGTAGAGAGTGAGTAGTAGAGAGTAGTAGATAGTGAGTAGTAGGGAGTGAGTAGTAAAGAGAGAGTAGTAGAGAGTAGTAGAGTAGTAGAGAATGAGTAGTAGAGAGTGAGTATTTGAGAGTAGTAGAGTAGGAGAGAGTAAGTAGTAGAGAGTAGTGGAGAATATTTCAAAGTTTGGCACAGCACCACTTGCACAATAAGTCCAATCAAATCATATCACTTAGAGTCCTTATTGAAGCGCTGAATCTTGGTGTATATTCAAATGCTTTTATTTTCCTTAAGTTTATGTACCACAGCCAGCCGAAATGTTTTGTTCTGTACAACAGAACTTCTTCAGGGCGTTCTTATTTCATTCAAGTTATGTCGGTATCCTGTTGTCATATAACTAGATATTTCTTCCAAATGTTAGACGAGACGTAAGTACATTCTTATTCAAAGTGACTAGGTATCAATTTTACCCACACAATTCGGGCAGACTTGAGTAATTTATAGCATCCTCAAAGTCAGTCTTTCAAAAATTCCAAAGTATAGGAGATGATAATCCAAATCCAAATGTTTCTCAAGAAAAGTCATTTTCAATCGTTCCGAATATCGGTGTTTGGGCAGATATGACCTAGGGACCCTAGTATGCAAGGGGAATTAGTCCCCCCTCTGCAAATGCGCCAGTGGCCTGCGTTGCAGAGAGGTGTAAAAAGGGGCATAGCCTCATTACACCTCTGTGCAATGCAGCCCCCTGGCGCATACTGGAGGTTCCAGGTGGGCTAGTTGCCCCCCAGGCACCCCTAGTATGCAAGGGGAATTAGTTCCCCCTCTTCAAACATGCACGGGGGCTGCGTTGCAGAGAGGTGTAAAAAAGGGTGTGGCCTCATTACACCTCTCTGCAATGCAGCCCCCTGGCACCTACTGCAGGCTCCTGGTGGGCTAGTTGTCCCCCAGGGACCCCCAGTATGCAAGGGGAATTAGTTCCCCCTCTGCAAACGCGGCAAGGGGCTGTGTTGCAGAGAGGTGTAACAAGGGGCATAGCCTCATTACACCTCTGAAATGCAGCCCCCTGGCGCATACTGGAGGTTCCAGGTGGGCTAGTTGGCCCCCAGGGGCCCCCAGTATGCAAGGGGAATTAGGTCCCCCTCTTCAAACATGCATGGGGGCTGCGTTGCAGAGAGGTGTAAAAAGGGGCGTGGCTTCATTACACCTCTCTGCAATGCAGTCCCCTGGCGCATACTGGAGATCCCTGGTGGGCTTTCAGGTCTTATATAGTTAGGAATTAGCATTAAAAAAACCTTTGAAATTCACTGAAAAAAACATAAGTTTCAGGCCTTATATAGTTAGGAATTAGCATTTAAAAAACCTATGAAATTCACTGAAAAAAACATAGGTTTCACACCAGTTATAGTTAGGAATTAGCATTTAAAAAACCTATTAAATTCACTGAAAAAACCATAGGTTTGACACCAGTTATAGTTAGCTGGAAATTTTACTGACATAAAACCATTGAAATTCCCACGTTATAGTTAGTTGGACTCACTATAACTTGCGCACCTGCAATGCACTGCTGATGACGTCACATATTACATCACTCATGACATGGTCAGTGACATCACTCATGACATCACTGATGACACCATCCTTGTGACAGAGTGACAGACCTCCTTTCAGTGTAATGTAACCCTTGAAACACATATTCAAAAATAGAAACTAAAATGTTCATATAAATAGATATACCCATACCAGTTACAACAACCAATTCAGTAATACCACCATCTATATACACATCAACTCATTCACCAACAGTTCTATATAGTCACTCATACATATATTCACTCATCATATGTAGTGAAACACCTATACATCCTGTTACACACCGACAGTCATCCAAAAGTTACTCACACACATAATCACACATGCAAATAAACTATTGAACATCCATTTATTTGCATATACAGCTATACACACACTACCACCTTACTTCTAAGGAAACTTACACATACTTACTCTCTTAAACAATCACTTATAGAAACACATACTTATTTAAACAAGAACTCTTTCAATCTCTAACTCTCACATATACTCACTTATATACATCAATAATCACATATACTAGATTAAAACATATGTAGTTACTGATAAAGACACTAGTGAGACAGTCTTTCACTCACTAACACACACATATACACACTCATCCACCCATACAGTCCTGCACATATGCTGTCTTCAAAACACATACAAACAGTGAGTCAGTCATTGATGCATCTACGTGCTAAGTAACACCCCCACCAAACCATACAGACACTCATACTGATACTACAAAAAAACATCTAATAACCCATATACACACACATGTAGCTACTCACCAACCCATGCAGCCACATATACACAAAGTGAAACACTGATACAAACATTTAAATATTTAAACAATACTCGCTAATATATGTATTCACTAGGATACACTTAATAAGCCAGTTAACCAATCAATTAAAAAAAAAGAAATATCCATTAAGACACTTATTTAAACATTTATTCTTCCATCGACCTTTACATATATAAAACCTATTTATTTTTCAGAAAGACACACATTCACTGGATGGTGTCATCAGTGATGTCATGAGTGATGTCACTGACCATGTCATGAGTGATGTAATATGTGATGTCATCAGCAGAGCATTACACGCGCAAGTTATAGTGACTATAACGTGGGAATTTCAATGGTTTTATGTCAGTAAAATTTCCAGCTAACAATGACTGGTGTCAAGCCTATGGTTTTTTCAGTGAATATATATATACATATATATATATATATATTCACTCAAAAAAAGTTTTAGGGGTGTTATAGTTTGCTGGACATTTCACTCATACAAAACCATTGAAATTGCTCCTATATAGTAAGTTGGACTAACTATATTTTGCGCACCCGCAATGCACTGCTGATGATGTCACATATTAGATCATTAATGACATGGTCAGTGACATCACTGATGACATCTCAAATGACATCACTGATGACATCCCTGATGACATCATCCAGTGAATTTGGTTTGCTTCTTTATTTAAATATGCAATATATATATAGCAATTTGCATTGAAGAATGAGTGGATATATATAAATAAATATTTGGATGGAGGATTTCGTAGCAGTGTAATTGACTGTTTACTTGACCAATTTATAGTGTCTCACTAAATATAGTGGATAGGGACTAAACTGTGCGAATATCTGTATCACTTTGTCAGTTGTTGTGTAAACTGGTTCTCCAGTTGCTGACTAGCTATGTGAAAGTCTATATTAGTCATTGATTAGATAACTGAGTATTTGTATGGGAGAGTGAAAGTGTTTGTGGTTCGTTGAGGGGTGTGTGACTGTCCAAAGATGTGTGAATAGTTGATTCAGTAGATATATGAAGTTAAAATTACATGTTCTAACAGTTTGGGTGAGTGAATCTCTTTAAGGGTGTGGTGATGAGCAAATATATTTCTCAATGGTACATGTCCAACAAACTAGAAAAATAAAAGGCAGTGTATGTGTCAGTTGTTGTATATAAATAAGTATCCATAAGACTTAATGATTGTGTGAGTGACTGTATGGAGAACTATATACTAGTAATAATGATTTTATAATTCACTAAGTATGACTTACTATCTAAAGGAATAGATGAAGTGGTGTTTGTATAAGTGTGTAGCTAAGTAAATCTGTAAGTATGATCCATTGTTTGCCTAAGTGAGTAGGATGACTTCATATGTGAAAGAAGATGTGTGCTGCTGTGTAATGTTGATATAGGTGTATAAGTATTTTTGATAGTGTTCTATTGTTCATTGACAGCATGTATGAGTGAATCTACAGGTAAGTGATTAGATGTGTGCATACATCTATGAATCACTGAGTGGGTTTTTAGATACTTTTATTGCTGTGACAATGGATTCAAATATGATACTCTGTATTTTACATTGAGTGATGAAAGATTTTACTAGTGTCTGAAAAGGTGTATGTGATTGTCACGTGGATGATGTCATCAGTGATGTCATCAGTGATGTCATTTGAGATGTCATCAGTGATGTCACTGACCATGTCATGAATGATCTAATATGTGACATCATCAGCAGTGCTTTGCGGGTGCGCAAAATATAGTTAGTCCAACTAACTATATAGGAGCAATTTCAATGGTTTTGGATGAGTGAAATGTCCAGCAAACTATAACACCCCTAAAACTTTTTTTAAGTGACTTTACAAGGTTTTTTAAAGGCTAATTCCTAACTATATAAGGCCTGAAACCTATGGTTTTTAAGTGAATTTGCAAGGTTTTTTAAATGCTAATTCCTAACTATATAAGGCCTGAAACCTAAGTTTTTTTCAGTGAATTTCAAAGGTTTTTTAAAGCTAATTCCTAACTATATAAGGCCTGAAACCTATGGTTTTTTAAGTGAATTTGCAAGGTTTTTTAAATGCTAATTCCTAACTATATAAGGCCTGAAACCTATGTTTTTTTAAGTGACTTTACAAGGTTTTTTAAAGGCTAATTCCTAACTATATAAGGCCTGAAACCTATGGTTTTTTAAGTGAATTTGCAAGGTTTTTTAAATGCTAATTCCTAACTATATAAGGCCTGAAACCTATGGTTTTTTCAGTGATTTTGCAAGGTTTTTTAAATGCTAATTCCTAACTATATCAGGAGTGAAACCTATATTTTTTTTCAATAAATTTCAAAGGTTTTGTAAATGCTAATTCTATTAGCGGATAACATTTATATATGTTATTATCCTTCTGGGACCACCTGAGCAGCCCTCTTGTTTCTCAGGAGAAGTGAGGCACAAGAGAGCACAAAACAAGAGTGGAAAACGCGGAAAAGGGGGGCAGGGTAGAGACCCCCTGACCCCCTAGCCCTTCTCAGGTTGTCCCAGAAGGACCCCCAAGGGCAAAATTATTATTATTTTTTTTTATAAAATCGCGTAAGGCCTGAAACCTATGGTTTTTTAAGTGAATTTGCAAGGTTTTTAAAATGCTAATTCCTAACTATATAAGGCCTGAAACCTATGGTTTTTAAGTGAATTTTCAAGGTTTTTTAAATGCTAATTCCTAACTATATATGGCCTGAAACCTATCTTTTTTTTTCAAAAAACTTCAAAGGTTTTGTAAATGCGAATTCTATTAGCGAATAATGTTTTTATATGTTAATATCCTTCTGGTACCACCTGAGCAGCCATCTCATTTCTCAGTCGAACTGAGGCACAAGAGAGCACAAAACAAGAGTGGAAAACGCAAAAAGGGGGCAGGGTAGAGACCCCCTAGCCCTTCTCAGGTTGTCCCAGAAGGACCCCCAATGGCAAAAAAAAAAAAACACATTTAAAAAAAAAAGAATTTATGAAATCGCGGGGTGTGCGCACGGTACGAGTACGTACACGGACCTGTACGCATACCGTGCGCGCACCCCGTGATTTTTGTGGGTTTTTTTGCCCTTGGGGGTCCTTCTGAGACCCCCTGAGAGGGCTAGAGGGTTGGGGGGTCTCTACCCAGCCCCCTTTTCGTGTTTTCCACTCTTGTTTTGGGCTCTCTTGTGCCTCAGTTCTCCTGAGAAACAAGATGGTGGCCAACTCTTCCTGGTTTGGACAGTTTGGAATGTTGACAGTCGACTGCAAGCTAATCAGGATCGTGCTCGCGCACGTAAGGGTACGCGCACGTACACGTACGGCACGCGTACAGTTCGCGGACCCGTAAGCTCATATAGATATATGTGTTTTTGAACCTAATTTTCATAAGAACCACTGGAGCAATTTTCACCAAACATAGCAAAGGCACATCTGCGTACCAGTCCCTACAATTTTGCCAAGTTTGGCGTAATTCCGTACAGCGGTTCGGGCTGTAGACTTGTCAGACCGTCCTAAGGAAACTAACATAGGGGAAAACAAGTTTTGGGACCCCCCTTTTTTCTCAGCCCCCACTTCACGAATCCCCCCGAAACTTTAAGGGAAGGAGCAGAGCGCAGCAAGACCATTTTAAGGAAAATTACAGGCAGATCCCTCAATCGGCGCCAAAGTTATTCCCAATAGAATGTTTGGATTTTCCTATGGTAGCCAATCCTAACTATATATGCCTACTGGCGACCGCCAGCAGGTAATATATATATATACATATATATATACATACATATATATATATATATATATATATATATATATATATATATATATATATATATATATATATATATATATATATATATATATATATATATATAACCTGCTGGCGGTCATATATATATATATATATATATATATATATATATATATATATATATATATATAACCTGCTGGCGGTCGCCAGTAGGTAGTTATAATTAGGATCTACTTTCCATAGGAAATCCGCAACATTCTATTGGGAATAACTTTGGCGCCGGTGGACGAATCTTCGCGAATTTCTCAAAGTTCGTGGCCCGCTCCTTCCCTGAAAATGTGGGGGGGATTCGTCAAGCGGGGGCCGAGATAAAAGGGGGGTCCCAAAACGTGTTTTCCCCATGTTAATTTCCATAGGGCGGTCGAACTCACTTTTAGCCCGAATGGCTGAATGGATTTCCACCAAACTTGGCAAAATTGTAGGGACTGGTAGCCCGATGTGCCTTTGCTATGTCTCAAGATATGTGCTCCAGTGGGGGAACGCACCGGGTGCGCCACGTGACTTGCTCATGAAAAGCTGATTGGCTCTCGGGTGTCTGTAAACATTCTAAACAGTCCGGAGTGGCCGCCATTTTGTGTCTCGGTAGGATCGAGACACAAGAGGTGGCAAAAACAAAGGGGGAAATGACTATAAGGGGGCAGGTTAGACCCCCCTGACCCCCTAGGTTTGATGTGGGGGCTATAAAAGGGCGTTTTTTTTAATTGCGTGGGGGGAGCGCCCGGTACGTGCACCGGGGAGCGCACCGGGGAGCGTACCATGAGGAAAAAAGAATGACAGACTTTTAAAAAAATGTAGGTTTATTAATAGAATTGTTCTTTTGTTTATTTTCTATTTATTTAAGTACCAACATGTAGGTACCAATGCAAAGTCTAAAATTTAATGTACATCGTCTCCTCTGTAGATATCTTGCATGTTGTTACAGAAGTTATTGTGGTATATGGAATTCATACCATAGTTTGTCTGGAAAGCAGAAACAACATGGAGGCAGGAGATGATGAAAAGATGTTAAATACACATTGGAGATAATTTAGTGGGAGAAAGGAAGTAACTATGAGCAAAATTACTATGTAACATAAAAAAGTTGTACAGTATACTATAAGTCTCACTTTATATTATATCTATTTTGGTACTGTTTCAAAATTTACATATAAAAAAGAATAATGTCTCGAACAATTTTAAATTTTTAAATAAAACTTTATTGCTGAGATTTTGCAACATTATTTCATCAGGTATGTCCTCATTTGGATTCCATGATTCAATTTCTTCCACACAATTAAGTAAGTCTTGGTCCAGAGACTGATCCAAAAAGTCTAATTCATCAATCTCTTCCTTAGGATTGTTCTCCATATCAATTGCGATTGAAATATTAATTTTATTTTGTTCTCCTTCCATTTTCTTGCTGTAAATTGCATAAAAAATAAATATATCAGTAGAGATAGGGCACTGTTGGGTTTAAGTTCAGACAGCTACTTGTGAGTTATAAACAGTGAAGTTATCTTTGGGTAGTGTATGGTTTGAGGTAGGAAGTAGAAATATAAAAAAGTGTATGTGAAGAAGCCTAATATAATTCATAATCATACCAGAGAAGCCTAATTCAATCTATAACTATAACAGAGAAGCCTATCTGAATCTGTAATTATAACAGAGGGACAGTAAATAACTGTCAGAAAACGTTTTTACAAATGAACTTAAAGTGCCCCTTCACAAATTTATAACTTACCTTATAGAAAGGTGATGAAGATAAATGAGGAAATCTTTTAAAGATGTATCTCAGGTAGTTGTAGTCAAAATGGCCGTGTTTCCCTCTCATTTTTCATTTATATTCATGTGCATAACCAATCAAATGCCACGAAAAAAAAGTAGGATATGAAAGTAACATTTTAATTGGTTGAAAATTCTAACACTTTCATATGTGTTTTTGTCATGTAATTTACCTCAGCATATTTAGACAGGGCTACAGGCCAAATGGCTCAATGGAATACCATCAAATGTGGGATAATGGTAGGGACTGGTATGTAGTAGGGTCTATTCTATATTTGGTGAAAGTCTGTCCAGTGGTTTTTATGTAATGGGAGCGCTACGGGAGTCCGCCATTTTGTGTTTCGGTCGAATTGAGACACAAGATGGAGGACAAACAACGTTGGGAATGGGTAAAAAGGGGCACAGTAGACACCCCCTGACCCTCTATGTTTTCTGAGGGGAGTTTAGGAGGGGCATGCCAAAAAAAAAATATTTAAATTTCACGGGGGGAGCGCCCGGTACGCGCACCGGGGAGGGTATCGGGGAGCGTACTCTGGTGAAAAATAGTGAAAAAAGTTAGAGAAAGATAATCATTTTGAGTGATAAGAGGTAGGGTAGCTCTGAAAAGAGCTTTTGGGTTCTGTGACTGATTTAGGTTCCAATGCACAGTCTTAAATTCAGGAGGAATATTCTATTCCCCTCATCTGAGAAGTGCACACCATCTCCTCTGTAGATGTCTTGCATGTTGTAACGCAAGTTATTGTTGTATATTGAACCCATTCCATAGTCTCTCATGTAAGCAGAAACAGATTTATTCACATGTTTCTGTGCTTTCTCAAATTGTGGACAAAATTGGTTGGACCAGTTCAATTTCTGTCTTTGGCATATATTGGAATATACCAAGGCAGTTTGTGGAAAAAGTGTAATCAATTGATCAAAGGTGTCCTTTAAAAGCATTTCCAGACCAACCCCAGTCAAAGTGCCCAAGTAATTTCCACCACAGTGCACTATTAAGAGGTCAGGGTTTGGCAGATGCAAAAAGGTTTTCACCAATGGTATCAATTGGTGACATCTCAATCCTCTCTGGCCAATCCACTTGATTTCCACATTTGATAAATCAAGGTTGTGACAATTTCTGCTAGCTGCATACCTTAAAGCCCAGTGGATGTAGCTATGTCCAATAATCCACACAGAATACATGATGAGGGAAGGTTCTGGTGCAGTCAGATGAAGTGTGGGAATGAAATGGCAGTTGGAACAGTAGGAGTTTACAAAACAAAATGGTGGAGTTTCCCTGCTCTTGAATCACAAGCAATGATTGGTGGATTCAGATTGTTGAAAACTGAAAGTTAGGGTGCATGGTTGTGTTGTGTGAAAGAAGCAATTTGAATGGTTAAGAAAAAGTCAATTAAAGCAATAATGCCCTGGATACGCTGGTGTTTTGAGAGCTCAAACATCCTTGCTGACTTAATTTGCAACATTGTAGAATAAACTTTTGAACCTGAGAGCTCAGTTAGGAGGGAGTTGCTATGGTAACAGGTTGAAAGGTCTGAGAGGGGGAATGGTGTTGGTTTGAAAATAGTGAGGGAAGAGTTTTGATTGGTTGAAATGAGGCATATGTGTGTTGAATTAGAGGTTTTCTGTGCCAGTCTTGGTTTCAGTGTATTGAGTGCATACCTTTTGCTCTGCTAAAGAAAAATTGGTGTGTGTGTGTCTGACACTGTTCTCATTCTCCCAAAGCATTTGTAAAGGTAAGTAATGATTCATTTAATTTAGATAGAGACTTGTTTGCTCTATGGAGAAGATTTCAGTAGTGAAATTGTACAAAGGACTTGTGCTGTGTTTGTAAAAAGTTATTTAAAAAACGATTTTGGGGTAAAAGAATGGCTTTTATATTTTTGAGAAGCAATTAATAGTGTCTGCCTCTGTAAAGAAATATATTTGAACCTTTTAGAATTATGTCAACTGCATTACCTCAAATTAGGAAGCAGATTGAGATTCTTTCTTGTTGGTTTGTGGCATGTTTTTTGGAAATGCTTGATATTAAAATATGCAAGATAGAGGAATTGTCTTTTGTGAAATAGTGAAGTTTCAGTAGTGAAATTGAATGCTTGTACATAGGACCTGTGCTGTGTTTTTAAAATGTTATTTAAAAACGATTTTGGGGTAAATGGATGGCTTTTATATTTTTGAGAAGAAATTAATAGTGTTTGCCTCATTAAATAAATATATTTGAACCTTTTTACAATGATGTCACTTGCATTACCTCAGATTTGGTAGCAGATTGAGATTCTTTCTTGTTGGTTTGTGGCATGTTTTTTGGCAATGCTTGATATTAACATATGCAAGATAGAGGAGTTGTTTTTTGTGAAATAGTGAAATTTCAGTAGTGAAATTGAATGCTTGTACATAGGACCTGCGCTGTGTTTCTAAAATGTTATTCAAAAAACGATTTTAGGGGCAAATCAATGGTATTTACATTTGGGCCTTATTTATGATTGCCTTGTCCCGCCGGTGCGTCACTTTTAACATGGGAAAAAGTGACGCACCGGTGGCGCAAGGCCTTCATAAATAAGGCCCTGAGTTTCTTTGCTGTTGGTTTGTGTCTTGCTTTTTAATAATGCTTGCTATCAACATTTGCAAGATAGAGGATTTGTATTTTGTGAAAAAGTGAGGTTTCAGTAGTGAAATCGAATGCTTGTACATAGGACCTGCGCTGTGTTTCTAAAATGTTATTAAAAAATCGATTTTAGGGGCAAATCAATGGTATTTACATTTGGGCCTTATTTATGATTGCCTTGTGCCGCCAGTGCGTCACTTTTAAGATGGGAAAAAAATGACGCACCGGTGGCGCAAGACCTTCATAAATAAGGTCCTGAGTTTCTTTGCTGTTGGTTTGTGTCTTGCTTTTTGATTATGCTTGCTATCAAGATTTGCAAGATAGAGGATTTGTATTTTGTGAAATAGTGAGGTTTCAGTAGTGAAATTGAATGCTTGTACATAGGACCTGCGGTGTGTTTCTAAAATGCTATTCAAAAAACAATTTTAGGGGCAAATCAATGGTATTTACATTTGGGACTTATTTATGATTGCCTTGTGCCGCCGGTGCGTCACTTTTAACATGGGAAAAAAGTGACGCACCGGTGGCGCAATGCCTTCATAAATAAGGCCCTAAGTTTCTTTGCTGTTGGTTTGTGTCTTGCTTTTTTATAATGCTTGCTATCAACATTTGCAAGATAGAGGATTTGTATTTTGTGAAATAGTTTGGTTTCAGAAGTGAAATTGAATGCTTGTACATAGGACCTGCGCTGTGTTTCTAAAATGTTATTCAAAAAATGATTTTGGGGGCAAATCAATGGTACTATCTAATCCTTGTCAATAATGTAAAACCAATTCATGTGCTCAAAATATTTTTTTAGAATAACATTTGAAAAACAGAGATAAGGTCATATGGATAAGCATTATAGTGTTTATATTGTTTACTTATTGTCATTGCTTTGTTGCTTGGTAATAGTGGTCTATAATGTGTTTTTTTTTTACCACAGATTTAAATCAACATTTCAATAGTAAGGAAATATGCCCTCAAGCCAGAGGAGAAGGAAAGATGCTATGCGAAAAAAACCAAAAAGCGTAACGGAATTAAAGCAGTGTCCTACAACAAATACTACAAAAAATGCCAATAAAGCTCCTGGTAAGACAACGAAGTCCTTTCTTCGGAATATATCTAGATAAAAAAAATGATAATGTACATGTGAATTTACAGAAGGAAAGAGCAAATTTGAAGAGAAAGGAGATGCCCCCCAAAATCTTACTAATGCAGCAGGAGACAATAATATGTATAGGAATAGAAGACAAAATGAATTTAGGGACATTCGTAAACGAATGTTTCGCAATAGGGTAGTTTTAAATGTATTAAAAAACTTTAAGAAAGGTACACAGAGAGCTGCTTTTTATAAGAAAAAGAAAAATGTAGAGAAGATTGTTGATCAAGCTTTTGAAGATAAGAACAAATTATTTATGTTAGTAATCAATAGAATTAGGACACTTAACAAGACAATTGATGTTTTCAAATCAAGCAGTAGATCCAAAAGAGTAATTAATCAAACTAATTTTTGTAAAGTTTTTTCTGGAGAATGGATGCATAGTTCAAGTTGTGAGCCATTTTTTAATGAGGAGAGTTACTTTCAGGAGAATGATTTGGTGCATGCAGTTGACACCAGTGGTCGAGCATATGAGGTGAAAGATGGTTGTCCGATTGAAAAAGAGAAACTTGTGTCTAGAGATGTAGAAGAGGTATTAAGTGATGACGTTTTAGGAAGACGTACTAAGAGTCCAGTGTACAATTGGAAGTGTAGTAGTATTTGTAGTGTGCGACAGGATTCTATCGATGTGCTTCGTAATTTCTTACGTACATATAGTAAGAAAAGTCTAAAACAAAAAATGAATATGTTGCAAGACTTAGATCCTTGCAGAGTGAGAGAAAACACAGGTTTGCATGGACATTCATTGGCTTGACTTTCTAGAAAAGTATATCAGAGTGTTTTTCATCATTTTAGGATGTTAGCAGTGCATCATAACAAAATGAGGAAATTAGTGAGAAGGTTGTATTTTGCAATATGGCCGGGATGCCCGTCACCCCCTCCCAACACAATCCCCAAGGATGGGAAGACGGACGCAGGCTTGAACTTTTGGAAGGCGGGAGGGAGTCACCCTCCCGGCCGTATTTATTAAAATATGAAACAAAATTTAAAACATTAAATAAAAGTTTCATAATCATGTACAATTTTACATTTATTACATTTCGATGAAGACATGTTCTTTGGCTAACCTTAACAGATCTCTAATACAAAGGTTTCCTAGCCAAGTCTAACATCCTGCAAAAGCATACATTCTAAATTAAAATTGTACATCCTAGCATTAAGGGCCAACGGCAAGGTATTAACCGGTGTCAGATCCCTACTACTAAAACTCTCGCCCTCACGGTGTGAGTGGCGCATGCGCAGAGGACTGTACCCTCATTGCCAACTGTAATTTCCCTTGTCGTGGTGGGGGTCCCCTTTCCACTCGACGCCATCTTGAAGGTCGTCCGAGTTCCCGTGTGAGGTATCTGTAGGAAGGACAGCGTGGACTCCCCCCCCCATCCCCACACTCTCTATCCGCCGTCGCGGATATCCGGCCCCCGGGAAATTAGTAGGAGGGGCATATAGCCGACTCCTCCCCTGGGAGGGGCCTATGGCCGTCTCCCCTTAGGCGACACATCCTTAGTGGGTGCCGCCTCCCCGTGGGAGGGGCCAATGGCCGCCTCCCCCCGGGCGCTCCCATCCATTCTGGGTGGCGCCCCCCTCTAGGGACCTTGAAATTACTGCTCACCAATCATGACCTTACCGCCCGACCAAAAAATAAATACGACAGTTGTTTACCTACTAAGGAAGGAAGAAATTCATCATACCTAATTGCATCAAGACTGTTTACTCCTATAAAGAAAAAACAGTATCCTACAGACAGAAGTCACACCCTCAACTAAAACATTCCTTTACTTTTCTACAAAGGAAAAAAGGGGCTAACTCAGCAAAACTTTATTACAAAACAAACATTGCCATAAGGGGCTGGTGGGTGGGTCAAAATTGCTGCTTGTTCCGTCGAGGGCTCACGAGCAACGAGTGGGTGCAGCCTTCAGAGCACAGGAACAAGAGGACGCTTCTTTGGATTTCCGCTCTATTTATTCTTCTGCGGGAGGGCGTGTACCCTCCTCCGGAATGCCTACTGGCCATGGTCCTCGGTGTAGGTGTCTAGGACAACCCCTCTTGGGCGGGAAAAGGCGCGCCCCGGCTACGCCGCTTCGGGCATACCAGCCGAGACACGCCCCCCGCCCAAGATGGTTTCCCGGGAGGATCGGGGCACCCAACCATACGTTCGGGGGGACCGAGTGGTCGCCCCTTTCCAAAAGTCCAGCACTTAAGCTTAAACAGTTAAACAGTGCTCTTTTGCATGGAACTGAATTAGATGTGAAGAAGATTTGTGAAGAAAATGAGATTTGTTATTTTTGTGAAAAAGAGGACAGGGTAGAAATTGACACAGTAATACAAGGTAATGTGGAAGACAATGTACAGATTTCAAGTACAGAAAAGTTTGACCAGGAAATGAGCAAGTTTCAGTTGAAATCAAGTGAAAGGCCGGATTTTACTTGTGTGTGTTGTCGACGGACTCATTATAAGATTCAGACTAGGTTAGTTGATTTATATGCAAAAAGTGAAATGGAAAATAATAGTGAATGGAGGAATTTTGCAACTTATTTGTTGGTGGAGAATTCTTTTGATTTGAGTTTTGATCAGCGTATTTGTAAATATTGTTATAATGAATTAAATGAAAACAGAATGCCTGCTAGAGCTGTTTATAATAATCTGGAGTTGGTAGACATTCCTTCTGAATTGATGGATTTAAATACATATGAATCTATTTTGATTCAATGTGTCCATCCTTTTATGGCAATTGTTCGCATGGAGCCTAAGACAGGGAAATTGCCTCCTTCAGATTTACAGAGAGTATTAAAGGGAAGAGTTGTTTATTTTCCTCTAGATTTCAAGAAAAATATTGATATAATTGGTGTAGAAAAAGTGGAAGAGAAAACTTTAGTTATTCTAGTTAATGGGGTTCCGACAAAGAGTAAGAAAATCTGGCAAGATTTAGTGGATGTTAAGAAAGTCAAAAAGGCAACGTTGTATTTGGTCAAAAACAATGAGTACTACAAACATGTATGTGTTGAAGCAGAGGAAATAGTTGCAGAAGAAGACAGTGATTGTTCAGTCGGCCAAATTGAAAAAGTTGATGTGTCTAGAGGTGAAGAAATATATGAACATTATACTGTTCATCCTTTGCATTCCAAAGAAGTAATGGGGAATGCAATTGACTTGTTTCAAATGAAAGCAGCAAAAGGAAGTCCCATTAGTGTATGGGAAGAAAGTTTGGAAGCTCGTTGTTTTCCACAGCTATTTGCAACAGGTCGAGGTGGACGATATGACTATCGACCAGTTCAAATTCCTGCTTCTGAATACCGGACTTTAAGATTATATGCTGAAGATTCAAGGTTTCGTCAATGCATTCCGTATTTGTTTCATCTACTGTATGAAAGTGACTTGTCTGGACTTTCATATGCAGTAAATCATATACTGAAAAGTGGAGCACATCTGCAAAAGGTTTCGGCAAGGGACTTTATGGAGAAAGTCAATCTGCAAGATAATATTTTGGAATCTCATCTAATCAATCTCATGGCATGTCAGCGTGGTACAAACGAGTATTGGTACCGTTGTCATGGGGAATTGAAATGTATACTAAGAAACTTAGGAACTCCTACATGGTTGCTCACTCTTAGCTGTGCTGAGTATGCATGGGACGACTTATTTGAATTTCTACGTGAGGCAAATGCTAATATACAAAATATAGAATTGAAAACACCAGGAGAACTGTGTTCTTTGGATCCAGTGAATGTATGCAGATATTTCAATCATATATTTGAAGCTATGATGTCTGTTATCATCAATAAAAAAAATCCTCCTCTTGGAGAGGTTTTGGATTTCTTTTGGAGAAAGGAGTATCAAGCGAGAGGTGCTCCTCATATACATATGTTGTTGTGGATTAAAGATGCACCCAAATTTGGATCAGATTCGGATGAAACAGTGATGAGTTTCATTGAAGAGTATTCAACATGTGCTGTTCCGAAAAGTACTGAAGAAAACAATTTAAGGCAACAAGTTTTCTGCTTCCAATCCCATCGTTGTGGGAAGTACTGTCGTCGAAAATTCAAAAACAAGGAAAAGTTCTACACAAAATGTCGTTTTGCGTTTCCACGACCAGTGATTTCTAAGGGAAGAGTAAATAATTTGATGTCATCTCTACGACATACTGTGACGAGGAAATCACCCAAAAATACATACAATTTAGAAAGAAACGAAGAGTCCAAGTACATCAACGACTACAACCCAGTGATTTTGTCCATGTGGAATGCTAACATGGATATTCAGTTTGTTGCTGACAACTCTATTGCTGTGGCTCGATATGTGACATCTTACATCACAAAAAAAGAAAAGACAGAACTAAAGGAAATGTGGGAGGACATTTCACATGAAAAGAGTCTAAGCAAGAAATTATACAGTTACAGTCTGAAGATGATGTCACATCGAGAAATTGGAGCATATGAATGTTCTGATCGGTTATCATCAGCAAGTCTCTATGCCAAATCTAGAACAATCATTTGGGTGAGTCTAGGTCTTGCTGTAACACGAAACCGAGTTTTGAAATCTGTACTAGAAATTGAGTATTTGGCGGAGAAAGAACCAAATAGACAGATATTTTGAAGACAAACATGTTGGATACATATTATCCAAATAGAAGTAGACACCTTGAGAACACTTGTTTGTATGAAGTTCTGCAAAACTATAGTTATAAAAGGA
The DNA here is from genome assembly GCF_964263255.1 of Lissotriton vulgaris. Classification (NCBI taxonomy): domain Eukaryota; kingdom Metazoa; phylum Chordata; class Amphibia; order Caudata; family Salamandridae; genus Lissotriton; species Lissotriton vulgaris. The sequence goes on along the minus strand of NC_141685.1, from coordinate 1,906,724,906 downwards.
ACATCACAGAAGATATCAATAATGGAAAAGATGCTGTCATTGGAAATGAAGGATGTCTAGTGAAGCAGAAAAAAGGCCATTTGATTAATCATCGAAAATTGAGTTGTGAATCTCCAGACAAAAGAGAATTTTACTATTTAGCTCTTTTGCAACTCTTTAAGCCATGGCGTACGGAAGAGGAACTACTTGGAGATTTTCTCTGTTACGAAGATTCTTTTAATGCAACCAAGGATACCATAGAATGTCCTGTTTTTCCAAATTATCTGCAAATGTTGAACAAAGAAATAGAGCAAGAAGCCACAATTGCTGAAGAGATTGCCAGAAACAGTTCTCAAGATAGTCAGAGTTCTACTTCATTGAGTCAGGATCCACTAGGAGGACCAATTATCCAAAATGAAGCTGCCACTGTCATGGATGAGGTGGAAAGAGCTATGGAACAAGCTCAAGAGGATGTAGTTAACTTAGAAGATTTGGTAAAGCAACTAAACGTTGAGCAGAAAAAGATATATGATGAAGTCACAGACAGATTGAACATGGATTCAGACATGAGAAAAAAGAGTGCTCATGTACATCATTTAAGCCTGTCCGACTGTACGTAAGTGGAGAAGCGGGGACAGGAAAAAGTTTTCTGATTAAAGCAATTGCAACTTATCTGCAGAAAAGGACTGAATCACTGCTGTCTTGTGTTGTAACCGCTCCAACTGGACTGACAGCACATAACATTAAAGGGATTACTCTACATCGTTTACTGATGCTGCCAGTTGAGCATGATAATAAATTGCATTACAACAAGTTATCTGGAGATGCGTGTTCTGAAGTTTCCAGAGTCCTGAAGAAAATGAAACTTCTTATCATTGATGAAGTAAGCATGGTCTCAAATCTAATGCTTGCTTTTGTGCATTTGAGAATGCAAGAAATTCTTAGAACAGAGTATGATGTGTTATTTGGAGGAAAACACATTATTGTTTTTGGAGATCTACTGCAGTTGACTCTAGTAAAAGGACAACCAGTGTTTAAAATGCTCACGCATGAAGATACCAGGAAATCCCTTGGAATCATTGGAAATGTTAATATATGGTTCAATTTCAAATATGCAGAACTGCTTCAAAATATGCGACAGGCAAAGGATGAAGATTATAAAAATATTCTACAAGATATAAGAATCGGAAAAGTAAGCAAGCATGCGAAAGAAGCTTTACATGCACGATTAATTTCAAATTTGTATCCAAATGAAAACATTCTTCCAGAGAATATTTTTAAGAAAATTACTGAGAACAAATCTGGAATATGTTTGATGCCAACTCTGCAAGAATGTTCCATCTTCAACAACAAAATGTTAAAGTTAAAAAATGAAGAGATTGTGAAACTAGAAGCAATAGATAAAATTGAGCATATGGGAGCAACAATTATTTTGTCAGAAAATTTGAAATCAAAATTGGATTCATTAGAGAAGAGTATATCTAAAACAGCTGGTTTTGAAAAGACTCTGAATGTGTGTTTTAATTGTCGTATCATTTTGAGAAGAAATTTAAATGTTGAAAGAGGTCGGGTAAATGGAGCAATGGGTCATGTTGTTGATTTTATGTATTATAGAAATAGAGATGGAATTGAATTTTTAAAAATTAAATTTGATGGCATTGAGCAAGTACAACAAATCAGTTGTTGATCTGCTAGATTTTTGCTTGTAAAAGACTTATATGTTCATCGAAAACAGTTTCCTGTTTGTTTGGCATATGCGGTGACAATTCATAAATCTCAAAGTTTAAGTGTAGATAGTGCTTTGGTGAACATTGGAAGTTCTGTGTTTAAAGAGGGTATGGCATATGTGGCATTATCACGAGTCAGAACTTTATCTAGATTGTATTTGATTAAGTGTGATGACACAAAGATTTGTGCAGGTCTGGATTGTGTTAAAGAATACAATAGATTAAGAAGAGAGTATGCTCCACATTTGCCACAATATCCTCTGTTTGAAAAACGTGTGGTAGGCCGAAAAAGAAGAAATGAGAGTAATTGTAGTGAGGTAGTAGCAAAAAGACAAAAAGTAGATGAAAATGTAATTGAAAACAGAAAGAAAAAGGATTCTGATGAAAATGTTGTTGGATTTCAGTTTGAAAACAGTTCTGGTGTCAACTGCTATGCTAATGTAGTGGTTAATGTTGTTTTTTTTCTTAAAACTTTACAAGAACAGATTGTTGAAAATCGGGATCAAAGATTGTGCGGTTTATTGAATTCTGTGTTTGAGAAATGTAGCAGTGATAGAGCAAAAATAGAAAGTGTAACAGAAATTCGAAATACTTTAGACGTGTTCTGGTCAAGAAAAATGTTCACAGAACATTCAGCAGGATTGTCAGGAATTTTTAATGTATATGTTTGGTGTTTTGGAAGATGAAGGTGTAGATGTAGAAAATCTTTTTAGCCTTTCTTATCAATGGCAGCATGACTGCGAGAATTGTAGTTTATCAAGTACTACTAGAATAGACACTGAAAGATTTATATATTTGACTTTACCAGACTGCAAATCAGTGCCATTTAATAATCTAGTTAAAGCAGCTGATCATAATATGGTGTGTACCCAATGTAAGTGTCCAATGCTGTCCACATTATTTATACAAACTTATGGTCACTATGTGATTTTAGCTTTCCAACGATGTAGACCTGATGGAACTAAATTGTCAACTTGTATCAAACATTTTGTGGCTTCTCAGTTATCAATTGCAGGAAGAACCTTTACAACTGTAGCTATTATTTATCATGATGGTCTTTCAACAACATTAGGACATTATACATGCTACTTAAAATGTCAAAAAGGTTGGAGTTACTGCAATGATTCTCATTTGACTTATAAACAACGTTTGCCTTTTGACTTAAAAAACTTCTTACCTAGTGTTTTTAAAACCAACATTTTAGTAAAGGTAATTGGCATATGAAGACGGGTGCAGTTAATAAAAGTTAGTTACTTAGTTAGTCTAATGTTTAAAATTATTTATCTCAAATAGGTACTGTAAGTGGATCTCATAGTAAGTGATATCAGTATTATAGGAAATGTTGAACATGAGTGATCAAAAAAGGGAATATGAATTTTTAAAGATTGTGAAAATGTTATATGAGCTTTTCTTTGAAAACTTTGGGTAAACGGTAATTTCAGAGTTTAATTAGAGAAATTTCAAAATATACTCATACACTATTTGGCCGCAAGGAAAGTTGAAGGTATGAGCAATAAGTTATAACTTAACACAAGGAGGAAAATGAAAACGTTGAGAATTATTTCAGATGTTCTTAGAGCTTTTTTTATAGAAAGTCGATGAAATGGAAGTTTTAGAGAACAGCAGAGTATTTTCCAACGAAAAGGACCTTCACTATCTACTATTTGGCCTCAAGGAAAAGTAAGTGAATCAAAGATTAGTGTACATATATGATTTGTAAGTTTATATGGGTTTTTTAAAACACAATCTTTTAGATTGTGTTTTTTTTTCCCGCTGTTATATGATGAAGAGTTTGAACTCACTGTTTTTAGTGAAATTCAATATATTCTGAGAACAGCAAAAATAAACTATCTAACATGTTCTATAAGTTATTCTATAGTTTGCATTGTGTAATTTATATTGTATTCCCATTGTCTCACACTCATTTTCCATTTTTCCACCCTTTTCAGCTCTCTTTACTCACTTACACTGCCTTTTTTTCACTTTGTTTCATCGCTGTATCTTTACTCCACTTCTTTCACAACCCCTCAATCCAATTTCAACTGTCTGCATTTCCTCTCTCCCTTGCACCACTTTTCAGCTTTCTCACATTCTCTTAGTACCACTGCTTTAGTTCTCTTCCCCTCTCTTTCCTTGTTTTGCTCCTTTACTCTTTTTCCTTTCTTCACTCATTGTACTGTACTTCACTCAGTCCTTCCCTTAATCTTTCTGTGTAGTTACTTCCTCACTCCTTTTTCCACTATCGTACTATATTAACCTCATTCCCTTCATCCCTTCACTCCCCTTCAGTCATCTTTCATTCCTCTTTCTTGTAAATAGATCCTCATTTAGACTCCTTTCCCTTTCACTCATTCTCCTTTTACTTACTTCTCTTTCCTGATTTCGTTTTGGTATCTTACTTACCTTCAGTAATTTGCTCTCCTTCTATTTCTTTTTCCCTTTTTTTGTCCTTGTACATTACTTTATTTTCGTTTCTGTATCCTTCACTCTTGCTTTATTTCTTAGTACATTTTTTAAGATTTTTAACCTCTTGACCTATTCCTTCTATTTTAAAATATATATTTTACTAATTATAACTTTTTTTTTCTTTTGTCTTTCACAGATACAAAGTGTAGTTTAAACATACAATTAAGTTCACATTAATTATATGGTAAGTGTGACGATAAAATGTAGTTTGTCATCACCTTTTGTTTTAACCTCACTACTTTTCTCTCACCCTACCACACCCTTGTTTCCTTACTCTGCTTCCCTCAGTTATTCTTATCCTCCATGGTTACTACTCTTTTCCTTACTTTCCTACCACATTCAACTTCTTTCAGTGCCACTGCTCACCCACACTCCCTCACTTACCTTTTATTTCTGGTTCACTTAGTGCCTTTCTGTCACTCCTTCCTTTACTCTCTCTATTCTTTCTCTCTGTCACTCCCCATGTCTTACCCTTATTCACTTTTTTCCACCCTCTTTCACCCCTCATTACTTACACTCACTGCTCTTTTCTTTCTCTCTGTCACCGCTGTTCCTTTTCTCTGGTTCCGTCACTACCCGTCATTCCCCATCCTTTACGTTCCTTCCTTTTAATTTCATCACCCATTCACATTCTCCCAGAACCTCTGCTTTAGTCTTCTTCCTCTTTCTTCTCTTCTTTTGCTCCCTTATTCATTTTCCTTTTCTCAGTTACTTCCTCTTACACCTTTTCTCCGTCTTACTATCTATTACACAGTCCCTCTGTGATATCATGAGTGATGTCACTGACCATGTAATGAGTGATGTAATATGTGACGTCATCAGCAGTGCATTGCAGGCACGCAAGTTATAGTGAGTCCAACTAACTATAATGTGTGAATTTCAATGGTTTTATGTCAGTAAAATTTCCAGCTAACTATAACTGGTGTGAAACCTATGTTTTTTTCAGTGAATTTAATAGGTTTTTTAAATGCTAACTCTGAACTATAACTGGTGTGAAACCTATGTTTTTTCAGTGAATATATATATATATAAATATATATATGTGTGTATATATATATATATATATATATATATATATATATATATATATATTTATATATATATATGTATATTACCTACTGGCGGTCGCCAGTAGGTAGTTATAGTTAGGACCTAGTTTCCATAGGAAATGCTCAACATTCTATTTGGAATAACTTTGGCCCTGGTTGAAGAATCTTAGCGAATTTCTCAAAGAAGATGGCTCAGTCCGCTGCGCTCCTTCCCTAAAAGTTTGGGGGGGATTGGTCAAGTGGGGGCTGAGATAAAAGGGGGGTCCCAAAACATGTTTTCTCCATGTTATTTTCCATAGGACCTTTAGACTCGGCTACAGGTCGAATGGGTGAATGGATTTATAAGAAATTTGGCAAAACTGTACAGTCCGGCTCGCAGATTACGCTTTTTTGGAATGGTGTAAATCCGTTCAGTAGTTGTTGAGAAAATTAAAGTTAAAGTCAATTATATATCTATAGGCGCGCATGCGTGCGCGCACCCTAGTGGCTGCGCGTGAGCGGAATTTTTTTTTGCTGCGTGACGTCTGTTAACGTTCGATTCGAAGGAAATCAGGAAGTGTTGACCGCCATTTTGTCACTGCGAGTAAATATATTGTCATTTCAAAGCGTTGGAACATGGAAAGGGGAGAAGGTAGAGATTGTTTTGCTGCGTAGGTTTTCTCAGGGTGTGCAGTAAGGTCCTTAAAAGCGAAAATATATATATTTTTTTCTCGAAAAAGTTGCGGGGTGCGCGCACTCGGGCGCGCATAACTATTTACAAAAGTGTGAAAATGGAGATAAATCAGAAGTTTGAGTGCTTTGATATAAGGTGGCTCTGAAAAGAGCCCTTGTGTTAATTGAGTTGTTTCTGCATTTATAAGTAAGTACCGATGCAGAGTTTGATATAATATTGTTGGCAGCATTTTGAAAGGAAAGACAGGGGCCCATTTTCTGGTTAACAGGTGACCAGGCCAACTTTTCACGCCAGGCCCATTCCTGCAAAGTCGACCGCCATTTTTAGGAGATCTGCAACCACCGGCAGTCACTGGGTTGCAGGAGCAGATGGACTCAAGCCTGTCGGGCGAAGCATCGTTGCACCGCCACAGTGCAGGAGACCCAGCTGGGTGAGTGGAGCATCGCTGTACCGCAACAGTGGGCGAGTCCTTTGCTGGGCTCGTGGAGCGTCCCTATACCGCCACAGTATGCGAACGCTTTGCTGGGCTCGTGGAGTGTCCCTATATCGCCACAGAGTACGAACCCTTTGCAGGGTGCATGGATCGTTGGGGGTGCAGCTGAGGGGCCTCCATCTGGGGAGGCTCATCCGCGCCGCCTCTCCCTCCCAGTGGACCCCACGGCGTCTTGCTGACATTTGTTATGGCCGGACCAGGCGATGAAGAGAGGGGGAGGTCGGATATATATGAGTTATACTATTAGGTATGTCACATCCCCCTTGTGGCCTGCAAGGCACCGAAAAAAGAAGAGAATGGGAAGACAACTACATCTCGGGTCGGGCCCATGCCTTCTCTGGCCGATGGCGGCCGGCCGCTCTTTGCCACGGCCCCAGGAACGGATCCCTTGGTTCATCCTGGGGACAGGCCTTGGCGTGTGGTGTCTCCTCCGGACTATTCGCGTAATGGTTCTCCACCCCAGGCCGTTGCCGACGGCTTTTGTAGACTTTCTGACGCTCAAAAACCCTACTAGAAAGCAGCCCAAAAGTAGCCCAACATTGCTACTTTGGGGAAGGAAGAGCTGCGCGCGAGCGGAATTTTTTTTTGCTGCGTGACGTCTGTTAACGTTCGATTCGAAGGAAATCAGGAAGTGTAGACCGCCATTTTGTCACTGCGAGTAAATGGTGCTCCACATTGTAAATGCGGCACACCATGGGTGGCAGAGCAGCGGTGCACATTAACTGGTGCATCTCTGGGGATGCGCCAGTTAACATAAATCTGCTCCTTTACATTTAAGTATGAGCAGGGGACACAGAGTTGGTGAAGCTTATCGAAGGTTAAAAAGAGATGAGTCCTGTCACTGAAAACTTGGACATAGGACTCACCTCCTCAGCATCGCTGGACATGGCTAAATAATAGCTGCAAAATGTTACTGTTGTTAAACAATTTTACTATTATAGTGTCTGAGATTTGTCTCTTACTCTGCAACATCTCATTGTTGTTCTCTTTCTTTAAAGATAAGGACATTAACCATGAGTGATAATGAGCAATCCGTTGGTCTCGATCTTATTGTTGAACATGTCATTGAAACGTCAGTGGAAGTGGAACCCTTAGATGATTTAAATCCTGAGGATGATGAAGAACATGATGAGGATGCCGATTTGGCAGAATTGTATGACATAGGGTGGGAAGCTGACGTGCTTCAGCATATGGAACTATAAACATTTATTTTTCAAATTTACTGGAAATAAAAAGTGAAAATGTAAACCGTTTCATTTCAAATTAAACATAACTTGAAAAACAGGTTATGTGTAGTGTCTTTAATAAAATAGTCAAATATGCTCATAAAAATATTTCTAAACCAATGAAAAGCCTTAACAAGTCACATGACCTGTTATGCTTACGTTACGCGCTCCGCGCCGCGCCCCGGATTGTTGGTCATTCAAACTGAGGCTGGCGTCAGCATGAGAGCGCCAACGTCTCGTGGCTACGCCATTCAGAAAATATTGTTGGCAGCATTTTGAAAGGAAAGATCTGCAACCACCGGCAGTCACTGGGTTGCAGGAGCTGATGGACTCAAGCCTGTCGGGCGAAGCATCGTTGCACCTCCACAGTGGACGAGTCCTTTGTCAGGTGCATGGAGCGTCGCTGCACCGCAAGAGTGGACGAGTCCTTTGACGGGTGCGTGGAGCGTTGGGGGTGCAGGTGAGGGGCCTGCACGTGGGGAGGCGGGAGAGGCTCGTCCGCGCCGCCTGTCCCTCCCAGTGCACCCCACGGCGTCTTGCTGACATTTGTTATGGCCGGACCAGGCGATGAAGAGAGGGGGGGTCGGAGGCATATGCAAGACATCCCCCCTCGTGGCCTGCAAGGCGCCGAAAGATTATCGTCCGCGCCGTCTCTCCCTCCCAGTGTACCCCACGGCGTTTTGCTGACATTTGTTATGGCCGGACCAGGCGATGAAGAGAGGGGGGGGGGTCGGAGGCATATGCAAGACATCCCCCCCTCGTGGCCTGCAAGGCGCCGAAAGAGGAAGAGAATGGAAAGACAACTACATCTCGGGTCGGGCCCATGCCTTCTCTGGCCGATGGCGACCGGCTGCTCTTTGCCACGGTCCCAGGAACGGATTCCTTGGTTCATCCTGGGGACAGGCCTTGGCGCATGGTGTCGCCTCCGGACTATTCGCGTAATGGTTCTCCATAGTTGTTTTAATATATTTTTGTTCAAGAATAAAAACGTTGTAATCTGTTATTTTGCTGTCGTGTGGTATATTTCTAATATTTGTTGCTCTGATGTCGTTTCCCCTCCCAAATGGAACATGTGATTGTAATCTACAGCCGGACATTCCGACAGGACATGAGAGCAAAAGGGGGGGGGGTCAGATCTGAAGTTGGGCAGGCGATAAGATCACGTTTTGCTATGTAGGGCTATCTATGTTCGTGATGGGGCCTAAAAGGAGGCAAGATGGCGTCGAGCTCGGTTTCTCTCACTAGTTTCACTAGTTTCATATTTCTCATGAGGGGTTGTTCCTAATGTTTCTATTTTAGCAAGGTCAAAAAGAGATCCTATCAGTGGCCTATTGATTTTGTTCGATTCCTTTTGTTTTCTCTAACGAGTTTTAAGTTAAAGTTTGCTAGTACGATACAGCGGCTAGTCCGCATTTTATATATATGTCTTTTTTATTAGGGGTGTTTTCCGGTGGAGTCGGACGATCTACCTCTAATAAACGGTAAGTGTTCCTCTGAAGGAATGCGTCTTGAAAGTGGCTGACTGTAATGTATGATATTTCACTCAGTGACTTTCAGGCCCATGCTGTTTCAAAACTGTGCATGTGTTTGAAGCAGGCGTAGGTATTGACGCAGCATAGAAACTACTAGGAACCAATTGGAAGTGTTGTTTTCAAGTCACATGACTTCACATGCGCGTCTCAGGACGTGTACGCGGTGATAGTATCTGGTTGGAAGTAGCGGTCCAATTTCAAAACGTGAAAAGGAGTAAATCGAAACATATCCGGATTTAATATATCTTCTGAGTAGTATAAGTTCTATGGTGGGTGTATGAAGAAATTTAATAAGTTGCAATCGCGAACTTTTCCCGAAATATATATATAGGCGGTTGCGCGCACACGGTCGCGCACGATCGAAAGCCGATAAACGCCCTTTATAATATGCTCCTGGAGCTGTTTTTGGAAAGTTCAAATTGCAAAGTTTTCACGAAATATATAAGCAGGTGCGCGCACTCGGTTGCGCACGAAAGCCTGGAAATGCGATATCCATTTTATTGACAACTGTTGCCGAGAGTGCGCACACCGGGTCGCGCACGAAAGTTTAGTAAGGCTATTTTTATTTACAGACAAATTTTAATGTGTTTAAAAAAAGGCAAGGTACAGACTTTCGAATTCTGTATTGCTTTACAAGGAGTCTCTATGCAACTTGAACAGTGAAGAAAACGGCTTGTTTTTGAAAAAAATATTGCCAGAACTTTATTGACAAAAGTATAGGTTGCATACACGACATTTTTCTGAATTAGCATTTTAAAAACCAATGAAATTCACAGAAAAAACCATAGGTTTTACACACGTTATAGTTAGGAAGTAGCATTTAAAAAACCTATGAAATTCACTGAAAAAACCATAGGTTTGACACATGTTATAGTTAGCTGGAAATTTTACTGATATAAAACCAATGAAATTCCACGTTATAGTTAGTTGGACTCACTATAACTTGCGCGTGCAATGCACTGCTGATGACGTCACATATTACATCACTCATGACATGGTCAGTGACATCACTCATGACATCACTGATGACACCATCCAGTGAATATGTGTCTTTCTGAAAAATAAATATTAGTGAGTAATGTTTAAATATTTAAATATATATATTAGTGTTTCACTTTGTGTATAAGTGGCTACATGTGTTGGTAAGTAGCTACATGAGTATGTATATGGGTTATTAGATGTTTCTCTTAGTATCAGTATGAGTGTCTATATGGTTTGGTGGGGGTATTACTTAGCACATAGATGCATGAGTGACTGACTCTCTGTTTGTATGTGTTTTGAAGACAGCATATGTGCAGGACTGTATGGGTGGATGAGTGTGTATATGTGTTTGTTAGTGAGTGAATGACTGTCTCACTAGTGTCTTTATCAGTAACGACATATGTTTTAATCTAGTATATGTGAATATTGATGTATATAAGTGAGTGTATGTGAGAGTAAGAGATTGTAAGAGTTCCTGTTTAAATAAGTATGTGTTTCTATAAGTGATTGTTTAAGAGAATAAATATGTGTAATTTTCAATAGAAGTAAGGTGGAAGTGTGTGTATAACTCTATATTCAAATAAATGGATGTTCAATAGTTTATTTGCACGTGTGAGTATGTGTGTGAGTAACTTTTGGATGACTGTCAGTGTGTAACAGGATGTATAGGTGTATCACTTCATATAATGAGTGAGTATATGTATGAGTGACTATATAGAACTGTTGGTGAATGAGTGGATGTGTATATAGATGGTGGAATTACTGAATTACTTGTTGTAACTGATATGGGTATCTCCATTTTTTTTTAAATTTCAGTTTCTATTTTTGAATATGTGTTTCAAGGGTTACATTACAGTGAAAGGAGGTGTGTCACTATGTCACAAGGATGGTGTCATCAGTGATGTCATGAGTGATGTCACTGACCATGTCATGAGTGATGTAATATGTGACGTCATCAGCAGTGCATTGCACTCGCAAGTTATAGTGAGTCCAACTAACTATAACGTGGAATTTCATTGGTTTTATATCAGTAAAATTTCCAGCTAACTATAACATGTGTCAAACCTATGGTTGTTTCAGTGAATTTCATAGGTTTTTTAAATGCTACTTCCTAACTATAACGTGTGTAAAACCTATGGTTTTTTCTGTGAATATATATATATATAGCAGTTCTCGCCACACACATTAACCCTTTGCTGGTAATGAAGAAGAGTAGATTCGATGTCTGGTGCCAGTTCTCAGTGCTTTGTTGTGCAAATCAAAGTTCGCCCAGCAAGTCCACCATGACCCATTTCGCCTCTGTCCAGAGGCTTGATCAATTGAAGTGTTGCTAACACGAAAGAGGGTACTTATAGTGCAAAATTACAGGAAAAAGTGGCAATGCTCAGTGCAGTTACTTCATAGAAACTGAAGAAATACTTATGGAAGTCGGATCATGATTAAATAACAGACATAGTGTCTAAAATCAACAATCATCCAAAGTATAACCACTATAAACGGCGTTTGACCAGGGTGGTGGCAGCACCTTGTGATCGCGCTTGGGATTGGCGAAGCAGACTGCGAGTGATCTCTTCTGCTACTCGCCTCACGCTGCAACTTTCAGTCGACCCTTTTTAATAATTCTATTTTTTAAACTCCAATTGATTTAATAATTGTGTAGTCTGTATTTTTAAAATCACCTTGGTGTACCGCTGTGTGCGCTGCTTACCGGTCCCCCTGGGCCCCGTTCCACCGCGGCTTGCCTGTGCCGATTGACGTGGAGGGCTATGTCGGGCGCCATCTTGGGCGGACCTGGACCCCGGCTGGACTCGAGTTAGCGGTCCAGCTCGGGGAGGGGCCTGGGCTACAAATAGCGATGTGTCCCAGAGCGCGCAGCGGTCTCGCGCAGCGGGCGCGCCGTTTGCACGCCGAAGGAGCGCCAAAGGAGGGCCCGTCTGTGCCCGTCCGTGCCTCGGACGTGCCCAGGGCCAGCCATAATGCCTCCCCTCCATATGACCGAGATGGGCCACATAGAATTGTCTACTCCCGCTCTGATCTCCTGAATGCAGCTCCCCCTGATGAGCAAAGCAGCTGTCAGCGAAGAGGGCCTGAGCTTGTCGGAACGGCATGCCCGAAATGCGGCTTCTCTTCCCAGCTCACGCTTCCCCCGCGCTTAGGCGCCGACATGGATCACACGAAAACTGTCAGAGCTGGCCTAATTAACGCTAGATCTATGGTAAAACATGCAGCTGACATCTTCGAGGTTCTAACGGAGGGTCAGCTCGAGATACTATTTGTCACTGAGACATGGCTTAATAACTTCTTTGCTCCGACCATTGAACTGACCGTTCCTAGAGGCTTTAAGATTGCCAGAGCGGACCGTCCTCTTGGTAGAGGAGGAGGTCTAGCAGTAATATTCAAAGATGACTGGCACTTTTCCTCCGAACAGCTAGCAGTGGGGGTGGAGGGCGAAGTTCTTCACTTTTCCCTTATCATTAGCCCACACTTTACGCTAGGAGGATCCCTGGTCTATAGGCCCCCAGGCCCAGCTATGCACTTCCTTGAGGCGTTGGAGGACTGTATTGTGCCTCGGGCCCTGAACTTTCCCAGATTCCTTTTGGTCGGCGACTTCAATATTCACGTCGATAACACTGACGCTCTGGAGTCGCGCAGACTTGAAGAGGTCTTGGATCTGTCACAGCTCAGGCAATGGGTGTCATCTCCAACTCATTCAGGGGGTCACCTTCTAGACCTAGTGTGTTCTAACTTCCTCCTTAAATTATTAGACCCGGAAAAAGTCACCTGGTCTGATCACGACCTGGTCAGGTTTTCATGGGAAGTGGGTAATGTGGGCAGTTCAGCTTTGACACCCCCCATCATTCACCCTCAGAAGATTAACCTGGCCGTGTTTAGCCAAGAATTGTTAAAATATCACCAGTCCCTCTCACCTGAGTTGGATATGGCGGTTGATGATTTCAATGGGTGGCTACGACAGGCGACTAAGGCGTCCACCAAACATGCTACCGTACCCAGACTTCGTCACTGCCCCTCTCAACCCTGGTTCTCCCCTGAGTTGAGGGAGCAAAAACTGGCCTGCAAAAAACTGGAGCGAGTCTGGAGGCGTATCTATAGCTTAGACGCTAAGGTCGCCCTGCGCACTGCCCAAAAGAAATACTATGCCGCTATTAAAGCTGCCAAAGGACTATACTATGCAGGTAGAATAGCTAAAGCGGAAAATAACAGTAGAGAAATTTTCTCTATTGTTAAAAGCTTTGTTTCCCCTATCGCAGAATCCTCCACCCTTCCATCCTCTGGGGATTGGTGTGAAAATCTGTCAAATTTCTTTACAGACAAGATAGCCAAGATTCAGCAGGGCTTCACTTCCACATCATCGACTGAGAATTCGGAATTTAACATCCCCGGTATGCCCGATCCCTCAGATTCCCTACAGCTCACTAACTTTGAGCAGGTAACTGAGGATGATGTTTTGCCTCTTATGGAATGCCTTAAATCAGGGTCTCCCACCGATCCGTGTCCGGCTCGGGTTCTGTCGGGAGTGGCCAGCACTGTCTGTGGGAAGGCTACCCAGATTGTAAACCTCTCTCTTTCCTCGGCAGTGGTTCCTGCCGAGTGGAAACAGGCTAAGCTTTTGCCGCTTTTGAAGAAACCAGGCCTGGATGCCTCGGTTCCCGGTAACTACCGGCCTATTTCTCTTCTCCCTGCCTTAACCAAAATCTGCGAGAAAGTGGTCTTCCGACAACTAGATACATTTGTAGAGTCATCCAATGCCCTGCATCCAGCCCAATCGGGATTCAGGGCCGCTTACAGCACTGAGGCGGCCCTGGTAGAGATGACGGAGTCGATCCGGGAGTGTCTGGACGGGGGCGGCAGAGCAGTCCTAATCCTATTGGATCTCTCTGCCGCCTTCGATACCGTCCCCCATGCTCTCCTCATCACCAGGTTATCGGTCATTGGCATTGGCGGCAATGCCTTGGCCTGGGTGTCCTCATTTCTTTCGGGAAGGACGCAACAGGTCTGGATGCCACCTCATGCCTCGGAACCAAAACCACTCCTTACGGGGTCCCACAGGGTTCCACTCTTAACCCCCTGCTGTTCAACATTTATATTACCCCTCTGGTGTATCTTGCGGAACAGTATGGGGCTAAGATTATAGGATATGCGGATGACACGCAGCTTCTCTTTACCTGGCCTGATGACCATCTAGACACAGCTAAGGTCCATCTCTGCCTATCGTCAGTTTTCCGATGGCTTACGCAGGCCCAATTAAAATGTAATGAAGACAAGTCAGAGGTCCTCTTTTTTGGATCTTTCCCCCCAAGTTTCAAAAACGCGTTGTGGCCCCCGAACATCCCATGCCCTAAGGAAATGGGTTGCCCTGCGAAAAATCTTGGGATTTGGTTCGGAGAGGATCTAAAATTTGGGGACCATATAAAAAAATTGACCGGAACGTGTTTTTCCACCTTGAGAATGCTCAGGAAATTCTTTCCACTACTCCCTAGAGAGGCGAGGGAGACGGTTGCCCGAGCACTCATCCTAGCAAGACTGGACTACGCGAACTCCCTGTTCAGCGGCATCCCTGCCTATTTGACCAAATGTCTGTTGGTCATTCAGAATGCCGCTGTTCGTCTTCTTTGTAACGTCCCCAGATGGAAGAGTGTCCAGTCCCATATGTCTGACCTCCACTGGCTTCCAGTTCCGCAACGTATCCTCTTTAAAACCTTGGTACTTGCGTTCAGAGCGATCCATGACCAAGGACCAGCCTATTTAAAGATAAGATTCACACTGTATACCCCTACAAGAGCTCTCCGTTCTTCTTCTCTATTTAAAATGACCCATCCCCGATTCAAGCGAACCAGACTAGGGGGACAGTCCGTTGCTGTCATTGCTGCCCGCGCCTGGAATGCTCTCCCCTTTCATCTGCGCTCCAGTCAAACAGTAGCCCAATTTAAAAAGAATTTAAAAACCCACCTTTTCAGTAGCAGTTTCTAATTGGATCCCTGCTCATCTGCCTTCGCTTCTTCCTTCGCGCCAGGATACTCCCCAGTAACAGTGCGCGCTACAAAACCATTTATACATACATACATACATATACATAAAAACATGTTATAAATATATTTTTCATAAATATAAGTTTGAATAAATATTTTAAGTATTCTTATAAATAAATTTTAATTCATCACAGATATTAGTTAATTCATTCAGTTTTTCAATGCTATTAACGGCATATAAAGCCCAAGTGGGCGTATATGTGCATTGTTGCCATTTCTAATGAATACCTAGATTAAAGCCATAGTTTGTACTCCTCTACATAGTGCAAAAAAACAATGTGCTATTTGTGTATAAATACTACTGTAAAGTGCCTATTATATATATAAAACAAATTGGGCTATCCTAAAAAGAAAAACCCACTATATTTTATAAATGTGCACATCTAAAAAACAGGGACGGAAGATCAGCTTTTTTAAGTATGTTATTCATTATTGTTACGATCTTCCTCCCAGACACACCGCTAGGTAGTATGCAGTTACCCATAAGAGACCTTATTGAGCTACCTTGGAACTATAAGCAGGTATACATATCTTCACTCGCATTTAAACCTGCAGGATTTTTTGTCAAGTTCCAATATGTACCGTGTCTCAAGGAGTCATAATCGTGCTTCTCTATTACCTCCTCACTTCAGTGGCAGCACGGTATTGCTTAAAAAATACTGTAGATATTTGGGATCACTCTCTTGCAACTGCTCAAAGTGACGTGCCACGGGGTATGCTTGGTCCCCGTGATGGCCCGAATATGCTGCAGTATCCGTTTGTGGGCGGGCAGTCGGGTACTCCCCACATACCGCAACCCACACGGACACTGCAGCACATAGACTGCATAGTCTATTTTACAGGTCAATCTCTTCTTGATGAGAATAGGTTTACTCTTAAATGGCACTGTGAAGTGAGTCTTGTTGCAGCACGAAACGGCATGCTTTACAAGTTGAACATTTTTTTAACCCCTTAGTAAGCGTCATCCATATACTTGGTATGGACACCTCAGAACAGTTGCTCACCAACACACTTCCCATAGAGGGAGATTTTCTAAAGGTTAGTTCAGGCGTGTTAGCCACCAACCCTCCTATGCCAGGGTCCACTCTCACTAGGTTCCAGTTGCTGTAAAAAAATCTTCCTGATATCACTATGTTGCCTGTTGTATGCCAGGATGATTCTTGATTGGATCTTGGATTCGCCCAATTCCATTTCAACTGGCTTAGGTTTAGAGATCAAGGCTTGTTCTCTTGTAGTGGCTCTTGTTCGATCTATTGATTTTTCAGGACCTCCTTAGAGTATCCTCTCTCCAAGAACCGCAATTTACTCTCTTCCTGTGCCTTAATGCATTCCAGATCAGAGCTGCAAATCCTCCTGATACGTAAGATCTCCGCAAAGGGGATACTACTTATCAGATGGTGTGGATGATGACTGGCCACATGCAGCATTGTATTGCCTGCAGTTGGCTTACGATGGAGTTTAGTAGCTAAGCTGGTGTTCTCAACATAAATCTCTGAATCTAAAAAGCAAATGGATTTAGCATCAATGGTGGAGGTAAATTGTAAATTCAAATTGTCATTCAATTCATCCACAAATATCTGCGCATTTTTTTAAACATTTTTTATTTTCATTTCATCAACGTACAATTACAAAACAATCAAGTACAGCCTCTTTCAATTACAGTGATCGATTAAATAAGATCCGGCAGTTTTCACTCAGCGAGGTTTTGGAGCGTCCTTCTGATTGTAACCATCCCCTTAAGTATCCATCCCCTACTCCCCCCTTCCATTTCATTAGTATGGATTCCCCTCTGCTACCTCGAGACTTCCCCTTTTCATGGACTGTTTTCAGGTGTCAGTTCTGCACATGGTGTCTCACACTAGTTTCCCCAGGATCCATTCCATTTCCCCCAGACTTGCATCCACTTCTTGGGGCACCCCCTATGCGTGTAGACCGCTTTCTCCGCTACCATTGCGATGTCCATATCATTTTCCCATTGTGATTGTGTGGGTGTCACCCTGGATCCCCAGTTCCGTGCTTTATTTCGCTTAACAATGGCCATTCCCAATGTAGCCCACGCTTTCTGCGCCACATTGAGATCTGTTGGCTGCCATATGTTTAGGATACAGCACTTAGGGTCTGCCAGGACTTCCACCCCACTCACATCCAAGATTGGTCCCAACACTTGTACCCAATATGATTGTATTCTGGGGCAATCCCATATGGTATGGTAATATGTGCTGGTTTGTCTGCACCCCCGTAGGCAAAGTGGTTTGGGCGCTCGCCCTAGTTTATGGACCGTGGTTCGAGAATAAAATACCCTATGTAGGACTTTGAGCTGTACCAGTTTCAAGCGGGATGGGATCGCCGCTTCTCTGGCTGACGCTAGCGCCTCCATCCAGTCCGAGTCATTTATGTCCCCCAGTTCCACCTCCCACTTGCTGCGCAGCACTGCAGTGGGGTCAGGGAGGTTGTTGATCAATTATCTATATACTAGTGAGATAGCTTTTTTGTCTAGGTGGTCTGTGAGGAGCCGATCCTCAAGTGGGGAGGCGTCTGTCAATGTACTTCCCAGGGGATAGCGCTTTGAAGTGCGTGTCGAATCTGGGTCTATCGGTATACTTCCGTGTCTGCCATTCCGTACTTTTCTTTGAGAGCGGGAAATGACATAATTTCTCCCCTTACCCATAAGTCTCCAATATTGGTAATACCTATTAGGTCCCAGTTCCTGAACCCCTTAGTGTTTGCTAATGTGCCCAACCGTCTTGTCTCCCAGAGTGGAGTAGCCAGCGTAAGCACTCCTTCCCAACCTAGTGCTTTCTGGGCTGTGTGCCATATTTTGATTGTGTGGGCTGTGAGGCCTGTCAATGCTTGGCGCCTCTTGGTTGTGTACAGGGCTCTCATCAGGCGATCAGCTGGCAGTACCTTCCTGTCTAACCGGTAAGCTGGGTCATCGTGTGGTGTGTGTAGCCATTGATAATTACTATCTGTGCCACCCAGTAGTACAATTTGATGCTTGGTAGCGCTATTCCGCCATCATACCAGCTGCGCGTCAACTTAGTGTATGCTATACGAGCCAGCTTTCCGTCCCAGAGCAGAGCAGCTACTTCGGCATTAATGGCCCGAAAATAGGAGAGTGGAACCGGGAAAGGTGTGTTCTGCAGTGCGTAAAGGACTTAGGGAGTGCTACCATTTTGAAGAGCGCTGCCCTACCCAGCAGAGTGAGCGGGAGGGACCGCCAGTGGGAAACATCGGATTTTAGCCTGTGTAGTGGCTTCATTAGATTTTCCTCTGTAAAGATGGCGGCCTGAGGTGTGATATAGATTCCCAGGTACTTGAATCCTCTGGTCACTATTTGTACTGGACAGTCTGGGGGCAAGGTCGGTGCCGGGCCGTGTAGTAAGTAGAGTAGTGATTTTGTCCAGTTGATCGTAAAGCCGGATTTCTCCCCATACCCTGTAAGGATGACCAGTAGGGCCCGCAGAGACTCTGTCGGGGACGTCATGTATATGAGCACATCATCAGCATATAAGGATATACGGTCTTCCCAACCCGTCTCCCATACTATCCCTGAAACAGCAGTGTCGTGCGAGTCCAGGCTGCCAAAGGCTTCATGACCAGGGCAAAGAGGAGCGGCGAGAGTGGGCAGCCCTGTCGTGTCCCCCTGCCCAGCGCAAACGCCCTCGAGATATGACCATTAGCGACCACATGTGCCAGGGGTGCCGTGTATAGTAGCCGAATCCAGCCACAGAACTTTGGACAGAAACCCATCTGTCGTACGACGGCAAACAGAAATGGCCATTCCACCTGGTCGAAAGGCATCGTGGCGTCCAGGGAGAGAATGGCCGC
The DNA here is from genome assembly GCF_964263255.1 of Lissotriton vulgaris. Lineage (NCBI taxonomy): Eukaryota > Metazoa > Chordata > Amphibia > Caudata > Salamandridae > Lissotriton > Lissotriton vulgaris. The sequence continues at coordinate 1,906,705,904 of NC_141685.1, read as the reverse complement.
ATCACATTGGTGTAGGTGGATGCGAGCGAACACTCTGTGTAAGCGCCGCAAAGTGCGGGAGGTGTTGCGGCCGGGCATGAAGCCCGACTGGTCCGGGTGGACCAATGTCGTCAGATGGGGCTGAAGGCGTATCGCCATTGTCTTGGCCAATAATTTTGCTTCTGCATTAATCAGTGATATAGGCCTGTAAGACGAGGGTTGGTCCGGGGGTATACCCGGCTTGTATATCGTTACAATTGTCGCTTGTCTCTGGTCTTCGGGCAGGGTTCCCTGCGTAAGGCTGTCATTATACATGTGTACCAAGTGGGAAGTGATCTTGCTCGCCACCTTTTTATATAATTCCACCGGCAACCCATTAGGTCCCATGGCTTTACCCGTGTGCAGTGCCCCTAGTGCTTTCCCCGCCTCTTCTGCTGAGAGGTCGGCTTCTAACGTTTCTGTATCCTCCTCCTCCAGCGTCGGTAGTGGTATATTGTCTAAGAACTGCCCACAGTCTTCCTCTGTTGCTTGTGCTCGGGTCGTGTAACCTTCTCATAGTATGTGGCCAACTCTTCTACAATTAACTGAGGGTCCGGTGTCAGTGTGCCATCCGCTAGTGTAAGTTGTGCTATCCACCTACTTGCTCTTTCCTTCTTTTCTATCCATGCAAGCATTTTCCCTGTTTTGTCGCCTAATTCATATATTCTGTGCATTGTGTCTGTATGTCTCTCTTTAGCCACTACTTCAGCATATGTCCTAAACTCCTGCCCTGCTAATGTCAATGTCTGCGCTGTGGTGACGTTCGGTGCGTGTGCCTTTTCCGCCTGTACTGCCGATGCCTCTAGGGAGTCCATGATTTGGTGCTGTTCCCGCTTGTGTCGGGTGATAGTTGAGATTGCGTGCCCCCTAATGACTGATTTATATGCCTCCCATATAGTTCATGGGGAATCTACCGACCCAGTATTGTCAGCAAAGTAAAGGTCTGTGGCCGTCACTAGGGCCTTTGCAATCTTACGGTTTTGGAGGAAGCCAGGGTATAAAGGCTGGATGCACTGTCACCGTGGGCGGTGAGTAGTATAAGTAAGCTGAACCGGGGAGTGGTCTGAAATACCTCTATCCAGGTGGTCTATCGCTGTGATGTTCTCGGGGGATATCGCTAGTGTAAGTATGTAGTCTATGAGCGAAAGACTGTTGTGTGCCCCCGAGTAGTATGTGTCTTGCTGTTCCGTGGGATGCTTAAGTCTCCACATGTCAGTCGGACCCACGGCCCCAAGAAATTCTCTGAGGAGTTGACTGGGTTTATGACTGTCGCTGGGTGGGTTGCAGTCGACCTTAGTGTCACATACAGCATTTAGATCTCCACCTAGGATTAATTCGCCCTCAGGTAAGTCTAGTAAAAATCTACCGAGATCCTGGAGTGTTGCCTGATGAAGTGTTGGGGGGATGTATACAGAGACCATATTGTAACTGTGCCCCTCCCATTGACAGGTGAGTGCTGCAACCCTCCCATGATCATCCGTCCACGTTTTTATAACCACTAGTGGGGAGCTCTTGTGTAATAATACGCCCACTCCCCTGGATCTGGAGGAGAACTTCGCATGGGCGGCCATTTTAAATCCCCAGTCATTGAGCGCTTTACACGCCGTTCCCGCCAAGTGTGTCTCCTGAAGTAGAACCACTGTGGGGGCCTTCCGCTTCAAATATTGCAGGACTAGACCCCGCTTGATTTTGTGACCCAACCCATTGACATTCCAAGACATCGCCACCAAGGGGGGTGATCAGTCGAGGTGTTTGGGGAGTGCTACCCATCAGGTCGGTGCTCTGCATGATATTTGTGGAGTAGAGTGTCGTGAACGATGCCGCTGCCAGTGTACTTTCGTTTTCTATGTGCCCCCTGAGTCCCCTGCCATCTCCCTAGTGGTTTGAGTAGAGACTGCGTAACCATAACCTGAGAACAAATGCGTAGAAACTTGCATAACTTAGAACCCCTACCCCCCACCCTGCCTCCCTGCCCAGCGGATCCAAACCTGTTCACCTCCCCAACTGAGCAGAGTGCTTACATTCCCTCATAACCTGCATAAATCGGGAAGATGAGACTTCGTCGACCCTATGACCCTATGAAGAAGAAAAGTAATGTTCCACTGCTTTTAGACGGTCACAGTGTCTAATTGACATGTACAATGATGACACATCTAAAGTCATTAGTAAACACTCTGAATTCCAAGTGACATCTATTTTGCGAATGAAATCTGTGGTGTCCTGTACATATGAAAATAGTCTTTTCACCCAATCCTGTAAAACAAAGTCTATGTATTTTGAGATGTTTTCCGTGGAGCTGTTAATGGTGGAAATTATCGGCCGTCCAGGTGAAGAGTCAATACTTTTATGAACTTTCGGTATTAAGTAAAAAGTTGGGATTACTGGCTATTCTTTCTTGAGGAAACGAAATTCCTCATCTGAAATTAAATTGCCAATTCTCCATGCCATCAATTTGGAGTTTTGATCATTCCATTCTGATTTTATAGCCTGGATATTGCTTTTTCTGTAACATAAAGGATCCTCTTTTTGAGATTTTGCTTCCTTTATGTACATGTGGCGTGGTCATAGATCGATGTTCCTGCCTTTATCGGCCTGCCTAACTATGATATTCCTGTCAGTTTCAAGCTTCTTGATCAATTAGTTGTAACTTTGATTCTGTTTGTTAATTGCAAAATGTTTCTTATTCGTGGCAATATATAATTTTTTCAGATCCTTAGTAATCAATTCTTGATATACATCCAAATTGTCGTGGGTCATGACAGGCTGGAAAATTGATTTAGGCTTAAAGGGGGTCCTACATATCCCCTGGTCTTCCACCGAAGTTGTTGTTGTCATGCCTGTGGATGTATTATGTTCATTTTGTAATGACTAGATATCCTCAAATGTTGAGCGATCTCCTGCACTTAATAATGATGGGCTGCTAAGAATTTCACCTCAAGTCTTTTTGTTTGGTTGCCGCAGAAAAAACTTGTTTAACTTCAATTTTCTCACGAACCTATATGCGTCCATCCTGGTGTCTGCATAATTGAAATTACAAGGTGGACAATATGTCAATCCTAGGCCTAGGATTCCTTCATCATTATTAGTCAATTTTGTGTCTGTGAGATTAATCACTGAGCTGGGGTGGACGTTTGAGCCTGGGTACGATTTTGACTGTTCCATTTTCCCCTTGATGTTTCTTTCTTGTTGTATTGTTTTTCTATTATGACATTTGAGCCTTTCATTTTGTTTGTAGTTGGCCCTTTGCTGTTGAATTTGCCGCCTACTTGTGCCCGAGGTCTCAATGTATCCCAGCGGTCTTGGCAAAAACAACTCACTTCTTGTGCCAAGGACAGTTTGGTAAACCCCTCCTTCTGTGCACATACTAAATGCCCTTCAGGCTCACATTCGGCCGCAGAGCTCAACTCAGTCGAGGGAGCCGAAAATGTCATGAAGTTTCATCAACCGGCGCAAAAGTCATTGGAAATAGAATGTTGCGGATTTCCTATGGAAAATAGGTCCTAACTATAACTACCTACTGGCGACTGCCAGTAGGTAATAGATAGATAGATAGATAGATAGATAGATAGATAGATAGATAGATAGATAGATAGATAGATAGATAGATAGATAGATAGATAGATAGATAGATAGATAGGAGCAGTTATAGTTAGTTTTTTGTTTTTCTTATAAATTTGGCACCGTTTGTCAAATCTTCACAAAACTTTCGGAAAAAGTGCTGCTTTTTGCCTAGTTTGTCATGTGAACAAGGCCAGTAATGGCCAAAATGTGTTATGGCGGAATTGGTGTGAGTGCTGAATAAACACTTCAGGCGAGGATTCCTTATATATATATATATATATATACATATATATATATATGTATATATATATATATATATATACATATAATTACCTACTGGTAGTCGCCAGTAGGTAGTTATAGTTAGAACCTAGTTTCCATAGGGAAAGCATTTTTTGATTTGCCAATATCTTTGGCGCTGTTTGACAAATCTTCGTGAACTTTTCCAAAAAAATAGGGCTGGACCGCTCAGTTTGTGTGTTGAAACTTTTGGGGTGATTCGTCAAGCGGGGCAGAGAAAAAAGGAGGGTCCGAAAGCGCTTTTTCTCCATGTTATTTTACTTAGGAAACTTCATTACAGGTTACAACCCGACCTGCTGAATGGAACTACACCAAATTTGGCAAAAAGGTAGGTCTTGGTGTAGACTGCACCCTTTTTTTAAATGGTGTATATCCGTTCAGTAATTCCTGAGAAATTAAAAAAAGAAAAATATTGAAATCTGAGCAACGAGGAGGTTTAGCGAACCCTCCCGGGCACAAGCTTCACTCTGATTGGCTGCCAACAAGGAACTGTTGGCAGCCATCTTGTGACTCGGTAACCGAGTCACAAGAAAAAGGGTGAAACAAAGATAAAGAAACATGAAAGGGGGCTAGGGTACAAACACTCTGACCCCGTAGGCCTGCCTGCTCAGGGGCTCACATAAGGACCCCCAGGACAAACAAAAAAAAGTATTAAAAAAAATCGGCTGAATTCCCGCTGGGGTCACGAATCCGGCAGAGAAAATATATAAAAAATGAAGTGCAGGCTCCCACGCTTCATTGTATTTAAGTTCCCGGGTGGGCAAGGTCCCGGGCGCATGCCTAATTATGTGGTGGGGGCCCGTGGGTGCCCCCGCAACACTGGTGACCACCACCACCTTGGGGTCTTCTTAATGCTGTGCGGGGGCACGTGGGGACCACCACCTCCTCGGGGCATTGTGCAAAAAGTGGGGGGTAGCCTCGCAGCCCCCCAAGCCCTCAGGACTACCACCTCCCTGGGGCTTTTTTTTATAATCATGGTGGGGGGCCTTGCGGGTCATTGCTCTGAAGCAATGAAGGACTGTGTAGGGCATGAATAATAGATGGGGTCATTTTGAGGGCCAGGTATTTCTCGGGCAGTATGCCATTGTCACCTTGGCCACAATGTCTTTCCCAGAATGTATTCCCTCCCACATTCAGGCCTTGATGGAGGGTGCTTGTGCAGAGGCCACATAGAAAGTGGCATGAACTTCAACGTTGCTGAGATGGGGAATTTGATTTGAGTTCAGGCATTTGCTCAATATCCTGTGATTCTGGGCATGTCACTTCATCTCCCAGGGCCTTAAATACAAAAAATCTGATCTTGTGTAAAGTAACTGGTGCTCCTGAACAGCGCTGCAATAGCCTTTGCCTTGGGACGAGATCACACTATATATAAAAATGTCAAAATGAAGAAGAACAATAAAAAAATAACCATCTGTTCATGCTTTATGATTCTGGAAAGGGAGTATGATAATTGAAGAGGATGCTTTATATAAACACGTCCTTATTTTTAACACAACTTTTCTGTCTTTGTTTAGTTTAACTATCAGTTACACATCATTTAGGCAGCTTCAGAACACATTTTAAATTGCTTTCCTTTATGTTAACTATTCAAAGTCCAAACTGGAAAAAAAAGTTCTGGACTTGGGTGGTTATGTTCATTTGGTACTGGCCAAGGCATGAAAACATTGGCCATACCAGTAACAAACTATCCAGGTGGCAAAACTAGCTGAATCAGGTGCTGTGGCCATTTCACCTCACCCACATGGCCAAAATGTAATTAATATCCCATTTTTCAGAGAGGGATAAATTAAGTGTTCAAGTGAACACTTATGCAAAAGTTCCATTTAATTACCCTAAATACCTCACAGTCTGGGTTTTCTATGATGTGGAGGCAGTGCTCTGATTCTTAAGTCATTCTGTGCCCCTTGCTGGAAGCACCAATCTACTTCTATGCTCTTTTTGTTATTCAGGGAAGCCTAGACTTGCACATTTTGTTGTGTTCCTACTTTCCAGGGAGTCCCTCCGCTTCCTGCAATGGGAGCTCTTGTTTGGGTGGTTTTTGTGATTTTCCTTTCCCTCACCAGCAAAAAGGGACATTAAAATTTCCCATCTCACCTCCATATGGCCACACCCCTCCCTTACTGCCTGCATGAGTGGGAGAACAGCAGGTCTATGGGTTTCCCCCTCTTTCTCTGACCATGCCTATTTTCTGAGTCAGCCAATAAGACACACTTTCTGGATTGAAGTGGGGGTGAGAATTTATACATTTCTTTCCTGTCTCCTTTTTTCCATGCCCACGTTAGCTAAGTGAGGGACATAAAAGAAGCTGGCCAGCAGCTTGCATCAGACAACTTCAAGTTAGACTCTACAGGGCCCGCCACCAGGAGGATCTTATGCAGAAGTTGCAGCAGAACGTCAAAGCAAAGAACTGCTGAGCCCAGCCCAGCCCTGTGGTGCAAAGAAGACCTTCTTCAAAAATGTGCTGCTTCAGCCTACTTCTCAATCTCTTTTGGCCCCCAACATTTTCCTGCCCTGCCCAGGAGGAAGGAAGCCAAGCTGAGGCCATCAGTAGCCCAGTCCAACTATTGAGGCTTAGGCAGAAGGCAGTGCGACCCTCCAAGACAAAACTACAGAGTATTCACCCCGCCTTTTCTTTTTAGTTACTCTCATAAGCCAGAAGCACCCCAGGGCCAAGCTCCGACACAAGAGGGCCATCTAATCCCATTTCACCTCACTCTCTACGGAGCTGAGTAAAGCAGTACTCCATGCCCCATCTAGTACCCTACAACCAGAGTCCCTCCACATCCAGAAAATCATGCACTAGGCTCAGTGCAGGAGGTCTGCTCCAAAACCTTTCTGACATACCACATCCTGCACCAAGGCACCCAGAACTGCAGTGTTTTGCTAACTGATACCTTTCTATGAATCAAGAAGGAACAGGTAAGAACCATTTTTATGGACTATCATTTACCAATCCCGGGCACAATTAAACTGAATCATTTGTGTGCCAGTCCAATTCTAGCTCTATTTTAAATGCCTGGTCCAAAATTAGGACAATGGATTTATTTCTCCATAAGCCAGGAATATTATTCAGTAACGTTTGTTTAGTTTTTGGCTGTAGTTTGTAGGTCATTCTGACTAGACTCTCTTTTAGGCCCTAGGCCGGAATGTGCCAACATATGTGTGTGTTGATTTCAGGGTATGTTTAAGCCTGTGTCTTAATGTGCTTTCTGAAAAAAGAGAACTGTTTGAGCCTCATTCTGCACTAGGCCCTGCTCGAGGCCTAAGCAAAATTTGCAAATTTAACACTTGGATGCTAAGGTTATATGTCCTTTTTGCTGATTTTCTATGTTTTTATGGTTATTGGCATCCATAAAGAAGCTTTCCTGGATGATACTTTCCTCTGGTTTGTTTAAGGGCTTAGGCCCTGTTATGACCAAACCTGTGGCTCTATTCTGCCTGCAAGAGGAGGGTCATTTGGTATACGCAAAACCTTTTCTGGTTGATTGTGTTTTGTTATCAAACATGTGGCCCACAGAATGTGCTTCAGATTTGGTGCTACAGAATAAACCCGATTCAGTCGTGGCAGGGGCCCCACATTCGTGGTGGGATCTGTGTACCACAGTTACCCTTTGTGGAGGTCCTGCCATGAGTATGGAGCCACCGCTATTAGTGCGGGCCCCACACCACAACTGAGGAGCCTATACCACGAGAGCTGAGGCCCTGAGCCATGTGTCTTACACATGGAGGGGCATGTGAAGAATTGTGAAAGATTGTTAAACAGATGGAATTTATAAGCCAATATCACTAGTTGTCTGCTGGCCACATTAACCATGATTCTGAGAACAGAGAGTGTTTATTGGTTTTTCTGAATATTGTGTACCATTTGATCCATATTCTCTTGGCAAAAGTGAAGTAGCTGCACTTTGTAGGTCTGCATGCTTTATCCTTTGACTATAAAGTATTAACTATATCTCTTCCACTCATTATCTACCTACATCTTCCTCATTCTAAAGTTATGTATCTTTTCTTCTGGCTACCTGATCTTTCCATATTTACCTTATGTCTCTCCCTATCACACCTATCACTATGTCATTTCTAGTTCTACTTCACCACTCTCTTTATACTGTCTGTTTATCTTTCTGTTCACCGATGTTTTTCCCCAGCCCTCCAGCTGCTACTTCCCAGCAGAACTGGGGATCACTATCTAACCCGGGTAGTGCACACAGGCAGGGAAGCGTTATAAGGAGGAAATTATTCGATTTCACCCAATGGAATGGTGAAAATCCACAGAACTGTGCTTTGATTTTCATTGTTGCTGTCAGAATGGCATTACATATCTAAAGCTTCATTTGCAAACACAATACCCATATGGTTTACTTTGATATTATGTGCTAGTTCACTAAACATCAACCAAATCATCCTTACCTTACCACTAAAAATCCGAGGATTGGGCTTATTAGACACAGAAATCCGCATAAAATGTTGTTGTTGCAATTCTGTGTGCACAACTTACCCAAGAAATATTTTGGAGCATTGTTCCAGATTGTATTATTTTATAGAACATGGGTACCCACAAACATTTTTCCAGGGGCCACAAAGTTTGGTTTGTGATGTGACTGAGGGCCACATTGATAACAGCAGGGTAAAGGTCGAGGTTGGTGATAAGGTGGGTGTAAGGAAAGCGAGACATATACATCTACTGTCTGAATCACACAACATGAAACCAAAGCTTGGGATTAATCCTGGCTTCTCCACTTAATCAAATTGTCTAATCCAAGGCAACTGTTTTATTTCAATTTCCCTCCTTATTTTCATTATTACATATAAGGACCTCGAAATGCATGACTTCAGGATGGGTGTAGTACAAAATCATTGTGTTTGATTTAATAAACTATAATATTGTTCATGTATAATAGAAATGCAGGCCACCCAAAGAATGCACATATAAACTGACTTGCCTCTTTGGTACACTATTTGTATTGTCATCAGGGTGGGGGGGGGGGTGCGGGGGGAGAATGAATGTTTCTGAATTCATGTTGGAATGTTTGAAGCCCATCTCTAAAAAAAAAATACTTCTCAATGCATTGATATAATCTGATGTAGTAAGGTGAAATGGTTCTGCATGTTAATGAAATACACTATTCGAATTTTGAACAGACATTATCATACTTTCAACTTTTTGTTCAAGATGTCGTTAAAAAGGAATGTGTGTATAAAGTTGAGTGGTGCAGGATATCCTGGTTACTTCCTTTATTTAACTTCCATTAACCTTTAAATAAATGCTTATCTGTTTATTTAGCATCTTTTAATGTTCATGAGGAGTCAAGTAAACAGCAGCCCAGTGCTGCTCTTGAGAAAGGGGCCGAAGGTAAAAGGTCAGGAGTGACACATGCGGCCCCCGGCCATACTTTGAGTGTCTCCTATGCTTTGCTTGAGATCCGTTTGTTTTCCTTTGTATAGCAAAAATGTATTTCTGTACAATGAAGCTGTATGATTGTTGCTTTACAATGAATAAAAAAAAGTGGCAAAAAAAATTGAAAGTTCAAAAGGTCATGTTTGAGTGACTCCTCAAGGACAAAAAGCATTGTTTCAGGAAACAAGCCTCAACAGTAACATTGGCACTTATCAGAGAAAGAATGATGTCGCTAGATGACAATGGTTCAAATGAACCAAGCACAACTTGTCATCATGACTTGTGAGACAAATAAAAATATTTTCAAAGTCTTACCACTATGTATGATGCAAAAATCCATTTTCGTAGCCCAAAAAAAGCCATGATAAGATGTAAGTTAATTATAATACTTTGTAATGTCAGTCTAGCAGAATTTTACAACAGCAAGATGAGCAAAACAGTGTCACAGCTATAGCCTTATCAGGACTGCTATTGCACGATTTGATCATGCAATGTGACTTCAAATCTCTATAAACACTTCTTCTCCAGCTGTCATTTCCATGGATGCCAATTAGATGTAGCCAGAAGTAGCAGCTGTTACCCAGGCTTGCTTATTGGTACCCCTGGCACTGCCCTTTCTACCTTCGGTTTCAAGTGTCATAAAATGAGCAGCAAGAGTAGTAAGTAAACATGGCTCTAAAAGTCCTGTTTACTTTGTGTAGTTTCTATTCCTTCCCCTTCCCCAAGCCTTCAGAAGCAAATAGGGGACTATTCAAGGACTAAGAGAAGGACAAGGGGTTAACTTTTTGATGTCATTGAGGGAGCCTAAAATCTTGACGAATCAATATTCATCTAAATTATTATTTATGAAATTATAAATTGTTTTTATAGGGGGGGTCTGTGTCATTAAGAAATCAGATTGCATACAACGTACCACATCAGAATGTTCCTCTTTCTTCGGTCTCCTAGTTCTAGTTGAAAGAGGCCCGCAGACTCATCCTCGACATCCCACGCAACAGCCACATCTCCGGACATCTGAGAGACCTGCATTGGCTCCCCGTCAACAAAAGAATCACCTTCCGTCTCCTCACCCACGCACACAAAGCCCTACACGATCAAGGCCCGAGCTACCTCAACAACCGAGTCAACTTCTACGCTCCCAAACGCCACCTCCGATCAGCCAGCCGCGCCCTCGCCGCCGTCCCCCGCATCCAAAGAGCGACAACAGGAGGAAGGTCCTTCTCCTACCTGGCCGCCAAGACCTGGAACTCCCTCCCGACCGACCTGCGCTTGACCCAAGACCACCTCTCCTTCAGGAAGAAGCTCAAGACCTGGCTGTTCGAGCAGTAACGGCACCCCCCCCCCCCCCCCCCCCAAGCGCCTTGAGACCCTACGGGTAAGTAGTGCGCTCTATAAATGTCTTTGATTGATTGATTGATGTTTGTGCCCTGTGACAGGATGGACACACCTGGAAGCTAGCTCTGCTTTAGTCCATACAGCTCTGCTATTTTGATGCCATGGATAATTGGGAAGAATGGCAAGCAGGTGGATGCAGTGTTGATAAGGTGAGCCGAGGTGGGCTCGACTATGGCATGAGAAGGTGGCTACTGGTGCAACTGGAAGGCTATGTCTGGGCTACCAACGTCCCTAGCCACTGTATTCTTGATATATACGGCATTACAGTAACTTGGTATTAGGCCGCGGCCCAGAGGAAGTGGCTGCATCTTATCATAGGAGGTCTTCGGAGTATTTCAGAACCAGTTGTAACATTTGTGCTGTACTCATCTACTGCTCTTGGTGATGCATTATCCCCAATAGAAAAATATTTCTCCAAGTTCATTACATACAGGAGGATCTGGGCATGGGGTTTTTGGTTTGAAACTGTATATATTGTTTACTTCACTTGCAGTGTACATACCATAGCATCCTATTAATGCTCTTTGGAGATTCTGCTGGTGGTTAACTTGTTGTCTGCTGATTTTGCATATTACACAATTTGTAAAATTTGCAGAAATAAGCTCCATGTGTTATTAAAGACTAAGGCCCTGATTTAGACTTTGGTGGACAGAATATGGACAATCACCATGCTGGAGTGCTTTACCGCTGCCATAGTGAGGGTAATCTGCCACTAAATTCAGAGATAAATGCCAGCCTAGTGGACATCCTTGCATCTCCAGGACCCGACGTGGTGTCCATAAATATGAGAGCTATATTTCAAACTATCAAAACAAATATATATAAAAAAAACAGAATCCCAAAGTGGGCAACTTGAAGAAAAACATTATCGCTTTACACACTGACACCTGGGTCAAAGTGCGAGTCACATCGAGTTGGTCGACCTCCAATAAAATATATACCACCAGAGGCTTAAAGCAAGGGTGTATTCTTGCATCAATGCTTTTCAACCTGTACCTCGCGGACCTCCCTGAATGGTTGTCATGCACCCGTACTTTCCCTCCACGAATAGAGTCAAGAAAGATCCAAACTCTCCAGTATGCAGATGATACCATCCTGCTAGATCAAACTCAGGTTGGTCTCCAGAGACTGTTCGACTCCCTCGCTCACTACTGCAATATGAACATGTTAGAGATAAACGTGACAAAAACCAAAGCAATGATTATATCATCTGTAAAACCCAAAAAGTCTACGTGGTTCATTGAAGGGAAAAGTCTGGAAACTGTCAATACCTATAAGTATCTGGGGGTGTGGATCGACCACAAAGGGAGACCCACAGTGCATACAACCGAAATGCAGGCCGTTGCCCGTAGTCTGGAATGGGCCTTTATCAGAACAAAAAGTGCTCTGCACTCCCAAAATCTAGTACCGTTAATAAAACTGATTACCGCAAAATTACTCCCCACTATCTCGTTCGGTGCAATAATATTCAAGGACAAAATGAACAATTGGTTGGACAGAGCACAATCTTATTGCTACCGTAGGGTTTTTCGGCTGCCAAATTCTACTGCCCACGCCCAAATCCGGAAAGAATTTTCATTATTCTCCCAGAGGTGGATAATGAGTGCACGCTACATTAACTATTGCTTAAAATTAAAGCACACTAGCCCACACTCTCTAAAAAGTTGCCTATGGTTAGTTTTCAGCAACCACAAAACATCGTGGAATAAATATTTGACGTCATGTCTAGAATCCCTTAAAGCAAAGGACATATGGTCATCTCCGTTGCCCATTGCAGCGAAAACAAAACTTCTAACCAAACAGGCAAAAAGTCTCTCAAGCGACCTCGACGAGCAACGCGTCGCCCAGCTCTTTCATGGCCCCTGGGTTTCTAAACTATACACCTCGAAAACCCTCCCATCGTATCTGGCAGCTTCTACGAAAGTACATATAAAACTCCAATTGATGCGATTTCGTTTTGGCTTAATCCCGCTGATGGCGTACAAGTTTGGTCAGGGGTACAGGAAAGGAGCTTCATCTGAATGCCGCTTCTGCAAGCAGGAAGAGGAAAACCTCATTCATATATTGTGCATTTGCCAAAAACTTCGAGCCCAAAGAAACTTCTGGTTGCGTCCCCTTTGGCTTCTTCTCAACATCAGGACCTGCCAGGAAGCACTAGACGTCTGCATGAGAGGAGACTCTCCGCAGTTGGCGGCTCGTTTTGTTAAGTTTATTTTAGAAATTAATTCCCCTAACTTGCTTTTTGACCAAGCATAAGCTCCTTTTCTGGTGTCATTATCGCACGTTCTCTGTTTCCTTTTTTTAATTTACAACATTTCTGTTTTAACTGCTTTGTCTATCCTTTTACTTTTAATATGTAACGTTCATCCCAGTGTATGTACATTGCAACGATTTTAATTAATTGCGCAGTAAAACTTTACTTACTTACTACTTACTTACTGAAGAAAAACAAGCATTTGCAATGCAATAGGTCTCACATTAGAAAAGTGTGAGCTATTGGTATTGTAAATGACAATTTTTTAAAATATGTGTTTGCTTCGAAAATATATAAATTAATAGCATTGCTATTCACAAAGCCAATAGCTTACTCTTTCCTAATGCGAGTCCTATTGGCTATGGCAATGCTTGTTGGTAGCAAGCAAGGACAGTGCTGTTGTAGTGCTGAGTTATGATGTGGTTGGGCTGAGTGATGTGGTGGTGTATTAGAGGGATGTGGTGGTGTCCCTGAGTGATGTGGTGGTGTATTAGAGGGATGTGGTGGTGTCCCTGAGTGATGTGGTGGTGCCCCTGAGTGATATGGTGGTGGCCCGAGTGATGTGGTGGTGTCCCCGAGTGATGTGGCTGTGTCCCCGTGTGATGTGGCGGTGTCCCCGAGTGATGTGGTGGTGTCCCCGAGTGATGTGGTGGTGTCCCTGAGTGATTTGTTGGTGTTCCTGAGTGTTGTGGTGGTGTCCCTGAGTGATATGGTGCTGCCCCTGAGTGATGTGGTGGTGTCCCCGAGTGATGTGGTGGTGTTCTCGAGTGATGTGGTGGTGTCCCTGTGTGATGTGGCGGTGTCCCCGAGTGATGTGGTGATGTCCCTGAGTGATGAGGTGATGTCCCTGAGTGATGTGGTGGTGCCCCTGAGTGATGTGGTGGTGTCCCTGAGTGATGTGGTGGTGTCCCTGAGTGATGTGGTGGTGTCCCCAAGTGATGTGGTGGTGTCCCTGAGTGATGTTGTGGTGTCCCTGAGTGATGTGGTGGTGATCCTGAGTGATGTGGTGGTGTCCCAGAGTGATGTGGTGGTGTCCCTGAGTGATGTGGTGGTGTCCCGAGTCATGTGGTGGTGTCCCTGAGTGATGTGGTGGTGTTCCTGACTGATGTGGTGGTGTCCCTGAGTGATGTGGTGGTGTCCCTGAGTGATGTGGTGGTGCCCCTGAGTGATGTGGTGGTGTCCCTGGGTGATGTGGTGGTGTCCCCGAGTGATGTGGTGGTGTCTCAGAGTGATGTGGTGGTGTCCCCGAGTGATGTGCTGGTGCCCCTGAGTGAAGTGGTGGTGTTCCTGAGTGATGTGGTGGTGCCCCTGAGTGATGTGGTGCTGCCCCCGAGTGATGTGGTGGTGTCCCTGAGTGATGTGGTGGTGTCCCTGAGTGATGTGGTGGTGCCCCTGAGTGATGTCGTGGTGTTCCTGAGTGATGTGGTGGTGTTCCTGAGTGATGTGGTGGTGTCCCAGAGTGATGTGGTGGTGTCCCTGAGTGATGTGGTGGTGGTCCTGAGTGATGTGGTGGTGTCCCTGAGTGATGTGGCGGTGCCCCTGAGTGACGTGGCGGTGTCCCTGAGAGATGTGGTGGTGTTTCTGAGTGATGTGGTGGTGTCCCTGAGTGATGTCGTGGTGTCCCTGAGTGATGTGGTCGTGCCCCTGAGTGATATGGTGGTGCCGCTCAGTGATATGGTTGTGTTCCTGAGTGATGTGGTGTGTGATGGTGAGGGTGTATGGGGGGGTGAGGGTGAGTGAGGGTGAGAGGGGTGTGAAGGTGAGGGGTGTGAGGGTGTGAGGCTGTGAGGGTGAGTGAGGGTGGGTGAGGGTGTGAGGGTGAGTGAGTGTGTGTGTGGGTGTGTGAGGGTGAGGGAGTGTGAGGGTTAGGGAGGGTGAGGGTGACGGGGGAGGGTGATAGGGGTGAGGGTGTGTGAGGGTGAGGATGGGTGAGTGTGTGTGAGGGTCCGAAGTAAATGGTGGCAGGGCAGACATCATAAGACAGAGAGAAGAGACTGCGTGGTGACTGCGTTGGTCAGTTTCAGAATCAGGAGGGGCAGAGTCAGCACAATGTGCGAGGGATCAACGTGTCTAGAGGCAAAGCATAGCGGATGTAGCATTGCAGCTAGCAAGTTGAGTGTTTTCAAGCTGAGTGTCCCTAGAGAGATGGCAACACAGCAACAGCATTTGAGGAGCACGACTACTGTAAACAAGCACGGTAGGCTTTCCCTTTTGTCCAGAAACAAGCTCTCGGCATTGCTGGGGGGGGGTGGGGGGGCAGCGGAGCGGCAGCCTTTGAAGTCTGATGCAGAGGCACAGACAAATGGTGGTGCGCCATGTGCACACGGGGGCGTGGGAGCGGCAGCCTTTGAAGTCTGATGTCGAAGCACAGACAAATGGTGGTGTGTTATGTGGCTGGCGAAGGTGTGCACGCGCATAGATGACATTAACTGTATGCGATCCGCTGCTGTTTCGGTAGACTTTTCTTTTCTGCTTACTATAATCTCACCGGAGCAATGTGAAAGCGCATTGGCTCAGGCGAGACCTGAAAACCAATGACCCTCTTGCCATGAGAGTTTTTTTCCCTTCGCGTGGGGGTTATTTTACAGTTTTTACTGCCCCTTACAGCAAGGTTTTAGCTGGAACTGATAGACAATGAAAACCTCCTGTTTATTTGCCCACTCTAAATAGGACAGGTGGAAAATAGCAAAACATTTCATGGCCCTTTCCCTTTCGGGCCATCAGAGGTGTGTGTCCGAGGTGGAGAGGGAGTGTCTCCTCTGTCGACATACTGAATGGAATGTCTGACATAATATCGACAGACAGAATATCGAAGTACAAAAATATCGGCACAAAAATATCGACATCAAAAATATCGGAATCATATCTTCATAAAGGTAAGTACATAAATATCGAAAAAATAATATCGTAGTACAAAAATATCGGAATTAAAAATATCGTTTTTTTAAATGTATTAATAATAATGTAAAAATAATTTAAAAATACATATAATTTTACAAATATTGAATAAAAATATTAAAACAAAATTAAAACTAATACATATACATTTAAAATAAATAAAACACTTAATAATTTAATGTAATTTTTTTTAATGTTATTTAATTGTTTTAATGTAATTTTTTTTTTTACCCTGTACGCCTGTACCCCAAAAACCCAAAACTGACCCTGAACCCTACAAATATCCCTGTACCCCAAAAACCCAAAACTGACCCTGAACCCTAAAAATACCCCTTTACCCAAAAACTGAAAACTGACCCTGAACCCTAAAAATACCCCTTTACCCAAAAACTGAAAACTGACCCTGAACCCTAAAAATACCCCTTTACCCAAGAACTGAAAACTGACCCTTATCCCTAAAAATACCCCTTTACCCAAAAACTGAAAACTGACCCTGAACCCTAAAAATACCCCTTTACCCAAAAACTGAAAACTGACCCTGAACCCTAAAAATACCCCTTTACCCAAGAACTGAAAACTGACCCAGAACCCTAAAAATACCCCTTTACCCAAGAACTGAAAACTGACCCTGAACCCTAAAAATACCCCTTTACCCAAAAACTGAAAACTGACCCTGAACCCTAAAAATACTCCTTTACCCAAAATTAATTAATATTATTTAATTACCAATTAATTATTAATTAACAATAACAATAAAGTAAATATATTAGCACATTAGCTGTAATTAATTTAATTTAATATTTAATATTATTTTTCCCAATTA
This sequence comes from Lissotriton vulgaris, assembly GCF_964263255.1. Lineage (NCBI taxonomy): Eukaryota > Metazoa > Chordata > Amphibia > Caudata > Salamandridae > Lissotriton > Lissotriton vulgaris. The sequence continues at coordinate 1,906,689,257 of NC_141685.1, read as the reverse complement.
ATTAATTAAGAATAACAAAAAATTATATATTAAAAAAATTACTATAATTAATGTAATTAACTAATTAATATTAATTAATTACCAACTAATTAATAATTAAAAATATGTACAAAATTATATTAATTAATTAACTAATTAATATAAATTAATTACCAATTAATTATTAATTAAAATATGTACAAACTTATAATAATTAATTAATTATTATTAAATTACTTCCCACCCTATTCCCCTATAAACCCATAACCCGCTACAGAACATATTTATCAATTAATCAATTAATTAAAATTAATGAAAAATTAATTCTCAATTAATTAATTAATAATTCCTACTAATTAATAATTAATTTAACATAATTAAATTACTTCCCACCCTATTACCCTATAAACCCACAACCCGCTACAGTAGTAAAAGACAATATTTAATTAAATTACATTAAAAATAAATAATAAAACATAATAAATACAATATAATATACACTAAATTTATTTAAAAATTGATATTAGTAACATCGAAGTTATTTATTTCAATATTATTGACATTGATATTTAAAACTTCGATATTACTGATATCATACTCATATCGATATTAAGACTGTCGATATTACTTACCTTCGATATTTTGTCCCATCGATATTTAAACTTCGATATTATTGTATATCGAAATTTAAAACTCAATATTTTGTCTGTGTACCTACTGAATGTCCACCGACTCTAAATGAAACAGTGTAGCAGAGATGATGCTCAGTGTCTTTTACAAAGGAGTCCTTCCTCTGCCAAACTCTAAACCGGGCCCTAATTTTGGTGTTGTACTGTGTACTTTTGAACAGAGATGCTACTCACTTTTATGGAGAGGACAATGCTGTAACAGATGACTTTATCTATTCCATCCAGTGCATAGACTGGCTGTCTGATCTCAGCCTGCCCGCCCTTCAGCTTGTTGGAACCATGAAAGATGTGAGCAGAAGTGTAGCAAAGAACTAAGATCTGTTTTCTTGATGTAGACAATTGTAAGAAAAAGAGGTCCCATAAAGCTTCCCCCTTGATCTTTTTAACCATTTATTACACCTTATAATATACCCCAACTTCGAAGGAGGACAAAATGAAAAGAGCATGAGCAGTACCCCTAAGAATATTGGGTTGTTTTTATATGTATGATACCACTGACTGCGAGAGTAACATAAAATGGGTGAAGAGTTTTGTATATTATGTATTAACCTACCCTCCCGTTGGTTCATTACATATTTGTGTTTTTATATTTTATTTTAAAATGTTACGGAACAAGGAGGCTCAAGATGTGGATGATCTCTATTTTTTTACGATTGTCAATAACCAATCGCTTTTCTGTTCTTATTTTAACATTTGGTACACAATGTGAACTTTGTATTCTTCTTTTAAAGATATCTGTGTTATATCTAAATAAAGATATTTGATTTGATTTGATATAGACAACTTGCACCATACGTTATTGTGTTGAGCACTTTCGGGATTGGTGTTCACTTGGCTATTTAAATTATATGATATTCTAGGCCATAGTAGATCGAAGAAATAAACTGAGCCTCTTTGAAGCACTTTGATAAAGATCATATTGTGTTACACAACACTCTGGGGTTTGCCTGAAGTATTCCTGGTTCACTTAATGTTTTTATTTAAAAATTCATACTAAAGATCATGTCTAATTTGAAGAAGGCATGGTGGCATGGTAAGGAAGCTAAGGGGTGTTGGTCAAGCACGGCCATCTATGCTTCTTGAAGAGGGCTCAAAGGGAGTAAAGTATACTTACCCAGTTTGTTGAATAACGTTTCCTAAATTGATGTGGTAAAAATCTGAATTCTGGACATGAATCATGATTATCATTCAATGAGTCTTGAATCTAGTTCAGTTGATAACGGATGTGACACTACTGATAATGAAGCACTTTTGGGGGTGCATGAAAGTCGGCACATTTCTTCTTCTTCTAAATGGGGCATTATTTTCTCATGCCCCATTTAAAATTCTGTGGCAAGCAATTGTGGGATGAATTACCCAAATGGGTTTAAAAGATCAGTTGTGAGGGCACCCTAATATAGCCAACTTTGTCGAAAATACATTTTTAATTGTGGAATGCTATTGGAGTTAACTCTGCAATGCAGTTTGGAAACAGTACCTTTCTAATACCAATCAACAATACAATTATTTCTCCCTGTTTCAAGATTGAAGAGACAAGCTGAACAAGTTCCTGCCTTTGGAGTCAAACATTTGAGGAATGCCTGATTGACACTGGATTCCTTCAGTCTAGAAATGTGGCAGTTTAGGTTTACATCTCACATTTGCCATCCTGTATATTTAAGCAAAGTGAATGGATTTATCAATAACATAGCTTTAGTATCAACAACATAACGTTTTGATCCTTACAGGCATAACTAAAAAAAGAGACTCCTTAATGGCATGGGATACAAAATTTACTAAGTAATAGGAGTCTGCATTCTTAGGATTACCTTAATATAATTGCTTCCAAATCTTCAATAATCTAAGGTCGTAAAGGAGATTATTATAAAAAGTCTGAAACTGATTCCCCCCGAGAACAAGCTTGTGCAATGCAATAGGTCTCGCATTCATGTGAGTTTGAGCTATTGGCATTGTAAATGACAATGCCTTTTAATTATGTTTTTCGTTTTAAAACATAAATAAAAGGCATTGTCATTTACAATACAGCTAAAACTCTCGTAAATGCGAGACCTGTTGCATTGCAATAAAGGGCCTTCTTGACAGCTTGTTGGATTGTAAATATCAGAGAAAGAAACTGGCCTGCGACGTCTTCAAAGTAGTAATGCATAGTGCTGTGAAGAAGATGTGTAAATTTTGTAAATTACACAGACACAAAGTGTGAAGTGAGAGTTACATATGATCTGAGCTATAAACACTAACAAAGCACTACAACAACATTTGCTTTGTGATTACCCTGTCACGGCTCAGGAGGAAGAGCAGGAGGGAGCCTATTTCCTGCCCTCTCTGTGATTTGAGTGTGCAGTGTGGCAGTGTGTAATGTCATTGCTATCTTTGGCCTAATAAAAACATTCCAGCTGTATTAGGGCCCTGGCTTCACCTCTGGGTGCAGGGAAGGCTGTGTTTTATGGCAGGCCTGGAGGGAGGGAGGAATGGTCTTAGCAGCAGATCTGGCCTTATACAGTGCCCCTGCTATTACTAGTGAGCAAGAGGCACTCCGGTGGTGGTATTGGTGGTATTCATGGTGGTAGTGGTGGTATTGGTGGTGGTGGTATTGGTAGTGTATTGGTGGTGGTAGTTTTGGTGGTGGTGGTATTGGTGGGGGTGATGGTATTGGTGGTGATGGTATTGGTGGTGGTGGTGGTATTGGTGGTGGTGGTATTGGTGGTGGTAGTGTTGGTATTGGTAGCATTGGTATGGGTGGTGGTGGTATTGGTATTAGTGGTATTGGCTGTAGTATTGGTGGTGGTATGAGTGGTGGTGGCAATGGTGGTGTTGGTGGTGGTTGTATTAGTGGCGGTGATGGTATTGGTGGTGGTGATATTGGTGGCAGTATTGGTGGTGGTGGTATTGGTGGTGGTGGTGGTATTTGTGATGGTGTTGGTGGTATTGATGCTAGTGGTGGTATTGGTGGTGCTATTGGTGGTGGTATTGGTATTGGTATTGGTGGTGGTATTGGTATTGTTGGTTTTGGTGATGGTGGTATTTGGTGATGGTGGTATTGGTGATATTGGTGGCAGTGTTATTGGTGGTGGTGGTGGTGGTGTTGGTGGTATTGGTGGTGGTTAAGGAGGTGCTGGTGGTATTGGTCCTGGTGGAGGTGGTATTGGTGGTGGTGGAATGTTAGTATTGGTGGTGGTGGTATAGGTGGTGGAGGTATTGGTGGTGGTGGTATTGGTGGTGGTAGTGTTGGTATTGGTAGCATTGGTATGGGTGGTGGTGGTATTGGTATTAGTGGTATTGGCTGTAGTATTGGTGGTGGTGGTGGTATGAGTGGTGGTGGCAATGGTGGTATTGGTGGTGGTTGTATTAGTGGTGGTGATGGTATTGGTGGTAGTGATATTGGTGGCAGTATTGGTGGTGGTGGTATTGGTGGTGGTGGTGGTATTGGTGGTATTTGTGATGGTGTTGGTGGTATTGATGGTAGTGGTGGTATTGGTGGTGCTATTGGTGGTGGTATTGGTATTGGTATTGGTGGTGGTATTGGTATTGTTGATTTTGGTGTTGGTGGTATTTGGTGATGGTGGTATTGGTGATATTGGTGGCAGTGTTATTGGTGGTGGTGGTGTTGGTGGTATTGGTGGTGGTTAAAGAGGTGCTGGTGGTATTGGTCCTGGTGGAGGTGGTATTAGTGGTGGTGGTATTGTTAGTATTGGTGGTGGTGGTATAGGTGGTGGAGGTATTGGTGGTGGTGGGGTACTGGTGGTTGTATTGGTGGTGGTGGTATTGGTAATGGTGGTGCTATTGGTGGTGGTGATGGTATTGGTGGAATTGGTGGTGGTGGTGGTGGTTTTGGTGGTGGTGGTATTGGCATTGGTGGTGGTAGTGTCAAATCAGGCTACGTCGTCCCTTACCTTGTCCTATTAGCGAAGCCCTCTGGGTTGACGTAGATGATTTCCGCAGAGACGCAAGGGACCAACTTCCCAAATGACTAACTATACTCTCACTGAAATTATATTCACAGTAAAAATAAACCTAGAAACAGGGGAGGAGGGCCGGTACTGGACGTTGATAGGTAGGATGATTCTTGCTGTCGACCTGCGAGGCAACAAGTATCAAAGTTGTAAATATAAGTCCCTTTTGATTCTCTACTTCCTATACTACAAAGACTAAGTCTTAACCTATCTACTATTTTTGGAGAGTTTTTAGCTTAAGCCTACCTGCGATCAGTCTTGACTTGGCAAACGTCCAGTATGTCTTTTTCTTGTCTTGAAATTCCAGTCATCAGATTTTCTCTCTGGTGAGTAGTTCTAGTAGTTCTAGATGTGGGATTGCTATAAGAAACAAACAAGTACTGTTAAACACAATTCCTACTTTTCTCCTATTACATATATGAAGCTTCCAATGACAAACTTACTTGTATCTTTTTCTTTAAGTTCTAAAAAAGGGTTCTGTAAGCTCTTGTGTCTTGGCCTGCTCTTCTTAGGAAAACAAAATAATACAGGGAGAAATACAATATGCGCAATGACCTTACTTTTCCTGAGGCCTTTCTAACAGCGTACAATTTCTGCCAAGAAAATACACGTACAGCCAATTAAATACCGCTAAAATTCCTAACACCACAATAACTTCTTGCAATGCCTGAATCTAAAATGTCTTTGATTCCTTTCTTTCTGTATTGCAGAAAAGAGACAATTGTTCCAAAAATTGTCCAAGTCTTTCTTGCGCTGGGCGCCTAAAATAAAAGTAGCAAGATTGCACTTAACTTTGTTTCTTCTTTTCTATGCAGGAGTCTGGATCAAGGAAACTCCGTAGAGATGATTTCAAGCTGCTAAGAATCTTCAAAAAGGTAAGTGCCTTGGAGAGTCTCCTGACGCGATCCTTCCTCGAGTCAGGTGGAATGCAAAGTGTCTTCTAGAAAACTGGGTGCGGTTTAAATAGTAGACCGCACCCAGAACTCTCTAGAAAAAACGTGCACTCTTTCACGCTGTAGCCGATGCAAGCAGACAGCTAAGCGCGGCTAGCATGACAAATGTTCAAACGCGTCTGCGTATCGCAGCAGCCAGCATTGAAAACGGTTCGTGCAAGTTATCACAAAACGAATCAAAACTCTCGGTACTACAAGTCCATGACTTACTACAAGAAAACAGTATTACATATTTGGCGCTTTCCAAACAACAAATGCAGAAAACACGTACACCAGTAGAAAACGTTACATAACCACGTAATCACATACTGATAATTAGGACGTGCGGGTGCACGGGAAATGGGTGGGTTTCCAATGGACCAAAACGCCATAAGAATGGCGGAACAGTGGGGTCGATTCTGACCTGGGGAGACTAGATTGGAGATTCATGACAGGTAGTGGTATTAGTGGTGGTGGTATTGGTATTGGTGGTGGTATTGCTGGTGGTGATGGTACTGGTGGTGGTGATGTTATTGGTGGTGGTATTGGTATTGGTGGTGGTATTGGTGTTGGTGGTGGCATTGGTGGTGGTATTGTTGGTGGTGATGGTATTGGTGGTGGTGATGGTATTGGTGGTGGTGATGGTATTGGTGTTGGTATTGGTGGTAGTATTGGTGATGGTGTTGGCATTGGTGGTGGTATTGGTGGTGGGGTGGTATTGGTGGTGGTATTGGTTGTGGTGGTATTGGTATTGGTGGTTGTGGTATTGGTGGTGGTGGTATTGGTAGTGGTTATGGTAATCGTGAAGGTGGTGGTGGTGGTGGTATTGGTGGTAAGTAAGTAGACATGTGGTACACCTGAGACCATAAATCAAACTATTACTTTAGCCTCATTAGTTCTCTTTATTTACTAATGGCATTTAAATCATTTCTTATGTATTTTGTTTTTCGTTTTTAACGCTCCTTACACCAAACTTCTCTTGAAAACAACCATATAGATTATATTACCCACATGGCGATATATTACAATACTTGTGCAAATGTGCAAATACAATACAAAACATTAAAGGAAAAAGCAATATGCATTCTTTTTCACATCACAAACACTATACATATAAACATGTATTTCGTGTACATTATATATGCCCTACAGCGTCTTGCTTAGTTGCTGGAACCTTTCTTAATTGGTTTCTCTGCTACAGCTTTACTAAAGGTCTGTTAGGGGGCAGGGACAATGTTAGTTCTCTTTTTATCCTTTATTCAACAGTTAGATATGGGTTCCACACATTAACTGTATTAGATGTATATTCTAAGTCTTTATGTCCTCTGATCCTCACAAATAGGGTAACTTCGAAGAGTGCCAACGCGTTTGACCTTCTGTACTTGACCTTTATATCTCAAATGAAGGTCTTCATCAGGGTAATATATGTTGTGCGTAGGACAGTGTGCCTATACCTTCTTCCCTTTGTGGTTGGGGAATTTCTGTCAGTTCTATCCTGTGTATGTTTGTTCTTCAACTCTTTTCCTTTTCTTTCTAATGCAACTTATGACCTTGTACCTTGACCTGTTGGTCCAAATGAATCTGATGACATTCGTGTATTTCCCCTATGAATCTCGATTTCGCTGTTTTTATTTCTCCGTCATGTGCTGTTGGGTTCTCCTATTCAGCCTCTCACATGAACTCGCCTCAGCCTCCTGGCTCGCGTCCGGCGTTGGTCATTGGTAGTACGTTGTTGTTAATAAAACAGGCTTTAGAAAACAACCCATCAGGTGGCTTTAGCTCAGATGACATGTAAACCAGCTGTGCTGTAGTCAGTTTCCACCCATTAGCACACGATTATGTGCTAACTGGAATTCCCATGACTTAATTCGCTAATCATTTCTAAATCCACTTTACTTGGGGGGGTTGAAAGAGACAGGAAAGATTGCTGGGTTAAAGAGAGTGAAATCAGGCACCTGTGTTACTTTGGCGCTGTGCTGATTAAATAAAAAAACACAAGCGGTTTCAGTTGAAGCAGCACATGTCTGACCTGCAGTAAGAGATATTCAATAAAGTAAATAGTGCTTACAGACTAAATAACAGGTCCCATGCAACAACTGAAGTATAGGGGCCAGTAGTCATGGGAGGTTACAAATGAAGACAAGGCTGTACTAAGGAGGGACTAACAAGCCTATTTATGAATCCGAAGTTAGCATTTGCAAAAGACAATGACACAAACCAATGAAAAATATGGGTAGGGAGTGGGCGGGGCTTCTTCTCTATACTCTGCTACAGCAGTCTCGCAGAATGAGCAGCGCATGCGCGCTGCCGCTAGGCTCAACCTAAAAATGACGAGTCATCTTGGAAATAAATTAGAATTAGCTAGGGCTAGCATACTGCCACAATCCTAACAAGCATTAGCAAAGTCAGTATTTCTCACATATGGAAACTATTGGCTTCTGCAATTACTTTAATCAATGCTGTTCAGCATCCCCAAGGATATGCGGCATTTCTAAACAAAACAAAGTAAAAAAAAGAAGGTTTTATTAAGCTCCAGTACTTCATGAATGTATGTGTTGAACAAAATTTCACAAAGATTTTTAGGTTGGCCTGAGCCAGCGAGTATGCGCTGCTCTGCGAGACTTGTTGTGGTGGAGTAGCGAATAGAAGCCCCGCCGACTCTCTGCCCATATTTGCCATTGGCTTGTGTAATTGTCTGTCCTAAATGCTGACTTCTGATCCGAAAATAGGCTTGTTAGTCCCTCCTTAGTACCACCTCCCCTTCATTTGTCACCTTCCATGGTGACTGGCCCCTTTACTCCAGTTGTTACATGGTACGTGTTATTTAGACTGTGAGCACTATTTTCTTTCTTCAGTTTCTCTTACTACAGACATGACGTGCTTTGGACTTTATTTACCCCCTCATGTTGTTTGACTTTTTTACCCTTGCCCTCCCGCCCGCTGTTCGTGACTTCTTCCTTCCCTTGCCCCCTTTCCGTTCCTTCTCCCTCACAGTACCCCCACCCCCTCCTCCCGCCTGCCCTCCCGTAGTCTGTGATGCCTTGCATTTGCAATGCAATAGGTCTTGCATTTACCTGAGTTTGAGCTATTGGCATTGTAAATGACAATGGCTTTTATTTATGTTTTGGTTTTTAAAACATAAATAAAATGGTTTGTCATTTACAATGCCAATAGCCTAAACTCCCATAAATGCGAGACCTATTGCATTGCAAATACTTCTTCTTTTACGGAGCTGAATCAGTAAAAAAAGAAGTAATGCAAAAGTGTTTTTTAATTGAAATGCATCAGATAAATAAATGGAGGACCATGGGGGGAGTAACATGACAGCCACTGTGGGGGGCAGGAGCGTGGAATACACAAGTGAAGATAAGCAGCACAGATTGAAGGAAGCAATATGTAGGGCAGGGTAGGTTAGGAGAAGCAGTGGGTGAGAGGGAAGGAAGGCATGGATGGGGGAACTAACCAGGAAGGTGGGGGTGGGAGAAGCAATGGGAAGAATGCAATGAGGAGCAGGTTTTGGAAAAGAGCATAGATGAGAAAGCAGTGGGGTAATCTACGACAGTGAGCACAGCCTGGAGAAATACTTGAGGGGGGCAACTGGGAAACACCTGCAATCATCAGAGTGGTTAAGCAAAAAGAGAAAAGTAGCTTGAATAGCAAACAGTGGAAGCATTTAAGCCAGCACATCAAATGAGATGTTAAAGAGGATATGCCCCATGGGAGGATCAAACACAAGATTGACAAGCTGGGACAAAAATAAGAAGCAGGCAAATGAGTGACAGGAAAGGCAACCATTAAATTAGTAAATTCCCATTGGCTTAGAGTAATTCAAGCATTCCATCCATCAATGTTTTGTCTTTTACATTGTGACGCCCTAAGTGCAATAGTATGCTCAAAAGTGCTTCTAGTGCTTTCTGTGCCATTGGAACTAAGCTGTACAATACCCCACTGAAGATGCTCAATTAAGCTGGAATGGGTCGTGTTGCTTGTGTTCCGGTTCGGAAAGACCCTGTCCTGTCTTGGCAGTTCGAGCTGCACTGCTCTGCTTGGAACATTAGTATTGGCTCATTATTACTGCACGACATCTTGTTTGAAGGGGACTAATGATGCATAAAATGAACAGAAAATTCAGAGGAAGTGTAGTCACAAAAGAGCTCTAATGATGTTTGTGCGTGATAATTATGAAACTGTACCATCCAGGCTTCCTTGCCATTAATTTAAGTAGTTGTTAAGCAATTTGCAGCCCATTCACTGAAATGTTGCAGCATGAATGAACCCTGGCTGATGGCTGCCTTGAAAACATTTTCTGCTCGTTGATCATTTATTAATTGAAAATGGTCATAAACCACTTAAGGGAGAGCGAGATGTTTACATCAATCAGACTAGGGAAGAGGAAGTAGGGAATTCAAGTCTCTCAAGAGAGTTCAGACCGACCAAGGAAGCATACCATGCTTTTTTCGTCCTTTAACTCGAAAAATAAAGCATTTAAAAATCCCTTCTATCTCCAGATTGTGACGTCAAACAAGGGACAGCCAAGCTATGTAAAAGTAACAGGCTCAATGTGGGGGCTGAATTTTCATAATGGACTTTTCTACATGGGTTCTCTATATTTTTAGAGTATGCAGAAGCGGCAGCTAAGTGCCGCTGTGTACTGTTGTGATTTTACAAAGTGTTAACGATTGGAATTTAGGTTTGTTTATTATGCTTGGTTATTTGTTATTTTGAAAGAATCGAGCAGAACTGAATATCAGTTGGTATATGCCTACTCGAGGTAAGGCACGTTCCAAGACCAAATACAAAACATTACTCCACGCCCTGACCCTCATTGCAACCCTTAAGTTACCCTACATTCTACTAAGATTGAAATCTATTAGCCATATCAGGCTTCAATCTAAAACAAGTCCAAGCATCTCATAAGAACTAACAAAGTTTGGATGCACTTTAGCAGCAAAAGCATTACAAACCCAATAAATGGGCAATGTTATAGCCACAAGTAAAATTGGCCTTGAAATATCACATTTCAGAAGAGAACCTTTCACATAAAAGTATGTGTCGGTTAGAGTTGGGTGGTAATAGAAAATGTTCCAAATTCTAGAGGTGTGCTTAATAGAGATGCTTTGCGGCTTGCAACTCTTTTTCAACAAAACTAGGGGCCTCATTTATGAAAAGTGACGCATCGCTGCGTGAAAACAGTGATGCGTCACTTTTCACTGCGCACTCCTTGCGACACCAATGATGCGTCATATTTAATGTATGACGCATCATGTCGCAAGGACTTACAGATACGTCAGTATTTCTGACGTATCTGAAAGCGCAAAAGTGACGCATTCCTGGAGTGTGTCACAAAAGAGACGCAACTCCAGCAATGCGTCCTTTCACATGGGGAAAGCCCCATGTGAAAGGGGTTGCGTCAGTCTTACGTCTGCTGTGAGGCAGGCGCAAGATTTTGACGCAGCAGCATCCTAAAAGTGACGCAGTGAAATCTCATAGATTTCACTGCGTCACTTTTACGAGGCTTTTTGCGGGGGAACGCCCCCTCTGCATACATTATACCTGACGCAGGTATAATGTGGCGCAGGGGTTTAAAAAGTGACGCATCTACCTAGATGCGTCACTTTTTAAATATGGCGCAACAAGGCGCATATTTTACACCGCTGGTGCGTCACAAAAAGTGACGCACCGGCGGCGCAAGACTGACGCAAGGCCTCATAAATAAGGGCCCCGGTTTCTGGAGCCAGTGTCACTGGGACCACTTGCTGAAAGAATCAAAAGCTAGGTGCAGATCCCTATAGGAGGATTTCTAGCAAATATCAATATCAAACAGCTTGCACCATGAAATCATCAGGTTCAGATTCATTATTAGCAGAATTTACCAACTCTTAGGCTCAGAAACTTCCAGTCTTTTACTATCTGTGATAAGTGAAGCCATTTTATAATTACTACTCACCAATCAATGGTAGCCCTTCACTTCCTATTGCTATTTAAAAGGGGCACGAGGCAAGGATGTCCCTTTTCTCTTGTTTATACTATATTCTATATGGACCCTTTCTTTGTTAACTATTCAAAACTCATTGCACGATAAACTCTCCTGGCCATTGACTGATATACCTCACATCTAAAAGAGACACAGTTTTAAGTGAACAGTTATACACTAAATTGGGTAAGGTGTCTGGATAGAATCTGAACACTGGTCATTCTTACAGGTGGCAGGCAAACACCTGGCCCAATGTTTTTACTCTCAACTTGATATCTTGGATTATATGGTCCTGCAGGCCCGATGCTTTCTTTCAAACTGAATATTTGGGTCATGTTTACAAACTGCAGTAAACTGCATGAAAAATGGTGCTACCATCCAGTTTCGAATTTAGGGTTTCTCAATATTGTGAAGATGATTCTACTCACCAAATGTCTATGCCTATTTTGTTCAGTTCCATCTACCTTCCTTAGCAATCTAGATTCAGTCAAACCCCACTTTATCTGGATATACAAGCAAGCTACAGAAGCTTGCAAACGTCTTCAGTTATTCTACACAAGTGGAAATGGGTCTTTCTAGTTTGGAGAGTACTACTGGGAATCCCTAAGTGGCAGACTCGTGCTTCTTGCACCCAAAAAAAAACCTACAGGAGAACTCTATTTTAAGTCTCACCTGCTGACAGCCCACGTGCTGTCGCTGCGAGAGGTATTGTTTATACCAAAGGGCTTGGAGCCACCCATTACTTACACTTGATTGGCTTCATTGTTACGCGTCTTTGTTGCCTCCTAATTGGCCAGTGCCGTCATTTCCTTTTCTTTCTCTGGAGCATGGACAAAGCACATATTGATTCCTTTTTATCAGTGTCCATCTGCTGTTTGCGCTGTGATTGAGGTACCAATTCAAATTCCCCTTATTGATCCATCCACCTCCCACCCACCCCCTTTTCCGTGTTGCTTCTTCCTCCTCCTACCTACTGATTCTCCATGGAGCTGCCCCCTGTTCACCACACCTACCTATCATAGTGTCAATATCGGCCCACTCACTCGCCCGCTCCCAGCAACATGCATGTCGCAGAAATAAACAGACAAGACAACTTGTTGTTGGGAAAAAGTAGCTGCAGGTTTATTAGCATATACACATGCCAACAAGGTGGGTTATCTTACAGACGATCCAAAGGCAAGCCGCCCCTCGCGACCTACCACCTGATGGGCCAGTTTGCAACGTGACCTTAGCCAAACGTTGCTTAGCGGTTATGGGAGGAGATAGCACCTCCCATTATCCGGTGAACCATTGGTCCACCCTCTTGCTCACGCCCCCCCCTACGAGGGGCGGAGCGTTCAAGCAACCCCCGGTTGTACAGGTTTCCAACCGCCCGTAGGATAGCGGGGCGCCGTCGCACCCCCAGGGTCCACCGCACAGACTACCTGGGGATATTAGGCCTCAGCATCCTTTGTGCTCCTGAAGAGGGTACTCCCAGGTACCTTTCCGCCTCTGGATCGCCCTGTAACTCCTCCACAGCCCTGGGTGTGGCGACCATCGCAGCCAGGGCCCCCCACCAAGGCCGGCATTCCTCCTACTATTTCTAGCTCATTGTTACTAGGGCCTCTCCCCTAACCAGCCTGGACCAGACCAAGTTTAAATCGGGCAGGAGTGCCAAATTATCCTCCCAAAGCCCATAGCGCTTGGCGTATGGTCTCCCAGGTCTAATGACGTCCTGTCTCCTCCGCAATGTGAATTACACACAGCACAGGACTTCCTAGACGAGAGCCTTGCCTACAGAGATAGAGACATGTCTGACCACTGAAATTTACCTGCCCCCCACTGGTGGCAGAAACCCCACCGTGAGTTAAATGTGGTCATTCTATCAGGTGCAAAGCATGCCGTGATGGCCAGCGCAAAATTCGTAAAAAGATCCTTGGTGCACACACCAGGTGTCACGTTCAGGATTGGGGAATCAAGAGAATAGGGCCCGAACCTGAAAGACTGCGAAAATTTTGCAAAGTGTGAACCTACACTGCTTGCTGAACCAGGGACTGACATTACAGAGGGGGGTAGAACCCATGCAGTCGCGGGGACCTGGGCGTTATGTGGTAAATGTAAGAAGGGGTCCCCGTGGGAAAAGGATAGAAACAATACCAATTCAAAGATTTCTCAAAGAAACTAAGGTGGTAACTCAAGAGCGAAAAAATGTTGTCATTTATTCAACAACATAACATCAAAATTTAGTGAACATTATTGCAAACATTACAGGAAAAATGCAAATCGGAAGAATGAAAGGCCCCAATATGGGAAGGAGGAGGGGAAGGGAGTGCTCAAAGGTTGTGAAAAGATAAAGAGTAGTACACAGATTTGTAAAAATTGTACATCAATACATGGGTACACGAGGAATTAAGAATTATTCAAAATACAAAACGGCCATATCAATTAAGGCCAATCTCGCAAAAGCACTTCAAGTAAGGACGTTCAACGGTCACAAGAGTGGTTTAATTTAGAACGGGGATGTGCCGGACGTCCAAAGGTGAAGAGGCGTCGACGTTTCGACCCCTTTGCGTAGGCTAATTTCAGTCCTTTGCCGGGGTCTTCATCAGGACCGTTACAGAGGGGGAAGGAGCGGAAAGGGGCCGTCCTGTCTGAAAAATTTAAAACCAATATCAAGATTCGGGTATTATAGTTAGGAACTATCACAGTCACTGTCCTGTACACCCAAAGGGTGGCTTATTTTGAAATAAACTAATACCATGGAGTCCGGGTCACATAGACCTCTGGACTAGAGGGACCAAAGGTTGAGTAAGTGATAAATCAAACTCAACCCCGTTCGTGTGCATTGGAAATGCACTGCTTGTTAAAAAAGAGAGGTAAACATTAGCCAACAAAGATCAGTTTAAATGCATGAATCGCAAATGCAATCAGTGGGGGAAACCGGTGCACTGCCATAATGGGTAGTTGCAAAGAGTAGTGAGTGAGTACCTTGAGTCAAAGTAGCCACACGTCGTCAAGATAAACGTCTGCAGGACAAATTAACAGCGTGCTGGTGTAGTAACAGCTGGGCAACTCTGAATCAAACCAGATATTATCGGTTAATACTAAATGGGACACTTGCGTAACGACCTGCCAATTCTTAGAGGGTTTGGAAATTACCTAAGTTGCAGTTAACCACTTAGCAATAGAAGGAGCATCAATGCACGCAATCACTGTAAAAGGGTGGGCGTAGCACTTGTGAATTAGCGGAATGGTTGGTTCAATCTAAACAAAACAAAAATTGTCAGAGTATTAATTAGAGAAACATACATTACTAATACAAAGTGTATCAGAGAAAGGGCCACATATGCGTGGGTGCATACCTTTTGGTGTCCCAGGTCAAGTCTGGGTGTATGCAGCGATCATCAGTTTACTGTTACACCTAAATCAAGTCAAAGGTTTCAGGATATTAGCTGAGGAAGGTGTATCTAGACTACACATCATAATGATATGTTAGTTAAAAAACACTGTGGCGATGATCCATACCTTTTAAGGGGTCCAAGCACAGTCTGAAGTGGACGAGGACGAGTGCGCTTAAAGTCGCCAAAAAACGAAGGTCGAATGGCTGCTTTCGCTGTTATCTGAAGGGTTAGAAAGGTGGGACGTTTAAACTTTCTACCGCTAGCGAAACTGTGCGCACATATATTATTGCCGAGGGCACAGGGGCGTCAGGGTACAACACTTACGCGAAACGCCGAGATCGCGGCAGCAGGGCTTCTTGCTGCTTCGTGAGACTCCAAACTCCGTCAGTGGCTACGCGGAGTTTAGGGGCGGAGCCTGTGGCTTTACTTATAGAGATAGAAGAAAGGTTCTCGTGTACGCACCGAATGTGAAAGGAAAGGTGTTATTACAGTTTGACGTCCACACAACAATTAATAATTGTGGGTGATCTATGGCCAACATAAGTTGCTAATGCTGTATTTATAATTAAGTGCCGACAGTTACCAAATTAGTACACTTAGAAGATGCATATCCACATTGGCACATATACCGCGATAATGACTGGGTGTGAGAATTAAATATTGAAGGGATTAAATGTTGCTTAACCACAGGTGTCCAAGTTATTAATCATATTATAACACATAATGCTCACGCACTACCCTTGCAAGGGAGTGAAGGTGAGCTAGCACATAGTAATTTGCCATTAGAGAAAGATCAATCAACATTACTGGAAAAAGTGTCCAAGTTATTTAGCCCATAATCATATTATAACACATAATGCTCACACACTACCATTGCAAAGGAGTGAAGGTGAGCTAGCACATAGTAATTTGCCATTAGAGAAAGATCAATCAACATTACTGGAAAAGAGTTCGGAGTCATATCTGTAATACTTCTCGCGCACTACCCTGGCACGGGAGTGAAGACGAGTGAAGACATGTTTATTAACCATTCAATAACACACAGTTAAAAATCAGCTGGGGAAGATGGGAAGTGCGTTACATTATGGTGAGAGTACTCGTGCACCTATCACACATGATGGTGTAGACGAGTGATCAGGGGTGAGTGTAATGTATCTCATCATGATTATGACTCTAAGTTGGCAGGAACCTTTCATCGTAGTGCAGCCCATTGGGCAAAACTGCCATCCTGTTCATTCAGACCATTTTTAATGGAGTCTAGAAGAGACATCCATTTGCACTCTCGTAAGTTAAGTACAGCAGATAAATTTCCACCTCTCCTGCCCAGAGTGACTTTCTCTATTACCAGCCACTTCAGATCTGCTAGTGAGTGTCCAGCGGTGTGCCAATGGTCCACCAGCGGGGCACCTAAAACCTTACAGCGTAATCTACTGTTGTGTGCAGAAATGCGGGATTTTATTTTTTGCTGGGTTTGCCCTACATATATTTTGTCACACGGGCATGTAATTATGTAAATTACGCTGTCAGTGTTACAATTAGTATGGTGTTTAAGTTTGAAAGTCTGCTGTCCATGAGTGAAAGTTTTAGTCTGAATGGTTGACTCACAAGCTATACAGTTCCCACATCGAAAGTGACCTATCACAGGTGGTAAGTGCCATAGGCTAGTAAGTGTGGGGGGGCTCACAGGTTCCAAGTATGAATGGACCACCATGTCACGGATGTTTTTTGACCTCTTGAAAGAGTGGAGCGGAAGCTGTGGTTGGTCAATCTCACTAGCTATTAGAGGCCAGTTCTTATTAATCACTTGTTTCACCTCGTTACTTCTTGTAGTGAAAGTAGTGACACAGATCATTCGATTCATTTCAGGATCAATGCGAGCTTCAGGATTCAGCAAATTCTCTCTCGGGTTGTACCAAGCTCGCTTTCTAGCACGTCTCACCATGCGAGCCGGGTAGCCTCGTGAGACCAGACGCTCATTAAGGATCTCTAACTCTTTGATATAGTTGGTGCGAGAAGAGCAATTTCTTCGAATTCTCAGAAACTGTCCTACAGGAAGATTGTCTCTGAGGCCTCTCGGATGGTGGCTACCATATTGTAGCAGAGAGTTCCTCTCTGTCGGTTTTCTGTAGAGCGTGGTTGAAAGATGCCCATTTTCCACGAAGATGGAAATGTCCAGGAAAGGTATGGCTGTGTTGCTTGATTCCAACGTAAATTGGATGTTGGTGTTACGTCGGTTAAGCCAAGTGTGGTAGTCCTTTAGGTGGTCACTGTTACCATGCCAGATGCACAAGACATCATCGATGTATCTGACCCACAGGGTCAGCATGGATGAAAAGGGATTATTAGGTGAAAAGACATGTTCCCGCTCAAAATGGTCCATATAGATAATGGCCAGATTTGGGGCAAATGTTGCACCCATGGCTACGCCCTTGGATTGTACATAAAATTTATCCTGAAAAATGAAGAAATTTTTCTTCATGGCTATGCTCAATAAATCAATTATGAACTCCGTTGGGACTTGGAGCGGTGCAGGTCTTTGATTCAATGCCACCTCCATGACATCTAGAGCCTCTTGTTGGGGAATGCTAGTATAAAGTGATACAATATCACAAGTGACCAGTAGAGTGGTGGATGGATCGAAAGGTCTTTCGTCAATCATTTGGATAACTTGGGTAGTATCACGTAAATAGGATCTGGTCTTTAGGGCAATCGGCTTTAGAAAGAAATCTATGTATTTACAGAGTGGCTCCAATATAGAGCCGCACCCAGATACTATGGGGCGCCCAGGAGGGTTGTCAAGATTTTTGTGAACCTTTGGCAAGGTGTAGATGGTAGGTAACCTTGGAGATTTCTGATTCAGAAATTTAAACTCTTGTTCACTCAAGAAACCTGATTGCACACCCGCTTCTGTGATAGAAAGGATTGTGCGGGCTAGTTCTCTAGAAGGGTCACTAGGTATCTCTTGGTAACTGACTCCATCATTCAGTTGTCTAAGTATTTCCTCTTTGTACTTGGCAAGGTCCTGGACAACAATTGCCCCGCCTTTGTCGGCGGGTTTGATGACGACTTGTTGGTTGGTAGACAGATCCGTAAGAGCTTGTTTTGCTTTCTGGCTCAGGTTAAATCTAACGTACTTTTTGGTGTTTAGTGTCTGTTCAGCGGCCTTCGTGACTATATCCTCAAATGCAAGAATTCTGGGACTCATAGCATAGGTAGGTGGAAAGAAGATAGAGGGTTCCCGTAAGCCAGTGATGGAACTCTGTTGTCTGCTGGTTTGGTTCCGGAAGTAGTACCGTAGACGAATCTTTCTGAAAAAACGGTAAAGTTCAGTTTTCAGTTGAAATTTGTTCGCCGTAGTCGTGGGCACGTAAGAAAGACCTTTGCTTAGTACCTTGATTTCCTCCTCCTTGAGTTGGTAGGACGAGATGTTAATCACTGGGTTGTCCCTCACCACAGTGATGGATGGTACCACTGGTGTGTTGGTAAGTGGTCTCATCACCACCGGTATGTATTCCTCCGAGTTGAGATTTCGCCGTGTGGCTCCGCACGGAATGTCACCTGTTTGGGTGATTTGCCTCTGTTGCCATCCCATCCTTGGTTTTGTTGTTGCCCTCTTCTCTGACCTCGATTCCAATTGGTGCCCCGCCCTCTGGGGGGACGCCGTTGTCCCCGACCCTGCTCTAAAAAATGGGGTTGGAATTGAGGGGGGTACTGCTGGTAATTGGCGTCGCCAGGTGGATAGTTGTAAGAGGTGCTTGGTCCTGCCTCACTATCACTGCCAGAGCTGTAGGAAGAATCCGAAAAGGTAGAAAAGTTACGTCGTCCTCTAAATCCCCCGCGACCGCGGTTGGAAAAACGACCTTGTGTGTCCTGCTTGTAGTAATCTGGCTGCAGGTAGGGGTACATAGATTTCTTATCAAAGGTTCTCAGGTCTCTTGCCAGTTTCTCCAATTTTTTGGTTTGAGCCGTTATGTCGAATTCCTTGATCGATGTTTCCAGATTCTCCAGAGCTTCTTTGCTTTTCGTCAGAGTACTGTCTCCTAGGATCTCGGCTTTGAGGTCTGCAATTTCCTTGCTGAGTGATACCACTTGTTCAGCAGCTGTCTCTACTCCCAGCACCATCCAGTGCCGGGAGCAGTTGTTGGCCACGTAACTAAAGCCTTCTTTAAATTTTGGAACGTCTACAAAAATTGCAGGCTCGATTTTAATTTGCAATCCTACTGGTATGATATTCTCCTGTAGGTATTTGGTAAACAAGTGTCCGTGTAATCTAGTTCTGATGAGTTTCTTTTCCAATCTCTCAAGTCGAGATATTTTGTCGTTCAGAGTGACATCAACTATTGGTGCAGTGGTAGACAGAAAAGTGGTGGACAAGTCTTTAGTGAGTTGGCTGATGTATGCCTCTGTGTAGGATAGGATCTCGGGGTCCGCCATGGTACAATAGAATTAATCTACAAGAACCTCGCAGGTATGCACCTGCTCAGGAGACATTACAGAGGGGGGTAGAACCCATGCAGTCGCGGGGACCTGGGCGTTATGTGGTAAATGTAAGAAGGGGTCCCCGTGGGAAAAGGATAGAAACGATACC
Source organism: Lissotriton vulgaris (assembly GCF_964263255.1). Classification (NCBI taxonomy): domain Eukaryota; kingdom Metazoa; phylum Chordata; class Amphibia; order Caudata; family Salamandridae; genus Lissotriton; species Lissotriton vulgaris. The sequence continues at coordinate 1,906,669,765 of NC_141685.1, read as the reverse complement.
AATTCAAAGATTTCTCAAAGAAACTAAGGTGGTAACTCAAGAGCGAAAAAATGTTGTCATTTATTCAACAACATAACATCAAAATTTAGTGAACATTATTGCAAACATTACAGGAAAAATGCAAATCGGAAGAATGAAAGGCCCCAATATGGGAAGGAGGAGGGGAAGGGAGTGCTCAAAGGTTGTGAAAAGATAAAGAGTAGTACACAGATTTGTAAAAATTGTACATCAATACATGGGTACACGAGGAATTAAGAATTATTCAAAAACCAAAACGGCCATATCAATTAAGGCCAATCTCGCAAAAGCACTTCAAGTAAGGACGTTCAACGGTCACAAGAGTGGTTTAATTTAGAACGGGGATGTGCCGGACGTCCAAAGGTGAAGAGGCGTCGACGTTTCGACCCCTTTGCGTAGGCTAATTTCAGTCCTTTGCCGGGGTCTTCATCAGGACCGTTACAGAGGGGGAAGGAGCGGAAAGGGGCCGTCCTGTCTGAAAAATTAAAAACCAATATCAAGATTTGGGTATTATAGTTAGGAACTATCACAGTCACTGTCCTGTACACCCAAAGGGTGGCTTATTTTGAAATAAACTAATACCATGGAGTCCGGGTCACATAGACCTCTGGACTAGAGGGACCAAAGGTTGAGTAAGTGATAAATCAAACTCAACCCCGTTCGTGTGCATTGGAAATGCACTGCTTGTTAAAAAAGAGAGGTAAACATTAGCCAACAAAGATCAGTTTAAATGCATGAATCGCAAATGCAATCAGTGGGGGAAACCGGTGCACTGCCATAATGGGTAGTTGCAAAGAGTAGTGAGTGAGTACCTTGAGTCAAAGTAGCCACACGTCGTCAAGATAAACGTCTGCAGGACAAATTAACAGCGTGCTGGTGTAGTAACAGCTGGGCAACTCTGAATCAAACCAGATATTATCGGTTAATACTAAATGGGACACTTGCGTAACGACCTGCCAATTCTTAGAGGGTTTGGAAATTACCTAAGTTGCAGTTAACCACTTAGCAATAGAAGGAGCATCAATGCACGCAATCACTGTAAAAGGGTGGGCGTAGCACTTGTGAATTAGCGGAATGGTTGGTTCAATCTAAACAAAACAAAAATTGTCAGAGTATTAATTAGAGAAACATACATTACTAATACAAAGTGTATCAGAGAAAGGGCCACATATGCGTGGGTGCATACCTTTTGGTGTCCCAGGTCAAGTCTGGGTGTATGCAGCGATCATCAGTTTACTGTTACACCTAAATCAAGTCAAAGGTTTCAGGATATTAGCTGAGGAAGGTGTATCTAGACTACACATCATAATGATATGTTAGTTAAAAAACACTGTGGCGATGATCCATACCTTTTAAGGGGTCCAAGCACAGTCTGAAGTGGACGAGGACGAGTGCGCTTAAAGTCGCCAAAAAACGAAGGTCGAATGGCTGCTTTCGCTGTTATCTGAAGGGTTAGAAAGGTGGGACGTTTAAACTTTCTACCGCTAGCGAAACTGTGCGCACATATATTATTGCCGAGGGCACAGGGGCGTCAGGGTACAACACTTACGCGAAACGCCGAGATCGTGGCAGCAGGGCTTCTTGCTGCTTCGTGAGACTCCAAACTCCGTCAGTGGCTACGCGGAGTTTAGGGGCGGAGCCTGTGGCTTTACTTATAGAGATAGAAGAAAGGTTCTCGTGTACGCACCGAATGTGAAAGGAAAGGTGTTATTACAGTTTGACGTCCACACAACAATTAATAATTGTGGGTGATCTATGGCCAACATAAGTTGCTAATGCTGTATTTATAATTAAGTGCCGACAGTTACCAAATTAGTACACTTAGAAGATGCATATCCACATTGGCACATATACCGCGATAATGACTGGGTGTGAGAATTAAATATTGAAGGGATTAAATGTTGCTTAACCACAGGTGTCCAAGTTATTAATCATATTATAACACATAATGCTCACGCACTACCCTTGCAAGGGAGTGAAGGTGAGCTAGCACATAGTAATTTGCCATTAGAGAAAGATCAATCAACATTACTGGAAAAAGTGTCCAAGTTATTTAGCCCATAATCATATTATAACACATAATGCTCACACACTACCATTGCAAAGGAGTGAAGGTGAGCTAGCACATAGTAATTTGCCATTAGAGAAAGATCAATCAACATTACTGGAAAAGAGTTCGGAGTCATATCTGTAATACTTCTCGCGCACTACCCTGGCACGGGAGTGAAGACGAGTGAAGACATGTTTATTAACCATTCAATAACACACAGTTAAAAATCAGCTGGGGAAGATGGGAAGTGCGTTACATTATGGTGAGAGTACTCGTGCACCTATCACACATGATGGTGTAGACGAGTGATCAGGGGTGAGTGTAATGTATCTCATCATGATTATGACTCTAAGTTGGCAGGAACCTTTCATCGTAGTGCAGCCCATTGGGCAAAACTGCCATCCTGTTCATTCAGACCATTTTTAATGGAGTCTAGAAGAGACATCCATTTGCACTCTCGTAAGTTAAGTACAGCAGATAAATTTCCACCTCTCCTGCCCAGAGTGACTTTCTCTATTACCAGCCACTTCAGATCTGCTAGTGAGTGTCCAGCGGTGTGCCAATGGTCCACCAGCGGGGCACCTAAAACCTTACAGCGTAATCTACTGTTGTGTGCAGAAATGCGGGATTTTATTTTTTGCTGGGTTTGCAGGGACTGGTCACAGATGCCTGGACCCTGCTAACCGCTTGAGACCCTGATGTACACACCAAGGAGGTGTAGACTAGAAAGATAGTGTGTCGACAAGGTTCCCTGTATGTTGGACAAGGAGCATCCGCAGGAACCAATCTGTGAACGTGAAATTCAGTGACACGCACCTCAGTCCGGAAAACCCCATGCCTGATCCTAAAAAGGCACATAGCGCCAGCTGCCCCCGCAGCGCATGGCGAGGTAAAACTGGCCCAGAACCCCCAGACTGAGCTTCGCACACTATCGCCACCACAGGATCTAGCTAAAGATTGGCTACCCCTGACCTGGCAAGGCCTGGCGGAGGCCAGCCCCCCCGCCCCCCTTAGTTGACTACCTAGCCCTGGGGAAGTGAATTTGCAGTAAACCCGCAGGGGGGGTCAATGACCGTAAACATGGCAGATAAGAGCGCAGAGAGATGCCCCACAAGCCTTCTAGCAGCAAAATGTGCCAAAATAAGTTCTCCCCCCATGCTCCTCTCAACATAAAGCACCCCAACTAAGCAAGACAGTTGGTAGCGTTTGCCAAAACCTGTCTAAAGGGCAGGACTTTCAGATTGTCTAGGATGATCTAGAAGGATCCCCTCATGGTGCATGCCTGCCCTTCTTTCAGCCCATCTGTTGACATAGTCAATGCTGTTTAGTTGCACAAAATAAAGAAGTCACACTTAAAGCTTCCTTGCATAGCCGACCACGAACTAGCCACCCTTTGACAGGGCTACACGTGTTAAACTGGCATGTGTGACATTTCCATTATTTTTAGTGCACAAAGAGAGACATAATTTTTTCCCCTGCAGTTGTATAAATCCTGATATTGCCTGCCCCCTCTGGGCCCTACAATTACATAAAATACAAAATACATAAAATACGAAACACCACATTAAGGTGCTTGGTGCCCAATAACATTAGTTGGACAATTCACTTTGTGACCGCAAGCTTCTCAATCATACGTATAAGGCTGATTTGAGTTTTGCTTAGGCAACATCCCTTTAACACCATGTAGAATATCTCCTCATGTTTGTCATTGTACCAATCGTCCCCCTTTGCCTGTCCTTTGATGGACCCTATGAAGCACATAACAAGCAGCCTATACAACTGTGTATACATGTGGTGCAGCTAGGGGAACCTTTACTTCCTCACTATTACTTCCTGGCCTGTGAATACTGTCAGGTAACAGCCTACCCGTGGACTCCGCCAAGGGCCCTCCCAAGCGTGTGAAACCTAGCTGTAGAAATTATGACCGTTAAAAAATTTTCCGCCACCTCTGGACCCTTCAAGTAAAATCCGCCAACCAGGCGCCTACATGGCAACAAACACACTAACCTGTGTCCAGGGAAGCGGAGCCAGATAGAGGCTCGTTGAATCAGCCAGACCCGGCGCGGGGCCAGCCTTGGAAGTCACCGTGGGGTCAGACTGTAGGAGGTAGGTGCGGCTAGAGCAGGCCCAAGAACAGTGTGAATTTGCTCACGCATCACCTTAGTGACAATGGGCCCCCGTACCAGAAAGTGGTGATTCAGTGATCCGACTGAACAGAATGTCACAGCGTGGGCCAGAAAACAGGAGGGAATACGAATGGCTTATGCAGGCCCAACTAATAAACAGGGCAACCACGCGTGCACAGGCCATGTGCTGAATATTGCCTGGAAGTTCCCAACTATACCAAATGCCTCACTATAATTACTACAAAAGGAGCCCCACTTCTACAACCAGCGCCTCCGCTGGCTTAGTCCATGCTGACTCACCTTGTGGTGTAAAAAGTTACCAGTTTGACAAGCGAGTACCCGCCACTAACTGGGCAGGAAAAGAAAAATTGATGGCCCCTCCCCCTTGTGCAACCAGGTGGGCTCCATGACAGAAACAAAATATATATATATATATAAATATTGTAGTGTGTCTAGGTTAAGAAAGGCACCTGTATAATGCAACTGTAAAGTGTGTCACTGAAACCCTATTAGGATGGTGAAAGTTGAAAGAGTCCTTCCCCTTGCAGTTCAAAACACTTCTTGTATGCCGGTAAGCATCAATAAACAGGGATGATGAGTTGTGTTTCCAAACATTGAAAACAGCAGCTGCTCACTGTTGTTACTGTTACTCGTATGTGGGACACCTGTCCCTTGCACATATGGGGTCCTCTTGTAATCTAATATGTTGGTTAAGTGGTTGCATGGACCAACACAAGGTTTCCGAACTTAAATTAATCATTAGGCCCCCTGTGGCCTAATGATTCAGAAGACGAATTCCTGCTATACAACATGAACTTGTTAGCCCTGAAAACTAGATAACCAGGTGTTTGTGAAGCCTCATGGTACTGACAGGTGCTGAGCAGTACGGTGAATACCAACTGTGCTGCCGCTGGCCAAGAGTTTATGAAGATATCAAGATATCCTCCGTATCCATGCCATCAGCCTTACAGAGGCTCCAGTTCGAGAAAAGCGTGTGTCGCTGTTCTTGCAAGGCACCCGGAAACCCTTCCCCCCTCCGAGAATGAGGAATAGCGATGACGCTTCAGCTTACTTGCTGTGGTCCTAACCCAGGAGACTCTACCTGCTAGCCAAAAGACCCCTGTAGGAGAACCAACCAAGGCCTGGTTGGAAAGAGGCTCCCGAAAGTGCTAAACCTTCCGTAATGTGTGAAAAAGGGGCTTGCCTGTAACTAGGAGGTAAAGGTGTTTGGGTGGAAAAAGCACAAGGAAGGTAAATAATGCCCTTACATACACCTGCAGGTCTTTGCGTGCAAAATACCGCAAGGAGCATGCCAAGAAGCTGCCCCTATCAAAGGGAATTGAGGACAAGCAAACTTACCCTAATAAAATGGCAGTCAAAGATGACAAATGCACATAGGAGTGAGTGAAAATGTCACCCCTTACTCGTCCCCTTCTTCCCAGAACACCTCATCCCAGGCCTTCAAATAAACTAACCAAATACAAACATGCCCTCTGAAAAAGGAAGGGGGACCAAACATAAAGCTAGCGATAATCCCCTTGGCTAAGGAAGTGTCTTACCCGTGTGTTCATGAGCTTGGGAGTCTGCCATATAGTGCAGACAAACCTTTTACCTGAGAATGGTACTATATGTAACATGCACATGATGCAAAGTGCTCCTTCTTAACATGGATTTACCTTTCAGTATTTGCACACGTGCACCTTTTGAACATGAGTTTGACTGCCTTTCAAGCATACCAGAAATAATCTCTACCAGAAAAAAGCTTCTGAACCTGTGCTGGGCTCTTCTGAAATATGCACACCCGTTATTTTTCTCTTGAATAGTTTGCTACCTCTTACCATGGTATTCCTTCCGTTACTAACAAGTATAGCTCATGCCTGCGCAGCATAGGTTCTTCTGAATGACTCTGCAAAGTTAAACACTTTAAGAAACTTGCCCACCTGACACTTTTCCTCCTGTAGTGCCCCGTATGCTACTTAGTGATTGTTCGAGATAGTCAAATTGATGCCAGTAACACGGAGTTTGCTAGTAACTGTTCTCTTCTAGTGCCCTCAAGACTCTGCTTAGTTCTCGTTGATAGGCGCTACGACCCCTTCTGGTAAGGTTCACGCTATCTAAAGGCAAACTTCAGCGTGAACCCCGAGATTGAGAACTCTCCAATATCCCTCTATTAAATTAAGGAAGACCTAGTCTGATAGAAACCTCTATGTTCCTAAACCATGGTAGTGCCTATCCAGCGTGTTCATTGGTTAGAGAGTCTGCCTTATACCGAATGCTCTTTTCGCTGAGTTAGGCACTCTCTTTCGACCCGCACCCGTCACTTCCCACTCGGCACACTCTGATTGCCCCCTATTACCTAGCGGTACAATATGATAGTTAAACAAGCGACAGCAGCCTGCACTTGTCAGAGGGACGTCGCTACACTGCGCTGCCTTGACCTGGCCGCGAGTCCGCCAAATAGAGCCCCTTACCGTCCTTCTAACAGAAACAAGCCTGGAGCCCAACATACAAAAGAAAACTGTCCAGTACAAGAGGAAGAAGGTGCCCTCTGCCTCCAATTACCCAGGCTAATCACAAAAGACACTACAGAACACGATGTAAGGGCGGAACCAACCAAAACAGGGAGCCCCAAGCAGCATAAGGAACACGGGCGGTGGCTGCCTGGGGGCCTGCGCTGACTCAAGCAAAAGAATTCAAAACACTGACAACCTCATTGCTAAAACGCACCAGTACCCTGTTTCCCTCACCAGACGCAGAAAGCTACTCTGTAGTGGCTCCAGGAAGCCAAGTATAGTCAATAATGAGTGCCGCACAAGCATTCAAGCAAAGTTCCCACCGCAACCACGTTTCCGCAAAGCTTTGCTGACGCAAACAGATGCCTCCCCGGTCCTTGGGCATAGCTAATGACAACGCTGGCCCCTACTTGCAAAGAAAATCTCACAACGTGGTGCTGTGCAGGGAAGGAAAACGAGCATATGCAAAGCAGTGCTAATAAGTGGGAAAACGTGAATTACAGGCAAGTCTGCCAACTGTTTTCCCGATACTCACCGTAAGCGGACGTCCCAAACTGAAGAGCCTAGGCTAACAATACCAAATTGCTCAAATCAGAGTTATGTAACTGGTCCTGAGGCATCCTATGTACTAAATTCTCGAACCCTGGCTTGAAAACCAGGTACCTGCAACGATGTCAGCAGAACATGCCACTACCAGTCCTCCCAGCAGCAACTCCAGGGCTGTGAGAATAACATCCGCTGATGTTTAAACTCCGCAAGTGGCACGTAGTAAGGTGAATTAGAAAATCCACAATAAGCGTGTAGGTGGTGCAAAAGTGGTCAAAACGGCATCCGCCGAAGGGAGGATAGAACTGGGAACCTCAAATGAATAGCGAACGCCCGCAGAATGGAGCTATACGGGCACTCTAATTAACTTCCCCAGGTCGAGTACTTGTCTGGCACAAGGGAAACCGAGAGGGAATGGCTCGCTTACATGGGCACCGATAGTGATATCATAAGGCCCGGGTGAAACGTTTATTACATACTCATAATTCCCCTTACAATGGTGCGATAGACCGGAGGTTCTAGGAGCCCTTTACAATGTCACCCATTGCACAAAGCTTACCGGCGCGGGTGAAACGTGCCTGATCTATAAAATACCCAAGCGTACTTATATCTCAAAATACTCTTCCAACCGTATGTAGTTCCGCTTCCCAAGCGTGTGAGGAAATAAAATGTTCCCTAACGCTTGATCGCTAGGAGTGCAGCAAGCGCCCCGGCTGCTTCCTCGTGGGTCACTTACCGGATAGCAATTAGCAAGCTGTTTAGAGTCCCTGACAAACCGCCTGTGACCACATCCAGCGAGGCAGCGCACTCCTGACCCAGACTCTCGACCTCGGACAAACCTGAACTCTTCAGCCCTATTTACATTTCATGTTTCAGCCAGTTACCACTCAACGTCCTTTTTGATGGTGAGGGGATTCCTAGGTGAATTTGTTGACAGAGACCTTGTTTTTGCTCTGGCCCTTGTACAACACTTCCAATGCAGGTCTGTCATATCGTGCATCAGGAACATTTCAACCATAAAGACCGCTATTGATCTGCAGAACAGCGTTCCCCTCTCCGCACAAATATGTACAGTTTTGTTTGTCATGTCATTAAAAAGGCCAAATTTGAAATGCATTCTGTTACGTTTATTCTATCGGTATTATAAAGCTATGTCATGCCACTAAAAGCTACAGTTGGTAGAAATTATATGGCGACTGTTTATCAGAAACCTTTTTAGTTTTGTTGATCTCTTTTACATTGTTGAGTACCTTTACACTCGTAAACAGTGAATACCACAAAGTAGTATGGTTACTCTAAAGTGTAACAGTATGCTGACATGTGTGGATTTACTTACATGTAAGTCTACATTTGCGAATAGCCCATTTATGTTTAAATGATCTGCACACTCAAGCTCCCCGCCACACACTCAAAACGGAAGTTTAATGCCATTGAAGTTTCTTCAAGCACCTTGCCATACTAAGCAGGCCCGACAGATTTTATTTCCTTGACACAACCCCTTCAGCATCCGAGGGGCGTCTAACATTGAGAAATCTATACGTGAAAACAGTCGCAGAGACCTAAACCGTGAACATTTGTATCCGTGAACATTTGTTTAGTAAAGGCTAGCATGCATAAAAGGGAGAACATGTAGCCTCACTCCGGCCGCGTTCAAAATTGCCGCTGTGCAGGTAATCCAAAAGGCTATGACATGTGAAGCTTATACATGCCGAAGATAAAACATCCCCACTCAAAACAGACCCCGTACCCTTTCTTAAAGACTCCTCCACCACCTCGCGTCCATGAGTGACGACGCACCATGGAGAGGGCTTACCTGGCCCGTCGAAGAGCCAAATCTTAGTGCCCAATGGTCGCGACATAAGCCTACAGGCCAGCAGAAACCGGACTCAGGTAGGAGTAAAATTGTTTCGCTGCGCGCATGCGCCGATACGCCCAGGTCACCAATCAACAACGCAATTATCTAGCAGACCGGCGGCCAGAACCAATAAAATGCACCAACTTGCACCATTAAACGGCCTCGCCAGGGCTGGCCGCCCACCCCCCCAGCGCGCAGTGCAATCCATAAACAAGACCGAGGAGCAGCTAAGCAAGGCTTTACCATACAACTGTCCTAGCCTCCTCACGCAAAGAGGTAGCAGGGCCTATAAATCAACCCGGCCGGCACCGCGGGCCTGGAAGCCTAGGGGGAGAGGCGGGAGAAAAGATAGCAAGCTCCCGCCCTGAAAAGACCCCCCCCTGCCCTCCCTGTTTTCGATGGAGACATAAAACACGGTCCGCCCCGAAGGGGTGCCAGCCAGCGAGAGGGGGTACCCCTGAGCTCTCCGTGCCCCCGAGTAAAGAGGGATGCGTACCAGCGCCTAACAGAATCCGATACCTAGGTGCTAAATAAGTTAACCGCCACAAAGAAAACAACGTATCATAACAAAATTAGTACACGGTACCTCACGGATTAAAAGGAGACCCGTGAATAAGGAAAGAGATGTCAAGATTGTTGCCGCGCTCAGTAGGACCCCCGGACCCGGACTGCCCGAAATGACCGTTAAACATCTGCACGTTCATAACCAGTGTGTCCCACAAAAGAAAATGCTGAGCACTCCGAGTATAACACCTCCAGACCCCGGTCTCTAACCAGCGTCCGCGGGTCCGAGCGCAAGGCCCTTGCCTTGCACCCCTGTTGCCTCCTTGCCAAGAGCGCGCCGATAAAGTGAAAACAGACCAATAGTACACGACCCCATCACCCGACTCACCGCAATAAAACAAAACATCAAACGGCGTAAGCACCGCACCCGACGCCAGACCAGGCCTCTGGACGAGCTCCCAGCGAGCCCACTAAACGGCGTCAGGGTGAGGGGACGGCGGCCAAAGAGGCCGCTAGGTGGGCAGGGGAGGAATATATACTCTCCCCCGCCCCCAACAGGCCGGATGTGACGCTCGGGACCCTCCGAGCCTAAAAGAGCTGGGCTGCCCCCGTGTGCCATCTTGTGACACTATGGGGGCCGCCCTCTTATGTGTGTCCCCTGCGGGGACGTGTCGGACGGCCCGTCTTGTTCCTTGCCACGACGCAGACCCCCTTCCACCGTCCTTTCTTGCCCCTCCCAAATGAATAAAAAGAGCAATGACAGAGCACCAGAGCTTTGTTTACAACTTGATATTTAGCCTAATGTGTTGACATTTATTAACTTTTATTTTGCTGTCGTGGCCCCAACTTTCAATTGAAAGACCATAGTTTTCTAAAACGACCCTATTTTCATTTAACAATCTTCACTGCTTTTTTGCCAGACCTGACCATGCACCTTGCCAGCACTCGTTAACACTGGCACAAGTTGTGTATTATATATTTTTGCAATCATCCGCCCTTGACATGAGGAGATCAGGGATTTCTTTCAGTTTGTGGTTCCATTAAACTATTCGTGCCTGGAATAGGTACAGGGGTACGCACATTGCACTGTGAACACTGACTCTGAAGAAGCGGCCTCTATACCCTGGTACAGCCAGGGACAATTAGTCTTTTATTTTCCACTAGATCATGAAATTCATCTGAATTTAGCCGAACCGCTGTTAATTTTTGCTAGAGTAAGTCTGGTGTCGCTGCTTGAAACAGAGAACTGGACACTTGCATTGTTCTGACAAAACTGGCACACTCGTGTTTCTGCAACATGTCTTGGGTATGTGGCTGTTTAACACCATGTCAGAGCACATCTGAAAGTGGAATCCCCACCAGTGCACATGGGGCCAAATGTACAACCCATTTTAGTAGTCGCAAACGGATAATCAGCCCATTTGCAACTGCTAAAAAGGGCTGTGTATGTACAAACCGTATTTTACAAGTCGGTAACCGACTGGCAAAATAGGGTTTGCGAGTCACTATTAGGAAAGGGCGTGTCAAGTGCGACCCTTGCTAATAGCAAGTCACTTTGGTATGTATGATTGTTTTGCGACCGCAAAGGTGGTTGAAAACAATCTCAATTTCCACCTTCTCTAAGTAGGTGGTAGTCAGTTGCAAATGGGACGGGGTCTCCAGGGAACCCATTCCCCTTCGTGTTGGACAGCAAAAATATTTTTAAGAGCAGGCAGTGGTCCCACAGAAATGTTTCTTTTTCTTTTTTAAATGCATCCTTTTTGCTTTTAAAGAAAACGGGCTGCATTAAAGCAAAAAACTGCTTTATTTAAAAAGCAGTCAAAGACATGGTGGCATGCTGTCCCCAGCAGCCGCCATCACTGTGAGTGCTGCCTATTCCCATTGGGTCGTAAATTGCGACCTGACTCATGAGGCACGTCATTTGCGAGCACATTGTAAATAGCTAAAGATGTCTGACACACATCAGTACATTCTCTTATGAGAGTCACAAATTGAGAGTCACAAAAAATCGCAATTTGCGACCTGCAAAACGGAATGGTCGTACATCTAGCCCTTGATCCGAAGGTTTGCACTTCACATTCTGGCAGCTGCACTCCATCCCAAAGGGAAGGCAGGATGCTAGTTAGAGCATGTGTGTGCTTGGTTCCTGAGCCTGTTTGGTCGCAGTTCACTGTTTCACGCTATTTAGTCTAGGCTCTCCTCCATCTTTAGCTTGAAAGCAGCACATGCTGCATCTGTCTAAACAAGGTCACTGGTGGGTCGTAACTCTTAGCAGAGGGATCACATGGGCAGACTAAAACTAGATCCAGGGAGTTGGTATGCTGCTTTTCCACTTTACTGCAATGGGCACCTTGCTACTGGCTCTTTGTGCACTTGTGCACATGTGTCAGCAGTCATTGCAGGTCTTCAAAATTCTTCATCTTCTGGTGCTTTTTTAAAAATCTTTCTGTTGCACCTCCTTACAGTGAGTGATAGTGCTTGTGCATCATATACCCTTCACGAAACGGCTTCTGAAGGTGGTGAACCAATAAAATAGAAGAATGCACTTCTGCAGTTTTACAGTCCTACATTAATTTCAAAGTACTATGCGGCTTCTGACACATTTATTTTATGTCGCTTTTAGGAAATTGAGTGGTAACTGACCTTCAAACGAACCACTAAATCCACGTTACTATACCGTTCCCTATTTTTTCACATTTAAATTCGTTCCCCCTACTCGTGCATTTTTTCGTTGTGATTGTTTTCAGGCTGTAATAGAAACAGCTTGTGATAATCATTCGCTCAACTTGATTCGAGCATCGGTGCTGCCCTTGACGCAGCATCTGAGATCCGCATCCGTGTTACTTGCTGCGTTGCACCTTCACCCTAGGTAATCGAACAAGTCATGGGTCACATTACATTTTCATTCGCTGCTCTTTTCATTATCCCTGGTCATTAACTGTTTCCAAGTATTCACTAATGTTTTCATTTTTTTGTATACAGCATATAGTCTGCCAATAGTAAGGCATTTAAAAGATTAATGTCCTAACAACGCACCCCAGGACTCCCAAGTGCTGTTCAAAAGAACTGCCTTATTTACGGCAACATCAAACAATTTTAACCCCCCCACGAATTGCTTTACTTCCTGCTGTCAATTTTAGTTTTATGCCGCCCTCTGGTGGTCAAAGGAGATACAACCGAATATGCACGTTTAAATCAAGAGGTAAATCAAGCTATCTCCCTCATGCCTTTAAAACAACTCTTAGGTCCATAAGTACGAGGGAAGTGGCGGAGCATGTCGTTAGTCTATTTGGATTAACAACACGCTCCGCCACTACTGAAACACACGCTCCACCAATTCTGAAACGCAGAGCTGCACCATATTTACAAGAATATGGTGCAGCTCTGCGTTTCCCCCTGTGCTGGCGCTAAATTTAGCAGCTTAGCGCCAACGCAGGCATCCTTGCACCACCGTGCAAAGGTGTCTGCGTGCAGGGAAAGATTGCTTATGTACAGGAAGGTTCCCCTTCCTGCATATAAACAATCTTGAAATGCAGTTTGGTAACTTCTATGTGTGCTACTTAATGCAGCACACGCAGAAGTTGCAAAACAGAATTTAAAAAAAATATATTGTTTATGTGCAGGAAGGGGGACCTTCCTTCACATAAACAATCACTGCGCGTTTTGATGTTTTCATGTGTGCGGCACAACGCAGCACGCATGAGAACAGCAACAAGCATTGGCATAGACAATAGGTCTCGCCTTTGGGACCTTATAAGTGTTTACCCATGCAACAGTTGATGTTGTAGCACGAATGATATTGTGCTGCATAACTAAATACTTATAAGGTCCCAAAGGCGAGACCTATAATTGGCTATATCAATGCTTGTTTTAATCCTACTTAAAGACCTGCCGCCATGGCCATTTAACATTTGATAGAGAGTCGTGGCAAAAACACGATTACTTCCTTGGAGTTACGGGGCAAGTTTACAGTCAACATCTTCAATGCGTCCAAAACATTATGTGAGCTGGTCTTGTTTCAGACATCTTTTTAAGGGCAGTCGTCCTTGATTTCGGGGGGCGAGGACAATATACAGTTTGCTGAATCTTACTTCTAAGTTAGCAAAGAAGTGCATTGCTGTGTTTTTTTCATTTTTGAGATGAAAAAAAGGAAAGTACGTCTGTGAGCGAGGAGAGGTACTCTAAATCTGAGACATTGGAGCTGCGGCGGAAACTCATTGGGTAGGTAATACAGCCTTTTTCCCAATATTACTGCATATATAGCCCCCTCCTCCTGTTTTCCGCCCAGTGCTGACCAGACACTTAGGGCAGATTTATGATGCCCTTGCGCCGCAATTGCGTCACTTTATTTGACGCAACTGCGGCGCAAACAATGCGCCCTATTTACAACGTGACACATCTAGGAGATGCATCACGTTGTAAAGCCCCGCGCCATAAGGAGGCGTTCCTGCGCAGGGGGGGGTGGGGGCGTTCCTGCGCAGGAACGCCTCCTAAAAGTGGCTGAGTGAAATCTATGAGATTTCACTCAGTCTCTTTCTGGCCAATGCTGCGTCAAAACCCTGCGCCTGCTTGAAGCAGGCATAGGTCTTGATGCAGCATTGTGTAGATGAGGCACCCCCGAGCCTTGCTGGAGCTGCGTCGCTCTTGCGACGCAACTCCAGCAATGCGCCACATTTCCGGCACAGATGCGTCACGCATCTTTGCCGTTTTTGCACCATGGTGCGCCGCATTATAAATGCGGCGCACCATAGGTGGCGGAGCTGTGGCGCACGTTAACTGGCGCATCCCTGGGGATGCGCCAGTTAACACAAATCTGCCCCCAAATGCACAAGAATTTTCCACTGCCTTATACGATTTCCATGGATCGGTAATGATTAGCATGTGAGGGGGAAAGTAGAGATTAGACAGTGATAGCTTAAAAGCTCATATAAATATAGAGTTGTTTAAAGTCTATTTGTGTAGAGCTTTATGTTCAAGTGGCACATTCACCACAGATACTAACACGTTTGACAAGGAGAGGAGGAGGCAGCAGGGGGAGGGGAGAGAGGAGGGGGCCTGCGCCTGTTTCCCTTGCAGGAGCGAGCAGGAATCATCTGCTAATTACAAACAGATGGTTTCAAAGCTCGCTCCCGTAAGGGAATCGCCAAACGTGCACACATTGCCTCCTATGCAGCACATGGCAAAAAAAAGGTTTTCCCTGGTCTTAATTCTAACGCTGGCTCCTATTTACGACTCCTTTGTAAATAGGAGGCGGTGTCAGAATCAATGGGTGTTTGCGGTGGAACACCCACCGCAACACCCATTGCCCTCCCCTTTCACACTAAGCATAGCGTGAAAGGGGGCCGTACTTACAAGGCAGCATTAAGCCACGTTAAGTGGATTAACACGTTCTTGTAAATAAGGCGAAGCCCACATCACCTCAGGATCGTCGAAAAAGTGATATTCCTGTGGCGATAGGGGCTTGCACATATTCCCCTTAATTTCTTGCACCCTTTTTTTGCATCAAATTACATTTTTAGATACGTGGCATATGTGTTAGATGTAAAATAAACTACATATTCAATTGCAGTCCTTGGAAAGTGACATATCAATTATACAGTTCCAAACAAGCGCTGCATTTCTGTTGAATTCAAAGGGCAAGGTTTTAATACAAGGATCTGGAGCCACTCAGGTAGGAGTTCATGGTAGGTAACAGCAACACCAGGTAAATCTTTTACTATATCAAAGGATGCCTCACCAGCAGAGTCGGGTGGACAAAAGGGTGAAGACAGCTGTCAAGAAGTCCGATGCTGCTGCCAATTTCTCAATTAGAGCGTCTGATTATTTGTCTTACACTAGTTAGTCGCTCTTAAAGGACTATCAGAGTCCGGCGGAACTGATGGCGCAAGGGGCATATATTACGCCAACCTTAGCAATGACGGAACAGCAAACCAAGATGTTGTCAGACATTTCGTTTGATACCTTGGCAGCTACAGCATCAGCAGGCTTGCTATTCAGGCCAGGTGAAATATCTGTTTTTTGAATGAGAAAGCAGATGCAGCACAGAAGGCATTACTGATAAAGAGCCTGTTTTCAGGGGTTACATTATTTGGAGCATCAGTGGAGGAAATGGTAAAGTAGTCGGTTGAGGACAAGAAACTGTTGGCCTCATCTAGGTCATCAAATGGTAGGTTATTTGGTGGCAAGAGGGCTTATGGTCATTCAACGGCTTCCAGAGGCTTTTTCGTGGAAGTCACCGGGGTGTCCCTTTCATGGATAAAACCTGGTGTCAGCAGTTAGAAGGAGAGGCACGCCACCAAGCAAAGTCCTGACTATTTGTACATCCTCAGCGTACAGATTCAAATGGGGAGAAGATTGACAAGGCTTCTGGAGACTTGAAAAAGGTCAATCTCTGACCAGTGGGTGTTGCGTATAATTGAGGAGGGCTACTCCGTAGTTTTCAATTCTCCACCCCAGAGTTTTTTGGGCACCCTCCACCCCTTCCATACAATCCTGTGAAACGGGTTCCCCTTATGAACCCACTATATTCTGTTTTGTAAACTTCTTAAAACCTGGCTATTCCAACAATCAGCCCCATAATCCTACTCATTTCCCTCTGTTCAGTCGCTAGCGGTGTGATGCCCTAGGTTAGCTTTGTGCTCTACAAATGCTGACCAATAATAATATGGCTGGTATTCAAGACCTGCTTTTAATGGGTGCAATAAAGCTAGTTTCTCATCATCATAAGGGTCAAGGAGTGTATTCCATTCTCTTCATGGAAAGGAAAGCGTCAGGAGATTTCAGGCCAGTATTGGACTTAAAGAAGGTCAACTCTTTTATTCCTCGTGTTAAGTTCAACATTTTGGAGATTCCTCCCTTTCTGAATCAAGGGGAGGCAGTTGCATCGCTGGATCTAAGGAATGTGTATTTTCATGTACCCATCCATGCCTCCTCCCAAAGGTTTCTCAGGTTCTGTGTGGAGCCATAGAACTACCAATTGCATGTACTCCCTTTTGAGTTATCATCTTCCCCAATAGTTTTCAGGAAATTATTGTTGCCTTTGGTGGGGTAATTAAGAAGGAGGGACTATAGGTATTTGATATCTGCCTTTCCTAAGGCAACCAACCATGTCCGGAGGTATGAAGTATTCTGGAGGTTCATGAGTTCCTCCTCAACTTAAAGAAATCTTGGTTCTTCCCCACACAGGATACGGTATTCATTGGGGTCACTTGGACATTGTGAAAAGACAGGTCTTTCTTCCAGTGGAAAGGAGAGAGACTTTAAATAAAGAGATGAGAGTCTGATCAGTCAGAATTGGGCTCCAGTGTCCCTGTGCTTAAGGATACAGGGGTTGATGGCAGCGGCTATCAATGTTCTTCCATGGCCATGTTTGCACATGTACCTCCTCATCAACCATCTGATGGCGCATTGGTCTCCATGCTCCAGCACTTATGATCTACTTGTGCGGGAGCCTTTGCAGATCAGGGGTGCCTTGGAGTGGTGGTTTGACAGCAACAATCTGACAGGGGGACTTCCATTTCATGTGACTCCATCTCGAGTGGTTACTACGGATGCCAGAATGTTGGAGTGGGGAGCAAACTTGGACTATTTGGGGCATATTTACAAGCCCCTACCGCCACCTGAGCATCACCTTTTTAAAACTCCATTGATGCCGTGTGCTTACCCATATTTACAAGGCCACACAAAGCCACATTGTATCGCTTTACACAGCCTTGTAAATATGACCCTCTTTCCATGCAGTATCTAGCGTTAAAGGGGCGTATTATGGGTGTTCCCATGCAACACCCATGGCTTTTTGACACTGCCCCCGATTTACAAGAATTGTTAAATCTGAGGCAGCACAAAAAACGAACACCTTTCAAAGGGAGGCGTTAAAATGGCGTAACAAGGAGAAATACCTTTATTTCTCCACAATTTTTGCTCTTTCTATGTGTGCTGCAGTGTGCAGCATATATAGGAGCAAAAAGCCATTAGGGATTGTTTTGTGTTGGAAGGTGTCCCTTCCTGCACAAAGACAATCATCCCTGAAAAGCAGGCACCCTTGCACCATGGTGCAAAAGGGCCTGCCTTGGGGCGTGGCTGCTATTTTAGCACTGCTACAGGGGAGAGCACAGGGGTGCCACGTATTCCTGTAAATAAAGGTCATCCATGCATTTTTGAAATGACACAGCTTGGCTCAGAAAAATTGTGTGTGGTGCTGTGATGTGCCATTTTATTGTAAATATCCCACTTGGTCTGTACAGGGGAAGTGGGACCATCTGCAGGCTGGTTGACCCTCAAACTACAGGGAATTGGAGGCAGTCCAGTTGTCCTGTCTGGAGTTTGTGTCATACCTCATGGGTCACCATGTCTATGTTCGAATGGACAATCAGGTGGTGATGGGTTATTTGAACCACCAGTGGGGTTGCATAGTGCAGTCTCTGTAGCTCCTTAATCAAGAAAGAATCTCATGGGTGAAGAACAATGTTTTGGCCCTGAAGGTGGTGTAATTACCAGGGAAGGTGAATTGGGCTGCAGGCAATTTCTTGATGAAGGGGTCGTTTCAACTGTTGCAGAAGAGGTTTGGGTGTCCGATTGTGTATCTGTTTGTGGACAGGGAGAATGCTTTCCTTCCACACTTTTGCACAATTACTCCTTGCACAGAGGCATGGAAGATGGATGCAATGTCATTCGGGTGGACAGGGGAACTTCTATCGATTCCCACCAATTCCGATGATCGCCAGAGTATTGAAGAAGAGAAGACAGGACAAGGCCTGTGTGCTTTTAGTGGTACTGGTGTGGATCAGGCGACCTTGGTATTGTCTTTTCAGTACTTTAGCGGCACAGGAATATTAGTAAATTCCAGACTATCCCTATCCTCTGAAGGGGGCCTTCTCTTCTGGCAGGAGTGTTGCAGAACCACTTCAGGTCTGAATCTGTTGGCCAGGGGTTGTTCTGCGGAAGCGGTGGGCTTGATTCAGCACTCCAAGTTACCAACAACACTGCGATCTTACTCTAGGCATTGGGGTATCATTTGCAGGTGGTTTATGGAGAAAGATCTGAACTCTGAGTCAGTTGAACCTGTGTAGATATTAGATTTTCTGTCAGATGGTTTCACAATGGGGTTAGCATCATCTACGATATGGGCTTGGAAAGGTGGGATTTTCCCTCTAGAATCAGAATAATAATTCTAGAATCCCGCCACAGGTCGACTAGACCTTTTTACCTGTCATAGAGTGTAGAAGGCAATCTATCTCAACATCGTAACATCAGTTCGAACTATCCCCATTGTTTTCCCAAAAGAACCTCTGACAAAAAGTCAAGTTTAAAGATGTATTATAAAGCCAAAAGCAGTTGTGTGTATAAACACCTCAGTAAGAGATTCAGAAGATAAACAGGCACTAATACAACATGATCCTACGGAAAAGTCTCAATCGACGAAGAAATAATCCCAGTATAATTTCCAAAACCACTAGACTAGCAAGAATTGCTATAATCTGGGTCTTGGTAGGCATCGAAGAAAAGAAGAAATACATCTAGATTAATCTGTCCCTACACTAATCTAAGTGACATCCCTACATAACAGAGTTCCCTTCTAACAAAGGTGTCAGCCGTGGTGACTTCCAAAGAAGCTCACTCACTTAGTTCGGACTTAGCCTATGAACCCATCTCGCATAGCAAAGCTCTCTGCCTACCCAGCATTTTTCTTCGCCCTCATGCGCATCTGCTCTGCTCTCCTACCGGGGTGCTGTCCCTAATACAAACCCCACAATAAGGACGACACGCCCTAGGGTACGCCCCTCTCAAAAGTATTAATTTTCAAAGTAACTCCATTACGCCATCTTCATCCTTGTTCGTTGAAAAACGGCCTTGGGTCCCAGAGTCTTCTCCTCTTGAAGTTGCTTCCCTAAATTCCGCAGCCACTCCTCCATGTCTGGGACTACCATCCTAGTGCTCATACACAATGGGCCCTTCTCTACTGTCTTTAGTTAACCTTGCACCTGCAAAGGAACACACATAAATCGATTCACAGTTCCATGCTACTTGCAATTAATTTTCTAAAGCAACCCTCTAGAGAAGACATTTCCATGATTTAATGTTAAAAGAAACATTCTTAGTTCGGCCTACACAATCCTCTCTCCCCACCTGGGCCTCTGCGCGTTTCAGGATAACACCCCCTAACATTGGCAAACATTTTTCGTTCATTAGGCCTACATCAATATAGCAAAAAGAATACATTCTCCAACTAAACACTTCTATGCCGTTACATGAATACAATAATGAACTTCTAAACATGAATTTAAATACATCAATGCCTATTCGAGCATCCTTTAACTGAATTAGTATTACACTACAAACACATTTCTAAGTTAACATGACATTAGTATTTTCAAACAAAACAGGTGATGGACAGAATGTGGATCAATGTCACACATTCACCCCAGTCCAAAGATCTGGGCCCAAATCCATCGTTTTTTGCACTCCACACCACCCTGGGTTAGACAATGGCGATATGCAAATCAGCTCTGACCCTGTGCCCCATGGGAACAGTCCAGTCCGAACTACAAAAGCCATGTCCTTCCCAGAACGGAATCAAGCATCCGAGGACCGGACCGGTTTCGAGGTAACACCTCTCATCAGCCCGGCTAGCTTGACTCCAGTGGTGTGGAGTGCCTGGGACCCACGTCTGAGCATCCCCAGCGCACTTAGGGCGGAATTTGCAAACAAAACAGGTGATGGACCGAATGTGGATCAATGTCACACATTCACCCCAGTCCGAAGATCTGGGCCCAAATCCATCGTCTTTTTGCACTCCACACCACCCTGGGTTAGACAATGGCGATATGCAAATCAGCTCTGACCCTGTGCCCCATGGGAACAGTCCAGTCCGAACTACAAAAGCCATGTCCTTCCCAGAACGGAATCAAGCATCCGAGGACCGGACCGGTTTCGAGGTAACACCTCTCATCAGCCCGGCTAGCTTGACTCCAGTGGTGTGGAGTGCCTGGGACCCACGTCTGAGCATCCCCAGCGCACTTAGGGCGGAATTTGCAAACAAAACAGGTGATGGACCGAATGTGGATCAATGTCACACATTCACCCCAGTCCGAAGATCTGGGCCCAAATCCATCGTTTTTTGCACTCCACACCACCCTGGGTTAGACAATGGCGATATGCAAATCAGCTCTGACCCTGTGCCCCATGGGAACAGTCCAGTCCGAACTACAAAAGCCATGTCCTTCCCAGAACGGAATCAAGCATCCGAGGACCGGACCGGTTTCGAGGTAACACCTCTCATCAGCCCGGCTAGCTTGACTCCAGTGGTGTGGAGTGCCTGGGACCCATGGGGCACAGGGTCAGAGCTGAATTGCATATCGCCATTGTCTAACCCAGGGTGGTGTGGTGTGGAGTGCAAAAAACGATGGATTTGGGCCCAGATCTTTGGACTGGGGTGAATGTGTGACTATTATCCACATTCTGTCCATCACCTGTTTTGTTTGCAATTACCGCCATAAGTGCACTGGGGATGCTCAGACGTGGGTCCCAGGCACTCCACGCCACTGGAGTCAAGCTAGCCGGGCTGATGAGAGATGTTACCTCGAAACCGGTCCGGTCCTCGGATGCTTGATTCCGTTCTGGGAAGGACATGGCTTTTTTAGTTCGGACTGGACTGTTCCCATGGGGCACAGGGTCAGAGCTGATTTGCATATCGCCATTGTCTAACCCAGGGTGGTGTGGTGTGCAAAAAAACGATGGATTTGGGCCCAGATCTTCGGACTTGGGTGAATGTGTGACATTGATCCACATTCGGTCCATCACCTGTTTTGTTTGCAAATTCCGCCCTAAGTGCTCTGGGGATGCTCAGACGTGGGTCCCAGGCACTCCACACCACTGGAGTCAAGCTAGCCGGGCTGATGAGAGGTGTTACCTCAAAACCGGTCCGGTCCTCGGATGCTTGATTCCGTTCTGGGAAGGACATGGCTTTTGTAGTTCGGACTGGACTGTTCCCATGGGGCACAGGGTCAGAGCTGATTTGCATATCGCCATTGTCTAACCCAGGGTGGTGTGGAGTGCAAAAAAACGATGGATTTGGGCCCAGATCTTCGGACTGGGGTGAATGTGTGACATTGATCCACATTCGGTCCATCACCTGTTTTGTTTGCAAATTCCGCCCTAAGTGCGCTGGGGATGCTCAGAAGTGGGTCCCAGGCATTCCACACCACTGGAGTCAAGCTAGCCGGGCTGATGAGAGGTGTTACCTCGAAACCGGTCCGGTCCTCGGATGCTTGATTCTGTTCTGGGAAGGACATGGCTTTTGTAGTTCGGACTGGACTGTTCCCATGGGGCACAGGGTCAGAGCTGATTTGCATATCGCCATTGTCTAACCCAGGGTGGTGTGGAGTGCAAAAAAACGATGGATTTGGGCCCAGATCTTCGGACTGGGGTGAATGTGTGACATTGATCCACATTCGGTCCATCACCTGTTTTGTTTGCAAATTCTGCCCTAAGTGCGCTGGGGATGCTCAGACGTGGGTCCCAGGCACTCCACACCACTGGAGTCAAGCTAGCCGGGCTGATGAGAGGTGTTACCTCGAAACCGGTCCGGTCCTCGGATGCTTGATTCCGTTCTGGGAAGGACATGGCTTTTGTAGTTCGGACTGGACTGTTCCCATGGGGCACAGGGTCAGAGCTGATTTGCATATCGCCATTGTCTAACCCAGGGTGGTGTGGAGTGCAAAAAACCGATGGATTTGGGCCCAGATCTTCGGACTGGGGTGAATGTGTGACATTGATCCACATTCGGTCCATAACCTGTTTTGTTTGCAAATTCCGCCCTAAGTGCACTGGGGATGCTCAGACGTGGGTCCCAGGCACTCCACGCCACTGGAGTCAAGCTAGCCGGGCTGATGAGAGATGTTACCTCGAAACCGGTCCGGTCCTCGGATGCTTGATTCCGTTCTGGGAAGGACATGGCTTTTTTAGTTCGGACTGGACTGTTCCCATGGGGCACAGGGTCAGAGCTGATTTGCATATCGCCATTGTCTAACCCAGGGTGGTGTGGTGTGCAAAAAAACGATGGATTTGGGCCCAGATCTTCGGACTTGGGTGAATGTGTGACAGTGATCCACATTCGTTCCATCACCTGTTTTGTTTGCAAATTCCGCCCTAAGTGCTCTGGGGATGCTCAGACGTGGGTCCCAGGCACTCCACACCACTGGAGTCAAGCTAGCCGGGCTGATGAGAGGTGTTACCTCAAAACCGGTCCGGTCCTCGGATGCTTGATTCCGTTCTGGGAAGGACATGGCTTTTGTAGTTCGGACTGGACTGTTCCCATGGGGCACAGGGTCAGAGCTGATTTGCATATCGCCATTGTCTAACCCAGGGTGGTGTGGAGTGCAAAAAAACGATGGATTTGGGCCCAGATCTTCGGACTGGGGTGAATGTGTGACATTGATCCACATTCGGTCCATCACCTGTTTTGTTTGCAAATTCCGCCCTAAGTGCGCTGGGGATGCTCAGAAGTGGGTCCCAGGCATTCCACACCACTGGAGTCAAGCTAGCCGGGCTGATGAGAGGTGTTACCTCGAAACCGGTCCGGTCCTCGGATGCTTGATTCCGTTCTGGGAAGGACATGGCTTTTGTAGTTCGGACTGGACTGTTCCCATGGGGCACAGGGTCAGAGCTGATTTGCATATCGCCATTGTCTAACCCAGGGTGGTGTGGAGTGCAAAAAAACGATGGATTTGGGCCCAGATCTTCGGACTGGGGTGAATGTGTGACATTGATCCACATTCGGTCCATCACCTGTTTTGTTTGCAAATTCTGCCCTAAGTGCGCTGGGGATGCTCAGACGTGGGTCCCAGGCACTCCACACCACTGGAGTCAAGCTAGCCGGGCTGATGAGAGGTGTTACCTCGAAACCGGTCCGGTCCTCGGATGCTTGATTCCGTTCTGGGAAGGACATGGCTTTTGTAGTTCGGACTGGACTGTTCCCATGGGGCACAGGGTCAGAGCTGATTTGCATATCGCCATTGTCTAACCCAGGGTGGTGTGGAGTGCAAAAAACCGATGGATTTGGGCCCAGATCTTCGGACTGGGGTGAATGTGTGACATTGATCCACATTCGGTCCATCACCTGTTTTGTTTGCAAATTCCGCCCTAAGTGCGCTGGGGATGCTCAGACGTGGGTCCCAGGCACTCCACACCACTGGAGTCAAGCTAGCCGGGCTGATGAGAGGTGTTACCTCGAAACCGGTCCGGTCTTTGGATGCTTGATTCCGTTCTGGGAAGGACATGGCTTTTGTAGTTCGGACTGGACTGGTCCTATGGGGCACAGGGTCAGAGCTGATTTGCATATCGCCATTGTCTAACCCAGGGTGGTGTGGAGTGCAAAAAAACGATGGATTTGGGCCCAGATCTTCGGACTGGGGTGAATGTGTGACATTGATCCACATTCGGTCCATCACCTGTTTTGTTTGCATTAGTATTTTCAAAGCACTTTACGTTACAGCTATGTAAATTCTAGCACATGGGTTCATAGCTCTGTGTCACATTTTAACACGATTATAATCCTCTATATATGCGGGTGCTGATTACTTGTGAATATGGTGCACCCCTACAATTTCTAACACAGTTTTGCGCTCTCTCAGTCCCCCCTTTGATGACCTGTGTCATCACCACCAACCCACATTCCTTATGGTAGGGACCGAGCTACACAGCACTTGTTGCAAGATTCCCTCGCCTGAGCATCTCTAATGCTGTTAGACTACGATATTGATTGTCTTGCAAGTTCTCCATTCTCTGTTCCTGTGCTCTCATTGACCTTGCCAATCTGGTTGTCCTATACCATTTGTATAGTCTCAATAAACCCCACATTCCGATCACACATGCCACTATGATGATAAGGGGTTTCAATACGTATCCAAGGAAACTCCTTCCCAGGTTTGCAAACCAATTTCCAACACTTCCAAATCCCTTGCCAACCTTTTCCCATGCATTCTCTTGCGTCAAATCCTCGATTTCGTAATGAATTGCAGTAATGTTACGTATATATTTCTTCAGATCCTTGGAATTATCTGGAATATACGTGCAACATTCCTGAACCTTTAAAAGTTTACAGACTCCGCCCTCTTTCGCTAAAAGAACGTCTATGGCAAGACGGTTCTGTAAAACCATCGCCCTTATCGACAACATCTCACCCTCAATCAACACCAATGATTTGGCAGTACTCATTGACAATTCATCCACCACCGTTGCCAACCGCCGTATCTTTACGTCATTCAGGATCACTCCT
Organism: Lissotriton vulgaris; assembly: GCF_964263255.1. Lineage (NCBI taxonomy): Eukaryota > Metazoa > Chordata > Amphibia > Caudata > Salamandridae > Lissotriton > Lissotriton vulgaris. The sequence goes on along the minus strand of NC_141685.1, from coordinate 1,906,644,879 downwards.
AACATTGGTATTGCAGCTCCAAACACATCCCCCACTATTGCACCAGCACTCTCTCCTCGCTTCACCCTCGTCAATTGTCCACCTTCCATCAACGCAAAGTCCTTGGTATAGTATATCTTAGGAAAAATAATCGCCAGATAACATGTCCCATACCACTTATCCGGCAGCCTCACGTACACATTTTTCCCACAGACAAAGTACACCGTAGGGATCACTTGCATCACACTCTTTAGGAAATCCTTGGTGTAGTATTCTAACGTGAAGGTGTGTTCACAGGTTGTCTGGCCCACGTACACATTTTCATAATATGTCTTGGGCCGGTGAAGGCACAATTTCCCTTTCTGTACCTCATCCAATGCTATCGGACCATAACTTCCCTTTGTCTTATGCAACTTCTCCTCATCAGTCCAATCTACTTTACCTTGGCCCGATGCCTGCAACTGTTTTTGTTTCTGATACCTGTCCTCTACCTGTACTACGAACTTCTTCTCTACCTCTGCCAATGAACAGGTCCAATTGTGTCGATGAGCATATGAGGTATCTATCCCTTTCGCTGGGATGAAAAAGTATCTGAGTCTATCCTCTGACTTACAATAGTCCCACTTGTTCAAATGCTTATAGTTTGAGACTTTCGGCAACACAGCATCATAATTCGAAAAGAAGTATTCAAAATTATTCCGCCCATAAAATATGCTAAGCAGCAAACTACATGAAATTCCATACGTCAATGGCAGGTGATGGTATCTAATACCCTCGTCTACTGAAGCTGGCAACTGCATACACACATAACAATATTTTGCATCCATCGCATCAATGTACTCATACAACAACTTGGCATAGGCATTCTTCCCAAAGTTTCCTTTGGACAAATCTGCATGTAATCTACGGCTTTCTCCTGCTAGCAAAGCTTTCTCGGCTCCTATGTTGACCTCTTTTTGGCTAGGAGTGGTGGGTGTAGGTGTTCCCTCGACCCCCTTTTCCTGCCCTTGTGGTGCTAAATAAGAAACTAAAACTACTAAGAATATAAAGAAAATCACTACCCCAATAAGTGTGCCTATAATAAATTTTGCTCTGCGAGTCGGGTTCCCAGCCTCCATGGTCTCAGACAGTGTGATTCGTTTCTAGCAGCAACACAAAGTCTCTTCCTTGGCTTTATGAATTTCTCGAACCACACCTAGAAGCAGAGATCCCCTTTCAAATCCTCATTTTCATTTTGCATTCAGGCGGCCCTGACCCTTCTCCGTCCTCTAAGGGATGTCCCTGAATTTCTTCTTCTTCCACTAGGCTCTAAGTAATTTCAACAGCTATTTACAAAGTCTTTACTGATCAACTATGAAATTTTCTCCAACTGCACAGAGTACGTAATCCAAAAGTTCCATGTGAAGGACTATTGATTCATAAGCAGGTATTTCAGGGCCAAACGTAGGAAAAACCAATCTATTCAGGATTAAGTCATTTATCTTGCTTAGGAAAGGGGGATTAGGGACTGTGATAGTCAGTATACCGTCAATTTCCAGTCCAGGTACCAACAGTATCACTTCCAACTTAAAATTGGGAGTCGAATCGGTCACAAGCACCGACCTCACCCTCCCGGATCTCAGTACACCTGGCATTTGTCAAAGGGTAGGTCCACTCCGGAGTGTCGTATCTTCTGCAAGGTACTCTCACCCTCCTTGATCTTCTCGGACCCTTCTCCTCTGACTCCTTGCTTTCTCCTTCCGGGTCTGATTCTTCAGATACAGGTGTAAGATCTCTTTCAGAGGTCAGCCTCACGTTCAGCCTTTTCCGCCTTTCAGGCCAACTTGCCTCTGTGCGGTTCACTCCTTTGCTTCTTGACGGCACAACTTGCTCATCACTGCCTTCAGCTTTTTCAGGGTCGAGATCACCTTCACAGCAGCTTCCCCTTTCTGAGGCGGATTCTGTGTCGCTGTCATTGTGATCTCCCTCAGCTCGGTATCATCTGTGATATTTAGCAAAGCTGCTGACGGGACAGACGGCAGTCTCATAGCTCTTCCCATCAACACCTCATGAGGTGAGAGTCCTGTCCTCCTGTCTGGTGTACTACGCATGCTCATTAACACCAATGGTAAAGCATCTGGCCATTTCAGGGACGTGGATGAGCACACTTTCGCCATTCGAGCTTTGAGGGTTCCATTTATTTGCTCCACTATTCCAGAAGCCTCTGGTCGATAGCTACAATGCAATCTCTGGTCAATGTTCAGTGCAGAGCAGAGCATTTTCACAACTTCACTGTTAAAATGTGTCCCTCTGTCCAATTCCAAAGAGGTCGGGACCCCGAATCTAGGCACTAACTCCCTCAACAATAACTTGGCTAATGTGAGTGTATCGCACCTACGAGTTGGGTATGCCTCAACCCATCTGGAAAACACACATACAATCACCAAAACATATCTGAGGCTATTACACTTCGGCATCTCAATGAAATCCAGTTGCATTCTGTTGAAAGGCCCTCCAGACCTTCCAACGTGACTTAACATGACTGGTGTCCTTTTCCCAACATTCATTTGTTGACACGTAACACATCTCTGACACACCGCTTCCGCAGCCGTTCTAAACTTGGGATTATACCAGATCTGCCTAAACACTCGTATCATTGCATCCCTTCTCAAATGCACAGGACCATGTATCTGTCGAGCCATCGGGCTCACTAGTTCATTTGGCAACACCGCTCTCCCATCAGCTGAAATCCATAAGTCCAGATCCTGTTTCGTACAACCAGAAGTCACCCATACTCTTTTCTCAAAATCAGACGCTTGTTCCTGCATCTTCCTCAATTCATCCCAGGTATCTGCCACTTCAAGTATCATGTTTAGCTCGGTCCCTTTATGCATTCCCTCCCCCAATGACTTGATCAGTAAATGAGTAAGCTTGTTCTGCACAATAGCGTGCAACTTCATCCGCATAACGATTTCCCAGAGACACAAAATCGGCACCTTTGCTATGCGTTGTACATTTCACCACAGCGATTTCTGCTGGTCCCTGCAGAGCTTCAAGCAGTAACCTGACAAATTCTCCATTCCTGATAGGGGAACCTGACGATGTCATGTAACCCCTCTGAGACCAAAACCGACCGAAGTCGTGAACCACACCAAACCCATATCGGCTGTCGGTGTATATGGTGACTCGAATTTTGTTGGCTGCCAAACAGGCACGTGTCAACGCAACTATCTCAGCCACCTGAGCGGAGTGTACTCCTTCTAAGCAGGCAGCTTCGATTATCCCGTGAATCGTGCAAACGGCAAAAGCCGCTCTTAACTGTCCAGCATTGTCTCTTATACATGAGCCATCTACAAAGAGAATTTCATCAGGGTCTTCCAATGGCTCATCGACAATGTCTGGTCTAGGTCTGGTGCACAGTTCAGTCACCTCAAGGCAGTCATGGTCTTCACAATCATCATCTAAAACATTTGGCAATGGCATCAACGTGGCAGGATTCAAAACCGAGCAACCCTCTCGCTCGCAGCAGAACAATGAAAACAATTTGGCGTAATCAGGCATTCCCAGAGCCGGAGCACGACATAAGTCCTCTCTCACCTCAAGGAAAGCCATCATGCAGTCTGTGCCCCATGGTACCGGATCACTCACGTCCTTGAGCGTCAGTTTCTGTAAGGGCTTCGCCTTTAGGGAGAAGTTAGCAATCCACTGGCGACAGTAGCCAACCATTCCAAGGAGCATTCTAACTTCTCTCTGCGTCGAGGGCACCATCATTTTCATTATGGCCTCTGTTCTATCCAGAGATACCTTTCATTTGCCCTTTTCTATTCTGTGTCCCAGATACTGGACTTCAGACAGACAGTACTGTAGCTTACTGGGAGATACCTTGTGACCATTTTCTGCCAGATGGTTCAACAAAGCTATGGTGTCTATTCTACAGGCATCTTCTGTTTCTGATGCAACAAGGAGGTCGTCTATGTACTGTACAAGAACCGAGTTCTGGGGCAGTACTAGACTCTCAAGATTCCTTTTCAACAATGGATTACAGATCGATGGGCTCTCTGTATACCCTTGAGGGATACGACACCATGTTAGCACGCGATCTTCCAGCTTAAAAGCGAAAAGAAATTGGCTCTCCTCATGTAATGGTATCGAGAAAAATGCCTGACACAAGTCAATCACTGTGAACCACTCAGCCTGTGCTGGAATCTGGAACAATATCACTGATGGATTCGGTACCACTGGACAGCATGGAACGACTATGTCGTTCACCTTTCGTAAATCCTGCACAATCCTGAACTTCCTGCTAGGCTTCTGCAAACCCATAATCGGAGAGTTACATGGACTGCCCATTATTTCCTTCAGAATTCCCTGTCTAATCATGGACTCAATCACAGGTTTTATTCCCACAATTGTTTCTGGAGTCAACTTGTACTGGGGTGTTCTTGGGAATTCTGCATTGGGTCTCACTTGAATCTTAACTGGTTCCACCCCTTTGATCAATCCAATCTCCTCTCCTCTAAAGTCCCAAACATCCAGTCTGACTGTCTCTCTCAAATCCCAGGGGAGTTCCTCCACCGTTAGTGCAGGATACAGTTCTATGCACACACGGTAGTTTGCAACATTAAAGGCAGCATCATCATCATTTGTCTCTAGCTCCACTCCCTTGGGTGTACAGTGGATGGTGCAATTGAGTTTACACAACAGATCCCTTCCCAGAAAACACACAGGACTAGAGTCGCACACCACAAACTGGTGATTGTCCCTAAAATTTCCTATTTTTACTGGGACTGGCTCAGTCAGTGGGTTTGTCATTCACCTATTTGCAACCCCTACCACCTGAATAGTTTGTCTGGAAAGTGGCAAGTTAGGAACCACTGCAGATCGTACAGTAGAACGAGTAGCGCCCGTATCTATCAGGAAGGTAGTGGGGTGTCCGGCTACATCCGCTTCTACAAAGGGTCCCCTCTGATCTATCTCTAACACTGCTCCTAAGGTACAATCTTTCCCTTCACTCAGGCACGGCCCTGTCACTGGGTCAAAATGATAGTACTCGTCTCCGTCTACCAGGAGAGGCATCTGATGGTAAGTCTTGTTCCCTGCTGCAATCCTCGGTGGCTGGGGAACTGGAGCTCTAGGAGCGGACGTCCCCCCTTTTGCCGCCTTGAGCTTGACTACTGTCGATCTCGGCACTTGAGGAGCCTGACTCTCCTCTTCCTCCTCCTGTACCTGATTTTCTGGGTTATGGGGACACTCGCGCCTCCAATGCCCGATCTCATGACATTGATGACACCTAGTTGTCTTTTTCAGAGTCGCTAGGTCTACCCTTGGCCTCGGACCATCCTCGCTGTCCCTTTTCTGACCACCCGATCTTCTCCCTAATGTTCCATTTCCTGACTGACCCTGTCCTCCCGGTTGCATCTGAACTAGCATCAGCTTATCCTTGAGCTTCTTAGTCTTCGAGTCTATCTCATCACTGCAGTACCTTGCATACCTCAGGATCTCATCTAGAGAGTTGTTCTGCCAACAAATCAAATGTTGCTGTATCATTAGACAGATCTCGGGTCTCAGTCCCAAAACAAACTTGGACACAAACTGTCCCATGTCCTTCGGATCCATCACATCCAAGCCACTGCACTGCTTGAATATCTGCAACAATCTCTCATAGTACTCATGAACTGTCTCCCTCGGTTCTTGCCTAGTTCGGTCTATTTTCATCCAATCTATGTCTTGTGGTGGTACCTTTGTTTTTAACCACGTGATCACCTGCTCGTATTTTATCATTATTCTTGGGGAAGGTCCCTTTGTGAGTGCGTCTCGTTCTGGCTCCTCTGTAGGCCATTCAACACTGATCTTACATGCTACCCACAGATCTCCCTGAACCACAATGTCAAACAATGTGTTCAAATCAACCCACAGCACCTTCGAAATTTTGACAAATCTCTCTACCTGCTTGTACCATTCTACTGGGCTCTCTCTTAACTTGGGGAATGTATTTGTGAAAGCAGCCAAATCTCCACTACTCCAGAGTACGTGCACATATCCTCCATGAGCTACTTCCCTCAAGGGGTATGCTTCTGCATGCATCAGCCCAGCTCCTGGAGATGCCTCTATAGTGCTCCGCCTAACACTTTTTTTTTTGACCATTTTTCCTCCCACTTGTCCAATTGAACCCATATTCGGATTCCCACTATTAATTCCCTGATGTGGGTTTTTAATCCGATCACTCTCTTCTCGTCTAGATCTTGGTCTGTATACTGTAACCTATGACCACCCTGAAATGCCTTTGTCCTGGTCAAGTCCACTGAGTATTTGTGCGCTAGTTCGGTTAACTTCTCGTGAGCTGCCCTAGCTCTGCGAGTAACATCTTTCGCTACAAACAATAATTCATCTGGTTCGTAAAGTTCTATTCTCTCTAGAGGTATTGTACCTTCCATTATCTCCTCCACCTCTGATTTGAGTCTCAGCACATCTATTCTCCTTGCCTTTATTGCTGCCCTCAATGTGCCTTGACTAGAGGTTTCACTCGAGTCTTTCCCTTTACATTCCTGACTCACTCGTCTGTCTTCCTCGGGGGTGTTATGGGGAACACTTCCTCGCTCCCATCGTTCGCAGTCCCAGTCTTGTCTTCTCTCTGCAGTCTCATGGGTGAACGTACCCCTATTTTCCTCACTCCCACGGTCCCCTTCCTGCCTGTTTCCATTAGACCTGCAATGGGATACCTCCCTATTCTCCTGACCTCAATGTCTACAATCGTCTCTTGACCTGTCGCTCTAGATATCCGCGACCGTCTCCCATTCTCAAATCTGGCCTCAATTCTCTAATCGACCGGGGCCGTGGTCCTCTCAGATCCATCGGTCCTCTTTAACCCCCCTGTTCCCTAGAAGAATCTGCCGATGCTGCCAAAGGGGTGCTCCTTTCTACAGTTCTGGACCAGTGGTTCCACTCGTCCGCCACATTACTTCTATCTTCGCTGACATTCCTTTCTCTATCTGTTTGTGGCAGACTCTCGTTTTGTGTCTGTTCTGGGTTGTACACTGACACTATGGGACCTATGGTGACAGGTACCGTAAGAGCATCTGGTAGCCTCTGGGAACTGACTCCCTCTTCACAGTGTACCTGCTGTACAGTGAATCTTCCCACTACTCTCGCTTCTGGGGTCCGTTGAGGTACCCCCTCACCTTCTACCGAGCCAGACCTGTCCCCTACTGAGCCCAAGTCGCTCTCTCTTAGGACTCCACCGTCCACTACCGACGTCTCTCTTCCTGTTGGTGGTGGTGACCTCCCTTCTACTTCTGGATTATATGGAGGTGGTCTCTCCGACAACAGTCTCTCTATCAGACTGTCTTCTGTTTCATTATCATCATCCTCTGTGCTCTTTTTCTGCGTTTCCCCTGCATTGACTAACAGTGGGTACAGTCTGTCTCCCTCTATGGTTTGCACTCTCCACCTCTTGGCCAGTGCATCCCACCTCGCGTCCTGTACCGCTCTAACTGATCTCTTCACTCTTTCCTGTCTTCTATCCCTGTTCTTTTCGTGGGCTGCCCTGATCCATGCATTTAATGCTTCGAACTGTGTTGGTCTAGGCAAAGGTCGCAAAGAAGACATAGTCGCTTTTAGCTGGTACAACACTTCTAGCCTGAATGTCCCGTACCTAGGAAAAGTCAATTCCTCACTTCCGTCAGTCATCTTACACCAGTTCTCAAGCCACAATATAGTATGTAATCCAACATTCGTAGCCATGTAATGAGCTGGCGTATCCTCGGGTGGAGCCTCTTCCCCACCCCGAAGTTCTAGCCTCTTTTCTCCCGAAAAGCAGCTTCGCAATCCTTTTAAACATTTCATGATGAAACCCACAACGATTCCTTGTTTACTACGCTCGTTTACTTCACAATGACAATCCACCAATCCCAGCGTGGCTTCACTCTAACCGCCCTATCCCAGCGCGGCTCTTCTCTGACGTCACTCACTTCTTGCTTACCGCCCAATCTCAGCGCGGCTCCATACTAGCCGTCCTATCCCAGCGCGGCTCCCTCTGACGTCACTTGCCTCCGTTTTGCAGCAGTTCCCCTCCTTCCTTCACTCGTCTCTCGGTCATGCATGCGTCCAATCATACACTTAAAATGATTACTTCCGACCAAGCAACCACTTCCTTTGACTGTACGGCCACAGTCTAACTGTAATTGTCACCGACTTTGCAAATGTCCGTCCGTTTAACGACCAGACAATCGCTTCTCTGATAGGTTACATACACACGGCAACTTCCGACCAGCGTCCGTTACCCACGCATTCACACACTCGTTCCCCCTATCTCGGTCCTGTGGGCGGTCAATGGTACCTCATGACCCCCTTTCCCTGGTCGACAATTACTGTAGGTGTTCGATATACCCGAACCACTTAAACTCTCCTTGAGCTTAAGATTTTCACCGGTTGCGCACGCTCACAACCTAATCTCCTTTCACACTACAGGCATTCAACTCGGGTAGACAATATAATTCAACAACACGGTGCACACCGCAATCTAACACGCATGACCCTTTTTATACTCACACTCTTACGCCCTGCTGCTTTCTGCCGCACCGTCACTCTCCGTCATTTTCCGTGGAACGCCATCCTCCGTCCGCAGTTCTGCAGACGCACATCTCCAGATTTCTATGGGCCTTGGGGAAATCTTAACCTACTCTAGATTACCCTCACTCTAGAAGATAAACCATCCTACTCTGCTACCAACTGGAAAGGTGGGATTTTCCCTCTAGAATCAGAATAATAATTCTAGAATCCCGCCACAGGTCGACTAGACCTTTTTACCTGTCATAGAGTGTAGAAGGCAATCTATCTCAACATCGTAACATCCGTTGGAACTATCCCCATTGTTTTCCCCAAAGAACCACTGACAAAAAGTCAAGTTTAAAGATTTATTATAAAGCCAAAAGCAGTTGTGTATATAAACACCTCAGTAAGAGATTCAGAAGATAAACAGGCACTAATACAAACATGATCCTACAGAAAAGTCTCAATCGACTAAGAAACAATACCAGTATCATTTCCAAAACTACTAGACTAGCAAGAATTACTATAATCGGGGTCTTGGTAGGCATCGAAGAAAAGAAGAAACACATCCAGATTAATCTGTACCTACACTAATCTAAGTGACATCCCTACATAACAGAGTACACATTAGGCCTACATCATTATAGCAAAAAGAATACAATCTCCAACTAAACACTTCTATGTCGTTACATGAATACAATAATGAATTTCTAAACATGAATTTAAATACATCAATGTCTATTCGAGCATCCTTTAACTGAATTAGTATTACACTACAAACATATTTCTAAGTTAACCTGACATTAGTATTTTCAAAGCACTTTACGTTACAGCTATGTAAATTCTAGCACATGGGTTCATAGCTCTGTGTCACATTTAAACATGATTATAATCCTCTATATATGCGGGTGCTGATTACTTGTGAATATGGTGTACCGCTACAATTTCTAACACAGTTTTGCGCTCTCTCAGGCTCAATGTGTGGATTTGAAGGATTTTAGAAGCCCACATTTAGATAATTTAGATCTGTTGGTATCTAAGCTGATGTGTAGTTTCTTTCTGTAGCATCCTAGGATGCCCATGTGATGTTCCCTTATGTAAATGAAAAATTGATACTTGTATAGCGCACTACTCACCCGCAAGGGTCTCAAGGCGCTTGTACGAATACCGCTGTGGAACCCATCCTTGCTTTCCCTGTGAGGCGTCCACTTCTGGGCACCCCCAAGGTGGAGGCCAGGTATCCTTAGCGCTGTGGGGACCATTGTGGAGATTAAGCAAGCTATTGCCCAGAGTTGCAGAGTGGGACTCCATGATTGGAATAGGCACAGAGGCAAGAATTATCAGGTTCGTGGAATTTTTGAGCCCAAGACCCGCCAAGGCGCGGATTGAACCCTGGTCCCAGGCTAGACCTCTGCATCAGGGTCTGCCGCTCTAATCATTGAGCCACACTTCTCCACCTGTTTGCACTTCAAGCTCAATTGTTTGAGCCGCTGGCAGAAGTTGACCTTAAATTCTTGACCCTGAAGGTGTTTTTTCTTTTGGCAATTGTGACAGCAAGGAGAATTGGAGAGTTGGGTTCGTTTCATAGGTCCTCACCTTTTTTAAAGTTTTACCAGATAGGATTGTTTTAATCTCAGATGACAAGTTTTTCCCAAGGCACTTGTAGCCAGGCAGTCGATATGCCTTACGATTCCAAGATGGCCATCACAATGTACCCCATTGTAACACCTCACAGTGAACCAGACAACTGTGATGACGTCATGCACTGTACTCTGGTGCAAGTGAAAATGGGGGTGCGGGAGTTGAAGAAAAAGGACCATCAGTACCACTAGAGACACAGGAGGAATGGAGGGCCGGTGGAAGACAGTCGGCAGAGACATCGCTTACTACACTGTTGAAGAGACCAGAGAGTGCGATGGAGAGAACAAGACATCAGGAGACTGGTTCCGCACAGGGTTTTAGAATGGCGCTCAGGCAGGTAACCTAGCTATGTGTATAGCAAAATGAGGAACGGAGCAAGTGGTGCTGCCAGGTCAGAGGTGAACCCAAAACCCCTAAATGAGGGAGGGGCAAGAGCCATTCACCAAACAAACATGAACAAATCCTGGGCACACATAGAACATCAATAGTTAATACAAGTATGTAACAATGATACAGTCAACACCGTGGTTATTTTCTTAAGGGATCTTTATGTTTCTTGGGGAAAGCAAAAAACGCCAGCCGACACGTATTTCGTCAACAGGTCAATGCCTGTGAATCTTCATGGCTTAGAGCGCGTGAAGAAGGCATTCAATGACCGGAGAGAGTCCCAGACCTGTGTGTGTGTAACACACAGCAGGGGTGCGGTTGTCCAAAGGTCGGGATAGTACGGGCGAAAGCGTCCGTTTGCGTAGAAGCAGGAGGACCAGTGAAAAAAAACTGGAAACAGGATAAACAGGACAGCTGAAGTGCGGTAGTCCCAGACTTCTGGTAAACGGGCAGGTAGGTCCGTATAAAGAGGAACCTGGAGGTGCCGGTTCCGCGTCGTTGCTCGTTAATGCGCCGAGGAGGTGTGTCGGAGCTACACCTCCTTGAATACCTTCTTCACGCGCTCTAAGCCCTGAAGAGTCACAGGCATTGACCTGTTGACGAAACACGTGTCGGCTGGCGTTTTTTGCTTTCCCCAAGAAACATAAAGATCCCTTAGGAAAATAACCACCGGTGTCGACTGTATCATTGTCTATGTGTGCCCAGGATTTGTTCACATCAGGAGACTGCATTACTTCCAATTACCCCTGTGGTCCTGGGAGACAGGAGGATGCTGATGGTCCTGATCCCACGGACCTGAAGGGTCATGACCTAAGGCAAGAACCGGGAGTATAGGGGGTATTTGGAGGTAGTGAGCGGGACTCCGGGCACACCATGGTCACGGGTGCAATAATAAAAACACCGAATAAGCTGAGCAATTTCAACGGCACTAAAAAAACTGAGCACGGTGAAGCGGGTGCTTGGCCTCTGTTGTACAGATAACTGACCCTGACATCTTATTCTTCCAAGGGCCTCTTTACTCCTAATCCCGGCTCATATGAAGGGGCCGGACAAGACCCAGAGGGGATGACTTGCGAGAGAAGGCACCCGATTAACCTTACCAAACCAGAGGAAGAGTACATGACACTGTATTAGGCATCCTCAGCCGTGTCCACAGACTATCTCATTGAATCACTAGAACAAGATATCTGCCTCAGTCCTTATATACCTACATCAATAGGAGTGGGACTTCCAGGGGTGATCTCCATAAATATTACAGTCCCATTTTTAAGAAACAGGTTCCGAGACTTGGAGTTTCTGGCTTTCTATCAATAACCTTGGACAGAAGAGAAAGCAGGCTTACATCTTTTGGATTTGAAGTGGGCTGTGTTGTTGTATCTGGAGAGGACAGCGAGGTTTTAGAAGGCTAGCAATATTATTTGTGACTTTTGGTTCGGTTAACAGTGGTCTTAAGCCTTCCAACTCCAAGAACTAGCTGTTGACTTCCATTGTAATAAACTGTGTATACTGATCATTGTTTGTCATGTTTCATTTTTAATTAAATATTAATATGTTACTGGCGCCATGCCGAAATTGTTGTTTTTCTCAAACCGGGCCGCCTTCCTGAGACCCCGGGCTCATATTGCCCCATATCACTATTAAACTTTGAGATGAAACTCCTGGGGAAGGTGCTGGCTGATCACCTCCGCACCTGCATTCTCAACCTCGTTCACCTGGACCAGGCATAACATACAGCGTGCACACAACGCGGTTGCTGAGGACCACCGGCTGGAACGCCCTGCGGCGGCCCTGCTGGCCGACATTGACAATCCGTTTGACTCTTTGAGTTGGATCTATCTTTTTAAACTTTTAGAGGCTGTTAATCTGGGGCCCGATTCCACGCATAGGTCAAACTGCTATACACAGATCTTACAGCCTCGATCCGTGTGGCCGGTTACCACTCTACCTCCTTCCCCATCCGTAGGGGGACCAGGGAGCGATGCCCTCTCTCCCTGCTTCTTTACGCTTTAGCGATAGAACCATTGGCAGCGTGGGTGCGCTTGGATGCTGTTTATAGGGTATTGGTCTGGTCGCCTGAGAGCTCGGATAGGATAGCACTCAATGCTGATGACGCGTTATTCTTTTTTTCCGACCCTTGGGTCACCGGACCGAGGGTGCTGCAGATCCTGCGGGTGTTCGGTGAAACAACGGGATTAGACGCCAACCCGTCCAAGTCGATCCTTTTTCCTATTTGCGGTGAACAGGGAAGTCAAACTTGGGCCACGCAGCTGGTCATTGCAGACAAGGGGTTTAAATACCTTGGTGTCCATATCACTAGATGTCCCACTGTGACGTGGTCGCTCAACATAGCTCCCTTGCTCATGAGTACGTGAGGAGACGACGGTATGGTCCCACCTTCCCTTGTCCCTATATGGCCGGTCTGCTATATAAAAAATGGTGTCCCTGTCATGCTTGCTGTACAAATTGCAAAATTACCCATATCCTATCCCTCCGTTGTGGTTTCTTCAAATAAATGCTCTCCTGAATAGATTCCTCTGGGGGGTGGGGCGGTCCGGGTGGCCCTGATGACCGGTATCCAATCCACCTACTGTGGTGGCATCACGGCAGCGGACGTACGGCGTATTATTGGGCGTCCCAGCTCTTAGTCATTAATGAATGGTGGCATAACCCGCAGAATGACCCGGCCTACGCTGTTGAGCGGCTTTTCCTCTCGGAATACCCACTGCTGGATCTCTTATACAGTAACTAGTCCTTGGAGGTTCTTTGCCTGGCCTGTCGCACAGTCATCCAAGTCTGGTGGCGTGTCTCCCGGTCTATGGGCTGGTGGGGTATGCTGACGGGCACGACTCCCCTTTGGCCCGTCTCAACCCTATCCGGCTTCCGTAGATGGGATACTATTGGAATTTCTACACTAGGGGATGTGATGCGTGGGCCAACGCTTAAATCCTTTCAGAGGCTGCAGGAGGAGTTTGACCTACACAAGTGCCAGTTCCATAAATATCTTCTGCTTGGCCACGCCCTGTCCCCCCTGATAAAGCATCTTACGTCCTTACCCGAATTTCACCTGCTAGAGGGTAGACTGTTGGTGGGTGATGTGGCAGGACACAAAATCTGCCAATATACCAGACGCTGACCACGCACTCCAAGACAAACATATACCAGACTAGGGCAGTGTGGGAGGCAGATTTACTGGCCCTCACTGACGATGACTGGACTGAGGCCCTCAGTAGCCCTAGGTATGTCGCCGTGTCCTCTAGGTACAGGTTGATACAGTTTAAATATCTTCACAGTGTGTATTACACCCGCCTTCGCCTCTGGAAGATGGGGGCTATTCAGTCTACCTGCCTTTGTTGCAATTCTGTTGATGGGTCCTTTCTCCACACGGTCTGGGGCTGCACTGCACTACAACACTTTTAGTCGAGGGTATTGTCTTGTCTGGGGCGAGTGTTGGGCTGAGACCTTCCGGCAGATCCTCGACTGATCCTTCTTCATGGCACGGAGGACACCGGGAAAACAGATATAAAATAAATCTTCTATTCCTGGGTCTCACATTGACCAAGCATGACATTGCACAGCATTGGAAGTCCTCATCTCCCCAAGGGGTGGCGGCTTGGAAATCAGTCCTAGATAAATGTATGTTGGCTCAAGTTGTTGTGTTTCAGGCACGGGGCTGCCTGCAGAAGCATGGAAAGATCTGGACCAAATGGGCTGAATACCGGGGCATTGACCTGCCCATCCTTTCATAGTCGGCAAATCCAGACCCTTTCCAAAGACTAATCATTAATGACTCTCCAATCTAATTTGCTTATTGGCCATGGTAGTAGGCATACCTATATGTTTGTGTGTGTATTTATTGCTCCATGTGGGAAGTGTGGTGCAATGTTGGGGGGAGGCGGGAGGGGTGGGATGTCGGACCAAATATTCTACTGATCCTCAGGTGCAGTCCCCTCCGGTGTGTTGTGTATTTACAATCTGTCATTTGTCTGTATACCATTTATTGAGGGTTCGCCCTCTGGGTGCTATAAATTCAATCGAATTTGTTGTCAAAAAAATATTTATATATTACAGGCAGATGGATTTCTGGGGTATTTTATTTTGAGCATGAGTCGAATTCAGCTTTGGTATCAACTCACTGCGTGATTGTGGTGAGGAAGACTGATGAGGTAATGTCCCGGCTATTTTCCAGTAATCTTCATTACTCCAAGTCAAGTCTTCCTCACCACATCTGGTTTCTCATCCCTCCCTACCCTGTTTTTTCCTCTGCTTCATGTACAATGGGGCTTGGGTTAAGTAACAGGAAGTCGGTTTGGTCGAGCCTCCTTTTGTCGTGAAGGTCAGAAGTAAGGGAGGTCGGCCATATTAGGAACGGATGGGAAAGGCTAGAGTGCTAGATTTTGCTTGGAGGGTTCTGTAGGGGTGCTAAAGCTCACTGTGTAATCATTGTGGCGAGGAAGTACGGCCTGGGAGTAATGAAGCTTACCGGTAAGTAACCAGGGCATTACGCCTTTACCTTCCATACCATACTGCTTATGCATACACCCTTTCCCAATTTAGCTTCTCTTCATCATTTTACCTCAACCTCCCCCCTACACCTTTGTCTCTTTCCTGTACTCCTTATATCCATATCACTTTCTCCATTGCACCTCTCAGCACTTTCACCCTCTTAAGTTTTTCTCTCATTTCACCACAGCTAGACTCCCCTATGCCCTGTCTGTCTTCTGAAATGACTTTCCTGCTTTCAGTCTCGAACATAACACCAGTCACAGTAGTCATAGCCAGCAAAATCAAGCATCCCTCTTACGCTCTGGTTTTTGTTTTTCAGAGGAACAGGCAAAACTATATTTCGGGTGCTGCCATTGCTCTTATAAAATTGTCATTTTAGGTCATTTTTCTGAATGTATCACCGCCTTGTCAAATTTTGGGGTGCCACAAAAAGGGGACTATCCACATACGCCGTAATACAGAAAGGCCTATGGAATGTAACTAAAGGGCTCCTAAACAGAATGAGTAAAACAGGGCACAGTTTGACTCAGTCCAATCTGCCCTATTGGACTCACACTATCGGCATTGTGAGATTCTAAGAAAATAACAACTCTTTTTACAATGTGGACTGGAAAAGGATTTGCAACATTAAAAAAGCAATATCTTAAGACCTCCCTTTTGATACTGCACTACCTGTCCCTACATCCCTTCAACTGGGCTGCTTTCTAATAAACACAAACTGTATTTTGACGTCTTGAGGTTTAATAGGTAATACTCAGTAATAAAAATGATAAATTAAGACTTTTTTTATTGTTATTGATTCAAAAGTTCTTTGTAGGCCAACACGTGTTTCACGACAACATGTTGCATCATCAGGGCCAAAAAACATATACTATTCAAATGCAGTTAGAAGTTCACTGCATTGATGGGAATGGATTACATAACCATAAGGAAAATTAGATCATAGAGAGAAAGATCACAAAAGAAAAGTAACGAAGACAAAAATAAAAAATTCAAAAACCACAATTAAATGTTAATGTAAAGACTGTGACATGAATTACTTAAGTAAAAATCAGAACTTTACAGAAAAATATATATTTATTACACAAAACACCACACCAAGATAAGTGGCAAGTAGCAAACTTGGAGAAAAGACTACAAGTGAGTATAGAAAAGGAGACAATGTTTATCCAGATGTATTATGAAACATAGTTTCTAAGTGACACATATTGCATTCAGCAGCAGCACCACACGTGTTGCCATGAAAATACTCCCCAAACCAACATGCAATTGAAGTGGGATATGTCAAACAACACTCAAAAGCTGCAGTTTAATGCAGTACATGCAACTGTTACATCAGGGACGGTGTACCAAGTGTATTGAAAGTTCGATAAAGGAAAATATAGGACAACAATAATATTGATAGTGAGAGCAAAACAAATATGGGAATCTTTAACAGTTTACGCAGTAAAAAGGAGATACTATATTAATGGTCTTAATCCTGAATCTGTTAAAAGAATGGCGGTATTAGAATCAGTTCATAGTTTTAGTGATGAACACTAAAGATGTGGATAAACACTCAGTAATAGTATTAGCCCCTGTTTGTAATGGGAGACTCTAGTTGGCAGAGGTAGGTACCTTTGTCCAAATAGGGACCCATGATTCTCGCTAGGGTAAGGGGATACACTCCTAAAACAACTCCTGCTCACCCCCTTGGTAGCTTGGCAAGAGCAGACAGGCTTATCTCAGAGGCAGTGTGAAAACCATTTGTGAACACATAGAGTAATACAGTGAAAACAATACAAATGGGCACCATGCAAGTTTAGAAAAAAGAAGTAATCTTTATCTAAACCAAAACAATATCAAACAACAACAATCCACAACACAGTAATAAAAATTTGACTGTCAGATGGTAGAAATAGTTCAATTCAATGAAAATTGCAAACAAACAAAACGTGCTGCAAGGAAGGTGATGCTTCATTCCTTACACTCAGGAAAGATGATGTGTTGGTTCCTTGCTCCAGGGAAGGTGATGTATCAATTCCATACTGCTGCACAGGGAAGGTGATGCATAGGTTCCTTACCAGAGAGGAGGTGATGCAGCAGTTTCTTACGGCATGGAGAGGTGATGCGTCAGTTTCTTAATGAGTCACTCAACAATGCGACAGACTTGGCGCCTCGATGCGATGATTCGGAACAATGCGTGGATTCCTGCAGCCGCATAACAAGTTTTGTGAAAAAATTGGTGCAGTGATCTCAGACTTGGGAGACCGATGCACTTGATGCGGCGTGCAGCAATTTCTCGAGCCGCGTCAGGCGCTGCAAAGGTTTCTTCGGTAATGCAATGGAAACAGTTACGGATGCGTCACGCTTTTCAGCGTTGCGTTGATCTTCCAGCTCCCAGCGGAACACAGTCTCTAGATGGCCAAAACTTCACCAGGCACCTATTTGCAGGTCAGAACTCCCAGCAAGCAAGTTCAGGGGAGCTGGTGGTGAAGTCTTTGTGTCCCTGAGACTTCAGAATAGGAGACAAGGTCAGTTTCAAGACCTTGGAGACCTTCCTCAAGCAGGGAACACAGAAAACAGCAAAGTCCTTTCTCATTTCCTTGGCAGCAAGTAGCAACTGCAGGCCAATCCCAGACAGCAACCAGCACAGGAGTAGTATTCCTCCTCAGCTTCTCCGGCTCTTCCCCTTGGCAAAGGTTACTCCTGATTCCCAGAAGTGATCTAAAATTATGGGTCTGGGCACGAATATTTATACTACTCTAAATGCAGCCCAGGTCTCTTCAGGCCAGCCCTGACTCATCAGACTCTCTGGAGCCCCTGTTCCTACCAGCCCCTGTCATCCAAAGCAAGAAATACAATACACAATCGTAGCAGAGGCACACTGGATAGCTGAGCAAGAAAGTACCTACTGTCAAAAAGTGGTATTTTCAAACACAGAATGTAAAAATCCCCTTGATTAAAAGATGCATTTTAACATTCTGAGTTCAGGCCTACTAAACTTTATTTTCCTACTTTGTTCCCAGGGGTAGTTATGTTTATAAGATGCTATAAGCAAACTCCCCATTCTATCCTATGGGAACAGGCAGCCTTGCAATAGTGAAAAACCGAAATTGGCATTATTTCACTATCAGGACATGCCACACACGCCAGGGCATGTCCTACCTTTCACATGCACCGCACCATGCCCACAGGGGTAACTTGGGCCTACTTTAGGGGTGACTACCATGTAGGAAAAGGGAAGGGTAGGGCCTGGCAAGTGGGTGCATTTGCCAAGTCGACATGGCAGTACCAGACTGCACACAGGCTCTTCAATGGCAGGCCTGAGTTACATTTACAAGCTGCTTAGGTAGGAGGACTATTCAGTGCCACAGCCCACTAGCAGCATTTGATTTACAGGCCCTGGGCACACACAGTGCAGTGTACTAGGGGCTGCCTAGTAAATCAAATCAGCCAATCATGGAAACACAAATCCATAACAATAATTTACAAAGGGAGCACTTGCACTTTGGAACTGACCAGCAGTGGCAAAGTGCCCAAAGCATCTAGACATCAAAACAGAGTCCAACACACAGCAAAAACACAGGAGGCAAAGGCAAAAATGCTGGGGAGACCCACGGCAATGATGCCATGTCTAACAGCCCCAAAGTTCAATACTCACAGTACCTACAATTGTATTTCGTATTCTATTGGTAGTGATCATAGGATGTAATATGACATCACAAATTCTGAAAAAAGTAAAGCGATCGACCATATAAGTCGAAATTCACTACTTCCTAAAGCAAACAATCAGATGGCATCCCCATTGTGCTAAAATATATCAAGTAGCATGACTAGAACAAAGGTGGTCCAGACTGCTTAGACTTGCACTAGGGGTAAATGTGTGAACATCCATGCGGAAAAAAGGTCTCTCCAAAATCATTTGAAACATTTAATTTAGAAACCAACACTCATCATTTTGAATACGGAGCTATCCATATTGAATAGCGGAATGATCTTGTCCCTTATTAGTGCTCATCTGCTTTACGGTGTCAATACTTGTTGAGAACAGTGGTAGAAGTGGGTGTTACCGGAAGGGCACAGCGTGCCCCTATTTCAAACAAATATTTGAGTCCGTTCCCCTACTTCTGTCTTTCAAACAATCATCCCGGAACTGCAAGAATAAACGATAACTTTTTCATTCAGCTTCCTGGGGCGGCTCGCACTTCTCTTAAACTCCAGTGGCTGCAGCAGCCCCTCCCTGAGCTCACACAGGCTGTGGGCTGAGCCATTGTCATTCCGATTAAGGCTTATTACCCCCTTTTGAATGACAGAGGGGGGGGGGCCCTCTGCCTTTAGCATGTCATGTGCCAGAGAGATCTAAGTTAGTGATTACAGAGGAGGTTTCCCCAAACAGAGTACTGTGGGGAACTTGCCCCCTTGTGTAATTTGTCAATGTTTTACACAGAGTGAACAGGGCAGGAGCAGTGACGGGACAGAAGAGGTGACAGGAAAGGAGAAGTGATGGGGCAGGAGAGGTGATGGGGAAGGAGAGGTGACCGGGAAGGAGAAGTAACGGGCAGGAGAAGTGATGGGACAGGAGCAGTGACGGGACAGGAGCAGTGACGGGGCTTAAGAGGCGACAGGAAAGGAGAAGTGATGGGGCAGGAGAAGTGACAGGGCAGGAGAAGTGACTGGGCAGGAGGAGTGACTGGGCAAGAGCAGTGACGGGACAGGAGCAGTGACAGGGCAGAAGAGGCGACAGGAAAGGAGAGGTGATGGAGCTGGAGAGGTGACCTGGCAAGAGAAGTAACAGGCAGAAGATGTGATGGGGCAGGAAAATGAGAGGGTCGGAGAGATGTAGTAAATGTAAATGTAGTATACTTGCAAAGCGCACAGCTGCCCCAGCAAAGGGGCGTCCCGGCGCTGTATAACGCAGTGGAACCCTTCCTGGCTCTCCCAGTGAGATGCCCCTCCTGGGCACCCCCAAGGTGAGGCCAGGCATCCCAGTGTTGTTGGGGCCATTGTGGAGATTAAGCAAGCTATTGCCCAGAGTTGCAGCGTGGGACCCATGATTAGAGTAGGCGCCGAGGCGAGAATTATCGAGTCTGCGGACATTGAGCCCAAGACCCTGCCGCGTCGGGACTTGAACCCTGGTCCCAGGCCTGATCTCTGCTTCAGAGTCTGCCACTCTAACCAGTGAGCCACACTTCTCCACAGAGATGACGGGGCATTAGAGGTGACGGGGCAGGAGAGGTGATGTGGCAGGAGCAGTGACGGGACAGGAGAGGCGACAGGAAAGGAGAGGTGATGGGGCAAGAGAGGTGACCTAGCAGGAGAAGTAATGGGCAGGAGAAGTGATGGGGCAGGAGAAGTGACGGGGCAGGAGAAGTGACGGGACAGGAGAGGTGACAGGAAAGGAGAGGTGACGGGGCAGGAGAAGTGATGGGGCAGGAGAAGTGACAGGGCAGGAGCAGTGATTAGGCATGAGCAGGAGCGGTAACCGGGCATGTGCAGTGAACGGATAGTGGCATTGAACAGATAGGAGCAGTGAACGGGGCAGGAGAACTGATGGGACAGGAGAAGTGATGGGGCAGGAGGGGTGATCGGGCAGGAGTGCTGACCAGACAGGAGCAGAGAACGGGCAGGAGCAGTGAATGGGCAGGAGTGGTGAATGGGCAGGAAAAGTGACAGGGCAGGAAAAGTGATGGAGCAGGGGCAGGAGCAGTGGCGGGGCAGTAGAGGCAACAGGAAAGGAGAGGTGTCTGGGCAGGAGAGGTGACTGGGCAGGAGAGGTGACTTAGCAGGTGTGGTGACTGGGTAGGAGTGGTGACCGGGTAGTAGTGGTGACCGGGCAGGAGAAGTAACGGGCAGGAGAAATGACGGGGCAGGAGAAGTTATGGCGCAGGAGAAGTGACGGGGCAGGAGAAGTGACAGGGCAGGAGAGGTGACTGGGAAGGAGAGGTGACGGGGCAGAAGCAGTGATTAGGCATGAGCAGGAGCAGTGACCGGGAAGGAGCGGTGGACCGACAGGAGCAGTGAACGGACAGGAGCGGTGAACGGACAGAAGTGGTGAACGGACAGGAGCGATGAACAAAAAACTATGGATTTAGGGCCAGATCTCTGTACTGGGGTGAATGTATGACATTGTTTCGCATTCTGTCCATCAGTTATTATTTTTACTTTTGTCACCCCGAGTGGGACGGGTATGCCCAGACGTGGGTCCCGTGCTCTACATGGCACTGGAATCAAGCTATTCTGGCTGATGAGAGCTGAAAGCCCGAAACCGGTCCTAGGATGCTTGTTTCCAGTCCAGGGAGGACCTGTCCTGGCAGTTCAGGCTGGACTGTTCCCATTGGGTGCAGGATCAAGACTGATTTGTATATGGCTGGGTCCAAACTGGAATGGCATAGTGAGCACATAAAACAATGGATTTAGGCCCAGATCTCTGTACTGGGGTGAATGTATGACATTGTTTTGCATTCTGTCCATCAGTTGTTCTTTTTGCTTTTGTCACCTCCAGTGGGACGGGTATGCCCAGACTTGGGTCCCGTGCTCTACATGCCACTGGAATCAAGCTATCCTAGCTGATGAGAGCTTAAAGCCCGAAACTGATCCTAGGATGCTTGTTTCCAGTCCAGGGAGGACCTGACCTGGCAGTTTGGGCTGAAATGTTCTCTTTGGGCACAGGATCAAGACTGATTTGCATATGGCTGGGTCCAAACCGTAATGACATGGTGAGCAAAAAACCGATCGATTTAGGCCCATATCTCTTTACTGGGGTGAATGTATGACATTGTTCTGCATTCTGTCCACCAGTTATTCTTTTTGCTACTTTATGATTGAGCAGCTAGCTGGCTGACATGAATATGAAGGAGCCTTTGTGGGTTTCCGTGAGTCTAGATTCTCCTGAAGAGTCCCTTTCTCTTCTGAACCCTGCTTAACACATGTGTACAGGAGGAGCCCTGTATTCATGTCCTCAATGTTTGAGACAAAAAAAACTCATCGAATTCTGAACAATGAGAGTAAAAGCATTAAGGTAACATGTTGTTCCAGCTTATATTTTGCACGCTTTACATAAACCTGTATTCCCTATGAGTGTTTGCTTTTTTCTGAATTAAACCTCAAATAAACATGTTTATCCATTGTTTGAATTAAATAATGTTATAAGCTGTAACTGGTCAGTGAAATGCTGAACGTACAAAAAATTGGTATGTTTAGCTCTTTCTAGCCACACCCCTGACTCCGCCCACTGATCCAATCCTCAGTTATTCCCGCCCCCTGATTCTATCACCACCCACAGTTCCCCTACTTTTTTTCTCCCACTTCGACCACTGGTTAAGAAGTTTAATAGTGTCAGAAGAACATATTACAAAACATTACAAGGACAACTAAGCAATGGGTCACTGTGGATTTGAAAAACGGGGAGACGCTCGCACATCTATCGCTAAGACTCGCATTCAATGTGATACACATTTCTGTAACACCATTAAGTAATCCTTACACCAGTTATGCACGTGTTATTAACCTCAACCTGTGCTGCAGCTCGAAAACATACAGGGGGACATTTGGAAAGGCATTCTGAGCGGTGAAGGCTGCTCTCTGTTAATCATGCCTGTAATGTTGTTCTACTCCCCCACAGGATACACGAGGACTCGGGTGATTGAAGAAAACAGGTTTATTGATACAACAAGAATTATCCAAGCTAAGGGCGCCGAGCGTCTAACTGTGACGGCTCCAACCGCCAACTGCCGCTCTCCTGTTCGCGCCTTTCCTTTCATAGTCCTGCGCGTGCGCGCCTTGCCGCTCTAGCTTATGGCGTGACGCGTCATCGCGTATGCGCCCATAAGCTAGAGCGCATACCACATATCTCCCCCCTTTACTGAAACAAGGTGAATAACAATTCCCCCCATCAATTGTGGTGTCCTCCATCTGTAAACATTGTCTATGTGAGGCACCGAGGGGGCCGTATCCAACTAGTGTCCATCCACCACAAAGTCATTATAACGAGAAGGCATTACCACTGCCCTCCCACTACGGGTGTGTCTTACCGGCATGTTCTCTCTCGTCTCTGTCTGTCCTTGGGACACCCCCACATCTCTCACAACTGTCCTCTGCTCAGCATTCACTTGTACTCCTCCTCCGTCGGTCTGCCCAGCTCCCTGGACACCTTCCTCACTGACATCGCCTGCATCATCTCCTTGGCTATCAACACTGTGCTCCTGATGGGGTCTCACCTCTGGGTGATCTGTGTAGCTGTCGGCCTCTCCTGCCTTGGGCCAGACCAATATTTTGTTGACTCTGGCCATGCGATCCTGTGACCAGACCTTGCCGTCGCTGAGGAGGGCCGCCCTTCCACGCACTTCCTTGACCTGTAGGGGTTGGCTGAATTTGCTGTCGCCCTTCTTTTGGAGGGTGGGAAGTTTGATCCTAACCCACTCCCCTTCTTCCAGCGACGTTTCTTTCGTGCTGTGTCGCTTGTTATAGTGTGCCGCATATATTTTCTGGGCCTTCTCCAGATTACTTTGTACCACCGCTGGGGACCACTTGCTGGTGATGGTCTTCTCCCTCCATGCTACATTGTCCCGGGTGAAGGGATGTCGTCCCCTTAGCACCTGGAACGGACTATACCCCACCACCGAGGGCGTTATGCGGTAGGCCCACAGCATGTTCATTACTTCCATTTCCCAGTCTTTACCTTGCGAAATGGCTGCCTGGATGGAGCCCATGAGCACCCTATTGAACCTTTCGACCTGGCCGTTGCATGCTGGATGGTACACAGCCGTGTGTCTCACCTCGATCCCATTTCTTTTCATGTATCTTCCCCATTTGTCCGACACAAATTGCGGTCCATTGTCGCTGAGGATCGTTTTGGGTATTCCTTCTCTAAGGAACACCTCCGTCAAGAACTTCAAGATCGTGTCCGTATCCATCGACTCCTGTATGTCCACTTCCGGCCACTTGGAATACTTATCCATCAACACACAGATATACTTGTTCACTCCTCTATTGTCCAGGACGGGCCCCAGAATGTCTATCGCCACGTCCTCCCAGGGGCCATGTGGCGTGTCAAACTTCCCCAGAGCTGGTCGGAGTGGCCGGAGCACCTTGTCCGCTCCTTGGCACTGCCCACACTCCCGCACTTGCCTCTCGATGTGGGCATCCATTCCTGGCCACCAATACGTCTGTTTGACCAACGCCTTGGTTTTTACTATGCCCAAATGTCCCTCGTGGAGTATTTTTAGCAGTCGTGGTATTAGTGTCACCGGGGGCACCACTCTCTCTCCTCTGTATAAGAATATCCCCGAGTCACTCAGGGACAACTCTTCTCTCATTTCATAAAAGCGGCGGACGCCTTCCGCCAGCTTCCTCTTGTCCGGCCACCCCGACGTGAGATGTTTCCGGACTTCCACCTTTTCCTCATCGAGCTCATAGGCCGCCTGCCACTCCTGTGCGCTGATTGATGTCTCGTGGTCCTCCATACTGGCGACCATTTCGTCTGTGTCCGGGGTAACACCCGGAGCCTCCTCCATTGCTGCCGCCCTGCTGAGGTAATCAGCTACCTTGTTCTGCGTACCAGGGAGGTACTCTACATCGTAAGTATAGTCAAGCAATTTCAGGGTCATTTTCGCTATCCTCGGGGTGGCAGTGTCGTGGCCCGATGACGTCAACAACTTGACAAGTGGCTTATGATCAGTTTGGAGCTTGAATCTTGTGCCCCATATGAACTGGCGAAATTTATTCAATGCCCACGTGACCACCAGCATTTCTTTTTCTATCACGCTGTACCTCTGTTCCGTCGGGGACAGCGCCCTGGATGCAAAGCTGATGGTTTCTTTCGTTCCGTCCGCCCTTTCCTGCGCCAGGACAGCCCCCAAGCCCTTGTCGCTCGCGTCTGTGGTTACGATGGTCTTGCCCGTTGGGACGTACCCCTGCAAAGGGATGGCCTGGCTGATACAGTCTTTGATGGACTCGAATTCGGATTGGGCCTCCTTGTCCCATTCGAATTTCGTATTGTGCCTGATCAGTTGCCTCATCCTGTGCGTTCTCGTGGCAAAATGTCTGACAAACTTACTGTAATACTCGGCCATTCCGAGGAATGACCGCACCTCTTCTTTAGTCGTGGGGGCTTTGGCGTCCTTTATAGCCTTGACATTCATTTCTTTCGGTAAGATGCCATGCGTTCCTATCTCGTGCCCCAGGTAGGTCACTGAGCGAGCCCCAATTCTGCACTTGCTCCACTCCGCCGTCAGTCCTTTGCTCTGTAGCACTCCCAATACCTGGTGCAATTTCCTATCATGCTCGTTTTTGTCAGGGCCCATCACCAGGATGTCGTCTTGGAAATATTGCACTCCCGAGATGTCTTTAAACAACCTGTGCATGAGCTTCTGGAACACAGCCGCCGGGGATGCCAGCCCGAAGGGCATTCTTCTGAATTGGTAGCATCCAAATGGCGTTATGAAGGCCGTGTATTTCCTGCTCGACGGGTGCAGTTCTATCTGGTAGTATGCAGACGTGAGGTCTATGGTGGAATAGTGTGTGATCCCTTTTGTCTTCGCTAACATTTCTTCTATTCTGGGGAGCGGGAACCTCTCCACTATGAGATTTTTGTTGAGCTCCCTCAGGTCCACGCAGAGCCTGACCTTGCCGTTGGGCTTTTTAACTACCACCAAGGGCGATAGCCATTCTGCACTATCCACCGGCTCGATGATTTCTAGCTCTTCCAACTTCCGTAGTTCCTGGCGCACCGCCTCACTTGTGGATATCGGTATGTTCCGAACCTTGTGCACAACAGGTATTGCTCCCTCTTTGAGGACCATTTTATGCACGAATTTCTCCAGCTTGCCCACCGTGCCTTCGAATACCTTGGGGTATGCCGCCTTCCAGTCTTCCTCCTTCGAGAGGGGCCATTCCTCCGTTAGCAAGATCTGTTCTTTCCCTCCGGGATTCAGTACGATGCCGAGGGCGCCCGCATCTCTCCATCCTAGCACCGACGGGCCCTTCTCCGCCACGTATAGGGTGCACGTGGCCGTCCTTCCTCTGAATTCAAACACAAGGTCTCTGCACCCCACCAGTGGGATGGCATTTTCCGTGTACGAGATGGGTCTGATATCTGGCGGCCATAGGTCGGGTCCTAATACTGGGGCGAAGTCCTCCTCCCATATTGACCTTTGCACGATGGTCCAGGGGGACCCTGAATCCACCGCCACATGTACCTTGACGCCTCCGATGAGCATGTCGGTGCGGGGCTTGTCCCTTCGTTGCCCCGATACGTCCAGCACTTGGTCCTCTATGCATAGCACTAGGTCATCCTCTTCTGGGTCGTCTTCTTCGCTTGCGTCGGCTGTGGCCGCGTCTATGCACTTGACCGTTGATTTCGTCCCTTTCTTCCGGCAGACTTTTTCGAAATGCCCTGTCAGCCCACAGAATGAGCACCTGGCGCGAAACGCGGGACAACGCCTGTCTTGGGCCGCGTGCGCGGCACTGCCACACCTGTAGCACGCGAACTTCGTTCCCTGGCTGGAGCGAGGCATCTGCTTCCCAGGCCCTCTTGCGTCCTTCCTCTGGTCTCCACTGACACCTTTGGGTTTGCTGGAATGGGGTGCCTCGTCGATTTTATTGATCATCAGTCTTGGCGCGCTTTCCCTTTTTGCCGCGTCTGCGCCTCTCTTCGACATTTCCGCCTTTTTGACCATCGCCACCACTTCCTTCAGGGTTGTTTCATTCATCGCCCATAACTTGTCTTGGACTGCTCTGCTGGTGGTGTGCATTACGATTTGGTCCTTGATATATTCGTCTTGCAGGTTCCCGTACCTACACGTGATTGCCAGTCGGCGGAGGGCAGCCACATAGTCGTCGATGGATTCTCCCGCTTCCTGTTTTCTCTGTTGGAAGTTATAGCGGTCGATCGAGACACAGACCGCTGGGCGATAGTGGCTGTCCAGGTCGTCGATTGCATTCACGAATACATCCGTTTCCTCTGCACCTCTCTCCTTGGGCACTAGGTTCTTATACACCCTTACCCCTTCTGGGCCTAAATTGTGGAGCAACAGTCTTTTCTTTCTCTCCGGCTTGTATTCGCCTTCACTTTCGTCCTCCAGTGCCTCAATGTAATTGAGGAAATATTCTTTCCAGTCTTCCCATTTTAGTTGGGGTTCGCCTGGTCTGGTCAGGAACGGGACGGGCGCCATTAGGGTTGACGCTTGACTCGCCATTCTGGCTTCACCTCTGGGTCCTCCCTCCTGGGCTCTTTGGGTGGGCTCACCGGACGCTCCTGCGTTCCCTGCCGTGTCTCCTTGGCCCCTTGGACTGCCCGGGGTATTGTCCCTTGTGGTGTGCGCTGTCTGTGCACCCTTCCCCCCTTCCACTGGATTAGGGGTGTCTCCTTTGGTTGCCAGGGTGCTGCCTGGGGGTACCTGGAGTCTTGGGCCGCACTGACCCGATCCTGTGCCCGGGTTCGTTCCTTTCTTTGCTGCTGCGCTGCTGCCACGCCCTTGCTCTTCTGTGTAGCACCTGTGCCTTGCTGACCCGTGGATGGGGGCTGTGGAGGTATTCTATATTTTTCCTGCACCGGGTGGTGTCCGGATCTCAGCCTCGTCGCCACTGTAATGTTGTTCTACTCCCCCACAGGATACACGAGGACTCGGGTGATTGAAGAAAACAGGTTTATTGATACAACAAGAATTATCCAAGCTAAGGGCGCCGAGCGTCTAACTGTGACGGCTCCAACCGCCAACTGCCGCTCTCCTGTTCGCGCCTTTCCTTTCATAGTCCTGCGCGTGCGCGCCTTGCCGCTCTAGCTTATGGCGTGACGCGTCATCGCGTATGCGCCCATAAGCTAGAGCGCATACCACAATGCCTACAGGACACCTTGCCTTAGGTCTGCCCTGACCCCATTCCCTGCACATGTTCGCTGCACCTCTTCCGCGTGGGCATTGCAGGGAGGCAGACTAACACAATGCAGTCTTTAAAGAGAAGATATGCTGCAAGGTGCGTTTTTCCTGTTTTTACAAACGTGGCAATAACAGTGTGACAATAAATCTGAAGAGTGTGCATATTCTGCAGGGATCTTTTGCGCATCTGTGCACAGAGTTGCCCTCATACTTCACCAACTCCATTAATACACTTACTTCTTGATCTCATGGCTAAAATCAGACGGTCAATCTAGGCATAAGTTTTACTGCAAGACATTGGTGTTCTGTTCATATGTCTTCGAGCTGATTTGTGGGGCCCTATTTAGAGCTGGGTCCAGGTCAAATAGCCCGGGCTGTTTTCCCCTGGCGACACTAATAGGGCAACAAACTCAATGACGCCCTCTCATAGTTATTGTTGTGTAGGGCAAACCTTCCAAACTGCTAGAAAAGAATAGGAACCTGCGAATTTTATTTGACAAACTTTCACCATACAATTCAGTGCTGAGGTTAAAGGTCTGAACTTGAATTGAACTTCACGAGAAATAATGTCTCGTTTCTAAATTTCAACCACTGTCTAATAAGGAAAGCCACTGATCTGGCCAGCTTTGGGCACCTATATCATAGTCTAGTTAGGTCTGCCCAGAACTCGTATTCTGAAGCTAAATGGATGCCATATAAATACATGAGAATGAGCATCTACCTCAAAAAACACAGGCACTTCTCCCAGTTTCGAAATGGCTCTACTCTTGGCAAATTGAACAGCACATAGCATTTAAGAGCCAAAATACAATGCACACGGTAGTATGGAACAGGAGCATGAAATATATGTGCAAGCCGCCTCCGCATTGTGTTTACCTACTATGCATATTCCTTCGCAGCTTTCTTGCACTCGCTACAGATGTTCAAGCGGAAGAAACATGGGGAAGGGTCCTAATGTACCCTGTGCTTTGCTCTTGAAACGGAGATCCCAGCCCTAATCACCCTCGATTCAGAAAAAACTGGCAATAAACGGGTCCACTCAAGATTTTGCATACTAGCATAACTGGTATGATGTATTTAGTTAGCTGTTTTCTATAGCATAACTGCACCCGATGGTTTAGGATGCTTTTACGAAGAGTCACAACTACACACTAGGGAGCTTATTTACAAGCCCCTTGCGCCACCCTTACGTCACTTTTCCCATGTTAAAAATGACGCACAAGTGGTGCAAGGGGCTTGTAAATCGGACCCAAGATTCATTAGATCATCACCTCAGGATGTGGGGACGATAGTGGTCTCATCGGAGTCACCTATGACAAGCTGGTTAGTATAGGTGGAAGCAGAAAATGCAAGTTTTTTAATTTTTTGAAAGAATGAGGGTGGGCTGGATTTTCATCTGCAAGGAGAGGGGGTCCCTTACATTGGTTACTGCCTCAGAGAAGGGATGCTGATGGCTTGAGTACTTTCGAAATCCAGAGATAAATATAGTGAGTTCTAACTTATTTAACTGTGTTGGTCTAGAGATAGTCAGTGGGTAGGCCAACTAAGGTGGACAAGCCAACATATTTCAAATTAATCTTTGTTACTGGGGGCCAGTGTATATCTCCCAGGGTCAGGAAAAAGTGGCTGTTGAGTGAAAGATGACTTTCCAGGGTGTAGAGAAGTGTGGCTCAATGGTTAGAGCGGCAGACCCTGATGCAATAGTCTGGCCGGGACTAGGGTTCAATTGGTCTTGGGCTCAATTTCCTCGGACCTGATAATTCTCGCCTCGGTGCCTATTCTAATCATGAGTCCCACTCTGCACTTCTGGGCAATAGCTTGCTTAATCTCTACAACGGCCCCAACAACGCTGAGGATGCCTGACTTCACCTTGGGGGTGCCCAGGAGTAGGCTCCTCACAGGGAAAGGCCAGGAAGGGTTCCTCGGCGGTATTCGTACAAGCGCCGAGATGCCTACGGGTAGTCGTGCGCTATACAAGTGCGTAATCATTTCATTTCATTTCATGTACACAGCGGAATCACGAACAAGGCACTGGACTAGATCACATCTTTTTTTAGAAAACAGGTATCAGATTGTAACACTGGGAAGTTACAAATCAGGAAAAAACGGTTGTCATCGGGGGTTCCCCAGGGCTCATCCCTGAGCCCAACCCTTTTCAATCTTTATATGACACCACTCCTCTCTTTGATGGCCACTTTTGATTTTGAATCAATTGCATATGCAGATGACACTCGGCTGATTCTCACTCTCGATTAAAACTCTACAGTGGCGGAAGAAAGGTTTCACCACTGTCTAACAGCAGTGATGGATTGGATGAAACTGAATCATCTTAAATGTAACAGCTCTTAAGAAAATATGCTGTTTGGAAAGTCCAACGTATTTAGGCCCAACCAGTGGTGGCCCTCAAATTCTGTTCCACCTCCTAAAACAGTAGACACAGTGAGAAATTTTGGAATAAATGTTGACCCCACATTAGTTTTCCACAAGCAAGCTCTTGCTATGGCAGGCACTCGTTTCCAAACATTAACTCTCAGAAAATTCTTCGACCTACTCCCTGTGCCTGCTAGGAAAACTGTTGCAGCAGCCCTAATTTTACCACGCTTGGACTACTGCAATAGTCTATACGCAGGAACAAAAAAGACGATCTTGAAAATATTGCAGGTGGTCTAGAATGCTGCAGCGAGGTTAGTACTCAAACTGCCTAGAGACTCCTCCTCAGCAACAGCACTTAAAGTTCTTCATTGGCTGCTTGTCCATAAGAAGAATCTAATTAAAATCCTGACCATCATTTACAAAGCCATAAGGACCTCCTTATAGAGACCATAGTCAACCAACACCTTGTATTTTATTTGAAACCTCATTCCCGGCTGGATCCCTCCCAATCAGGTTTCAAGGCATCCTATAGCATGGACACAGCCCTGGCAGAGGCCACTGATATAATCAGACTTTCCTTGAACCAGGGGAACTGCATGATATTGATTGCATCCTTGATGTCAGCAAATTTCCTTCAGCTGAATTTCAGTGAGACGGAAATTCTGCTCTTTGATTGGTGGCTGACTGAATTGGGGCCAACTCCAACCCCCAAAAAGGGGTAAAAAACCTGGGGGTCATAATAGATTACAACCTCTCTATGAAAAAGCATGTAAACTCAACTGCTGCAATACGTTTTGGGCTGATGCCTGTGCTCAGAAAAGTCCTTTGCAGACCAGGAAAACTCCTACACAGGCACTCATAGTGAGTCACCTGGACTATGCAAATGCGTTAATGGTTGCAATGAACGAAAGCCTCTTTTACAAACTCCACGCTGTTCAGAACACGGATGCCTGGTCGGCAATCTTCCACCAGCTCCCCATCTGAACCTATGTCATTGGCTTCCTGTTTAAAATGGGGGTCTCTAGTTGGCAATGGTTTGCAGCTTTGTCCGAATAGAGACCCTTGCTTCTAGTCAGGGTAAGGGGCTACACTTCTAAAATAACCCTGCTCCCCCCCTTGGTAGCTTGGCATGAGTAGACAGGCGTATCTCAGAGGCAGTGTGTAACACATAAAGTAATATAGTGAAAACACTACAAATGGACACCACACCCATTTAGAAAAATAAGTAATCTTTACTAGACTTAACACAAGACCAAACAACAAAACCCCCCAATACACTATCAAGAGTATGACTTTAAAATGATAGAAATAGCTTAGTTCAATGTAGATGGTAAATGCAACACTTTACTCTCAAAGTACCTTGGACGCGTCACGCAAACCAAACAAAAGGGTCGCAGGGAAGGTGATGTGTCTGTTCCTTGCTTCGGGGGAGGTGATGCATTGGTTCCTTACTGCAGCGCAGGGGAGGTGATGCATTGGTTCCTTACCAGAGAGGAGGTGATGCGTCGGTTTCTTACTGCGTTCCGGTTACGATGCGACAAAAATGCGCCTCGATGCGTGCATGTCCGACAGCCATGCAGTGAAATCGATGAACTTTGGAGCCGCGGCAGGCCCTGCGACATGCTTCTCTGGTGATGCGACCGTGACTTCTGCGGCGGCAGCACGCTTCTCCTGTGATGCAACACTCTTCGTCTGTGATGCGATGGCAAACAGCTGCGACATGCTTCTTTGGCGATGCGACGGCGACTGCTGCAGCAGCAACATGCTCCTCCTCATTGTGTTGCGCTTTCAGTTCCGAGCGACACGCAGTCTCTCAGAGGGCCCAAACAACAGCAGGCACCTCACCGCAGGTAGAACTGCCAGCAAGGGAATTGAGGGGGACCTGGTGGTGAAGTCTTTGTGGCCCTGAGACTTCAGAACAGGAGACAAGCTCAACTTCAAGCCCTTGGAGATCTTCCTCAAGATGATTAAAGTACAAACAAAGTTCCTTTTCTACTTTCTTTGGCAATAAAGTAACCACTGCAGGCCAAACCCCAAACAGTCACTATTGCAGAGGCAGTCACCTCCTTCAGCTTCCTTGGTTCTTCTCCTTGGCAAAGGTTTGTCTTGATTCCCAGAAGTGATCTAAAATTCTGGGGTCTGGGCCCCAATATTTATATTCTGCAAAACCCTTGGTTCTCTGAAGGCAGAGAGTTTCAGTACCTAGTCAAAACAACTCTGTCCTCCAGGGTGCAGCTTCCTGGCAGGAGGTGGAGCAAGCATTGTTTGAGAGCAGACCTGGCCCAGGTAGCTGAAAGGAAATCTCCTCCGTCTACTCTCTATTCTATGAGGGCTCAGGTCAGTGAAAGGAAATCTCCGCCCCCTACTCTCTATTCAATGCAGGTCCTATTCAGCCCAGCCCTGACCCATCATACTGCTGGAGTCAAGGCCCTCTCCAGCCCCCTCTCACTCACAAACCAGACAAGGAATACACAAACCCAGCAGAGACCTGCTGGATGGTTAGGCAAGAAAATTCCTACTTTCTAAAAGTGGTATTCTCAAACACAGAAGGTAAAAATCACCCTCACTAAAAGATGTATTTTAACATTCAGAGTTCAGGCATACTAAACTTGAATTTCTACCATGTTTCCTGGGTCAGTTAGGACTATAAGATGTTATAATCAAACTGCCCATTTTGGCCATTGGGCCTATGGGAATAGGTAGCCTTGCTATAGTGAAAAACAAATTTGGCTGTAATTCACTATCAGGAAATGCCACACACATCAGGGCATGTCCTACCTTTTACATACAATGCACCCTGCCCTTGGGTCTACCTTAGGGGTGACTTATATGTAGAAAAGGGAAGGTGCAGGGACTGGCAAGTGTGTGCACTTGCCAAGTTGACATGGCAGTCCCAGACTGCACACAGGCTCTACAACCGCAGGCCTGAGCCATATTTTTCAAGTTGCCTCTGTGGGCGGCACAACCAGTGCTGCAAGCCCACCAGCAGCATGGTGCACGGTACTAGGGTCTGACAAGTAAATCAAATAAGCGAATCATGGAGTCACTAATCCATTACAACATTTTACAAAAAGGAGCACTTGCACTTTGGCACTGAATAGCAGTGGTAAAGTGCCTAAAGCATCTAGACCAGCGAAAACATAGCAAACAAATGGAAGGGAGACCCACGCCAATGTTGCCAGGTCTAAAACTTCCCATAAAAAAGGGCTCATTTTAAACTTCTCTGTCTAGTTTTGAAAGCCTTGCATGGAAATGGCCATACTACTTGAAAAACAAGCTGAAGCCATACCTTCCAACACACTGCCTCAGATCTAGTGAGTTACTGTTGTTATGTCTGAGATGTATTCATACAGCCATTCCTTTTCTTTCCTGGCATCTCGACATTGGAACCAGTTACCTCTGTAACTACGCTGTTGCCCAGAATTATTTTCATTAAAAATATATACACTACAGTCAACATATGACAAATGGCAAATGACCATAAGCCCTTTTTTTCTATTTCTTTATGATTCACGGGCTAAATCAACAGCACTATCATAGGTAATGAAATCAGTGATGTAATCAGTGATGCCATCATTGATGTCTTTTGAGATTTCATCAGAGATGCCATCATATGCATGAATGATATAATATGAAAGGTCAATTTATGAGTGTTAGAACTAGGGGTCTCTAGTTGGCAGAGGTAGGTACCACTGTCCAAATAGGGACCCCTGCTTCTAGTCAGGGTAAGGAGGAAACCCTCTGAGATGACCCCTGTTCACCCCCTGGGTAGCTTGGCACGAGCAGTCAATGCTTATCGAAGGCAATGTGTAAAGTATTTGTACCAACACTCACAGTAACACAGTGAAAACACCACAAACTGACTCCACAACAGTTTAGAAAAATAAAGGTATTTAATCTGAACTACACAAAACCAAAATGACAAACATCCAACATACACAGTTCAAGAATATGGTTTCAAAAGATTTCTTAAAGTTGCGAAAAAGAATCCACAGTAGCGTTAAAAGTTCACAGTTGGTGGCCAAGATGGCGGCAGAGTAGGACGCTTTTCCGAGCCGCTCCGGCCCGATCCGACAAAGGATCTTATAGCACGGTCCTGAGGGAGCGATTTCACTTCAAAAGTGCTGCGAAAGTCCCCCTGGCATAGCGGAGAGGTTTGGCGCCGTCGGTGGGGCGGAGAGACTTCAAGATCGACCACAGGACCGACTGAGCTCTGAGGCCTGCGCGACCCCGGCCTCTCTTGGGTCCTGGCGGCCGATGTAGGAAGAGGGCGGAGCTCCTGAGATCTCGCCTGGAAGCTCCGGAGCTGGCCGAAGGTGGAGAAACGCGCTGAATCGACGAGGCGGCAGATCTAGCTACCGGTGTGGCTTGGAGTCATCTAGCTTGTGTCGTGGAGCGGGCCCACGGGGCTTGGAGGTTTAACGGCGCCCGACGGTGTTCGATGAGAGGAGGCCCGAGACATCTGAACGCCGGTGGCGGTGCAGACTGGGCAACGGCTGTGGCCTTGAGCGTGACTGGTGGTGGAGAGCGGTGCCAGATCGGCGAGCTCCGGTGAGGCCGGTCTTGCGCATGAGAAGGACGCGGCCTATGGGATAGCGGTGGCATTCATGCATGGCCGCCATTGGACTATGGGCCGTCCGCAAGTTTGAGCTTTACCCTGGCCGCCTGTGACACCTACGGAACGAAGACCCGGGCTGCTGTGTGGGCCGTGTGCATTTTTTCTGAAGTACTACGGCCTATAGTTCGAGGCTTGGTCACTGGGATCAAGGGCCTAGGTTCTGGACTGGGACGAGCGGCAGGGCCCGCCATCTTGTTTGGCCGCGTGGCGCTTGGGTGGAGTGCCGCCTGCCGCCATGTCTAACGCGCTGCGCAAGGGGCGCCCGGGGAAGGATGGCACTTCGAAATCTTCCCAGCAACCGGCATCCCCAGGAGCTAGTGGTTCCTCGAAGCAATCGGACGATGAGGCGCCGGTGACGAAGGCTTTTATGTCCGAACTCTTTGCCTCCATTAAGGAAGACATCTCCGAGCTCCGCGCGCAATTGGCCTCCGATCTACGGGAGGTGCGGAGGGACGTGGACGGTATAGGCGAGAGGGTGGCGACTCTGGAGGACCATGATTTAAGTATGGCCAACGATGTGCACTTGTTGCAGCAGGATATAATACGCCTAACCGAGCAGAACCTGGACTTACAGACGCACACGGAGGACTTAGAAAATCGTTCCCGCAGGAACAACATCCGTATCCGAGCTGTGCCCTGGGATGGTGAGGCAGGCGATCTACGTGGTTATGTCCAAGAACTGTTCCTCCAGATACTGGATGAAGGGGATGTGCGGGAAATTCGGATGGACAGGGTGCATAGAGTAGGGTTGCCCAGACAAGGGGGGGGACCCCCTCCTGACATTCTTGTCTGTATCCATGACTTTCAGGTGAAAGAGCGTATCCTCCGCAAAGCCAGGGCAATCACGTCATTGCAGTTCAGGGACCACCGCCCTCAGCTGTATCAAGATTTAGCGGCCTCCACGCTACGGAAACGAAGGGAGTTCCGCCCAGTGACTGCTTTTTTGAGGGAGCGTGGCATCGCTTACTCCTGGGGGCACCCATTTCGAATCATCTTTCGGTGGCAGAACCGGCTCGCACAGATTTGCTCGCTCCAGGTGGCAAAGGACCTCCTGGGCCTGGAGGATGTACCGCCCTCGCAGGAAGCAACTGCTTCTCCATCTCGGAGGCGCCACCGCTCGTCTTCCTGGCACAGGGTGGGCGCTTCCCCTGATCAGCGGCAACCGGACCTCACTACCAGCCTGCAGGAGCGGGGCAACGCGGTGGCATCGGTGGCTTCGGCTACATTAGCTGATACGCAGCAAAGCTCCGGAGCAGCGTGACCTCTTTCTTGCTGATGGATCGACGCCGGAGGGGTTCTGGCCTCCCGGTCTGGGGGTATGAATGTACTTTTGGAGGAGACACCCTTGACCGTGGCCATGGGGTATACCGTATTGGTCCCCCGGATCTACTTCCTGAAAGGAAGGCCCCTTGCGGATTCTGGACTTCTGGACATGATGAGTACTGTATTTGCTTTCACAGTTTTGCCTTTGTTCTTGCTATTGGTTGTTTTTCGACTGGGGGGGGGTTGGAGTTGGGGAGTTTGGGGTGTTGGGGGGGTCCCATGACGGTGGGAAGGGGGGACGGCTGGATGGATGGCTGCTGGTGTGCGTGCGAGTTGGCGTCGTGGATAGAATTGCTGTGGTTGGATGGCGAGTCTTGGGTTGTGGTGGGGGGAGAGTGGCGGACCCCCTGGACGTCCCTTGGATCGGGGGCTGTCCTTATATGGGGAGGGGGACAATTGGATTGACAGGAGAGATTTTTGGGGTCCATTTCTGTAATGCCGATTAGCATAGGGACATGGAACGTTAAGGGCATGAATTCACCGCAGAAAAGGCAGAAGGTGTGGAAATATATGGTGGATCATCACCTTTACATAGTGGGGTTGCAAGAAACCCACTTAGCACGGAAAGATGAGATGCGGCTCCGACATAGGGCTTATCCCATTCTCTATAGGTCTTCCGCCGCTACGAAACACAAGGGGGTGGCACTCCTTTTCCGAGCTGCATTGCACTTTCAACCTATGGAGGTGCGTCACGATAAGGAGGGCCGTTGGTTGATGGTCAAAGGGCTTATTCAGGGCCGACTGTGCACTTTTGTGGTGGTGTATTTACCCAACGCTGGTCAGAATAAGTATTTACAGGATTTGTTGTTGAAGGTTGGGGACTTTGCGGAGGGTCATCTATTCTTGCTGGGGGATTTTAATCTGGTGTGGGACAAGGATATGGACAACTCAGGGGGGCATAGGGCGGGCACGGGGGTGTTTTCTGCTTTGACACAGCGTGAGGTGGGGGAGCTGGGGCTAGTTGATGGCTGGCGTTTTTTCCACCCTACCACAAAGGATTACACATTCTTCTCCCACGTGCATCATTCCTATTCCCGTTTGGACTCCATTTTCCTTAGCCAATCTCTGCGCGAGGACGTGGTAGATGCCGCCATTCTTCCAATATCTGTTTCTGACCATAGTCTCTTGGTGCTTAGCCTTCGTTGGTCGCCGACCGGTGCGTCGCATCGGAAGTGGTATTTCCCGGCGTCGGTGATCAGGGACGATACGTCTAATCAAACCTTGCGACTTGCCATCAGAGAATTCTTTGACCTTAATCCCCCGTCAGACACCTCACTGTCGACCATGTGGGACGCCTTTAAAGCTACGATCAGGGGCACATGTCTGGGACTCAACTCGCAGCTTAACTCCCTGCGGAGGAAGGAACGTGAGGCCTTGGAAGCTGAGGTGGTCGAGCTCGAACGTGCTCAAACTCAATCCCTCGAGGGTGACCCTCCGCCCGCTGACAGCGGTAAGGGGCAAATTAAAGGCACACTATGCCAATAGGGCCGAGCTTACGCTTTTGCGACTGGGGCGACAATCATATTCATGCGGTAACAAGGTGGGTAGGCATCTGGCGCGGCAACTGCGGGATAGGAGGGAGCGGGAATACATAGGAGGGATCAGAGATGCTGCAGGTGTGCTGCAACATCGGGACGGAACGAAGGCGGACATTTTTGGACGCTTTTACGCCGAGTTGTATACGGGTGACAACCTGGATGCAGAAACACAAAGAGGGTTCTTACGACGTTTGCCGTTACCTCGAGTATCTAGGGAATGGAACGACCTATTGGAGGCGCCAATTTCCAGAGAGGAGGTTCTCTCCGCCATCAAAAATTTGAAATCACACAAGGCCCCGGGTCCGGATGGTTACACTGCGGTCTTTTACAAGACGTATGCTACCGAGCGGTGTGATTTTCTAGTGGCTCTCTTTAATGATATGGCGTCGTCCGGAATGACCACAGGGACCCTGGCCGAGGCGGTGATCACGGTCCTGCCGAAACCAGGGAAGGATCCGGAGCATTGTGCTTCGTTTTGCCCCATAGCCTTACTTAACATTGACACAAAACTATACTCGGCGATCCTGGCGAGCCGCCTACAGGATTTGTTGCCGGCGATTATCCACCCAGACCAATATGACTTTATTAAAGGTCGCCAGACCCACGATAATACCCGTAGAGTGGTTCACCTCATCGAAAAGGCGGACAGGTTCCGCATACCGGCTGTGCTGGTGGGCCTGGACGCGGAGAAGGCCTTCGACCGAGTGGATTGGGGCTTTCTGTTTAATACGCTGATGGCCTTCGGATTTTCTGACAAATTCATCACTATGGTAAAGGCAAATTTTTGCAGCCCGCGCTCGAGAGTGGCAGTGAATGGCCACCTATCGGCCTTCTTCCCACATTCACGGGGCACCAGACAGGGGTGTCCCCTCTCTCCCCTGCTGTTCGTGCTCAGTATTGAGCCTCTGGCGGTGGCGGTGAGGGAACATGAAGGCGTGAAGGGCATACCGTTCACGGGAGAGCAACATAAAATCTCGCTCTTCGCGGACGACGTCCTGCTCTCGGTGGCGGATCCGGCTGGTTCCTTGCCCTGCGTTAGGGAGATTTTGCTTGAATTTGAGGATGTGGCGGGATTTAAAGTAAACTATGGCAAGTCTTACATTTTGAATCTGACTTTATCGCAAACTGACGTGGCTCAGGTACGGGCGTTGACACCATTGGCGTGGGCAACCGGTTCGATTGTTTATTTGGGAGTTCACCTGACTCCCACGGTGGGTAAACTTCGCGGCCAACTTCCCACCCCTCCTGATGAAGACCCGGGCAGAATTGGAGAGGTGGAAACCTAAATTCCTGTCCTGGTTAGGTAGGATACATGCGATTAAAATGGTCCTTCTTCCCAAATATTTATACCTGTTCCAGGCTCTACCTATTCCGCTGGATAGCGCCTACTTCCGACAGCTCAAAACGCAGATACTGAAATTTATCTGGCAAGGGGGCCGAGCCCGTCTGTCCTTCACATTCATGAGCAGGCCTCAGTCGGAGGGTGGGGTTGGTCTCCCGGACCTGCACCTATATTATAAGGCTGCCCAATTGAGGGTCATGGTGGAATGGTCGCAGCAGCTATCAGAAAAACATTGGCTGCATATGGACCGGAGTGTGGCGGGTCGGTCCATCTGGGATTTGGCCTGGAAACCGAAGAAAGACCGCCCCTTGAATGCCTACATCAGTACCCCCACGGGTACCACGCTGAAGGTCTGGGATACCTTGGCTAATGATGAGCGGTGGACAACCTTCCCATCTCCGCTCACGCCGTTGCATTTCAACCCGGCCTTTCCACCGGCGTTTACCGAGGGGCCCTTTGACGCATGGAGGGAGGGTGGGTGTAGGGCACTGCTTCACCTGTTTCATGGCTCTGATCCTTTGACCTTTGCTAACTGTATGCGGGACTACCAGGTGCTGCAGACTGATAGGTATAGGCATGTCCAATTGCTACATTGGGCCACGTCACCAGGAGTGCTGGAGGCAGCTACGAGGCCTCCCTCGAAATTTGAGGCTTTTCTGCTGCGAACGTCTACCATGAAGGGAGCCATCTCCTTCCTGTATCAACTACTGCTTCAATCGGAACTGTCACCTCGGCCACGATATATGGAGCAATGGGAGGAGATGGTGGGAAGGAATGTAACTGACGCCGAATGGTCAGCACTTTGGAGGGATATGAACCAATTTAACCACTCGGTCCACTTACGGGAGGCTCACTTAAAGACTCTCACGCAATGGTATATGTGTCCGACTCGGCTCCACCGCATCTATCCGGCTGCCTCGGATAAATGCTGGAGGGGATGTGGATTTCTAGGGGACTTCCGCCACATTTGGTGGGATTGCCCGGTAAATAGGCCGTACTGGGATGAAATTCTTTCCCATATCAAGGATATCCTTCAATATCCTATAGAGGACTCTATGGCCATTGTGCTATTGGGCCTGCGGGATCCCGGTCTTGAACACCAGACGCGCTCGGATAAAAAGATTCTGTGGTTGTGCCTGTGGGCAGCCAAGCTCACACTGGCGGCGGCTTGGAAACGGAAGGAGGCACCAGCGATATCCCTTTGGCACGCAAGACTCTGGAGGCTTTTGAGCCTGGAAAGAATGGCGGACATCTTCCTCGGTAATTACAAGAACTTTAAACACGTGTGGGGTCCCTTGGTAACCTTCCTATCTACTGGCTTGCCTTCGGCTGTTTGCCCGGCATCATTGAGATCTTTACACCTCTTCCAAATTTAGTGTGTTTGTTGAATGAATGTGGTATGTGTGCGTTACCGTCATGGGGGGGAGGTGGGGAGGGGGGGGTCTGGGGAGTTGCATTTTCTCTTTCTTTTCACCTGTTGCAACCGAGGTGCCTATTTTCGCCGGTTAGTGCATTTCCATGGTTTTGTATAGCCTGAAGACCTGCTTGCTGTGGGACATTTTGATTTCACAAGACTCAGCACCAATTAGGCTTTCTCTTCTCGCTTTTTTTTTGCAGGTACTTGGTCTGATTGACTGATCTTTTTCTTTGCGATGTAGCGTCACCACCATTTTAATTTGCTTTTTTCCCCCTTGTGTGGGCACATGTGCGGCACCTCAGTGCTGCTTTCTTGTGTCTTTCCTTTTTGTTATATGCAAAATAAAAATTTTACAAAAAAAATAAGTTCACAGTTACGTCACGTTTAGCCAACAGTACCTTTAAATGCGACAAAGTTCCAAAACAGAAGCTGGTGCGGTGGAAAACAAGTGATGCGTCACTCCTGAGACCCTGGGGAGGCGATGCGACAACTCTGCTGGATGTAGCGGGCGTGTTGCGGTGACTCCGGTCTGTATGGGGAGGGAGGGGATACCTTGTATGGATTCCGGTGCGGAGGTTCCATAGTAAAAATGCTTGCAAAGGCACGATGTGATGATCTTTGGGGCTGAGACGATCTCCGGGGCGATGATGCGCCGTCCAGCGGTGATCTTCCTCTTGCAGCTCCTTGATACAAAGGCTCTGCGACGATGTTCGCAACGACGTGATGCGGTTCGCAAGCAAGCGGTGCGACAATCTCACCCAGTGACGACAGGCACTGCGACGACACTCGCAGCAATGGTATTCTTCCCGCACCGGACTGGTGCGTCCCGCAAATGAAGGATGCGACGACTCTGGCAGCGGCAACAGGCGCTGCGATGATCTCGGCCTTCGCAGCGGCAGGAATTTCTTAGCACTGACGGGGATGAGCTCCGCAAGCGAGCGATGCGATAAAACTTGCAGAAAGTCCTTAAAAGTTTGGTATCCATCTTCCCGACACAAGTACAACTTCCAGAGGCACCACACATGGGCCAGGCACTCCAGGAAGGACCGAACTCTCTCAGCAGAGTTCAGGGAAGCTGGGGGTGAAGTCCTTTTGTTCCTGGGACTTCTTAACAGGGAGCCAGCTCTTCTCTCAGGCCCTTGGAGATTCCTTCAAGCAAGGGGACACAGCACAAAGCAAAGTCCTTCCCCTCTCCTTGGCAGCAAAGCAACTGCAGGTCAGTCCAGCAAAGGAACAGCAGACAGTCTTCCTTCTTCAGTCTTGCAGCTTTCTCCTTGGCAGAGGTTCCTTCCTGATTCCAGGATGATCGAATTTTCTGTAGGCAGGGGTCCTGTACTTATACCCCTAAAAGTCTTTGATTCCTTTGTGCAGGAGGGCTCTGAGCACGGTCTGAACCAGTTCTGTGTGTTCCTTGAGCACTCTGTTTTTCTGGCCGCTCAGCAGGAGGTGGAGCCAGCATTGTGGAAGGCAGGCACAGCCCTATTCAGGCCCAGGTGCTATCCCCTCCCACCACTCAAGATGCAGATGCAGTCATTCAGCCTAGGGCTGACTCAGCCAGCCTCCTGGGGGCTCCCAGCCTCTGTCATTCTCAAACCAGACAGTCAATTCACAAACAGGTCAAGGCACACAGAAAGGTCAGACAAGAGAACAGCAACTTTCTAAAAGTGCTGTTCTCAAACACAGGATTTAAAAACAACCTTTCCTAAAAGATGTGTTATTAAATTCTGAGTTCAGGGATGCCAGACTTTTATGTCCTACCTTGCTCCTATGGGAAGATATGCTGGTAGCCACTGTAGCCAGCATTCCCCATGATAGCCTATGGGCAAGGTAGCCTTACAATAGTGAAAAACAAAAATGGCTGTAATTCACTATCAGAGCATGTCACCTGCACAAGTACATACTCTACCTTTCACATACACTGCACCCTGCCCAAGGGGGTACCTTGGCCCTTCCATAGGGGTGACCAATGTGTACAGAAAGGGAAGTGTTAGGCCCGGTCAGTGGGGACACTGACCAGGAGGACATTGCAGTTCACAGACTGCACACAAGCACTGCGCTGGCAGGCCTGGGATACCATTTTAGGGCTACTCATGTGGGTGGCACAATCAGTGCTGCATGCCCACTAATAGCATTTGTCATCACCAGCCCTGGCACACTTAGTGCACTTTACTGGGGACTTCTTGATGACACAAATATGCCAATCATGGATAACCAATCACAATAACAATTTACACAGGGAGCACTTGCACATTGACACTGAACAGCAGTGGCAAAGTGCCTAAAGCATCTAAACCAGCAAAAACGAAATAGAGCACAGCATCAAAAATACAGGAGGTAGACGCAAAAAGATAGGGGGAAACCACGCCAAAGATGCCAGGTCTAACAATGAGATATATGCATGTTATGGCTAGTTTACCTAAAAATAAGTGACACTGTCAATGTTCTTTAGTTTTTGTTTTGGGACCATAACTGCACTTTCACTGTGTTTATTTCAGGGAACTCCTAAGTTTTTTAAATTTACATTAATGTCTTATAACCAAAGCTAACCATAACTTCATTTTTACCTTTTTTCACTAAATTTCTTGTTTTATTTTAATCATAAACTACATCCAACCATTCTTTGTGCCTAAACTCCAATTTATGACCAATTTCTGCAGTGCACAGCCTTCACCATGGCCAGATAGGGTTGTCAAAGGACTTAGAATTCAGCTTGACTAAGGTTTGGCCTTTGACAATGTGCTGTGGGGATTTGGGCACTGGACCTGGCCTAAAACTACGTCCTGTACTCAACTTGTAATGAGTTGCTACCTCACCATCTCCTCGCCCCCCCCCCAAGTACATTACCTTTGGCCAAGCCATGAGCCCAAGTCACCTTGAACAGCTAGCTCTCATTGCCCAGGCCAAAGGCCATGCTCTGCAGGGGTTGGCTAAGCATAGCTATTGTTCTCCAAATCGATTGACTGTTAAATGTAACCTCTTCCTGTCCAAATAGAAACACTTTTAAATGTTAATATCTCATCTCAAAAAACCCGTAATAGATTTACACCAAGCTAAGCAAAGACACTTCTATTAGAATAGTTATAATTACATGCCAAGGTTGGTGTAAGTGTATTCAGTTATTTGTTTCTGTATCGAGGAGCAAAGAATCCTTGGGACACTCCCCTTTTTTTTGGCAGTCACTTGACGATCTCTACATTGATGACATTTACTTCACTGACAATGACTTAAATGAAAATTCAGAGAGAAAAAAGAAAGTAATGACCACCCTAGTAAAAAATTAAAATAAGAATAATTTTACAAATATGAACATTTCCTTCCTTAGTGTGATCTTTCGAATCCAATTCACAGACCAAAATCTCAACCAACAAACTAACAATAGAAGCCTGACCCGTTGACTTCACCAGTGCTTCTTTTTAAATTAGGAAGAAACTTGTCTCATATTTTCTTCTGTCACTTTTTCTCTAAGGCTTTACACTCATGCTCGAGGTCACATGAAAATCAGAGCCCTCTTTAAACAATTCCGCTCTGAAGTCTGTCAGCCATTCATCTCCCCCTTCTCACTTCAGAGCTATGTTACAGTAGTGCTTTTTTATTCCTGTGACATAAAAATCTTGAAAGTGGCTTCTGTCCATGAAAAATAAGAAGATGGAAATATTCTGACACATGTCCTCTTAGAAAAGGTGTTAGGTCTTGTACCTTACATCACAGAAGTGGTTTGCTATCCCACCTGAGGCGCAGTGTCTGGATGCAGTCTGATAATTATTTAAGAAGATCACAAGAATTTACAGCCAAATATCCTAAACGGGTTACTCCTGCCAAAATTACCAAGTCCCCTCTAGAGTTAGGAGGACAGTACTCCATCTGTCAGAGTAATGGAGGGTATTAGACCCACCACCCGGACGGAGTGCCATCTGCCAAAGTCAGGGATCACCACTGATCTCTGTACTTGGCTGAAACCACCACCATGGCTGTTTAAACGAAGCTACAAAAGGTCTGCTGGATGGCTGTCATCTGTTTTGATAGCAAAACACACAAGATGATGGATGGAATGTTGCACATTGGCAAAACATTCACCCCCAGTCACAGATCTGGGTTTAATCCATCGTTATTTTGCTCACCACGTCACCCCAGTTCAGACATGGCCATATGCAAATCAGTCTTGACTCTGTGCCTCAAGGGAACAGTCCAGCTCGAACTGCCAAGCCATGTCTTCCCTGGACCGGAATCAAGCATCCTAGGACTGGTCTCGTGCTCCTGGCTGATGAGGGCTGAAAGCCCGAAAGCGGTCCTAGGATGATTGTTTCCAGTCCAGGGAGGACTTGGCCTGGCAGGTCGGGCTGGACTGTTCCCATGGGGCACAGGGTCAAGACTGATTTGCAAATGGCTGGGTTC
Organism: Lissotriton vulgaris; assembly: GCF_964263255.1. Taxonomy (NCBI): domain Eukaryota; kingdom Metazoa; phylum Chordata; class Amphibia; order Caudata; family Salamandridae; genus Lissotriton; species Lissotriton vulgaris. The sequence continues at coordinate 1,906,599,986 of NC_141685.1, read as the reverse complement.
AAACTGGAATGGCATGGTGAGCAACAAAACTATGGATTTAGGCCCAGCTCTCTGTACTGGGGTGAATGAATGACATTGTTCTGCATTCTGTCCATCAGCTGTTGTTTTTGCATTTATCACCCCGAGTGGGACAGTGGGACGGGTATGCTCAGACGTGAGTCCCGTGCTCTCCATGCCACTGGAATCAATCTATCTTGGCTGATGAGGGCTGAAAGCCCGAAAGCTGTCCTAGGATGCTTGTTTCCAGTCCAGGGAGGACCTGGTCTAGCAATTCAGGCTTGGCTGTTCCCGTGGGGCACAGGGTCAAGACTGATTTGCATATGGTTGGGTTCAAACTGGAATGGCATGGTGAGCAATAAAACGATGGATTTAGGCCCAGATCTCTGTACTGGTGTGAATGTATGACATTGTTCTGCATTCTGTCCTTCAACTGTTGTTTTTGCAGTCATCTGTTTTGATGGCCGTCCATCAAACTTTAACAAACATTTTATTTTTCAATAACAAACTTTCAAACGGGAGTCAATTCTAAAAAAAATAAAAACCTATTGATCCCTGCACACAGAAGTTTTTTTCCCTAGGTATGGTGGTCCCTCACTGTCAGGATTAACCTGGCAACTATGAACAGAAAAAAAGGACATCACGTAGTCCACCCTAGTTAGTGTGGGCAGTGTAATGCCCATCCTCTGACTGCCCCTATCTGGTTGGGCTGTTAGAGGAAGCTTTTTCTCGAGAGAGCCAATGGGGGTCTCATAGACAGAAGGCTGATGGTTCTTTCTACCCTAAATAGGGTAGACAGATTATCATTTTAGCATACAGAGTAGTCAGTCACATTTGGGACAGAATACCCTGTCTGCCAAACTATCACCAACTGGACACATTATGACAAAGGTAGACACCAAAGGAGCTTTAGATAAATAATTTAAGTTAAATCAAGAGAAAGATTAAGAAAACTCATGCCTCACCGCTAAATGATTTGATTTAGCAGAAGAGTTCCTAGCGGGAGATAACAATGAAGACCCTTGTAACCTCAAAAAAGCATCTTTGCATTTCTGGAAGTGGAGCAAACTCAGCACTCGCAGCTCACGGTTGGAAAAGTGTATTGAATATTCTGGACGCAAAAGTGTGAAATGTGCATTTGAGGTTTCTTATCATAAAGCAGACAATATGCTACACAATGAGAAATTCATTAAAGTCAATTCAAAATATCTGGGCCTTCGCACCCCACATTACAAGGCCCAGACATCAATGCACAGAACAAATAATTTTTGGGTGGGCTCGGAAAAGGGGTTGGTTTCTGGGTTGGGACTACTTATGACGTCTCCGAGGTTTTTATGTCCAAGTTCCAATCCAGGATCAGTTTCATCACTACTTCGTTCCTCAGGGAAACAGGGGGGCTTATTTATGAGTCCCTGCATCACTTTTGCGCCACCGGTGCGTCACTTTTTGTGATGCATCAGTTTCGTAAAAAATGAGCCATGTTGCGCCATATTTATGAAGTGACGCATCTAGGTATATGCGTCACTTCGTAAACCCCTGCGCTACATTATACCTGCACCAGGTATAATGTATGCAGTGTGGGCATACCCCCGCAAGAAAGGGTCATAGGAGTGGCGCAGCAAAATCTATGAGATTTAGCTGCATCACTTCTAGGATGCCAATGCTTCAAAAACTCACCCCTTCCATGAGGGTGACGCAGGTCCTTTCACATGGGGCTTGCCCCATGTGAAAGGAACATTGCTGGAGTTGCCTCAGGATTCCAACACAACTCCAGCAATGCACCACTTTTTACGCTGACAGATACATCAGTTATACTTATGTATCTGTCCTTCCTAGCGACATGATGCGTCATATTGTAAATATGACGCATCATTGGTGTCGCACGGAGGGCACACTGAGAAGTGGCGCATCGCTGCTTTCACGCAGCGATGCGCCACTTCTTTTAAATGAGGCCCAGAGTTTGGTGGAGCCGTGACAATAGGCTAACTGAGAATTAGATTTCATGAGCCACTGTCCCCTCCCCCACTAAAATGTACAGTTGAAATAACTGAACATGGCTATTGAAAAAGAGCAGAGATAAGCATTTTTCCAGTACCAGTGACAACATTATCAGAAAGTCAGTCACCCTTTCCAAATCATTTTAAAGTTGAAGCCTACCAGACATCGCAATTGTCTGGTTTGTGCAAGACATCTTGAGGAAATTCTGAAAGCTGACCCAGGAATGCATTCCCATTAGCTTTGTGATTTGTAACTCACATTTTCTCGCTTTCTTTTTGCTGGCTGTATTTGCTAGGCTGTCCAGCTTGAGTTCATCCCCCTTGCATTCAAATACAGATGTCAAATGTCAAGCTCTCTCTTCAGTGGGAGCTTGGTGTTTACTTTTCTTTTCTAGCACAAAAAAATGAAATGTGCTGCTGTTTCAGAATATATCAGAATGAGTACAAATAAAGCACTTTTTTGTAATTCTGAAGTCTGGTGGCAACAAATATTTTAATACGATCAAAACACATCAATACACTAAGTGATGACATTTGCACATATTATCGTTTGCGTGCAGTAAAACCTATTTTGGTGCAAATGCAATGGTCATGTCAATTGAAAATGTTTTGCCTGTAATGGCAGTACACTATCACACCATGCATCCTTCACACTACTCCACTCCACTCAATGCCCTTACACTCTAGGCCATGTCACACCATTCTACAACAATCCACTCCACTCTACCCCACTCCACTCAGTCTACCCCACTCCATTCCAATCTACCCCACCACAATGTATCCACCCCACTCCAATCTATCTCACTTCAATCTACTCCACTCCATGCCAATCTACCCCAATCCACTCACTCTGATCCAATCTACCGCACTCCACTACAATCTACACCACTCCGATCTGCTCCTCTCCACCCAATCTATGCCACTCCACTCAATCTAACCTAATGAACTTCAGCCCACTCTACTCTACCCGATTCAATCTACTGCACTCCACTCAAATCTAACCCACTCTGCTCCAATCTACCCCAGTCTATCTCACTCCACTCCAATCTACCCCATTCCAATCCACCCCACTCCAATATACCCCAATTCCAATCTACCCAACTCCACTCCAATTTTCCACACCCCACTCTACCCAGTCCTATTTACCCCACTCTCATTCCAATTTCCCCAAATCCACTCTAAACTCAACTGCAATCTATCCAACTTCTCTCCACTCTAATCTACCCCAATCCACTGTAATCTACCCCACTCCACTACAATCTTCCTACTCCAATCTACCCAAATCGACCACACTCCAATCTACCCCACTTCAAACTAGCTCACACCACTCCAATCTACCTCACTCCACTCCAGTCTAACCCAACCCACTACACCCCAATCTACTATACTCCAATCTATCCCTCACCACTCTACCCCACCCCAATCTAGTCCACTCCACTCTACCCTATCTACTCTACTCTAATCCACTCCACTCTACTCCAAACGATCTCATTTTACCCCAACCTATCCCATTCTACCCCAATCTACCCCAATCCACTCTCTACACCCTATCCCACTGCAATCTACCCCACCCCACTCTACCACACCCAACTCTATCCCACTCCATTCTAACCAACTCCACTCCAATCCACCCCACTCTGCTCCAATCTACACTACTCCAATATACCCCCTCCCACTGTACCCCACCCCAATCTACTCCACTCCAATCTACCCCATTTACTCCACTTCAATTAACCCCATTCTACCCATCGACCCCACTCTACCCCAATGCAACCCACTCCAACCAACTGCACTCTAATCTACTCCACCACACTCTACCCCATCCACCTCTGTCCTACTCCACTCTACCTAACTCTAGTTTACTCCACTGCACCCCAATCTACTGCACTCCACTCAAATCTACCCCACTCTTCTCTAATCTACCCCAGTTTACCTCACACCACTCCAATTCACTCCAATCTCACCCACTGCAATACACCGCACTCCAATGTACCCCAATCCAACCCACTCCAATCTACCTGATTACACTCAAATCTACCTCACTCCACTCCAATCTACCCCAGTCCAACTAACCCCACTCCATTCTAAGCATGGGCGGAAAATCCGTTTCGCTCGCGGATTTTGCGGATTTTCGGTAAATTCGCAATCCGCGAGATTCGCGAATCTCCCGCAAAATCCGCAAATCCGCGAGCAGCGGATTTTGCTCGCACTGCTCGCACTGTTCGCGTGAGTTCGCGGCTTCCCAGTACAACTTTGCGCCCCGCGAATAAGTGATTGCAGAAATACGATCTTAGCAAAACTGAAACTACTTACCAGGTTCAAAAGTTCAGGCTCATCATTAGTAGCCATTTCCTGTAGTGCTTCCTGAGGGGCCCCTCCAGAGTTCAGTTGCCAGTTGCAACTATTATGTGACCCTGCTCTGAACCTCAGAATAGTTACACATATGCCACAAAGGTCCTGAATTACAGCTAAGGGAGACAAGCAGGAGCCAGGCTGGAAGTTCAAATCCATTAATCAGCCCCTAATTCATTATTGTCAGTTGGGGCAGGGCAGGTGTTGTAACTAATTTTGCAACAACGAAAGCACTTAGCAAGTGCAAAAGATCACTAATCAGGAAGCACTAAGGAAGCAGGTGCCAGCTAAAAAAATATTCTGTGACACATTAATCAGCCCCAAATTAATTCAGGTCACTTGAGGCAGGGAAGGTGTGCTTGCGTTGCCACAATAATGTACACTGACTGGACAACCAGAGGGTGCTGTGATGAAACAGAGGGTGGCATGGGTGGGCCAGAGGGTGGCATGAGTAGTCAGAGAGTGGCAGTGGTGACAGAGAGTGGCAGTGATGAAGAAGAGTGTCCCAAACAGGCTGGACACGTAGAAACAACAAGTTCGCGAAACTTGCGACCCGACAGGTAAGTTCGCAATTTGCGAAAGTGTACAAAACCCTCGCGAACTGGCAGAAACCCGCGCAAACACAAAAAAAAAAAATCCGCAAATTCGCGAGAATTCGCAGATTTTGCGGATTGCGAGTTCGCAAATCCGCAAAATTCGCGAACGCGAGATTCGCAAAATTCGCCCATGCTTACTCCATTCCAATTTTCTCCACTGCACTCTAAACTTCACTGCAATCTATCCAACTCCTCCCCACTATAATCTACCCCACTCCACTCCAATCTGCCCTACTCCACCACAATGTACTCGACTCCAATCCACCACAATCAACTTTTTTGTTGTGGGAGAGGTAGCCAGACTGGCTGTGTCCGGAGCGCGGGGCACCAGCGGCAGCTCAACTCAGCGCTGTGTGACTCTGCACAATAGCTCACTTAATCTCCCCTATGGCACCCGGTGCCTCGGAACACTTACAGAGGTGTTACGTTCATACTTTACAAATATGAATTACTTTTTTACTTTTACTCTACTCCAATCTACCAACATCTAACCTACTCTACTCCAATGTACCACACTCAAATCCACCAATCTACTCCTCTTCAATCTACCCCACTCCACTCTACCATACTCACTCCACTCAAATCTTCCCCATTCCAATGCAACGCAGTCCACCCCACTCTAATCTACCTCTCCCCACTTTACCGCAAACCAATCTACTCCACTCTAATCTACCTCACCTACACCACTCGTCTACTCCACTGCAGTCCAGTCTAGCCCAATCTACCCCACGCTACCCCAATCCACACCACTCCTCCCCACCCCACTGCAATCTACCCCATCTCATTCTACCTCACCCAACTGTATCCCACCCCACTCTATCCCACTCTACTCTACTCCACTCCACTTCCATCTACCCCACTCAATCTACCACAACCACTCCAGTCCAATCTTCCCCTCCCTACTCCACCACACCCAATCTACTCCACTCCAATCTACCCCATCTACTCCACTTCAATTTACTCCACTCCAATCCAATCTACTCTACTCTAATCCACCCAAACTACCCCACTCAACCCTAATCTACCTTCATTCCACTCCTCTCCAAGCCATATCACTACACTCAAATCTCGACTCCACTCCAATCTATACAACTCCACTCAACTCATTCTGCCCCACTCCATTCTACCACACTCCATTTCACTCTACCCAATCTACCCACTCCACTTCTTTCCAGTCTTCCACATGCCACCCAAATGCACACCCATCCACCCTAACCGACTCCACCCCAATCCACACCACTGACCTCACTCCATCCCATTCCAATCTACCCTACCCCACTCCACCCCAAACTCCTCTACTCCAATCTACCCCATCCAGTCTGCCCCACTCCATCCCAATATACCCAACACCCCTCTATCCAACTCCACTCCAATCTACTGCTGTCTGCTCCACTCGAATCTGCCCTACTGCAATCTGCCCCACTCCTATCTCACTCCAATATACCTCACTCCACTTCGTCTTTCCCCCACTTCACTCCAATGTACCCTACCATAACCACCCAATCTATCCCACTCCAATCTACCCTACTACACTTAACCCCACCCCACTCCAGCCTAATCTACCCCGATCACTCCAATCCACCCATTTACTCCCCACTCCACTCTAATCTACCCTATTCCAGTCTTCCCCACTCCACTCCAATCCCCCAATCCACTGCACTCCACTCTTCCCCAGTCTACCCACTCCACCTTACCCCAACATTTCCCACTCCACTCTACCCTGATGTACCCCACTCCGGTCTACCCCACTCCAATATACTCCACTGCACTCCAATCTACCCACTTTACCCAGATCTACCCCACTTTACCCCACTCCACCCCACTCCAATTGAGGGGCATCAAAGAAGTGATGGGGTAGGGAAATACATAATTTAATATTTATTGTCATGACCTTCAGAAAGGGAATCTAATTATTCCTGGGTCAAGCTGAGGGAACTAGGATAACACAGCTTTTCTCCCTCATGAGGAAATAAAAAAAAGCACGTTTGGAGGCCACGAAATATGGCAAATATCTCCATTGACCAAGGATCCCTCCACCTGGAAAAGAATAGAGTCAGCTAAGAGTTGGAAGAGTTCAACAATGGTTCCATACCCAGGAATACAAATCTAACACAAAGTTGTTGAAACAGACTTCTTCTCATGGAGAATTCAGAAGACTATGGAAATATTCTGCTAACTCAGACTACAACTGCATTGTCTTTCCCAGTGGCTGTTCACAGAGGGAGTGCTATGGGGCCATAGGACAGGTCAGGGGAAGAGCCGGGTGTGGGGGTAGTGGATTTGGACATACGACGGCCAGGCTAAAGTAAGTAAATAAATACAATTATTTCCCTTGCACTCGCTGCATCGCCAAATTGGTGATGCAGCGAGTGCAAGATGTATAGTTTAATTTATTTATTTACTTACTTTATCCTGGCTGTCATACGTCTGAATTCACTACCCCCCACCCTGCCCCTCCCGCGCCCCACCACCCCGCAGCACTCCCTCTGTGAGCTGCCACTTCCCAAGAGTGTATCCGGCCATCAAAATAGTAGATGCATCTTTCCCCAAACATAAATTCAATGTGATAAAATTACAAGGTTGTGAGATCAAACACCACCCTCCCTCCCCCTATTTGATCACATGCCACATTGCTACCCGATTGTGCGTGTGAACATGAGCTGGTTTTATCTGTATATATGGGTCGAAATCCAGGAGAGCAAGAAGAATTGCCATTAGCTTGCCAGAATTAGACGATCTTGTTGACTGTGTCCTGAACCAATTGCACTGACATGAATAGTGATCAATAGTGCTTTCCCATCCCACCAATGAATTTATAAAAATATAATAAAAAGAGAGCCCAAACCTTTGAGGTGGGTAATCTCAGGAACCACAGCACCAATCACAACACCCAATACAGTGTTGCAGCAGAAGGACATAGGCTATGCAGACGCCCACTATATACATTTAAAAGGTAAAAGAACTGTGCCAGCAAAGTAGTCCCTTGTGGGCGTGTCTGCGTTGTGCTGTGGGCATGTGCTGGGGGCGTGACAAACGCTGGGGGCGTGCGGTACGTTCCGCCCTTCATGCCATTTCTCATATTGTGCACTGTGGGCGTGTGCTGGGGGCGCGGGCATGTGCGGGGCGCGGGATTACGGGAAAAAAAAGCGAGCCTTGTGCCCAATATTTCATTGTTTTTTCTTCCCAGGTTCTGCACATTCCAGCTCCGGGTGTCCACCCTGCTCCCTTTAAATACCCCTGCACCCCATAATCATACCCCAACACCCTTAAACACTAACCCATCTTAACCCTATAAATATACCCTGAACCCAAACCTATCCCTAAACCCTAAAAATACCCCTGTACCCCAAAACCCAAACCTAGCCATGAACCCTATAAATACCCCTGTACCTCAAAACCCAAACCTACCCCTGAACCCTAAAATACCCCTGTACCTTAAAACCCAAACTTAGCCCTGCACCCTTAAAATACCCCTGTATCCCAAAACCCAAACCTACCCCTGAACCCTAAAAATACCCCTGTACCCCAAAACACAAACCTAGGCCTGAACCATAAAAATAACCCTGTACCCCAAAACCCAAGCCTACCCCTGAACCCTAAAATACCCTGTACCCCAAAACCCAAACCTAGCCCTGAACCCTAAAAATACCCCTGTACCCCAAAACCCAAACCTAGCCCTGCACCCTTAAAATACCCCTGTGCCCCAAAACCCAACCCTACCCCTGAAACCTTAAAATACCCCTGTACCCCAAAACCCAAACCTACCCCTGATCCCTAAAAATACCCCTGTACCCCAAAACCCAAACATAGCCCTGAACCATAAAAATAACCCTGTACCCCAAAACCCAAACCTACCCCTGAACCCTAAAATACCCCTGTACCCCAAAACCTAAACCCAGCCCTGAACCCTAAAAATACCCCTGTACCCCAAAACCCAAACCTTGCCCTGAACCCTTAAAATACCCCTTTACCCCAAAACCCAAACCTACCCCTGAACCCTTAAAATACCCCTGTACCCCAAAATCCAAACCTACCACTGAACCCTAAGAATACCCCTATACCCCAAAGCCCAAACCTAGCCCTGAACCCTAAAAATACCCCTGTACCCCAAAACCCATACCTATCCCTAAACCCTAAAACTACCCCTGTACCCCATAACCCAAAACTATATCTGAGCCCTTAAAATACCCAAACACACCAAAACATATACCCCTATACCCATACTTACCTTATCCAAACATTAAAAAAAACATGCTTTTACCATTCATGCATTTACAACGAATTTCGTTGTAAATGTATGTGTGGTAAAAGCATATAAAATGTAATGCCATGCGTTATAAGGGCATTGCAGAGTCATGGTACTTTCGTAATGAAAGTATGCGGAGTGATGGTATGCGGAAAGAAAGTTGCGGAATAATGAGTGTTTACACTTCCCCGGTAAGTACATTGGTGGCACGACGATCCACATCTCCAGCAACATACTCATATTTTTTCACCACCGATTTGAAAAATGCACAGGTCTCTCTCATTGATGGCCAGCACTGACATACACTTTTAGACACACCTCCCGCCACAAGTTCTAGAAATGCGAACTTAAGAGCTGGGGAGCTACGTTCGAATCTCTGCATCAGCTCAACATCCTGTGATTCCAGGCAAATCGCTTTGTCTCCCCGTGCCTACCACAAATGAATGTGTTCTTCTGTATTGTAAATTGTGCTCATGCCATGTTGTCGAGTTCGCGCTATATAATATTGCAAGGAAAAATAAAGTAGGGAAACTCGAGTTCACACACTATTGAACGCACACTCTTAAGTGCATCAGCTGTGCATTGTGAATCGGACCGTTTCACAGGCCTGTCACAGATAACAAATGCTATCAAAACGAAATCCTACAAAACAATATACTACTGGCCGGCAGCAATTCATACCCGGACAACGTCGGGACGGGCTGCTAGTTAACTAATGAAAGAATGAATTAATACAATGACATTCATAGAGCAACTGCTGCTTCAAGAGAAGCGTCCTGGAACTAAAATGCTCACTCTCTGGTATCTTGGTACACAGACGTCAGACTTATCTCCAAAGGTAATGTGTCAAGTATTTCTGTAACACACTCATACAGTAACACAATGAATATGCCAGAAAAAGAATTCACACAGGTTTAGAAAAATAGATATTATTTATTTTTTTAGCAAAATGAGACTAAAATTACAAAGAAGGTCAGCAAAATAGGAGGAGAAAGGCAAAAATTTGAGATATCCCTGTAAGAAGTGTAATTTCTAATAGCGCTGAATTTATAATGAGCCATGTTTCAGTTAGGAACAGAATGTCCCACTCATTGTCATTGAGTACGTTCCAGGGGCAACTCCTCCACAATGGCGGAGGAGTGTCGCTCCACTGGCTCAGAGCCAGGAAGCAAAAATTAAAATTGATATACCATGATTATTTTATTTTGCATTTGCTGGTTCTGATCCAGCTTGTGAAGGGAGCAGTGGGGCCGGGGCACAGGAGGGGGGAGGAGGAGTGCTTTGTGCACCTCTAAGTGCACATTTGTGTGTTTGCTGGCCGTCTCTGGCTGTCTCAGGCCACCCAAACATTTATTGAACAGCCAGGCTGGAGAAACATCACAGACTCCCTGTTCTGAGCAAAGCATCTTATCAGCCCGCTCGGGCCAATCCCAGAGCAGCTCTCATTGAATAAGAGCAGCCCAGGGATTGCACAGGGAGTCTGATGCTGCTCCAGTGCCTGCAGGGACCAGGAAGCAGCACAGCAGTACACCGAGGCACGAGAAGCAATGCAGCCAGCAGGTACCCCACCATGTAGCCCTCGTCCCACGCTCCCCTGCTCCCTTCCATCCACCTCACCACCTCTTCATTGTGTCGGCCACCACTGGTAAGGTTCAAATGTTTTGGGAGGGATGTGACATTAATTACACATACTTTTAGATCCCTATGGTTGTGCTGTTTGGCCCCCAAGTCCAGCTAAGAAGGGGGCAAATTTGACTCGCAGGGGGCTGTGCAAGGAGAATTGAGCAAGTTATAAAGTTCAAAATTGCAATTAAGGCATTGCACTATATGAGTAACCTCAGAAAAACAAGACATTGCTTCTCCACAAAACAGCAAGTGAAAAGACAGCAATATGTCTTTACTGTAAATTGGTCGTTGAGGCTGGTCTGAGTTAAAAAGGGCAGTGTGACTGGCAGTAGCGGCCCGCCATCTGCAAAAGTGGGGGGCGGACCGGGCCAGAGGAGGGAGGTCGGAGGACCCACCCCCAAGACTCGGCGGGTCCAGGGGTTTAAAATATAATGATAATAAGAAGGGTTTAAACCCCGTTTTATTATCGTTTTATTTTCTGCTGGAGGCGGGGGTGGGGGGTATGTGTGGGGTGCTCCTCTGCCCTAATGGAGCGGCTGCCCCAGGGGGCTGGTGCTGGTCCGGACACAGATTGGCTTGCCTTTGGTCTGCCTTTGGCACATCTGTGATACTTCCTGCATTTTGAAGGGCTGGGGAGTGATGATAGCCCCACCCACCTCCAACTACTAGAGCGCTCAACTCAAGGAGAAGAAAAACAGAGTGCAGCGCAAGGAAGGAAATAACAGTCAAACACCCCCAAACAAGAATTCCACGTCCCACACTCAATTGTTTCCCTTCTAAAAGATAGAAAAAACGTGAGGGCAAGGCGAGACTCCTATGCAAAAGTGTCACGTGCTAGAACCCTATTAAAAACAGCGTTAGGTCAAAAATAAACAAAGCCCAATAAGATCCATTTATTAAAAGTAAGATCTCAGCCTTAAAAATCTCCTTCATTACTGTGTTAGCAGTCTGACATCTGTTGTGGCTATCACTAGTAAAGGAGGAGCTAAGTCTATTCATATGGATAGGCTGACTTCTACCAGCCACCAATGAAGAGATATAGCAAGATGCTTGGACATAGAAATTAACTTGTACGGTCAAACGGTTTAGGACTCCAATGAGAAAGAATGTGATGAAGCAGTGAGCTTTTATGAAATCTTGCTCTCAAAACCACAGACACCAATACAACAATATCTCATCGGACCTGAAGCAAAAGATGCTCTGGGCAGGCGTCATCCCTTGTAGGGAGCAGAGGCGATTCCACAGCTTCAGAATCCAGGGAAGAGTTAGGAAAATCTTTCGCAAAGAATGAGCTGAACATACCTCATTCGAATTTGAGATGATAACTTAGCTGCAAATGTGATTTCTCTTTGTTTACCAGCCAGCTGTGGTCTTGTAAATAGAGGAAACTCATAGACTGTATGGGTTTTTTCTTGTGATGAGATGAGCAATTGATCAGAAAGTCCAATAGGTGATGGTAGACCTGTATGCTCTCTTTGTGTCGAATTTTGACCGGCAGAGCAAGCACATTTGTAAATACCCCTGGGGCTGTTTCAGAGTGAACTGGAAAATGTGAAACTGGAACTGTTCATCTACCTTTTTTAACTTCAGGAAGCGTTGATGACAAGCCTGCTTGGGAATATAGAAATATCCTGAATGGAACAGTCTCTATGAAGGTATTTAGATCCTTTAAAGCTGGAATTCTCTTGAATGATTTGGTGCTAAAAAATAATACTAATAATAAGTACGCTTATATAGTGCATGGTTACACTCACCTGTCCAGTCCCCGCAGATCTCAAGGGCCGGGTTGGAGTGTAGGCAGACAGTAGATTGTGTAGGTAGCTGGCCTTTCCCCTGCAGAATGTGGTGACGGACACACAAGGACTTAAAATGTATTCTCTCCCTCACTGGGAGCCAGAGTAGGGCAGCGAGGGTATTCCTGGAGGAAGCTCTCCTAGGCAGCATCAGAACAAGGCGCGCAGCTGTGTTCTGAATGCACTGAGGACTCTGCAGGCACTTGCCACTAGCTCCTAGATATAAAGCATTCCCCTCGTGCAGGTGGGAAGTTACCAATGCATGGATTAGGGTCTTCCTGGCTGCCACGGGAAGCACATCTAAGGTCTTCCGAAACCCTTTCATTATTCCAAAACAGTTCCTGGCCACTATTCCAGTGTGATTCTCAAAGGACAGTGCACAGTGTGTGAGTGTGCAGGATGAACAGTGTGTGTCTATGCAGGGTGAACAGTGTGAGTGTGCAGGAAGAGCAGTGTATGAGTGTGTAGGGGCACTGTGTGAGTTTGCAGGAGATGAACACTCAAACTCAAACTAAGTCCACCACACACATACATAAGACCACACACAAAACACCACACCACACACAATACCACACTCACACACACCACACACACACCAGCCTCTCACCACCACACACTCATCACCACTCACCACCACACACTCACCACTGCACACTCACCACCACACACTCACCCCCACAGACTCACCACCACACACTCACCACTACACACACAACCGCACACACAACCACACACCACCAGCCGTCAGTGCACGCTTTCACCAGGCGCAAACACCACCAGACATCAATGTACGCTTTCATCAAGAAAAACACCACCAGACGTCAGTGCAGACTTCCACCACACACACAACACCAAATGTCAGTGCATGCTTTCACCAAACACACACACACACCACCAGCCGTCAGTGCACACTTTCACCAGTCACACACAACACCAGCCGTCAGTGCATGATTTCACTAGGCGCACTCACCACCAGCTGTCAGTGCACCCTTTCACCAAGCACACACACCACCAGCCATCTGTGCACGCTTTTAACAAGCACACACACCAGCAGCCATCAGTGCACAATTTCTACAGGCACACACACCACCACCCATCAGTGCACACATCAATTATTAAAGTATCCACAATTAACTATTGCAGCAATCACAATATGGTGCCCTTTACTTTTAAACATATTCATCTAAAGCGCAGCATGCCACCATTCCTACTATTCCAATCCAACACACATATTTCCACTACACACCACATGCATACCCTCCATAACACATGGCTAAAAGACATTGCCATTTACAATTCCATTAGCTCTAACTCAAAAAAATCCGAGACCTATTGCATTTCTAATGCTTGTTTACTCTTCCTACCTCAGACTTTGCAATGCTGATTGCACTCCTAAACATCTTCTCTGCAGTTGAAGACACACATTATATACACAGCCTTCATTACAGACTTCGAGAACTGTGTGCCATCACAAAAAGATGGTTTAATAACAATCCAGAAGTAAACCAGAAGAGAAACTAATTCAAATTCTTCCACCCTATTCCCAAGCTCTTACTTTCAGCCACTCTAACCCCTTCTGTGCTCATGACGAGCTCAGCTCGTCATGAGGCACAGTGCTCGTGTGCTGATGACGAGCTGAGCTCGTCATGACCACACCCATTTCTATTATGGTCCAGCACAGCAGGGGAATATCTCAAGCAGCCAAGGTGTTAATAAGAGGGAGGTGGTGTTTACCATTCTCAGGCAACATCTCTTTCAATTCACTAACAACGGCAGACCTCGAGTTGAGATTGCAATCACAGAGGAAGACTGGTTAGCTTACTACTCTAAAATATATTCCAGTATAACATAGTGCAGTAGTAACTGCTCTCCATCTGTGTCCATGGCAGATTCCCCCACAACCACTCTTTCACACAACCAGATCGATCTCAATTTTACCTTTGATGAGGTTACATTGACTCTAAAGATGATAAAGGAGGTAAAGCTCCGGGCCCAGATGGTATCCTGTTCGACCTCTTTAGAGCTAACATTGACCTCTGGGGCCCCCTTTTAACTCTTGTTTTTAGATCTTGTCAGAATGATGGCTTTTTAAACTCCTGGTCTGAGTCTCAAATAGTGCCATTTTTAGGTCTCGCCTAGACGAAAGCAAAAAGCGAAGCTTTTTGCTGTCTAGGGAGACAACTAATGTAATCACTTTCCGGGGAATGTAGACAGGAAACTGTCACGAGCTTCTCCTGCTGGAGATTTGATCTCGTGAACGCGCACGCTCTCGGGTCGGTGAACAGGCAGGCACACACATGCACGCAGACACACACACTCACACACGCGCGCAGGCAGGCACGCGCACACACACACGCAGGCACACAGACACACACATACAGGCAAACGGACCCCCCCCCCTCCCCTCCCCCTTACCAGGCTCGCACTAATGAGGCCAGCGTGTCCAGGTCTTCCAGGCCGGTACTGCGGCGGCTCCTCTGGAAGCGGCGGAGGCGGCTCCTGCAGAGAGGTAGGTGGGTACCAGGCTGCCTCCTCTCCTTGCTGTTTGCTAGTGCTGTTCACCGGGCCGCCCGGCGCTCTAGCCGCCCCAGCCTCCATCGGCGGGGATCCCCCCTTACAGCCGCTGTCCTGGCCACGGAGTGCCCCGTCGGACGCCGCCCCGCAGGCCGGAACACAGCACTAGGAGCCCGGGGCTTCTGCGCCACATTACCTCGGCTCACAGGGAAGGCATGCGGATCTCGCCGGGGGACAGAAGCTCCAAACCGAGACAGCACACCTACAGCCGGCAGTGGCGCCCAGCTACACGCAGAGCGGCGCGGAACACACAGCCCCGCCCACTCAACAACTAGCAGCCAATACCAAACGGCCTAGGTCTCAGTACAGGCTCTATTGGCTGCGGCACGTTCCCACTCCTCCCAGCCCGGATACCACACTCGCTTTGTTTTTGTTTTTTTCATTCATGTCCGCCAATGCTTTTTATTTTTTTTTCCGTGCATGGATTACTCTTTAATAATGCTGCGATGGACAGGCTGCCCTCTGGTGCGTGAGTATTGTCAGGGTGTGCTTTGGAACGTAACTGTTGCGTGTTTTCTGGTTTGTTCATCTGGCTTTGGCAATGGCGGCCGCGAAGTGCGATGCAAATATAAACAATCAGCTTTTTTCCATTAGCATGTCACTTTGTGTAGCCACATCAGCATGTTACAGGACACCTTTCGTACCCCATCTTCGCACAGTTGTGCAGGCAGGTGCCTGCTGCCCCTACCTTCCACTGCGCAGGCAGGTGTCTACATGGCTAGCCGGCCTCTGTACGCAGGTAAGCGCCTCTGACCCCACCATGTGCCAAGTAGCTATCTAACGCGCACAGCCCATGTGAAACCAGCATGCGTCTCCCCTCGGGTCTGCAGTGAGTAAACAGGTGCCAACTCCCCTCTGGATCAGCGTTAGGAAAGCGGCGCGTGCCTCCCTAACGCACATCCTGCACACACTCTCCGAGACCCGCTACAGTCAGAGGAGGCTAGCCCGTCCTCTCAGCCGTGCCCCGTAGCACCACGGACTGCCCCCAGTGCCTCTTCTAAGTGCACTTACCTGTCTACTCACAATGCCCGCACTTTGTGCAAACATAAGCCCACTCTCACTGTGCCTTCCGCATGTGCTGCCTTGTGCCTGCATTCCTGCGCCCCACACCTGTGCCAGCAGGAGCCCTCGCCCGCCATGTGCCAGCAGCCTCCCAACACCCCGGCAGGTGACTGGAGCCCCCATGCCCCGTCAACCGTGCCCCTCATCCCCCACCCCATGCGCAGATCAGCATATTTTCGTTTTCGGTGAGTGAGCACCTGCAACCCTAGATGTACTTCCCTGTAACACCTCGGTGTGCAGGCAGGGGAGTGTTGCACTGCTGCTCCGGCCGTGTGGAGTACAGAACCTGCCCCCAACCCCCCCCGACCAACAGTTTGCAGTTAGATATGTCCACCGCTAGTGCCTCTGCGTGAGCAGTTGGGTGCCTACACTGCCAGTGCCCCCTTCATGTGTGCCTAACTCTCCAGGGAGCAGTCAAATGTTTGCACCTTGTTCACCCCTTCCAGTGCAGGTAGGTGCCTCCTCCTCTCCCCTAAAGCCCCATTCAAGTCCGGTCAAGGGTCTGGTCTTCGCGGTCTTACTCCTGTGGAGGCAGATACCCCCTTACCCCCTCACAGTCTCCTCCATGTGCAAGCAGGAGCCTGCAGAGTGCATTCATCCGATCTCCCATTGCTGCTATCCGTTCTTTATTCCTTCCTTTCACCGTCTTGCTGGCACCTTCCTCTGTTTCCCTCTTCCTTCATCTTTCACTTCCTCCTTCTTCCCACCTGTACATCCCTTTACCTCCCCTTCCCTAACTCTCCAATCCACTCCCTTCCAATGCCCTTCTCTTCCAATTCCCTCTACTGTCCCTCTCCCTCTCCCTGCCCCTCTCACTCTCCCTCTCCTCTCCTCTTCCCTCTCTTATCATTCTCTTCCCTCCCCTCCCCTGCCCTCCCCTATCCTTCCCTTCCCTTCTATGCCCTTCCCATCCTTCTAACCTCCCACGCCCCCATCTCTACTCTTCCCTTCCCATCATAGATGCGGCACTCAAGCCTCGACATAGCATCTCCCCATGAGCACAAAGTGCCTCTTCATTCTTACATACACTTTACAACGCACCCTACCGGAAGACCTGCTTTCACCGCCTCATTTTAGAAGAACTGCTTTCAAGAATGCACAACCTCTGTCAGCTAGTGCTATGGGCTCCGTCAGTGAAATGTCATATGTCACATGTGTGATCTTACAGCAGTCAGTCACCCTCGAGAAGGCGCGGCCGCAAGGCGCCTGTATTGTCATCTGGATGAAAGCAGGCTTTATTATGCGGCACCCTTGTTTGCTGTAGGCTTGTTTTCTATTGCTGGCAGTTACCAACAAGCGTTTGCAATGCAATAGGTCTCGCATTTTCAAACGTTTAAGCTATGAGCGTTGCAAATGACAATGCCTTTTATTTATGTTTTGGCTTTTAAAACATAAATAAAAAGCATTATCGTTACATTGTCAATAGCTCAAACTTGTTTATTTATCCTTATGCACACGCAGCTAATAGTATTCCAAATCCTGATGGAGGCTGTGAGAGCAGGTGTTTGGGGACTGACCCGAAGCAAACAAGCCGGAGTGAGGGTAGGGTAGAGTGCCAAGGGAGGGCCAGCAGAAGCCTCTGCTACCTTCCTTGCAGCATCCCGGCCTTAGTGACATTGGAAATTATTTTAAAATTCTACTTAAAACGAGCATATTGCTTTGCACGCCCCACCAGCCACTCTAATATCTGAATTGAACACCTTAGTGTGGTGGGATTAGTGATGAAATAGCTTTCTTGCCAAATTTCAGCAATAAGAAATTACTGAACAAGCATTGATAAAGCCAATAGGACTTGCCTGACCGACTAGGTTTGTCAATTTGTTTTAATTTGGATTGCTGCTGCACGCTTTTTATTGAACTACTCTTTATGAAGTTGTGACATAATAAATTATCCCAGCAGTATGCGCTATTGCTTAGAATATTAACAAGTCAGGACAATTTTAGAGCAGATGTTTCTAAACTGCTTTGAAAAAACCTCTAAAGTTGTGTACTTTACGTACATTTTTGGAGACTCGATTGACTGGAAGAAGGGTTGTGCAGTTTGTGAGTAACACAGATATAATGTTCAGTAACCATTGCACACTAGGCACCCACCCTTTTTCTCTCCAGTGAGGCATTTTATTTCTCTCCTTCAACTTGTGTATTTGATGCTTACAGTGGTTTAATCATTTTGCTATTCCATGGCCATTTCCCTTTTGAGGCATGATTTCAGAACATGTTTAGCCTTATACATCTGTCAGCATGATTTGTATGAAGGGGGCCTAGGGATGGCTAACTTCTATCTGTACTATTTAGCATCCACGATTAGTTCAGTGGGGGGTGGGTGAAACTCATCCTCCTGGTGGGAACGAGGTGCATCATCAGAGCTGTGTGAACAATAACTGCGTCAGCCCCGTGCGTGAGGTGCATCATCAAAGCTGTGTGAATAATAACTGCGTCAGCCCCGTGCGTGAGGTGCATCATCAGAGCTGTGTGAGTAATAACAGCGTCAGCCCCGTGCGTGCAGTGCATCATCAGAGCTACGTGAATTATAACAGGTGTGAGCCCGTGCGTGAGGTGCATCATCAAAGCTGTGTGAATAATAACAGCTGTGAGCCTGTGCATGAGCATCATCAGAGCTGTGTGAATAATAACAGCTGTGAACCCGTGCCTGAGGTGCATCATCAGAGCTGTGTAAATAAAAACTGTGTCAGCCCCGTGCGTGAGGTGCATCATCAGAGCTGTGTGAATAACAACTGTGAGCCCGTGCGTGAGGTGCATCATCAGAGCTGTGTGAATAATAACAGCTGTGAGCCCGTGCCTGAGGTGCATCAGAGCTGTGTGAATAATAACTGCGTCAGCCCCGTGCGTGAGCTGCATCATCAGAGCTGTGTGAATAATAGCTGTGAGCTCATGCCTGAGGTGCATCATCAGAGCTGTGTGAATAATAACTGTGTCAGCCCCGTGCGTGAGGAGCATCATCCACATTGCTCAGGTCATCCAAATTCCTGCACTCTCTACCACACTGCTTTCAAGAACAGCATACTCTTGCACACACTCTGACTGCTCACCAATTCAAAGTTTGCTAAAATATTTATGCAACGCATTGTCATACACAATGCCAATAACTCAAACTTTAGTGCTGCGAGACCTATTGCATTGTAAATGCTTGTTTAAGAAAGGAGATCCTAATTGCCCTGTTCAATACAGATCCATTTCCATGCTAGACTCTTTAGTTAAAGTGGTTGGCCGCATGCTCTTATACAAACTACAGGACTGGGCCAATTCTAACAATATCCTTTCAGACCTACAATATGGTTTCCAACCAGGACCTGGGACTTCAGGACAGGCTATTAACTCGAACTTACTGATATGAAAGTATGTGCACATCAAACGTGGCAATTCATTTATGGTATTTGTCGACCTGTCTTCTGCCTTCGATTGCGTAGTACACAACAAACTTTGATCTGTTATGCTTACAATGGGAGTGGATTCCACTATAATTAATTTTATTTGATATTTATATTCAACTAGCACTGCAAGGGTATGCTACGGCCTGAAAGGTGAATGCACTGAACCATTTAGCATATAAATAGGGGTCTGACAAGGGTGTGTACTTGCTCCTTTTTTGTTTAAGTTGTACATCAATAGTCTGGGTAGTAGTTTTGCAAATAAATGTTTAAATCTGCCGCAAGTTGGGCATCGACCCCATACCGGCCCTACTCTAAGCAGATGACGCGTTGCTTATGGCCCGCACTCCATTAGCCCCACAGCGCCTTCTCACCGAATATGTTCGTTATATGCAGAACTTGGGGCAACAAACTAATATAAGTAAAACCTTTGTTATGAAAGCAGGTAGAAGAAAAGCAAAATGCCATAACATTCATATTGAGAACACCATTATATTGCATACATCTACTTTCTCTTATTTAGGGATCCTCTATTGATCACGAGAGGGGAATTGGAGAAGTGCAGTAAATTCTAGAAGACTCCAACTTGTTAAATCTATTATGGCCTTTGTCCGCTTCTCTAGGACACTGGGCACTAAACATCCAAAAGAGATGATGGCCATATACAACTCTAAATATCGGTTGATTGCAATGTCTGATTCAAGATGTGGGGATATACAAAATGTAATTCTTTGCAGCTGACAGAAAATGCTTATTTTAGAAATCTTCTTGCCCTTTCTAAAAGATGTTCTACTTTTGTTTCTCATGCAGAACTGGGTGCACCATACTTAGCAGATCTGATAAAGGCCCAGCCAGTTATGCTTTGGCACAAAATGTGGTCAGCTGACTACACGGAGCGCATTCGAGCCATTGCAAGGGATTGTCTTGTATCAGAGAATGTTTAAAAATCCCCTGGCTAAAGTATGTTAATCAATTCCTAACTGATATTGGCAACCCTCCATATTTTGAACGTCCAGAAACCCTAATTAATATCCTGAGGAAAGCGCTAAAGCTGGAGTGTTCAACACTGCTTGAGGAATTGAGGTTGTCCGCTGAACTGCCTAGACCTACTATACTCAAAGACCAGATGATTCTGGCCACCTTTGATATGCAACCTTATGTAGTAAATGGACTTAATGCCCAACACAGATTTGTATTGTCATGCCTTAGGCTGGATATCTTTCACCATTTAATTAGCTTTCCTAACATCAATAATTGGTCACATGATCTAATGTGCTGTCCCGGTGATAATCTATCCAAGCAGTCCACCATGCACATTCTATTTTTCTGCAAATTTTACTCAGACCTGAAGCACTTTTTAAATAAGCCTCTGTTGAAATCTCTAAATTTCAAGCAATCTCGACCAGCCTTTTTATGCTTACAGCTACTTCCAAATTTGTATATATGTGTTGTTTTATCACGTTTTCTATGGGAGGGTATTACCAGGAGAAAACTGTTATCGAGGGAGTAGACCACTGCTGGTTCTTTTTAAAGTACATCTGTACCATTATTTAATTAACCTTTTAAGTGTTTTACAGTTTTGTTCACTCTGAACTGTGTATTTTCTTGTGTATGCGTTTATGAATCACTATGTGTGATATCAAATAAAACTTATCTTGAGAACTAACAAGCAAACCCTGCCCCTCCGTTGAACACCTAACAGTAAAAAAAGACAGACAATAAACACTCAGAAAACTCAGCCAGCATATGCATCATTTACAGACCACCTCAACATAACAACAACTAAATGATTTTCAGGAACACAATTAAGGCAGTCAAAACATCAACAACAGCATCTTAATTATTGGTTACTTTAATGTCCACATTTAAGTCTAAATGAGTTTATTTCAAGATTTGCTCATCTTTATGTTTAAAAAAGCATTTTTCACAATGTGTCAATCAAACATTACATTTAGCTGGCTATATATTAGACTAAGCCTCAATTTCTGTTCTGTTGCATCACATTGATATCATGAGTAGACCACTTTTTGATTACATTCTAATCAAACATCTAGACAAACCCGAACAGCCTCCCACTAACTAGGTCTGCCCAGAAATAACAAGGATATAAACAAAGATATCTCCCATTTAAACTACTCATCACTTGCTATTCTAGATCTCTCTGAAAAGCTGAACAATATTTGTCATAATATAAATCCAAAATTAAAAACATCCTAAGTATCATCACACCAGTGGAAAACAGGAAACTCGCACACATGTCACATACATTGCCACAACCTTTGGTTCACTAATAAGTTACAATTGCCTAAATAAAAAGGACAGACCCCTGAAAATAAAAAGGTGGACGTTCAACTATGAATCAGATAAACAACTCTGCAAACTCCATAACTATATTCACATATAGAAATATGCTCTGCCAAACAAAACTACTTTATGGAATTAACAAAGCAAATAAATCGGCAAAATAACTTTTCCTCGTCTACAAAGAACTAAGGGGGAGATTTACAAGCCCATTGAGCCACTTTTGCGTCACTTTTAACATGGGAAAAGTGACACAAAAGTGGAGCAAGGGGGTTGTAAATCTGCCCCTCAGGGTCTGATTTGAATTTCTAGAATGGCTTACTCCATCACAAATGTGACAGATATCCCATGTATTGTATCCTTTGGCACATGTAATATGGTGAGCAGCATATCCATCTCTTTTGTGATGGCGTAACCATTCCACTGAACTCTGAATCAGGCTCTCCAAAATTCAACATTGCAAAATACACCCTCTCGGGTACTATGTGATAAACCCAAATCCCATATCACTCATAAAATAATGGACAGAACCTCAGCCTTTGGCTCTTAAATCTTTCTGCTTCCAAGAAGCCTAATGAGCCAAAATTAAATTCCTTATCAAACCTCATTCAAGCTCAGTGCTTGAGCAAAGGTGCTGACTGAATGCAAATGGTTCAAAACAGAGCAATACGAATCATCTTTGGCATGAAAAACACCAGTATGTTTCACTGTTTCAAGTCAAACTAATAAGGATTCCCATGCGTCAACAAATCAAACAAAACCCCCTATGGTTCATCTGGAAAGTTACACATATTCATGGCCAGCCTTGGGAACCAAATCAGACCTTGTAAAAATTCCCAAACAAGCTCTGTTCCATTGGTTTCCTTGTGCTGCCTCTCTCTTTCCATCCACGCTCTCTTTACCCCTCTCTCCTCTCTCTCTTCTGCCTATCCCCTGTCTTCCTCTCTCTCTCTCTCTCTCTCTCTCTCTCTCTCTCTCTCTCAGCCACCCTGTGCCTGATGCAGTTAATCTTAGGGAAAGGGGGAAAGCAACAGAGGCATCAGGAAGACTTGGAAGCACATAGCGCTGAAAAAGCAGCGATTTATTTAACTCACTTTTTACAAGTACTCGCTAACAAGCTTTAGACCGAGTTTCCTTGAGTTAGCTGCCTTTTTCTTTCTACTTTGCATGTCAGCGATATTTATCGCTAATGACATGCAAAGTAGGCGTTCCACACGTAAGCCTCATGGACTCCGTGGCCAACGCAACATCGCCCTATCATCAATGCGGGTCAAGCGATACAAAAAGCTGTGCTAACCGCGGTTATCGCCGGAATTTAACACCTCCTTCAAACTTGACTAAGCTATATTCACAATGGGAGGTGGAATGACATGTTAGGTCATCACTCCCCTATCAGCAAGTTTTTCAATAGCGCACTAACTTTATCGCTGCTTTTCTCACGCAAATGCCGATTATCGCAGTTTATCGCTGGAGTGATAGATGGCGATAATGAAAATCGTGCTAAGCGCGATTTGCGATAATTATCGCATGTCCTAGATAATATGCCCCTCGGACTTTGAAAAACCGGCATCCAAGGGCTGCAGCCCACTGCGGTTATGTCCGGTGGAATAAAAGTCCTCCCACAAACATCTAATTGATGTGTTTACCCGAAAAATGTAAAAAAAAAAAGAGGGAGTCAAATAAAACATGACTCCAATAAATGATGCTGACAAGTTAATAAGGGGGTGGTGGTGATGGACTGGGCATCTGAATCAATCAAACACTCACACCCAGTCAAAAGATCTGGGTTTAATCCATCACCGTTCTTTAGCCCACTCTGCCACCCCAGTTCACACATGGCTATATGCAAATCAGTCTGACCCTGTGCCTCATGGGAACAGTCCAGCCCGAACTACCAAGCCATGTCTTCCCTGGATCTCAAACAAGCTTCCAAGGACCTGTTTCTGGCATTCCAGCCGTCTTCAGCCCGGCTTGCTTGAATCCAGTGGCAAAGTGAGCAAGGGACACACGTCTGAGCATACCCTGCCACACTTATGGCGGCCAAAAGCGGTACAAAAGGGGGTGGTGATGGACTGGGCATCTGAATCAATCAAACACTCACACCCAGTCAAAAGATCTGGGTTTAATCCATCACCGTTCTTTAGCCCACTCTGCCACCCCAGTTCAGACATGGCTATATGCAAATCAGTCTGACCCTGTGCCTCATGGGAACAGTCCAGCCCGAACTGCCACCACCCCCTTTTGTACCGCTGACAAGTTCAAGCAATATCAAAGGGGGGATTCTCTCTCTCCCTCCCTCTCTCTCTCTCAGAGAGGATTAAAACAAAACACACTGAGGAAGTCCTCTCACTCCTTCTGGTAATGAAAGGTATTGAAAGTATTTTTGGCATGGGACTGTCTGTGGGATGAAAAGTAATTGGTTTGCAAGTGGACAAAGGGAGGTGAAATGGCAATGAAGGAGAATTCAATAAGCAATCCAATACCATCATATTTTATACTACTTTTACTTCGTACGTGGTTGTTGATATGCCGTGGATATGTGACCAGAACGCTCTGAAGATAGGTTAGTTAACCTGTACCTGAGACTTAGGGGCAGATTTATGATAACTGGCGCATCCCCAGGGATTCACCAGTTATTTTGCGCCGCTGCTCAATGGCACCCATGGTGCGCCGTATTTACAATGCGGCGCACCATGGGGCAAAAATGGCACAGATGCGTCACGCATCTGTGCCGTAAAGGTGGCGCATTGCTGGAGTTGTGTTGCAAGTGCGACGCAGCTCCAGCAAGGCTCGGGGGTGCCCTATCTGTCCAATGCTGCGTCAAGCCTTACGCCTGCTTCAAGCAGGCGCAGGGTTTTGACGCAGCATTGGCCTGAAAGTGACTGAGTGAAATCTTATAGATCTCACTCAGCCACTTTTGCGAGGCGCACCTGCCCCGAAACGCCCACCCTGCGCCGGAACGCCACAAGTGGCGCTGGGCTTTACAACGTGACGCATCTGCCTAGATGCGTCACGTTGTAAATGGGTCATAGGGATGTGCCATGTTTACGCCGCAGTTGCGTGAGGCAGCCGCAAACGTGGCGCATTACCAACATAAATCTGCCCCTAGGTGTCTTTATCCGATCATGTCTTTTGGCTTTATCACGCTGAGGAGTCGACTTAATATCCGAATTATTCATATTTTCGAGAAGAAATTCACCTTTTAGTTACTGTCGCACAAAAAATCATGTAATGTGTTGTTGAGTTCAGAAACGTTATGACTCCTGATATCACGAAGGCTTATTTCCCGCATTGGGAAGATGCAGATGGATTTGCACCAAATGTCACCATTATTTTGTTTGTGTTTTGCAAATTGACCACTAGGTGGCAAACACGTATTGCGGTCAAATATAGCTCAACTTTCTGTATAGTGAATGCAGTTATATTTTTCATGACATTTATTCGTCAGTGTTAAGCAGACATTTCACATCACTGGGCCTCAGTTTCAATAGCTTAATTGATCGTGTTTCACCCCAGAATGAAATAAATAAATTGCCACTACTTTCGGATTATGGCATTATATAAATAATTCCCGACTTCCTTCTTTCCACCCACACCAGTTCCAATATCATACTCCTTAACAGCGCTTTGCTCCCCCACTGCGCTTTTAAATCTATATAATCGAATATTACAAGACACATAAAACACGTATTTTTGCGCTTGGGTTATACATGGTGCTGTTAATCTTCTCCGTCACTCCGCCCCTTGATGTTTAATAAGCAAACCCGATATGTGCCTAAATGCCTATTTCAGCTTCCTTTTGTCTTTGAGTTTATCCGAGAAACAGTCAATTACGTCAGTCCTTGCGGATTTTGTGATTGAAAGGTTTTTCTCAGGCTTTCGTGAAACCAGTCCCTCGTGATAAGTCACAGTCTAAGAGTACCCTGCCATGGTTAAATATCTTGAATTGTTGGCCACTTCTGGAGGCCCAATCAGCAGCCCTGTATCTACTTTGAAAAGCTACATCTTGTATAATTTGCCCACTCCAGGACATGCCCTTTGATGGGTGGTATTAGTGAACGGTGTGCCCCTCCAGAGATCTCGTCTGGAATGGCGTGCCTCATTTAGAATATTGAGTCCGGTTCTCTAGGTCTCATATATAGTACTATAGTCTTATATCCACCAAAGAAGGCTGCCTTTGCCATAGTGTGTCAGTTACGGAGGTCTCCTGGAGTCGTGTCTTGTTCTGGAGGCCTCCTAGTGGCGTCTTGTTTAGGAATGTCATTAGGATGACTACGCACGCTACGTAGACCTCTCGGGCCTTATTTATGAAGGCCTTGCGTCAGTTTTGCGCCGCCGGTGCGTCACTTTTTGTGACGCTCCAGCGGTGTAAAAAATGCACCTCGTTGCGCCATATTTAAAAAGTGACGCATCTAGGTAGATGCGTCACTTTTTAAACCCCTGCGCCACATGATACCTGCGTCAGGTATAATGTATGCAGAGGGGGCGTTTCCCCGCAAAAAGCCTCGCAATAGTGATGCAGTGAAATCTATGGGATTTCACTGCGTCACTTTTAGGACGCTGTTGCGTCAAAATCTTGCGCCTGCCTCACAGCAGGCGTAAGACTGATGCAAGCCCTTTCACATGGGGCTTTCGCCATGTGAAAGGACGCATTGCTGGAGTTGCATCACTTTTGTGACACACTCCAGCAATGCGTCACTTTTGCGCTTACAGATACGTCAGAAATACTGACGTATCTGTAACTCCTTGCGACATGATGCGTCATACATTAAATATGACGCATCAGGAATGTCGCAAGGAGTGCGCAGTGAAAAGTGACGCATCGCTGTTTTCACGCAGCGATGCGTCACTTTTCATAAATGAGGCCCCTGGAACATTGGGGCGATTGCTGTCTGAGGTTTATTGTGTCCAACTCCGAGGCCACCTCTGGTTCATACTCTCCAGGGACCATGCAGCCTGATTCATGAAGTAAAATTGCGCCCGCAATCGCTGCGAAAATGCAATTGCGGGCACAATTTCCGTAATCGGCATACAGCATCAAAATAGCGAACTCGCAAACACATAATAGCGAATTCGCTATTATATTCTCAGAATCCCGGTAGGAGAGCATTAGCGAATCAGAAAAAGCGACAAACCAAGGATTCTGCGAAATAAATAGCGAATTCGCTATACAATCGCAATCGGTATTCATGAAAAATCGCAAATTGCAAAAAACCCAAAAATCGCAGTTTGCGCCACGCAAATTAAGGACAACTCAAAGCTGGTGGTAACCATAAAAGCCATGCAAAAAATACATTTAAAAAACCGTTGGCCAATCACCAACAGGTTCAGGCCTGACCAATCACACATAAGGACAATCAGCAGCAGCAGCATGAGGAGTTCCACAATGCCAGGAATGTACATGGTGGTGAGGCGTCGAAGGCTACAGCGATTAGCACGGAGGAGACGCAGGATCCAGGACAGGATTTTCCGTCAGCGGGTCACCTTACTGGGCCAAACCAGAGAGCAGATATATGCAAAATACAGGCTGAATGGGGAAATGATAATGCAGCTAATACAGGACCTTGACCCCCTGATGCAGCACCCAACAAGCCGTACCAATGCAGTGCCTACACATGTGCAGGTATTGTGTAGCCTGCACCTCCTGGCCTCCAGGAGTTTCCAGGGGATAGTAGCGGCTGCTGGGGGGATATCCCAGCCCACCATGTCACGCTGCCTCCACACTTTTGTTGACGCCATGCTCACCCAGCTACACCTTCACATCTAATTTCCCGCCAGCCAACAGGAATTGGACATGACCAAGCTACAATTCTACAATGTAGCCCATTTTCCACATGTACTCGGATGCATAGACTGTACCCACGTCGCCATCTGCCCACCAGCTGCCACGGAGTATATGTTCCGCAATAGAAAGTCCTACCACTCCCTCAACATCCAGATGGTCTGCAATGCTAAGACATACATCACTGACATTGTCGCACAGTACCCAGGGAGTAGCCATGACTCCTTCATATTCCGGCACAGCGGCCTCTGCACACGACTGGTCAGGGGAGAGTTTGGGGAAGGACATCTACTTGGTAAGTACACTTTGTCGACAATGTCACATTGCTAAGAAGTAACAGCGCAGCACAGGCAATCACCATCTGCTCCTCTCATTCAGGTGAGAGTGGCTACGCCCTCCGTGAATACCTCCTGACCCCATAGCTCAACCCTGCTACACCCCAGCAACGGCGCTACAATATTGCACATATACGGACAAGGAATTGCATAGAAAGGACATTTGGCCTGCTCAAGAGCAGGTTCCGCATACTGCACAAGAAAGGTGGGGCCATGTATTACAGTCCTGCAGTGTGCTGCCGCATTGTGGCTGTCTGCGCAATACTACATAACATTGCAACCAAGCGCCGGATACCTGTCGACATCTCTGGCAGTGAATCTGAAGGGGACAAACGGCCACCTGCACATGCGCGCCATGCACGCGGGGAGAACCCAGCTGAAGGCCACAGACGTCGCAACCACATCACAGTGAACAGTTTCTAGTGCACCCTCTCACTCACCCCACAAATCACTAATGCATGCAAAATGTAATAATGACACAACGCTAATGTGTGTTGCAAAATAAATGTATTTGTTTAAATCACAAAAAAGGTACCAGTTCAACTATCTTCCACTAACAGTATTACTGCATACTGCAGTGTCAAAGGACAGGGCAGGCTTATAGTCAGCCTGTTCCTGTTATTGTCAAATGTACTCAAGTGCGCCTCCTGCGCGTTCCGCCCAAGCGCCTCTGAGGCGCATCCTCTTCCGGGGCATCTGGACCTGGCGTGGGCCTGGTGCTGCGGCTGAGTGGCGGGAACTGTGAGGCAGAGTGGCTGCTGATGCTGGATGCCCCCTCACTAACATCATCACCCCCAACAGTGGCAGGTAGAGCACGAGGGTGTAGTGCCGTAACCGCAGTGGTCAGGTGCTCCAGGACCCTGGTCATGTCCTCACAGCACTAGACGAGTTGGTGCTGCTGTGCTAGTGACCGCCGCGACAACTGTGAGGTTGCATTGGCTGCAACATAATTCGACCTGCTGTAGGAGGCCAGCCGGCTCATGAGCTGATGGTGGCGCCGGCGTGCAGCACTGCGCTGTGTAGTCATCGCAGCAGTGTTGGCCTCCATGGCTGCAGTCATGCGGGCCATTCCCTCCCCCACACCTGCCATGGCTGCAGTCATGTTGTCCATGCGGTCCCCCATACCTGCCATGGCCGCCGTCATGCGGTCCATGCGGTCAGCGACTCCCGCCACATTGCGCCCAATCTTGTGGAGCTGGAGCTGAATGGCACCTTGCTGCCGTGCCTGGCGCTGATGGATTCTCAACATGCGCCTTTCGACGCTCATACGCGCCAGCCCCTGTCCATTGCCCCTCCTGCTGCTTGCTGCAGTGGTGTGCTGGTGAGTCCTGCCACGCCTGCTCTGCTGGCCTGACACTGTGGCTGGCAACTGTGTTGCAACTGTCGCGGGCCCAGATGTTGTAGCACCAGCTGCTGGTGGTGTCACAGCAATCGTTGCTGGTGCGGCAGGGACTGGAGGCACACTAGTCGCGGGCCTGGCTGTGGCTCTAGGTGGTGCGCCTGATGCAGGGGGCTCAATAGTCGCAGGCCTGGCTGTGGCTCTAGGTGGTGCGCCAGATGCAGGGGGCTCAATAGTCGCAGGCCTGGCTGTGGCTCTAGGTGGTGCGCCAGATGCAGGGGGCACAATAGTCGCTGGCCTGGCTGTGGCTCCAGGTGGTGCGCCAGATGCAGGGGGCACAATAGTCGCTGGCCTGGCTGTGGCTGTAGGTGGTGCGCCAGACGCAGGGGGAACACTGCTGGTGGACCTGGCTGCTGGTGTTGTTGCAGCGGCAGGGGCTGGTGCCTGTGTTTGTGGTGGCACCTCCTCCTCCTGGGCCTCCTCATCAATTTGCAGCCTTTCACTGTCGCTGCTTTCAGCGCCACCTGTGAGGGTAAGTGGACGATCATTAGTTGCATGTATCTGTCAGACGTGCAGTTGCTACATGCATGCTGGGTGACATTCCCTGAATGGCTGTGGCTTTGCGTACTTTGGAACCTGTCTGGCTGCATTGTGGTACTACTACATTGTGGCACTACATCTCCCACAATGCTTCCGGGCATTCCCTGATGTGCAACAATGGCATGACTATGGGACATTAGGGGAGCCTATTTGGTCATGGACATTCATAGGGGACAGGGTCGCAGTCGCATGCCACTTACCTTGGGTGTCTTGGGTGGTGCGGGATGAGTCGAGACGTGTGAAGCCAATGCACGCCTCCCTCTCAAGGGTGTCTTCCACCTGGTCCTCCATGGGTGTGTTGGGAGGGACTGTAGGTCCGCCACCTCCAGTGCCCGACGACTCTCCAAGGCGCTCCGCCACCTTCTCTTTGGCACGACCTCGGAGGTGGTACCATCGTTTTTTCAGTTCCTCTAGTGACCTATCGGCCACACCCACGGAGATGACAGTGGAGGCAATCCCCTGCCAGATCCTCCATTTTTCTTGGTCCGGGACCCTCCTGGAGTCTTTACCAAAGAGTTTGTCGTGGTTGGCCACCACCCCTTCAATCAAATGTTCGAGCTCCTGCTCAGAAAATTTGAGCTTCCTCTTCCGCCCTGTGGTGTTGCTGGGGCCAGGAACAGGTTCCTCTGACATGGCAGCAATGTAGTTGCAGAGTACAAATCACCAGAATAGCAGCAGCTCTCCCACTTGCTCCCTCGAGGTCTGCCTCACTGTGGTGAATGGGGGTGGGAACTGGCTGCTTCCTGGTTGTGATGTCATCACTGTGTTCGAAATGCGACTTCCCGTTTTCCCGATCTCGCGATTTTGCGATCTCGCAAATAGCGATATCGCAAATAGCGATATCGCTATTTGCGAGTTCGCAATCCCGGCGCGGGTAGCCGGAAATAGCGATTTTTCTGCGAATATCGGTAATCACAAACGGAATTTGCGCCCGCGTGCGAATCGCATTTTTTTATCGCTAATCTTCATGAATTCAGATTCGCAATTTTTCGCTATTTCAGAATCGCAAATCCCGTTTTTCATGAATCAGGCGGATGGTCCTTTGTAGTAAACCATCTACCTGTGAAAGTCATTATTGAAGGGTTGGGTGGAAGTGTTTTTTTGTTTTTATCAATGAGCGAGACTTTTTGAGTGTGTGCTATTGAATGAATGAGTGATTGGACAGTCACGTGAGTGAATAGTTAAGGTGAGTGGGCGTGTGCATATAAATGGGCATTGATGGTGTGAGATTACCAGCTTGGGTTACTCATTAACACACCATACTAACCTGGGCCCGTTAAACATACACACGATAAGCCGATATTCTATTTGCTGCCGAACACAAAATATTTAGTTATGATAACTTATACCTATACACCATAACTTACCAAATTCCTTGTCACCTTAATTTTAAACTTACTCAGGTCTATGGATCAAGTTGTTAGAATAATAAGTATAAACAATTCATTTACCTTATTTCATAAAATGATCACAGAGTCGGAGAGTTTTAAAAGTTTTATCTATGCAATACTTTGTGAGTCAAATACCAAATCACATTAACCACCAGTTTCTCAAGAATAAAAAAAATGATCAAAGCAAAAACCGTTAGAGGCTTAATAACATTTCTAGACATTGGTACCTGGGAAGGGTGGAAAAGGGAAACAGTACAAGGACATGCCACACAGATTTATATTTACCTAGAATGGTGCGAGGGCCAACCCCGGCCAAGGCCTGGAAAGAAAGGGCTCCCGACTAGACAGGAGCCAACAGGTTAGGACAGGTGCAAGACAGGACAGGTAACCTCTTCTAAGTGCAACACCAGTGTTACACCCCTCTCTGGTGCTTCTCTCGGTCCCCACTAAATGGATCAATTCTTCTCCTTCAGCACTCTCCCGAATCTTCTGTCAGAGTGCTCGACCAGCCCTCTGCTCTCTGTAACATCCATGATCTCCTTCAGCATACGTTGGCTCAGTGACAGGTCTGTGACAAGTCGGACAATCGACTGACTGAGCCTACCTTAGTTACACCATTTTTCAGGTTATCTATCACCCCCCCAATGTTTCAATATTCGTGTATTCCCTTCATTCGATTGGTCAGTGGGACAGGGAGAGGTCATCAAACCATACTAATATGAAGTCACTTTCTTTGACTTAATTGTTTTAAATTCCCAGCCTTAATTTTATTTTCCCATGTTTTTAATCCACCTAGCAACATTCACATTCATTTCATATACAATGTATAATTTTAATTTAGTCTTTTTCTTCCCCTCTCCGGGTTCAACTCGGTCTGCACCAATGGCTGAGGTATATTGACGACGTCTGGCTCCTGTGGCAGGGGAGCCAGACCAAGTTGAATTATTTTCATGAATGGTTGAATTCCAGGCATAATGATATCAAATTTTCCATTGAGTCCAGCAAAACAAGGATGACTTTCCTTGATGTTGCAGTAAGGAAGTCCTCAACATGCACTACCATTTGGTAGAATCATTAATCCCCCTTTTGAGCAAAACATGTAGTAATGATAAAAACGATATAAGTAGGCAACTCGAATTAGAAACTCCATGGTATAATAAACAGTGTCGCCTAGCGAAAGGTAATTTAATCAAAGCTGTTAAGTCCAAGGATCAGAGGATGATAAGAGAGTGCAGACAAGAGTACAAAACAATTCTCTCCCTGGCAAAAAAAGAATGGGACAATTTGGTCTGGGAAGATCTCCTAAATGCAATCGCAATTTGAAAATTCGCAAATATTTGCGAATTCTTAAATTGCGAGGGCCGTGAACCTTCATGCATTCCAAAAGAGGATTTTGCGATCGCAAATGGCCGATTTTTGCGATTCGCACCGTTTGCGATCGCAAAATCCTTTGATGCATGTACCTGTTTGTATATGGCCATTAATCCTCCAAAAACTTTTAAGAAGAACCTAGTTTTAAAAAACACAAAACTAGAGTATGTGGAGTCCTTTGACTACCTGGGCATTAGGCTAGACAGTAAAATGTCCTGGAAGAACCAATGGGAAAAAAGCAGGCTGACATACAAACATAGTTTCCTTCCCATCTTAAAGATTCATGGAGGGAGTGCTTCCAATGCCATAACTCCGGCGATGGAAGTATTTAAAGCTAAAGCTCAATCCGCAGCCCTATATGGGGCAAAGATATGGGGACCACACTCAAACAAGACCTTTGATATTGATGAAAATGCGTTCTTTAGGCGTTTATTGAGATTACCCTTAAGAACGCCCCTAATGCCTGTTTATCTGGACATTAATGTAAAACGTACAGATCTATTATGTTGCTTAAGGCCACTGCTTTATTGGTTAAGATTATGGTCTACCCCGGAACTCGTTGACTATAGACTTGGATTACTGGAAATCATGGAACTGGATACATTTAAATCAATCAAATGGCTGAGACACATATCAACTTGGTTCACCAAAATAGGACTATCACACTTTTGGAATAACCCACTGGCACTGACAATCAATTGTAAAGAACATACAAAAGCTGCTTTTTGGTCTTATGTTAATAATGAATACCTACATGATCGTGGTACCGGTTCCTTAACTTTGAAGTTTTTGCAATTCAAGGATATACCCATGTTTGAGCAGTTTATGGATGAAAATGAGCCACCATTGGCTAAAACTGTATATTTACAATATAGATATGGTGTCTTACAAATAAATGCAAATACCTGTAGATGGGGACAAAGTACGGGAAACGAGCTGTATATTTGTAAATTGTGTGAACTCAAGCATAAAGAAGATGAGGCCCATATTCTCTTCTTTTGTCCAATGTACAAATACCCACGTATGAAATGGATCAAACCACTTTGTAAAAATTTGGGTATAAGATCTTACAAAGAGGCAGAGAGGATACTTAAATCTACAACTTCTCAGTTGGTAGCTTTAGGAGTCAGTAGATATCTCCTCAGTGTCTGCTTGATTAGGAAGAAACTTGGGGTTAAAACATAGGGATTGACACCCCACAGTCCTGATTTCTATAAGGAACTTTTTAAAACTTCTAAAACTTACATATAAGTCAAAATATGTTTTTAATTTACTGGCTTTTTTAATAATTTATGCAATGTAGATACGTTTTTAAATTTGGCTCTGTAACTGACTACTAGACTGTATTTTGTATGTAAAAATTTACAGTAAATTAGTAATGTATTTCCATTCACAATGTATATATCCCTTGACGATACTGCCTTTGGTGTACCATAAATGTAGTTATTGTACTTTTAGTAATCATGATTTTTTCTTTTTTGTAAGCGAATGTATTTTAAAAATGTTTATGGCTTCAAGACAAAAATGTCGAAATAAAGCTTTACAACAACAATGATGTTGCAGTATGTCCCTATAACTAAAAATTGACAACTAGCCTTTATAAAAAAGAGACAGACAGGAACACTACACAAGTTCGCATCCACAGTGTCTAAAGGAGAACCTCCCTTATGGGCAGCTGTTGCGGATTAGGAGAAATTGTAAAGATCTGGCAGAGTTTGAGGACCACACAATGTCATTCTGTAAGGAAATGGAAAAGAGGGGTTACCCCAAGAAACTCCTTAAACATGCCAAAAAAAGAGCAAGGTTTACCCCTAGGGAAAATTTGTTACAGAAAAAGTAAAAGACAGAAATGGACAAACTCGTATGTGTCACAACATATGGGGCCCATACCAATAAATTCAGGCAAATTATCTTAAGGAATTGGCATTTGCTTGAAAATTTGGAACATCCCTTAGCTAAACCCATTTTCGCCATGCACAAGAATCCCAGCATTGGCCAGCAGATAATAAGAGCAGACGGCTACATCCCTAAACCAAAGAGCGACTTGATCACCAAGTGGAATATAAAACCCATTTGTGGGCATCACAAGTGTGGGAACTGCGTGGCCTGCCCCGCTACTAAAGAAGGAAGTTCATTTGAACATAATGGAGTGAAATGGAGACATGAAAGTTTCACAAATTGTAAGACTAAGAACGTCATTTATGCAGTGGTATGCCCTTGCAATAAAACATATATCGGAAAGACAAGCCAACAGGTAAATGTGAGAATCACAAAGCACAAATCTCGAATTAGGAGAAAAGTCCTGACAGTGCCTATGGTAGAACACTTTTTAGCTGTTGAGCACAGCGAAAATGAACTGTGTTGGACAGTTCTTGCATGGATTGACCCAAAATCTACATGTATTAAAACCGCTCTACTGCGGAAAGAGGCATATTTAATTATGAAATTCAATAGCATCAATCAGGGCCTCAACTGCATGAGCGAGCAAAATAGAGCTTAGAAGTCTCATGAGCTGTAATCAAATATATGGCGCTGCTGTCAGCTTCAGGACTTTTGTCTCTCTAATAAAGTTTAAATGGGATCAATATCGACATGTTGGAAAAACAGAACCGACCTGTGATATTGAAATGTTTACTTTGGGCAAACGAATTGAAATACATGACTTCAATGAACTACATCTCCCAGAAGTCATTGGGAATGCAATTCGATCGTCCCCTCCTGTGATTGGTCAGAAACGCATCATGTGATATTGATGCACCATCACATGATGTGTGAGTCGGCTCGGCGAGCTGCTAGCAACAATGGAGGCAGATCCCCACTTGAAACCTTGAGCCTGAAGCTTCATTAGGTGAGCAAAACACATTTTGCACTTGAATCCAAGTGCTTTCAGCCAAAAACAATTTTTACAAATCCTTTACATTTTTGCTCCCACAGCCACGAACTATTTTAAAAGAGAGTGAAGGAATGTTAATTGTTACAACACTTCCTCAGCTGGGCCACGTCTTTGGGCCCCCCTCCCCGAGTTAGTAAATAACTTGTGCTCAGTTGTCACGGTTCAAACTTATATTAACAGACACCGTGAAATTGCATGTACTATTTCTCTTGCAGAAGTAAAGACCTGCAATTGCTGTTTATTGTTTACAAATCGTCTTGGCCACACATTATTGAAAACCAGGTAACTTTTTTTCCTCCCTTCCGCCTAGACATAGCTATCAGACAAAAGAATTACGCCCCATGAGATAAATCATTCATAATGTATTTTTTTGCAGATTGGCAACCACTGCTTGTTACATATTGCTGATGGTCACATTTAACCGGCATAATGCAGGTATGTGACCACTAACTTGTGCAGATAGAGAAAGAATTAGGGCTTTGGGAAGCGCCTTTTTTAATAAAAACTCAACCCCCCCTCCCCCTTTTTGTCACAAACAGTCCGTTCGTGAGAAAGACTAATCCAGCCCTGATGAGAGTGCGGCAATTGATTTAACCGGCACTTGAAACGCGTCGGCAGACAAAGGAACTCAACTCCTTGGTTAAATTTTGCAAATACACCACCTTGTGTCCCTGATATTTCAGAGGATTTGATTTATCCCAAATAGAAGGGTGCTAGTTGTCTAATTTATCATTGTGGATGACAACTTTGTATTTCGTATTATGTATATATTGATTGTTCTTTGTGACATTTCATTTGTTTGTATTGATATTTGATTATTATGAGTTTATTTGTAATTGTATGTCAAAACACATTCTCACGTTCATTTTCACTGTGTAAGTACTAATGTGGTATTTTGTTTAGTTGACTATGTGTTTTTTTTGTGATCAAAGATATTAATTTTAAAAAATAATGAAATAAAAGGCAGAAATTACTGCTAAGGTAAACGTATTAGTTTTCATTCATCTTACTTCATATGAAAAAGTGTTGTGAAGTCACTAGAGGCTTAGGTAATTATTTTCTTATGTATTACAACTGGCCCTACCTACCCTCTAATCCTTTGGGCCAAACCCCTCCTTTTTTGACTGGTATACATGCTGGCCTCATTGCCCTTCCCATGAGTATCTCATGGGGACTCAAGCCTGTATTCTTGTCTGGAATGCTTCTGAGTCCCATCAGGATAAGAAATAAAGCATCAGGCCACTCCAGTGAATTGGATGCACACACCTTTCCCAGTCTTCATGAATGTGCCATTCAGTTGTTCTCCCACTCCAGAAGCCTCTGGGTGGTATGCACAGTGCAGCTTTTGCTCAATTTTAAATGCTTCACAAATTAATCAAATTTTTTAATTATTAAAATGAGACACTCAGTCTGACACAATCGTTACTGGAAAACCAAACCTAAGAGGAGTATGGCCACAGTCAAACTGTCATTTCTTCTGGTCAGGTATGCCTCCACCCACATGGAAAATAAACAAACAATGGCAAGTACATATTACAACCCTCGACAAGCAGGTAACTGAATTAAATCAATCTGGAGTCTTATGAATGGACCTTCAGCTTTCCCAATTTTCTTGGGACAAACTACAGTTTTTCTGCCTGGGTTCATTTGTTGACACATTAAGCCTCTCTGGCAAAGGCTCTCTGCGACATTCCTGAAGTTTGCATTAAACCATTCTTGTCGGAAAAGTCGAATCATTGCATCTCTGCCTCTGTGTGTGTCTCCATGATACATTCTAGCCATAGGTGCACGCATACAGTCTGGTAAAACAGGTCTTCCATCTAAATAAATTATTACACCACCATCATTTCTTCTCTGACAACCTATTTTCTCCCATTCCTTTTTCTCTTTAGGCTCTGCTTCATTTTGTAAATCTTTTACTTCCTCCCATGTTCCTGTGCCCTCAAGTATCATAAGTTGGCAGCTGATTCCACATGCATCCATTTTCTTGTTTAGTGCTATTTTGTATAGGGCCACTTGGTCAGCATAACGATTACCAGCTGTCATTTTATCGGTTCCAGATTGGTGAGCAGCACACTTGACCACAGCCACTTCTTTTGGCAATTGAATTGCTTCAATTAATTCTTTTACAAAATGTCCATTTTTAATAGGGGTTCCTGAAGAAGTCATGAACCCCCTTTGCATCCAGAGCTGGCCAAAGTCGTGCACAACACTGTAACCAAACTGACTGTCAGTGTCAATGGTTACTTCCCAATTTTTCCCAATTTTGCAAGCTTTGATTAAAGTGACCAATTTGGCTACTTGTGCAGACTTGACTCCTGGTAAATAGGATGCTTTGACTATTCCATCAAATATGCACACAGCGTAAGCAGCACTCAATCCTCCTTCCTCATGGCGCATGCACGAGCCATCTACAAACAGCTCATATTCTGCATCCTTTAAAGGTTCTTCCTGCATGTCTGGGCGTGGTTTGGTACTTAGCTCAGTAAGTCAAGGCATTCATGCTCAATCTAATTTTTTACTACCTCGAAAGGTGATTCAGTCAACAGAGTTGCTGGGTTTAAAACGGTACATCTGACTATCGTCACATTTTCTGCACCTAGTATAACTCACTCATACTTAGTCAGCTGACTAGGAGTGAGATGTTGGGTACGGGTTCGTGTTAACAGAATCATAACTGCATTTGGGACATATACTGTTACAGGATGTCCCATTACAATGGATTCACTTTGTTCCAAACTCATGCAAGTTGCAGCTACAGATTTTCGGCACCCTGGCCATGCGGATGCCATTGGGTCCAAAGTGGCAGAGAAATATGCCACAGGTCGTCGCATCAGGCCATGTGTCTGTGTTAAGACTGAGAGAGCACAATTGTCTCTTGCATCACAGAATAATGCAAATTCCTTGGTATAATCTGGTATACCTAATGCAGGTGCTTCACACAGACTGTTGTGTAATTTCACAAAGGCTGTCATGCTTTCATCATCCCATTCTACTGGATCTCTTGCTCTTTTCTTTGTCATTTGTATCAATAGTTTATCAAGTACTGCAAATCCCACAATCCACTGCCTGCAATATCCTACAACTCCAAGAGATATCCTGATCTCTTTCTGAGTCTGAGGTAATTTCATATTTCTGATTATTTAGATTCTTTCTGAAGTCACCCCTCTGACCCCCCCTTTCTATTTGATGTCCCAAATATTTGACTGCTGTGGTACAGAATTGTAGTTTCTCAGGTGACACTTTATGTCCACCTTCAGCCAGGTGATTCAACAATGTGATTGAATCAATGATACAATCATCTTTGGTCTTGGAGGTGACTAATTAGTCGTCAATGTACTGCACCAAGACAGATTGTCTGGGCAACACCAAAGATTCAAGACACCTTTTCAAAATCTGATTAAAGATCGATCGACTTTCTGTATACTCTTGTGGAACACGTTTCTAAACATAAATAGGATCCTCAAATTTGAACGAAAATAAAAACTGACTGTCTGGATGTAATGGGATAGAGAAAAAGGCATGACATAAATCAATTACAGTGAACCATCCTGCACTCCATGATATCGGATATAAGATCACTGCTGAATTTGGTACTATTGGGCAACATGGCACAACCATTTTAATTATTTTTCGTAAATCTTGGACCAACCTATATTTTCGGTTTGGTTTCTTTATGTCAATTATAGGTGATTTACAAGGACTATTCATGGTTTCTTTCAATATGCCCTGCTCAGTCAGTCGTTCAATTTCTGCTCCAACAGCTGCTTTTATTTCTGGGCTCATCTTGTACTGTCTGATATTTGGGTAAACTGCACCTTCTTTTACATTTTCTTTTACTGGGTCTACATTTGCCATTAATCCTACTTCTCTTGCAGTAAAATCCTATACATCAGGATTTACAGTATTTTGGATCTCTTCTGGTAACTCATCTGGGGTCATCTGGGGTCATCTTTTTAACTACGGCTCCCTGTCTTGCTAACATGATTGTGTACACTCCGTCTTCATCAGTAGTCAAAATTGCAAAACCCTCCGGTGAGCAATATTTGTGCAGTTCATTTTGCACAGTAAATCCCTTCCTAGCAATTTTACAAGACTTGAGTCAAAAACAACAAACGTATGCCTTTCTTTGAAGTTGCTAATACATACCTCCATTGGTTCAGTAATTGGGGTCTTAATTTGCTTATTAGTAACGCTCACTACTTTGATCGCTTCTCAAGAGAGGGGTAGGTTTGGGATGTCTGCTGATCTCATAGTAGAGCGGGTAGCACCAGTGTCAAATAAAAAGGTGATGTCATTTCCCTCAACTTTACCTTCTATATATGGGCCAGACTGGTCTACCGTCAAGGATGCGCCAAGTACGCATTCCTCTTCCCCCCTCTCAGGCACCATCATAAAATCTCTTCCCCAAAAAATATGTCCTGTAAAAAAACTGTAGAGTTACAGAATTTTTCTTACACTTTCCCTCCCGGAATCCGGTATCCACACTGTACTTGGCTTGACTCACAAAATCTGGCATAGGGGCAGGTGGCAATTGACTCTGTATTACCTGTTGTGGTTGACTCATTGACACCCCATTCTGTGTCTGTGGATTTAAATGTTGATTTTGGATATTATTATTCTGTACAAGTTTACAACTGTTTTTCCAATGCCCCAATTTTCCACACCCTTGACAGGGAGATTTTTTCTTTGCCTCTTCTTTGCTCATTCGCCCTCTTGGTTTGCCCCCACTACCTTCACCATGTCCTTCTCCTTTTCCTTGATTATTTGCCTGATTATTTAGTTGGAGTTCTTGTTGTTCTGCTAATTTTGCTTGGGCCCACATTAGCTTTTCATCTAATTTCTTTCGCCTACTGTCAATTTCATCCCCACAGCATTTTGCATACTTGAGGATTTCATCAATGGGTTTTGCCTGCGTGCATATCTTATGCACTTTAATCATTTGGGATATATCTGACCTCAACCCGGACACAAAACAATAGATAAAATGTGTCATGTCTTTGCTATCAATGTTTTCTAACCCACTGTACTGTTTAAATACCTGTAAAAGGCGTTCATAATATGCATGTACGGATTCATCTTTCTCCTAAGTTGTTCTATATATTTGTATTTAATAAGTTTCTTTTGTAGGGATCTTTCCCTTCAAATAAATTATTATTTGGTGATATTTTTTCATTACATCATCTGATGGGGAACCTGTTTTTGCATCTGTTGGGTATGTATCATTAGGAGAGTCTACTGAAATT
This sequence comes from Lissotriton vulgaris, assembly GCF_964263255.1. Taxonomy (NCBI): domain Eukaryota; kingdom Metazoa; phylum Chordata; class Amphibia; order Caudata; family Salamandridae; genus Lissotriton; species Lissotriton vulgaris. Next base: position 1,906,559,096 of record NC_141685.1, on the reverse strand, counting down.
GTACATTCTGTCCATAAGTCAGCAGGAACAGCTATGTCAAACAAACCACCTAAATCTTTTAAAAGCACTTTCGAAACCTTCACAAACATTTCAACTTGCCAGTGCCATTCTACTGGTTTTTCTCTAAGCTTTGGGAAATCATTTGTAAAGGATAAAATATCCTTCGGGACCATAGGACATGTACATAACCTCCTCCTTGAACTTCTCTCATTGGGCACAACCTTTCAACCTTTTCTGTTTCTTTCATTACGTACTCAGATGTCAATCGATTTGTCTGCACTTCCTACTTTTTCTTTGTCCATCCGGCTTTCCATCTATCTAAGTCTCCCCATTTTTGTAACAACGTCAATAATTCTTTTATTTGTAATTTTCTTACTGACACATTCATGTTTTCTAAATCTTTGTCAGAAAATTCTGCTCTATATAGTTTCTGCAATACTTTAGATTTACCTATGTCTATTCCCATTTCTAAGGCTAAATTCTATAAATTTTTCATGGAATATTTTTGTATTTCGAGTGATGCTACTGCATATGAATAGCAATTCCTCTTCACTAAAAGAATTTATTTGCTCTAGCCCAACATTTCCAGCTATCATTTCTTCCAATTCTACCCTTAATTTAAAGATATCTAGTACCTTTGGCTGTGATTTCGGCCTCTCTATTTCTCGTGTCCACCTTTCTATTTCTTCTGGGGTTACTACAGTGGCACTCCGCGTTCATGTGGATGCTTCAATCTGTACTTCTCTTGAGCATCCAGGGGTAACTTTTCTTAATGGATCATTTATTGGCTCTCTTATTGGAAAATCCATCACGGACATTACTGACTCACACTCACTTGCTTGGTCATCAACTATCATATTTTCTTTTCTATGTTGTATGATTGGAGTAGTCAGAACAGGAGTAGTTTTAGGACTGGTTTGCTTATCTCCATTCAGAGGAACCACAGGCCCTATAGTCACTGGTATCGTTTATTTATTTATTTATTTATGGAATTTGTTGAGCGCGAACAATCGCCCAAGGGCGTCTCGGCGCTATGGATGAGGCAGAGAGAAAGAAAGGGATTGATTTATTGATCAAAGAGCCATGTTTTAATTTTTCTTCTGAAAATGATGAGAGTAGGAGCTGACCTGGTCTCTAGATCAAGAGAATTCCAGAGTTTAGCGGTTGCAGTGTGGAAGCTGCGATCTAACCATGCAACTGTTCTGGTGCGAGGGACTGTCATGGTGAAATTATTCATGGAGCGAAGTGAACGATTGGGGACATGAAACGTGAATGGGTCAATGAGAAAGCGCGGGCCTTGTTTGTGCGCGGCTTTATAGGCTGGCTATACAGAGTGCTTTGAATTTTATCCTATTGTTGACTGTGAGCCAGTGATAGTTTTTTATAGTGTTGTCAATGGATTTGAATTTGGGGGTGCCGGAAAGTAGTCTGGCCGCAGCGTTTTGTATAGATTGTAAACTCTTAATGACATTCTTTCGGGCATTCATTAAAAGTCTGTTACAATAGTCCACAGAGGACATAATAAATGAGGTGACCAGGGTTTTACCAGAGTTGGGGGGAAGAAAAGGAAGAATCTTTTTTATAGTTTTCAGTTTAAAGAAAGAAGATGACATAGTAGTATTGACATGAGCTGAATAGGAGAGTGTATTATCTAGGGTTATACCAAGGTTTTTAACCTTGGTGACAGGGGGAGGGGGAGGACCCAAATCAGTAGGCCACCATGCATCTGACCATGAAGGAGTGAGTTTGCCAAAAATTATTACCTCTGTTTTGTTAGAGTTTAATTTAAGACAGTTAGCTGACTTCCAATGACTGATGGCTAGCATGCCCTGTTGGAAACTGACAGCTATTTTTCCTCCATCTTCCTTGATGGTGAGAACCAGCTGGGTGTCATCAGCATAGGATGTTAGGCTCATCCCCAGTCCTTAATTACCCTTGCCAGATCAGTGACGTAGATATTGAATAGGGTTGGACTAAGGGATGAGCCTTGAGGAACACCACAGGGTAAGGTCAGTTGTTCTGATGAAAATGTGTCTAGCTGAACTGTCTGAGTACGGCCTGTTAGGAAGGATCTTATGAGATCTTTAGCTTTGGCTTGGATGCCAATGGCATTGACACGGTCGATCAAGATGTTGTGATCGACCGTGTCAAACGCCGCGGTGAGATCCAGCAAAATGAGGACCGCCGCTCCTCCTTGATCAAGTGCTTTCCTAATCTCATCGGTGGATTTGATGAGTGCAGTCTCAGTACTATGAAATCTATGGAAGCCAAATTGACTATCGTCCAAAAGAGAGTATTGTTCTATGTATTGTGACAGTTGGAAATTCATCAATTTTTCAACTGCTTTTGCTGGAAATGGCAGACTGGCTATTGGGCGATAGTTATTGGTGTCCTCCGGGTCAAGATGGATTTTTTAAGAAGGGGTTTGAGAATAGTATCCTTCCAGATTGCAGGGTAAACTCCAGTGCTAAACATGATGTTGAGCATGTTAGTAAGTTGGAGTGCAATGAGATCTGAGATGGGGAGGAGAATGGAGACTGGACATGGGTCCTTGGCTGATCCTGATTTGATGCTTTTCATGGTTTCGACGACTTGAGTAGGGTTGACTTTGTGAATTGTGAAAAGATGAGGTGATTGATGGGGGTGGGGTTAGGACAGGGGTCTGACTGAGTTTCTTGTAAAAATTTGGCATAGATGTTATTTACCTTATCGTAGAAAAATGAGGCTAAGTTGTTACAAAATGCCTGAGTCGGTTTGGGAGTAGTTTGTGGAGGTAAATGTGATAATTTAGTTACTACTTTGTAGAGTTCTTTATTTGAATTCTTGGCCTGCTCGATTTGCAGCGAGTAATAGGAAGTTTTGGCATGAAGAATAAGGGACTTGTATATAGACAGTTCTCTCTTGTAATGTTCCTTATCTTGATTGGAGTAGGTTTTTCTCCAATGTCTTTCTTTGTTACGACAGAGTTGTCTCTGCAATCTTAGTTCTTCTGAGTACCAGGGTGCCGATGGGGTAGTCCAATTTTTTAACTAGTTCTGGTAGGTGCCAGTTTGTTTAGAGTCTGAGTAAGCCAACTTGTATATTCTGTGGCTGCTTCATTAGGATCTGGAGGCAGGTTAGTTACAGAAGCAGAAAGTGATTCATGGAGTTGTTTATAATCAATATTTTTCCAAGATCTAAACGTTTTAATAGGTCGAAAGTTATGTTCCTTACGGGACGAGGAGAAGGATGGAGTAGTGAATACGACTGCATGGTGATCGGTCCATCCCAATGGAATGATTTCCGTAATGTGTAGGTTCTTTTCATTAGAAAATAGCCCATCAAGGGTATGTCCTGCTTCGTGTGTGCTATTTGTAATCCTTTGAGTTAGACCGAGTGATTCCAGGTCCGTGATAAGGGTATTGGTATCATTGTTAGTCCCATCTTCCAGAGGAAAGTTAAAGTTGCCTAAGATAGTAGCGGTGTTTTCAATGGCAAGGGATTCCATTGTTTCTAGAAAAGTGGCGAGAAATTGGCTTTTGCTACCTGGGGGTAAGTAAAGAAGAACCCCTTTGAAACATTGGGACGGACCGAGAAGTATACAGAACTGCAGGGCCTCACATGTGGGGAGAAGTAGGGGATTAACAGTGGTTTTGAGCTGACTTCGGTATATTATAGCAATCCCTCCTCCAGTTCTTAATAGTCTATCCTGCCTATGGATATTGTAACCCTCAGGTATAGCTACCCGGAGATCGGGTTCGGATGATGGAGTGGTCCACGTTTCTGTTACAAACAGTAGATCCAATTTTTCAGTGCAGATGAAATCGGCAATTTCCTCTTTATGCTTACTAAGAGATATAGCATTTATAAGAGAAGCTTTAATAGTTGTGGGACTAGTTTTTGGGGACAAAGTATAGGCACGTGTTGCTTGGGGGGCCTCCAATTTGAATCGACAGTGAGTACAGACTTTAACTCCATGGCTGCTATGCGTTTTCCCCATCTGTGCTGCAAATTGTTGTTTTGCATTGTTTCATGACGAGCTGGGCTCGTCATGAGTGTACGAGGAGGCTACACCATGACGAGCCCAGCTCGTCATGAGTGTGGAAGGGGTTAAGATGATAAAGAGGCTCATGAGGATTATAGATGCAATCCAAGCATGTGAATGGAGGACGTAAGTCGAGGAGGGCTTGATGGGTATAAATGGGAGTAGATGCCAAAGGATCAGGGTTTATGGCCCTGGGCGCGGTCAAAGCACGGACGGGCGCAGACGGGCTTGTCTTAGGCGTGCCTTTGGCGCGCCAACGGCGCACCCGCTGCGCGCATCCGCTGCGCTTGCGCTTGCTCTCCGCCTTTTGTAGACTGGGGCAGTCGAGAGACTGGAGCGCTACTTTTGGCATACGCCGGAAGTGAGGATGTTTCAGTGACGTCCGGTGTAGCCCTCCAAACAATCGGCACAAGCCGTGTTGGACCGGGGCCTCGGAACCACAATCAGGTATTAGTTGCAATGCAAGTGCGCAGTAGCTAGAATCTAGTCCAAATGTGCAAGGTTTAAAAATAACAAGTTTAAAATTACAGGAGAGCGGCGCCTTGTAAATTCAGGCTGCTCTCATCCATCTCATCATGCTCTCGTTAGTGCTTCAGGACTTGTATTTAATTAAGTTATTTCCTGGATTAACTCACTTCTATTTCTATTTATTGCTTCTCTTTCTTTCTCTTGAAACACCTTCTCAATTGTAGTTTCATGTACAATCTGCGGAACCAGGGGAGATTTTAGAAACGGGCCACTAGGGGTAATTCTATTTGTTTCTTACAGATAAGGAGGTGGAGGATTTTTCATTAAAAGGTCTTCGAGATAATCGTCCTCAAAATCCCCATTACCAGTCCCTAAATGTTTTGTCTTCTCTGTACATTTACTTCCTGTTGGTTCTTAGGTGGTAAATACAGGATATAATCCTTCTATTACCATAGACTGTCTCCATTGTTTCATTTGCTTATCTCTGGTTTCTCGGGAGAATCTTGGATAAAATTTACTTAAGTTCTTGTCACACCGTGGTCTGTCTCACTCAAAAGCCTCAGTCTCCCAGTCTTCTAAAGCTTCATACTGCATTAATCTAGGCCTTAGTTCTAACTCATTCATGCGAGTTTGTAAATTATGCAAAATTCTTCAATTAAATGTTCCATACTCTGGGAATGCTAATATTCCATCATCTTTTGTGTATTCAGTCCAATTTTCTAACCATACACAAGTGTGGTAACCTCTTTCTATCATCTTATATGTTGCAGGTGTTTTCAGAGGAGGAATAATATTTCCTTCTCTATCTTTAATGGGTTAATCTTTCTTAAAATAATTCTCTCCGTACATGATGTTTGGCCTTCCTCTAATGTACTGATTGTGAGCAAAACCTATAAATCTTCTATCTAGACGAGATCCTATTATTGTTGGATCTGGGTTCCACATATAATCTCCACTATCTATTAACACTGCAAATTCAAGTTTTGGCAAATAATCAATTGTTTACTTCACTCAAAATGCTTCTCCAGTACCAGCGCGTCTCTTATTTTAACGACCAATCAACATTTAATTTACAGAAACTACTTTAACCAATGCTTGCGCGGCTTTCCTGTGATGTGAGTTTTTTCTCTCTGCACTCACCCGTCCTTTGCAATTTTTCCTCGGCTACACACCCGCTGTCTCAACCAATCCCAACGCGGTTTTCAGTGACGTCAGTGCAGCACCAGCAACCGACCCCTCCTTTGCAAGGTAGTTATGAAAACTCCATTTCTTTCGATTTTAATTACACAATTTCATTAATAAACAACTTAAAAACATTTGCAACTATGCCTGATTGACTAGATTAAAGGAAAGAAAATGTATTTTGCTGCGGGTAAAACTTTTCCGTTTACCCTTCACACACTATGAGTAAAACCTCTTCCCCTTATCCTTCACTCAAGCATCGAAGAACCAGCTACTCCTTTATGCCTTACCCTTTCTAGGTGATATAAGAGCAAAATGTCACCAGCGAACTCATTTGCTATCAATCATTCTCACTTTTACACGAGAAAATAATACCTAACTAGTGCTCCAAGTTTTACCTAACTTTCCACACTTACTTCATCAAGGCCAGTAACCTCACTGCAGTGTTGTTTCCACTTACCACCCGCTATTCAATATCCCCGGGAAATTCTGGACAACGAATAACAATACAAACAGGTTTGGTTAATTACATAAAATCAATAATATATACAAATTACTATTTACTACTTATCTTAACTAAAACCTTACCATCATTCTGCTACCAAGAACTTACTGATGGCGTGAGATTACCAGCTTGGGTTACTCATTAACACACCATACTTACCTGGGATCCATAAACATACACACAATAAGTCGGTACTCTATTTCCTGCCGATCAGGAATTATTTATTTATGATAGCTTATACCTGTACACCATAACTTACCAATTCCTTGTCACCTTGATTATTAATTTACTCAGGTCTATGGATCAAGTTTTTAGAATAATAGGTATAAACAATTCATTTACCTTATTTCATAAAATGATCATAGAGACAAGAGAGTTTTAAAGGTTTTATCTATGCAATACTTTGTGAGTCAAATACCAAATCATGATAACCACCAGTTTCTCAAGAATAAAATGAGGATCAAAGCAAAAATCGTTAGAGACTTAATAACATTTCTGGACATTGGTACCTGGAAAGGGTGGAAAAGGAAAACAGTACAAGGACATACCACACAGATTTATATTTCCCTAGAATGGTGCGAGGACCAACCCCGGCCAAGGGCTGGAAAGAAAGGGCTCCCGATTAGACAAGAGCCAACATGTTAGGACAGGTGCAGGACAGGACAGGTAACCTCTTTTAAGTGCAATGCTAGCGTTACACCCCTCCCTGGTGCTACTCTCGGTCCCCACTAAATGGATTGATTCTTCTCCTTCAGCACTTTCCTGATTCTACTGCCAGAGTGCTCGACCAACCCTCTGCTCTTGGTGACATCCACGATCTCCTTCAGTATACGTAGGGTCAGTGACAGGTCTGTGACAAGTCAGACAATATAACTGACTAAGCCTACCTTAGTTATACCATTTTCAAGGGTATGTACCACCTCCCATGTTTCAATATTCGTGTATTGCCTTCATTCAATTGGTCAGTGGGACGGGGAGAGGCATTCACACCATACTAGTATGAAGTGACTTTTTTTGACTTACTTGTTCTAAGTTCCCACCCATGCTTTTAATCCACCCAGAAACATTCACATTCATTTCATATACAATGTATAATTTGCTTTGAGTCTTTTTCTTCCCCTCTCCGGGTCAAGAGGTAAAGTTCTCATCCCCCTCCACTGGTGGGATGAATCTTGGCACTCTTTCAATGACATAGTTCAAGGTCTTGCAGTGCTCCCAGCACATGCGCATTAGGATTTCAAGATGGCGATACAAGTCACCCTCTAGGCCCAAATAGAATCTAATAGTAAAATTAAAGAAAGACATATTAGAATACGGAAATAAATGAATGCACTGTATACCATTTATTTCTACTCTATTCCCATTACTTAATTTTAACGATGTCATTAGCAGATTAGCAGAACACTCAAGGTTTAGTTCTAGCTGAGGCATATGCATTAGCATGTGAGATTCAAAGTGGCCATTTTAGGCGCTACTGCAGAGCTACAAAGAATTCCCACCAAAAGCAAAAGAAGTCATACTACGTAGATGCAATTGAAGCAAGCGCAAAACAGTTCCCAAGTTTTACGTTAGTAAAGCACATTTAAAAGCTTCCCCTAGATACAGAAATTTGTGTGGTTCAATTATTAGCAATCACAAAACATGTTGGTTAACTTATTACATGTTATTTCGAGAGGATTGAATCCAAGCCAGTTTCGTTACGTACGAAACCTTGCTCCATCTGCATGGAGCAGCTGGGAATCAGGTGCAGGAGTAATGAAAATATTGAATCACTGTTTTGCAAAGCACGTTTTACCAACTATCAATGTTATTGATAACATTCCTAATTTTGTGGCAGATAAGAAAATTGCCTCGGGTACAGAAGCACACGATTTGTCTGAGAAAAAACACTGCATTTTCTGGTAGTTGTTTGGAAACGACTTCGAGTCCCAGGATAACTCACCCTGGAAGTGCCATCTTTGCCTCGCACACACCCAGGTACTGCTACAAAGCACAGCATGCTTCACGCTGTGGGCACCCTGCCTTTACCAATAACTATCTGGAAGGACTTCGAGTCCCAGAAGAAATCACACATAGCGAGGTGCCATCTTTGCCACACACACACACACCCAGGTAATGCTACAAAGCGCAGCATGCTTCATGCTGCGTGCACTCTGTATTTACCAATAACTATGTGGAAGGAGTTCAAGTACCAGGAGAACTCACACATAAAGAGGTGCCGTCTTTGCCATGCACACATCCAGGTACTGCTACATAGCGCGGCATGCTTCACGCTGTGGACACTCTACATTTGCCAGTAACTATCTGGAAGGGACATCGAGTCCCAGGTTGACTCACGCCTGGAGGCGCCATCTTTACCACATCCCAGGTACCGCTACAAAGCACTGCACTCTTCCCACTTCGCGGGACGTGCCTTGGTTGTGCCCGGGTCAAGACCAGGCTAGTCTTCACCCGTCATCGCATTGAAGAGGCTGGGCACCCCTCTATAAGCCTAGATGTTGCGTATTATGTTGTGTAAATATGTTGTATATGCTTTAATTAGCACGCACAGTTACACATGCAATGTTTGTTTTCAATTTGTTGTTTGGTTCTACCGATCGCTTTTCCTTGCTTACATGACCTGCTGAGGGGAAGCGTCAGAGGTGCCAAGATCCAGTTTACTGTGTTTCAACTATTGAAATAAACTTTGGATTATACTGCTTGTTCTTGTGCTTGTTACTCAACAATTTTGGCACCAAGATGCTGTTGAAGCACCACTCAAGAAGCCACAGCCTAAATTTTATTGCACATTTTACTGATTTTCCTTGGAATTTTGTGGTTCTTATATCTGGAGTATTCACCAACTCTGAAGGACATCGTACTAGGCTGGAGCATATCTACGATGTTACCGATATTCTCCTATTGCATGGTAATTTGAAATTTATATGACTTAAACTTTGCTTACACAGCTGTGCCACAGCAGTTGGGTGCAACTTTCAAAATGTTAGAGCCATTGCCATGAAGAGAACCTTCACGTCCTGCATTCAGATCTACACTCTCTCAGAAGACCAGCTGCGGTAGGATTCTAGCCGGTGTTCGTCACCTGGTACACTTCATCATCCAGCAAGTGTCTATACCGGGCGTGACCTTCCACACATCATCCTTTAAGGTCACGTTATGCAACACCATCTTGAATTTTCCTAATACCCAGAAACATTTGTCTCTACATACCAAAAGGCATATATATGTAAGCTGTAACCCTTCCTCTATGTTTGTTCGCAGGGTCATGCTTCGTGACACGCCTTATGCCAGACTGAGTAACACATTCCATTTCGGCACACAACATTTGGTGCTACGTCCAGCGCATTCTACCACATGCACCTGCCTGTGCAATTATGAATACATTGATGGCAATTGGCTTATAGTAACTGTATTTCTATTTTTTCTTCACTGCTTTGAGAAGAGCATTACAGGATCGTAGAGAACTAGTCCCTGTGAGTGAAGAAGGTACACTATATCCTCACTGCTAATTTACTTAATTACTTGGCTGCACATATGTCTTCCTTAAAGCCACCTCAGGCTTTTTGGCCAGTAGGGGGTGTATATGTATGAAGTGGACTGAACGTAAAGCATATTTCTTGAACTTCATCAATGCTATAGATGCGGAGAATTAGATGTCTCCAGAAAGGAAGAAAACAAAATTTGTACATTCTGTTGGGCCGGGAGGTTTAAAAGCTTATGAAGAAATGACAAAAGTTGGTGTGAGTTGTGATGTCAATGTATTTCATGCTATTTTAAATGACTTTGACAACCATTTGCTCCCAAAGTTTGTATAGGCATTGTTAGATATAGGTTTTTCCACAGGAAACAAGAAGTCAATGAATCTTTAGATGAGTATGTTTCTGCATTAAAAAGGTTTGCTGAGGACTGTAAGTTTGATCATTTACAGGATCAGTTAATTAGGGATCAAGTAGTCATGCACACCAGAGATCCCGCCATTCAAGAGAGACCATGAATTAATGGGGATGCGGAATTGAAGGATATATTGGCAATAGTGAGAAAGGCAGAGTTATCTAGCCGAAGTGCAAAGGTTCTTAAATCTGATAACAAACCTGAAATGGAAAGTACTGTCAGTAAAATTAGAAAAAAAGAGTGTTGATAAACAAAGGAAATTAAGTCCCTAAAGACAAGATCCTATTAACAAAAAAAAAAATACCTCAGATGTTATCAATGTGAATGCAGTTCTCATTTTGCCTCCAGCAGATTTTGTCCCGTCATCAAGCAGAAGTGTTGAAATTGGAATATTGTAGGTCATTTTGCCAAAGTGTGTAAGAGAAAGAAAAATGTTAAGGTAAAATGTGTGGATAGGGACTTATTCAGTTCTAGCGGTGAAGAACATTTAGTTAAAAAATTGTCTTCTTTCAACCTGTTGGACCATAATAATTTGGAGGCTTATGATGTTAAAGAATTGGTCCTTGTCAACATTACCAATAAGGTAGTTGATAATAAGATAAAACCTTTGTGTTCAATGTCATTAGGTGGGGCCACAGTACAAATGTATGCATACTCTGGGTCATCTTACACCATTGTGGATGAATAAACATGGAAAAACAAATTTGCTAAGAGGTTGTGGCAAGATTTACTTCCCCCTGACATTCATCCTGAAGGGTTTTCTGGGGGGAAAATTGATATGGTGGGTTTCTGTAAACTGTTATTCAAATTTAAAGGAAGGGAATCTTATGGAAAACTTTATGTAACAAAAAAGGGCCCAGCTGTTTTAGGGTGGGGACCAAGGTAATTTAGGAATAATTCTTAATCCTAATAGTACAGATCCAATTATGATTTTGGATGACAATGTAGAACTGTGTAAGGAAATCCTGAGCAGGTTTCCTAAGGTGTTCTGTAAGGAAATTGGTAACCTCAATGATTTAGAACACCACATTGTTTTGAAACCAGACGCTTGTCCTAATTTTTATGAAGTGAGGCATATTCCTATCCTACTTAGGAAGGAGGTGGACTTGAAATTAGAGAAGCTAGCTAAAGCAGGCATCATTGAATCTATTGAGTCCTCACAGTGGATTTCTCCAATAGTTGTTGCCCGACGCAGTAACTGTAAATTGAGGCTGTACATCAATTTACGCCATTTGAACAATATCATAATTGTTGACAGGTTTCCTTTACCTAAAATTTCGTAAATGTTGACTCTCATAAAAGATGCTAATTGGTTTTCTGCTAATGACTTTTCTGCTGCATATCATCAGATACCCTTGTATGAGGAAAGTAAAGCTTTTACAGCATTTATAACACCATCAGTATGTTTTTAATACAAGAGGTTACCTTTTAGTCTAGCCTCTGCTGTGGCCATTTTTCAAAGGCTTATGTATCAACTTTTTGGGAAACATGATAAGGTGCATTGTTTCCAAGATAACAATTTTATTTTTGGAAAAGATAGAGAAGAACACGATAGAGTGTTAATTGATGTTTTGAGTAAGTTGGAAGAAAAGGGATTGGCGGTTGAACACACCGAGTACCTTGAGACCCTCACAGGTGAGTGGAGCACTTCATAAACCCCTGATCGATTGATTGATTGATTCACATGTTATAAGTAGTGAAGGGGTTTCTAACAAACCAGCGTTAATAGGTTCTATTGTTAACGCTCCCATCCCAAGAACAAGGATCAGGTACGGCCCTTTATCGGTTTAGTGGAGTTCTACTACAAAATCGTACAACAATTTTCGAGTAGAATATTTTGAATTAGACAGTTGTTTAAGAATAGAAATACGTTTTTGTGGAGTGAGGAGTGTGACAAGGGATTTCAGGATATAAAGAAAACCATTGCAGATGCACCAGCTTTGTGCAGTTTTGATCCTAACCTTGACATATGTATTACTGTGGATGCTAGCAACAAGGGGATAGGTGGTGTGCTTTCCCAGATCAATCAAGAAGGTAAAGAATGTATTGTTGCTTATTTATCATGTGTATTATCGCCTACAGAAGAGAAATTTTCTGTGATAGAAAAGGAGACTCTAGCATGCATATGGGTATTAGAACATTTCCGAGCATTTGTATGGGGAAAACCTTGCACTGTATGAAGCATCACAAACCATTGCTAAGGTTACTGACCACAGAAGATTTATTTAACGCCTCTGTCAGAATAGCTAGAATGTCCTTAAGGTTACAGACTACAATAGCAAAATTGTTTATGTTCCTGAAAGGAAGAATGTTGCCGCTGATTTCTTGTCACGTATACCTACTGAATTACAAGACAGTTCTAATCCTGATAGGGGAAATGTTCAGGTTGCGTTGGTTCATGACCAAGGCCTATCCATTGTTAAAAAAGAAGAGTGGTCGCAGTTGTATAATGCTGACCGTGATTTGCAACAGCTTATTGTGTTTGTTATTGATGGATGGCCTAAAAAACTAGAATTCCTAAAGGGTTGAAGCCGTTTTGGGAAATACGTGATGAATTATCTGTACTCCATGGAAATGTCCTAAGAGGTGAGAAAAATGTTCCCCTTTCATCACTCAGAATGAGTATTATCAAGATGTGTCACATGGCATTGTCTAGACCAAACAGAGGGTGAAACAATGGTACTGGTGGCCAGGTATGGACATGTGTATTGAGAGAGTGGTGAGGAATTGTGTATGGTGTGCCAATTCTGACAAGACTCTTGTCATTTTGAGACCTGAAATGTGTGAACCAATCTTTCCTAGTCAAGCTTTTTTTTTTAAACTTTATTTTCAAAATTACATCAGTGTGATTCACCATGAATTCACATTTGCATTTAAGAGACATACAACATTTTGTACAAGACCATTTTACTTCAAATTATTCGCACAATTATCGTAATACCAGCTTATCCTCAAACACAAACCTATTTCCTCTTTCGTTCGTTGTATGTCTTAAAAAACAAAACAAGCTTATATATTATGTCATAGTAATCTCACATAAATTATACAGTCCCGTGAACGAGAGCCGTAGAGTATATGTGAGGTTCTGCTGCGGCCGTGATATATAGAATCTTAGCATGTGTTGACTATTTCCCTCATTTACGCTAATGAAACTCCAGATTCTCGCTCGTTGGTGATAGGGTGTGCCACCAAGTATGCCTGGAGTGGGGCCCATATAACCCTAGGGCGTGAAGTAGTTGTGAGCAATTCGGCATATAAGCATGTCTGATCTTGCCATAGAATCATATCCCCAATACAGTCCTTAAATTTAGGTGCCCTCACTCGACCCCACCTACATGCAACCCTCCTTTTCGCAAGCATAAGTCCAAAGGACACAAATTTGCGGTGTTTTGCCTGTATCTGCTCAGTATATCCAAGTAGTGCCACCAAGAGGGTTTTCGGAATGTGAATGGAAACCCTATGGTCTAGTGCAGTGAGTACCATGTTCCTATATTTGCGCATGCCTGGACAGTCCCAGGCGAGGTGAAGGAAGCTTCTGCTTTACACCTGTCACATCTACTCGTATTTCGGAGCCCACATTTATGTAATTTTAATGGAGTGTAGTAACTCGCTGCAAAAATTTGAAGTGAGTGATGCTTAGGCGAGCGTTCAATGAGATTTGTTCTGTTTGTTTACAGCAAAACTCCCATTGCCTATCTGTGAGGGGATGTTCCAATTCGGCTGATCATTTGTGTCTGGCAGCGCATGTGGGATATTTAGCATCTGCATACATCGTGCGTTATAGTGTGGACACTAGATGTGAGGCTGTGGGTGCTGTTAGTACTTGGTGTAGCGGCGCGAGTACCGCAGGCTATCGTAAGCGAGTATAGAGAAATGTATCCATGATCGTGGGTGGAGGGTCCGTTAGCAGTTGGTGTATGGTGCGGAATTCGCAGTTTATGTATAAATCGCCCCAATGGAGGATATTACGGAACCCAGCCATTTTCTTAAAAATCCCTTCTTGTAATAGAGACATATGTGGATGATATGATAGTGGAAGCAATGGTGAGTACAGATGTGGTGTTTGTAATCGAGCAGCTATATGCTGCCAGGCCTTAAGCGTGCATTCCATTGAGGTGGGCCATGGTTCCTGGGATTTAAGTGTTGAGAGTATTAATCCCTCTTGTGGGATGGGATCTGCAAGCCAGTGTTTGGTAGCTACGTGAGTTGTTTACTGCGGTGGGTTGTACCAAAACTGGGCAAAGTGTGCTTTGGCACATATGTAGTATAGTTCGAAGTTGGGGATGTCAAATCCTCCCTGTGCATATGGTCGAACTAGTGTGTCCCATTTTATCCGTGATTGTTTGCCTCCTCAGACCAGCCTGATCAGCTCAGCACGGAGGCTAGAGAAAAATGTCTCCCCGGGTCATATGGAATGTTTAAAAATAAAAATAAAAATGTAAGTAGAATTACCATTTTAATTAGGGAGACTCGGCCAACCATGGTCAATGGTAGTGCAATCCATCGCGTCGGGCATCCGGTGATATGGTCCATTGTACGTCCAAAATTTATTCGGCCGCATTAGTTCTTTAGGTCCGCCGTAGTAGTGATCCCTAGATGTTGCACTTCGTCAGTAAACCATGCTATTGGGTAGTCTATGTCACTGGGTGTGGCCGCTGCAGTAAGTGGAAAAATTTGGGATTTAGCCCAGTTTATATGTATACCTGAGAGTCCCCCAAACTTAACAAACTCCCTTAGTAGTGGATTTAAGTTTTGGCGAGGCTCATTGACATAAAGTGTGATATCATCTGCGTATAAGGATATCATTATAGGACGCAATAGACATCGGAGCCCTTTCTCATGGTGCTGTTGTCGAATAGTTGCCGCTACAGGCTCCATTGCAAGGGCGAATAATAGGGGAGATAGTGGGCATCCCTGTTGTGTGCCTCTCAACAGAACGATCGGGGATGAGACGTGTCCATTAATTTGAAATATTAGCAGTCGGTGCCGTATATAGGAGTCTGATATAGGCCATAAAACTATTAGGGATCCCCATGCACTGAAGTATAGTGAAGAGGAAGTCCCATTCAACTGAATGGAAGGCCTTCGTAGCATCCAGAAATACCGCCACAAGTGCCAATTTAGGGTCTACCGTTTGAAGTAGAGAAAAAAATGTCCGTAAGTTGTGAGTGGTAGCCCTGTCAGGTATGAAGCCAGTCTGGTCAGGCAACACTAATTTCTCCATGAGGAGCTTGAGCCGGTTGGCGAGTAACTTGGCGAGTATCTTGGCATCTGTATTTATCAGCGATAGGGGACTATAGGATTTGCATCGATCTGTGGGTTTGCTAGGCTTTAATAATGAGCACTTCTCTGATCGTCCTGGGTAGGAGCTGTGTTTCCTGGGCTTCCAGGAATACCTCTTTTAAAATTGGGAGGAGTTGGTCAATATATTTTTTGTTGGGAGGCCATCCGACCTGAATGTAGTCATTACAACGCAGGCTTTAACACTGCGCTACCATTACGACGCAGCCATCACAAAGCAAGTCGTTACGAACGACTTGCGCTGGAAGCACTGGATTTAGGAATAGTATGATTTACTATTCCAACTCCAGCCCACGGAACAGTAGGGAAGGTGTTGGAATAGTAAATCATGCTATTCCTTAGTATATAGCGCCATCCAGCGCAAGTCGTTGTAACGACTTGCGTTGTAATTGCTGTGTCGTAATGGTAGCGCTGTGTAAAACCCGCGTTGTAATGGCTGCTTCCCCTGGCCCATGGGCTTTCCCTGATGTCGTCTGCATGATGGCTTCAGGAAGCTCATCATCTTCAAATTGTGCCTCTAGAATTTCCCGCTGCCCGTCTCCCAGCCATCCCAATGCTATGTCTTCGAGATAATGTGATAAATCCGGGGGAGCGGTGTGGCATGAGCTATACAAATCTTTGCAGAACTCAGTGAAGGCATGTAAAATATCCCGGCTATCTCTGTGTCGTATCCCATTGTCTCCCATCACTTCTGAAACGTAGTTAGAAAATCGGGGTGGTCGTACCTCTGATGCCAGCGCTCTGCCTGGTCTTTTCCCCTCTCCATACCTTTGGGCCGTGTAGTATTTGCCCTTAAATTTAGCTTTCTGCTCCACTGTATCTGTGTAGTCAGTTACCTTTTCGCGCAGTAGTGCATTTTATGCGCCCGATGTCTCATTCCAGTTTTCTAATGTCAGTTTCCAAGACACGTAGAGTGCGCTGTAAATCACGGAGCACTCTGAAGCTTTTAGACATGCAACTACCACGCATGGTGACTTTGAAAGCCTCCAACACAGTTGCTACGTATTGAACCAATTCCTTGTTTCTGGTAAAGAAGTCAGTGATTTCCTCCCGTATCTCTGCCTAGAAGACCGCATCCAACAATGCTTTCGGCACAAGCCTCCAACTTCTTGGAGTCATAATTAAATTAGGCGGCACAATCGCCATACTCACAGGCGCATGATCTGAGTACC
Organism: Lissotriton vulgaris; assembly: GCF_964263255.1. Classification (NCBI taxonomy): domain Eukaryota; kingdom Metazoa; phylum Chordata; class Amphibia; order Caudata; family Salamandridae; genus Lissotriton; species Lissotriton vulgaris. The sequence goes on along the minus strand of NC_141685.1, from coordinate 1,906,542,553 downwards.
ATGTGCTCGACCGATTGTATCCAATTGCTGACTCCTCTAGAACACACCCAGTAGTCTAAGCGCAACCAAGTTAAGTGTCCAGCTGTGTAAAAAGTGCCCTCTTGAATGGATGGTTAGGTATATCGCCATGCATCTGTAAGCCCTTGGTCGGGAAATAATTGTGAAAGGACATCCTGTGTGTTGTTGTAGTGTTTAAAGTCTCCCCCCATATCATGTGAATCGATCCCACTTTGATTATCTGTCCCCATTGAGCCATGAAGAAGTCTAAGGCATTGGTATTTGGCCCATAGCAACAAGCTAGGGTGACCGATTGAGTGCCTAGTGTACCCCAGATTAGACAGCTATGTCCAGAGGGGTCACTATATGTGCCCCCCGTTATGAAAGGTGTGTTCTTTTTTATCAATATGAGTGTGCCCCATGAGTACGTAGAGTAGGAAGAGAATACCCTAGCAGATGCCCATTTACTGCTAAAGCATGAATCACGTCGCAGGTCTATATGTGTTTCATGAAGCATCGTTATCTGTATAATAAGTCTGTCTAGATATGCCAATATATGACAATGTTTGCGGGGGTCACCAAGACCTCTTACATTCTACATGAGCGATTTGATTTGTAGAGATTCATTATTTGAAGACATTACTGATGTCGTTTATTGACATATGATAGGGTTGCGTGACACTGATTGTGTCTTTGAGCATACTGTGTATAAGTGGTCCACAATATTCAGCCTTGGTGAGCAGTCTCTGTCTCCTAAGCATAGTAACATGCATTAACATCCCTGTCCCCCTCCCCCAAGTCCCTTCGCATTTCAACTTTGAAACAAATACCAAAGTCTCATTCCTCCCCCACCCACACAGTACCCTAATCGTGCTGGTATGCAAGTGCCCACCCCTCACCCCAAACTTCAAACCCGTAATATGCATAGTAAGAGTAAGGGGCATAGTATCAAGAACAGCGTTAAAAAAAGTTGAGAATTTCAATAGAAGACCATGTTCTGGTGTGAACATGGGCTTCTTTTGGAGTTATCCAGGGCATATTATCAAGCTCATTATCGCCGCTTTAGCTGCAGTTTTCAGCCGCTAAACCGGCAATAATTTTAACGCCGTTCTTGATAATATGCCTCTAAGTCTCTATAGAGGATGTGGCATCCTCATTCTCTGATATTCTTCATTCTGCCTCCTTTATTTGTTCACCGTGCTTGTTGACTTTTTGCACCAGGAAATCCAGTCTGTTATTCATAGTGTCTATCTTCCTGGAGAGATCACTAAGGCTATAGTTCATAGCCAGTAGAAGCGCGTTAAGATCATCTTCTGGGGTTGGCGAGGAGCAGTGGGGTTGTTCCTTGTGGTTTGCCCAGAGTCCGCTGATGTCGATCTGGTAGAGGTCTTCTTGTTTTCAAAGGTGAGGCGGGGCTGGCGGCTGTCAGGCTTCCTCATTGTGAATTATATTGTCAGATTCTTTAGTTGGCGTCCCTTATCAGTATTTGCTAATGTTGCTTCCATCGTTCACCTGCTCTCTGCGGTGTTTCCCGCTCTCCCCTTATATCTACTCTCTGCTGCCCTCCGCTCCTTCGATCCAATGCTCTGCCGGTCTGTGTACAAGTGATCCCTGAGGGACCTGAAACATGCAGATTCTTTGGCGGGATGAAGATTTCACGCATGGTAGCAAAGGAATGGCAATGTCGTTTGCTATCTGAGGGTACCGTGTGCCTGGGCCACCCAGACTCTACAGTTATGGCACTCTATGCCCCAGCAGTGGCCAATGGAGAGCAAACCGAGGACGGGACCTTTTGAGACCGTAGTGCCGGGAGAGTGCCTTCTCCACCGATACGTCTACGCTGCTGATCTGAGTTGTGATCGCACTGTGTTTCAGCAGCACATGGTCCCAGGCTATTAGTGAAGGGGAAATGGGGATGTCTCAGTATAGTTTGTCAAGCCCATGTAATGTTATGTTATAAGAGACTTATAACGCGGACAACTACTCTGGAGTATCCTGGCGCAAAACTGACTCAAACGTGTGGAAGGGAAAATTATGAGAAAGCTTGCCTAAATAAGTGGGTTTTGAGAAGTCTCTTGAAGACCCCGAGATCCTGCGTGTGGCGTAAGGTGGCTGGAAGACTGTTCCAAAGCACAGCTACCTTAACCAAAAGTGACTGACCCCCCAATCTGGAGCGTCGGAAGCAGGGGTGGTCATCAAACGGTGTGAAGCAGAACGCAAAGAGCGTTGGGGAGTATAAAAGGACAGATGTTTCCTAATAAACGAGGGTCCCGAGTCGTGCAGGGCTCTGTGCGCTAGAGCAATGGCCTTAAACTGCACTCTCTGAACCACAGGCAGCCAGTGGAGGTCACGAAGGCGTGCCCTTATGCTGTTTCTCTTGGAGATGTTAAATAAGAGTCGGGCCGCCACATTTTGAATCAGTTGGCGTTTGTTCATTAGGTAGCCCGGACTGCCAAAAAAAAAGCACATTAGCATAATCTAAGCGGGACAAAATAGGTGCCCGGGCCACCATTTCCTTGGCTGGCTGAGGAAGCAGAGGGAAAAAACGACTAAGTGACTTGAGTGTGCCGAAGCAGACACCTGTCAGTCTCTTGATGTGATCGGAGAATCTGAGATCCTCCCCAAACCAAACCTGAGGTGCCGGGTTTTTAGGAACCCGGTGGTGCCAGGGGATAACACCCGAGGACCTCTGAGTTCTCCCTGTTCCGGACCACAGAAACCAAGAGTCTTCTTGGTGAAGTCAGAGATCGAGTTTTATTGGCTGCAACCAAGTAACATGTGTCCTAGAAGTACAACAGCACTCTGTGTATATTCTCAGTAGACTGTTCGTTTTTACAGAACCAGCCTTCTCCTTATATACAGAAATAACAGCTGTAGGCAAGAATTCTTGAGTTTATGATACGGCTATACACATATTTCTAAAACAAGACAAAGAGCGAAGTCATGTCGGCCAACCCATATTTTAGATGTCCAGTTTGTGATAGATGCCCCAGCCAGGCCCAGAACTCCCATCAGATATCGATGAATCCCCAATAAAACAGGGCACCTCCTCGTCGTAAAAACTGGCCATAAACAAGGAACATGGACAGGTGTATGTGTGTAGAAAACATGGTCGGTATGTGGTGAATGGTTTATGGCATGTTTATGCATTGATGCTATCTTATTCGGCCACTGGGCGAGGAGCTGCCCAAACAGGTTTGGCTGGGGGCAGTGGAGTTAGCTCGGCCGGGTCATGGAGGAGTCAGCTAAGGTGGACGTGTCCTTTCAGATCAAGCTCGGCCTTAATCAATTGACTTATATGAGGGCAAGCCATAAGATGGATGCCGTTCACAAAATGGAGTCCAAGGGTTCAGAACGGAAACCATGATTTAAGGGTGTTAGCATCGTTCAATCATGACGCAAATGCATAGGGATAATGTCCTAATCATTACCGGTCTGCCGATACCAAATTCGTCATGGTACGATGATATTTTGGGACGCGAGTGTTGGACCTCGGTACCGGTATTACAGCAGGGTCCAGAATTTTGGAACCACAAACCCCTTGATTTTTTGCCGAGTCTCCCTCCGACAGTGGCCGGGAAAAATCGGAAATCGGAAAAATCGGAAGGTTAGGCGGAAATTGGCCGTATCGAAAGACTTCCGATTTCCCCTCATTGCATTTTAACTTACCCTGTGCAAGCCATGAGAACACAGCGGAGAGGCAGTTCTGCGCAGCCTCTGTGCACAGGTCGGGCCGCTCCAGGTAAATAAAAACTGGGTGTCGTCGGCATAGGCCATAATTTTGGCCCCCAGCTCTTCAGCCAAGGAGATCAAAGGGGTCAGATAGTAGTTGAAGAGCAGAGGACTCAAAGTCGAGCCCTGGGGGACTCCAGTTATGACCCCCCTGGCCGAGAATGAGGAAGGAGGTATCCAGACTTGCAGGGTATGAGAGTCCAAAAAGGACTCAAGCCAGGAACGCACAACCCCCGAGATGCCAATGGTAGAAAGGCGAGAAAGGTGAAGCTGGTGGGGAACCATATCGAAGGCGGCAGAGAGGTCCAATAAAATCAGAGCTGCTTTGCCTCCTCCATCCAAGCATTCCCTGATTGCCTATGTGATTTCCACCAGAGCTGTCACAGTGCTATAAGATGTTCTGAAGCTTGACTGGGCCGGGTGAAAAGCCCTTGAGGATTCCACAAAGGCATCTAATTTGCGAAAGACCACTTTCTCGCAGACCTTCGACAATGCAGGTAGTAAAGAAATAGGACGATAGTTGGCAGGGACATCGGGGTCCGCCGTCGGCTTCTTAAGTAGAGATAGAAGCTTGGCTTGTTTCCACTGTCCCGGCACAATCGCCTCCTGAAGTGACCAGTTGGCAATGGTCGTTACTTCTGTGCAAACCACATCAGCCACTTCTGCCAGGACTCTAGCCGGACACGGGTCAGAGGGGGAGCCTGACTTGAGGGATTTCAAAACAGAAAGAATGTCAGACTCCACAGCCAGAGTGAACTGTGAGAATGATGTGTTAAGGGGGATACAGCGGAGAGGTATTAGGAGGGGATTCCGCAACGGCACTGATAGATCCAGGCCTTCTTGGATTATTTGTATCTTATGAATAAAAAATTCAGACAAAGTTCAGACAACTCCTCACACCATCTTACAGAGGCTGGGGTGGCCTTAGATTCCGCACAGGGTGACATGAAGATTTTAACAATAGAGAAAATCTCTTTTCTGTTGTTATTGGCCTTCATTATTTTGTCAGCGTAGAAAGTGCTCTTAGCTACCCTAACCGCTGCATAGTAAAGTCTCTGTGTAGCATGCAGCTCGGACTTGGCAGCAGGACCATAGGCTGTCCTCCACTGACGTTCCAACTTTTTACAGCCCAGTTTCATCTCCTTTAAAACAAGGGAGTACCTGGGCTGGGAAGGAGAAGACCGGTAAACTTTGGAAGAAAGAGGTTTGCCAGAGGATTCGACCACCCGGCTGACCCAGGCGCTAAACCGTTCAACCGCCTCCTCCAGGTTGGCAGCAGGGTCGACCTGAGAAAGTCTTAGTGCCTCCCTTAATCCTAAGGTATCAACCTTACGGGTGAGGGGGCTAGATGGGGCAGATTGCCTACAGGAAGGTTTCTTCATAGTCCAGGAGAAGGTAATCAAGGAATGATCAGACCAAGAAACATGTAGTGAATCGTCCACATGCAAATCAAAGTTTGAACAAACCAGATCAATCAGATGACCCCGCAGGTGGGTGGGCTTCGTGACCCGCTGGGTCAGTTGTGTCAAGGCCAAAAGGTCTAATAGAGCCATGGCATCGGGGGACTCACGGTAATCCAAATGAATATTAAAATCGCCCAGAAGGAGGAATTTAGGAAAACACAAAGCCCGTCTAGTGATAGCCTCCCCCAGAGTCTTTAGAAAGGCGCCAATCTGGCCGGGGGGGGGGGCGGTAGATCAATGTGCCACCCAGCGTGAAATGGGGCAATAGGGTGAATACAAAATCCAAGGCCTCGCCCTCTGAGACCTCGGTAGAGGCCTCACAAACAAAGGCCCAGTGATCTCTGAACACCACCGCTGTTCCCCCACATCTCCCCGTCGTACGGTCTACACGGGCTAATTGATAGCCCCTGGGAACGGCAAGCTCAACGACCGGCTCACATGACTCCCCAAGCCATGTTTCGGTGATGAACAATGCATCAAGTTTACAATCTATAATTAAATCAAAAATGTTTTCTGCATGTTTCACCATTGACCGGGCGTTGATGAGGGCTGCCACCACGCCCTGCTCCCGCCCCACTAAGCGTCCCTCGCTAAAGGAATCAGTAGCCAGCTGTAATCTGCAAAGGTGGCACCCCCCCCCCCGATAAGATCTAGAATAGCGTCAGAGCGTTTCTGACCAGTGATAATAACTGGGTCCATAGAAAGTAGTTCAGCACGAGTGTAGACTATCCGGCACGCCATGGCTTCGAGAACAAATCCGGCAGTATGCCTGGCCCTGGGTCCGGCCGGGGCGCAGACGGGCTTGCCTTTGGCGCACCACCGGCGTGCCTGCTGCGCGCGTCCACTGCACGTTCAATAGCTCATCTGATTTTAAAGGGGAGAGGAGGCAACTAGAACGCCACCCTCAGCCCCTCCCTCCACATCAATCGGGACCAAAGAGCCCGTGGTGGAATGAGGAATGCAACCGGCCAATATAAAGTGACAAGGTAAGTAAAATCCAAGACTAAAATGAGTTAAAAATTATTACAAGAATCATATTTTAGCAGCAACAAAGTATTGCTTTGTTCACTAGCATGATCGGCACTGCAAAGTCTGACCCATATGCAGGTGGTCTTCCGTGTACTGAGACATGTGACTGGTCTTATCGCAAATAGAGACTGGCCTTGGTTCCGCCACCCAACTGCAGTTCTGCGCTCCCAGGGAGATTCCACGCAGATTCCTCAATAGCCTGCGATAGTCCTTCTTTTAAGGAGGGCAGGCCGGCACTTGTCAGCGGATTCAGTGAAATTGGGGTAATGTGCAGATCACCCAGCAGGAGCGCTAATGCTAACGCTTTCACTTTAAAGTTCTCTGCGGGCTTACTGCATGCTCGTAATGGCGGTGGTGCATCCGGGGCGCCTCCGCTGCGCTCACCTCCAAGCACTCACCTCCCTGGCGGCTGACAGCACCGATCCCACGGGGCAGTCTCTTAATTAATCTTCCGGTGCTGTAAGGGGTCTACCTCATCCCCCGCATTGCCAGGCACGCGCCCCTACAGCAGCAGGGAAACCGTTGCCTGTGCCCACGTCTCTCTCCTCCGATTTGTCTCCTCACCTGCCCTGGGCCTCTGCCGCAAGCCACTAATCCATAAAGCCTTGTCGTGCAGTATACACTATTTTCCGCCGTCCGTAGCGAGCAGCTTATGGAGCCTGGACGGCGAGGGGTCGGCACAGGGCCCGCCACCACATGGGATTCCCGGGGCCACGAATGTGTATCATGCCGCCATATAGAACCAGAGCGACAGTGTCTCAGCCCAGCGTGATCCATGTTTCACTCCAGCAGTGCCTTCGCTTCTCAGTGAGTCTTGATATTTGCACTGCATCTTCTGCAGCACTTTGGGGCAACATAAATCTGCCTTATGCTTCAATTTTCAATGTCAATACAGGATAAATGTCAGGTTTTAACTCGCAAGCGTCCCGAGCCTCACGGGTGTGCGTCCATCTTTGATGTGCGTCACCTAGCGCCCCCTTTCCTAGTCAACCTTGGCACATAGTTGCCATTGACATTATAGGACCCATTGGTACTCAGAATAAATACATTTTATCCCTAATAGATGTTTTCTCAAGATGGCTAGTACTGGAGATTGTAGATAGCGTCAATTCTGAGGAAGTACTAACATTTTTGGACAATGTTTTTGTAGGCGAAGGATTGCCTGCACTACTGATTAGTGACAATGGGGTTCAATGCACATCCAAAATCGCAAAGGATTATTTTGAGAGAGTAGGGAATAAGACATAAAAATACCTCTTTATATAACCCAAGCGGTAATGGCATGATTGAACAGTGCAATAGGATACTCAAGAATACTGTTCAGTCTGCTGTCATGAATGATGGTGATTTGGAAATGCAAGTATTTAGAACTGTATGGATGTATAGGACCACACCCCATGATGTGTTAGAAGTAACACCTTTTGAAGTAATGAGAGGGAGAAATGTCAGGGCCAAGTGAAACACCTGAATAGTTGTTTAGCACCTCAATACCTATTGTGCCTTTGGATGTCATAAGATCTAGAATTGAAAAAAAACATCTTAAGTACAAGGAGACTTATGACCTTAAACATGGAACAAAAGTTTGTGACATGAAGGTGGGGTTTTGGGTCAAAGTTGAAAAGCCATGGAAAGTAAGGAAGTGGGAGAGCCAATTTTCTGAACCGATGAAAGTTGTTAAAGTCCTCCGCAACGCGGTTCAAATAAGTGATGGTAAGGCCTGGAACTTGAAACAAATAGCGGTATTGAGAGGGAATAATGACCTATTTCAGAGTAACAAGAGACTGGGTGGTTCTCTTGTGTGGAAGGATTTAGAAACTTTTGATATTGAAAGTAAATTGGTATGTAGCAGTGCCACTAAACATAATAGCAGCAGTGAACGTGTGACTGTGCCAGATAATCACATTAATGAGGAAAGACTTCTGAGGAAGAAGAACATGGAAGATGCAACTGGTGTGAACAGTTCTGAACTGTTTATTGGAAATGGAGGTGTGGTGGAGAGATACTTCTGAACGTATTCCTTGCAATGAAGGTGTGGATGAAGGAAGTCACAATATACACATTCAGACAAAACCTAAATGGATGTCAGACTTTGTGTGTGATGATTCCTCTGGGTAACACCTGTCTATTAGGCCATTAACTTCTTTATTTTCTGTTCTTTAGAAGGGGAAGATGTGTTGTGTATTATGTTGTGTAAACATGTTGTATATGCTTTAATTAGCACATGCGGTTGTGCATGCAATGCTTATGTTCAATTCGTAGTTTGGTTCTACTGAACGCTTTTCCTTAGCAACGAACATTACATACATGACCTGCTGAGGGAAAGCGTCAGAGGTGCCAAGCTCCTGTTTGCTCTGTTTCAACTATTGGAATAAACTTTGGATTATACCGCTTGCTCTTGTGCGTGTTACTCAACACTAGATTCTATTTAACTAAGGGCTAGATGTAGGTGGCTAAATACTAAGCAGTAACGCAGAAATTCGAGGAATTTTTGCGTTACAGACCGGTATTTGGCAGACAGCAATGTAGGTGAGTTTAAACCTGCTAGAAAAATAAGGAATCGCAAAATTTGCAATTCCTTATTTTGCTTTTGCAGTTAAGGAATTGCTAATAGCGATTCCTTAAATGCAATGTAGGTAGCACAAAAGAAAGTGCACTTTAGGTTTAAGGAAGCGCTAATTACCACCAACTTCAAGTTGGTGGTAATTAGCGATTACCTGTAAAAAACACTTTTTAAACTTTTTTTAAGGTGCCATGTGGAACACATTCATGTCCTTAGGGCATGTGTGTGCACCACATGTGCACACATGCACATTTCAGGGGTGCAACAGGGTGTCCTTTTGACACCCTGACACCCTTGAAATAGCTCCCGCTATTAGCGATTCTTTAATACCGAATAGCAAATAGTAAATATCTTCCCATTCATTCCTATGGGCCTCCTAGCCCATAGGAATGAATAGGCAGGTATTCCTTATTAACTAATCTCAATTTGCGATTCGTTATTAAGGAATTTTGAGAAATCAGTAATATTTTAGTGATTCCTACCTACATTCAATTTAGCAAATCCTTAATAGCAATTCGGTAAAAATAGCTATTAAGGACTCGCTAAATTGAATTTACCTACATCTGGCACTAAGTTCGGTGACAGTAATCTTGCTTTGGTTATTAATGGAGGCCTTTACCTCACTTTTTTGCATGTGGTTGTAGGGTTAATAATAGATCTATCATCTGAGCTACTATTTGCGAAATAAATGAACCTTATTTCCTAGTTTATTTTGAGTGCCTCTGTCTTTGGTTCTATACCATGACTAAACACAAAGCCTCCATTCCTGTCAAACTTGGACCAAATGCTGCATCGCTGGATGGGGGTTCTAAACACAGAAATTGAACAGGTGGAGCTCCGTTTACCGGCCACCATAGCTGCGGCCTCAAAAGTACTACTAACCTCATAGGTATCCGAGCAACCCGCAACTGACATAACCCCAGGAATAGTACATAGATAACTGGCAGTTCCAGAGGCACATTAGTGAGGCATACCCCTCTGGGGAGGACAAATGTAATACTAGCATCTTTCTACCCTCCCCAAGCAACAGTGCTCCTCCTGCCAAATGCAAAAGACGATAAGTGACGAAAAAGATCCACCCTGCCATTCAAACTAGTGTAACTGTTCCCGATAAAGAGATTCCTACTACGGTATTGCATGTAGAGGTGGGGCTGTTTCAGGAGAATCTGTTGTTGAGTCCGAAAGGGATGTGGAAAGTCTGCTATCCCCCATTCATGAGCTGCTGGGAGTGGTTAAAGGACATTTAAATCATATGAAATCAATGTATAGTGTGGTTAATGGTGCATTAACTCAGATAATTCACCAACAAAAAGATCTTCACTGTGAGGCCAGCATGACCTTATACCTACCTGTAATGCACTTGCTCATGACTCTGTATGGAGTAATTGTATTGTTGCAGCGATTGTGCACAAATACAGAACTATGCGCATGAAATTGTGTATAAGGGTTGAGTCTTCCCACTACCTTAGTACCCTCGAACCCAGGACCAACTAGCTATCGTGACGCACTTGCTCTCCTGCTCACTCACAGAGAAACAAATGATTAGACACCCCAGAACACAACACTCCCAGATCTCTCAGGAATCGCAGTAACAAGACACACCCTTCCGCTCCCTCTCTTGTACTTGTCCACAATAAGATCTGACTGAGACATTGAACAGTTTGAAATATTTATTTTAACTAACGTGCCCTAACATGCAGTATACATTCCGCAACAAGCAAGAAAATGCATGGTAAAAACATTGTCAGCAAAGCAGTCAGTCCATAAATCATGAAGGGAGATGTCATCGTAAAAAGACAATGAAGAAAGAACTATAGTGCCTAGCTCCCTCCCCTTGCTAAGAAGAAGCATTATTATATAATAGAAAATCTCTGGACTTTGTCAGGAGACCCCATACCTTAGACTAAAGATGGTAGAACTACATCATGGATGCACTTCTCTCTGGAAAGGTCCTTCTCCAAGTGTGTGTTACCTATTTGTGCACCCCACTAAAAACCCAACTACGCTGCCCAAACAACAGCTTCATCAGTTTGTTTTGTCCAAGGGCTAAGGACTAGCCAGAACAAAATAACAAGGGGAATTGTTTTTCGACCTTGCACATAATGTTCAGTCAAAATTCCAGGAACATGCAGAGAGTGAACACAGCAATGAGTTCTAATGTGAAAGCAGTGTTTGAAATTATTGCAAAAAAATAAAGACGTGTAGTAACGTGTGCAAAGCAGCAGGCAGGCTGCAACGTGTTCATGCTAAGTTAGTGAGCAACGACAATGTCCCTACATGACAGTAACTCACATAAAAAACAGTTACATTCTTCTGATAAGAGTGGAAATGTAGAAGGGTCTACAAGACAAGTGAAGGATGTCCTCCAGATCCTGGGTTCGGGAATAGTATGGGACTCATTTCATGCTCGGTCCAGACCAATCTAGAATAAATGACCTGAGCAACTCTCTTGGCAATGCATGTCCATCTGGCCTATCATCAGAAGAGTGCCTAGTCTAAATATTGAGTTTTAAATATTGACCTACAAAAATCTCGAGTTGGAAATATCGAAGGTACAGAATATCAAGCTTAAGAAAATCGTTGGACAGAATATCGACCCTAAGGTAAGTAATATCAACTTTTTTATATTGATGTAAATAATATCAAAGTTAGTAATATCGATAGCATATATATCGATGTAACTAATCTCGATGTTACTAATATCGATATTTGTATTATTGTTAAGTATTTTATTATGTATGTGTGTTATGTTTTTTGTTAAGTATTTTACTTGTTTTAAATTATATGTGCACTATTTTTATATATTAATAATGTTATTTTTAAGTAAATTTTATGATTTAGTACCGGAGCGGGTTGTGGGTGTATAGGGGAATAGGGTGAGAAGTAATTTAAATATACTAAATTAATTATTACATTTTAGTAATTATAAATTATTTTTTATTAATTTTTTTGTGTTTATTTCTATAGCTGGTTGTGGGTTTATTGGGGAATTTGGTGGGAAGTAATTTAATTGTAATTAAGTTATGATTTATTTTTATTTATTGGTATTGATAACTATTTTTTTATTTAGTCATTAATTGGCAATCAATTATTTTAATTGATAATTATTTTTTAATTAGTAATTAATGTTTGTAATTGGTAAATACATTTTTAATTGGTAATTCATTTTTTTATTGGTAATTCATTTTTTAATTGGTAATTAATTTTGTTAATTGGCAATTAACATTTTTAATTGGTAACTAATTTCTATTAATTGGAAATAATTTTTAATTAATTGGTTATCAATGTTTCATAACATTGGTATGAAAAATAATTGTGTTGTTTAATAGTGAATTATTTTAAGTAATTCATATTTTTTTGTAATGAAAAATATTTTATTCTTCAATATTTATTATTTGGTGACTAATGTTTATTAATTAATATTTATTGGTATCCATTGTTCATTTATTGTTAATTCGTTATTCAATTGTAATTATGTTTTTATAAATATTAATGGGTATTTGTAAATGATGTAGAGTTATTTAAAATTGAAATTATTTATTATTTTAAATCCAAAAATTATTTATAAGTATGTTATAGTTAAATTCTACTCTATTCAATGTTTTCCCTACTGTTTCACTTTCTGGAGTTGGAATAGTAATTTTTACCCTTATGCTATCCAACGCTTTCCCTACTGTTGCACCCTCTGGAGTTGGAATAGTACGTTTTTTCCTCTACGCTATCCAACACTTTTCCTACTGTTTCACTCTCTGGAGTTGGAATAGTTATTTTTACCCCTACGCTATCCCACGTTTTCCCTACTGTAGCACCCTCTGGAGTTGGAATAGTAATATTTACCCCTATGCTATCCAATGCTTTCCCTACTGTTTCACTCTCTGGAGTTGGAATAGTAATTTTTACCCCTACGCTATCCAACGCTTTCCCTACTGTAGCATTTTCTGAAGTTGGAATAGTAAGTGTTACGCTATCCAATGTTATCATTACTGTCATTTGTTTGGGACTTTGAATAGTAGTTTTATTTATTTAGCTATTTAATATTTTTTTATTATTTTTGATAATGTAGTATATTATTAATTTTTAAAATATTGAAAGTATATTTAATTTGTTTAATTTATTAAATATAATTATTTACCTTTTGTTTATGTTATTGTTTTATGTGTAGATGTATTTGTAATTTATAATATCTTTTAATAATGTATAAGTTATTAAAAGAATTATTAAAACGTATTATTAAGTAGGTTTATATTATATATTTTATGTATATATTTAATGTTATATTATGGTATATGTATTATTTATTAATTTTAAACATTATTAAATATTTTTAACTATGTTTATTTGGTTTATATGTATTATTTACTTTATTTTACACTTTTGTTTATTACAAATTAACCCCAATATTTTTAATCATGATATTTTTAACATCAATATTTTGGTTTCGATATTTTTGTACTTACCATGTTGTAGATAGAATGTCGATATTCTTGCCTTCGATATTCCAGCGTTGATTTTTCTGTAGGTCGATATTTTCTCCGTCGATATTCTGTCAGTGATCCCATCAGAAGGTATGTCAGCAATTAGTGAATACCATCAGTGCAGGGAGGGAGGGGGAGCAATTAGTAAATGTTAATATCAATTAACCTCCTTCTTGTTGCCCTTAGGTGGCAATAATGACAAATGTCCTTTCTCTGTCCCCAGATACTGTTGAGTCATCTGACTAACTGAGGAACAAGGTCCTCCATTGGCTAGAGTTTGTTTTCCCTATCTTGAGAGTCGATCAAATAATCATGACAAGAAGATTGAGTGGATTGGACCTACCAGGAGAACAATGAAGGGGGATTGTGTCATTATAAATGTCAAACATCCTAGGGCAGCAGGGGAGATTTTATCAAGGACTCCAATGCCTAATACAAATTCTGGTAACATCACTTTTCTCCCCATGGTATATCTTTACCACCATTTGCACCCCTCTCACAGGGCCCTAGGTGTCCCCCCTTCTGCTCAGCCTCTTATGGCTGATCGCCAGTTCCCGGTTCTCCCACATCCAACAGGTTTGAGGCCTTAAGCCATCTACAAGAAGTAATTGACATAACATTTTAGGGGACCCACCCCACCAGGAGGAAGTGGGTGACCAAATTAATCCTTCATGTCCTTGTTATGGCCCAGCCACAGGATCCAACACCCCTGTTCTTAAGTACCCTTCCTCGATAATTGTGTTAGCTGTATAGTAAGCCTCTAGCAAAGAACTTAGTCGAACTACTGCATCCCCTTTGCCATTTACAGCAGGCTATAAAGGAGAATGCTTATTCACCTCATGGAACATAGCTGGTTTTAAAAACAAAGTACTTGCCCCAGACTGGGTCCATATCACTTCTACATACTAGGTGATCTGCCTTCAAGAAACCTGGAGCGTAGACCCCTCCCATGTTCAAGGGGTTTCTACTATTTTTACACCTGCTATACTCTCACTATCCAGTCGCTCAAAGAGTGGGCTTACATTTTTATTGCTACCTGCGGTCATTAGGAAGTCTTTCAGTGCCTCGCCCTACTATCAGTTTGCGTGGCTGTCCTTTTAATGCAGGTCTGATTTAGTTGTAATTATTTTTATAATATCTTTGACTCCACCCGAAGTCTGGTGTTACCGCCTTAGAGGCCAACTTAGACACATTCCTGCATGCTAGCCCCCAAAATATGATTCATTTATGGACTGGGGATTTTAAAACACAAAAATCTACTCTTCCAGCAAACTCAGTGTGTGGCATTACCGACTCAGCTGGTGAGGGAGCCCCACATTTTAACACAACACATATGAGCATGCCCTTAATTCATCAATCTTCAAGTATGATCTATCATTATTAGAGACCAATACTGAAGTGGACAATGCCCAGATCCATTCTATTATTAGTACAGTTTCTAGCATAATTTTTTACCATACTTTAGTATCCTATTCAGCTAGGAACCTTGTTCTTGATCATAGAATAAAAACTGCAGTAAGGGATTGTAACCCTTTCATAGTATCTCTGTTAGTACAGACTAAGGGGTTAGGGGTAAGCAAAGCTGTTGCCAGCATAGACACCACTAGGCCCATTGGTGTGTGGATTAAGTGGATGGTGGTTGCTCCTTGGAGGTGTTGTAAAGGCGATAAATATTAATGCAGCATACAACATAAGGCTGGTAGAGACATTTGAGCCAATTGCTGGGTCATTTAACTCTTTTCTGACTCATAGACCTAGGTTCCGGTGCCCAATGAAACAAGGCTGGTTTGAACACTCATGTTCCTGGGCTGCCAAATCACTTGGGACCACATTACATAGCTAACCTAGGTACTTCACAGCCATTAAGCAACTCAGAAGGGATTATAATCAGGCACTAGCAAACAAGGAAACGGTCCTTAGGGAAGAGGCTTGGTCCAATCTGACCCAGGCAGCTGAGACCAATGATGCCTCTGTCTGGAACACCATTATTGACCTTTTTTTAAAAGTTGACTCAGACCCTGAACTTACCTCGCATGTGCTTCTGCACATATGGGTCAAGTATTATTCAGACATTTTTTACTCATTGGTATACCAACTAGAAGCAGCCCCCTGCAAGTAATCTTGTAGGAGATACTTCTTGCCCTAGTTCATAGTACAAGCGGTAAAGCGCCTGGACCAGATGGTGTCAGTTGCAGCTGGTGCAGGTAAGAGCAGCAGGGCGGGGTGGGGGTTAATGGGGTGAAGTCAGTGAATGACGACGAGGGAAAAAAAGAAAGAAAACCACTTACCTTGCGCTCACCGCATTTCCGACTGAGCTATGCGATGAGGGCAAGGTAAGTTGTTTTTTTTTTAACATTTTTATTTTCCCTTCTCATTGTCTGTCGATTTCACAGCCCGCCCACCTCACCGCTCTTGCCAGCAATGGCCACAACTGGATGGTGTTCCGGTCGATGCCTATAAGGCCGTGGGGGAACTGTGGGGCCCCATTCTGACCTGTGTGCTCAGTGCCACCGCTGAGTATAGGATTCCCCCCAATTTGGGCTGACTCCATCCTACTGCCTATCTTCAAGAAGGGAATAGATGCTCTACATTCTTATTTATGAATTTGAGGGATAATGGAATCTAGTGATTAAAGGAAAAACTGCTTGTCTACTGTGCGGACCTACAGCTGAAACCCTTCTGCACATTTTATGTATTTGCCTCAAACTTTTATATTTATGAACAATGCAAATATGACCGATTTAGTAATAAGGCAAGAATAAGATCAAATGTAGAGGCTGTTAGATACTGTTTTCGAATCAAAGATAATACTGCAATTGTAAGGCTAAAGACATTTTTGGATGAAGTTTACGTGTTAGTCTCCTGAGTTTATTAATTTTTTTTGCATAGACTTTAATTTACATATGTCCAGTACTTTTTAACCACCGCTTTTACTATTTGTGCAGATTGTGATATACTATTTTATTGTAATCTTTTGATTAATACAATAAATTCATTACTACGACCGCTACTTACCACTTGCAGCAGAGCCTGGTCTGCTACACTGATGGTGAGGATGCTAGACTTCCAAGTTTGTTGTCATTCCTGCTGTGCTGCCGACATGGCAGGTCAAGTCTACGCTATCTGCTGCCTCCTTGCACTCGCCAGATCTGAAAGTGAAGAACGGCAGCCGCCACACTTGAGGCTCCACTCAGTAGGCAATAGGGCCACAGAGAAGCACCTAAGAATTGAGGCAAGGAGAAGAAGAGATGCACAGTGTGGTCTCTGTAAGCATCCTGTGCAACCACCACGTCATGACCACTAGGGTGTCATGCAACCACTGACTCTGGTCAAGCCTGTTCCTGGCTACCCCTTATGTGAGTGGAGCACAAAAACAGACCAGATTTGGCAAGCGCCAGAAGTAAAGTTCTGCCTGCACCTTGCATATTGGCTATAAGATTGAAAGAGACAGGCGCACAAAAGGAGAGTGCCTAAAACACATGGGGCTTTCCAGATTTGAAGTGACTGCCCATCCAACAAAGGCTGAGGCTCTGTCTAAAGGCAGAGACTGAGGAGAAGCCCTGCCAGAAGGCACACTACACCCATTTACCACAAGGCCAATCCCTTGTCCTTGCTTAACATCTAGCAAACCTATGCATCAACACGGCCAGCGACATGAGGCGCTGGCTTCTGCTGCATGAAGCTTCATACACAGCTCTGGTTTCCTTCACAGCCTCTAAATAAGGTCCCTGATGTCTTCAACTCCAATCACAGACCTGAAGCTGAAAAGGTCCCTTGTGAGGGAAACAAAATCTGGGACCCTCAACACTCATTCTGCACCTCCAGAGGTTTGAAGCCTGCTGCAGGGCACCCCCTGCACCTAAAGCAGACTTTACTGAATAGTGCCTCTGTTGGCCTGAAGTTAAAATGGTATGAAGCCTAGGCACTGAGAGAAAGAAAAAGACAAGGGAGTACCCACTTGTCAACAAGGGCCAACTTGATGTCTTCTCCATCACAGATAAAAAAGAATGCTCTCATGCCCTAACGCCAAGGAGGTAAATACGGGTGTCCTGCAGTTCACTCTGGAAAATCTAAGCCATAGTCCTGCACAAGAGAAAGAAGAGCCTCACTGTGGCTACTGATCGGTTCTCATAATGACTGAAGGTTTTCTCACTGACTTTCACAACCTTGGCTGAGGGTGTATCACCAAACCAGGAACCGGTAGACAGTCAAGGAAATGGTCATATGGTGCCCGGGGTGCGTAGGCTATTTTACTCCACAAATGTATAGCAATGAAGACCAATGTTCAGAAGGGTCTAAGGCACATTTCTATCAAAGAAGACCTATGTGAACAGAAACGACAAAGAACAGCTAATGAACTGCCTGCATGGCTTTCCAAAATGAGTCAAGCACCCCTAAGTGGGTGAGTATCCACGAGCAAGGTCTCGACACTCTCATGGACACCTAGACCTCAAGAGGGAGAGCTAATAAATAAGCTGCTCTAGGTAACTCTGCATCTCCCTGTTCACACCGACCTCTTAGTGAAAGCCTTAAGGGTGAACTGAGGCCTTTCTTTCCACTCCCACGTCTTTGCCACTAGCTCATATAGCAACAGTTTCTTGATACCTGCCAGAGGCTGCCACACAAGTCGGCTCGAACGGACTGGAGTCGTGGATTGTTCATGAGGGGCAGTGAATCTACCACCTGCACTGCCCTGGAAAATCACAGGCCCTACTGGGACACCTCAGATTCTAAAACACACTACCAGGTGGCCAACACAGTCACCCCTAAATAGCAGCGGAGTCCTCAGCAGTGCATTTTTTGAGCCGGTGGTTGCCAGTGAGGGCCTCCTGCACTCATTTTTAGTGACCAGCACTTTTTTTTCGGCATCAGATGCTTACTGAAAACAAGAGAGGGAAACACATAGATAAGAACGATGGAGAAAGAGAAAGACACCAAAAACAGCGTGATCTGAGAAAGCAGGAACTTGCAGGAGTGAGCTAAAGATGGCGGCACATCAAAGGGGCAACCTTCCCCACGAAATGGGCACAGACAGTGCTGCTGAAGCGTGCAGCCTGTCTTTACGGCAGTTTATAGGCAGCCTTTGAAGGGCAAGCATTGCAGCCAACACTACGTGATTGTAGTACTGCTGTTTCCTCGACGGACAACTGAATATTAGACTTTCCTAACGTGGACTGAATCTGAACTCACCAGGCATCATCCTGCCATCGATCGACTGAAGCTCTTTCTAACGTTGTGGATTGCAACCAGTGTTTGTACCTTTACCCACCTGTTAGGTTAATTGATCTATGAATGTGAAAGACAACATCCGTTCACAGCAGTATCGTTCATCTAGCATCCATCACTGCTCTGCTGACTGACGTTAAGACCGGGGTTGACATGGTGGTCTCTTGTTGTCTTTTTTGTCTGGTGGACTGTTCGGCCTGTGATTTCTCTTTGAGAGCAATGTTATGTCCATTAAAACATCTGCGCATGCCAGTCCTCTTTCAAAGATGGCGGTCACTCATATATTAACACCCTTCTCCACACCCATCAGCAGGCTCGGCGAACTGGCTAATCAAAAGGAGTTCGGGCGCTCGTGCCCTCCCACTGTGCAGGGTGTCCTTTGTGGGAAACGGTAGGTCAATATTCGGATTAAAAAAGGGACTGACTTTTAAAAGAAAAGAAATATATACAACTACGTTTGTGCATGCCTCATTCACCTCCAAGTGAATCATGACATTAGGGTCACGACATTTTAGACTATTCATTTCTGCACGCGAGTTTTGACGCACAGCCCCTCCCTCGGACGAGAAGTAGTCCGGTTTGGCTGATGTTCTAATTCTGAGAGTTGAGTGTTTACACATTCGTACAATAAATGAAGTGTGACAGGCCGTGGCCTTTATTTAGCAAACGAGAACTCATTGAGATGTATGTACTCCCAGTTCTTTCCTTCACTGCAGTAAGGAAACAGGGACAACAATCACAACTATTCTTTTGATTTTCCAAATTGCCAGCTCATTCCATGTGTCAGAGCTATTTCAAACCAAATACAAATTCTTCACATTTGACATTCCCTTGATGAAGACAAATGCAGGAACCCTGCTAACAGAAGCGCAGTTACGAGAACATTCAGCATTTCAAAGGCTGTTACTAAGTGATGTGTGTTCTGACCCCAGCACTCAGCATTTATTTTGGAAGAAGCCTCGCTGTCAGCTGCACATTGTTGAAGGCGTTCTTGTCATCAGCCTTTTCTTCCAATTGTACGGCTTTTAAATCACAGTTTTCAGACTAGACATCTTAGTTATTATATGGTCAGAAGAGTAGATATATTTAGACGTGGCTTTTTTCCAAAATATATTAGTTTGCTTTATGTCACACAAGCCTTGCTAATGGCTTGTTGTCCTAAAGCAAAGTGTCATTGAGAACGCCTACGTGTCATCCCCCTTTCGATCTACCCATTCTGAGTCCTACACAATACACATTAAAAGTAAACTCCTTGCTGTAAAGCAGAAATAATTGTGCCAAACTATTGATTTGCTTTAACCACAATAAAAGTCATTTTTAGGCATAAAGGCGTTCCTTCTGTTCCTATTTTAGATTAACTTTGATTGCATTTGTAAGGTTTGTACACGATCAATCCTATATTCCATAAACCCATTGGAAGAGAGTTACCACAGAGCTCAAAAATGTGTCTTTCAGTGTGTGTTTTTCATTGCTACAGTGCATGTCTGCTGAGTGGCCGGGCACATGGTTAGTTAGCCATTGCCTGCACCTTGTATAAGTGAATGAGTGATGGAGCGGGCACGCGTGTACATGGCCAGAGCTGTGGCTGGTGTTTGATTTGCAGGGAATCAGAATCACCTTTGTCCCCAATGGAACCTCATTAATCAACTCTTCAATTCCCCCTGTTTGTGTCTAGCCTCCCAGTATAGCTGGAAACAGATGAGTAGTGGTATTTGCTCTCTGTGAGATATCAGTCAGGTGATGTTTCTTCTTCCCCCATCATGATTCGGAAGGGCGTGAGTGTAGTAAAGGAAGATGCAGAGTCCACTGTAGAGTTAAGTTCCTTTATTGTAAGTTCCTTCCAAGATGATAAGTACAAGAGAAGAACCCCACCAGGAGCTAGCTGTTAGCAGCTCAGCCTGAGTTAACCAACTGCCACAGACAGGTAGAGAGAGAGACACTGTGAGCCAGAGAGTCAGCCAGGCATTCTATGATGTCACAGATGACATAGTACAGTCTATCTAGTGAAGGACATTAGAGAGGACATCTACTAAACATCCTCTTCCCTTATGGAATAGGAACAGAACAGAGAACACAATAGGCAAGATACCTCAAATGCAACATCAGCAGAAAAGTACAAGAATGAACCAAATGAGATGTTCAAAGATAACATTAGCATGAGGTTTCACTAGCAGAAATGTGAACAAAGAAAAGTAGATTTAATACTATATGCCTCATCCCCCTCCCTTAACAGACCAAAGCAGCTAAGCTAAGTGTTCACACTCATAACCTCCCACACATGGGTACACCACAAGGTAGACACCCTAGACCAAAAGTGAGTGTAGATAGAGACGCTAGAGAGAGACACATAGGGGTAAAATACACTCAAGACAACCCTAAGAGAGTAAACCCCTTTCACAAAAATTCACCAAAGAAAGAAAACAAATCTTAGCAAAGAACTAGGGCTACCCCTGAAAAAGACGTGCTGACACTAAAGATATGAAAAATTCACAGCACAAAGTCTTACCAACATGAAACCCTGGCCACGAGTTACAAGGAGGTAGACTTAGACCACAACATAGTGCACAAACAGTCTCCACCAAAACAGGGGACAGCGCAGAGTAGAAACTCTGAGATTAGAAAGAAATACAACCTCCCCTAAATGGGGTACACCACAGGAAAATAAACCTGGGAACAACAAAAATAGGGCAAGGACTATCCGCAAACACTACTACATGGGGCATGGACTACCCGCAAACACCACTAGATGGGGCATGGACTACCCACACACACACAACCTCCCCTATGTAGGGTACACCACAGGACAATACCTGGGAACCAAAATGGGGCATGGGCTACCCGCACACACCACTACCTCAGAAAGCTAATAGAAATGGGCATTGACTACCCCCACACACACACAACCTCCCCTGTGTAGGGTACACCACAGGACAATACCTGGGAACCAAAATGGGGCATGTACTACCCACACACACAACCTCCCCTATGTAGGGTACACCACAGGACAATACCTGGGAACCAAAATGGGGCATGGACTACCCGCACAGACCACTACCACAGAAAACTAATAGAAATGGGCATTGACTACACACTCAAACACACAACCTCCCCTAAGTAGGGTACACCGCAGGGAACCAACCCTGAGAACATGGATGGGGCGTTGACTACCCACAAACACTACAACGTGACCAAACAAGAGTACAAACCAAAATACGTCACTTTCCCTTGAAACCCAAAACAACAACATCACCAATGCAGGGTACACCATAAGGTTTGATATTCCCCTAGGAAACAAAAGTTAACATAGACTACCCACAAGCACGCAACTTCACCAAATAAGGGTACAGCGTAGGGTGTAAAAGATTTTACTCTTGGAAACACCTCAACAACCTGCCAATGGTAGCGTAACCAAAAGAAGAGACTGTGCCCAAAATGTGCCCACCCACAACATGCACTGAGAAGCTAAGCATTTCGAAGAATAAAAAAAAAAAAAGACTTTAGCTCTGGTGAGCGAACTCTCACCCGGGATCATGTTGCACAGCTCCTCACGGACGGCACCGAATCTCACTGTGAAATGTAGGAGTCTCTGTACACAGCTCCATGCAGTTACCACAGAATTTCGCCAGAAAAGTAAGGTGTCAACCAGACTATGAGGAAAGTCCCTTTCATACTGTTGCTCCGCGCACTCTCCAATCGATATAACTTGTATTCAACGTGTCGCACAGCCCGTCCACATAGGAAGAAAACGTGACACCAACCAAACATGTAGGCCGGGAGACAAACAGCAGCACTTTTGTTGAACTTATTTGCCGTGAATGCCAGGTTGAAGGAAAATGTCCGATAATCCGATGTGTTGACAGAGAAATAGCGTGAACCAGAGCACGCATACCCGGCGCTGTGCAGGAAGGCTCGCAGCAGAAACATGCGCCAAAACGTCAAGCACAGCAAAGAAGTTGCGGAGAAGGCAGACGTCACAGAAGAAAATCTGCAGACATCATGAAACCGGTAAGGCTGCGCGTGTAGAGTGGATGCACGCGAGGTGGTGTCTATTTGAAAGTCAGCTGCCAAACTGCCACGGAGCCAGGAGCCTTGTTGAACCCCAAAATCGGCAGAATTAAATAAGTCTTGTAACACAAATCTGGTCCGATTTTTTCCACACATGCGTGACAGGATACCACTCATAGCACACAGTCGCTAAAAATCACTTGCCCAAAATAGCGTATGAGCTTAACAACAGTGCCGCTTCTGTGAACACACTTGAGTCCCTTACAAAACTTGACTTACTTGATGAGACATTGATGGTGGCAGTTGTGAAGGCGGGATAAAACGTGCCCACACTGCAAGAGACACACAGTGGTTGAAGAGAGGAAAAACTGTCAAGGTTCATAGGGCAAACGGTCAAGGTTCAAAAGGCATAGAGAGGCAGAAGGGTGATCAGTCCAGCTCGATCTCAGATGCTTTTGTGGCTGGAAGCAGTCCAGATGACAGCAAAAAAACAGTTGGTTCTTTCACAGCAGTTAGCTCCTTGACAAACAAACGCCCGAGTGCAGGCTGTCCATACACCAGCATAGACCAAAGTAAAGACACACGCCCAGGGTGCAGGCTGTCCAGGTGGAACAAGACACTGGTGGGGTCAGCTGGGCATTACCTTTAGTCTGGATTTGAAGTCTCTTTAAAGTTCTTGATTTCTTAGGTTCCTTAACTTGTAGTCGCTTAGATCCTTAGTTGACCTTTGTCCTTAATGCACACGCAGGTTCATCCTCTTTAAATCGTCGCCAAATTGTAGTAAAGGAAGATGCAGAGTCCACTGTAGAGTTAAGTTCCTTTATTGTAAGTTCCTTCCAAGATGATAAGTACAAGAAAAGAACCCCACCAGGAGCTAATGTTAGCAGCTCAGCCTGAGTTAACCAACTGCCACAGACAGGTAGAGAGAGACACTGTGAGCCAGAGAGTCACCCAGGCATTCTATGATGTCACAGATGACATAGTACAGTCTATCTAGCGAAGGACATTAGAGAGGACATCTACTACAGTGGGCATCCCTAACTCCTATATGTGGCTCAGAGTGGTTCTCCCAAACACATTCTAAGTTCATTACTGAGAAGGACAGAGTTGGACTTCACTCAGTGAATGTATCCAGGAAGATTTACAGACTTGTCTGTGCTAGGTCTGTGAGCGAGACGGTCCTTGAAAACTTCACTGTTTATTCAGAATGTCTGTCTGGATCCGAAATATGTTTCATCTCATCTCCATGTGGTAGTCTGAAACTGCAGCAGCACTAAGACAACGTGAACAATGAGTCTTGGTTCCAGGTATTATTTGGAATCCCCAATGTGTGAGTCAGTGGCAGTTAGATACTGTAGCTGAGAGAAGGTGGAGACCCCAGTCTTCCATTTCTAAAAAAACAGAAGGCACTGAGAAGCATCCTATTTGTTTGTAGTACATATCTGCACAAGAAACCTACATTTTTAGCAATGAGGAATTATGATCAATCACTTTTCTCCATTCAGCAACTGGTCCAAGAGTTCTTAATTGCAACAAAGGGCAGAGTTGACCCATGCATGCACCTTAGTGACGACATACACATGATGCAAAATACTGACTGGCTATCAGAGATGCAAAATGGTAGCTTCACTCCCTCATTCTCTGAATAAACCACATTTTTGAGTTCATGATATGAATGAGTTTACTCTTTTTTGTCCACAACTGTACACATTGAACATCTAGTGATAAATACACTGCTCCGGAATTCAATAATAGAGGCAGACACTATGGCTCCACCTATTCTGGAAGTAGCTCTGAAGACAACTTGAGCGATTCTGAACCCTCTGACACGAATAGACAACAGTTCAGAGGTAGAGGAAGAAGAGCATCATGGAGAGGATACACTGCACCACCTTTTCCTCAGTGGCGGCCACCCACACCATGGGGTTTTCCGCCACAACAATTTCAGCCACCAGTGCCATTTCAGCCATACTATCAAGACTATAATAACCAGCCTTTTTTAGGGTCAGGCCCAGGCAGATCCAGAGGGAGGCGAAGAAATCGCCAGGCACAGGTACACTGGAATCAGCCTCCGCCGGTACCGAATCAAATAGGTACCCGCTCCAAAACCAAACTGAACCAGAATCAGCAACAAACAGGGATGCACCCAGATGGGATCCAATAGTGAACCTCAGTAAAAAGATTTTGACAACAGAAGCGGTAACAGTCCTCAATAGAGGCCTGGGTTTTGTAGCGACGTCTGACAGTGATGATTTCCCAGTTCAATGCGAACTTGAACGATTCTTTCATAAAGTCCACCTCTATCATTTTTTAAAGACAAAGACCAAGCAGAGCCCTTGATTGATACCACCAACACTGGGCTGAAGACTCCCTCTACCTTCAATCCACTGGCACAGTGTGCCACCACAAGACTTGCTTTTGAAAGAGCTGTACAAGAGGAGATCACGGCCCTGTGTAAAAATAAAAGGAGAAAATACAGCAATTTCCCCAAGAAGGACAGAATGCTCTTCGAGCGCTGACTTAAGATCAGGCCATCACAATCAAGCCTGCGGATAAAGGCGGTGCATAGGTCATTCTTGACACTGAAGTTTACCGCACTGAGTGCTTACGACAATTGAACGACAGGAGATGCTACCACCCTCTGAAAGAAGACCCTACAGAGAGAGTCAGCAGAGCCTTTGCGGAAGTAGTAGAGGAGGCCTATAATGAAGGATGGATAACATCTCAAGAATCTGCCTTCCTTCAGAGCACCCACCCGGTGATGCCTTATTTTTATACTTTACCAAAAGTCCATAAGGCACAAAGACCACCGCCGGGTAGACCCATTATATCGGATATAGACTCATTGTTAGAGCCATTGTCTACCTTTGTAGATTTCTTCTTAAGGCCAATAGTAAGAAAGATGCCAATGTATCTGCAGGATACAAAAGATGTTCTACGGCTATTACCTACAGTGGAATTCGACCCTGAGTATGACCTATTGGTCTCATTCGATGTCGAATCCCTGAATACATCTATACCTCAAGATGAGACCTTAGATACCATCTTGACTATCCTGGACAGTACAAACTTGAACTCAATTACTCCAGTTCATTTTATTATGACATTGGCATATTTGGCCATGAAAGAAAACTTCTTCCAATTTGAAGAAACCTTCTATCTCCAGGTGTCTGGAACTAGTATGGGGAGAGTTTTCGCTCCGAGTTTGGTGAACCTGTATGTTCATAATTTTGAACAAGAACATGTACTGACCAACGTGAATCCCTTCCATAAGTCGATTAGACTATGAAAGCGATACATCGATGATATTTTGGTGGTATGGCGAGGAGATCTGGAATCAGTCATACAATTTCAAGCATGGCTGAACACCCGAAATTATTTTTTGAGATTTACCCTAGAGATAAATAAAACCAAGATTTCTTTTCAAGTTCAAGTTCAGGAATTTGTATAGCGCACTACTCACCCAGAGGGTCTCAAGGCGCTTGACGGAGGGTGGATGCATTACTTATCGAATAGCCAGGTTTTTAGTTGTTTTCTTGATCTACCAATTTATGTGACATCAACTGTACTGGAAAGTTAACTTTTCCGTAAACCAATGGCATGCAATTCGCTCTTACTCTACGACAGTCAACATCCGAAGTCGCTGCGAGATAATTTGCCGTTTGGCCAGTTCTAACGGCTAAGACGGAATTGCTCCACAATGGAAAAGAAAAGACATTATGCAAGCAATCTTTCCAACCAACTAAGGGAAAAGATGTATCCCAAGAAGCTTCAAACAGGCTTGTAAGCGTGCCTCCTATAATCATAGAGAAGTGCTTTTGGAACTTAAAGTCGACAAACCAGCCTTAGGGCGTCTGACTTTGTCAATACGTTCAGTACACTTACTAATGGCATACAGAGAAGTATTCTCAAAAACTGGAGTTTTCTGAACACAAGCAAAGATAAGATACCATTGCCGCTCTTTGCTTTTAAACGAGGGCACAACTTACGTGACAGTTTGGTACACACACGACCAAGACAACAAGGACCAAAAAAAGTTGGGACACTGTGGGATCTCCCACCTGTCCAAGGCCATTTTCCCTATTGAGGTCGTACCACCTGCCCCCAAACTAAACAATCCAAAACAATACACATTGGGACGTCCAGGTCATGGATACAAACAAGTTTTTCTAACTCCAACAGTGAGAACCTAGTCTATTTAATCAACTGCCCTTGCGGATATCAGTATCAGCCACGGCCCATGGAGGGAGTTCCGGTGGGGCAGACAATCTGGGCGGGTGAGAGGCAGAGTGGGGGGTGATAAACACCAGAATATGGATGATTGCAGGTAAGCAAACAATTAAATTATAAAATGAATTTCGTGGCGCCCCCTGCATCGCATTTTGCGATGCAGGGCACGGAACGAAATTTGTTTTATTAATTTAATTGTTTACTTACCTGCAATCATCCATATTCCGGTGTTTATCACCCTCCACCCTGCCCCTCCCCCGCTACACCTGCCTGACCCACGGAACTCCCTCCACGGGCCGCGGCTGATCAGTATGTCAGGATGACAACTCGGAAAGTTAGACTACGGATGCTAGAACCACAAAAGCATGTTCCACTGTAAAAAGACCAATACTAAACTTACAAGACATTTCACTGAATTTAATCATCCGCCTGATGATTTTTCATGGACAGTGCAAGAAAAAACATTCACACCACCTCATGTCAACAACAAAGCCAAGTTTTTTTTATTAAAGAACAAAAATGGGTGTTCAAACTGCGTAGTGATACCAAGGGCCTGAATGATATGATACCTTGGACTCTGTTGTGACGTCTTCTTCGCCCTGTTCCTATCCATGTATAGTGAGCAGGCACCCTTAAGTCCATGTGTAACGTGGACTCACAAAGTTGAATGAATGAATGAATGAATGAATATAACATTTTCAAAGCGCAAACTTAGCCCAGGGGTATCAAGGCGCTACGGACAGAGATCATAATGTCAAAGGATTATAAAATGCGATGCTAAATAGTTACAGCAGATGACCATCAGAACAGGTGAAAAGCCAGGTTTTCAAGGATTTATGGAATGAAGAATGTATTTCCAAATTTGAAATAGAGAGAGGAAGCAGGTTCTACAAGTTAGCTCCTATCACAGAGAATGCCCTCCCCCCACCTGACTTTCCTAAACCTAGGAACTGTTACCCATTTTTTTTTTTTGTTTTTGTTTAAAGACCTTTATTATGCAGTTTCAAAAGACACAGTTATACGCCTACAGTTAGGGGCTGGCGGCAGTCTGTACATCGATGGTAAATAAACACAGCCGTTTAGCCGACAACTCTGGGGTCTGGCGGCGTAATGAAGTAAGGTGTACACAGATTTACAATATCTTTGTAAGGCGGTATTGGCGGTCTGTTTTCTTTTTTATAGAAACTAAACAGTTGAACAAAACAATAAAAGCGGAGTCAAGAAGCAGTCATGAGCACTACAGTACAGTGATAAGTTAAATATAGGTCAAACCAATCGTTTTTTACCGTACAGTCCCACCCGCAGGTCCGATATGGGACATAGCCAGTTCAGCTGTAGGAGAGTCACATATTTCCCCCCGGTAAGCATTCCAATGCTCCCACTTCTTGTCCCATAATTTTGGGCACCCTCTAATCTTGTATACTGTTTTTCCGCAATCATACACCGATCCATTTCAGCCACCCAGCTGACCACCAATGGCCTGTCAGGCGATCCTCACTTCATTGCTATAGAACGCTTAATCAACAGGAACCCCAATGCCGCCCACTGGAGCTCCTGAGTCGTCAGGTCGTTGGCCCCCCAGATGTTAAGGACACACTCTCTGGGTGTCGGCAATAGTGGCTTACCCAGGGAGCTGCTCATTTTCTGAAGTGCCCTGCCCCAAAACTGTTGCACCACTGGGCACTCCCATAAGATGTGGTAGAAAGTACCAGGAAGGCCACAGCAGCGCAAGCACAAGGCATCCAGACGCCGTCCAATCTTGGCCAGGGTGGGGGCGGACATGTACGCTCTATGGAATACTTTCAATTGGATTTAGCCTAAACCTATGGCAGATAGCCTTTTCTCTCGGGGACATTAAGGCCGAAAGCCAGTCTTCGTCATCTAACGGACCCAGGTCATTCACCCATTTGATCCGCAGAGATTGAAAGGGGTCAGGAAGGTTATTACACAACTTGCGATACGTAAGGGAGATGGCCTTCTCCGGGAGAGGCTCCGACAGTAGTCTGTCCTCCAAAGGAGAAATCACCGGCAAGGTGGTAAGGTCCGGGACTGCCGCAAGAATAGCATGTTTAATTTGCAAATAACGAAAGAGTTCAGTAGGCGCAAGGGCATATTTAGTCTGAAGATCAGCAAAGGTCAGCAGTTTTCCTTTACGAACAAGGTCCCCCAGTTCCAAAATCCCAATCGTATCCCATCTATCAAAGCCCTGAAGAAAATAGAGGGAGCCCAAACTCTGTGTTGACCACAGAGGAATTGCTAAGGTGAGCCTGTCCGACCATCCCAAACATTTATTGGCCTTATGCCAAATAGCTACTGTGTGTGCCATCGGACCCACATATTTAGTTTAGCAGGTTTACTGTACCGAGCTCCCAGGTATCCCTCTCGACCCGTTTGGCATCTGTCCAGGAGGTAAGCCTGTTTCAAGGGCGAGCCATGCAACCGTTGGTTAATCGCCACCAGCTGCGAAGCCCAATAATAGAGGCGGAGGTTGGGTAGAGCTATGCCCCCATCATACCACCCCTGAAAGAGTTTAGTTAGGGCAATCCGAGCGGCACCCCCATTCCAAAGTAAAAATCGGAGTTCACTCTCCACCGCTCGGAAATATGAATCTGAAATCAGAAAAGGGGAGTTCTGCAGGGCATATAAGAAGCGTGGGAGGGCCAACATTTTGAATAGTGCAGCCCTACCTGGGAGTGACAGCGGGAGTGATCGCCAATGGGCAACGTCGCTCCGGAGTCTACGCAGGGGGCCCAACAAGTTGCGCTTGTAAAACACATTGGGATCAGGTGTAATGAAAATACCTAGATACATAAAACCCTCAGTGGCGATAGCAATCGAAAACACTCTGGGCAGACGGGGCGGAGGGCCATATAGCATATAAAGCACTGATTTGTTCCAATTTAAGGAGTAACCTGAATATTTCCCAAAGTTGGAAAGGACATGGAATAAACTATTGATAGAGGATCGGGGAGATGACACGTATATTAGGATATCGTCTGCATATAGGGAAATCTTATCTACAACATCCTCTTTCCAGTGCAGGCCTCTAATGGAGTTATCAGTGCGGACCCAGTGAGCCAGGGGCTCCAGAGTAAGGGCAAACAATAATGGGGACAGGGGGCATCCCTACCTGGTACCCCAATGAAGCTGAGACCTCCAAGATGTGTGATTGTTGACTCAGACTTGGCCCCATAGGTCCGTATATAGAAGTCGCACCCAACTGATGAATTGAGGTTCAAAGCCAAACAGATAGGGCCATTCGATCGAGTTGAACGCCATTGTGGCATCGAGGGACAAAATGGCTGAGTCTTGTTACAGAGTAGATCGGCGACTTAAGACGTTATGGACCCTGCGAAGATTTAGCGCTGTGTTGCGGCCCGGAAGAAACCCAGATTGGTCATAGTGAATCAGTGAGGGGAGCACTAGGAGAAGGTGACTGGCCAAGAGTTTGGCAAGGACCTTAGCCTCTGCACTGATCAGGGAGATAGGTCGGTAAGAGCCATATTCAGTGGGAGGCTTAGCGGGCTTAAGTAGACCACAACGGAGGCTACTTTTTGAGCAAGTGGAAGGACCCCATCCTCCCGACTTTTGGCAAACATATTCAGGAGATGAGGAATAACGTCAGGGAGCATGCCTTTCAAAAAATTTACAGGGACCCCGTCTGAGCCCATGGCTTTGCCTGAATTAACGGCAAATAGCGCCGTAGTTAGCTCCTCCGTCGTGATGTCAGCATCCAAGTCCACCCTATCCGTGTCTGAAACTGTTGGAAGGCGCATCTCATCTAGAAGCTGTCTGGATTCATCAGACGTGTAGCCATCGCCGGCTGTGTAGACACATTCTAAATGGTCAGCAATGGCCTCCGCGATGTCTTGTGGGTCTACTATCGTAGATCCATCCGGCTCGGTTAGGGATGATACCCATCTAGACCCCTGGTCACGGCGCTCCAGCCAGGCAAGCATTTTCCCTGCACTAGCCCCGTACTCATATACCCTATGGCGCGTGTGAAGAAGCCGTGCTTGCGCCTTCTCCTGCGACAAGGATTTATGGACCAGTTGTTGGACACGAAGTTTAGTAGCAGTAGCCTCCAACGGATTCGCATTATGGGATGTCTCAAGACTGATGAGGTCAGATTCAGCCTGGAGGATCTGCTCATCATGTTTATGCAAGTGTCCCACCTTAAGGGCCAGTGCCTCTCCCTTTGACCGCCAAATAAGCCTCCCAGAGTGTGACCGCCGAGTCGGGGTCAGCCCAAGTCCGAGTATCGGTTTGTGCAAGAGTCTTTTTGATCAGGATCCCAACGCCACGGGATCCCGAAGAGGAACCTGCGTGGACTAACAATTTGTACACTCCCCTCTGGAGTGCCTGACAGGTGTTGCCCACCAAATGCGTTTCCTGTAGTAAAACAATGTCGGGGGAGTGGCGTCTGAGAAATTGAAGGACCACGCTCCTCTTTATTGTATGTCCTAAGCCATTAACATTCCAGGATAAAATGGTAAGGGTTCTAGATAGTGGTTGTGGCATGCTGGCAGTGTCAGTGGAGCTGATGGGAAGGATGGCTCGAGAAGGGTCTTCCATGATGCCTTCCATGATATCCCGGAGCGTGGGACTAAGAAGACCTATGACTCAGAGGGAGCACATGGCCTACCGAGGAGGCCAGTCTGTCAATAAGGGACCATGAATGGGCAGAACAGCACGACTAAATAGGACTCCGCTGAAAACACATAGAAACAATAACATAGCAGCAAAACTTTTCCTTGCCCCCCCTCCCTCCCCCCACCCTGCTTCCCTGCCCGTGGATCCAGAACTATCCACCCCCCAACTAGGCAGAGTGCCTGTCATCCTCCCCTCCATGATCGGGGTACCTGGTAGGCCGTTAACGCCACTCGCCCGACATTAAAGCAATGTAATTGAAATACATGTGTAAAACCACAAAGATACCATGTGCATTATCACAAATGAGAAAAGTTACTTGAAAGTCAGCTGGTGAGGCCTGATCGGGGCCGGAGAAGGCTCACCCCCGGAGCAGAGGTCCATGGAACGTAGAAGTTGTCCCACCCCATCAACAGCACTAAGCAAAGAGGATCAAGTGAGCAATGTCTTACAGACCTCACAAATTGTTCTCTTCTTGTCCGGGAGTCGTCACTCCTCTTCATTACCCGGACTGGTGAATAGGTCTTGGCTGATAGGCAATTGGTCTTCTCTTGAATGCTCTCCAGATTCCGCCCGGGTCTGTGGGGATCTTCCAGCTCGGCGCCACCCCTCTAGCCAGTCCCACACTTCTTCCGGAGATAGGAAGAACCACGCTTTACCATCCATCTTCACACGGAGTTTTGCAGGAAAAGCATAGAATATTTGATGCTTTGGTTCCGTAGGGCCCTCTTGAACTCGAGAAAGCTGCGCCTTCTCGCCTGCACTTTCACCGTGAAGTCCGGAAATATCGAGATGCGAGCATTTTCCAATAGAAGCGGCACCCCAGATCTGGCTGTCTGTAGGATAGCGTCCCGATCTCGAAAGTTGAAGACTCTCGCTATGATGGGATGGGGTGGGGGCCCAACCTCGGTTTACCCCCTGGAACCCTGTGTGCCCGCTCGATGGAAAAGTAGCTCGACAGTTGTTTGGGTTTAAGATGTTTTGTCACCAAATCTTCCACGAATAGGTCCGCAGCCGGCTTCTCCATTCTTTCTGGCACTCCCAAAATTCGGACGTTGTTCCGTCGCGCCCTCCCTTCATAGTCGTCCAGCAGGTCACCCATTTGTTTCTGTTGTTTCTGAAGGTGGACCATCTGTTGCTGAAGCCTAGAGGTGTCGTCGATGAGAGCCGCCGACTTAACCTCTACCTTCTTTACCTTGGAGTCCATTTTGCGCAGGTCCGCCCGCAAGAGTGTTACCTCAATATTAACAGAGTCAATTCGCGTTTCCAGTGAGGAGCGAACTCCCGCAATCACCTCCATGACGTCTTCCAAAGTAAACGTCTTTGGTCCCTGCGACGGGGATGCATTTTTCGGTTCGCCGGGGGGGAAGGGGGGCGCGGCTTTATTGTCACCTTTGGAGGCCAGGAGTTCTTATTTATTTGTCTCTGAGTCGAGGGCCTCCCTCCCTTGCTGGACGCCATCGTGGATTCCCAAGTAGCAGTGATCCAATATGTTCTTAGGTAGTATCAGGCGAAGTCTTCCACCCCACCTCGGCCGTTTCACCCAAAGTCAGGCCGTCCCCTCACCTCAGAGATCTTGTACGATCAGGTAGAGCATCCACAGGATCAACAGGAGGGCTCAATCCACCTCCACGACAGTTCAGTTTGCAGAGAGGCCCAGCACAACTTAATATGGCCCCCGCTCTTGGAGCTCCATCAGGGGGTCACTCCCAGGCTGAACAGGCGCTGGGCTGGCGGGGAGTGACCGGTTACCACCACGTTGTTTTATGGCCAGAGGGCCCCGGCCTCCACCAGGACTTCGAGCGGGGCGGCCGCGTGTTGGAGTAACAAATTATAGGGCCCAATGGTTCAGCTGTGGCACTCACGTGAATCTGGCCTCTGTGTCCCTTGCACGTCCTGCGGTTCTGGCTCGGTTCGCGCGATCTCCGATATAGGCTCAGGAGTCCTCTGGGCCCACGTTGAGTTCACTCCTTATATGCGGCACTATGTAGCAGGGCCGATCATCCGATCTCGACAGTCCACTCCCCAGCTGTGTAGATGGGCTATGGCCTTTCCCCGGGTAGCCGATATGTTGTTGGGGGGCCGTTGGAGGATCCAAGTTACTTCGCCAAGCCTTCAGAGACCGCGCCGGAGCCCGGCAGGTGTAGGCCCCTAAGCCTGGACGTCGCATGAATGACGTCCCGGCGGGCCGGCATCATTCACCAGCCTCTCCCCTCTGTCTCTCTCTGGTCTCGTGGCTGCGGGGGGAGAGCCCCGGCAGCCGCGGGAGTTCTTGTCAGCGGCCCGATGGGGAGCGGAGGGGTAATACTGGGCAACAGTAGCTCCGGGCGCCCTCAAACCTCCGAAGCCGATCAGTTCACAGGTCGGAGCATCAGCGTGGCCGCCATCTTGCGAGCCCCGGGGGTCCTCTCCTCAAAGGGCTCGATCTCAGGCACGGCGTCTTCAACCAGGCCAGCAGCAGCACAAGACGTGCACAGTCGGTTGCGGTACGGGGGTCTCCCAGTAACAAGGGAGTCCCCAGTCGGAAAGACGGATTTATTGGGCGGATAGCCGGGCGAGGGCTGGGAGCCGCTCTAGTAAGCGACCATTCCCTCTGGCAGCTAGCCACGCCCCCGTGTTACCCATTTCTTATTAGCAGATCTCAAATTCTTTGTGGGAACATACCTATGAAACATTTCGTTAATGGCATCATCCCCCCTCTTATGAATGGCCTTATGATCCAAACATAGGGCCTTAAACACAACTCTCCTCCCAAGCGGGAGCAAATGAAGTCTCCTAATGGAGGCTGTGACTGAGTGTAACTTAGAAAGACCCATCACCTGCCTGGCGGCTGCATCCTGCACCAATTGGAGCCGGTGCAAGAGTCCCTTGTTTGTCCCTAGATAGAGGGCTTTGCAGTAATCCAGCCTGGATACCACAAGAGAAACCACTGCCTGTTTCCGAGCCGAAAGGGAGAGATAATGGAAAATCTTCCCGGGCGTCCGTATCATCCCAAAACATGTTGAAACTGTTCTGTTTATTTATGATCTCAGGGACAGAGAGGAGTCAACGATAATGCCCAGATATTTGGCACTGGGACAAGGGACAAGGCAAGATCCTAGGGCAGCAGGCCACCAGGCCTCTGACCATATGTCCAACTTGTCTCCGAAGATTAAAACCTCAGTTTTATCCCCATTGAGTCGAAGATAATTCTCCACAATCCATGCAGCCACTGCTCGCATGCAGTTCCTAAAATTTGCTGCTGAGGCTAAGACACTCTCAGTGATGGAAATAAGGATCTGAGTGTCATCAGCGCAGGAAAGGACTTCTAAACCAAAAGACCTAACCAGAGCGGCGAGCCGGGCTACGTATAGATTGAAGAGAGTAGGACTCAATGATGATCCCTGCGGAACACCAAAGAACAGATGTTTGGAAGCAGACAAGAATTGACCCATTATAACTACTGACCGATCCGCGAGGAACGATGACAGTAGATTTAGAGCGGACCCCTCTATACCAAGTTCCTGCAGCCTACCAATCATTCTACTCAGAGAGATAGTATCGAAGGCTGCGGTTAGGTCCAGGAGGATCTGCAGGATGGTATGACCAGCATCAACCTGTTGTTGAATGCTGTTAAAGACAACAGTTAGTGCTGATTCCATGCTGTTTTCCTTCCTGAACCCATGCTGCGTGCCATCGAGAAGTTGGAATTACTCCAAGTAGCGACTGAGATGGCAGTTAAGATATTTTTCCAGGATCTTAGCTGGGACAGGTAGCAGGGATATGGGCTGATAGCTTCGGTCGGATCAAGAGAAGCCTTTTTATGCAGAGGTTTTACCACTGCCGTTTTCCACACAATAGGAAATTGGCCAGAAGAAATGGCCATATTAAGAATAGCCGTTAACGTGAGTACCACCGCCTCGCTTCCCAATTTCAGAATCTTGAGAGGACATAGTTCAAGGGGAGAACCAGATCTGATCCCCCTTAACAACACGTCAGTGTCCTCTTGAAGGATGCGTGGAAAGAAACTAAGCCGGCAGTCCACTCCACTCTACGGGTTTCCACTGAATCAGAAGGGGGGTGGCTATGTTGACACTCCCTAAATTGGAATCCTAAAAAGGAAGATTAAATACCCTTGATTTTAGCATGGAAAA
Source organism: Lissotriton vulgaris (assembly GCF_964263255.1). Taxonomy (NCBI): domain Eukaryota; kingdom Metazoa; phylum Chordata; class Amphibia; order Caudata; family Salamandridae; genus Lissotriton; species Lissotriton vulgaris. The sequence continues at coordinate 1,906,507,053 of NC_141685.1, read as the reverse complement.
AACTGCAATTTTTTCACAGAAGTCCTGGGAGGCCTCTGTGCTGGCACTAGTTGAAGGGACCAAAAGGGAGTTGATAATGGAGAAAAATTCCCTGGAGGATCTGATAGATTTGGTAATTCCCATGAAATAGGAGACCTTTTCCTCTCTAATGGCTTCCTTATATTCCCTTAACCGAAGTTTATGCAAGTCCCTCTCTATAATGAAAAGGTCCTTCCGCCATTTTCTTTACTGCTGTCTACAAGCCTGCCTCAGCTTTCTCAATTTCTCAGAAAACCAAGGGGAGGAGGGACGTTTTCTTGCTTCATAGTGCTTCTTAAGGGGGGAAAGAAAGTCCAAGCCAGTTATTAATCAGCTAGTAAACTTGTGATATGTTACATTAATATCAGCCAAGGAGGAAGGGCAAAAGTCACCAATTTGTCAAGAAGCACTTCCTTATTAACCTGTCTGAGAGTTCTCTTCCATTCCACCCTATTCCTACTATCCTACTACAAGAGTAAAGGGGGAGAACTGCCATTGCCAGGGAAAAAAGGTATGGCAGAGTGGTCAGACCAGGAAAGGGGAATAGGACCCAACACCTTAACCCTGGAATCATTGGAGAAAATCCTATCAAGGATATGTCCGTCCGAATGTGTAGGACTTTTAACCAGCTGAGGAAAGCCACAGGATTCCATAACTTCCACAAAAGCCTTGGTCTCAGGGCAAAGCATATTCTCCAAGTGAAAATTATAGTCACCCAGAAACGTAACCTTAGAATAGGCTAGATACGGCTCTATTCGGTTACTAAAATCCTGGGGAAACTGTGCTCTGGGTCCAGGGGGCCGGTAGGTGATCACTCCTCAAAAACCTTCAGTTGGAATAACCTTCAAGGAGAAATACAAAGCCTGATAGGGATCTGAGGGGGAGGGGAGGGCCTCTGTACAACAGGAGTAAATGTATGTATACATTACCCCTAGCCCCCCACCCAGCCTCCCCTCCCTATCATATCTCACAAAGAGATATCCAGCCGGGAAAGCTTCCACTAAGTCAGGGCCTGAACATTCTCCGGCCCAGGTTTCTGTAATAAATACCCAGTCGGGTGTCTGAAGGGACACAAAATCATTGAGCTCAATGGCATGTTTAATTAAAGATCGAGCATTAAGAAGATACCCCATGAATGATTGCTTCAAAGGCACATGGTTAGGCCAATCCCCCCCATCCTGAGGAGAAGAATGCCCAGCACCCCTTGGAAGGACCACCTCGCAGTTGTCACATGTGAACCTGAGATTTTCCGGTAGCGCTTCCGAGTTAGCAAGCCTGCATAACCCCTTCTCCTGAGGTTGAAGTTCTAGGAGCCGATCCATGGAGTATACCCAACGAGTATCAGCACCAGGGACAGTTTGGCCAGGGCTCCTGGCGCAAGGTGCAGATTTAGCGCGGACTGGCGCAGACGGGCATGATTAGGGAAAGATATCTGTTCATTGGGTATATGTTTCAACGTGTTCTTACATGCCCCGATGTCCACACGAAAATAGTAACCAACATTAAGTATATATTTAACTCTAGAAAGTTTACTTAACGAAGAGATGACCTTCACATTGTAGGCATTTGGGTATATGTTTACATGAATAGGTTGGCCCTGGTCCCACACCTCGGTTGAGGTAATTGTCAGCAGATACATGAATCACCTACGTAAGCCTTGTGAGATTATATCTGGAGGCTTTTTTTATGCACTTAACAAAACTTTATTGTTCATCCATCAACAAAATAGATGACAGAACGGAGTAATGCCGAACGGAATATAGCAGACATGTATCTAATATTCTACCAACTAGTGTGTACACAAGGATTTTATACGCAGCGATATTCGGTGTGGGTATGTTGTTGCAATATCTCCGATAGATTGACATCAATTAACAATTGGGCTCTGAAAACTACAAGTCCGTTGTTAATGACGCGATTTGATAGTTTTGACACGTGAAGCAACGTGCTTCGAGCGCCAGAGTTTACAAAATTGTGCTTCTCCAGTGCTTCTGGGCCTACCACGATCTCAGGAGAAGCCCGAGGCACCGACAGAGAGGTGAGGCCTTTTAACAACGTTCCACGAGCCGAGAGCGTTTTGTGATCTATTAAGCCTTGCGTTTTGCTAGTGCGGGGAACGAGATTTTGATATCAATTTATGATTATGATAAATTTAATAAAGAATCTCATTCGTCTGTTTTGGACCGCTTATCTGTCATTGAGGAAAGGACCACCCCCACATTGGTTAGACAAACCCCATTAACTGACGCCACTCTGAAGGACCACTTACAACTGATGAAGTTTCAAAAGTTTATATAAAGATTAATTTGAATACGGTACAATCCACTCAGGATAAAATCTCAAAGAATACAAAATACAAAATCGGTTACAATATCAGCTGCTTAAGCTTCGGTGTGAAGTGGTTCCTTCTGTGTTATCTGCAGTAAGATAAAAAATATCATCAAGTTAATCTGTCCCTACTCTATGCTATGTGACAATCCTACTTCGCAAGTTTCTTCCCTAAAAAGGTGTCAGCAGTTTGACTTCCAAAGAAGTTCAAACTCTCTTAGCCTCTAAAGGAAATCTTTAAGTTTCAGAAGCAGTACCCTATCTGCCTACCCATCCGCTCTCTAAGGGTCCTCGGCCTACTGCTCCCCTGCGCTCTGATCTCTCAGCGCATCTGCTCAAGGCATCTACCCTTGCCTTTCTCTCTCCCCGCTCCCTACTGGGCTGTTCGCTATCTTATCCCCGGGGTGCTGTCCCTAAAATACACAATCACCGTGTGGGTGGAACGCCCCTTGACGCCCACCACGGACTTTCCCCGATGATGTCAACTTCCTGCTTCTTCCATTGGTCCACTCCTTGCGTCGTCCGTTAAGTTGACCCTTCCTCTTTTGGATGTCATCTTCATCATTTCATCGTCGACATTTATCGATTCTTTCAGATCATGTAACATATGAATTTAGACAAGGCCTTAACTCTATGTCTCTTAACTTGACCCTGCTAGGTCCTGTGAATGGTCTTGTCAAAACATAGTCCACCTCAAAAGTGTCTCTCCTCACGTTCGAGCAATAAGCTCCGTCCGGCATTGTCACCTTAAATCTAACAAGTGCTAGACTTCTCGGCTCTCATGTCCACATCAAGCTATTTACGACCTTCACAAGACCACTAAATTACATTCATGTGACTATGCTCCTTCGAACTCTTGACCAGTTAGGTTATAAACACAAATGACCTAAACTCTTCCAGCATTCCTACAAAAGCCCTCTACACAGTATAACCTTTGGCATACATTTATATATTCGTACTTTAGCAAAAGCCTTAGTTATACTTAAACATTCTACATCAAATATATACTACATAGAATACGACTGTATAGAGTATAACCTATACATTTTCCTTGGTTACATCTTTATGTAAGTTCTCTTATACATTTATCCACGTTTCTCCACGTTTACGTCTTTCCACGTTATGTTTCTCTCGCCGCTTCTCCCAATGTAAAGTTACACATTTAAAGTTACACACGTACACGAATTCTACTGTGCACGTTCGATATTTCCTAAGCATTTCTACACATTTCTATATATATACCCTTCATGTATACGGGTCTTCTAAATCTAATGCATTTTACCGTGTGTATACATTTTACATTTCCTATACCATGTTATCACATTCATTGGCCTTTATGCTATAATCGCCAACTTTACATTACGATGTGCGTTTCATTCCTACGTTTAATATAGTCATGTCTTTAAAGATAAAATAATGTGAATACGAGGTCGTGGAGATTTGTCGGCGTGTTCCTGAATATCTGTTATGCCTTGCGCTTTGCTAGCGCAACTATAATCATGAGCGCTAACAGAGACATGCTTTTAAAGATAAAATAACGTGAACATGAGGACGTTGAATTGTCTCGGCGTGCTTCTGAAATGTTTGTTTACATCTTAGCATTGCCTGTGCCGGATACGGAGTTCGGCTTTTTCAATGAAACTGTGCAGGTTCGAGAGTGCTGTATACAGGGTGTTTGTCCACTTCAGAAGGATTCATGATATATTTGCAGACGAGCATTGCTGGTCTAAGAGGACTTGTTAAATGTTTTATGCACTTTGCAGTAGTATCCATTTGATAGTAGCACGCGTGGTTTTTAGACAACTTGTTGAGACACTGGTGTGTTCAGTTACTAGTGTGTCTTATATATTTGGCAATTTGCTCTTTTGTCAGATAATGACGCCTATGTCATATTTATGCATCTACATACTGCCTACGCATTTGTATCCGTGCAAATATTATTAACAATAGACACATTGTAAGATACTGTTCTTGGCATGGATGCATAAACGTCATTGATGAACTGTACTTATGGCAAGATACGAAGTAGGTGTCAGGCCTGCGATATGGCTAGAGGTGACGCATGGATTAATTATTCCTTATAAATAATTTCGGTTATCAGCATAGCACAGACAGCTCTGGGAAAGAATAAACATTTACAAAATATCACAGGACACTGCCTTTTCTTAAACATGACATGTCTCTATACAATTATGACGTAACGGTCAGCCAAATTGACAATGGATTTCTAGTAGAGTTGTTTCCAAAGGAATGTGTTTTTAATGGAGTACTGGGGGTTTGAGTTGAATTCACCCACTATTAGGATTTAGGCACCCTCCTCACAAGTGACTTGATTTTCCTTTCAGGGCAGGGTCTCAGAAAACTGAGTGGTTACCAGGTGAGGTGAGGCTAATACCTCGTACCGGACAGGTGAGTATATCTGTTCATCACATCAAGATAGAGCAACTTGTATGTTGCACAGTAGGGGCTAATCTGTCAGATTGGGTTATGTTCTCACAACAATTGTCTATGTCACTATCTCTTTCAGGTGTGAAGATCACCCTGCCTGCATTGAGGTATTCTATTGGATAATTACATTGCACAATGGCATGTTTTCACATATGCAGTAGCTATGTAAAGCTTAGGTCCTGAAGAAAGCCAGGGCAAAAGGCCCATTTGGCTGAAACTAGTCGACCAATAAAGATCAGTGGCTAATTTGCTACAAGCCTCTTATGCACTTTTTAAAATAGGCGAGATATTATAATAAAAAGGTTTCTTTCTTCCACATTCTTTTTAAATCTTTACATTTTTTGCACTGCACCAACACTAGCCATCAGCTGCTCTAATATATATCTTAGGTTTACGTTTTGTAAGCTATTGACAAAGTGGGTCATTAGGTTTCACTAGCCTTTTTTCTGCCGAGATTTCAGTGACTGGTATGAAATGTTATCCACATGATTCCCCTCTGTGAATAAGAGGTGCTGTGTTAGGAAAGAAGGATATCCAGATAATGACACTGGCCACTAAGTGCAGTTGATGGTAATCCGACTATGTTTGTAGTAGTCACGCTCTCATATATTAGTCTAACCTAATGGGTGAGTTGTTATTTGTTGACATACACTAGTAGTGGGTTAAAAAAACTGCTGTTGCGCCTTTACTCTTTGTTCTGACCACCAGATGTTGTTGTTAATGTATCATATTGAACATCTAGCAATTACAAACAGAACCTTGCGATATTCCATCAAGAAACTCAAACCGTTTCTCCATCCCAATATCTTGTGCCACATTATGCAGGCCTTGGAATTAATAACTTCTTTACTTTTCCCCATCAAGGCTGTTCTATATTCTGCAGCAATCTTTGGATCTAACTGTAAAAGAGTGACCACATTTCTCCAATGCTTTGGCCCTCCCTGAAAGCCAGGATGAAGCTTAATTTAGCTTGATTCACTTTCAAACAGTAAGCATAATTTCCAGAAGCGATCATGAATGTAGATTTTCCTAGTTATTATGACGGAAAGTCTTAATTTTATTAAAGACACGGAGGCGAGTATTATGCTTTCTAATCTTGCATTTATTGCAATAGCAGCCAGAAAGAGAAAAAACTACAGTTCCCAGAGGGCCAGGCGACAACTGGGCCATGGGAATGAGAAAAAATGAGAGTACGATAACCAATCAGCACCAAGAACATAGATAAGAGGCCATACTGACTGCGCAGCTTCCTCTTTTCGCTGACAAGCTGGTCAGATAAAGTCATTGAACAAAGGAAAAATAGAAAGAACAATAGAAACAGCCATAGTCCAGGAACATATTTCTTGAATCACAGGAAACCAAAGCCAAAGTCCAACTTGGGTATCTGGAGGAGCCGGGAGAGTCGAAGAAGTCCACAAGGGTGAAGCACAAAGCCGATGGAGAGAAGATCTCTTATGATGAAGCAGGTGGCAAGGCCGGATTTGCTGTAGGGAGGGAGAACACAAGTTAGCAGTGTAGAGGTGGGATAATACTCGCCTCCGTGTCTTTAATAAAATTAAGACTTTCCGTCATAATAACTAGGAAAATCTACATTTTATGACAAGACCGGAGGCTCCTATTATGCTTGTTCAAAGCATATCAATAACATCAGAAGCAACAGAATGAATAGGTTTACAATAGAACATGCGGAAAACACTGTCATTGGACCAATCAGCAGATCTCAGAATGTCCTCCAAGCGGGAACCGGACCAAAAGGCCTTAGAGGCCATGGCTCCTCTGGCCCGAATGCGCTCCGAAAACGGAGACGTCAATACTGGCAAGAGACATAACCCAACGAACCCCCCTGGCGAGGGTAGGGGAAGAGATGGGAAGGTGGGGTTTACAGAAGGAAATAAGCAGTTGGGAACAAGAGGACGCTCTGAGATTAGCGGTCTTTTGTTCATACACTTTTAAACATTGTCCCACACAAAGCTGGGGTTGATCAGGAAAGTAACGATAGAAAACTGAATCTAGGTTAGTCTTTGTTCTCCTGCGAATCTGGAACAGAACACCTGTTGGAGAAAATTGCCTAGAAGAAACATCCAGAGCTCTAACATCTGAAACTCTTTTGATAGAAATTAAACAAAGCAACATAGTTCACTTAGCGGATAACATTTTGAGAGAAAGGTTAGAATTAACTGGCCAATTCATGAACAGTTTAAGTACAATGGAAACATCCCATAAATGGTTATACTTAGCCAACGGAGGTTTAGCACATCGAACACCCTTGAGGAGGGGACAGATCAGGGGATGAGCCCCAACAGGTTTGCCATCAATCTGAGCATGGTTGAGGGAAATCGCGGCGCGATAAAGGTTGATGGTACGGTAGGCCTTACCAGAGCTGGCCACAGAGACCAGGAAATTGGTGATACAATTTAGAGGGGCAGAAATGGGATCGATATCCCTTTCCAAACACCAGCTTGCCCAAAGAGACAAGGCAGATTTGTATGCCTTGGAAGTCCCAGGTGCCCAGGCCTGGTTGATGAAGAGAGCAGCTTCTTGCAAAATGAGGACGTGAGGAGTGGGAGGCCGGAAACTTTCCAGGCCGACAGAGTAAAGGAGTTGTCCAGAATTAGATTGTGGCAAAGGCCCTGGGGATTGAGAAGCAGGTCGTCGAAGGAAGGAATCAGGATTGGAAAGTCTATTGACATCTCCAATAAGGAGGGAAACCAAATTTGCGCCTGCCAAAAGGGGGCAACCAGAACCAGAGAAGTGGCTTGGCGACGAACCTGAGACAGTACTCGGTTGATCATCAGAAAAGGAGGAAAGGCATAATTGAGGTGAAGAGACCAGTCCTGAAGGAACGCATCGGTAGCAAGTGCCAGAGGATCCGGCCGCCAACTGAAGAACTGGGGTAATTGACAGTTGAGGCGGGAAGCAAAGAGATCTATAGAAAAAGGACCCCATTTGCGTGAAAGAGAGAGGAAAACGGAGGGACATAGCTTCCAATCGCTGGAATCGTGGAGAACCCTGGAGTGCCAATCCGCTACGGAATTGAGATTTCCGGGAAGATACTCTGCTGTTATGGAGAAATGATGGGAGAGGCAGATTTCCCACAGACTTTTCTCTAGATCCGCCAGAGGCTTGGACCTGGTCCCGCCTAGATGGTTGATATAGCGAACCGCAGAAACATTGTCCATGCGGAGAAGGATGGAACATTTGATTCTGTCTTTGGAAAGGCTTTGGATCGCAAAGGAACCTGCAAGCATCTCTAAACAGTTGATGTGCAACTTAGACTCCTCTGCGGACCATGTACCTCCAGTCGAGATTGGTCCACATCGGGCGCCCCAATTCGACAGGCTTGCATCTGATTCTAATACAAGATCCGGGGCAGTGGCGAAGATAGTGCGTCCGTTCCACGCATCTAAATGGTCTATCCACCATTGGAGCTCGGTCTAGGGCGACCAGATCTGCGTAGGCGAGGCCCTGACGAAGATGTCTGATTTTTAAGCGCTGAAGGGCGCGATAATGGAGAGGGCCTGGGAAGATGGCCGGGATGGAGGAGGACAGAAGGCCAACGATCCTAGCAAGAGACCTGAGGGATAGCAGGGATGACTGAAGGACGGAGGCAATCTCCGCTTTGATTCTGGATACTTTGGAGAGAGGAAGGAGGAGGGAAGCAGCCACCGAGTCCACAAGGAACCCAAGAAATTCCATGTTCTGGAACAGAGTCAAGGAGGACTTCTCCGGGTTGACTAGAAAACCCAAGTCCAGGAGAAGAGACTGGGTCGTCTGAAGATCGGACAGAAGAGAAAGTCTGTCGGAATTCATGATCAGAATATCGTCTAGATAGATGATAAGTCTGATCCTGAGGGAGCGGAGAAAGGCGACCACTGGCTTCAAGAGTTTTGTGAAGCACCATGGAGCAGAGGAAAGACCAAAGGGGAGAGAGGTAAAACAATAGGTCACTCCGGACCACTGAAACTGGAGAAACCTCCATTGGGACTGATGAATAGGAACAGTGAGATAAGCGTCCTGAAGGTCCAAACGAACCATCCAATCCTTCGGACGAAGAGTGTCTCGTAAATGGAGAATAGTCTCCATTTTGAAGTGGCAATAAATTACGAACTGGTTGAACCACTTGAGGTTGATGACGGGACGTAGTTTCTTGTTTTTCTTTTGAACCAGAAAAATGGAGCTTAGAAAGCCGGAGGAGTCAAAGGGATCTGAACTTATGGTGCGCCATTTTGGTAGAAATAATCTTAGACAGCCCTCCACAGGAGGGGAAGAAGAAGGGCTTACCTTGTTGGTTGGGGTTGGAGTTGCGGTAGGATTTTTGTCCTTTGCCTCTGAAGCCACGGCCCCGTTGTGGCTCGAATTGGGGCTTGTAGTCTTGGGAGTTGTTGAAGGAGCCTCTGGAGCCTTAATTGTAGGGACGGCCGGAAGAGCGACCCCTGCCTCATCCAGCCCGTCCAAAAACACGAGGGGCAAAAACTTTTTTGATTGATTGTTGCGCCTTATCTAAGGAGGCGAAAGTAGAGACAAACCGGCTGAGGTCTCGGACCAAGTTGTCATCAAAAAGAAGACCGTTGGCTTTGGGACCAGGATCCATAGGAGCAAAGTTGGCCAGTTTCGGATCCAATTTAATCAAAATACCTTTACGCCGTTCATGGGTGATTGCTGAATTGGCGTTGCCCAATAGACAAAAAGCTCGTTGAGCCCACATGGAAATGTCCTCCGCAGAGAGGTCAGCACCTTCAAGACGGGCAGATTCCGCCATATCCAGGATACGGGCTAGAGGACCCACCATATCCAGAACCTTGTCCTGACAAGAGGACCAAGCCTTGTCCACCCCTTTGCGTGGGTCTTTGCCAAATTCAGAGAAAAAAGTCAGAAGAGGCTGGTCAATAGAAGGAACTCGCGTGATCTTTTCGGGTAAAGAGGGTTTAGGGCACTCGGACTTGAGTCTAGACCGCACCGCAGTCTCCAACGGAAGGCGTAGATGGGCCGAAATGTATTCACCCACATGATGGGAAGGAAACCATTCCGTGGAATTAGGGTGACGAATTGAGGAAGGGTCAAACATGGGGAGGCCCTCTGAGTCAAAAACAGGTTCAAATGTGAAAGTGTCGGATTTGGAAAGTTTGGGAGGGGGAAGAGGGGTCAGCCACATCAAAACATCAAATAAATCGTCTGCATCAGCCATATCATCGTTAGTGTCCAAGACGGTGGAAATAACCAGTTTTTTAACTGGAGACTCTGCGTGCTTTGACTTTTGTTTCTTCTTGCCCTCGGTACCAACAAACCCCTCCTTGATAGGAGGCCTGGGAGGCACTAAGTCCTCAGTCAGATGCGAGTAGGACTTGCCCATCAAAAGTGACGATTTTTTATTAGATAGCACAGGAGCAGAGTGGTCCACCTTACGTTTTCTGCTATCCCCCGCAGACTGGGCCAAGACCTTGGACATAAGGCTGAGCAATGAGTTCTCCATTGTCTTTGACATGCATTTCATATTCAACTCCACAGCATGTTCCACAGAAGTAGTGATAAAGGTGCTTAGTCCTGCTTGAAAGAACCACCATCCTCCTTGGAGGGAATTTCCTCAGAGGAACTGTCACGTTCCATTATACCAAAGCAAAACAACCAAAGGTGGTAAAGGGTTAAGGAGAAGTGTTGTGAGCGTGAGAAGGGCGGGTCAGAGGAGAAGAAGGACCGCCTGCGCCAGACAGGAAACACGAAGCCAAGCTGAGGAGAGGCTTCCAGAAGCTCTGAGGAGCGGGAGGTGAGAGCGCGTGAGTAACGCGAGGGGACCAAGCCGGGCGAAACCACCGACAAAGAAGAAAGAGGAGGGGGGAATGTAGTTGCCCACTGAACACCGAAACGGAAGAAAGGAAGCGAGGAAATCGCGACAAGTGAGCGCGCCGCAGGCGCAAAAGAAACGCTGGGCAAAGCAAAGGTAAATATGCATAAAATATCAATAAACAATGAACATAATTCAATTAATTTATAAACTGGGAGCAAAAGATAATAGCACTTATCTGACTGCGAGCAGCAAGAAAAGAGGAAGCTGCGCAGTCAGTATGGCCTCTTATCTATGTTCTTGGTGCTGATTGGTTATCGTACTCTTGTTTTTTCTCATTCCCATGGCCCAGTTGTTGCCTGGCCTTCTGGGAACTGTAGTTTTTTCTCTTTCTGGCTGCTATTGCAATAAATGCAAGATTAGAAAGCATAATAGGAGCCTCCGGTCTTGTCATAAAATTTGTTTCCCCTTGTTAGATTATAATCTAACACTGGGAAACAAAATATTCAGAACCCCAAAAGGCCACAAATCAAGCCTTCTTGAGTGCAATACCTTCACTTTAGAAGTCTTTCTCAATCCATTAGAGAAATGTGGAAAACTTACTACTGTTTAAAAAATATCTGAAAATCTATTTATTTAAGGTATATTTTAACTGATACATACCACTTTCAGCTCCCGCCCCATTCACATGTCGCTCTCTCTACCACTGAACATAACTCTTTTCACCTTTCACGTGACTCTTACCCTTCATCCTTCCCCCTATTGCTGCTCTCAAGCTCCAGCCTTTTCTTCTTCTCCCGTCCATCACCGTCCTTTTTGGTTGTCACCTGCACAGCGCTTGTGTTGGGCTTGTGAAATCTATTGTTTTAAATATATCTTAAAAGGGACTTAAATCCCACCTTCACTTCTTATTGGTCCTTGTCACTTTACTTTTCCCCGTTTATATTGGCTGAAGGCGTTCTATTTTCTGTTCTTCCCTGCATGTTTCTCTAATTAGTTTCCCATCAGCAAAGTTCTGTGTTCATTTGCTTTGGTGGAATTTCTTTTAAGGTCTGAGCCTGCTGTCACTACAAGAGCTACATCCTAGCTTTTTAAAGTTACAGTGCAACCAAAGGGCCCAGGGCTGAGAGAGCTGTTATTATCTCTGTGGAGGTCCCCTCACATGCCTTTTAATCCTTCTCCATGCTCCGGACAAAGCACGCACTGCCTAGTGCCCCCACCTTACTACTTAGTTTTTGTTTTTGTTTCCATAATGTGCTATTTATAAACATCGCAATGTATTTTTGGGTCATGTTGCTGCTTATCACCTTTGGCTTGTTAATGACGCGCCATAAGCTTTTTAGGGACACTTCATCCAGTTCTTTCAGCTGCTATTAATACACCTGCCGGTGCTCGGTAAAGGTACTGGTAAAGGAAATGCCTTCTGCTTTCATCACGTAGCAAATCGCTGGCAGGAGAGCATTAAATGAACTCAGACAGTAGTGACATTTCAAATGTAAAGAAGTAGCCTTATGAATCATGGCATGTTTTGTAACTGTTGAGAACTGCACAGCATGCAAAAGTTTTTTTTAAAAACGTCAAGCCATGTTGCACACCAGCTCAACTTCTGTGCAACATGTAAAACACATTGACAAAGCTAATAGATTTTGCATTGGTGAAACCTATTGGCTTTACTAATGCTTGTCGTTTCTTGCTTTCTCCTCACTCATACTCACATCTCCAGTTGCTGCTCCTAGTTTGCCTCGTGCTACTCTTCAAGTCTAACCATGTTTATCTTTTTCTTTTTTTCTTCTCGCTAAAAGTTGCTGAGTCTTATTTACAATATGCTGCATGCAGTGCAGATTTACTGTTTAATAATAGTACTGTTCCCTATGCAGATGCTGTAAATTTCCGGTTGTTCTATAGTACAACTATCCAATACATGTTAGGTGAGTGCTACCAATAAGAATGCCAAATAAGTTAATAAAATCCTTGGAGGGCTCAATAGCAATCAGGTCAAATCGAGCTGGAACATACTGAGAAGAAACCTACTTTTTGACATAGTTTACATTGCAGAATATTCGATGGTTTTACGAGGAGTGGCTTCTTTTGTAGGGTCCTGGTTTCTTAACATGTCCTGGCTCCTAGGGGCCCAGGATGGCAACAAACTGGGGACTTTAAGATGAACACTACCTTCCTGAAGGTTTCCTAAATACTTAAATATCGTTGTTTTTCATTCATTTTTTCCGTTACTGTTCTTTCTTTTCCTTTCTTTTTTTCTCACTATTATTTGAAATGTATTAACTTTAAGTACTAGTCCTCCAGCTTTTGTGAGAATTGCTTGGTACTCAGGTTGGCGGCAGGAGTTAATGACCTGTAACCCAGATGAGCCTAACTTCAACCTCTTTCTTGCATGCAGAACGTTATCTACCAGGTCCTAAGTCCTTACTGAATCTTGCATGCTTGCAAACCTTGGCAGCACAATCAAAACTTGAAATTCACTCCCTATTTCAGTACATCTCACCTCTCCTGTAAGAATGACTTTAAGCAGCTTTTCTTTGAACAATACCTCCATTCTGGACCCTTTTGGTTGCTGTCTTTTCCACCTCTCACTTTAATAAGAGTCTCTTAGTATTTATACTTGATCCACTCTCTCGCTTCTCTATCTCCTTCTTTCATCAACACTCTTTCTTCAGCCCATTTTTCTTTCTTAATTATAACCTACCCTTAACTCATTATAGTTATCAATGCGGATGCAAATCTTTAGCTAAATCTGGGCCATACTGCAAAGACACTACCTTATACATATAAGTAATTCCAGAATGTATTTTCTTTCTAGTTGTAACCTTGCTCTTTCGTTTTTTTATTTTTTTTATTTTAATACGTAAATATCACACTACCAGAAAACTGCTTTCACTTCATTTTGTTGTTTAATTCACACTTGTACCTTTATTCCTGAAACTCAAAAGCACATTACCTCTGATGCAGTGTAAAAACTGATCTCGCCTTGCATGACACTTAAAACCTATCTCAACAATAAAGTATAAATGAGCACTTCGCCCATGCCTAGAAAATGCAACACAGAAACTTAGAAAAGTTGTTGAACCAGCACTGTAAAAGTGTAGGTAGAGATAGCGGGATTAATCAACTAGTAAATTTAAGATATTTAAGGAACTAATTATCTCATATAAATAACAAGCAATGTCATAAAATCTTAGAACTTAGCTTTGCTATCCACTTCATTACAGTGTCCTAACAAACTCGACTTTGGTGCAAATACTAAATTAAACATATTGGATATCTGAAATTTTCAGTATAAGTGTCAAATATGATAAAGATCACATGTGCTCAAGAACGATTGTATTGTAATGACTTTTAGAATTCACTACATGTTGATACTTTCTGAAATAGTGGCAGTAGGCCATACTTGAAGTTGAACATTTCTGTGTGATCATTACTGACAACGTTACTAAATGCATATATATCAGATGTGTAATTTATTTAGTTATGGTTAAACTTAGTTATGTAATGTTGAAATTAAACACGCCTTTTCTCCTTAGTCTACATTATTTCATAGCCTTGTGCAATGGACTTTAAAACGTTCCTCAAATGTTTCTTTATTTGTTCTAGGATAATGCAACATTTCTTTTGACAACAAACATTGCTTCTTTTGTCCTTTGTGTGTGAATGGTGCGAAAGTGACTTTTCCTTTATATCCATGAAAATAAGCAAGATGAACGAGGTCTTTATCAACTAACCTTTGAAGATGAAAGGACATTAGTTTCTCATGATATGTGTGAGAAAATATGCTAAATTCACAATTTGTACCTGGAAAGACGGAAGGACAATCACATGATGACCAGACCATTATGGACCGACCAATGATGTCCTGATCACAAGTACATACTATATAACTATGACGCACAGGAAGAGGAGTATGCTTTTTGCCTTTACTCATTGTGAATGCTTTTGATGCCCCTTTTCAGGAGAGCGTATGTTTAAGCTCAGGCTGCGTTTTTTCACTTTTCCTTGCCTTCAACTTGCCTGCTGGACTTTCTCTGTCATACCTCTTTGCTTGTTGCACTTGCTGATGAACTTGCCTGTCGGATGATTTGGAGCAGTTTGGTGACTTGAACTTCCTGATTTATGTCTATTCCCTCTTGCCCCATTCCCATGGACCTTTCCCCTAGTGGACTTCACCTTCATCCACTTGCCCATGCTAAGAGAACCTTTGAGAAACAACGTCTTGCTTTGTTGATGATAGAAATGTTGTTGTTGACTAAAACCATCCTCTTCATAATATTTTATAAAGGGATAGATTATTTCAACTAGATGTGTGATTGTATATTCCGAACTGTTAGATGTATGTCTGAGCTTCTTAAAATGTTATTTCAACGCATTGATTTTGGATCTTTCAGTCAATGTCCAAATTGTCAAAACATTTCTGAGTCTTATTGTGTCTAATGTTCTTTCACATAAACTGTGCTTTCTAAATGTATAATAGAGATAGTCATAGACTATTTTCAGAATACAAGGTCCTTTTGCTCTAGTTCAGCATAGCCACAGCAGACCTGTTTGTTTTTTGAACTTGTAAGTGCTATTTTTCACCTTAAACTTTAAAAAATCATAAATACAGTTCAGCTGATTGGAGCTTTGTTGTTTTGGTGTCAAATCATTTATTAAAATGTACTCAATTTTTCTAAATTGGTGTGGGACTTTTAATGTGTTGTGTTTTCACTTTATTACTGTTTGTGTGCTGTATAAATACTTTACATGATACCTCTTAGTTAAGCCTGACTGCTTTTGTGCCAAGCTACCGGAAGGTTAAACACAGGTTAATTTAGTGACTTTTGTGGTTCACCCTGACCGGGATTGTGACTGGTGCTTGAGCAGAGTTAACACCCCACTCAACCAACAACACAATTTCTCATAATCTTCATTTATTGAGGGAAGAGGATGCAGAATGTAATGCTTAAATCATTCAAGAAATACAAGGCATATCACACCGATTCCTGCTTGAACCTGCACAACCAAAGCATTGAGGTAAAACAGAAGCCTCTAAAGGACACCCTCCTTAGGATTTCTAAGAACAACCCACCTGCACCAAACACAAATCCATCAGCTTCCACTTCACAATCGCAACTTCCAGTGGATCTGTTATTTTGTAGCAAAGCGTGTGTAAAGACCATAGCCCCAATCTAACACTAACCACCCACATGAACTATGTTTCAACTACTTACTCACCCAACCTCGCAAAACACATTCCACTTGTAAAAATCATTCATTATAAACTTTTATTTGTATACCAAAATAATGTTATTTCACTTCCCCTTACCTTTTACCTGCATGTCATTTTCTTGTACACCTAGCCATGAATATATGTGTACAATATTTATGTAATTCAGTGTGTTACTGACTGTGGAACATTTGTCAATAATCTTTACAAAAATCAAAAACATGCACAAACATTCCTCACAAACATAGAAAGATATGAACACACCTTCTTTTTAATTAAAAAAAAATACTTTTACATAGTATTTAAAAATAATAACATATTGTACCACTTGGGGTATTAGCGTTTTGTTGACAGAGTATTTCACCACAAACAAAACGGAGTACATTGTCCCCCAAACTGACATCTGGCAACTTTATTTAGAGTCAGGTGAATAGTCATGTTTATGCTGGTGGAGCTCCTGCTGGCACCCTCAGTGGACATCTTTTATCAATGGCACAACAGAGTTCAGGCCGTTGGTCTAAGTGGCTTGGACCATTCCTCCTATTTGAAGCAGACATTCTGGCATACCTTTTCTTGCTCATGACCACCAGAAAAAGCCTGGTAGTCTCGAAAAGAAAATAAATTAAATGACCCCCAACTCCCAGGGAAAAAAATTCTCTGGGTGTCAGGGCCTTTAGTGTTTTATTTAAAAAAAAAGCTATCTCTGAGAGTTTATTTTTGAAAAACCAAAACGTTTGCTGAGTGGCTACATGAAACAAAACGGTCACTCAATAAACATACTGTGCCTTTAGAGGAGCTACAGTGTTGATAACTCCTCTTAAGACGTAGAGATCGTCTCCACCTAGTAATGATCTTTAAATGAGAAGGGCTTTAGTCCTTCTGAGCAGTGGAGTAAGTATGTTCACTGCTCTGGCGAAATGAGGTACACCCACTATGAGCACATTTTTAAATATTAAACATTTTCTTTTTAATTGTGTTTTGGGTTGCACAACCAGGCTTCAGCTGACATGACTAGGACAAAGTGAGCCTACATTGATATTCATCTTACAATGACAGAAATAAATTATGCTTTTAAAATTACATGATGCATTTCCTACGTGAATTTTTCTCTTCTGTGTCCTTCCACTTAAGAAAATATTTGAAATAGAAGTCATTCCATGGGGCAGTTTACTTTTCCAGCTGAAATATATTAATTTGTCTTCCTCAAGAAGGAGGCCAATGCTCAGAATGTTTCGGTATTTGTAAAAAAATCATTGTTCTTTACCTGAGTCATATTATTTCCTCCATTTCCTATATATGGCATGTTATCATCAACATAGGTGTTCCAAGATGTTTCTTATTTGATGTAACATGATTTCTTGAGAAGCTATTGGTTCATGTATGTTACCTTATTAGGATAGCCATTTTATGTCAGAACTAACCATGTCAAGGGTGTGGCTTTCACTGCCTGAAACCTATCAAATGTGCCATTTTTGGGAGATATTGAATACCCTTTTGCATACTTCCACAAAGGCAGACTCCACGTCTGTCTGTCTGTACTTAGACATTTCCTGCCTTTCAGATTGAGCATTCTTTGTCATTCTGCTTGCTGATTTCTACTTAGACTTCTCCTGATTTTTAGGTCTCGGAACTGCGAACAGATTGCGAAGCAATCTGTCGTTCCGAGACTCTATTGTAATCATTCTGGCTTTCGAGGAGTCAAGGGAGACAGACAAGCGAGGTGCACGCGCAACCTTGGTACTGGGATCAGGTCGCGCGCGCTTCCTGTCTCCCATGGCTCCTTGGAAGCAGACTCACACGCACGCACACACATACAGACCCCCCCCCCCCTCGCCGCACATACACACACTCACCCACACACACTCACACACACACATACAGAACATCCCCCCCTCGCCGCAGCGCATGCGCAAGCACACACAAAGACACCCCCCCCCCTTCCTACCTCGTCTCCGCGTGTCTTTGCGCTCCATGGTGACGTTCGCCAAATGAGGGTGAGCACTGGACAGACTGTCTTGCACAAGGACGGGCAGGTGCACAGTCGTCAACAGGCCCCCAACAAGTCACCGAGCACCTAAGGAGGGGTACCCTCTTTCAACAGGACACACCGGCTTGCCCCAGTCGCGTGCCGTCCCTGCCTCTCAGATTGCGTGCTAGTGCTCGCGCGCAGCCGCCGTTCACGGCTGCGCGCGCCCCCCGCAGCTGAAGCAGCAGGCCTAAGGTCGCCAGTACATAGGGAGAAGCGGGTTGCTTTGCTAATTGTGCCGGTGCTTTCTGGTGCTTAGCACCGGCACTTACCTATCAGGGCCGTGTCTACTGCATGTCACATTTATTCACATGCTATTTATTACCTCACTGACTGTTGCTGTTAGTGCGCCCTCTGTCGGCTCCCAGCCGCTACAGCATTGATGCCGCCCGAGACGATTACTAAGTACCGCTGGAGCGATGAAGAAATGCTCCCGCGGTGTCACTTAACCACCAGAATCAAACTGAGCTGAAAGAATGGGTAACTTAACTGCTGGCGAGCGGGAAAAGAAAGATGAACACTGACTCACTGCCTAATAGTATGGAGACCCGGGCAGTGGTTATGTGTGTCGTGGCTGTGACCTCGCATCCTCCTCTGGAAGGAAGTGAGGTCGGATATTCAAAAAGTTGCTGGACCCGACTCAAGTGAGTGGTGTGCTCTTCACGTCCTAGCATCCAGCAGCATTACCGGCAGCAGTAACGAAGCATTCTGGTGACAACCAACACGTCTGATTGCAAGTAGGTTCCATGCACACGTACACCACCACTGCCATGCACACACGCACACCACCACTGCCATGCACACACGCACACCACAACTGCCATGCACACACGGACACCACCACTGCCATGCACACACGCACACCACCACTGCCATGCACACACGCACACCACCACTGCCATGCACACACAGACACCACCAGCTGAGTGCAGAGTGCTGAGTAGTGAGTAGTGAGTTTCCAGAGTGCAGAGTAGTGAGTGCAGAGTAGTGAGTGCAGAGTAGTGAGTGCAGAGTAGTGAGTGCAGAGTAGTGAGTGCAGAGTAGTGAGTGCAGAGTAATGAGTAGTGAGTGCAGAGTAGTGAGTGCACAGTAGTGAGTAGTGAGTTTCCAGAGTGCAGAGTAGTGAGTGCAGAGTAGTGAGTGCAGAGTAGTGAGGGCAGAGTAGTGAGTAGTGAGTGCAGAGTAGTGAGTGCAGAGTAGTGAGTAGTGAGTGCAGAGTAGTGAGTGCACAGTAGTGAG
Source organism: Lissotriton vulgaris (assembly GCF_964263255.1). NCBI lineage: Eukaryota > Metazoa > Chordata > Amphibia > Caudata > Salamandridae > Lissotriton > Lissotriton vulgaris. Next base: position 1,906,488,000 of record NC_141685.1, on the reverse strand, counting down.
TAGTAAGTGCAGAGTAGTGAGTAGTGAGTCCAGAGTAGTGAGTGCAGAGTAGTGAGTGCAGAGTAGTGAGTGCAGAGTAGTGAGTAGTGAGTGCAGAGTAGTGAGTAGTGAGCGCAGAGTAGTGAGTGCACAGTAGTGAGTGCAGAGTAGTGAGTAGTGAGTGCAGAGTAGTGAGTAGTGAGTGCAGAGTAGTGAGTAGTGAGTGCAGAGTAGTGAGTGCAGAGTAGTGAGTGCATAGTAGTGAGTAGTGAGTGCAGAGTAGTGAGTGCAGAGTAGTGAGTAGTGAGTGCAGAGTAGTGAGTAGTGAGTGCACAGTAGTGAGTGCAGAGTAGTGAGTGCACAGTAGTGAGTGCAGAGTAGTGAGTAATGAGTGCAGAGTAGTGAGTGCAGAGTAGTGAGTGCACAGTAGTGAGTGCACAGTAGTGAGTGCAGAGTAGTGAGTGCACAGTAGTGAGTGCAGAGTAGTGAGTGCAGAGTAGTGAGTGCAGAGTAGTGAGTGCAGAGTAGTGAGTAGTGAGTGCACAGTAGTGAGTAGTGAGTGCACAGTAGTGAGTGCAGAGTAGTGAGTAGTGAGTGCACAGTAGTGAGTAGTGAGTGCACAGTAGTGAGTGCAGAGTAGTGAGTAGTGAGTAGTGAGTGCAGAGTAGTGAGTGCAGAGTAGTGAGTGCAGAGTAGTGAGTGCAGAGTAGTGAGTGCAGAGTAGTGAGTGCAGAGTAGTGCGTAGTGAGTGCAGAGTAGTGAGTAGTGAGTGCAGAGTAGTGAGTACAGAGTAGTGAGTACAGAGTACTGAGTACAGAGTAGTGAGTAGTGAGTGCAGAGTAGTGAGTACAGAGTAGTGAGTGCAGAGTAGTGAGTGCAGAGTAGTGAGTAGTGAGTGCAGAGTAGTGAGTGCAGAGTAGTGAGTAGTGAGTGGTGAGTGCAGAGTGCTGAGTAGTGAGTGCAGAGTAGTGAGTGCAGAGTAGTGAGTGCAGAGTAGTGAGTGCAGAGTAGTGAGTCCAGAGTAGTGAGTCCAGAGTAGTGAGTCCAGAGTAGTGAGTGCAGAATAGTGAGTGCAGAGTAGTGAGTGCAGAGTAGTGAGTAGTGAGTGCAGAGTAGTGAGTAGTGAGTCCAGAGTAGTGAGTAGTGAGTCCAGAGTAGTGAGTGCAGAGTAGTGAGTGCAGAGTAGTGAGTAGTGAGTGCAGACTAGTGAGTAGTGAGTGCAGACTAGTGAGTAGTGAGTGCAGAGTAGTGAGTAGTGAGTGCAGAGTAGTGAGTGCAGAGTAGTGAGTAGTGAGTGCAGAGTAGTGAGTGCACAGTAGTGAGTAGTGAGTTTCCAGAGTGCAGAGTAGTGAGTGCACAGTAGTGAGTAGTGAGTTTCCAGAGTGCAGAGTAGTGAGTGCAGAGTAGTGAGTGCAGAGTGGGGAGTGCAGAGTAGTGAGTAGTGAGTGCAGAGTAGTGAGTAGTGAGTGCAGAGTAGTGAGTAGTGAGTGCAGAGTAGTGAGTGCAGAGTAGTGAGTGCAGAGTAGTGAGTGCAGAGTAGTGAGTGCAGAGTAGTGAGTCCAGAGTAGTGAGTGCAGAGTAGTGAGTAGTGAGTGCAGAGTAGTGAGTGGTGAGTGCAGAGTAGTGAGTGCAGAGTAGTGAGTGGTGAGTGCAGAGTAGTGAGTGCAGAGTAGTGAGTAGTGAGTAGTGAGTGCAGAGTAGTGAGTGCAGAGTAGTGAGTGCAGAGTAGTGAGTGGTGAGTGCAGAGTAGTGAGTGCAGAGTAGTGAGTGCAGAGTAGTGAGTGCAGAGTAGTGAGTGCAGAGTAGTGAGTGCAGAGTAGTGAGTGCAGAGTAGTGAGTGCAGAGTAGTGAGTAGTGAGTGCAGAGTAGTGAGTGCAGAGTAGTGAGTGCAGAGTAGTGAGTGCAGAGTAGTGAGGGCAGAGTAGTGAGTAGTGAGTGCAGAGTAGTGAGTGCAGAGTAGTGAGTAGTGAGTGCAGAGTAGTGAGTGCACAGTAGTGAGTAGTAAGTGCAGAGTAGTGAGTAGTGAGTCCAGAGTAGTGAGTGCAGAGTAGTGAGTGCAGAGTAGTGAGTGCAGAGTAGTGAGTAGTGAGTGCAGAGTAGTGAGTAGTGAGCGCAGAGTAGTGAGTGCACAGTAGTGAGTGCAGAGTAGTGAGTAGTGAGTGCAGAGTAGTGAGTAGTGAGTGCAGAGTAGTGAGTAGTGAGTGCAGAGTAGTGAGTGCAGAGTAGTGAGTGCATAGTAGTGAGTAGTGAGTGCAGAGTAGTGAGTGCAGAGTAGTGAGTAGTGAGTGCAGAGTAGTGAGTAGTGAGTGCACAGTAGTGAGTGCAGAGTAGTGAGTGCACAGTAGTGAGTGCAGAGTAGTGAGTAATGAGTGCAGAGTAGTGAGTGCAGAGTAGTGAGTGCACAGTAGTGAGTGCACAGTAGTGAGTGCAGAGTAGTGAGTGCACAGTAGTGAGTGCAGAGTAGTGAGTGCAGAGTAGTGAGTGCAGAGTAGTGAGTGCAGAGTAGTGAGTAGTGAGTGCACAGTAGTGAGTAGTGAGTGCACAGTAGTGAGTGCAGAGTAGTGAGTAGTGAGTGCACAGTAGTGAGTAGTGAGTGCACAGTAGTGAGTGCAGAGTAGTGAGTAGTGAGTAGTGAGTGCAGAGTAGTGAGTGCAGAGTAGTGAGTGCAGAGTAGTGAGTGCAGAGTAGTGAGTGCAGAGTAGTGAGTGCAGAGTAGTGCGTAGTGAGTGCAGAGTAGTGAGTAGTGAGTGCAGAGTAGTGAGTACAGAGTAGTGAGTACAGAGTACTGAGTACAGAGTAGTGAGTAGTGAGTGCAGAGTAGTGAGTACAGAGTAGTGAGTGCAGAGTAGTGAGTGCAGAGTAGTGAGTAGTGAGTGCAGAGTAGTGAGTGCAGAGTAGTGAGTGCAGAGTAGTGAGTGCAGAGTAGTGAGTAGTGAGTGGTGAGTGCAGAGTGCTGAGTAGTGAGTGCAGAGTAGTGAGTGCAGAGTAGTGAGTGCAGAGTAGTGAGTGCAGAGTAGTGAGTCCAGAGTAGTGAGTCCAGAGTAGTGAGTCCAGAGTAGTGAGTGCAGAATAGTGAGTGCAGAGTAGTGAGTGCAGAGTAGTGAGTAGTGAGTGCAGAGTAGTGAGTAGTGAGTCCAGAGTAGTGAGTAGTGAGTCCAGAGTAGTGAGTGCAGAGTAGTGAGTGCAGAGTAGTGAGTGCAGAGTAGTGAGTGCAGAGTAGTGAGTAGTGAGTGCAGACTAGTGAGTAGTGAGTGCAGACTAGTGAGTAGTGAGTGCAGAGTAGTGAGTAGTGAGTGCAGAGTAGTGAGTGCAGAGTAGTGAGTAGTGAGTGCAGAGTAGTGAGTGCACAGTAGTGAGTAGTGAGTTTCCAGAGTGCAGAGTAGTGAGTGCACAGTAGTGAGTAGTGAGTTTCCAGAGTGCAGAGTAGTGAGTGCAGAGTAGTGAGTGCAGAGTGGTGAGTGCAGAGTAGTGAGTAGTGAGTGCAGAGTAGTGAGTAGTGAGTGCAGAGTAGTGAGTAGTGAGTGCAGAGTAGTGAGTGCAGAGTAGTGAGTGCAGAGTAGTGAGTGCAGAGTAGTGAGTGCAGAGTAGTGAGTCCAGAGTAGTGAGTGCAGAGTAGTGAGTAGTGAGTGCAGAGTAGTGAGTGGTGAGTGCAGAGTAGTGAGTGCAGAGTAGTGAGTGGTGAGTGCAGAGTAGTGAGTGCAGAGTAGTGAGTAGTGAGTAGTGAGTGCAGAGTAGTGAGTGCAGAGTAGTGAGTGCAGAGTAGTGAGTGGTGAGTGCAGAGTAGTGAGTGCAGAGTAGTGAGTGCAGAGTAGTGAGTGCAGAGTAGTGAGTGCAGAGTAGTGAGTGCAGAGTAGTGAGTGCAGAGTAGTGAGTGCAGAGTAGTGAGTGCAGAGTAGTGAGTAGTGAGTGCAGAGTAGTGAGTGCAGAGTAGTGAGTGCAGAGTAGTGAGTGCAGAGTAGTGAGTGCAGAGTAGTGAGTGCAGAGTAGTGAGTGCAGAGTAGTGAGTCCAGAGTAGTGAGTAGTGAGTGCAGAGTAGTGAGTGCAGAGTAGTGAGTGCAGAGTAGTGAGTGCACAGTAGTGAGTGCAGAGTAGTGAGTGCACAGTAGTGAGTGCACAGTAGTGAGTGCACAGTAGTGAGTAGTGAGTGCAGACTAGTGAGTGCAGAGTAGTGAGTGCACAGTAGTGAGTAGTGAGTCCAGAGTAGTGAGTAGTGAGTCCAGAGTAGTGAGTAGTGAGTCCAGAGTAGTGAGTGCAGAGTAGTGAGTGCAGAGTAGTGAGTGCACAGTAGTGAGTGCAGAGTAGTGAGTGCACAGTAGTGAGTAGTGAGTGCAGACTAGTGAGTAGTGAGTGCAGACTAGTGAGTAGTGAGTGCACAGTAGTGAGTAGTGAGTGCAGAGTAGTGAGTGCAGAGTAGTGAGTAGTGAGTGCAGAGTAGTGAGTGCACAGTAGTGAGTAGTGAGTTTCCAGAGTGCAGAGTAGTGAGTGCAGAGTAGTGAGTGCAGAGTAGTGAGTAGTGAGTGCAGAGTAGTGAGTAGTGAGTGCAGAGTAGTGAGTGCAGAGTAGTGAGTGCAGAGTAGTGAGTGGTGAGTGCAGAGTAGTGAGTAGTGAGTGCAGAGTAGTGAGTCCAGAGTAGTGAGTGCAGAGTAGTGAGTCCAGAGTAGTGAGTGCTGAGTAGTGAGTGCAGAGTAGTTAGTGGTGAGTGCAGAGTAGTGAGTGCAGAGTAGTGAGTGGTGAGTGCAGAGTAGTGAGTGCAGAGTAGTGAGTAGTGAGTAGTGAGTGCAGAGTAGTGAGTGCAGAGTAGTGAGTGCAGAGTAGTGAGTGCAGAGTAGTGAGTGCAGAGTAGTGAGTGCAGAGTAGTGAGTGCAGAGTAGTGAGTGCAGAGTAATGAGTAGTGAGTGCAGAGTAGTGAGTGCAGAGTAGTGAGTGCAGAGTAGTGAGTAGTGAGTCCAGAGTAGTGAGTGCAGAGTAGTGAGTAGTGAGTGCAGAGTAGTGAGTAGTGAGTCCAGAGTAGTGAGTGCAGAGTAGTGAGTGCAGAGTAGTGAGTAGTGAGTGCAGAGTAGTGAGTGCAGAGTAGTGAGTGCAGAGTAGTGAGTGCAGAGTAGTGAGTGCAGAGTAGTGAGTAGTGAGTGCAGAGTAGTGAGTAGTGAGTGCAGAGTAGTGAGTAGTGAGTGCAGAGTAGTGAGTGCAGAGTAGTGGGTAATGAATGCAGAGTAGTGAGTGCAGAGTAGTGAGTAGTGAGTGCAGAGTAGTGAGTAGTGAGTGCAGAGTAGTGAGTGCAGAGTAGTGAGTGCAGAGTAGTGAGTGCAGAGTAGTGAGTCCAGAATAGTGAGTCCTGAGTCCAGAGTAGTGAGTGCAGAGTAGTGAGTGCAGAGTAGTGAGTGCACAGTAGTGAGTAGTGAGTGCAGACTAGTTAGTGCAGAGTAGTGAGTAGTGAGTGCAGAGTAGTGAGTGCAGAGTAGTGAGTGCAGTGAGTAGTGAGTGCACAGTAGTGAGTAGTGAGTGCACAGTAGTGAGTGCACAGTAGTGAGTAGTGAGTGCACAGTAGTGAGTGAACAGTAGTGAGTGCACAGTAGTGAGTAGTGAGTGCACAGTAGTGAGTGCAGAGTAGTGAGTAGTGAGTGCAGAGTAGTGAGTAGTGAGTGCAGAGTAGTGAGTAGTGAGTGCAGAGTAGTGAGTAGTGAGTGCAGAGTAGTGAGTGCAGAGTAGTGAGTGCAGAGTAGTGAGTGCAGAGCAGTGAGTGCAGAGCAGTGAGTGCAGAGCAGTGAGTGCAGAGCAGTGAGTGCAGAGCAGTGAGTGCAGAGCAGTGAGTGCAGAGCAGTGAGTGCAGAGCAGTGAGTGCGCAGGGTGAACAATTCCAATCCATACCACATAATTCCATTACACACCACATGCATACACTCCATAACACATGGCTAAAAGACATTGCCATTTACAATGCCATTAGCTCTAACTCAAATAAATCCGAGACCTATTGCATTTCCAATGCTTGTTTGAATTGGTTCTAGCTAGACTTTATGTTAATCCTGTCAAATTGTAATTATTTGATGCATTATTGATGTTTGATTTGAATTTGACTAACTACTTTTTGTCTTCTATGATAATTTTCAATTTAGAATAAACCTGTATGTTTTTTACTTTTAATTTTGTCCATGCACAGTCCTCGCAAGAAGTATAACATAGGGGTTTGCGACCGGCGAGGACGGCGAGGAGGAGATCACGACGAGGAGGACGGCAGCCTGGAGACACCAGAGAAGGTAATTGATTAGTTCCCATTTTTTAAAATTAGGGTGGAGCGGAGTTCCACAGAGGTTTTTTTCAACTCAGTGGAACTCCATGAAGTGGCACTCCACCAACTCCGCCCACCCTTAGCGATGTGGTCCCATAATTTGGTGGAATGTGTGCTTAGTGAGCATGTATTGAGAAGGGCGCATGCAAGTTGGTGTTTTCGTTTAGGTGGTGTCTGTGGTGTATTGGGGGTGGGGATGGTCAGTGGTCCTATGTGTGTGCTGTGGCAGGTGAAGTGGCAGGGGGTACAGGTAAAAGATCCTTCTGTTGAGTGTGAGTCATCATGGTGGAAGTATTTGTTGAGGCATCCGGAATCAACAGTGTAGAGATCTATGATGGCATATCTTTGGGGCGGAGAGCCAAGGGTCATGGCACAGGGCTTGGGCCTGGTGCAGACGGGCTTGCCTTTGGAGCACATCCAATGAGTGTTCGAGCTGCTTCCTGAAATAGGTAGGTCCTGGGGTGGGCGGGGTTTCTGTTTGGGAGGAAAACATGAGTGGGAAAACCAAGTAGGGAAAACCCCAGCGGGGAAACCCGGGCAACGGTGGTGTCACTGGATCAGTCTATAGCACAGAAAACAGAGGGTTATTCAATGACAAAGTGGTAAGTATGTATGCGGTACCAAAGCATCAATACAGTCAAACACCAAGCAATCAAATCCCAAATTGAATTAGAAAAATTGAGTAGAATTTAAAAAAGAACAAAATGACTTCCAAATGGAAAAGCTCCAATATGGAGAACTGGAGGTCTTAAGATTTTATGTAAAAATTGCTCCAAAAGGCTTTAAGCTCCAATTATAGTCGATAGAAGCAGTAGACCAGGACCTAGGCTGTCCGCGATTGAGATAGGGTCCGATGCATCAAGCGGTTGTTCCTAGTCAAAACATTTACCCTCTGACTTGCCTTTTCCTAAGGGGCTCATCCTCCAGCGGGGCAAACCTGAAGTTGTATCCGAGGAAGGTGCATGGAAATTGAACACCTTTGCCAGAAGGTTGCCCTGATGGCTCTGGAGGTTTGGAAGTCCACAAACTTCATCAGTTACATCTTTTCAGGGTCTTGGGAGGAGCTCCTCGGAGTTACTGGTAAGCCTCCCATTACCTCAAGGACAGCAGGTAGGGGCCAGAACTCACTCCAGCAGAGACCATCAGTAATTTCCACTCCAGGTCAATTTGGCATTGGTCAACTGGTCAACTCAGGAAAAAGGTCTCATGCAGCTTGTTTTGTCAATGTAGCCACAAAGGAGATTGCTCAACTGACCATTGGGGTCTACCTCTTTGTCTTAGACACATGAGGGAGTCAGTTTCACTTTTCAGGACTCCTCACAGGTCATTGATGCCATCAGGTCACGTCTTCTTCTGATCCTCTGCAGGTCTAGAAAGTGTTCTGAGGAGGGCACCTGAAGATGCCACATGTATGGGTGACACTATCTAGAAGGTGTGGTGACTCCTGGTTCCTCATTAACCAATGGAATAAATGTTCCCAGGGACAAACCTAGTCAGCTTTTTGGCAGTTGCTGTTTGACTTACTGCAAACAATCCCACACTGCTTCTCACTCCTAAAATGTAAGAAGGAGGTACCCTTTCCTGTTTGTGCAGCACTCTTTTGTCTACCCAGAGATGTGGCAGAGAAACGAGCAGTGTCTTTCCCTGTAAAAACTCCAAACCAGTTCTAGAGTAGCTCCCCTCCCACTGAGTTCAAAGTCATTGAGGGAGGCAGGCCTTACACCAGTGGCCGCCATAGGCTGGGAGGCGCTCTAGTCTTTGGGCCGGGTTTTCACCACCTATATATCTCACTGCTCATGCTGGCGCGCAGCGACAGTGCGCAGCGGGTGCACCGATGGTGCGCCAGAGGTAAGCCCGTTTGCGCCCGTTCGCGCCCAGTTGTGCCCAGGGACCAGGACCTCTGCCCTACCAACCACTTCCCTACAAACATACTCTCGCTCGACACTTCTTGCCCTAAAGGGGGCACTTCCATCTTCCTATACTCACTCTGTGGACCCTGCGCTCTGTCGCCTCTCTTGCCAACATTGTCCTTTCAGAGCGACGGAGGTGGTTAATAATACAAGGAAAGTAGAGGCAGCTCTGAAAATGGCATTGGTCAATTGCCGCTCATTACCAAAACATGCTATTGAAAATTTCCCTATTAATTCAAGACCTGGACCTCGATATTCTTTTTTTAACTGAAACGTGGCTTGGATCCACTTCTGGCCCAGATATTGTTCAGGCTCTCCCCCCTGGATACCTGATCCAACATAGGGATAGAGGACCTAAGGTTGGAGGAGGGATCGCCATTCTTTATAGGGAGCATTTAATCTGTCGTATGACTGATAGTCCCACCCCAGATTTTGAAAGTGCACAATTCTCTATCACACTATCCTCAGAACTGTCATTCTCAGGTCTTTTAATTTATCGTCCTCCTGGCCCGACAGGACAATTTCTGGAAGGAATAATCGAAACTACCCTAGAGTTAGCTAGCACGGTTTCTAATTTCATAGTGTTGGGAGACTTGAACCTCCATTTTAATAATCCTTTAGACAACACTGCAACAGAATTGACTAATGACTTAGCCACTTGTAACCTGAGCCTAATAGTTTCACATCCCACCCACTCCAAAGGGAACCTTCTAGACCCCATATTCTCAAACATTGCGGAATTAACTTCAGCTGAACCATATTCGATTCCCTGGTCAGACCATATGGTAATCCCCTTCACATGGAAGATACCCAGATCCAGCTCAACTAAACCTTTTCATAAAGTCTTAGGTAGGCGCTGGACGAAATTAGAACTGAATGATTAGCTAGAAGTACTGAAGAAGAGCGAGCCTCTGGCTAATCAGGACATCGATAGGGCAAATAAAGACTTCAATCAATGGATTGAACAATCGTTGGATAGCGCGCTCCCAAAAAAATGTATCACAAAAAAGAAAGGCCCCACTAAACAACCCTGGTTTAACTGAGACCTAAGGTCCCTCAAACAGGAATGTAAACGGGAGGAGAGGCAGTGGCGAAAACATTTTGACGAGGAGAAGAAAAATAAATACAGATTCACCATAAAGAAATATAAATCTGCCCTTAACATGGCCAAATCCACCTTTTATGCAGAAAAAATTGAGGTCTCTGCCAACGCCCCAAGAGAGATGTTCAAGATAGTTAAATCTCTGTTAAAAGCCCCAGACCCGCCATCATCGTTATTATCCGCTGAGTAATCTGGTGTTCGTTGCGATAAATTAGCAAACTTTTTTGCCGCTAAAATCCAAAAGATCCTCCTCTCCCTTCCTCCCCTACCCATGGATGAATTAATTCCCTCTCCGATAGGCGACACTGACTCCATTCGGCCTCACCTCTCTTTTTTCTCCCCCCTCAGTGCAGAACTCTTACCCCCTCTTATTAATTCCATAAAGAGCGGTTCCCCGCTCGATCCTGCCCCTATGACCACCTTAAACCTGGCTCTGCCCCATATCAGTACGCACATCATTAATCTAGTTAACATCTCGCTTGAGTCAAGTATGGTACCTCAAGACTGGAAGTTGGCCATGGTCAGGGCTCTGTTAAAAAAACCAAACCTTGACCCTGACGATTTCTCCAACTACCGCCTCATCTCCCTTCTCCCTGGCATCAGTAAGCTTACCGAAAAATGGGTGAATAAACAGCTGGCATCTTTCCTAGAGACCCATGATTTGCTTCATCCAACTCAAACAGGATTCCAGAGAGGTCAGGGAACTGAGACAGCACTGTTGAGGGTGGTCGAGGACTCCAGGAGGATTCTGGACGCGGGTGGCAGCGCGGCCATTATCCTCCTGGACTTCAGCACCGCCTTTGACACGGTTAACCACAGTGTCCTACTATCTCGCCTTGGAAGGATTGGTGTCACGGGCAAGGCCCTTATGTGGCTCGAGTCTTTTCTTAGTGATAGAGTCTTTAAGGTCTTTTCAGAGAACAGCTGTTCCCTGCCAGTGCCATTACAGTGTGGGGTGTCACAGGGCTCCTCCCTTAGCCCCACACTGTTTAATGTGTACATGGCGCCCCTGGCAGAAGTAGTGGCTCCCTTTGGAATCCAATTAGTAAGCTACGCTGATGACACCCAGCTAGTTGTCTCCTTAAATCAGGTGGAGCCCCTTCCGACCAATCTTTGCAGCTGCCTGGAGGCGGTTGCGAAATGGATGGACTTGTCTCACCTGAAGTTGAATGGGGGAAAACTGAGCTGATGTTACTAGGGAAAAAAGCCACATTCAATAATGACACATTGGCCTTCCTGCATGGGGCCTGGGCCCATTCCAAAGACCAAGATTAAAAGTCTCGGTTTTTGGTTGGATGCGGAGTTGTCATTTAAGACCCAGGCAAGAAAGACAGTGGCTGCTTGCTTTGGATTGTTGAAGACAATTCGCAAAATCCTTCCTCAGCTACCCGAAACAGCTAAGAAAACCATAGACCAGCCCCTTATTCTATCTAGGCTGGACTATGGAAATGCGCTCTATCTAGGAGCCCCTGTTTCGGTCGCCCAGAACTCTGCAGCAAGGCTACTTACGGGTACCAGCTACCGTACATCAGCTGGACCCGCGTTGAGCACCTAACATTGGCTTTCGATAAGGGAGCGGGTTCACTTCAAAACCCTTTGCACGGTCCACAAAACACTCTATGGGAGGGGCCCCCCCATCCTAGATGACATGATTAGGCCATATAAACCATCTAGGAACCTTCGCTCGAATCAGCAAAACCTTTTAGTAATTCCCAGGATCATTAGGGCCTGCTCAGGGGGCCGTCTTTTTTCGCATAATGCGGCTAGGTTATGGAATGCTCTTCCTCCACTCCTCCGACAAGAGCCTAACCTACTTGCATTTCGAAAGAAGCTAAAAACTGCCCTGTTCCCCAAGATCTAGACAAACGTAGGCTTCCGCATCTTCTGCAATCTATCTTCCTTTGGTTAGTCCTAAGCGCTGGGATGCTTCTGAGTAGCCATGCGCTATAGAAGAGCCTTTACAATTACAATTACAACTGTGGCTAGTGTGAGCCTTGGGGACAAACGCTTTTCCTTATTCAGATCTCTCCTTATACAAAACTATGAATGTTAAGGCATCACCTCTGTGCCTTCTAAGTTAGCGACGTTCCTGCATCCACCACAACGATCCTTCCTGAGCTGGTAGGTACCAAATGCCCCACACATAGTCATCTATCTTGCTACAATGCCTAAACCACTGTTCTGCTTTAGGAGCAGTGTTCACACCTCATTAGATTTAAACTCTTGCTGGGCACCAGCTGCTAACCTCCTACACATTACTTTTCCTAAATATTCTTTATAAATTTAACCACACAATTGAATGCCACTTTTAATAATTAGGCCGACTGGTCTTTAAATGACTATTTTACAAATGTCCTGACAAATATTATAGATTAAAGTATATCATCTGTATTTTGACATTACTTACATATAGCTATTGCCCTGCCACTAAAAATAGCTTTTGGGATCTAGTCACTGGAAGATCATGACAACTTTATTTTTGTACATGTTCCACTTTTAGATATCAGACACCCTACCATATGGGAGACAAGATGTACTTAAGAGTAACTTATTATTATTTAAGAACAATGTTTTCTGCCCGCCAAAAAAGGCTATTTTGACAGATCTGACAGAAGATTTTAGGCTGCTGCAATCAGGCTACACATGAAAGGCCTGAAGCTATGTTTTACAGGCCAAACCTATGGATGGTATCATAGGTGCTGCAGTCTACAGATAATTTCCAGACCCTATTTGTATTTCCTTCACCATGTACTAGAGACTTGTAGGCAAGTTAAATATGTCAGTTTGGGGAAAGGAAATTTAATCATGTTTAAAGTGGGAGCACAGAGGCTTTACTCCTTTTTTGCAAAAATAAATTGCACAGTGGTTGGCCACCTGCAGGCCAACTCCCCACCCTGCACGGCCTTCAGCTTCAGATTGGCCTCAAGTGTATCGAAAAACTATCTTAGCATGCATTAAAAAAAACAAAGGTTAACGTAGGGTCATATGTAAGGTGGAAAACGTTTAACTTGCACTAAGAAAACCTTGGAAATTCAGTGAAAAAAACAAACGTTAAAGTAGAGTTATATGGAGCGCTTCTAATAATGAAAAAACTACCATAGCTTTTATATATCATCAGTGATGTAATAGGTGAGATCATAAGCAGTGCATCAAAGCGGTGCAAGTTAGGCCAATTTTTAAAACACAAAAGTATTTTCCTGTTTTTCTCTATTGTGATGTTAGTGTATGTTGAGGTGGAAATATCCTCTGCATGGTAATGGACATGTACCCCTGCCCTGAGTGCCCAACTGTACTGAAGTCTTTATGCCGATTAAGGCTGATTTTTGTTGCCATGTGCAAACACAGATCATGTGTGTGCGCTATGAAATAGTCCTGTCTCACAATTGTGGTCTTGTTAGACCGGAGGGCGCCCAATGTGCCACCCACATAGTGGTGACAGGCTACTGCCTTCACCAGGAGTTAAGCAGCACAAGCACATTGCTTGAAGCATGCTGTGATCAGTAGGAGTGAACAGGTCTTTTTTAACCTGTGTCACTGGAGTGTGACTTACAGGCTAACTCATTTTTAAAGTCCCACTGCTGTGTGCTTAACTTACCCTAAGCCTATATCAGTTTATTGTGTAGTGCTGCACAGCGTAGGAGTGGTATATCTGCACTTTGTGTAAGTGTGCCTTGGAAAGGTACATTACAGGGATAATGCAGTACTGAGCAGTTAGTGCATAATGAGTGCATGTGCTGGGTTTGTGTGTGCCTAGGAGAACAGTACATAGAGGGTGTAGTGCTGTGCTGCATGTACAATAATAAATGAATGTGCTGGATGTATGTGTTCCTATGAGTGCTACAGTACATGAAGGATACCTTGATGTGCAGTGTGTGCATTATTACTATTATTATTATTATGTGTCCCCTTGCCCTCCAGGTTGGGACGTAACTGTCCACCCCGACGTTTGATCTTCTGACGCGATGGGGCTGTAACAGCGACAAGTGCCACGCTGCTGCTGGTCGGGTGCACCCGAATTCTTGTCTGCAAGCTTCTGATCAAGGGGAGGCTCGCTTTACCGGTCCCCGCTGCTGCTTTGCTGCCTCCCTCCATCTGACCGTCATCCTGGGTGTACGAATCGACTTTTCTGCTGCTGCCCGGAGCTCTTCTACATGATCACCCAAATAGGATCGGTGATCTCCCGCCCTCCTTTCCCTCTTCGTTCCTCTGGTAGTCGACGTCTTGGTGACCTTTTGACTGAATTCTTTGTCTTTCATCTTCAAGCCTGCCATCTTTGGATGAACTTTCCGGTATCTACACTGAGGGTCCTCTATTTTGTGGGCCCGACTGATCCATGTGCCAGAGCATGCCATTGCTTCTTGTTCTCCCTATATGGCCTGTCAGACCGCTGCCTCCATGTCTACCCCTCCCTGACTCTCCCTTTCCTCTCCTCATTGTTTTTAATCTCCTCCAGGCTCACTTCTTTACCCACCCTTGGAGACTCCCCCTACCATTGCAATCCGACTTTATGAAGTCCTGACTCTGATGTTTGTGTTTCCTGGTCCCCAATCCTGTTAGTCTATTCTTTTTTACCGTGTTTCCCTCTGATCTGCTATCTTCCGCTGTTTGTCCTTCCGACCTGATCGTTTGTACTCCCTTGATTCCCCCTCCTCCTTATTTTACCCATGAACTTGTTCTAGTTGTTCTTGCAATGCTATTTTTTTATTGGAACACCGGTCCTTTCTCTGTTTTAGTTTCTCTCTCACTTTCCTGTCTTGATCTGTTTGCCTCACTCCTTCTGTACTGTTATTCACCCTTCCTTCGCTGCCCCTTAGGATGTTTTTGTCTCTATTTAACCTGCGCTAATAGTGTCATATCAATGTGTAACTTTACTTCATCATGTGTCATTCTGCCTCCTTGAGTAACTCATGTGTTTTCCTCTTGTTTTTACTTTGTTTCACTGTGCAATATTTGTTTTTTCGTCGTAACTCGCTGATACTCTTGTGAAGCGCTCTGATACCTTTGGGTCTAGCCATCGCCCTATAAAACACATTAAATTATAAATGTATGTGCTGAATGAATGTGTGGCCATGAGTAGTAAAGTACATGAACGATACAGTGCAGTGCAGTATGTGTGGATTGTATACATGTGCTGGGTGTATGTGTGCCTGTGGATAGTATGGAGGACCCTGGGTTCTATTGTGGGAGACCCATGCCCACAAGGGAATAAGATGGCGAGGAGGTGCTGAATTCCCCCAGACACAAGTGTTTATTGCTGCATTCCCGTAAGCTGGATGGGAAAAGCACACTGGAGAGGGGAGAGCTAGGCTTCCTCTGTACACTACAAGGTGGTTCTTTGCTTCAGTGAGAGGTCAGAAGGAAAGGGCCTGTGTACATATCTGGAAGGAGATGAGGCTGATTGGAGAATCAAAAAAAGTAGGGATCTGGCCCTTGGCTAACATTTTGATACACACATCACTGTGGCTGTCTTCCAGATGTAAACTCTAATTACTTCCATGGCCTGTGCTGTGGGGCTATCAGCTGTGATTGGATGAAGTTGGTTTGAAATTTTTGTCATAATACTACCGAAGTAGATGTAGCTGTAATTTGACAACTAGCAATTGTCTTACTGTTTTCTGGGTGTATTTTAGTGTTTGAAAGCCCTTCCCTAAACCCCTTCTTCTTTTTCTTAACCCCACCCCTTTAATATTAGATAGTCCTCATTTTCCTTCCACTCCCCCTTTCCCCTTCCACATTCGCTATCTAAATGAAGGTCTTAACATGTGGAGTACTCTGTTCTCATGGTAGGTGTATGGCAGATAGACTGCTTTCAAGCAGACAAAGAGGTGTGGGAACTACAAAAGAAGCAGATCCCCAACATAAACCTCAAAGAATCAGACTCTAAATTACATATGATGTCTGGAAATTGACATAAAAGGGGAGCTTGCAGCACCAGAAATTGTCATATGCCAAGCAGCCATGCAGGCAGTGTGAGAAGGGGAAGATCTTCAAGACATCCGCTTGCGACCAGGGCTGGGGACCAAGGCCTACTAGTCTCGCTTCTAGGTGATGGAACATCACTGAACAAATCCAAGATCACCTGCCCTGGTGCCTGGAACACACTCCTGCCTGCTTGACAAGACCAGTGTGCTCTGTGAGGAAGAGGAGCGAATTGGATGGAGCAAGGTCCAGTGGAAAGCACTGTCAAGTGGACTCCCTTTGTGAGAAGTGAGTGGATGGCTGCTGCACTGATTGGGTCATTGCCTGTGTGCAGACTAAAGACAGTGACCTTCGTAGGCCAGAGAAGGACCTCCATGATTCGAGCCATCTGCATTGCTGCGCCAATCAAGCCAGAGCCTGTGCATAGGGGGAGAGTGGTTACCCTGTGCACCAGAAGGGCCTGCTGTAAGAAGACTGTCAGGCAGTAAGGGACGAAGCCCGTGTGCTATAGTGGGCCATGGCTCCATATGCCAAGAGGGGCTGCTGCAGAGTACTTCACTGTGCTTATCGGGCCATAGCCCATGCACTGTGAGGGTATGGTGACCCAGTATGCCAGAGGGAGTCACCAAGGCAGGTATGTCATGTGACCTGGTTGTAGTTGTTACAGCGAGGTGCACACACAGAAATACGCATGGGATTAAGGGACCTTAGTATATAGGGACTCTGTTATCCTACCACCTCAGTACTCATAAGCCCAAGACCCACTAGCTATAGTGTCTCACTTGCCCTCCTACTCACTCACAGAGGAACAAGTGATTAGATACCCCAGAACACAACACTACCGACTCTCTCATGAATCGCAGTTGTGAGACAAACCCTTTTGCTCATACCCTTGTAAGAGGTGTGGCGCAGCAGCCAGGGTGCCTGACTCCAGACCATAGGGTTCACGTTTCAATCCCTGGCTCCGGCAGAAGGTTAGCTCAGCACCATGTGACTCTGGGCAATAGCTTGCTTAATCTTCTCGACGGCCAGAGCACCGGGACACCTTTCCGGAGGTAGCTGCGCGCTTTACAAATGCTGGCATTTACTCGTCCACAATAAGATTTGACAGAGACACAACCAAGTTTAAAATATTTATTTTAACTTACGTGTTCTAGTATGCAGCATATATGCCACTATAAGCAGGAAAATGCATACATCAATACAGTAAGCATAGCAAGCAGTCCGTACATCATAAAAGGAGCTGCCATAGTGAATGAAAGCATAGCCTAACCTCCCTCCCCTTGTAAAGAAACAAGATGAGTATATATTAGAAGATCTCTGGGCATTACCTGCAGACCCCGGACATCAGTATCTAGATAGTTGATCTACATCATAGGTGCTGTTGTGCTCTTCTACCTGGAAAGGTCCCTCTCCAACTGTGTGCTACCTATCTGTGTATTCCAATAAAACCAGAGTATGTTTTCCCAAACAACAGACGCATCTGAATGTTTTGTCTAGGTGCTAGGGCGTGACCAGAACATAATAACAAGGGACATTGTTGTTCGACCTTGTTCACAATGTTCAGATTAAATCCCAGGAACCTGCAAAGCCTAAAAAAACTGTAGGTTCTTATGTGAAAGTTTCAAAAGAGGCATACGCAAAATTAACAGGTATAGTAAAGTGCACAAAGCAGCAGACAGTCTGCAGCATGCTCATGCTAACATGTGGAAGATGATAATGTGCTATGTAAGAGTCTAGCCTGCACACCTTTTTATTCCCAAATTTTGGTTATGTTTTATGAGGTTTTTTGTCTGTATTGGGAGTTGCCCAGTGGTCAGTTGAGCCCAGAACTGTATATGAAACTGCTATGTAGAGGCCTAGTATAGACTAGGCCTGACCGGGAGCTCACCCCTAATGTCCCTAGGGTTTCAAAACACTTTTGTGATTAGTCGAAATTACTCAAATATTTTTCAAAAAATGATAGTCACATTGTTTTGTGAAGAATTAAAACTTTTTTTTAGTAAACCATTATTTATACACATATAAGCAAAATATTTAGATGCATGTAATCATAGAAACATGATATCAACTTAGCAATCAAATTGTTTTTTGTTATAACGTTCAAAATAAATCAATTCAATAAACAAAAAATGTAACATTTCCCAATGCATTTCGGGTCATGTCCGACCCTTCTTCAGGGGAATTTCAAACGTAGAGGCGAATCCAAACTTTGTTTATCTGTATCATTCACATCAGTTCCGTTATGGGGCACTGCAAAATTAATAGGAGGTATTGTATTTCTACTAAACAAGGTGACATGTCCATTGAAATGTAGAATTAACACTAATTCCCAGGGAGAACATGCAAGATAAGGATATATGTATCCGTTAAGCGAAACGTAAAAGTATATGAAAATAGTGAAAAAGAAGGTACCAACACCCTTGTGAAAGAAGGTCCTGATTGCAAAAATCAAAGCCTAGGTGACTCCGTGTGTACCCAGTATTAGAGCTCGGTGTTTTTAACATATGCTCTATGTACCTGATTGGTGCTTGAATCCGTGTGTACGGATCTAAACAGGTCATCTATGGTGATCAGGTCTGTGAATATTAAAAAAATCGTAAATAACAATTATGGTGTTCCTAGTTTAAATGTCCTATTAACGGAACGGGTTTGCTATCTTACCACATCGATGATCGTGGTTGTGTGAGACGATGTGTTCTGAATCAAGGTATCCGAACGAACAGTTTCTGGTGAAAAGAAAATCACGAATCATGTAAACTCCCCGTCTGGGTTCTAAGTGTGAGAATCTGTGAGCCGAACGCCATTAAGACGCGAGCGCCTACCTTGCTGCTAACGCGTACCACGACCTCTGACCTCCCGATAGCTTCCGGTGTAAACATCCGGTTCGGGACTACGTCCTTAAGTAATAGGACGTACCGTAAAAAAGAACCTGTATCTACGTGACACCGATCCCACGCAAGTGCCTCTAGATGAAAATAAAAGTGCGAGCAAGGTAGGCGCTCGCGTCTTAATGGCGTTCGGCTCACAGATTCTCACACTTAGAACCCAGACGGGGAGTTTACATGATTCGTGATTTTCTTTTCACCAGAAACTATTTGTTCGGATACCTTGATTCAGAACTTCGGGACACATCGTCTCACACAACCACGATCATCGATGTGGTAAGATAGCAAACCCGTTCCTTTAATAGGACATTTAAACTAGGAACACCATAATTGTTATTTACGATTTTTTTAATATTCACAGACCTGATCACCATAGATGACCTGTTTAGATCCGTACACACGGATTCAAGCACCAATCAGGTACATAGAGCATATGTTAAAAACACCGAGCTCTAATACTGGGTACACACAGAGTCACCTAGGCTTTGATTTTTGCAATCAGGACCTTCTTTCACAAGGGTGTTGGTACCTTCTTTTTCACTATTTTCATATACTTTTACGTTTTGCTTAACAGATACATATATCCTTATCTTGCATGTTCTCCCTGGGAATTAGTGTTAATTCTACATTTCAATGGACATGTCACCTTGTTTAGTAGAAATACAATACCTCCTATTAATTTTGCAGTGCCCCATAATGGAACTGATGTGAATGATACAGATAAACAAAGTTTGGATTCGCCTCTACGTTTGAAATTCCCCTGAAGAAGGGTCGGACATGACCTGAAATGCATTGGGAAATGTTACATTTTTTGTTTATTGAATTGATTTATTTTGAACGTTATAACAAAAAACAATTTGATTGCTAAGTTGATATCATGTTTCTATGATTACATGCATCTAAATATTTTGCTTATATGTGTATAAATAATGGTTTACTAAAAAAAGTTTTAATTCTTCACAAAACAATGTGACTTTATCATTTTTTGAAAAATATTTGAGTAATTTCGACTAATCACAAAAGTGTTTTGAAACCCTAGGGACATTAGGGGTGAGCTCCCGGTCAGGCCTAGTCTATACTAGGCCTCTACATAGAAGATGATAATGTCCCATGGGCCATGTGACACCGTCACCTTGGTCAGGACATTAGCAATGGACCAATACAGAAGTCACAGGTAAGCAGAGCAAAGCGTCCCAGACCAAGGCCAAATTGAAACAAAAGCACTAGGCAGAAACTTGATGAACTGAAGAATAGAGAAGAAAAAATGTTTGTACGCACAAATATATCCAATCACAGTGTATCATACGGGCAAAAATCTTTGCATGACAAGTGAAATGCCATAAGCTCCAGTAAGGCATCAAATTGTTCCAGAGTGAAAAGAGATGCGATCCAAGTGGCCGTCAGGAGCATTCCAGGGCAACTTGTGTCAACTTAGATGAATCTTAGATCCAAGAGGTGCTGTGCACAAGCACAGGGACTCACTTTGGCCGCCGGCCCCAGTGAAGGATTGTACATCAGCCACATACCCAAGGAACAGTACTGGTTATGGGACATCAGCAGACCCATCATCAGTTCAAAATCCAGGGCAGCATGTGACAATGTGGACAGGCAGACATCTAGGGCAACTGAAAAGCACACCGGATGCAGTAGAACACAAGATGCACACAGCTGAAGTAGGCATAATGGATAGTTAGCCAAAAGTCGATGTCAAGAGCTTCCAATGACATCAGACCAACAAGCTGATGCATCCGATCACAGTACAGCTGCAACTGGCTTGGCAGGATTACAGATCGAGCAGCCATTGCAGAACAGCAAAAGAAGTACACGGACACCAAAAACCAGGAGGAGCAGAAGGGAAACCCCCCGAATATGCTGGAAAAAATAGAATAAATAAAGCATTGATTACTCCCAAAATAGTCTAAAACGAGGTTATAAGGCCGGATCTCACAATTTAAAAAAATTGGCAAGGCCTGCCGCATGAAGAATTTGGTGAGTTAATTCTCCAAAGTGTAGGGGGAAATTTGTGTTTAGCAATGACTGAATTTTACTATATGTCCTAGCCACCTGCAACTCAAAGGTCTTACAAGCTTACGTGAGAGCCACTTCTTGTTGAAACAATAGCGCTTTGAGTTTGCTTTGCTTATTAAAATTTGTTTTCAAAGTTGGAATGGAAGGCCACAGCGAACTATCCACACTCCTGTGGGGGGGGGGGGGAGGGGGGGAAGGACGTTGCTGCAGCAAGTGACTTATTGTGAAACTGTTACAATGTACAGGATGCCTGCACATAAGCCACAGCAGTTCTGATGGTTGACAATTAAATAACTGGAGTCAGACAGAAAAGTAGGCATTGGAATAATTGCAGGAATCGGAGTTCCTTTTAAAAAACAAGCCAAATTAAGGGCTGAAAAATTACAGGCACCGTGAAGTTTTACTTTTTTGCACACAGGGGAGTGGCCGACCATAGAATAAAAATCCTCCCCAGTAAGAAAAACTTCCTTTTCTGCATGCTGCCAATGGAATGCGAATGGCAAGGACCACAGCTCACATATGCATCTGCTCCCAAGCGGTTCATATCTACCCACAGGATAGTGTTTCATACACGCCATAAATTGGAATAGGGATGGGTAATGAAATAACCCCATGTATTAACCATATAGCCAAATCCATTCCTACTACAGTAAATGGTAACTGTTATAGTTTCTCAATGTGTAACACAGTATATGTTGCGTCTTTCATTGACATTAACTTTTGTTTATCTATCAAATTAAATGGTAAAAACAATGCGGAAGCATTCAGGTAATCCAATGGTACCTTCCCATTTTTAAGTGTTTGTAGTGTCCAACCAAATTGCATGACAGATCAAAGCTTATTCTGGCCATGATATAAAGAAGACACTTCATCCTGAACAATATCAATAACAGGAGAAATAATATTATCCAACGTGTATATATGAGAAGATAGCATGTTAATACTGTTATCAACTACTGCAAGGACCTTTTCCAAATGATCCTGATCTATTTGGCGTAAGCGTACTGCTGCTTCCATCTGTGAAAGTTTCCAAAGTTCATTATAGGCTGCATCAACAAAATATTTATTGCGTGGGGACTTTGGACCTAGAAGGAAAGCAGAAAGATCAATGCCACCTGACAAAAGGGCAAGATATCGCTTCACAGACAAGAGCGTGGAATGTTCCAGCCATTGTTGGGATCATTTACCAACTGAATAACTAGTAACTGTATGTGAGTCAGGGTAACTCAGATCAGGTCTCTATTGGGTAAACTCATTTGTAGCATTCATAAACCGTAAATGACAAACATTAGTGTCCATAGGCCTTAGTACCAAATCATCTGGATGAATCATAGACGAATTAAAAGTGCCATTTCTTATCATACAAGTTAATTCTTCCATAGTATAGTTGGTATTTGTGTGCATTGTCTCATATTAAGCCAGAGATGGAAAAGATGGAGCATTCAAATATTTAACAGTGGCTAACTCAAGACAAGTAGTTTGCTGGACCATCTGATTTAAAAATATTAATTGAGACAGTATTAGACAGGCACGATGCAAGGACTCACCACCTTGCTAGTGCCAACATTTGGTGCCAGAAATAGATTTCAAATCAACAATGTCCTTTCATTAATCTAACCCTTCAGGTACAGATTTGCTATGAAGGATGAGGAATTGTAGTGTAGTTCCTATATTCCCAATAGGCTCAGCGCATTATAATAATATATCCTATAGATGTGACGTAGGACTTATGTCTACTCGGTCGCTATTGAATATATTAGGCTTAATTGTGAGTGACAGCTAGCTCAGAGGTCACTAGAAACTTTCTCGAATTCACAAGAAGGGATTTAGTTTATGACAATCGCATAAACATGACAACTTTGTTTCCCCAAGATAAACCTGATCTTCAGAGTCGTGGAAAGAATAGATAGATATTTTACTCAGTCATTCGTCCATGCTTCGTTTCACCAGAGGTGCAGTGAAATAGAGAGACGTGCGTTTTCAATAAAAGTATTTATTGAACAGTCTTCTTTCTCATACAGAAGAAATTAACTGATACAATCGTAATACTGGTTGCGAAGTATAATGCTTACAGTAAAAAGAGTATTATAAAATAATACTGTAAAAGCATTGCATGGTTCCTAGACCATAGATAAATCCATATATAAATAACAAAAGGCTAAAAAGTACTCAACTGGTGCTTCTAAATTACGCCTACCCCGATGTACCTAACCTGAGTCTAGTCCTAGGGAAGAAGTAAGTGAGGTGTAGCATACATTTAGTATTCTTTTTGCCAAGAATCTATCCAAGATTTCTCTTAGGGTCTAATCAGCTCCGTACCTTGGTTTTAGAATCAAGGAGGTCAGTCTCAGGACTCGATTTCCCAACAACCCGCAAGGGTAGCTTGGAAACACTGGAGCTGGATTTCTCAGCGAGAGAAAAGACAGCGTCTCTCTCAGTGTGTCTGCTGGAGGGTCAGCGTCCTTTGGCCCTTGCTGTAGCAGGATGCGTCGGGCAAGTAGATAGTCGAACTGCTCCAAACCACAGTGTGTTTGCTATGGCAAGTGTGGGCATATTTATACCTTGAAGATGCCCAGATTGACGTAAAGGTGGACATAATAATGTCATCAAAGAGTCTCAGTTCTTTGAAAACTCCAGAAGTTCTTGGACAAGTCAGTATTCAAGCAAGGGGAAGTCCCTGGCTGCTGAAGCCGAGTTTTCCAAGAAATCATTGTGGATTTTCGGAACTAGTGGAAGTAGCCCTGCCGTATTTGGACTGCATGAGCTATGTCTAAATATGGTTATGATTTGTATGCCTATATAAGGATATAGCGATTTATACCTATATAAGGGCATGAATCAGGAAAATTACACTAGGGTCCTAAAATGCTATACAACAGACTAAACCAGCTTAGTCTGTGTAAGCATACATTAGTTCAAAGTGGGGGTATTCAATTTGAAATAATATGATGCGGGGTTGGATTGATTGTAACCAGTGAAATATGTAAATTTATTTTTCTGTGTTAATGAACTCCCTTTAAATGGTATTGGGAAATATTCCCATTGGGTATAATTAAAATCTGTATGTTGAGTACTAGTATTGTGAAGAAAGTGATGCCCATAATGTTAGTAACAAAATTAATTTGCATAATTTACTGAATTCTTATATGAATCCTCTGTATCAGAAACCGTATAGTATTACAAATCAGAAAACAAAAATATGAACTGCATTAATATCCCAATCATCTGAATGCATTCCAGGTATAACTACACCACCAAAAGAAACACACAAGACATGTGGAATTTGTAGGACCATATACATCAAATAGCACTTTTTAACGATGAGATGAAAACACACATCCGTGCGGGGGGCCGAGAGATAGCAAAGACAATGAAGAAGTGTCTGAAGAAAAAGTTTCTTCGTCAATACAGTAACCACTGGAACTGAGCTGAAACAATGGGAGCTGTTCTTCATTAAAAGTTGATGTATTCTAGTTTCTGGGAGATCAACTAGAAGTTCAACTGGCGGGGAAGTATACTAATTTTCCAAAGTTGAAGATGTAGAAGGTAAAACAGCCAATTGATCAGCCGAAGACTCAACCTCCCCATCCGGCTGCCGGGGAGAATCAGGAAAAACAGAATTTACCTGATGTAATGAAACATCCTGATGCAGGATGCTTGTAGGCCTACTATTGAGTATTGGCCATGTGATTTAACTTGACATGTTCAATTGAAACGAACCGATTATCTTTGCATCCAGGTAGCGGAGGTAATATCACAGTTCAGGTGCCCTTAGACCAAGGACCAGGGCCTGAGCATGGTATATGGGACCGAATTATTTCTTGTTTGCCACCTCCGTCCAGAGATATATCCCCACTCGGGATCTTAGGTCTTCCCATCTGAATCTCTTAGCTACTCTGTCCTTTAAATGCAGGAAATTGGGGGGACTAAGATTTGCAGTCCTGGCCTCTCAATTTTTTTAACCTCTTCCTCTGGACATTAGATCGATGACATCATATCCTCAATTTAGGAAACTTTTAAAGACCTGGCTATTTCGCCAGGCTTATGAATGAATCAGTTACCGGTAGGACTTCCTAGACCCCAGCGCCAAGAAACTGTGTGGTGTACATGCGCTTTATAAATATTTTTAACATAACATAATATAACCTTTTCCCGGACCAGATCCCAAACTTTCGGAAGCCAGCCAGAAACAGGTCTCAGCCACTGCTGCATCCGTTGGCGAGGGCAAACGAATGTTTGCAAGAGCATCACAAACCTTTTGTTGATCCTGTACCATAGCATCTATCTACGTCAAATGTTGCGGCAGCTGCCAGAACATCTAGGCCGTCAATGCCTGTCACAAACATTTTAATGCCAAAGAACATTTTGTATGGCGTCCACCCATCCAGAGATCTTCTAGGGAGATTATTTAGTGCATGTTGAACCCCATAGAGATGAGTTAACCAGCCAAAGCCTGTACCAAATACCCTTGTTGTTAAAGATTGCTTCAAGTCATGGTTCATCCGCCCCACAACAGAATTGCCCTCAGGACGATATGGAGACAAGAAATGCACCTGCACACCCATAAACTTCATCGAATCACAGTAAGTCTTAGAGGCAAAAGCCAGACCTTAGCCGGAATGGAAGATGCCAGAGGCATGATTCTCTACAAAGTCGTACAAATCTCTTATAACAGTCTGAGCATCAGCACAGTGCTGCGGCCAAACCCAGAGGAACAAAGGGCCAGATGTAGGTGGCCGTTTGAGGCCATGTACCGAGCGGTAACGGCCGATTTTGGCCGTTACCGATCGGTAAATGGGTGACAGGTATGTAGGGGGCCTTATTTTACCGAATCGGTAAAATTACCGATTCTGTAATTTTACCGATTCGGTAAAATAAATATTCTGTAATTTTACAGATTCTGAGGCACCCAGATGTAGGTGGGACTCTTCAGAGTCCCAGAGGCCTTACCGAATCGGTATTTTACCATCAAATCCAATTTGATGGTAAAATACCGATTCCGGTGTGCATGTATGCCTGCCACATGGCACCTGAGCCTGTTTTGGGGGTGCCAGAGGGTGTCAAAGTGACACCCCAGCACCCTTGTGAAAATCGGTATTTACCGATTCGGTAAATACCAAATCGGTAATGCCCATTCATTCCTATAGGCTTCAAAGCCCATAGGAATGAATGGGCATTACCGATTCGGTATTTATCGAATCGGTAAATACCGAATTCTTCCGAATCGGTATTCCAGCACATCTGGAATACCTACATATCCACCCCTTAGATTTATCGATTTTTAATTACCGAATCGGTAAAATTCGGTAATTAAAAATCGGTAAATCTATTTTACCTACATCTGGCCACTAGTGCTTAGATCCACTGCAACCAAAATATATTTGAAAGCATTGTCGGATGTTAAGGGACCACAGTGATCAATATAAATACACTCAAATGGATGAATAGAAATGAAGAGATGAGTCTGTGGTGGATATGAGACAGTAGAACTTTTTATGTGTTGACAAATGTCCCAGGAAAGCACATATTTGTGCATTTGTTGGTATAAGCCACACCACCAATACTGTTGCTGTAAAAGAGAAATTGTGGCCATCACTCTTACATGAGCAGAAGCCATTCTTTCATGTGCGGCCACAAACAGTGAAAGTCTGCGGTCCTCGTTGAGAATCAAATAATAACCAACTCTTGGAATAGTTACAAATGGAACCTGATCAGTGGTCAAGTGGAAGTTATAATGTTAAGGGAAACACTTGGGAAACGAAGTACCCTCTGTCATTGCGGCTACTGCTACCAAAATGTCATCATCA
Organism: Lissotriton vulgaris; assembly: GCF_964263255.1. Classification (NCBI taxonomy): domain Eukaryota; kingdom Metazoa; phylum Chordata; class Amphibia; order Caudata; family Salamandridae; genus Lissotriton; species Lissotriton vulgaris. The sequence continues at coordinate 1,906,462,081 of NC_141685.1, read as the reverse complement.
ATTTTAGTCTTGGACCTTGTAACAGCTGCTACTGAGCATGTGACTACTGCAGATTTGGCTGTTTCATCAGCCATAGAATTACCAACAGAGTGTGCTTCCATGCGCTTATATCCTAGTGTATGGATAACATATATGAGTGGTAAACGGTCCTTGAGAGCGGCCACTCAAACCCAAAGCATTTTATGCTTTATTGCGCTACCTTTAGAAACACGAAAATCATTCTGTTTCCAAAAGAAGATGTTGTCATTAAAGGATTGTACGCCACAGAAAGAATCACAAACTACAAGAGTAGGCACCTTAGGATTAGCAAAGACAAGAGCCAAGAGCAAAGCATGTAACTCAGCTAGTTTTGCTGTAAAATCCCCAAGGGATTGTGTGTGAACCAGGGAAGACTTAAAATCACCATTTACAATTGTACCCACAACAATAGCACAGGCTGCAGAATAAGCATATTTAGAACTAATGACAGGCTGGGCAGAAGCATCAGTGTAAATGTTACATTTGTACTGATCAAGAGGGAGAAGGGACGAAGGAAGTGGATAAACTTGTTCATATTGTAGAAATTCTTGAGTTTGTAAAGAAGAATCAAAAACAAAATTAACATCAGCCGACGTCAACGAACTAGCCCATCGTATCCAAAGTGGATGCAGAGCTTTAGAATTTGGTGCACTCGCCTTGGTTGCAGCTTCTAAAGCAGGCACCTGCAAAACCATAAAAATGTGTTTGCCCTGAGCCAGAGAGCGTTCCTTTAGAATTGCCATCTGTACTGCAATTAAAATCTTTTCGGTAGAAGAAAAATACATTTCTGATGGAGTATACAAATGCGATTTATAAGCAATGGGAACCGCGTCCTCTTAATTGAAAGGCACATAAGTGAATCCTAAGGTTCCTGGTAAATCCTTATGGCCAAATTTGTAGTATTGTCTCTAGCTAACAAGAATTGAGTTGCAAGCAGATCTGACGGCAAAGACCGCAGCACTGCGGTGATTTCCAGAAGCCAACTGGAAGACGAGAAAGAGGGTGCACCAATGCGTGTTACATTTTGATACGCTGAGCATAATCTGGAATGCAAGTTCTGCCAAAATTCAAGCAACCCAGCAAAGATTGTAACTTCTTGAGGGTATTAGGAGGCTGCAATTGAGCAAATTCCTCCAAAAGGTGGGTGCCAACCCCCACCTTCATTATTTACTTTGTAGCCAAGCAAAAGAACTAGCAAAAAGCAATATGTGATTTAGCAAAATTGAATTTGTAACCTAAAGTTTCAAAACATGTGATGATGCGATCCACGTGCATGAGATGTGGATTTAGCTCATCATCTGTCAAGTTAATATCATCGACATATGAAAATGCATCAGGGTCAATTTCATGTAAAATCAACACAATGCGTACCCCAAATACCCCGGGGCTATTCTTATACCACATAGGCAATCTCGCATAGCGTCTCTGATTGGCAAGAGTGCTGAATGCGGTCAAGTCACGGCTTTCCAGAGTCAACGTGTGACTGAAAAATCCATTAGAAATGTCTAAGGTAGTTTTAAACTTCTTGCGGACAATAATATTTACCCAAGCAAAGCTATGTGTGTTCTGTACTGCCAAGGCACAAACATGACTATTCAAATATCTATAGTCCAAAACGATATGATATGAACCATTCAGTTTCAATATCGGAAAACGTGGATTATTCATTGACAAGACACAGGGCTCATTTACATCTTGATATTCCAATTGAGTCAGAATGTCTCTAACAAATAATTTACTATCATGTTTAATGAGCTATTGCGGTTGGGGGTAGATCCTAATGGAATAACATGCTGTTAGAAATGGGGTCTCTAGTTGGCAGAGGTAGGTTCATTTGTCCAAAAAGGGACCTTTGCTTCTAGTAAGGGAAAGGGGGATACACTCCTAAAATAACCCCTGCTCACCCGCTTGGTAGCTTGGCAAGAGCAGACAGGCTTATCTCAGAGGCAGTGTTTAAAGCATTTGTGAAAACATACAGTAACACAGTGAAAACACTACCCACTACAAATTAACACCACACCAGTTTAGAAAAATAAGTAAACTTTATCTAAACAAGACCAAACAACAAAAATCCACAATACAGTATTAGAAATAAGGCTTTCAAATGGTTGAAATAGTTGAGTTCAATGCAAGTTGTAAATGTGACACTTTTCCAACAAAGTACCTTAGATGCATCACACAAAACAAACAAAAGGGTCGCAGGGAAGGGGAGGGTGATGTGTCGGTTCCTTACTGCTGCGCAGGGGAGGCGTTGTGTCAGTTCTTTACTGGAGAGGAGGGGATGCATCTGTTTCTTACTTCTTTCTAGTTGTGATGCGACAAGATGGCATCTCGAAGCGTGGCGATGATCCGGTGCGATGCGACAAAATGGTGGTTTGATGCGATGCGACGGTCCGGTACGATGCATGATCTTTTGCAGACACACGGCAGGTGCTGCGGTGGTCTTCTCGGTGATGAATGGGGCCCCCGTGTGGATGCGGCGTGCGTCTTCCTGGTTGCTTGGCAAAGCGTCAGAACCAAGTGCAGATGGCTGAGTGGTGCATCAGGAATCGGTGCTGATGCGACACGCTTCTTCTCGCAGTGTCGATCTTCCAGCTTCCAGCGACACATAGTCTCTAGAGGTCCTAAACAGCAGCAGACTCCTCTTTGCAGGTTAGAATTCTCAGCAAGGAAATTCAGGGGAGCTGGTGATGAAGTCTTGGTGTCCCCGAGACTTCAGACAGGAGGCAAGCTCAGTTTCAAGCCCTTGGAGATCTTCCTCAGGATGACAAAGCAAACAGCAAAGTCCTTTTCTCCTTTCCTTGGCAGCAAGTAGCCACTGCAGGCCAACCCCAAACAGCACCGGGGTAGAACCCTCATGGTTAACAGACGCCCTCAAAGCGGCAAAGAAATCCTGCCGAACTCCAGAAAAGACCTGGCGCAAAGAACGGACAACGGAAAATATGACAGCCCTCAAAACTGCCACCCACGAATACCATCAGCAGATCCGGAACACCAAGAGGACATTGCTCAAGGAACCACTAGACAACACCCACAACAGCAAGGATCTCTTCAGCATCATCAAAGAGTTCTCAAACCCTGACACTAGTAACAACGACATCACCCCTACGCAAGACCTTTGCAACTCCCTTGCCACGTTCTTCCACCGCAAGATTGCAGACATACATGACAGCTTCGGACCCCAACCCCCACCTGCGGATGCCAGCCCAACGACCCCCTCCACCACCATCAACTCCTGGACCCCCATCAGCAGTGAAGACACCATCCACGTCATGAACACCATTTACTCCGGCTCCCCCTCCGACCCTTTCCCCATCACATCTTCAACAAGGCCGACACCATCATCGCACCCCACCTCCGGAACATCATAAACAGCTCCTTCACGTCAGCTACCTTCCCGGAGAGCTGAAAGCACGCTGAGATCAACGCCCTCCTGAAAAAGAAAACCACAGACCCCAGGGACCTCAAGAACTTCCGACCGATCTCACTTCTCTCTTCCCGGCCAAAGTCATTGAGAAGACCGTCAACAAACAGCTGACCGCCTTCCTCAAGGACAACAACTCGCTCGACCCTTCCCAGTCCGGATTTCGAGCAAATCACAGCACAAGACCGCCCTCATCGCAGCCACAGATGACATCAGAACCTTGATGGACAACGGAGAAACAGCCGCCCTCATCCTCCTGGATCTCTCAGCAGCCTTTGACACCGTATGCCACCGATCCCTAGTGCACCGCCTTAACAACACGGGTATCCAGGGGAGGGCCCTGGAATGGATCACCTCGTCCCTCACCGGCAGAACCCAGAAAGACCACCTCCCCCCTTTATGCTCCCCGGCAACCAAAATCATCTGCGGCGTACCCCAAGGATCCTCACTCAGCCCTACACTCTTCAATATCTACATGAGCCCCCTCGCCACCATCACACGAAAACACAACATCAACATCATCTCCTACGCCGACGACACCCAGCTGATACACTCCCTCTCCAAGGACACAGCCACCGCCAAATCAAACTTCCAGGAAGGAATGAAAGAAATAGCAGACTGGATGAAGCACAGCCGGCTCAAACTCAACTCGGACAAGACGGAAGTCCTCATCCTTTGACAATCCCGCTCTGCATGGGACAACTCCTGGTGGCCCTCGACACTGGGCACCGCACCGACACCCACGGAGCACGCACGCAACCTGGGCTTCATCCTGGACTCCTTGCTCACAATGACCAAACAAGTCAATGCTGTCTCATCCTCATGCTTCAACACCCTGCGCATGCTCCGGAAATTTTTCCAATGGATCTCCACCGACACCAGAAGAACTGTCACCCAGGCCCTCGTCACCAGCAGACTGGACTACGGGAACGCCCTCTACGCGGGAAAAACCACCAAACTCCAGAACCGTCTCAAGCGCATACAAAACGCCTCCGCACGACTCATCCTCCACATTCCCCGCCACAGCCACATCTCAACCCACCTGAGAAAGCTCCACTGGCTCCCCGTCAGCAAAAGAAGCACGTTCAGACTGCTCACCCACGCACACAAAGACCTCCACAACATGGGCCCGGAATACCTCAACAGCCGACTCACGTTCTACACCCCCACCCGCTAGCTCCGCTTCACCAACCTCGCCCTCGCCATCATCCCACGGATCCGCAGAGCCACCACCGGAGGAAGATCATTCTCCTACCTGGCAGCAAAGACCTGGAACTCCCTCCCCACTCACCTACGACTGACCCAGGACCACCTCAGCTTCAGGAAGCACCTCAAGACCTGGCTCTTCGAGCAGTAGCAGCACCCCGTCGTCCAGTGCCTTGAGACCCTAACGGGTGAGGAGCGGCTTTATAAATATCTTGATTGATTGATTGATTGATTGATAGTATTCCTTCTCAGCTTATCCGGCTCTTCTCCTTGGCAAAGGTTTCCTCTTGATTTCCCAGAGGTGATCTAAAGTTCTGGGGTCTGGGTCACCCTTTTTATACACACAAATCCTTTGTCTCTGAAGGCAGAGAGTGTCTGTACCCAGCAAAAACCAGTTCTGTTCTCTCTGGTGCAGCTTCCTTGCAAGAGATGGAGATAGCATTGTTGAAAGCAGACCTGGCCCAGAAAGGTGAAAGGAAATCTCCTCCCCCTACTCTAAATACAACCCAGGTCCCATTCATCTCAACCCTGACTCATCAGACTGCTGGAGCCGCAGCCCTCTCCCAGCTCCTGTCACTCACAAGCCAGACATGCAATACACAAACCTAGCAGAGGCATACTGGATGGGTAGGCAAGAAAATACCTACTTTCTAAAGTGGTATTTTCATACACAGAATGTTAAAATCACCCACACTAAAAGATGCACTTTACCATTCTGCACCCTGCCCACAGGGGTACCTTGGGCCTACCTTAGAGGTGGCTGAGATGCAGAAAAGGGAAGGTTTAGGGACTGGTAAGTGTGTACACTTGCCAAGTCGACATGGCAGTCCTAGACTGCACACAGGCTCTGCAATGAGAGGCCTGAGTCACATTCTACAGGCTGCTTCTGTGCGTGGCACAATCAGTGCTGCAAGGCCATCAACAGCATTGGATGTACAGGCCCTGGGCACATATGGTGCACTGTACTAGGGACTGACAAGTAAATCAAATAACCAATCATGGAATCACTAATCCATACAACAATTTACAATAGGGAGCACTTGCACTTTGGCACTGAACAACAGTGGCAAAGTGCCCAAAGCATCTAGACCAGCAAAAACAGATGAGGCAACCTCAAAAGGTGGAAGGGAGACTCACACCAATGATGCCAAGTCTAACACATACAAAGGAGAATCCTAGTCTCAGCCCGCCTGATTACAATATAAAGCAGGAGCTAAGGCTAGAGCCCACTCCAAAGCATAAGCTTGTTTAGTCTCCTCTGGGACATACTGTGAAAAAGATGGAAGAAACACATCCTCACCCCTAGGGAAACCGAGTACAAACGGGGAGGCCAATCAACCTCCACCAATAAAATATCATAGGAAGAAGTCAAACTGTCCCAAAAGACTGCCTTTATTGTGCTTTTCACATCATCCTCGATTTTAAGGTCTACATTATAAAGTCTATCAGGGGTGCTACGCGGGTATTCGTGGTTTCAACAGTTATAAAAGTGTCATTTGCTTTCACCTCCAGAAGCTGGTGGAGTGTCTGGTGAACTATGGTAACTTCTGCTGCGCTGTTGAGGAGAGTGACCAACCTACTCCTGTCCAGGAGAGTTCTCACTGTCTATGGCATACTTCGCAGACAAAGCGGCAATCCTGTCACCCCCCTCTGCCAAATTGTTGATTTGACGATTCCTGAAAGTAACAAGAAGAACAGGCACGTCCAAACAATGGGGCTGTACACTGCCTACCAGCTACTCAGCTTGTACTCAGCTTGTAGCTCAATCTTCCAAACGTGAGTAGCTAATGAGTTGACAGCCTTCTTCTTTGCAGCTCTCAGATGCTCCAATGATGGATATTCATATTAAACGTAATGTAAACAATCAAATAGAAAACAGAAGCAAAAAAACAGCCAGTTCGAGGGCAGAGAAGTAAATGTCTCTGTAAGAAAGAACCATCCTCTTGACTGGGTAGTATACGTCGAAATTGGAGCAAAACAGTGCATGCCCATCCCCGATTGGCCCTTTGCGCAAATCCAGCAGAGATTCGTTAATGCCAAAAGAATGCACACAATTGTATTCTGTTTTAATAAATCAAAAAGCAGTTCTGACACAAATATGGGATTACTCAGGGGAGATCCTCCTAGTCAATTGACAACAGTCTGTGTCACAGAGGTCAGCTGTTTCATTTCGTGCGTGTTGGACTGTTTTATTTTAGCAAAAAAAAGAGAATGGAGTGAATCACTTATATATCCAAATCTGTGCAAGCTCTCTGGCAGCTATACCTCTACCCGCCACGCAGAAGCAAAGATGGCATCATTTCACTCAGATGACATTCTCCCTCGTAGGAGAGGTTATCGTTGAAAAAGAAAACTACAGTACACAATGCAATAGGAGACTCCTTTAGATAGTTTGCAATTTTGCGTAGCAGCACTGGCAGATTAAAAACTACGCTCTCCATGTTCACTGGCAGATATTGCTGGAGCAAGAAATAAAAAATAAGACAAGGCTGAGCAGTGGCGTTAATCATAACTGGTGCGTCAGATCGCAGGACATTAATTGTCCCAATCATTGAACTCTATTAACAACCTCAGGACGAACGTCCTGTTACAGACTCATTTCTATTTTCAAATTTAATTTAGAAAATAGAAGTCATAATTCTGGAAAGCAATCATGCCCTTAGAAAATGACATTTATTGGCCACTCTATTTCGCTGCCCTTGTAGGTGACCTCCAGATGCATTTTAGGCATTTGTAAGCCCTGAATCCTCTCCTGACTGTTCAGAAAGTGAATTTTCTTTGGCACGGATTAGTGCCAAAGGATATTAGATATAGAATTATAAATGGGTAAAAGTGTCAAGTCAAGTCAAATAACTTTATTCGAATTGAGCAAAGCAATTACAAAAAATGAGAACAAAGTGCATGAAGTCAACTAAACACATCTCATCAGAATCAAAAACAATCAGCAATTAAAAGCTATAATAACAGCACATCTCACCATTTCAGTCTTAAAACAATTTTTTTCACTTTTTTATTTTTTATTCATAAAGTTTTATATAGCGCGAACTTGACCCAAGAGGGTATCAGAGCGCTTTACATTTAGGATCGTAGCGTTACAAGTTATATCAGATACAAAAGCATAGTGAGGTACAGTACACATAAACAATGATTCAATAATTTGTAGGAGGGAGAGGAGGAAGGAGAAGTAGCGGGGAGACGAGGAGGAACAATGCCCAATGTCCGGCTGGGTAGGTGACGGTCAAGGGGGAAACCAGGGCCAATATCCCCATTAGCTGTCAAGCAGCTCCACCGGTCATCGGTCATGTTGCTCAGGTCTTAGCATTCAGGAAAAAACAGTTTTTAGTTTATTTGATTTGCGAAGGTTATATAGTACTATCTCGACCCGGAGGTATCGGAGCGCATAACTAAGGGAACGTTGTATTAGAAGGTACATCAAAAGGATTATAGAGCGCTTGATAGACCCGTAGGTATCAGAGTGCTATAACAGAGAAACATTGCGTTACAAATTAGATCAGTTACAAAAGCGTAGTAAGGTACAGTAAACAAACAACGAGGTTGAGAGAATTTATAGGAAAGGGGGGGAGGAAGGAGCCATAGCAGAACGACGAGAAGGAACTGTGTCCAATGTCCGGAGAGACAAATAGAGAGGCAAAGGGGAGAGGTGGAGTGAGAAGGGAGAGTACAAGCGGGAGGATGGAAAAGAGATAAAGGGAAAGTCAACCGAAGTTAATCCAAAGCCAGTCTACTCTAAAGCTCTCTAGGAAGCTCCAACGGGCATCGGACCAAAAGCTGGAAAGAAAGGTGACGAGGAGAAAGCAGAGCACCAGAAATACTATGAGGGGACGTGGGCGAGACAGGGAGAAGGAGAGAAACTGTGCCCAAGGTCCAGCTGTTCAGGTGACGGTCAGGGGATGAGCCAAGGCTGATCTCCTCATTAGCTGAATAAAGCAGCTCCACCGGGCATCGGACAAAATGATCAGACTCTGCTGTCAGGGTAGATTATGTGTACTCCGGGCGAGACAAGTAGAGAGGGAAAAGATTAGAGGGGGAGTGAGAAGGAAGTGGACGAGGGGGAAGATGGAAAAGAGATAAATGGAAAGTCAGCCCAAAGACCGGAAGGGTAGGTGACGGCCAGGGAGAAAATCCAAAGCCAGTCTCCCCTATAGCTATCTGGTAAGATCCCACAGGCATCGGTCAGAAAGATGGATAGAAAGGAGACAATGCAAAGGCAGACCAGCAGACATGCGCAGGGGGGAAACGGCGACATAGGGAGATAGGGAGAAGGGGAGAAACTGTATCCAGTGTCTGGCTGGGCAGGTGACGGTCAGGCCGATCTCCTCAATTAGCTGAACAGAGCAGCTCCACTGGGCATCGGACCAAATGCTCGAACTCCACTGTCTGGGTAGGGGTCAAGTGTACTCAGGGGAATGTCAGAATAGTACGGAGGGGGGGAGCCATGGTCCGAGAAAATTCCAGAAGTCCTCATGAGGTCAGGAACAGTCCTGGCCGGGTTTTGTAAGTAAGAGAAAAAGATCAGCAAGGGGGAAGAAAAAAAAGTCAACACTGTCGGCCATGTTGGGGTCAGGCATCCGGGCTCCTTTTCCACACAGAGAGTGTGACTAGAATGACAGAGGTTAACAGGAAAGAAAGGGCCAGACTCCCAATAGCTCTTAAAAAGGACACTAGGGGCCATATGTATCAAGCAAATTCGCATTCGCAAAGGCCGAAATTCACAGAATTTCGGCCTTTGCGAATGCAAATTTGCTAAATGGTATGTATTAAGCAAAATCTGGTGAGATTCCTTATTTTGCAATTGCATTTAAGGAATCACACATTTTGTGATTCCTTAAATGCAATGTATGAAGCAAAAACAATGTGCAAATTGTCCTTAAGGAATCGCAAATTACCACCCACTTCTAGTTGGTGGCAAGTTGCAAATTCCTTGAAAAATGCAAATTTTTGCATTTTTAAAAGTGCCATGTGACGCACATACATGCCCTTAGGGCATGTATGTGCGCCACATGTGCAACCATGCATATTTCAGGGGTGCAACAGGGTGTCCTTTGGACACCCCTGCACCTTTGAAATTATTCTCAATTTGCGATTCTTAAATTGCGAATCGCAAATTGAGAATAACTTCCCATTCATTCCTATGAGCCTCCTGGCCCATAGAAATGAATGGAAAAGTATTCCTTAATTGTGATTTGCAATTTGCAAATCGCAATTAAGGAATTTTAAGAAATCGCAAAAAAAAATCGATTTTGTACATGCATACCTATTTGCGATTCTCAAATAGCGATTTCTTAAAAATCGCTATTTGAGAATCACAAATCAGGTTATACATTTGGCCCTTAATCTCACCATTGCCCTCCATGGGGGTAGAAGGGGGTCTGATGAGGTTTCCCTGCACCCATTTGAGTTGTGGCCTGATTTTGAAAACAACAGGCAGTTGTCAGGAGAATGAGTGGCATCTCGCTGTTGAATTTGAGGTAATATGTCACGAAGAGTCGCCTCCAAGGTTACGTGACTGTGTCTCGGTAGTAAGTACAGTTGCTCGCTCAATTTGGAGCCACGATTTACAGATAGCTTAACATCAGTCAAGCGTGTTTCCAACCTTCTCGTTACCCGCTCCTATTGTGGTGGTCCCTACAGCAGCGCCGGGCTGGTTATTGGCGCGCTCGCGACTCTCTGCGCTCTCCACTGAACGCTATGTGCTGCGGGCACGGTTGTTGGTATTATTGATATTTTCAAGCACTGACCTTATATCTGGCAATCTGCGAGCTCGCCAGTTCCTGACCGAAGATGCTGGGTGAAGTCAAGCGTGCCACACAGTTCTCTCAGGGCACTGCTGCTGGTGCAGGCAAGTGGTATTCCCGACCAGGAGTTCTCTCCTCCAGAGATCCTCGATCGAACATACACTGCAAATCAAACCTTCGGCAAACTGCAAGTTGTTATTTTAGATTTTACATTTGGGATAATTTATCTGGATTTCCTTTCGCAATGTTTGGAGCAGGAGCAGTGGTGTTTACCTGCCCAAACGACATAGAACGCTCTCCGCCACCATCTTAGGTCCGCTGGGCAAGGGCTCCATGTCTCACTTTCAGAGGTGGTTTTCTCCACGGAAGTACAACATTTCCCAGATTTAGCCCCAGCAGTGTGTTACTCCATCATTCCGATGCAAGAGGCAGCCCTGCTCTTTTTTTGTACACAGTATTGCAGACTTTATTGAAACTTTAGATGACACTGGTATAGACTGCCATGCATTGTACGCTCGCATTCATCCGCTTCATGGATATAATAAAGAAGGTCGCACTTATCTAAAATTCTGAGATATCAAGAGCGGCCGAAGACATTTAAAAGGAAGTCTATTAAACCTTGGAAAAATTAAAACAATGTACAAAGTATCAGGGGAAGAGACGTTGTCACAAATACATGCAGATAGCTTGGAAGTTTCATGCAACCAACCTCTCAAACAGTAGTGGAGGGATCTTATTTAGTCTAAAAAGGGTCACAACCTTTTGTGGTATCCTGCCACCTCAAGTGTCAAATAGGGTTCCAGGCCTCTCCTAGATTTAATCACACGATAATCAATCATCGTACGCCTAGTCTCTGCTAAAGCCTTCCTCTATGAGGCCGCCCTAGCTGCAAAGGCATGCTTCACCCACAATATATCTGCTTTGACGATACCGTAGAATCAGAGAAAAGAACAGGCCTGTCTAAGTCTCCCTGTTGTAAAGAAGATAATCAATCCGACAGACACTTCATGAGAGTCAAAGTAGAGATTTATTGCAGCACAGAAACAAACATGCAACTTCTCATCTGGCCAGGCTACAACTGTCTCCACTAGAATCTAAGTGAAGCCAGAATGCACAAGGAACATTGACAATGTTCTAACAGTGACATGAGACCAAAGAGATAGAAAACAGAGTCAATAATACAACAAGGTAAAATGATATTTACAACACATCTCCCTCCCTTGGACACTGAAACAATATTAAATAAGGAAAGGGTGTAACAAAAAGCTAACAAATCTAGTCATCCAGATAAACTAGAGGACGACGAGTACGTGAGCTCCTGACACAATCATTGGACAAGGAAGAAAAGTCATTTTGAGCACTAATAACTTGACCTTGAGATCCAAGACTGTGTGAGGCATCACCATCACCTTCTTCCCTTCTACACTCATAACGATTTTGAGTAGCTCCAAAACTTTGTGTGGTAAGCATATATCCATTACAATCCAAGGGCTTTTCAGAAACTATTATACTTGTCTTTGCTTTGCAACATTTTTGGTATAAAGCAACCCTGCGATAATTCCACTTCTCCCCATTCTCAAGAAGAACAAAATGTGGATAAGCACACTTTAGAACAAAAGGACCTCTAAATGTTGATAGACCTTTTGAAACCCGACCAGGTTTAACCTTGACAAGATCATCTTCAGAAATAGGCCTTGACACTTTATCAGGAACAATAGGTGTTGTAATAAGCTCATTGTGTTCCTTTAACTTAAAACGGTGTTAATTTTGTGTTAGGAGATCTACCTCGCATCAACTTAAAAGATGTTTTTAGACCTTGCTTATGAGGGGTGAAACGATACGCCCAAACCATTTCTTGTACTTTCTCATTAGAAAAATACCCAGAAGAACAAGTCATTTGAATTATGCCCTTAACCAGTCTATTCACCTTTTCACAAATGCCATTACCTTGTGGGTTATAAAGACTGGTGGTCCTATGGTGAGATATACCACAACTTTCCAAAAACAATTTCATTTTGCTTGATAGCAATTGTGTCCCATTGTCCGTTACCAGAACAGAGGGGAACCTTCATCAATAAATACTTTTTAAAGAAAATTAATAGTTGAATCAGTGGTGATTTTCCTTACAAAACTCACTGTAAGCCACTTTGAATAGTTGTCAATGACTACAATAGCAAAGCGTTGGTTAAAAGGCAGTTCAGACATTGGCCCTATAAAGTCTAAACTAATGCTATGCCATGGTTCCTGAGGTGAGGATATTCCTCCACATCCTTGACTCCCACAATTTTCAACCTCTTTTCTCCTTCCTTGCAATAACTGCAATTTACAACATAAGAAACAGTATCAGCATCAATAGAAGGCCACCAAAAGTTCACTTTGATTCTTCACTGGGTGAGGGTTTGGCCCAAATGTACCTCATGAGCTAAACTGAGAAGTTTGTGCCTTAAAAAATGAGGAGGAACAAACCTGTCTCCCCTAATAACCACCATACCCTTACAAACAGACAACTCATCAAGTATCTTTATGAATGGCCTAACAGAAGGCTCTACAGAACTCTCTCATCTCGAGCCAATTCTAATGAGATCTATGACCTTCTGCAAAACCAGATCATTCTCCATACAACGACACCACTCTTCTTTAGTAAAAGAACCGTCACTTGGCAAAATTACACTATTGAAGAAAGCAACAGCTCCTTCTTCTTGAGACTCCAATAACACATTGCCAACACTATTATCCACAGCAGGAAGTCTGGACAGACAATCAGCTTGTATGTTCTTCCATCCCAAACGACATAGAACGCTCTCCGCCACCATCTTAGGTCCGCTGGGCAAGGGCTCCATGTCTCACTTTCAGAGGTGGTTTTCTCCACGGAAGTACAACATTTCCCAGATTTAGCCCCAGCAGTGTGTTACTCCATCATTCCGATGCAAGAGGCAGCGCTGCTCTTTTTTTGTACACAGTATTGCAGACTTTATTGAAACTTTAGATGACACTGGTATAGACTGCCATGCATTGTACGCTCGCATTCATCCGCTTCATAGATATAATAAAGAAGGTCGCACTTATCTAAAATTCTGAGATATCAACCAGTCTATTCACCTTTTCACAAATGCCATTACCTTGTGGGTTATAAAGACTGGTGGTCCTATGGTGAGATATACCACAACTTTCCAAAAACAATTTCATTTTGCTTGATAGCAATTGTGTCCCATTGTCCGTTACCAGAACAGAGGGAAACCTTCATCAATAAATACTTTTTAAAGAAAATTAATAGTTGAATCAGTGGTGATTTTCCTTACAAAACTCACTGTAAGCCACTTTGAATAGTTGTCAATGACTACAATAGCAAAGCTGAATAAAATATAAATCAAATTGAAAATCTTGTAACCTCGAGGCCAGTCTCGCTAATTCAGGTGAACCCTTACCCGCACCACAAGGAGCTAACACATTCACCAAAGGCTTGTGATCTGAACGTAATATGAATTTGGTGCCCCGCAAATACGTTCTGAAATAAGTTGTTCCCCAGACAGCAGCAAGCGCCTCTCTTTCTATGACAGAATAGTTGCATTCAGAAGAAGTCAAAGGTCTAGACGCAAAAGCTATTGTCTTCACTTCATTCCCATGCTTCTGTTAAAGAATTGCGCCAAAACCAATACCACTTGCATCTACCATGGGAATGGAAGTGCGCTTAATATCAAAAGGCGCTAACACCTTCGCATGGCACAACTCACGCTTAATCAAGTTAAAACAATCTGTATGTTCTGTACCCCATATAAACCTTACACCCTTTTTCAGTAAATTTCTTTAAAGAGCCGTCTTGCTCGAAAAATCCCTCACAAATTTAGCATAAAATTCAATCAACCTCATAAAGGATCTAAGCTTATCTTTGTCCACCAGACAGGGAGCCAGTTCAATAGCAGTCAATACATTTTTCTTTCGCCTAACACCATCTGCTGCGAGTACATAACCAAAATACTAAATTTCTTTAACTAAAAAGGAGCATATGGCCGGGATGCCCGTCACCCCCTCCCAACACAATCCCCAAGGATGGGAAGTCGGACGCAGGCTTGAACTTTTGGAAGGCGGGAGGGAGTCACCCTCCCGGCCGTATTTATTAAAATATGAAACAAAATTTAAAACGTTAAATAAAAGTTTCATAATCATGTACAATTTTACATTTATTACATTTCGATGAAGACATGTTCTTTGGCTAACCTTAACAGATCTCTAATACAAAGGTTTCCTAGCCGAGTCTAACATCCTGCAAATGCATACATTCTAAATTAAAATTGTACAGCCTAGCATTAAGGGCCAACGGCATCGTCTTAACCGGTGTCAGATCCCTACTACCAAAACTCTCGCCCTCACGGTGTGAGTGGCGCATGCGCAGAGGACTCTACCCTCATTGCCAACTGTAATTTCCCTTGTCGTGGTGGGGGCCCCCTTTCCACTCGACGCCATCTTAAAGGTCGTCCGAGTTCCCGTGTGAGGTGTCTGTAGGAAGGACAGCGTGGACTCCCCCCCATCCCCACACTCTCTATCCGCCGTCGCGGATATCCGGCCCCCGGGAAATTAGTAGGAGGGGCATATAGCCGCCTCCTCCCCTGGGAGGGGCCTATGGCTGTCTCCCCTTAGGCGACCCATCCTTAGTGGGTGCCGCCTCCCCGTGGGAGGGGCCAATGGCCGCCTCCCCCCGGGCGCTCCCATCCATTCTGGGTGGCGCCCCCCTCTAGGGACCTTGAAATTACTGCTCACCGATCATGACCTTACCGCCCGACCAAAAATAAATACGACAGTTGTTCACCTACTAAGGAAGGAAAAATCCAGCATGCCTAATTGTATCACGACTGTTTACTCCTAAAAAGAAAAAACAGTACCTACAGACAGAGAATTCACATCCTCAATCTAAACATTCCTTTACTTCTCTACAAAGGAAAAAGGGGCCTAACTCAGCAACTTTATTACAAAACAAACATTGCCATAAGGGGCTGGTGGGTGGGTCAAAATTGCTGCTTGTTCCGTCGAGGGCTCACGAGCACCGAGTGGGTGCAGCCTTCAGAGCGCAGGAACAAGAGGACGCTTCTTCGGATTCCCGCTCAATTTATTCTTCTGCGGGAGGGCGTGTACCCTCCTCCGGTACGCCTACTGGGCGTGGTCATCGGTGTAGGTGTCTAGGACAACCCCTCCTGGGCGGGAAAAGGCGTGCCCCGGCTACGCCGCTTCGGGCATACCAGCCGAGACACGCCCCCCGCCCAAAATGGTTTCCCGGGAGGATCGGGGCACCCAACCATACGTTCGGGGGGACCGAGTGGTCGCCCCTTTCCATATGGCCGGGATGCCCGTCACCCCCTCCCAACACAATCCCCAAGGATGGGAAGTCGGACGCAGGCTTAAACTTTTGGAAGGCGGGAGGGAGTCACCCTCCCGGCTGTATTTATTAAAATATGAAACAAAATTTAAAACGTTAAATAAAAGTTTCATAATCATGTACAATTTTACATTTATTACATTTCGATGAAGACATGTTCTTTGGCTAACCTTAACAGATCTCTAATACAAAGGTTTCCTAGCCGAGTCTAACATCCTGCAAATGCATACATTCTAAATTAAAATTGTACAGCCTAGCATTAAGGGCCAACGGCAAGGTCTTAACCGGTGTCAGATCCCTACTACCAAAACTCTCGCCCTCACGGTGTGAGTGGCGCATGCGCAGAGGACTCTACCCTCATTGCCAACTGTAATTTCCCTTGTCGTGGTGGGGCCCCCTTTCCACTCGACGCCATCTTAAAGGTCGTCCGAGTTCCCGTGTGAGGTGTCTGTAGGAAGGACAGCGTGGACTCCCCCCCATCCCCACGCTCTCTATCCGCCGTCGCGGATATCCGGCCCCCGGGAAATTAGTAGGAGGGGCATATAGCCGCCTCCTCCCCTGGGAGGGGCCTATGGCCGTCTCCCCTTAGGCGACCCATCCTTAGTGGGTGCCGCCTCCCCGTGGGAGGGGCCAATGGCTGCCCCCCCCCGGGCGCTTCCATCCATTCTGGGTGGCGCCCCCCTCTAGGGACCTTGAAATTACTGCTCACCGATCATGACCTTACCGCCACAGGCCGGATAGTTGACCGACTATCCGGACCCCCAACTCCTCCTAAAGGTCATGCTTCCTCAAACCCCTTAGCCATGCTATGAAGTCTCCTATGAGTAAATCATTCCCCTCCCGGGACAGGTGAACCCCATCATTCAGATACATGTGATCACCCCGAATACACCCATGAGGAATGCTATGCAACTGCGCAGAGCGAAACAATCTACCAATTTTATTGTTTACCCTTTTCACTGAATGGTTCAGTGCTGACACCGAAAGGCCCCCCCGCCATACCTTCCTGGGAAACATGTGGGACCAGGCAATCGTGCACCCCGGGATTCTTTTCGCCAACCAGCTAACAGCAAACAAAACTTGTTCAAACAACACTCGTCTACCCAGTGCCACCAAGTCATTGCCCCCCAGGTGTACTATGACTACTGATGGCGGTGACCTTTGCCGCCCTAAGAGACCCTCAACAAATGACTCGAATTGGTCAAAACAGAGCCCGCCCTTCCCATGGAAGGCCACTTTGTACCCGTATTCCCCAGCTGCGCGAGTCGCGTCACCTGCTTTGAATACGTCCCCGGC
Organism: Lissotriton vulgaris; assembly: GCF_964263255.1. Taxonomy (NCBI): domain Eukaryota; kingdom Metazoa; phylum Chordata; class Amphibia; order Caudata; family Salamandridae; genus Lissotriton; species Lissotriton vulgaris. Next base: position 1,906,445,013 of record NC_141685.1, on the reverse strand, counting down.
GCGCCTCACGTATGAGTGGCCCACGACCCATACCACTCTCTCTCTAGACGGTGATCCATGACCGCTGGTCTCCTGGTACTGGGTCGACTGCAAATTCTGCCCCGCGTGACAGGCTCGCGAAACTGTAATTAATCAAAAGACAAAAAGCGTGAGTGCATGTCACTTGTTCTTTACAACATGTGCAATCGCACATACCTTTTGAAGCAATTCGAGGACCATCGCCCCCAACTGTTTTACTTCGTCCGCATTCTGACCCCTGGCTGTAGCCTCAGTAGCAGCCCCTATCCTAAAGGAGTGGGTCCCAAAATCGCATGGGTCCATGCCCGCCGCAGCGATTGTCAGTGCTAACACCCTCTGGAACTGAAACCTCGTCAGTGGGGTGCCATCCTTGTGCCTCAGCAAACTCCCCGCCCATGTAGCCGCCCTCAGTGCCAAGTATTCCTCTATACACATTATCGGGCACGTGGGGGACCCTCGCGCGCGCTGCACAACAACACTATTTCCCATAGCCCCTTGGTCGGTCTTGGACCTGGCTATCGTAACCACCATCAAATCACCCCTAATTTGGACGTGATCCCTGCACAAGCCTCCCTCAATGTCTTTCTTATTCCTTGCGACCAGTTCGCTCACCCGCATAGCCCCGTGGAAAGCTAGTGCGAAAGCTGCCCGGAACAGAACTGCTTCGTATTGGGAGGAGCATGTTCCGTCTAGTTTCGCAATGAGTAGGGACAACCTATGTAAGCCAATCGGGCGCCTTTCATCTTGCTTGCGACCCTCGAGGCGCTGCCAGCCGCGAAGGGCTTTTTTCACCAAAAAGGAACCCGTTGGGTCTTTTATGCCATGCACCTGCGCCATGAATGAAATGGCCGCCCTATGCCTATTGGCCATTCCCGCTGATCGGCCCTCCCTGTGCAGTGCTACCAGGAACCCCAGGAAGGATTCCTCCTGACCCCAGCTCTGATCCCCTGCCGGACCCAAAAATGTGCAAAAGGAACGAAACGCTCCCTCGTATGCCTTCCTTGTCCTGGGGGCTAAGCTTGCTGCCACGAGGTCTTGTAGTCCGGGGCACCGATTAGCCATAGTGCTTCGGGGAATGGTGCTGCCACTAGGTCCGCTGTAGGCAGATAACCCCTGAACGCCTGCATATGTGAACGAGAGAGTGCATCAGCTGCATGATTCAGTACGCCTGGCACATGTTTCGCCCTAAACTGTACATTCAGTCTCATGCAAAGCAGCACAACTTCCTTCAACAATCTCAAGATCCATTTGCAGCGTGCTGCCTGTTGGTTAATGCATTCGACCACAGTCATATTATCAGACCAAAACACCACTGCGTGGTCCCTGAAGTTGTCAGGCCATGCCATCAGAGCAACCCAAATGGGGAATAACTCCAAGAACCCAATGCTACCTGTGAGACCGCTGGAGTGCCACCAGGCCGGCCATGTTTGCGCCGACCATCGATTACCTAAGATGGCGCCAAATCCCACGCTCCCCGCCGAGTCAGTCCACAGACCTAGTTCATCTGATGATACTGGCGGCTTGTTCCACACGACTCGACCGTTGAAGTCCGCCAGAAATGCCAACCAAATGCGCATATCCTGGCGAACCTCTGCCGACAGTCTCGTGCCCCTCTTTGAGACCGACCATAGCTTGTGCAATAGAGCGTGAGAAGGGGCGGGCCATAGGTATTACCCTCAAAGCAAAGTTAAGCTGACCCACTGTTTGCTGTAACTGGTGCAGGGTCACTTTCTCTTTACCCAGGCATTGCATCAAGGAAGCCCTAAACTTGGCCACCTTTTCCATCGGTAAACGGAAACATCCCTCCACAGAATCGAGCTCAATTCCCAGAAACTCCAGTGAAGTAGATGGTCCAACCGTCTTACCTGGTGCCAGTGGGACTCCAAACTCCCTCATGAGGATGCAGAAGTCGTGCAGCGCCTGCACACATCTCGTATCGCCGGCTGCTCCCAAGAACAGGAAGTCATCGAGATAGTGCATAACATGCCTATGCCCTGTGGCCTCGGTGAATGCCCACTCTAAAAAACAACTGAACATTTCAAAATAGGCACAAGAAATGGAACAACCCATAGGCATGCATTTATCCATGTAATAACTTCCTTGAAATGCAAAACCTAGCAAGCGCTGATCCTGTGGGTGTACCGGGAGCAACCGGAACGCCGATTCGATATCTGATTTCGCCATCAGCGCCCCGGGGCCCAGGCGATTCAACATGGCCACGGCCTCATCGAACGATGCGTACCGTACTGAACAGACTTCTGGGTCAATGGCCTCGTTCACCGAGGAACCCCTTGGAGCAGACAGGTTATGAATAAGTCTAAACTCCCCTGGGTCTTTCTTCGGGACAACCCCTAATGGGGAACAGATGAAATCCGCCACCGGTGGGCGATGAAAAGGCCCTGCCACTCGCCCTAAGCTGACTTCCTTTGCAATTTTTCTCTCTACCACACTTGGATTATGTTGCGCCGATAACTGGTTTTTACAAAAGGAGTTCCCTCGAAAATCCCCCGCCGGGATGTGGAAGCCGTGCAAGAATCCTTTCCTCAATACCCCAGCAGAGACATGATCAGGGTATTTGTTTATCCAAGGAGTCATAGCCATGAGATCAACGGGTGTAGGCAATTGGTCACAACGTTCTACCTTACTCCTGCTTGGACCCTCCCTTTCCTCCCGCCCCGTTATTTTTTGATCTACATGAACTCTCTGGGTGTGAGGAATTCCCACAGCCCGCACACACATGCTTGAACCTACATGTTCCTTGCGGTCTGTTACAGTTGCCTCGATTGAAGCCCCAACAGACCCCCGGCTTGCCGCCATTCCCGCCGGTTTTCGGCTGGTGATCGATACCGGCGCCTGCCCGAAAGGGCACCACGGGCTTTTGGCGGAAGGCCCCAGACCCACTCCCGCCCGGCGAGGATGTACCTGCCGCCCCCGGCAGGAGCTGCTTATGCCATGAGACCGAGTCGAGGCAGTCCCATGTCAGAGAGGCATCATATTCTTTCGCTTTTCGGAATTTCATGTCATAACCTTTCCATTCCTCTTCCTCATACATTGCATAAAAATCCATAATACGAGTTTGATAGCAAGACAGTTCAGTTAAAACCTCAGGTTTACGTTCCCCCATAACTGCAGTAAAGATTGCAAAGGCCTTCGCCCAATTCGTTATCGTTTCATCCACCCTGAATTCTGCCATCTTGGCGCGCCACACGCTCGGGTGCCACAAATCTTTCTGGGTTTTAGCATACTCGATCTCACGATGGTCAGTCAATAATGAGAACATATTGACATACTTGTCTCCCCATATTAACTCTTTTGCGGCCATAGGGATGTGCTGTGCCACCCTCTCCCGCCTTGAGGGTAATGAGCCCTCCCCCGCCACTGACAAAGCGAGCTTACCCGGTTCGGTCGTTGTTCCCGCCGTTTTCTCGAGACTAACTGCAGGTCCTACCGGTGTCACCTGTGGGGGAACAAGAGGAAGATTCGCCTTTGCGGCATCTCGCGACTGCCGCAATTGCTGGATTAGTAGCTTGGCCTCTTCGGCCGTGTCTCCGGGCGCCTTGGCACCCCCTGTCTTTTTATTGAGCCATGCGGCCAACTGGGTGGCCAATTCAGGAGGCATATCTTCATCGTTAGCGGGGGTAATTACTACCGGGATCGGTTGACCCGCGTCTGGGATTGGTATCGGGTTGTCTGCCGGTGTGACAGGAGTGGTCGGGGGTACCTCTGGGACCGGAACCTCTGGGACCGGAACCTCCCCTGAAACCGCCCTCCTCTTGACCCGCTTCCCTCTACCCCTCGGGGACGATTCCCGGCAAGGCCGGGCCTATTACCTTCTTAGGGTTACCAGGATTGCTCAGTGCAGCCAGTTGTTGTTTGACCTCCGCCAAACCTCGACCGATCGATGGGACTTGACCGAGTTTCCGCTCCATGCCAGCCATCCGGTTCACCAACATGCGTAGCACTTTATCCGTCTCGGAACCCTTTCCTGCTTTCTTGCCAGCCATGGTTTCGATTATCCGCTCCTAGACGATCAACGAGGTCCTGGACTCTTCGCCTTCGAGTAACTGAAAGAGAAACACAAGAATTACAAGTTCTCAAAATTGCTGCTTGTTCCGTCGAGGGCTCACGAGCACCGAGTGGGTGCAGCCTTCAGAGCGCAGGAACAAGAGGACGCTTCTTCGGATTCCCGCTCAATTTATTCTTCTGCGGGAGGGCGTGTACCCTCCTCCAGTACGCCTACTGGGCGTGGTCATCGGTGTAGGTGTCTAGGACAACCCCTCCAGGGCGGGAAAAGGCGCGCCCCGGCTACGCCGCTTCGGGCATACCAGCCGAGACTCGCCCCCCGCCCAAAATGGTTTCCGGGGAGGATCGGGGCACCCAACCATACGTTCGGGGGGACCGAGTGGTCGCCCCTTTCCATTTCTCTTTTCTTAGTGTAAGACCAGCTTCATCTATTCTTGTCAAGACACGATTAAGAACTTCATTGTGTTCAGCTTCATTATCACAAGAACAAAACCTTTGTTATACCTTTAAAAATTTCAGAAACCATCCTCTGAAAAAAACACTGGCCGCAGATATTAGGCCAAAAGGTAATCTGGTAATTTAAAATGTCGCTTCACTGGTAATAAAGGCGTGAGATGTTTTGACACTTCTTGTAAACAATTCTGGTGATATGCATGTTTGAGATCCAATTTGCTAAAGAATTTTGCACCCTGCAGTGTGGTAACTAATTCACCTATGTTAGGCAACAGAAACACATTGGCTACCACATTTTTATTCAATGACCTAAGGTCAACACAGAATCTAATTTTTTATTGGGCTTTTGAGTGATAACCACTGGAGAAATCCATGTGGAAGCCTCTACTGGCTCAATTATACCACCTTGAAGCATTTCTTCAATTACACTTTTTACTTCTTCTCTCACAGATATGGGTACTCTTCCAGCTTTCTGTTGAGAAGTAATTGCATTCTCTTTTAATAGAATTTTGTGAACCTAACCTTTCAGTTCTCCTAGCTCTAAAACATTTTTGAACTTATGTAAAATATCATTGATGCTAAAATCATCAACCACCATAACTTGTTCCTCCGCTCTAGGGTTAACAATTATATGGAGATCATATTGATACATCCATCCCCAAATGGCCTGACCATCAACAGATACATATACCTTCCCAAAAGTTGTCCTGTTCTTAAAGCAAATGTCACAATCAAAATAACCAAGTAAGTCAATTCTTTCACCTTGGTAACCTGCTGGTGAAATATCACTGGATTTAAGTGATCTTTCACCCCAAACTTGATTCAACATAGACTTAGGAATGATAGTCCACTTAGATCCGCAATCCACCATTAGACTTATATTCTTGTTATCGATGACAAAGTTGGCTTTTGGTCTTTTTTCTCTTTTTTCTTGACACACACTCACTTCAGAGTACTCTAAAACTAAAATTTTGTTCATATCTCTTTTTATGCTATCTTGATCATCCACCAGAGCTACTTTGCTTTTTGACTTAATTTTACACATCTTTGCAAAGTGCCCTAATTTACCACACTTCAAGCACTCCTTATTGTTGGCAAAACAAAATTTTGCATCTGAGCTATGAGAAAAGCTGCCACACCTTAAACACATTTTGTTCTGCCCCTTGCTATTGAAATTTTTCTTCTGTAATATGTACCCCTTTTTCTTTACAATAGCTACAGCACCAGTCTCGTTATCACTATTATCACTAATAACAGAACTCTTGTCGGATATCTCAGCAATTTTCTGTTCTGAACCGCATTTCTGTAATTCCCTCATACATTTTTCAGATTCCTCTACAACCTTAGCTAGGTCAATTGCAACATTTAACCTTGGATTTTTTGCTGCCCATAGTCTCTCTTGTATTTTGCGATTGTTAAGTTGAACAATTAATTGGTCTCGTATTAGTTAGTCCGTCATTTGACCAAAATTGCATTTCACTGATAACTGATAACTCGCATAAACGGGCAACAAAGTCATTAATGGACTCTTCATCTCTTTGTTTATTCTTATAGAACTTGTAACGGTTCATTACTAAGTTCTCCTCTTTAGCAAATCGTAGTTCAAGCCTAGCTACTGCTTCTTTAAACTCATCTAGCGCAGACTGACTGCCAGATGGTAGGACCTGAGGCAAATACTTGAAAATTCTCTGACCTTCTTTACCTAAAGTGGTCATTAACAATGTTTTTTTTTAAGCATGGGTGAAATTTGCGAATTCGAGTACCGCGAATTCGCGGATTTCCCCGCGAAATCGCAAAAAAATCTGCAAATTCGCAAATTTTCCCGCAAAATCGCGGATTTTTTTGCGATTTGCCCTGGAGTACTTTCTACTGGCTGATCCAGTAAGTGCTCCTTCGTTGGGTAAATGTATAGTGCTTTTACTACACTGCAGCTGCGTAAAGGGCCAGAAGATGTGTCTCCAGTGACCATGTGTGCCTGTAACACAGGCACAGGCACACATGGTCACTGGAGACACGTCTTCTAGACCTTTACGCAGCTACAGTGTAGTAAAAGCACTATGGGGCAGATTAACAAGCCGCTTGTGCCTCTTTTGCGCCGCAGATGTGTCACGCAGGTGCTGGATATTAACAACGTAACGCATCTGGGAGATGCGTCACGTTGTAAAGCCCTGCGCCATCAGGAGGAATTCCGGCGCAGGGGAGGGCGTTCCTGAGCAGGAACGTCTCCTAAAAGTAGCTGAGTGAAATCTACAAGATTTCACTCAGTCACTTTTAGGCCAATGCTGCGTCAAAACCCTGCGCCTGCTTGAAGCTGGCGCAGCATTGGGGAGATAGGGCCCCCCAGTGCATTGCTGGAGCTGCGTCGCGCTTGCGACGCAGCTCCAGCAATGCGCTGCTTTTACGGCACAGATGCGTGACGCATCTGTGCCGTTTTTTCCACATGGTGTGCCGCATTGTAAATGCGGCGCACCATGGGTGGCGGAGCTGCGGCGCACAATAACTGGCGCATCTCTGGGGATGCGCCAGTTATTGTAAATCTTCCCCTATACATTTAGCCAACGAGGGAGCCCTTACTGATTAGACAGTAGAAAGTACTCCAGTTGAGTAGAGGTATTGCACAAAAAAGTGGCATCTTCGTGGACAAACACGCAGGGCGGGATTCATTCTGCCCCTAGTTAGACTCGTTTTTTGTGCCCTTCTGCCCTCTGTTAGACTCGTTTTTCCCTTGTTTTTCTGCCCTTCTGCGAGACTCGTTTTTCCCTTGCTTTTCTGCCCTTCTGCCCCCTGTTAGACTCGTTTTTTGTAAAACTAATATCAAACAGGGGGAATCGGGGTGGACGATTTTTTGAATGGGGTCCAATGTACTCGTCCTGAGCAGCAGCCAACAACAGTGTTGTACAGAGTTCCCCAGGGGAGAGCCAAGAAAAAACTTTTTTTCAGCCTCTCTTATCTCTCACTTCATAAACACAGGGGGGGTTTAGTGCATGGGTGTAGACCCTCTTCAGAATGTAAGGATACCTCACACAGGCTCACGGCAGGACCACAACTGTTGTCCCAGCCGATGACCGTCCAGCGTCATCATTGGTATCCTGCTCCTACGGCAGGCTGGCGGTGCAATGCCCGTCGGGCAGCGAGTGAAGCTGCACTTTAGCGGAGATCTTCTATTCCGAGCCAACGGGTGTGTGAGTGTGAGGGGCCTATGAGGGGTGCAATAGTGAGCGTGGTGGGGTGTTCTAAAAAAAGTCAGTGGAGTCCTAAGTGGAGAAAGTTTTAATGATCAGGCTCACTGCTTTATTAAAAGATAAAGGGGTATTCAAGGAGTGGTGAACAATGAGACCAAACCTTTAATTCAACCCTTTTTGTGGAAACGGTCAACATGTTTCACGCCCTAAGGGCGATTCATCAGGACCTTGTGCTCATATGATTGCTAGCATCCCCCGTTTTGGGAGGACACCGGTATACGACCTGTGTAGTGTCGTTTTCAAATGATTCCTTATGAGGGACCTCCCGTTAGGATACCTCTTTCAAGCCTCACGAGCTGTCCAGGTGGGGCCAGCAGCGGTTGAGGAATACCTCAAGTCTCGCCGGTGGCAGGCTTCTCTACACCTACCCCTCCCACAGGAACTCGGGTGACTGGACAGCCGGCGCTGTAATGCAGCATGTCCGGTGTAGATAAGGAAAACCGGCGCGCGCGCCGGTTTTCCTTATCTACACCGGACATGCTGCATTACAGCGCCGGCTGTCCAGTCACCTGAGTTCCTGTGGGAGGGGTAGGTGTAGAGAAGCCTGCCACCGGCGAGACTTGAGGTATTCCTCAACCGCTGCTGGCCCCACCTGGACAGCTCGTGAGGCTTGAAAGAGGTATCCTAACGGGAGGTCCCTCATAAGGAATCATTTGAAAACGACACTACACAGGTCGTATACCGGTGTCCTCCCAAAACGGGGGATGCTAGCAATCATATGAGCACAAGGTCCTGATGAATCGCCCTTAGGGCGTGAAACATGTTGACCGTTTCCACAAAAAGGGTTGAATTAAAGGTTTGGTCTCATTGTTCACCACTCCTTGAATACCCCTTTATCTTTTAATAAAGCAGTGAGCCTGATCATTAAAACTTTCTCCACTTAGGACTCCACTGACTTTTTTTAGAACACCCCACCACGCTCACTATTGCACCCCTCATAGGCCCCTCACACTCACACACCCGTTGGCTCGGAATAGAAGATCTCCGCTAAAGTGCAGCTTCACTCGCTGCCCGACGGGCATTGCACCGCCAGCCTGCCGTAGGAGCAGGATACCAATGATGACGCTGGACGGTCATCGGCTGGGACAACAGTTGTGGTCCTGCCGTGAGCCTGTGTGAGGTATCCTTACATTCTGAAGAGGGTCTACACCCATGCACTAAACCCCCCCTGTGTTTATGAAGTGAGAGATAAGAGAGGCTGAAAAAAAGTTTTTTCTTGGCTCTCCCCTGGGGAACTCTGTACAACACTGTTGTTGGCAGACTCGTTTTTTGTGCCCTTCTGCCCTCTGTGAGACTCATTTTTCCCTTGTTTTTGTGCCCTTCTGCCTTCTGTTAGACTCGTTTTTTGTGCCCTTCTGCCCTCTGTTATTCCATTGTTTTTGTGCCCTTCTTGTCAGGACTTCCGTTGGTAATCCTCGGGATTGTATTGATGCTATAAAAGGGGCCCTCCTCTAGATCATCCCAAGTCTGGCATTCTTGTTCACAGACTGTTAAGGAGATCAAGCGGGGGAAAAATAGGTCCGGAGGGGAACAGCTGGGCGGCTGGAACTGGAGATCTGAAAATATATAAAGCATAAAATAAGTGGTACTGTCCCCCTAATACTATAACACTATGCACGTAATCTGCTAGGTAATGCCTCACCTGTAGTACACAACACGAATACTGAAGTAAAAGAGCAATAGAATAGGCTTCTTCTCATTCCCCAGGTTTTCCTAAGTAGATAGATAAATGAGAACATAAATATTGGACCTCCCTTCCACAACTGGTGTACGTATATAAGGTAGAAAGTATCTGGTGGAGCAAACCTACCCTACTTAGAATGAGGAAGACAGGGAAGCCCAGTAGACTAATAGTAAGGTCCTCTATCACTCGACTCCAGATACAAGCTAGCTAAGTTCTCGGAACGTACTTGTTAATTTACCAATGGTTCTTCAGAATCCCCTCCGAGGTGGAATAATCAATACATAAGTCACGGGTCGAAACAGTACTTGCAGATGAATTCGGACGCCCTTAATGTTATTACACCACCTACTAATTGAACACTGTAAGTTACGTTCCTTTGCCAACCAACAGAAAAGAAAAGCAACCCAGCACAAAACAAAAGCTGAAATCGGCTTGCTGCAGATACGTCTCTGCAATAGCAAAACCAGGACAGGATGCTCACAATTGTAAATGGCACCAAATCTCTAGGTGTCCGGAAAGAACATGAACCGACCCCTGTCCAAGGCAGGACAGGTGGAGGGGCAGCTGGATATAATGAACTGCGTTCTGTGCTTTATCCAAACAAAGAATCCCCCCCAAGAAAACCTGATCCGAGTGTTTCTGCCACAAGCTGCGGGCGCTTCCTAAGCCCCACCAAGTAATCCAAGAGTTCTGAGACACAGTGTTCGAAGCGGAGCGGGTGTATCCAGGGCACCACCCGAGCAATCCAGGAAGGCAAGCACCCTGCAAACCACACCACGGGCGCTTCCTAAGCCCCTCCAAGTAATCCTCAAAGAACGCGCCAACAAACAGACGCCGTGAGCTTACCTCAGCCCACGCTCAAAGGATAGCCAAATCCAGGAATACAGAGCAACTCACGCTTGCCTGTTACGAAGAATAATTGGCAGCGCGTCTCTCCGTGAGTGCCGTATTATCCTATGTCCTGTCGCATAGCGTCATGCCGACGCGCCGCGCTAGGAATCATGGGTATTGTAGTTTCGGAGCCCGCAAAGTACTCGAACCGCAGGCAGTGATTTACCAGCGGCCGGGGAATCCTGACAGGACACCCCCCCCCCCCTGCAAGATTCACTGACTGCCACCAGGTTTGCCAGGATGCGAGAGGTGGAACTGCCGCACCAGTCTGGGGGCATGAACAGCTGCCACAGACTCCCAAGAGTCCTCCTCCGGGCCCATAACCCTTCCATGACACCAAATGTTGGAGCTTACCACGCACTCTACGTGCATCCAAGATGCACAGTACTTCATACTCCACATCTTGATGCACTCTCACAGGCGTAGGGGTTTTACCACGGGGACACTTCGCCGGTTTGAGCAGAGATACATGAAACACTGGGTGTATCCTGAAATGTGCTGGAAGACGCAATGTTACAGCTACGGGGTTTATGTGTCTGATCACTTGGTAAGGGCCAATAAACCTAGGGTTGAACACACTATACTTGCGGAAACGGATGTTTCGAGTGGACAACCACACCCAATCCCCTTTGCTGTACTCTGGACATGCTCTGCGATGTTTATCAGCCTGAGCCTTATATTTCTGTTTTGCTTTCTCTGGGTTCTTTCGTGCATGTGTCATGGTTCTCCGTAACTGTACCAATCGGGAACGCAACTTAGGGATCTTAACCTCAGTGGATGGGACACTCAAAGGGGCAAACCTAGGGTGAAACCCATAGGTACAGAAAAACGGGGTGTACAATGTAGAGGTATGTATAGCATCGTTATATGCTACCTCCGCGGCCCACAACCAGTCAACCCATGCCTCAGTAGTGGTATCTACAAAACATCTTAAGTATTGCTTGAGGGTTTGGTTTAATCTTTCGGTCTGACCGTCCGTTTGGGGATGGAAGCTAGTGGATAGGGAAGAAGCAATGCCTAACTTGTCACACCATGCCTTCCAAATTCGTGCTGTGAACTGTGCCCCCCTGTCTGACACTATGACCCTTGGGAGTCCATGTAACCTGACTACATGAAGGAGCAAAAGGTGGGCTAGCTGGCTCGCAGTTGGTACGCCTTTACACGCAATGCAGTGGCCCATCTTGGTTAAGTAGTCCACAACCACTATAATCGCTGTCATGCCTTGATCTTTAGGGAGACCCACTACAAAGTCTACAGAAAAGCTCTCCCACGGACTCACAGGAGTGGGCATGCTTTGCAGAAGCCCTTGTGCAGGACGATGATCGCTCTTGGCCAGAGAACAAATGGCACACCTTTGTACCCACGCAATCACGTCAGGGCGAATGGTAGGCCACCAGAAGGTTCAAAGCATTTTCTCTAGGGTTTTTTTTCCTCCAGTATGTCCGCCACAGGGAAGCTCGTGACACCATTGAAAAGCCTGTTTTCGCAAAGCTAGTGTAGGAAGAAGCAACTGTGGGCCTTTCCTTGGCAACCCTTGTCTGATTTTCCACTTTGGATGTAGTCGGATCCACGTTTTCCAAGCAAAAGTTTGTATACCCCTTTTGATTTTGTGAAGAAAATCCTCAGTGTGTATCACTCCCACCACCTTCTTGGGTTCAATGATGCTTTTCTCTGGTGTGAATGGTATCACGGGGTTATGTTCTTGACGAGTTAAAGCATCCGCCTTCCTGTTTTCACACCCAGGACGAAATGTGACAATAAAATTAAATTCAGCAAAAAACAACATCCAGCGGAGTTGTCTGGGGGTTAGATGTCTAGCTGCTCGCATGAACTGCAAGTTGCAATGGTCGGTATACACCGTGATTTGCTGAGAAGCGCCCATCAACCAATGCCTCCATTCGGTGAAGGCGTCCTTTATTGCTAACAGTTCTTTTTCAGCAATGGTGTAATTGCGCTCTGCAGTGTTCAATTTGCGGGACATGATGGCAATGGGATGAAGATGACCTGTACTTTCGATTCTTTGAGAGAGGACTGCCCCTACTCCAAGTTCTGAGGCATCGGCTTCCACCACAAAGGGGAGCTTTGGATCAGCATGTGTTAGTACTGGTGCGGAAGTGAACGCTGTTTTCAGTCAATCAAAGGCGGTTTGTTCTGCCGCGCCCCATACATATGGGATGTTTTTTCTGGTTAACCTAGTGAGCGGAGTTACCATTTCAGAGAAGTGTGAGATGAACCTCCTGTAGAAGTTTGCAAATCCGAGGAGGCTTTGAATGTCTTTGATGCTGGTAGGTCTAGGCCACTCCGCGATTGCTCGTACCTTCCGTTCTGCCATCACTTGACCTGATGGAGTGAGCATGACCCCTAAGAATTCTACGGTGGTAACATGGAATTCGCATTTTGTCAGTTTGAAATACAGATGATTCTGTTGTAGTGCTTGGAGGACCTTGCTTACATGTCCTTGGTGTTCCTGTTCGTCGTTTGAATAAATCAGGATATCATCTATGTAGACTACTACAAAGATGTCTAAAAAGTCCCTTAAAACTTTGTTCAAGAAGAACTGGAAGGAGGCGGGGGCATTACAAAGCCCAAAGGGCATCAAAAGATATTCGAAGAGCCCGTACCGCGTCTTAAAGGCGGTTTTCCATTCGTCGCCTCTTCGCATGCGTACTAAATGATATGCTCCTCTGAGGTCCAATTTCGTGTAGATGTTGGCGGCTCGCACTTGTTCCAATAGCACCGGTATCAAGGGGAGTGGGTATTGATTCTTTATAGTTATAGCAGTTAACGTCCTGTAGTCGATGCAACAGCGTAACTCCCCATTCGCTTTAGGAATAAAAAAAGCGGGGAGGCTGCTGGAGACCGTGAAGGACGAATGAATCCCAACTTAAGGAGGTTGTCCAAGTAATCCCGGAGATGCTCAGTTTCGGGTTGTGAGAGAGCATATATCCTGCCACATGGAATCACAGACCCCGGCACCAGCTCGATACGGCAATCATATTCCCGATGTGGTGGGAGCGCTTCGGCCTTGCTTTTACTGAAGACTTCCCCGCACTCTTGGTAACAACTTGGTAGTGACACTTCCTTTTCTGCTGCAGTAGAAATGCAATGCGTAGTCGCCAGAACCGTGGAAGGTCGGAGATTTTCACCGATGTATTGTTCTTGACAGTTCGTGGAGAGGAAATCCAAAGTCTGTTCCGTCCACCGAATGGTTGGTTCATGTTTCTTCAACCAGGGTAGCCCCAGAATCACCCCATAATGCGGAGCATGAATAAGGTTAAATGAAAGATATTCTTTATGGTAACCCCCATACCACAACTTGTACTCAGGAGTATGTTGGTTGATCGGGCCAGATTCCAATTCATGTCCGTCCACAGCGAATACCGCTTCCGGGACTTGTTTTGTGACAGGAGTCACCCCCAATCTACGAGCTTCCGCTATATCCATAAAACAGCCTGTAGCACCTGAGTCCACCATAGCGCTAATGTTCTTTGGGGTGTGGTCTATCCACAATTCCATGTCCAGGAAGAACAGATGGTTTCCCGCGTAGTTCACTTCTGTCACTGAAGGGATGAATTGTTTGCTTGAGTCACTCCCTTCTGATGGACTCAAGCTTTGGAGTTTTCCGACCCCTTTTCAACTGAGGACACTGCCACTTGTCCTGTACGATAGCGGCCTCCCTTAGGCTTCACCGGGCATTCACGTAAGAAGTGTCCTTTTTTCCCACAATAAAGACAAAGCCCGAATTTGCGGCGATGTTCTCTTTCACTAGGAGTCAGAGACGCTCGTACAGCTCCGATTTCCATCGGTTTCGTCTTTCCCTCAGGTTTTTCCCCACTGGCCAGTTTGTCACCCAGGACTAGCGGTCTCTCTCTTCTTCCTTGCGCTCCCTTTCGTTCTCGTAATCTGTGATCCAGTCTCAAGGCCAAATCAATAAGAGCAGGACAAGTTGTAGGTTGGGGTTCGACCTGAGCTATGACGTCTTTTAGATTCTCTGTGAGTCCCTGGTAGAACAAGACTGTTTGTTTAACTTCAGGCCATTCTGTTTCCGCTACCAATCTCCGAAAGTGGTTCAAGTATGTGACTAAATCGGAAGATCCCTGTTTGAGTACGAGCAGTTCCTTATCGGCTGAAAAGATTTCAGCTCTCCTGTCAAATGTCTTTTCAAATTCGGCTCTAAACAGATCCCAATCATATAGGATGGGGTCATTACTCTTGACTATAGGGACTGCCCACTGTGCTGCCTCTCCGCCCAGATATGAAATCAAAAAGGAAACCCTTGCCTGATTGGTTAAAAAGAATTTGGGTTTACAAGTGAAATGTAACAGCACTTGAGTCATGAATACCTGCACCTTTTTCCTATCTCCTAGAAAACATTCAGGGGGAGCTAACGGAACCGGGGAAGGCATTTCCACCACTACTGAGGTAGGCTGAGGGGCACCCACATCAAAAGGGTTTCGCTGTAATGCGTCAACCCTAGCTTGCAGGGCAGCCGTTTCTTGACGAGAGGCAGCGAGTTCTGCCTGTACAAGGCCTAATGCCGCCATCAGATCATCAATGGAGGCCATCTTTTAATCAATACAACTAGGAGGATAAGAACTCTTGGGCCGATTATTCTGTCAGGACTTCCGTTGTTAATCCTCGGGATTGTATTGATGCTATAAAAGAACCCTCCTCTAGATCATCCCAAGTCTGGCATTCTTGTTCACAGACTGTTAAGGAGATCAAGCGGGGGAAAAATAGGTCCGGAGGGGAACAGCTGGGCGGCTGGAACTGCAGATCTGAAAATATATAAAGCATAAAATAAGTGGTACTGTCCCCCTAATACTATAACACTATGCACGTAATCTGCTAGGTAATGCCTCACCTGTAGTACAAAACATGAATACTGAAGTAAAAGAGCAATAGAATAGGCTTCTTCTCATTCCCCAGGTTTTCCTAAGTAGATAGATAAATGAGAACATAAATATTGGACCTCCCTTCCACAACTGCTGTACGTATATAAGGTAGAAAGTATCTGGTGGAGCAAACCTACCCTACTTAGAATGAGGAAGACAGGGAAGCCCAGTAGACTAATAGTAAGGTCCTCTATCACTCGACTCCAGATACAAGCTAGCTTAGTTCTCGGAACGTACTGGTTAATTCACCAATGGTTCTTCAGAATCCCCTCCGAGGTGGAATAATCAATACATAAGTCAGGGGTCGAAACAGTACTTGCAGATGAGTTCGGACACCCTTAATGTTATTACACCACCTACTAATTGAACATTGTAAGTTACATTCCTTTGCCAACCAACAGAAAAGAAAAGCAACCCAGCACAAAACAAAAGCTGAAATCGGCTTGCTGCAGATACGTCTCTGCAATAGCAAAACCGGGACAGGACGCTCACAATTGTAAATGGCACCAAATCTCTAGGTATCCGGAAAGAACATGAACCGACCCCTGTCCAAGGCAGGACAGGTGGAGGGGCAGCTGGATATAATGAACAACGCACTGTGCTTTATCCAAACAAAGAATCCCCCCCAAGAAAACCTGATCCGAGTGTTTCTGCCACAAGCTGCGGGCGCTTCCTAAGCCCCACCAAGTAATCCAGGAGTTCTGAGACACAGTGTTCGAAGCGGAGCGGGTGTATCCAGGGCACCACCCGAGCAATCCAGGAAGGCAAGCACCCTGCAAACCACACCACAGGCGCTTCCTAAGCCCCTCCAAGTAATCCTCAAAGAACGCGCCAACAAACAGACGACGTGAGCTTACCTCAGCCCACGCTCAAAGGATAGCCAAATCCAGGAATACAGAGCAACACACGCTTGCCTGTTACGAAGAATAATCGGCAGCGCGTCTCTCCGTGAGTGCCATATTATCATATTTCCTGTCGCATAGCGTCATGCCGACGCGCCGCGCTGGGAATCATGGGTATTGTAGTTTCGGAGCCCGCAAAGTACTCGGACCGCAGGCAGTGATTTACCAGCGGCCGGGGAATCCTGACACTTCTGCTCTCTGTTAGATTCGTTTTTTGTGCCCTTCTGCCCTCTGTTAGACTCGTTTTTCCCTTGTTTTTCTGCCCTTCTGCCCTTTGTTAGACTGCTTTTTGTGCCTTTCTGCCCTCTGCATCACCACATCATCACTCAGCGCTACCCCAGCATCACTCAGCACCACCACATTATCACTCAGCATCACCACATTATTAGTCAGCACTACCACAGCACCACTCAGCACCACCACAGCATCACTCAGCACCACTGCAGCATCACTCAGCACCACCACAGCACCACTCAGCACCACCACAGCACCACTCAGTGCCACCACAGCATCACTCAGCACCACCACATTATCACTCAGCACCACCACAGCATCACTCAGCCCCACCACAGCATCACTCAGCACCACCCCAGCACCAATCAGCACCACCCCAGCATCACTCAGCACCATCCCAGTATCACACAGCACCACCACAGCACCACTCAGCATCACCACAGCACCACTCAGCACCACCACAGCACCACTCAGCGCCACCCCAGCATCAATCTACGCAACAATTCAACAACAACTGGTTCAAATATGTTCTCTCAATGTTTCAAGCTTTATTACAAATGTCACAAAAAGATGTTAATATTTCACTTCTGTTCTTGGATTTTTGTCACAATAAAATACACTGAAGTTATTTACAAAAGTTTAAGCTATTGCGATTATAAATTAAAATCACTTTTATTTAAGTATTAATTATTTAAAAAAATTAAAAGCCATTGTAATTTGTAATATCAATACATCTAAGTCACGTAAATACAAAACATGTTGCATTACAAATGCTATAGGTGTCACATTTGCGAAAGTTATAACTATTGGCATTGTAAATGACAAAGCTATTAATTTAGCTATTTTCAAAACCAACACATAAATTAAAAAAATTGTCATTTACAAGACCAATAGCTCAAACTTTCCTAATGCGAGACCTGTTGCATTGCAAATGATTGTTTTTAGATCTGTCAGTGCTTCCTGTTGAGGTTTCATTTTCGTGACAGGCACCTGCTTGTAACCATTCTCTGACCCTGCTTCAAGGGTCAGAGCAGGGTCAAAGAATAGTTGCAAGTGGGCAACGAGGTGCCAGGAAGCACTTACAGGCTTACAGCAAAAGGTGCCCAAGTTGAAGTTAATTTCTTTGTAACCCTTTTGTAAAAGGTTACAAAAAATTAGCTTCAACTTTTGCACCTGCTGGAGTAACCCTGTAAGTGCTTGGCTGAAAATTCGTCCCCGCTGATTCGCTGATTTTACCGCGATTTCGTGAGATTCGCGGATCGCGAAATCGCCGAAAATCCGCAAATTCCACGAGTGGAACGAATTTGTAGCCCCTGCTTAATTTTTTTCTCTTAGGTGAGAATTCTTCACTATCTAAAGCCTCTATATAATTATAGAACATCGCTATCCAATCTTCCCAAGAGATTGTAGGATTCCCTGGTTCTCTTAAAAACTGAGGTGGCAAAGCTTCATTTACTTGCTGAGACATTTCTATGATTTTACTTTTGTTGGACACTCCCTGAAAACTTTTGTCTTATCGCTAAAAACAAAATGACTGTAATGCAAACGGAAGTAACAGACTCAATAATTATGCACTGCTAATGAAAGATTCACAACATATTATGACAATATTGACAATTAAGGTCTTAATTTTGAAAAGACGATATTGATTCCTTGGCAGTTGGTTCCTGTGATTAGCTCGTGAAAGAAACAACTTCCAGATCTAATATGAAACAGTCCAAAAAAATGGGAGAGCGCTCACCCTCAACACTGAAGGTGAGCGCAGCACCGTAATGAGCTACACTCGATTGATTCTTCTGTTTAAAATTTCTTACGGTATGCAAGTTAATTTCTGAATGTCTTTCCCCGATCCGTTTCAGCTTCCTTTCCTTGACGCTGTACTTGGTTTGCTGAAAATAGCCACTAGCGTCTTACGTACTTGCGCGGAGTGACGAAAGACGTCTTCTTCACTCACGCACGGTTGCTATGAACGCTCCACACATATGATGCTCAATGGATACTTGAGAACGAATGACGCTCTTTGGCTACTTCGCAACAAGGAACATTGTCGTCAACATTCATGCGAGGTAAATTACGACAAAACTTGACTCCTCCTTTGTTGAAAACGCACGCTCTTCCATTGCTAAAAACTCTCATTCAAGGTACAGACGTCACCGATTCAGGTAGTTGCTAAGTAAAGCTCTCATAGACATGACTCAAACAGCTCGTGCAATTGTTCAATAGCGCTTACCGAAGTCTTAATAATCTTCGAGAATATTAAAATCGCCACTTCTGAATCCTGTAAGCATACCAAATCGATGTTCCGCATGCAGTGTTGGGTTCGAGCACCGTTTGTATTCTGTAAAGGGGTCCACTGCACGATAAATTACTCCACTGCCTGGGCAGATATTTTTCTCTCGCCAAAATGTAAAGAAGATAATCAATCCGACAGACACTTCATGAGAGTCAAAGTAGAGATTTATTGCAGCACAGAAACAAATGTGCAACTCCTCATCTGGCCAGGCTCCAACTGTCTCCACTAGAATCTAAGTGAAGCCAGAATGCACAAGGAACATTGACAATGTTCTAACAGTGAAATCAGACCAAAGAGATAGAAAACAGACTCAATAATACAACAAGGTAAAATGATATTTACAACACTCTCATTGTATTCTTAATGTTTAATAGGCAATACATGTTTATCTTATGGGCCAAACCCATACAGTCCCTTGACATTAGTTTATCAAAACTTAGGGGCCCATTACAACCGCCTGCCACCGTAATGGTTAATGGGATCGCCACCATATTGTATGCCCTTTCTGCCCAGTCGGCAATCCAACCGGCAGACGATCTGTCTGTCAGCCACGGTGCCCCTTGCCATACTAATATGGTGGGGTAAACCAGGGACTTTTGGTGGGCGGATCACCACCACCGTCCCGGCGTTGGCGATCCGCATGATATGCTGATAGGCCCCTAAGCTCTTGTTTCAACCAAACAGAAAGCCAAAGGCGTAATGGACAAATACAAATAAAGTTTGAGATATAACCCAGACCTACTTCATGCACAAATTCGGCTAGAATACATTGCGAAATCTGTAATACATTTTCAGGAACTTGTTTTCCGCAATCTGGATAGAACATATAGAGGAGTATCCCCAGAACTCACAACCGTGGCTCACTCTGTGAATGCATGCAGCTTTAAAAATAACAATAAAGTCTGAACATGGGTGCGCCTTAGTCGCCGGGAAAAAGCACCTATACTATGGGTGACCCTATGAACACTATATTGTTTTGAATCAATTGTTGCCAATTCAGTTGAGAATCCAATAGAATGCCTAAATAGTGAAAGTTGTAAACTCTGCTAATATGAAGACCTTTCGCTATATATTTTCTGGATTTGGTACATTTGGGACTAACCACCATGATGTCTGATTTCGTAAAATTTGTGTTTAGAGCCAATCCATCCATAAAATTAATAAAAGAAACTAAAAGCTGCTGCAGGCCTTTAGTCGTACACAAAATTAAAATGGTATCATCCTCGTGTAGCAGGAAAGGCACAAATCAATCTCCTTCCCTAGGAACATCTTAGCAATTCTTGAGTAGAAATGATTAAACATTTTTAATATAAAGAATAAAAAGAAAATGTGCCAAAATACATCTGTATCGTATTCCTTTTATGAATTTAAAGTACGAAGTGCAGTCACTATTTGGCATGTATCTAAATGAGGCTGAGAGCACCTCTTGCAAATTATGCAGGAAAGTGATAAGTGTTGGGTCTTCCCACATGGACCCCATCGCAACCCAGGGCTAAGCTCTGTTAACTGTGTTGTACGCCAAGCTGAGGTCCATTAATGCCAGGTGGATCGCTCCCTTCTTAGTTCTAGTAAACCTGCTAATAAGCAAGTACATGTTCAGACCCTCCGCTCTTGTGCCCGACCCGGTCTAAAACCATATTGCTCATCTGCAAGGATGTTATGCTCTGTAGCCCAGGCTGTTAGATCAAGTAAGATCTGACCAATGATCCTCCATCAGAGTCTACTACAGAAACTGGTCATAGCAAGAAGGGTTAGCTCTATTCCCCTTTTCAAATTCTGAAGCTATTACTCAGCTGTGCCAAGATAATGGCATAGGTCCTTGGGACGCCGCATTCAGAGGTTGTGTTATAATAAGGGTCCAAAGTTTGACATGGGCTTTACAAAAGTCCCCTGGCACCCCATCAGGTCGAGGAGCTCTCCCTGAGGGGAGGGCTAAAATGGCAGTTTTAACTTCCTCAAAACAAATATGAGAGTGTTCATTTGTCCTTATTCCCAGAGATGGCAGATTTGAGCCCACTGAACTACATATGGCCTCAAAATGAGAAATCCAGTCACTTTCTGGGATTGTAAGGGTTAACTTGGACAGACTCTCAGGACGAAAGAAAGGCTGATTCGCCACTCTCCAAAGGTAGCCCGGTTCTTTGGTGCAATACCAGCAAGTAACCTCTCCCAGGGCCTCCCTCATAAAATCATATCATTTTTACGCTCTTTGATGGCGAAGTTATATTGAGACCTGAAGTTCCTTCCTTACCTCATACTTTATGTATGGCTTCTTGTGGAAAACCACCATCAGATCTTTATGAGTATTCAAGCATTTCTTTATCAAACTATTTATGCAGCCGGGGGTAAGGCCGAACCTGACTTAGTAAGGGCAGACATAACTTCTCTACATAAATCGAAAAAAGATTCTAAAATGCCTAGATCAGACACCTCATCTAGGAAACCAGCAAAATCAGAATGACTTAAAACAACCAGATTAGAAAGAATATCCATGGGGACATTATTAGGCCAACTGATCCTAAGTCCCTAGACGAAGGGTACGACAGGCTCCTTAAATGTATGGGACAAAGCCTCTCATAAATCCTCCTCCCAGTGAAAGGATGCTGAGAGTAGGTTGTGGTCGCACCATGTATCCTGAACCACCTCAAAATTAAGGATATAGGAAAAGAGGCAAACTGAGGCAAACATATAATCAATGATCAAATCAGAGCACCTACCCTTAAATGTGAGGACTAAATTAATGGTACTACCCCCCGAGACAGCAGGTCAACTAAATTATATTCTGTGGGCAGATTGTTCAAGACCTCCCCCTGACGAGAATGTTAGAGATGAACATTATTGCTGATGAAGGATGAGATAAGAGAGTCACCAGTATTATTGCAAACCAAAGAAGGATGTCAATTAAAATCCCCGCTAACAGAATCAGTGCAAATTTAAACAATCTCAAAAGATAATGATCCAGGAATGTTTTGCGTTCCATTATAAAATCAATTACAATCCTGGTTGAAACATAATTATATACATTCATTATTAAGAGCCTGTAGTTACTGGGAATTATAAATGGGTAAAAGTGAATCACTGGGATGTTTTTTCACACAGGGGCTCTGAGTGACATCACATAGACAACAAGAGTGAAGCTCGAGTTGTCTATGATGCTACTCAGAACCCTAAGGTGAAGAAAATCCCTGAAATTCGCAATTTGACCATCCATAATTTATTTATGGCCTTCAAAATCATCTTGCCCTGTTTAGAAATGCTACGAAGAAGCGGAGTAGCAATGGTTGAACCCTACATAATATGGTCTCTCCTCCCTGTCCCAAATGTAAACTAAAATATATGGTATCCACCTCACCATTCTCTTTGGCTTCCTTTCCCTCTCCTCCTAAAGCTGCACTCCCTGATTTTCAGTACTTTTCTGACAGACTCTCAGAGAGCCCTGTCAGAGCAGCCTGAAATTCCTTTATGCCGTAGCAACAGTGGATATCAAGTTCTGTTACCGACTGTTGCCACGTCATAGTAGTGAGTAACTGTATTTTGAATGTAGTTATTCACACTAAGGGCTCTGTACGAGAGCAATGCATAACATATAGAATTATAGATGGGTAACAGAGAATTGCAGGGATGTTTTTCATTGAGGGGTCTGAGAGACATGAAATAGCCAAGAGCAAAACTTGAGTTGACTATGATGTCACTCAGTACCCTGAGGTGAAATTCATTCATGTCATCTGCCTTTTATCCATCTCTAATTTTATGTTATGTATGGACCCCCTACAATCATCTGACCTTGCTTTCAGCTAGTAAACAGAGGCAGACTAGTAATGAGGGAGCCAACATAACATTGCCTATCCTCCCCATCCCAAATTAAAAACAAAATACCTGACTTCCTGTCAAGCACCCTTACTACTCTCCTCCCCTCTCCTTCAAAAGGTGTGTTCCCTGTATTCGAGCACTGCTTAGCCAGGCGAAGCGCACCCAGCCGAGCAACCTAGAACTCCTTTATGATGTAGCAACTGGGAGTTACGAGATCTGTAACCCATCATTGATATGTCGTAGCAGTGAATAATCAGATTTAGAATGTGACATCTATGCTGCTGGAGCGGCAATCAGGTTTCAGTTAAGAGATTCTCGGTTTACCATCTCTCGGGCTAATTCCCAATATTACTGAGGCATTTTTATCTTTGTTATTGTTTTAGAGACGGTTAGGAGCTATGCATTGCATAAATTACAATCACTAATCTATTTTCAGACAATATAGAGATGTTGGTCTGAGTTAAAGGGTTTTATTAATTAAATATTTTAGTAAGTCATCTTTATTAAGGTTATGGCTAAATTCCTATTAATCTTGATTATCAAAATATATCAGAAATCCATGAGCAATATTAGTCAATTAAAATCATAATAAAAATTAATCAAGCGTCAGCTATAAAGGAAAGAATCCATATTCTAAAAATCAGGGAAATGGTGTCAGCCAGAACTCATAAAGAGTTCAAGTTTGAGAGAGTGAGAGAAGAGCATAAAAGCTTCAGTGTTAAAGCTCCAGAGAAATCAAAATTAATTCAGAGCTAATCTTCCCATATATAGAAAGATTCAAGAAACTTAGTGGTGTCTCAAAGCTGAAACTGAAAAAGTGGTCTCGATAAGTCAGAGTAAAAGGAGCCTGGGTCTGCCATAGGAACACGCACTATTATAGACTACACATTACTGAAATCTTTGCAATTTGTTACTCCTCCGGTCATGGGAACGGGACCAGTCCTCGTCTTCTCTCATGAATACAATAGTCCACAGACAGAAATGTCAAGTGAAACATTTCTTATCAAATACAATGTTAATTCTTTTAGGCTTTCACACCGTCATTTTCTTTTGAATTGTTGCATCTTCGTATTTCTTTTTCTTTATTACCTCAATAAAGGAAGTTCTAATGATTTGTTAACAGTGATCTTGTATAAATAGAAACATTTTGTGAAAATATATAAAAACATTTATGCAACTGTTATTTATAAGGAAAAATCATGTTCATGGAAAGGTCAAGAAATATACATTTTATGCACATTAAGAGTTTCCAGTCAGGTCAACTTGTCAGGCAGTGTTGCTTCAGATACTTGAGGCCTAGTACGAGTAGATATGGTTGCCTACTACAATTTTTGCATTTAAAGACATTTTATTTTTCAAAAAAGCTTACAGGTTAATCCTGCACATTATTATAAACTGTATTATTTTCTCATTATTTTAAAAATGCATCTACAATTCTGCCCTCTGATGGTTATATGATCATCAATTTTTCTTTACAAATGAATCTTTATAGTTCACTCTCATCCTTAGTTGAGTCTTTTCAAAGAGTTCAACTAAACTTTATTCGGTTTTCAGATATAAAAACCATAAAGTTATATATGTATCGGCAATAGTTAATGAAGTCTTTTCAAACTCTCGGATTCCTTGAACTTCTTGTATTCTCGATTGACGTAATAATTAAGGGCCAAATATATCAAGCATTTTTGTGTTTGCAAATGGCCAATTCTCAGAATCGGCCCATTTGCGAACGCAAAACATACTTTTCACATGTATCAAAACCTATTATGCGAATCACAAAATGGGTTTGTGAATCAGTATTTGGAAGGGGCCTGTTTAGGGTGTCCCTTCCAAAAACTGTGGTATGTATGAATGTTTTGTGACTTGAAGCTGGTGGTAACCCATTCTCAAATGGAAAGGGAGCCCTTAACCTTTTTTAATGAATGCAAAAACAAAAATTCAAGAGCAGGCAGTGTTCCTACGGAACACTGCCTGCTCTTAAAAAATGAAAAGTGAACTATTAATTTTTTTCAAAATACAACCAATTTTTCTTTAAGGAAAAAGAGCTGCTCTTTAAAAAAAGATTGCTTTATTTAAAAGCAGTCACTGATATGGTGGACTGATGACCCCAACAGGCCACCATCCCCGTGATTTTAGCGATTCCTTGGGGGTTGCAAATTGTGGCCTACCTCATTAATGTTAATGAGGTAGGGCAAGTTGAGACCCCTACGTATCGCTATATGAAACTACATTTGTAATAACAATTGCATAATTGTGATTCATTGAAAATCGAAATTAGTTCATCGCTATTACAAATATGGATACACGTGGCCCTCAATTCTGAATCCCTCTATATCTGTCAATTTTTCTACAACTTTTATAAGAAGCAAATATGGTCAATAAGCAACAACCTACTATTATTACTGGTACAAATATAGCCCTCAGAAATCTGCCTCCAACAGGAAATACTAATTTCCACTAGTGGAAACTCCTCTGCCAACATTTTCTAAAGCACTAGATGTCTCCAATTATTCTAGTTCAGGTTTCTGATCAGAAATGTTCTTTTTAAATTCTAGAATTGTGTTACTTTCATCAGGTATGTATGAACAGCAATGCTGGGTTTCAACATCTTGCAGACACCACCTTTCTACGCAAGTAAAATGGCTGATGCTAGGTGATTTTGTAAAACCACTGACCTAATAGCCACTAATCCTGTGTTTACAGCAGAACATGTGTTTAGGAAGGCCCTAAAAACCTGGCTCTTTAGGCAGGGGTAATATTATTAGCTGATCTCTTGCTGTAGTCTGCTTAGCCCAGGGACACCTCTGAGTAAGGTAGTTGTACACTTTACAAATGATTACTAATTGACTGATTGATTGATAAAGCTCCAAAAGTACTGATTGCCAGTTTGACCAAAACTGTTCAAAGCTTTCTAACTTTCTCATCATTTAAAACAACTTCCATGGTGGTATTATTGCTCCAAAAATATCTCCAACGACTTCGTTCCATCATTTATGCTATTTCCTAAAATATATCATGTATACGGTATAGATGTTTTAACAATGACACCATCACACAGACATACACGTAGCAAAGCTAAATAGCAAATACCCTCGCAAACTTCTGGAATTACTGTTTCTTCTTATTGAAAAATGTGCCATGTACCCCTTCATAATTTCAAATGTGTGTTCACAACTACTAATTCCTTCATGTCTATTTCAAACTTGGGTTCTTCTTTTATAAACCCGCACTTTTCCTGTTTGTCTCCTGTCTAATTTTAATTTGGACAGATAATGTTCTTCCTAAAGTCATCTTTTTCTTTATTCCAAACGTTTTTTCAAAACTTCTTCCTCTCTGTTTTTACTGTGTGAAATGTTTGTACTCCTTACCTCCAATGTCATAATGCATACTTTCTCTAGGGTTTCCATTAAGCAAGTTCAATTGTTTCCATTTGCCTTAACACTTTTTGTAGGTGCAGATGGACTAAAATGATGCCAAGCTGTATCCATTTAATTTGTTTGTGTGTATAAATTCATACTCTTTCGTAATTGCACTCTTGAAAGAACCAAGACATATTTTGAGTAAAAATATTCAAAGTGTTCCCGCCTATATATTAAACTATTCAAAATAACACTTGGGGTTGGATATGACCATGTATGTGGTGATAGGTCACTCCCTCTGCAGCTGATGAAGTTAGGAGGGCAGAGAAATAACAATCATATGCATCTAGTGCCTGAGTATATTCTTGAACTAACCTAGAATAAACATTAGTAGAATAATCTTTTTTCATAAGACTCACAAATGAGGCCTTTCTGTGTCTAATGTCTAAGCAATAGCAGTGTGGGCCATTCAATGTTGCAACAGTGTAATGTTTCTCTATTACATATGCACTTCACTCAACTTTTCATGACCACACTGCTCAGGAGCCACGATCAATCTTTAAACAAACAGAACAATTGAAAAGGAGTGTAAAATATATCATAAGCGAACAGCCATGCTGGTAGCTTCCTCTCCGGTCTGACTTAACTGTCAACCAATCAGACACAAGGAGGCTGTAGAGCTTTTCAAATGGAAGTCGTGCCTCATCTATAGCAACCTAACATTCTGAAAAATTCCAATAATGACGTGTCGCTCATAGTATCAAACTTCAAGAAGCCAAGACGATCAAACTATTGCAGACCGCACCACAAACATACAATTGTAAAATGTGACTCTCTTCTTCCCAATCGTTCACATAGTATAATTTCTTTGAGTCAGAACCAACAGCACTGGTGACAAAATCACTGCAAGCTGGACAATTGCAAGGAGCAATACCACACGAGACACAACAGAAAGGAGATAGGGGTGAAGTACGGCAAACAGTTGCACCAATTTAGGTTCCTGTGATTTCACAAAGTGGCACTGAAGTCTCAGAAGAGGAAGAAGAAAAAGAAGAAGAGACATTATTTCAATCTGAGAAAACAGTTGAGACAACACCAGAACAAGCAAATGATCTGAGTGAAGGAACAAGTACTGGATTGAAAACACTCACCCACAATACTGGAGGGCCTCTGAATTATGGTCAAAGGAAACTGATGTATGTGACATAGAAGATCAGCAGACATGGAGAAGTTTGAAAAGAGACTTGTTAAAGGCCTTCTACACCTTAATAGACATACTACACAAGGCAAGTGTTAAATGTTCCAGTGGAAGACTTGCTTCCTCTGAAATCTGAACTGTATGAGCCCATGATATCATACTGAAGAAAAAAACGTTTGGATAGTGCTGTTTGGACAGATTTCTGAAAAGAAATAAAACTTTGAGAGACAATATTAAACAAAAAAGTGCAAAATGTTTTTTCTTTGTTTTAAAAAGACTTCCCTAGGCTCAAGGCTGCAGTAGTAGAGTAGGGGTGACACACTTAGAAGAAGATGGAGTAGGGATATTGATGACTATACAAAGATTGCTGTAAATAAATCTTAAAGAACTAACCATTAGGTTTCCGTAAACCCATGATCGGAGAGTTGCAAGGGCTTCCAACAATTTCTTTTAAAATCCCTTTCTTCAATATATCTTCAGGTGCAGGCATTATTCCTACAACTGTTTCAAATGTCAAATTATATGGCAGTGTTCTTGGCGAAAGCAAAAGGATCAGAACAATGGATTAAACCCAGATCTGTGTGACTGGGGTGAATGTTTGAATTGTACAGCATTCATATGAAATAAGGAAAAAAGTAAAACATAACGAATTTGGATCTAACTCTTCCAGGTAGGCATGTTGACATATCCTACCTATCTAAACATAATTTGCATAGTTGTAGATTATCCTTGCAACAACTATTTTGTCTTACACAGGCAATTTATTTACCTTTTAGAATAATATGGAAGGGACCACATGAAGTATGGGGATCTTCTTTTTGTGCATCTACGGAGGAAATAACATTACTGTATTGCCGCAATTTGCGAGAAAGAACACTATAAGGTATGTCAAGCGCCAGTTATGTATGGTTTTTCTTTGCATCTCTAATAACTAGCCAGAGATATGGGTTTTCCCTTCTCTTTGACGTTTCTGATCTGGTTAGGAAATGGCATTATTGTGACCATGTTTTTTAATTGTGAATCTGCTTAATAGCAGTCTCTTCCTTTGAGAATGTGACGTTATTGAAAACGCGCTTTTTCATAGTTTGGTCGTGATGGAGGAATGTACTGGGATGATGTGTAGTAGTTGCTTATGGTCTCAGGCTTCTTTATGCTCTCTTCCTTTACTTTTGGCTATTTGCTCTTCCCCATTTGAATTTGACATCAACTTTTGGTCTAAATTTTCTCAATATGAAACATTGCAATAATAAAATTTATAGTAAGCTATTTAGTGCAATAATCACATTTTGTGATGTATTTTAAATTTTTTAATCTGGTGTATTGTAGTGTCTGTATTTATATTAATGTGGCACTCTGTATATATTTGTGTGCACACAATGTTGTCTTTGTGTTGTTTTATACAAACCTGTGGGATGGTGATTTTATACGCTTGCATATGGTTTAATTTTACAGCCCTGAAGAAGTTCTGGTTTCGAAACGAAACGCGTTGGCTGCAATTGAACAAATAAAAAGAAGAAAAACATACAGGAGAAGGAATTCATATTCATTGAATGAACTACATTGATTAGATTGTGTAAATCGAAATAGGTGGTGGTGCAACTTTTTTATATTTTGTAAAATATTGTACAGCATTCCGTTCATTATTTGTTGTTTTTGCTTTTCTAGCCCTAAGTGGGAAGGATATACCCAGACGTGGGTCCTGTGCTCACTGCGCCACTGGATTCAATTTAGTCTGGCTGAAATGGGGTGGTGCCCGAAACCAGACCAAGGATGCTTGTTTCCGGTCCAGGGAGACCAGGCTTGACAGTTCAGGCTGGACTGTTCCCATGAGGCACAGGGTCAAGACTGATTTGCATATGGCTGTTTCCAAACAGGGGTGGTGAGCAAAATAACAATGGATTAAACCCAGACCTTTGTGACTGGGGGTGAATGTTTGCATTGTTCAGCATTCTGTCCATCATTTGTTCCTTTTGCTGGTGTTCTTGGATATACAGTATTTGGTTTCACTGTGACTCAGACAGGTTTTACACCTTTAATCAATCCAATATCGTTCACTGTAACATCCCATATTTCTGGGTTCACAGTGTCTTTCAAATCGGAAGGCAAGTCTTCAACTGTCCTCTCTGTATGCAATCCTACAGCTGTTACTTGCCTTACCATTTTAAATTTAGCATCTTCATATTGAGTCTGGAATTCAACCCCATCTTGTGTACAGTAAATTATGCAATACATCTTGCACAATCAATCTGGTCATTGTCAAGTAACTTTATTTTGGCCTCCAGAGCCATAAAAGTACAAGACAACATAAATATATCCCGAACAGGTTTATAGGACTAAAATCACAAACACAATTTGAGGATTTTCCTCAAATTAACCAATTTTTACCAGAACATTTTCTGAAAATGGATTTGTTATGTCTTTATTTGTAACTTCTACAATTTGGATCTCCTTTCCCGAGGCGGGTAGATCTGGGACTTCCTCTGTTCTAATAGTGAAATGGGTAAGATCGATGTTGATCAAAAAATGACACTTGGTGGCCATTAACTTCTCCTTTTACAAATGGTCCACTCAGGCCTACCTGTAACACTGTGCAAAGCATGCACTATTCCCTCCTTCCCAGGTACTATCATTGAAGTAATTGGAGCCAAAACTGTCTCCTTCTAACATAGGGTACTGTTGAAATGGATTCTAATTTTAGTTCTGAAATTGGATTGGATTTGCCTTGGACATCTGATTGAAATTAAATCTAGAATTTTTCATATTCTATGGGAAAATCGAGGTTTGTAAAACCTGCATTATTGGATCATGTTTCTGCATTGGCGCTTATATCTGTTCAGCTGGTACATTCTGCATCTTATTTCCTCCTTGCATTTGACCATTTCCACTGATTCTATCTGGATTAAGTCTACACTCCCTAGTACAATGCTCGATCTTATTTCAAAAGTGACAAGGGGGTCATTTTCTTCAGCGGTGCAACATCTACACCAGAATCTGGATTAATCATAATACTTCTACCTCTACCCTGCAAAACTTCAAATCCTCCTTGAACACCATGGGCCTTATTTATGAAAAGTGACACATCGCTGCGTGAAAACAGCGATGCGTCACTTTTCATTGCGCTCTCCTTGTGACACCAATGATACGTCATATTTACAGTATGACGCATCATTGCGCAAGGAGTTACAGATACGTCAGTATTTCTGACGTATCTGTATGGCGCAAAAGTGACGCATTGCTGGAGTGTGTCACAAAAGTGACGTAACTCCAGCAAAGTGTCCTTTCACATGGGGCAAGCTCCATGTGAAAGGGCCTGCGTCTATCTTATGCCTGCTGTGAGGCATGCGTAAGAAATTGACGCATTTGTGTCCTAGAAGTGGCGCAGTGAAATCCTATAGATTTCACTGCGTCACTTCCATGACCATTTCTTGCTTCAAAACGCTCCCCCTTGCATACATTATACCTTGCGCAGGTATAATGTGGCGCAGGGGTTTGCCAAGTGATGCATCTACCTAGATGCGTCACTTTGTAAATATGGTGCAACAAGGCACATTTTGTACGTTGCTGGTGCGTCACAAAAAGTGACGCACCGGCGGCGTAAAAGTGACGCACGGCCTCATAAATGAGGCCCCATAAGTCTGCAAACCAACATCTTGCATTCCACCCTGGTTTCCTGCAAATAAATGATTCTGAAAACCTTTCTGAGCAAACCCCGTCTTGGCTAACATTCATTTCTCCTTAAGCTTTTTCTGTTTCATTTCTTGCTTGCTGCTACAATATTTTGCATACCTCAACTCATCCAATGATTTTGTCTGCCAGCAAATTATACTCTGTTGTATGCGCATACTAATCTTTGGTCAAGAGCAAACTGATACACAAAGCATCTCATTTCACTCTGTTTGGGATGTTCTCGTCCACTGTGTTGTTGAAACACCTGAAGCAATCTCTCTTAGTAAATATGCACTGGCTCTTGTGAGGTCCTTTTTTATTTTTAGCCAGTCAATTTCTTTTGGTGGAACCTTGCCTTTCAGAAATGTAATCACCTCATTGTATTTATACATAACCACGGGAAATGGTGCATTTGTGTGGACAGCTCTCATAGGTTCTGCACACAGCCATTGCACAGAAAGTTTCCACTCAGCCCACAAATAACTTGGCACTACAATATCAAAGAAGGTATTTAAGTCAGTCCACAGCCCTTTTGAAATGTTAACAAATCTGTCCACTTGTGTGTACCACTGAACAGGATTCTCCCTCAATTTAGTAAAATTATTTGTAACTGCTGCAAGATCCTCTCTGCTCCAAGGAACGTGAGCATTGCCTCCAGCTGGTTTTTCCCTCAATGGAAAAGCTGCAGCTTCTCCTTCATCTTGAGAACTAGTCTGTGGTTCATTATTTGTAGTCAGAGCAAGACCTCTCACCTCCTGGTCTGGGTAACAGCTCTCCCCTCGCGCAGCTCTGTCCTTAAGGCACTGCCCCCAGTGCCTTCTGGTCTCCCAGGTAGGTGTTCGAGGCCCTCCTCCATAAGCAGGTTTCAGTCTGTGCTTCTTCCCTGGTGGTCCAGTAGAAGAGCTTGCTCTTCTGCCTGTCTGCTCTGTGCTTGTCAGCCTTTTCTGTCTTTGTCTGTTTCTCTGTTGTTTCTGCCTAATACTGTTTGTTTCGGTGTTTGCCTTTTTTCTGTCTATTTGCCTTTACTTTATTTTTTTCCTCTATTTTCCTTGCCTTCGCCTTTCTTTCCACAGATGCTGTCCCCATGGCCGCTCTCCCCCAGCGTGTTCCCGCTTTTGCTTTCCAGATGCTCTCCCTCCCTGAACCCTACGGCTGCTGCGTGACGAGGTGAGCAAGACCTCTGACCTCCTGGTTAGGGTAACTGCTCTCCCCTTGTGCAGCTATGTCCTTAAGGCACTATCCCAGTGCCTTTTGGTCTCCCAGGTAGGTGTTTGAGGCCAAAAAATAAAAAATTACACATTGGGAAACGGTTACAATGTAAGGAATGTCAGCCTGCAACATTTTTGGTTATTTAAAATAAGATAGCTACCATTAGTAAGCAGTGTGAACGTGGGAATTATGGTTGGAGTTGGTTTACCTTTTAAAACACACGCAAGATTCAGAGCTGAAAGGTTACAGGCTCCGTGCAACTGTATATTTTTACAGACTAGGGAATGTTCTACAGTGGAATCACAATCCTCCCCTGCTACTTAAACCTCAGTGTTGTCTCCTAAACATCGATAAGTGAAAGGAAGAAACCACAGTTCATGTAATAAAGCACCTCCAAGAGGTTCAAAACAGCCCACAGGGTAATGTTTCATACACAATGTAAATTGAAGCAATGAAAACAGTAAATTTATAACCCCATGGATTCCTCAAACTGCAGAACCTGATTCCGCTACAGAAAATGGTAAAGGGTCTAATTTTTCTATATGCAATAGAGTGAAAGTGGCATCTTTCATGGGCATAAATTGCTCTTTGTCTGTCAAATTAAATGGGGGCAATAAAGTGCTAGTGTTCAAAAAATCCCATGGCCCTTTCCCCATTTTCAACTTTTGCAAAGTCCAAGCAAATTGCATTACTGAGCGCAATTAATTTTGACCATGATATAACAGTGAAAACATCATCTTGTCCAATGCCAATAACAGATTAAACAAAATTATCTAATGTATAAATGTGGTATCACAGTGTATTCATGCTGTTGTCGATAAAATTAAAACCTTTTCCAAGTTTGCCTGGTCTATTTCCTGTAAACGTGATGATGCTTTAATTTGTGATAGTTTCCAAATGTCATTGTAGGCAGCAAATATCCATCTCTTTGTTCTAGGAGCTCTCGGTCCCAGGACAAAGTTCGCCAAATTAATATTATTTGATAGTAAGGATAAATGTTAAACAGATGACAATGTTGAGTGCTGTAACCATTGTTGACAAAGTTTACCGACAGAGTAGGTTGTTACAGTATGTGAATCAGAAAATCTAGGGTCTGGCCGGTCATATTTCTAACCTAAACTAGAGTTAAGAAAACAGAGTTGGCAACCATTTGAACCATTAGGCCAGATTAACCAACCCTGTGTAGCCATTGCAGAAGCATTAAATGAATTATTTTTCAAAAAACTCTGTAAATCTTCAATGGTATTATTTGTATGTAAGCACCAATTATTATATTCTGCGAAAGTCGGAATTGCTGGGGCATTCGTTTGTTTAGCAGTAGCCAAACTAAAACATGTGGTTTGGTAAATGGTATTATTCAAAAATAGCATTTGAGCGGGAATGAGGCATGCACGATGAAGGGCCTCGGAGCTCTGCACCTGCCAGTCTTTAGAGCCCCAAACTTACTTTAGATCAATGGCTTCCTTCCAATTGTCATAACCCTTTATGGCCAGATTATGGTGAAAGCAAAAAGAATATATCAATTTACTGTGTGTCAACATGAGTTTCTGAGAGGAGGGGCTATTCATTTTGAAATAGAAAGATTCAGGATTGGATGGGCTAAATTCTTTAAAGTAGGTACATTTTTTCTTTAATGTTTTTGAGCTGCCTTTTACTGGCATGGGACAATGCTCCCACTAAGTGTAAGTTATGACAGGGCGTAATTCACTAGTCTTGTGCATGGGGTCAGCATAATTAGCAGAATTGATATACAAGTCTTCAGCAGCATAATATTTTACATCTGAAAACAAAGCTTGAGCAAATGTCTTGTGTAACCACATCGCCCATGGAGACTCTAAACACCTACCGTACGTTAACCAGCTCTGTAGGACCATGAATTTGGAAACCCTCTTTATCCCAAACAATACCATTCGAAACAGGGAAATGCTGAAATTTTAACAAGTGTCTGGTCATGCTTCATGATGCGTGATAAAGTTTGCAGCAAAACGTTCAGACAAGTATTGACCATTGATGAGTTGAAAAAATACAGTTAGAAACCCAATGGACATAAAGTTGGCAGGGTATGCTCAGACGTGAGTCCCTTGCTCACTTTGCCACTGGATTCAAGCAAGCCTGGCTGAAGATGGCTGTAATGCCTGAAACCGGTCCTAGGAAGTTTGTTTCTGGTCCATGGAAGGCATGGCTAGGCAGTTCGGGCTGGACTGTTCCCATGTGGCACAATGTCAGTCTGATTTGCATATGGCCATGTCTTAACTGGGTTGGCAGAGTGGCTAAAGAACGGTGATGGATTAAACCCAGATCTGTTGACTGGGTGTGAGTGTTTGATTGGTTCAGATGCTCTGTCCATCACCACCCCCTTTTGTACCGCTTTGTTTGCCATAAGTTGGCAGGGTATGCTCAGACTTGAGTCCCTTGCTCACTTTGCCACTGGATTCAAGCAATCCTGGCCGAAGATGGCTGTAATGCCAGAAACCGGTCCTGGGAAGCTTGTTTCTGATCCAGGGAAGGCATGGCTTGGCAGTTCAGGCTGGACTGTTCCCATGAGGCACAGGGTCAGACTGATTTGCTTATGGCCATGTCTGAACTGGCGTGGCAGAGTGGGCTAAAGAACGGTGATAGATTAAACCCATATTTGTTGACTGGGTGTGAGTGTTTGATTGGTTCAGATGCTCCGTCCATCACCACCCCCTCTTGTACTGCTTTGTTCGCCATAAGTTGGCAGGGTATGCTCAGACGTGAGTCCCTTGCTCACTTTGCTACTGAATTCAAGCAAGCCTGGATGAAGATGGCTGTAATGCCAGAAACCGTTCCTAGGAAGCTTGTTTCTGGTCCAGGGAAGGCATGGCTAGGCAGTTCGGGCTGGACTGTTACCATGAGGCACAGGGTCAGACTGATTTGCATATGGCCATATTTGAACTGGGGTGGCAGAGTGGGCTAAAGAACGGTGATGGATTAAACCCAGATCTGTTGACTGGGTGTGAGTGTTTGATTGGTTCAGATGCTCCGTCCATCACCACCCCCTTTTGTAAAGCTTTGTTCACCATAAGTTGGCAGGTTATGCTCAGACGTGAGTCTCTTGATCACTTTGCTACTGGATTCAAGCAAGCCTGGCTGAAGACGGCTGTAATGCCAGAAACCGGCCCTAGGAATCTTGTTTCCGGTCCAGGGAAGGCATGGCTAGGCAGTTCGGGCTGGATTGTTCCCATGAGGCACAGGGTCAGACTGATTTGCATATGGCCAGGTCTGAACTGGGGTGGCAGAGTGGGCTAAAGAACGGTGGTGGATTAAACCCAGATCTGTTGGCTGAGTGTGAGTGTTTGATTGGTTCAGATGCTCCGTCCATCACCACCCCCTTTTGTACCGCAATGGTTTTGTTAGGCTTCTCAATATTTGTGGGTAATTTGCGTGGTTCCTCCATCTCAGGGACTGTTGCCAAGCCACTAGCGACTTGAAAATTCACAGCAACGCCCTTAACATTGGCAAGGATCATATCAGCAACTACGTCGTATACACCCACCTAACACATCCCCAATTCCACATCTGCTTCAGCGCCCTGCTCATCCTGAACACGTTTTATCACGGAGGGGAAGACAATCATAGATTGTGTGCTGACAACCCCTGGTGAAGCTGCCTGAAGAGGACGGGACACAAACTGTATACCAACTCTATGTACACAAACTAAGTAAGCATGCTACGCCCACAATTCATCGAGATTAGCATGTGATAACCCGTGCTGGTGCTGTGCATACCCAGACAACCCCGGCCATGAGCCTCCTTCAATTGATAAAGGACCCAACCTGGCAAGTGTAAATGAGTGAGGAAGGGTGCCATTAAACCAAATTCGGTGTTGCCAAGCTGATAGCGGATTCTCTAGGGTTTGATATGGACAATACGCAAACGGCATCGCAGTGGCAATGTACTCATGGAACAGATTATCATCTGCTTCAACTAACGAAAAAATGACCCAAGAATAAAAGACCTTGAATGGATACGTAGGATCCGTTTCAACTACAAAATTTAGATCAACCCCAGTATCAGTGACCCCCTAAGTCCTTAAGTAGTCCCTGAGCGGGTTACGAATGTGTGCGGCAACTTCATTCCCCATCACAAATGTAGGGTGTACAACTTAACATAGGCATGACAACACGGGCTAATAATAGAGAGCAACCTTTTTTATGTACCTTCAAGCTTAAAAGAACCTATAAAAACTTCAATTTAGGAGGTATTCTCATCTCAGCCGCCTCCGGAGGCGTATGCGAGGGTATCTTGGACAAGCACAAGCACTACTTAAGCATCTTTCAGATAAGAACCAACGTTGGGCTGCGCAATGTTGTGGGGATTCTGCACATACACAGAACTATGCACAGGAAAACAGGATCTCAGTGAATAGGTGGTGCACCAACATACCACATTCGTACCCAAAATCCCTTACCGACTAGCTATATTGTCTCATTCGTTCTCTGTCTATAGCGAAGCTACCAATGATTGGACAACCCAGAACACGTAACCCTATTTTGGGAATTGCTGGAGCCAGACGCTCTTTTATTCAGCCACTCATACTTGTCCACAATGCGAGTAATCAGAGACACAGTATAGTTTAAAATGTTTATTTCAACTAGCGCACACTATGGTGCAGTACACGGGCCAATACTAGCAGCAAAATGCATAAACACAACATAGTCAGCATCGTTACAATTCCATAGAATAGAAACGGGGAAGTCATGTTATAGAAAACAATGGAAAAGGACGGAACGACCTAACCACCCTCCCCGTGACAAGAAATAGTTTGTCATAAAACAGAAGACCTCTGGGCTTTGTCAGCAGACCCCCATACCTCACGACCTAGATGCATTTTCACATCGCAGGACAAACACTGGTCTTCACTCTGGAAAGGTGTTTCTCCATGTGTGAGAAAAACAGCTTGTGTTTTGAAATATTAAAGTAACACGATTTCCAGAGGTGCAGCTGTGTGAAGCCTGTTATGTCTAGGTGCGAGGGACAGATCAGAACAGAATAACAAGGGACTTTGTTGTTTAACCTTGAACATCATGTGTAGACTAAACCTCAGAGCACAGCAAAGAACCTGCAAAACAGACAGTTCTCATGTGTAAAAGGGGCACAAATAAGTATTGTGAAATTGATGTTTGCAGTTTCGTGGGCAAAAGCAGGTTCATGGCAGCGAACCTCAAGCTAATTTAACAATTGCTGACAATGGACGTATAAGCCTTACTATAATGTGTTGTCTCACATATGGACACCTCTTTTACTTCTGGCATTATCCCTGACCCCCTGACCTGTGGAAGCATGCCACACTCCTGCCACTTAAGAAAAAACCTAATGTTGATTCAGGGGAATTGAGCAACTATAGACCAATCTCTTTGTTACCAGCGCTAGCAATAATGATAGAAATAGTGGTGCAGTGACAACTGGCCAATTTCATTGAGAGCTACACTATTCTGCATGATACCCAATCTGGTTTTCGTGCTGGTTTTAGTACTGAGACGGCTTTATTAGAGGTGGCAGAGTCAGTGAGGATGGCTATAGATTCAGGGGCATCAGCTATGCTGGTGCTCCTGGATTTAGAAGCGGCATTCGATATGGTAGACCATGTAATACTGGTTCAACGACTCCAGGATATCAGCAGTGGGGCAACAGCCCTTGCTTGGCTGAAATCATTCCTTAACAATCACACACAAAGGGTTGCTCTACAACCACATCAGTCCGATCTTAAGCATTTATGGTGGGGGGTTCCTCGGGGGTTGGCACTGAGCCCACTTCTTTTCAATATTTATCTGGCCCCGCTGTTCTCACTTTTAGCTAACTGGGGCATGAAGGCAATGTCTTACGCCGACGATACTCAGTTGGTGTTTCCTTTCAACGATCAGTCAGAGGACACCTTCAAGTGATTCAAGGGCTGTCTGAAAGATATTACCTTTTGGGTGAATAACAATAAACTTTTACTCAATGCTGAGAAAATGGAAGTGGTGTTCTTTGGCAAGAACAAGCCACCAGCACCGGAACTGTGGTGCGCGGTGGAAATGGGCTCACAGCCCATTCCAGCAGGCACTCTTAAAAATCTGGGAGTAAAATGTGAGGCAGATCTCTCTTTCTCAGCCCAAATCCAGCAAGTGACAGCCTCCTGTTTCTGCAAATTGAGAAATTTGCAGAAATGTGTACATCTGCTGCCGGAGAATCGCCGCTGGGTCATAGTCCATGCCACTGTATCATAAAGGTAGGACTATGCTAATGACCTTTACTTGGGTTTGCCAGCGTACCTAGTCAACATATTACAGATGGTACAGAATGTGGCTGCGAGACTGATTAGACGTGTTCTATTTCGCCATCATATCTCTCCGCATATCAAAGGACTTTACTGGTTGCTGGTGGCAAAAAGAATCGAGTTTAAGGCCTTAACCCTAGCATTCCAGTCAATCCATGGTAACTGCCCCAGTTACCTGAAACAATGGCTGTGTACTTATAGGCAAAATCGTTCACTGAGGTCAAAATACTCAAAACTTGCTCTGCACCCTACGAGTTAGAAAAGCTCGGCTAGGCGGCAGATCCTTTGCGGTTGGGGTGTTCAAATTAAGGAACTCTCTGCTAAACTACATGCAACACAATGATTCTGAACCACTATTCAGGAAAGCGGAAAAAATGTGACTCTTCAGTTTAGACTAATCCTCATGGGTTTTGCTGTTTGTGCCACCTGTGCGGGCCGCCTGTTGCTATAGCGCCGGAACACCTCCATTGGAGGTAGCTGTTCGCGCTTTACAAATGTCAATATTATTATTATTATTATTATACAGTGTTAGCATGAGTTAGCATGAGTATAAATAACTAAATATTAAAGTACTACTATAACAAAATGGCCCTCATTATGTAGCATAATTTGTCTTTTCTTGCCATATAATATAGTCAATCCTGACACATGATTTGGTCCTCCTCTGCTGCATAATTCCAGTGGCCCTGCCCTTCGTGCAATCCTGGCTTAATTTACTGATGTGAAGATAAATGTTTTTGCCTCTAATTTAAAAACAAAGCTTAGTTGCGTTACTGCTGGCTCTCTCCACCAGACTATCTGTGGCTATCCAAACATGTGCACTAGAGTAAATACAAAGCAGCACATGAAATGGCAGGGATACCAGGATATTTGCATTTTGGGATTTATGGGGAAATGCACATTCTTTACAAATGTCAGTATTATTATTATTATACAGTGTTAGCATGAGTATAAATAACTAAATACTAAAGTACTACTATGACAAAATGGCCCTCATTATGCAGCATAATTTGTCTTTTCTTGCCATACAATATAGTCAATCCTGATGCATAATTTGGTCCTCCTCTGCTGCATAATTCCAGTGGACCTGCCCTTCGTGCATTCCTGGCTTAATTCAATGATGTGAAGATAAATGTCTTTGCCTCTAATTTGAAAACAAAGCTTAGTTGTGTTATTGGTGGCTCTCTCCACCAGACTATCTGTGGCTATCCAAGCATGTGCACTAGAGTAAATACGAAGCGGCACATGAAATGGCAGGGATACCAGGATATTTGCATTTTGGGATTGAGGGGGAAATACACATTCTTAACATGCTTCAAATGTATCAAACAAAAAGCACTATAGGCCATAAAGTAGCATGTGAAACTATAATGAAAAAAGGGGCTATTAAGAGACGTCCTTGTAGGAAATATATATTGTTACCTTTTCATCTATGCCTCTGCGCTCTGCTTACTACATCCATTGGTGAGGAGTCATCCCCTACCAAGCACCGCTTAAAGAAAACAATGAGAAAGAAAATCAACTCCTCCTCACCTTAACTGTTAAAAGGGAATTTCTGGTTACTTACCGGTGATATTACTCTGAGTCCTTATCTTCCTCATCACAGTCCTTACATATGAGTTTATCTCCATTCATGCAGAACCTAATAACCAAACTTGACTTTTCCTTCCCATTCCAAGATGGTCCCCATACCAAAGGTTATAAATACATCACTTCCTAGGTAGGACTTCCAAAAGCAAAAGAGCACACCACTGTCAGGGAAAAAGGAGGGACTAGGACAAAGCACCACAATGGCCGAAAAAAATTACAGAAGGAAGGGGAGGACAAACAGTGCCATAATCACCCAAACTCAGCTCCTAGATGAAAAGTCCACAAGAACAACTGTGGCTGAAAGAAACCCGAAGGCAGCCGACCCCAAAAGACACAAATGCAGCCTCCCATAAGACCAGCAAGATGAGAGGCAAGCCACAAAGCAGCACTAGGGAGAAGGGCCAACGTAGAGGACATTACGACCGACAGGGGAGGCACAGCCCTGCAGAAGGCGAATGGCAAAAAAGGAGTGAGGACCAAAGTGAGTGGAGACAAGCACAACACACCACTGACCCAACGACCATCCCGAAGATCAACCGGAAGCGGGCCCCAAAGACAAGGAGAACGAGGCACTGTTGGACAAAGGAGCCACACCAAGTAGATCAAGAAGCCACAATCAGCAACAGTGCATGACCCTGAGAACCACCAACTGGTCACAGAAATAAAAAAAGAGAGACAACCAGCCAGTCATCCAGAGAAGGGAAGAGACGACCACCACAGAAAGTAAAAAACACCCCCCCAAAGGAGCCAAGGCATGGAGACACCCAGGGGATGGATGTCAGCCTGAAGGCAGGACCCAGAACTGGAAGAGGATGCTCCAGACAGTGAAACAGTGAAGGTGAGCTGGAAGAACCCAGTCGTGGAAGTACAGAACTATTAGACCGACAAAGGGCAGGACACCACCATTCTATAAGCGGGGCAGAGCAGCTGGAGACACCAACTAGAGTAACACAAGAAGGAGAACAGAATGACCCCCTGAAGGCCTGAATACAGATGAACTCACCCGATACCCAATGGGCCTGAAAATGTAGGGGCAAAGAACCGCAGAAAGTTGAATGGAACCACCAGAATCAAGTCCCATCATCTCTAAGGCCATTCCCACCAGTCATGCAGAGGGAAAGTCTCTTGCAAAATCAATCAGTGGACAAATCAGAGACCACCAGGACCTTATGTACAGGCAGAGAGTTAGGCAAACACCACTGTCCACAGCCATGGAAATAAAACCAGAAAAAGACAAAGTGGACCAAACAAGGGCAAGGAGAAAATAGAAAAATAAGCCCTGAAAGTAATCAACACCCACTGATGGGAAAGAAGAAACCATACAATATGAAGCCACAGCAACTTTGGAGGCTGGATCCTCAACTCCAGATTCAAAGCAGAATCCACTGCGGTGGATAACATGATATGCAGCAGCTCCAGCACATGTGAGGAGCCATACCCACCGTCAAGACATAGTGGGTCAAAAGACCCACCACACCTGAGGAGGCATCACCTAGAAGCACACAGGAAAACACACACACAAAGATCTAGGCAAGCCCGCCATACTTTGTCACCCAGCAATAGGCAGGAGGTCCTGCTCATCATTGTTGAACTGCCAAACTGGAAGGACAAGAAGAGAGTGGCAACCAGACCACACACACAGGAGAACCAACATGAACTCCCACAATAGAGGCAATGTAGGCT
This sequence comes from Lissotriton vulgaris, assembly GCF_964263255.1. NCBI lineage: Eukaryota > Metazoa > Chordata > Amphibia > Caudata > Salamandridae > Lissotriton > Lissotriton vulgaris. Next base: position 1,906,403,586 of record NC_141685.1, on the reverse strand, counting down.
GAAATCCCTGCTCCTGAGGTCAGCAGAGGAGCGGGACCACCAGACCTGGGAAAGTGCCAAGCACGAGCTCCAGTAGAGCCATACCCAAACCAGCTAGCGGAGGGGCACCCAAAGGACCACATCACTTCCCCACCCACAGAAGGAATCAACCGAGGGACCCCAGCAGGAAGCAACCCCCACCAAAATACAAAATGATGCCTCAACAGTAGGCACAAAAGCAGAGATCAGAGGCCACAGCCACCCCAGTAGAAGGGCCCACCCCCACAGGAGCATCCTAAGAAAAGAGGCCTGCCCTCAAAGAAAAACAATCTCATAGACACGCAACTGTGTGCACTCAAATAATAAAACAACAGGAAGGAAAACCACAACCCACAGAGGAAGAGCCAACCTACACTACAGCGTCCGCAACCCAAAGGAGCAAGCACCCATAATTCAGCGAGGAAGTGCAAAGCACAGCAACACAACCAGCACAGGAATATACCTCTCGAAAAGCCAGCTGGAAATCGGGGAATGCTGACCATGAGCACGCACCCTGCATGCCTTTAACAGTGGAGCATAAGCAAGGCAGAAGAGCAAGGACGCTCCACCTGTGATATGAAAACCAGGCAGGCGCCACGTGACCTGTAACCCAAGCAACACAGCCCCACCCACAACGAGGACCATGTATAACATAAACAATGTTTCACTATAGCCCCCGCCTTTTGGAACACCCTTACCCCTCCCCTCAGGTCCTCCTCTCATTACCTGGAGTTCCGAAAAGCATTGAAGACATTTCTCTTCACCCAAGCTTTCCCACACTAGCGGCCTACCCCCCTCCTGCCCTCTGTTACGCATCCTTATCGCCAAGAAACCGCCTGGTAGTCGTGCGCTTTATAAATATTTTAATTTCAATTTCAATGTCTCAAGGGGTATCGTTTGAGAGGGGAGTGGTTAAAGAGCAAAATAAATTGCCACGGAGGGGCATAGGGAAGCACAAGAGCGAGGAGCGAGACAGTTTTTTTAATATGCATTCCACATATATTCAATTAACTTATATGATCAATGCAAAAATAAATGAATCCATAAACAAAATGCACTGTGTTAGATTAAATGTCTTGTATCCTGTGAGACCGTGCACAAGTGTTCGTGAAGGGTGAAAGCCGAAAGTGACACGTGAAGAAGTATGTTCAGTGGAAAAGGAGGCGCAAACAGGGTTATTTATGCAGTCAAATTGTCTGTGATGCTTGTACAGTTAAAACAATGTAGTACAAAATTGGATCTTCTGTACAATCACAGAGATTGCATTACACAATGGGGGCGTTTCGGCCTGTTTGCAATGCTAGGACATCATCGGGACCAGGTTTCAAAATTTCAATACAGTGTGGGTCGGCGTCATGGACGGAATCCAGACAGGCTGCGTATCCTAGAGGTAGGTGGGGGAGCGCTCTGTCAGGAGTGAATTCAACTAATCGGTGCGGGTTCGGAGGGGAAGAATTGCAGGAAGGGGTCAGAGTAAATCCTTTAAGGACAGCGTGTGTACACTCAGAGGAAGCTGCATGTTCCAGTGAGTTGCGGAGAACCACAGAAGGAGTCTTAGACAATCAAAGGGGAAACAAGCATTTGCAATCCAATAGGTCTCGCATTAGGAAAGTGCGAGCTATTGGTATTGTAAATGCCAATTTTTTTAATATGTGTTGGCATTGCAAATATATAAATTAATAGCATTGTTACTCACAAAACCAATAGCTTAGACTTTCCTAATGCGAGTCCTATTGGCTATGGCAATGCTTGTTGGTAGCAAGCAAGGACAGTGCTGTTGTGGTGCTGAGTGATGATGTGGTTGGGCTGAGTGATGTGGTGGTGTATTAGAGTGATGTGGTGGTGTCCCAGAGTGATGTGGTGGTGTCCCAGAGTGATGTGGTGGTGTCCCCGAGTGATGTGGTGGTGTCCCTGAGTGACGTGGTGGTGTCCCTGAGTGATGTGGTGGTGTCCCTGAGTGATGTGGTGGTGTCCCTGAGTGATGTGGTGGTATCCCAGAGTGATGTGGTGGTGTCCCAGAGTGATGTGGTGGTGTCCCTGAGTGATGTGGTGGTGTTCCTGAGTGATGAGGCGGTGTTCCTGAGTGATGTGGTGGTGCCCCTGAGTTGTGCCTCTGAGTGATGTGGTGGTGCCCCTGAGTGATGTGGTGGTGCCCCTGAGTAATGTGGTGGTGTCCCTGAGTGATGTGGTGGTGTCCCCGAGTGATGTGGTGGTGTCCCAGAGTGATGTGGTGGTGTCCCCGAGTGATGTGGTGATGTTCCTGAGTGATAAGGCATGCAGCAGTGTGTGGCATGCAGCAGTGTGTGGCGTGCAGTAGTGTGTGGCGTGCAGTAGTGTGTGGCGTGCAGCAGTGTGTGGCGTGCAGCAGTGTGTTGCGTGCAGCAGTGTGTCGTGCAGCAGTGTGCAGCATGCAGCAGTATGAGGTGTGCAGCAGTCTGTGGCATGCAGAAGTGTGTGGCGTGCAGCAGTGTGTGGCGTGCAGCAGTGTGTCATGCAGCAGTGTGCAGCATGAAGCAGTGTGAGGCATGCAGAAGTGTGCAGCATGCAGCAGTGTGAGTAATGCAGCAGTGTGCAGCAGTGTACAGCAGTGTGAGGTGTGCAGCAGTGTCAGGCGTGCAGCAGTGTGAGGCGTGCAGCAGTGTGTGGCGTGCAGCAGTGTGTGGTGTGCAGCAGTGTGTGGTGTGCAGCAGTGTGAGGCGTGCAGCAATGTGAGGCGTGCAGCAGTGTGAGTAATGCAGCAGTGTGCAGCAGTGTGAAGCGTGCAGCAGTGTGCAGCGTGCAGCAGTGTGCAGCATGCAGAAGTGTGAGGCGTGCAGCAGTGTGAGGAGTGCAGCAGTGTGAGGAGTGCGCAGTGTGTGGAGTGCAGCAGTGTGTGGCGTGCTACAATGTGAGGCGTGCAGCAGTGTGAGGCGTGCAGCAGTGTGGAGTGCAGCAGTGTGAGGCGTGCAGCAGTGTGAGGCACACATACATACCCATAAACATACCCCTCTGAAATAGTTACATAAACATACCCCTCTGAATTTCTAAACATTAATTTCTTAAAATTAAAACCGGGTGTTATTTTCCATCCATTGGAGAATGTAAAAGTATCAAGTGGGAACTTAAAGAGAAAACAGCTTTTGTGAAATGAAACGCCCACGTTCCATTTCCCAATACAGTTCGGTCCTCTCTGAAGGTAGCATAAAGAGGAACCAACACACAGGGGGAGTAGGGGTAAGGAGCAACGCAATAAGAACGAGCAGCCCTCTAGAGAGAGGGGGGGTTGTAGAACAGAGAAACAAAGTGCCTTACCACCAGGGCAGGGGGCGCAAAGAGAAGCAAATAGCAAATATGCAGGAAGAAAAGATGAAGGCATAAATAAAAACACTGAAGAGCTAACAGCGGAATTGATGAAAATTGTTGCACATGCATTGCAAGGAATCCATTGTAGGAAAGTACAGAACGATCAAACTGCATAAAGAGAGTCAAGATGAAAGGTGTGCAGCACATAAGAACCTAATGGCATTTTCAGGTCAAAAGCATGCTAATGTACTGGCCTATAGGATCCAGTATATATTATCTTTAGTATAGAGCTGGTCGAGGACCAAACTCAAATCTGTGACTGTGATGGCAGTAGCACAAACTGGATTTTGTGTCCATGCTAGAATCAGATTATTATGAATGCTGATTCCAGCCACTGGGAAGAGAGTTACTGAGGAAGTGGAACAAGAGTGCAGGGCCCAAACAACAAAGAGGTCCATACTCCTTTCCAAGGATGTGAAAAGAGATCACTCAACCTCCTGCTAGAGAATGTACAGACACCATACAGATACACAGACACACAACCACACTGCAAAAGTTACTGTCTAGTTGTTAAAAGGAGAAGAATTTGGAGAGCTGTACAATCAGGCCAATATGTCACCTGAGTGAACTCATATTGAGAGACCACCTGGGGTGGGGACATTACAAACAGAGGAACTTGAATGAAAGTGAAATGTAACATGATGCTACAGCTGCGACCTCAGCCGTGGTCTCTCGCTCTTGAAGTATAGGAGATTGCTAGTTCAGAGGTGTTCTTAAGTTCAGAATAGAATTGAAAGAGGAGACTAAATAGGGCAATTGAAGGGTACAGGGGGTGCTGAAAACACAAGAATGTTAAAAGGTGCAGTCAATTTACAGGATGGAACAGAAAAAGAGGAGGCTATAGAGGCCAAAGGGTAACCATTTATTTACGACTCGCTATAGCGTTACTGGGACGAAATGCATCTCTTTTTCTCGTGCAATCTGCAGAAAACAAACCTGGCCAGGAGAGAGACACTCCGCAGCCAGGGAGTTGCAGATGCAGTTATGGTCATAAAGTTGTAGCGAAGACTACTTCTGCAGGACAAACATGATGGAACTGTTTTAACAGCTAGTTGCAGTCACATGTTTTAGTCATGTAACATACAACTGTGGCCCTGGTTCCCCTGGGGAGTGAAAGATCAGGAGCAGCGATGCAATAGCGATGGCCGACACTCTGAGCTGTGTCATCTTCATGGCACCTGGCTGCTGCCGTAATACTGTGAGCAACCATGCTGTTGTGACGCGGGTGGCAGGAGCGGATCACAGGGTCATGGCACCGAGTGGCTGAAGTCAGTGGGGGGAGGAATGTGTGGCAGCTGCGAGTTGGGTGTAGCATGCCGCTCCCAGCCGAGGAGGACCTGTGGGCTATAAAACACTCTCTGCCTGTTAGGTGAGTGGTTGGGCTCCTCAATGACCCATATTTGGGCATGATCTTGTCTACTAGACTGGGCATGTGTGGCGCAGAGTACTGGGTTGCAGTGCCCAGCTTGCAGTGCTGGTTGGTTCGCTACCCTTGTGGTAGCTGATTGCTTCATTATGCTGCCAAATAATAAAAGTGGGTAGTGCTGCAATATATAATATAAATATGCGCTAGGGGGCGGGACAAGTATGAAGGGCTGTTGGCGCAATTGTTGACAGGTGTTGATTGATTTCGGAGAGCCTCACATAAAATAAATCTGCCATCCTCGAACCAAAAGCGGGCTTCCAGTTTAAAAAAAAAAAAAAAAAGTGTCTCTTAAAACCACTGTGCTTTAAAAAAACATATATGTATATATATATATTTATTGTGGCATTAGCAGCATTAATGGCACAGCCGCCATTCACAAAGGAAAACACATAAGATAAAGCGCGGCTGCGCTGCTTAAAAACATTGAAAGTATTACGAAAGTATATCAAAAGTTCAAAAAGCCACACAGCTAAACAAAGCGCCACAGGTTGGTAAACTGAATGCGCCCAAAAGTTCTGTAAAGGCATGTACTAATAACAAGCTCTCGGCATTGCTGTGGTGGTGGTGGGGGGGGGGCGGGAGCGCATTCCTTTGAAGTCTGATGCGGGGGCGGGGGAGCAGCAGCCTTTGAAGTCTGATTGTGGGGGGGAGCGGCAGCCTTTGAAGTCTGATTTGAGGCACAGACAAATGGGGGTGTGATGTGGCTGGCTTGTGCACGCGCCTGTCTCACATGAACTGCATCTAATCCGCCGTTTTGGTAGACTTTTCTTTTTCCCTACTATTATCTCGCCAGCAATGCCCAAGCGCATTGGCAGGCGAGACCTAAAAAGGAGCAGCCGGGTTCAGTCTGCTGAAAGTGAGAGCACGCAATGTCGAGCCGGCGGGAGTCCGGTGATGACTGAATAACAACGAGGGCCAGGCTGAAGCACCGGGATGCCTGGAACAGAACCCTGCTGGTGCCATTTTGGAATCAGGTGGTCGCTGCACACCCTCTGATTCCTACATTAACAAACACCGAATCAGCCCAAACAGATGCCGCATGAGTGCCCCACACCCTAACATAACATAACATAAACACGGTGATGCAAACAAAAAGGAAGCAAAAAGAAAGCAAAAAAGAAAAAATAAGGCTCATCAACATCCTCCGAGGACACCACAAGTTGCCCAGCAAACCACAGATGTCCTCCAGGAGCCAGCATGCCCAGCACATGAACGTAATCTCCAGAAAGTGACTGAAACTGGTAAAGCAGGTCTGAGGGTAAAAAACACACAATACACACACCTGAAACTAAGATGGCAGTCAGCTGTAGAATAAAGAAAACAGGAAACCCTTCCTAGGAGGTGATGCATTCATACCCTTTGGTATGGGGGCCATCTTTGATTGGTAAGGAAAAATCAAGTTTAGTGATTAGGTTCTTCATGAATGGAGATAAGCTCATATTTAAGGATTGTTAGAGGAAGAAAGACGAGGAGATGATCTTCATTACTCCGATTACTTATTCCTTGTCCCATTCCTTGCGTTCCCGCCCTCCAGCTCTTCTTTGTTTGGTAGTGTTTGTGGAGGCTCAACATTATTAGGAATTAGTTGTGCTCTAATAGTTAAGGTAGGGTGGGTTATTTTGCTTTGTTTCTTTTATGAGGTGCTTGATAGGCGATGACTGTAGAAAGGTTTGTCCTCACCATTGCAGATTGTAAGTAATGAGACGAGGGATAAGGAATCAGAGTGATAGCAATACATTGGACATTCCTTTCTTCACACGCAGCAGGTAGTAGCTGGCAGACATTTCTTTTATAGCCATGAATAAAAATTGCACTTACAGCAACACAAAACTCTCTGAGGAAAAGATTACAGGTGTTGTCATTTCGAATGCTGGCACCGTCTTCCTGTTTCAGTGGGGACACAGAAGGAAAGCGCATAATGACTGCTTTTCCCAAAGCTGAAGCCACCAGAGGCACGGTGAGAGACATCACAAGAGAGCTTCTTTCATTGCATAGAAAAACAGCTACTCCTCTATTGTGCTCAAAGGCAAAGAACAGCTTTGACAAAAGAAAAAAAACAGACCGTGCTAAAACATCATGAATACAGCAAAGTAAAAAAAATGACATATTTACAAACCACAAAGAAAAGAGGAGAAATAAATGGTTACCACTTCAGTAAAGTACATTGGCTAGGACTATTACCTTTTATACATTTCTCTTCCAATTTCTGAGTAGGAACTAGATTTCACCATGAGTAAAATGTATGTCTTCATGCAGTATTCCTTTATTTAAAAGGCAAACCTTTCTGGTGGGGAGAAGCCGGTCAGATTCATTTCTTTATTTTAGGTTATTTGAACATACCCAGGCTGAGTTCAAATGCCATCTAAGAGTCTTCTGCAGGAGTGTTCGTGGGGAGTACAGCTGGTTCAACAGCGTGTCTTAAGGTGTTTTCAGTCCACGACTCCCATTGAAAGGTAGATGTCGCGAAAATTGATCATGCATGAGACATACCAGGTTTAAGGGTAAGCATCTTAACACGATTCTAGGTAGAGCTGTACCATCACTAGGGTATTCCACCACAGTATCGACCAGAAACTATCGTAGGGCCAAACATTGAGAACCAAAATATAGGGAAGGTAAGCATTTATTGCTAAGTATATGTTTTCTTTACTTAACTCTTCGCCCCATCTTCAGTGTACGTAGATGTGAAGTTAAGAATAGTAAGTGTTACCTATGTGAATTAACCTTTTTTTAAATTTGGTATTCCTCACTTTTCAACTCCATCTCTAATTCCCCAATTGAGATAGTAAGATCTTAGAGACTAAGTAGGTGAATCCATGAGCTTCAGTGAACCAGGAAATGGGTTGTTGTAGGAGGCAAACTGATCTTAAGTGTCTGGCTGGACAGTAAAGTATCTCGGTGGCAGCGTCTTGGTATATTTGTGTGCCATGAAAATGTTTAATGCAGGTGGTGTGCCTCCTAGCCACAGGTGAATATGAACTTGTGGTATGGTCCTGGAATATCAAGTTTTAAATATTATGCTACAAAATATTATTGCAAAAATATTAATGACCTACCTATCAACAAGGTAATTATTTATAGGCAAATATAAGTTTGCTTTACTTAACAGCAAATGAATGCACCATGAAGATATATGTACATTCAAGGTACATAGCAGATTAGTTAAAAATGTGTATTTTTGCCAATATATACTCTCCTGCACAATATTTTTGTTTTCGAAAGTTTGCCTACAATATTCGTGTATCACAATATTCCTGTAGTCTATATTCAGACATTTATCCGAACATGTGATTCTTGAGTCAATTCTGGAACTTGTGAAATTCTTCTCCAAGACATAGGTGATCAAATGGGCATCCCAGAATATGAAAACAATTATATCATGGGTTCTGCTTCCAAAGCTTTTGAATCTAGTGCAAGGGAAAGTGGGATTATTTTGAGTAGCTGGGCACAGCTGTCTGTGTATATAGCTTATAGCTATAACTAAGCTTTTAGACCTCGGAAATACATTTTGGGGCAAAGCTTGTTTGGAATAGTGTCTTGAATGACATTCTTTACTTGATGGGATGACAGTGAACAGTATTCTGATTTGGTGTGATTTGTTGTAAGTGTCACAATTCAATGATGAGTCAGACTGCATGATTTATTACGCTTTGGGGCTTGCACAGCTAATTCTGAGGGATCTGTTGTAAATTGTATTGCAGTAGTCAAGCAAGGAAATCAAATTTGAAGAAAATGTGGGGTTAGAGCCCGATCTGTTATCTGTGGAAATGGAGAACCAAGTTCGAGTCTCAGTGTCAGCTCAACATCCTGTTATTCTGTGCAAATAGCTTAACCACATAGCTAAAAAAGTAATGTGATCTTGTGTAATGTCAGTGATGCTAATGCAAAGCGCTCCAATATCTCCGGGTCAACTGCTCACTATATAAAACTGCAAAAAGATCCCAAATATTAAAACAATTTTCTGAGGAGTTGCAGAGGCAGTATCCCCTGTAATTAGCATCGATTGAATATATCATTCCTTGGTATGGCATTCACTTCGATAGGAAGGGAAGGTCAAAGTCAACAATGGCACTCAAGTAATGAATTTTCTGTAATGGTGATTATTAAGTCCCTAGGGAGTCAGACCATTGAAATTGAAAAAGTTGTTGGGGTCACGTGCCTCAAGATCAGTAACTGAGTATTTAGGAAAATTAAGGAAGAGCCAACAAAATTACATTGATTACTGGATTTCGCTCTAGCAAACAGCTACTTTGCTGTGGGTTCCAGATCCTTCTTCCATCTTGGGGTTGATCTGAATAGCATCCTTTTATAGGAGATGGTTGAAAGCGTCACCGAAAGTCAAGTTGTTGATTTCAAATAAAGCAAAGATTTACAAGCACACCACACAAAGCAGATCCTTCTAATGTATTATTAATAAACATAAAACATTTCATTATTAATTAATATTGTAGGAGAAAAGTATTTGCTTGTAGGAAATGAAATAAAATATCTAAAATAAAATTTGTACTTGTCAGTCATGACACCCTACTGGGCCGCCTGTCCTGTGCTGGGATTAAGGATAAAGCCTGGGCATGGTTTAAATCTTTTTTGGAGAACAGATCCATTAGGGTTTTTGAGGGCGAGTCCGTGTCCTCTAGCAGACCTCTAAAGTGCGGAGTTCCTCAGGGCTCGTCTCTAAGCCCCGCACTCTTCAATCTGTATATGAGACCACTGGCTGACGTCGTCCGCCCATTTGGAGTTAAGATCATCTCCTACGCGGACGACACGCAGCTGGTGGTCTCACTGGCGCAGGAGGCAAACCGGCCTGCGCCAGGCGGGCTTAGAGAATGCCTGGAGGAAGTGAGGACCTGGATGTCCTCATCATCCCTTAAGTTGAACGGGGACAAAACAGAGCTGATGCTCCTAGGCCCTTCAGATCTTGGCCTCCCCCCTCTCTGTGGCCCCCCTGTCTAGGTCCCCCTCCCCAACCCCAAAAATAACATCAAGAGCCTCGGAGTGTGGCTGGACAGATCTCTGTCCTTCAACGTTCAAGCCACAAAACTTTCAGCCACCTGTTTTGGCATCATGAGGATGCTAAATAAAATACTCCCCCTCCTTCCCATGGAAGCCAAACAGGTGGCCATACAAGGTCTCATACACTCACGCCTTGATTTTAACAACGTGCTCTACCTCGGCGCCCCAGAATGCACCCTACGCAGACTGCAGATTGTGCAGAACTGCGCAGCGCACTTATTGCTTAAAATCCCTTGTAGACAATCAGTGAGGGCCGGACTGGCTAGCCTTCACTGGCTACCGGTTCGGCAGAGAGTTCTGTTTAAAGCATTGTGCATAGCCTATCAAGCCTTCTGGGACACAGGCCCCAGCATCACCCGCGACTTAGTCATTCATTACACTCCCAACCAAAGTCTTCGCTCCAGCCAGACCTTTTTGGCAGTGGTGCCAAGAATAAAAAGATCTAGATCTGGCGGAAGGACGTTCGCCTACAATGCGTCCAAGACCTGGAACACTCTGCCACTCCATCTCAGAGCCAACCCTAACCTCACGGTATTTCGTAAACAATTAAAGACCTTCCTGTTCACTTCCCCCCACTAACTGCCAGTTTCCCTTCCTCTGCTCATCAGTAGATTCTGGTTATCCTAGCGCTTGGATGCCTCCGGGCAGCAATTCGCGCTCTAGAAATTAAAAAAAAAAATAATAATAAGCTAGCATTCTTAAATGTGCACTTTTAGTTAGGCCTTAAAACCTTTTTTCTCTCAGTCTTACTCACACCTTTATAGATTTTTATTTGGAGCATTTTGCCTAGCACCAGCAACCTGCTTAAGAATGTGCTGACTTAAAATCTGTGTATTTCATATTTCGTCATTTACCTTAATACATTGAGACTTGCTGTGTTTGCTATAATAAATGATGATTACACTAATAATAATAATGATATACACTGAAACTTATAGTACATCCTTTAGCTTAGGTAAGAAGGTTCTCATGAGAACTTTCCTTCATGTAACAGAGACCTGAAGCAATGTTTAAGCAATATATCATCATGAATATTTATGTGGAAATCAGGAGAAGAGACATCGGAAGCTTGACAACATCATCGGATGCGACATTTCCATTGGAGCAGAAGAGTCAACGCCTAATATGTCCAATACAATATGGTGTCATTTTATATTAATGTGTGTTCCTAGCAAGTTAGCAGACCAGATGCGAAGAAGAAACCCCACAAACCCTGATATGAAACTGAGAGACCCAGATCTATAATCCTTACCTTTCGACTCTTCTCCTGGTGAGTTGATCTTTTACTTGCTACTGACATCTACTGCTAATGGTGACTTATGTTCTTCTAAGACCCCTTTTTGATCAGTGCTACTGTAGAGATCATTCTGTTACTGACGGTTACTACTGCAGCAGTAGGGAACTTGGCTAAGTTTCCAGAATTACTCTTTATGCGAAGTTCTTCTTATATTCTCACTTGGCTCTTTTCTGAGAGGAATTGTTTATGGGTTCTATTTAGAATAGTTTAGGTCCCTTAGCTAGTTTAATGACGCTTTCTTTTATTGAACACTGTGTATTGATTTATGCTGTCACAAATCAATCTTTCATTGGTATTTCTGTAAACCAATTAATTTGAATTAAGATGACCAAATCAGTACTAATGTTTTAAGATATATAAAGGTGTTGAAAAGTTCACTAACCTCTCATCATTGACTGAACATTTAAAATTCTAATTATCGATGATATTTGCATAGTTTATGTTTTTGTATTAGCTCTGTGCTAAAACAGTGACCTTTTTCAAGCGCTATCAGGATTTCCCAAGATCAAATCTGGAATTATGGTGTTAGATCTTGAACTCAGGTTCCTGAAGTTTCTGTTTGTAAAGTTATGGTTTGCACCCTGAATGGAGCTTTTAAAATGAGTATCCAAGCTATTTTCATATAATCCTTAATTCTAGTTTCCAGTGCCCAGATCCAGACAGAGCGGCAAAATGGTTGTGGTTTGGCAGTTGCGGTTTTGAAGGTGTTAGTATTAATAGGGCAAATATGTTGTGGTTGTAAATATAGTGGTTGTATGTGTTTTCTCTTTCAGATTTTATGAGTGAATAATAAGAAAATGTCGAAAAGTTGTTGAGGAGAAAAAGTTGATTTCAGGCGTATATATGTCAAAAGATCCTGGGATGATGATGATGACGATAATAATATTGATAATAATAATAATAATAATAATAATAATAATAATAATAATAATAATAATAATAATAATATTAATAATAATACTTACAATAATAATATTAATAATAAATGTTCAAACTTGTTTGCGCGATAAATTGATGTTGAATGTGAGGTACCATCACTTCCATAGGTATCATTATATACTAGCAGTTGTGTTTGATTAATCTCTGTTACTCTTCCTGGAATCTTGCCACACAAACTGGTGAAGCTCCTTTACTATGTGTGAATTTTTACTAGTCGAGAAGTCACTTGCATGTGAGGATTATTCTTCAGTGTTTTGCTTAAATGTCCTTAGGAGAGCAAAGCAGAGGTTATTTATAAAAAAAATTGAAAGAGCGAGTGGAAGTGAAGTAAATTGTGAAGGAGGGTGCACTACTGCGAGGAGTGATTCAGACTTCATAGTGTTTTGCACTAGGATTGGACGGTTGGTTTACTTTTGTGCGGTCATTGGTTAATAGGTTTTGTGTGCTGCACTGATATTGGACATTGTTGATTTGATTTCTGTCTTAGGATTTGATAGAGGATCACATGAAATCAAGGCTGTCATATAATTGGTGAACAAAATATTTGACGTATACTGAACAGAATCAAAACATTATGAAATTTGTGAAGGGAGATACCATTATTCCAGTGCGAAAAGGGGAGGAGGCACCTCTTGAGGGTACTCCAGCATACATTATGACTACTTACCGAACATGGATTACATTCAGGTCTATGGCTAAAACAATAGGAGAGAATCACAGAAGATGAGGTGCTTTATGTTTTCTAAGATACGGTACATTCAATACCAGAATTCTAGATCAGCTGAAAGGAAAATATGTAGAAATCAATAAAGTCTGGTAGACAGCTCTTGTAGTTGTAGTTTATTCTTCAAGTTACATCTTGGTAAATTCCAATGTAATTCCTAATAAAAGCTCCACCATGAGCAGCCTCCTGGCTGCTCAGCCCATCTTCTGCAACAGCTCCACCTTCAAGTACAAACATCCATAACATTCCAAATGACATCATATAGCTAGAGCATCAGGCAGAGAATCAGGGCAAGGGAGATGCATTACATAAGAAGCAGATTACTACACATCTTTCCCTTTATAATATTTAACACAATTAAATAGTATACACAAATATAAACATAGGAAGAGAAGATAAACATTCCAGAAGTAAACGTAAAAGAACACCATAATAACATGAGCCAAACTCTCCTTAAGTAATAATAATAATAATGTAAAAGCAATGCAATAATGAGAAAATAGTAATCTAAGTAATAAAATAGCCTTCCATATGTAATAATAATAATAACGATGCAATAGTAATAATGTAAGTATTAAACAGTAAGACAGCCTTCTCTATGTAATAAAAATGATAATAATAATAATAATAATAATAGCATAGTAAATGTAGCAATATAAGTAATAAAGTAGTAATATAGAAGTTGTAAACTTAAACAAATGGCAGGACCAAGGAATTCCATACGCCCTCTGCTGCAAACACTATAATATACCGTCCAGTTACCAAGAACACCCTCTACTGCATACTATTACAGGTCCAGGGAAATTTACATATCCTCTAGTGCAGGACCACACATGCATTAATACACAGTAACCTCCCAATAGGAGAATACATACCTCTAAACCACCACACACAGTAACCCAAGGGGGAATCCACCTCCCTATAAACCACCACACACAGTAACCTCCCAAGGGGGAATCCAACTCCCTAGTGCCACACACTCGCAGTAACCTCCCAAATAATTTTAAAGGGGAAATCCACCTCCCTATAAACCACACGCTGGCAGTAACCTCCCAAATAATTGTAAAGGGGGAATCCACCTCCCTATAATAATACTGTAAAATGAAAATCACATTGAGTATCAATTTAGAATATAACACGTTGCAAGTCAAATGCAGATGTACATAACATTGGCATATATCACCAAATTCAATGCAGTGTCACTAAGTGACTTAGCCGTCATCACATGCACCACAACAAACGAGTGAGTGACTTAATACTTAACAATCGTATAAGCCAAATGTCCAGGTAGGAATCATTCGCAATATCAATTTTTAATCAACAGTGTCATAACTATGATCACTCACTTATGGGAGGTAACCAAGGGGTTTCAACAACAACAAAAGTAAATAGTATCAAAAATATACTTTTATTTTTCATATAGATTTATATATTTTTTCTCTTTTTGTTCCGAAATCACAAAGTCTGGCAACATAAACCCACCGACGTTAGATATCACAAATAAAAGTATATTTTTGATACTATTTACTTTTGTTGTTGTTGAAACCCCTTGGTTACCTCCCATAAGTGAGTGATCATAGTTATGACACTGTTGATTAAAAATTGATATTGCGAATGATTCCTACCTGGACATTTGGCTTATACGATTGACATTACCCAGTCCTGGTGGGATTATTGGGTGGCTCTGTTCTAATACTATTAATACTTAACAATCATCTCACACAGTACAGTTCTGGGTTTCTAATTTCCTTTGACCCATACTCTAAATCCTTATAGCAATATTTCATTACTGTTACAGTTCTGAATCATCCTTTCTCTCCGAGTGAACTAGTTAATTCCTTTTTTTGGTGCAATTGCGCTCCATAGCCAGAAGATGCTGTTGTTGCACTAGTTCTAAGTTTTCCAAAGCGACATTCTCAATAATATGTAGTTTTCAATTAGTGTAAATGACAGTTCCTGTGACGATCTTCAGGCAGCAATACTCATGGCAACACTCACATTAAAATCATCTTTATCACCAGTACTTGACTCACAAAATTAACTCTGATGGCAATCCAGGCTAGCTACAGAGCACTGAGACACAACAACAAACTGGGGGCCTTCTTGCAATTCCATTTCAATACCATGGATACACCAGTCATGGTTGGCAAACACTATTCTTCAAGTTACATCTCTTTTTGCAAGTTTGCATTTAGATTTTTCAGCTGTTAGGCCTTTTGTATCTAATACCTGTAAGACTTCTGTCAAAAGGCTGTGATTTTCATCCTTGTGTTTGCCCATGACAAGAATCCCATCCTCGTCGCCAATGTAGAAATCAATAAAGTCTGGGAGACAGCTCTTGTAGTTGTAGTTTATTCTTCAAGTTACATCTTGGTAAATTCCAATGTAAGTCTTAATATAAGCCCACCAGGAGCAGCCTCTTGGCTGCTCAGCCCATCTTCTGCAACAGCTCCACCTTCAAGTACAAACAGCCATAACATTCCAAATGACATCATACAGCTGAGCATCAGGCAGAGAATCAGGCCAAGGGAGATGCATTACATAAGAAGCAGATTACTACACAACTGTATTAAATGAAGCCCCCACCTCAACCTATGTAATATGAGGCATTTAATGATTGGGAAAAGTTTAAGAGGCGGATTAATGGAAAATTCACAAGGTATGACAAGTCAAAGAATGCCCGCACAGCAAAAATGCAGACTCCCATGCAAAATGAAGCTAAGATGGTGCCCATTGCTTCCATGCAAATGGGAAATCCCAACGCAAATTTAAATCAGATGCAGAGGTGTAATGCAAATCAATTCTAGAATGCAATGCCACAGTTTCAAAATAGAATCAAGATGTTTTGAGTCAATACCCATTATTCGAAGCTGATGAGTTCACCTCTGATAACTTCCCATGACGGTGCCTGAGAGAGGGAAAGGATTGTGTAATTGGGGCAGTTTAAGAGATACACCAGAGAGGCCTCTAAATAGAGGCTAATGTTGATGTTGATCACATGTTATTCCTGATTGACACAGGAGCTACCGATCCACAGTTAGAACTGTGGAAGTTCCAGATTGTCTCTCTCTTGGAAAATGATCCAAGTAATTGGGGTTACAAATAAACAAATGTCGATCTTATTTCAAAATAAGTTTCAATAAAGAAAGGAACCTTTGAAGAAAACACCACTCTGTGGTCTGTTATACCAGTCCAGTAAATCTGTTGGGAAGATATCTATTGTGTTAGCTGAATTGCGCAATATGTTGCACACCTAACGGTGTAGCTTTCCAGACCCATGATGAGGTTGTTGAGGCAAAATACTGAAGTAGGAATGTTCCCTTCATTGACAATATCTGAGTAGCCCAAAATCGTAAAGCCAAATGCATTGGACTTATTAAGGGTATACAACCAGTCCAAATAAAATGTACATCAAATGTTATTTTCCCTAGAACACCATCCTATCATTTGTCTTCAGACGTTGTTGCAGAAATACAGCCAGTGATTAAAGATATGCTTTAGAAAGGCAACTGAGAGAGTTGATTGGGAGCCCATATCATTCCCCGATAATGAGTTTACAAAAGCTGAATGGCAAGCATAGGGTAGAGCCTGACCCGAGACTGGTCAATGAAATAGTTGTGCCTTTTTGACCCATAGTTCAATATTCTGCTACAGTGGTATTCCAAATTCCTTGTATTGCAGAATGGTTTACAGTTATTGCTTTGTGCCAGGCTTTCTTCCCAGTGCCATTTCATGAAGGTAGCTAGTACTTATTCTCCTTTGTTTTTCAACAGAAGACAATCACGTGGTGTCGCGTTTCTCAAGGGTTTATAGAGAGTACCTTCACATTCAACAAAGTCTTAAAGAAAAATCTTGTGTCTATAAAGACCATGTGAGTCGGCCCTTGTGCAGTACATTGATGACTTATTTGTAGCCTCAGACACTCATGAGGACTGTAAGTATGACAGCATTCCATTATTGAATCACCATAAAGAAAATGGGCACAAAGTGTCTCCAGGTAGACTGCAGTACTGTCAAAAAGAAGTTTGGTATCAGGACCATGTTATTATGAAATAAGTGAGGAAGGTATCACCAGAGAAAGTAGAAGCCATTGTGCTTATGAATCCACCACGAATACAAAGAGAGATCAGGATGTTTCTAGGAATGGTTGGCTACTGTAGACAGTGGATATTGAACTTTTCATTGATGGCAAAGCCCCTACTTAGGCTGGCACATCAAGATGTGTCTGTTGCACTTCAATGGGACAACTGATGCACAAAAGCTTTCCTAGAGCTGAAAGAGAAATTGTGTTGCGCCCCAGCTCTAGGAATGCCAGATTATACAAAAGAGTTTATTCTGTTTTGCAGCAAAAGAGATAGGTGCTCACACTCATTTTTGACACAAAAACATGGAGAGGATCGAAGACCAGTGGCATATATTTCTACTACACTTGATCCTATTGGGGCAGAATTCCCCGGTTGCTTGAAGGCAGTTGCAACAGTGTGTGTAAGTCTGGAAAAGAGAAAATTCATGGTGATGTGACATCCTTTAGTCATGATTCCACACGCAGTGGAATTACTATTGACTAAAATGAAAACTCTATACCTGACCCATAATAGCTGGTATGAGAAGAGTCTCCTTATCACTCATATTGTTGCAATCAAATGCTGCAATGTATTGTATGTTTCTCCTTTGATGCCAATTGAGCAAAATGATAAATGCTGGGAATTCAATCATGATTGCCTGCGTGAAGTGGCACTGAACTATGCACTAAACCAAAACCCGACATTAACATTAAGGATGAACCAGTAAATGAGCCTGACATGTCCAATTTGTTGATGGTTCATGCCTGAGAGGCAATGAAGGCACACTAAAAGCAGTACATGCTGTGAGCTATGTGCTCCATAAATGATATGATCAAAGCTTCCTGACTTCAATCAGTTTTCTCCGCACAAGTTTCCAAGTTATTTGCCATTACTCAAATTTGCAATCTGACAGTGCAAATGAAAGTCACCATCTTCCCTGACAGCCAATATGGCTCTGGCATAGTTCATGATTTTGGGCAATGATGGTCGCAAAAAGGGTTTCTTATTACCACAAAAACGCTGATCTAAAATGGGCAAAATTTGAAGGATTTGCTCAAAGCTTTACAGCTACCCAATGAAATTGCTGTTGTAAAATGTCCAGGACATTAAACAGGCTGTGAGTGCATTTGACATGGGCAACAGATGCGCTCACTTTGTAGCCAGGTATTGTGCATTGATAGCATGCATAGCGGTTTCACAAACAAATATGAGGAAGAAAGTGCCTTTGCAATGATGATGGAAATAACTGATACTTTGGAGAAACTAAAAAGTGTACAAGAGAAAATGTGTCTCAAGCAGAGCAAAATGGGTGAATCAGATCAGGTTCTGCAAAGAATTTTAATTACATTTGGATGTCAGCTGGTGGAAGGCCAGTGTTGCCAGCTAGTTGTTTCCAATGATTAGATATTGCCATGGGTATACACATTTAGTGAGAGATGCCATGTCATAACTCTTTTTACAAACCTGGTTTAACCCCAGGTTTCAAATAAATGCTGATGAAATTTGCAGAAGGTGTGTCATATGCCAACAGCCAAATGAAGGAAGGACGCACACACATAGGGAGATCATGTGGCCCTTTTAACAGACTGCAGATGGATTTTATTGGGATGCCTGTGCGTAACAGTTTGAGATATATCCTAGTTATTATCTGTGTATTCTCAAGATGGTTGGAAGCCTCCCATACAAGGAGAAATGACAGTCTCACTGCAGCTAAGTTGTTATTACAGGAGGTCATACTGAATTTTGGGATTCCTGAGTCATATAGGGGAACAAACTTCAACAATGAAGTGATGAATATGCTGTGCCACAGATTGAACAGAAGCTACAATGCAGTTACAGGTCAGAAGCCACAGGCATATTTGAGCACATGAATGGAACAATGAAGTCCAGGTTGGCAAAAGTCTCTGCCTTAACCTCTCTGAAATGGCCAGATGCTTTTCCATTGGTGCTGATGAGTGTCCGAAGTATTCCAGACAGGAAGATAGAATTATACCCCCATGAAATTCTGTTGGGAAGGGCAATGAGACCACCAGCTGTGCCTGCAAATGCCCTAGTGGACATCTTGAGATTATATGATTTTGGATTACTGCAAGACACTCGCTGATGTGGTTAGTTCTGTCTCTCATCAGGTGCCAGCTGCTACATGAGACTCTCATCACCAACAGTGCCATGACCTCAGTCCTGGTGACTGGGTAGTGATTTAAAAGCACTTTTGTAAGACTTATCTTGAACCCAGATGGAAAGGTCCCTACCAAATCATACTGACAATGAACTCTGCTGTTAAATGCGCTGGAATTTTGAACTAACTGGATACATGCCTCACACACAAGGAGAGTTAGGAATCCAGAGGAAGCATCTTTGGTCTATGATCCAGAAAAAAAGAGCACTAGTGGTTGCACGACCAATCAAGAGACCACCAAGACCTGCAACACCAGCACTAGCTAAAGTGCAAGGAGAAATACAAAGAGAAGGGCAAAGAGAAGAAAGGGCTGAAGACCAACTAACTGAAAGACAAGTACAGGTGCATGAAATAACACAAAGTGGTATTGGGGTCTCAAGTTGAGAAGTAGCAGAAACTGAACCACAAATTGAAAGTATCTGTGAAATTGAATGAGGAGAAGAACAAGATCCCAGTGAAGGAACACATTCTGGCACAAAAAGCATCAAGCAGAGTAACCAACGAGCCTTGGAAAAGAGAGAGTTAGGAGAAGTCCATCAATAGCGTGGATCCCAGTTGCAGTGTCTGAAGAGAGTGAGACCGAAGACGAAAGCTATTTTGATCCACATCATCAAGTTCAAATGATGTCTGGATGAACTTGAGTACCTTGTCAGAGGTATTCTGAGCCTGAATGGTTTTACTACGTAAATGCAGCACTGAATATGACGTTAGAAAAACTGTGCAACATGAATCCTGAACTGCTAGCACCCCCTTGAAAGACTCAATTTGGAAAAGCAAAACTGAACTTGGTGCAATCAGATGAAACAACTCTCAATTTCCTATTGGATGTTTTGTTGTTTTAATTATTAGTTTTGCAGAAGACTAACCTATGTCTGAGAAGAAAGTTACAGAAGAATAGGGACAGTCATTTAGAAGAACACAGAGGGGCCCATTAGGATTTCGGGTGGATTGCCCCAGCCAGGCTGGCGGTAGCCACCGCCAGCCCGTTGAGGGCAATCCGCCCGACATCCTTCCCTGAATTCCCCCCGCCATATTACAATAGCGGGGAGGCTGCAGCGGAAAAAACAACGCCCGCTCATTTTCCGCCCCGGTCGCCTTTTGGCCGGGGCGGAAAATGTTTAATATCATGGCGGTGTCTATTAGACACCGCCAGCCATATTACAATGGGCTTTGGTAGATGTCTTTCCGTGGCGGCGATGCCGCCACAAAAAGGCATGCGGTCTTCACTCTGGGGGGCCCCATCGGGCCCCCAGAGTGAAGGAGACTACGGGGGTGCACATGGGGTACCCCCCTGCATTTGCATAATCAAAGCAGCAGGCACCGCGCAGTGCCTGCTGCTTTGATTATGCAAATGCTGGAATGCTTTTTTAGCATTGTGGCGGGCGGTGCTCTCTGCACCGCCCGCCACAATGCTAAAAAAGCAAAATACAGGATGTGCCCGCCACCGTGGCGGGCACATCCTAATACTCCCCACGGGACCCCCGCCCTTATGGCGGACGGTCCCGATTACCATGAGGACGGCGGGCGGGAAAAGTCCGCCCGCCATCCTAATGACCCCCAGAGTAGGGTTAAGTATTATCCATTAGGGAAGTACTCTAACAAGCAAACTAGGAAACATTATTTAAAGCTTCAAAATAAAATTGTCTGCTAATCCTTAAGTCAAGTTAACAAAGTATTGACTTAAGAACGATGTGTTGCATAATAAAAAAATATACATGTATCATGTGCATGGTTTTCATAATAACAGTAGTATTTTATCTAACCCCTGAATTAGAGAATCCCCGGGACTGATGACACTAGTACATGTGCACAACATGTTTGTGATAGTATTTTTCCTAAATCATTTATGAGTTATAAGAAAAAGATTACTCTACTAATGTATACTTCAGACTAGTTCAACAATACATTAATGCCTGGGATGTTAAGGATTGTTGTGTTTGTACACACTTGGCAACTTCTGTTTGTGATGAAGTCACTTATTATCATATCTATTTGTCTTATACAGTGTCTTGTATTATTTTGCTTTCATTAGTTTATAGGCGAGGACACTTGGAATATTTCTACTCGAACTATGTTTCGTGCTATTTAGTTGGCCTTTAATGGAGAGCATGAATTTGCACCCACAAGCAAAAACAATGGACACTGTTTGGTATTGCTTCTTTCCACACTTGCCTGTAGATAGTGTGAAAGCTTACAGAAATAACGTAATATGCTTAATGCGACCTGGAAAGAAGGCTTATAATATGGCTTTAAAGGAAAAGTACATGAACATGACTAAGACAGCAGACAGAAAAGGGAATGTTTTAGAAAATGCTTGGTAAATGGAATAAAACGAATTTAGAAAGAATCAGGTTTATTCAAAACTTAGCCTTAGGTTCAGACACACAAGGGAAATATTTGATTTTATAAAAGGATAACTTTAAATAGGACAGGACATGTAGGGATGAGCAGTTGTGAACATACATTTGAACTAATGGGAGGATCATGGCAAATTTTACATGGAAACGAAAATGCAAGACTAAGAGTATATTACATTTGTGGACTGAATGCTTACTACTTATTACCTGCTGATTGGGAACAAACCTGTTATTTAGGCATACTAATTCTAAAGATGTATCATGCTACAAGCACAGTAGCACTAACATTTGTACCATCACACAGACAGAAATGGAGCACAGAGACAGGACCTACTTCAGTAGGAGACATATTTGGAGCACTGATACCACCAATAGGGATCATACTATATGATGAAAAGATCAGAAAACTAGCTACCATAATTGAAAAAATGGCGACAAGTACCTCAGGAGCTTTACTTTAATTAACACTGAATTAATTGCTATGAAGGTCCATGGTTTTTCTAGATCGTCTTGATTTAGAATTCATACTCGCTGAAAAGGGAGGGGTCTGTCACATGCTGAAATGAACTCACTGCTAAGCATTCATACCAGACAAGAGCAAGCAATTAGAAAGCTTTGCAAGAAACATCTCAGGTCTAGAGCCTGAATTGCATGATTTGTAATCACCAAGTTTATACAAGAATTTTGGGAAAGGATTGAGCACAATTGGAAATTGTTTTTCAACAGCTTGGAAGGGTATAATAAAAGTCATACAAATGGCAATATTCATAATAGGACTTTGCTGAATATTCCTTTACATCCTTTTTCTGAGCTACAAATACTTCTTGAGCAAAAGATGGAACAATTCTCAAAGAAAAAGGTACAAAAGAGACATGGGACTAAGGGCAATAATGAATGACGATTATCTGAAATCACATCAACACTAAAGGCGAATCAAAAGAAAAAGACGAGACACATCTGAAGATGAAAGTGAAATCTAGACGTAAATTCTTATGTGAAACCAATTTGTGTGATGATTAAAATCCTCAAGAGGTAGGGATGTGAAGGAAATTTGTTCAAAAATAGGATTCTACTTGCAGACCATGTTAGGATTGCACTTTTAGAATGTGTTTAAATTACTGTAGTAATGTTTTCATATAGAAAAATGACATCTAAAAAAATTGTGCCCGTTTCATAATGTGAACAGAATCCTTCTAATGTATAATTAATAAATGCAACGTATTCCATTAATATTTAATATTGTAGGAGAACTATATGTGCTTGCAGACAATGAAATATGTACAAACAAAAAATTGTACTAAGCTATCATTTTTAAATGAGCACTTTCAGTTAGGCCTCAAGCTTTTTCCCTTACTCACAGCTTAATAGACGTTTATGTAGAACATTTTGCTTCACACCAGCAACTTGCCTAAGAGTGTGCTGACTTCGAATCTGTTATATTTTGTTCCCTCATCTCATAATCTGTCATTTTTCTTAGTACAATGAGAGTTGCTGTGTTTGTTATAACAAGTAATGATTTAGACATTTTATATGTGCTGCATCAGAATAATATTGCTACTTTGCCTCGGAACTCTGAAAAGTCTTTGCCTCAACACTGAAACTCGTAATGCATCCTTTAGCTTAGGGAAGAAGTTTGTCTTGAGAACGTTCCTTCAATTAACAGAGTCCTGAAACCTTGTTTAAACAATGTATTGACATGAATGTTTCTGTGGGACTCAGGAGAAGATACATTAGAAGCTTGATGACATCATCGGATAAGCGGTTTCCATTGGAGCAGAAGAATCAATGCCTAATATGTTTGATGCAGTGTTGGTGGGTTATATATACATGAGTGTTCATAGCTAGTTAGCAGACCAGATGTGATGAACAGACCCCGCAAGCACTGATATGAGTCTGAGAGACCAAGATCTATCATCCCTGCC
This sequence comes from Lissotriton vulgaris, assembly GCF_964263255.1. NCBI lineage: Eukaryota > Metazoa > Chordata > Amphibia > Caudata > Salamandridae > Lissotriton > Lissotriton vulgaris. The sequence goes on along the minus strand of NC_141685.1, from coordinate 1,906,380,305 downwards.
TTTTGACTCTTCTCCTGACAAGTTGATCTTTTCCTTGTTTCAGATGGCTAACGCTAAAGGTGACTTATTTTCTTCTATTTAAGACCCTTTTCTGATCAGTGTTACTGCAGGGATCATTAAATTACTGATGGTTACTACTGTAGCTGTAGGGAACTCCTTTGATTTTTCAGAAAAACTCTTTATGGGAAGTTCTTCTTATATAATCACTTTGGTCTTTTCCGAGAGGAAGTCTTTATGGGTTCAATTCAGAAAAGTTTATGCCCCTTAGCTAGCCTAATGACAATTTCCTTTATGGAACAATGTGTATTGATTTAAGCTTTCACTAATCAATCGTGTATCAATATTTCTGTAAAAGGATTAATTTTAAAAAATATGACCAAAACAATACTAATCTTTTACGATAAATAAAGCAGTTGGAAACTTCACCAACCTTTCATCATTGTCTGAAAATGTAACATTCTGATTGTCAAGTATATATATATATATATATATATATATACTAGCAGCCCGTCCCGACCTTGTCCGGGAGCAACAGGCTTCCCTGACCCCCCCTGCCCCGACATTGTCCAGCAGCCGGGGCCCCCACCCGGCCCGTCTCCCGCCAGCCCCAACACCCGCCTGCCATGACCACCGCCTGCCCCGACATGGGTCCCCCTACCTCAGCCGCCGCTCCTCCTGCCTGTCCGCTGCTCGCACCGCCGCTGGCCTGTCCGCTGCTCCTCACGTCACCGCTCCTCCCCGCGCCATGTCCGCCGCTCCCTTACCTCAGCCGCCACTCCTCCAGCCTGTCCGCTGCTCCTCACGTCACCGCTCCTCCCCCGCGCCATGTCCGCCGCTCCTCGTCGCGCTCCTGGACGACGCTCCTCCCCGCGCTCCTGATGTGAGCACGCACGTCGCGGCCGGCGCTACTTCGGAGGGACTACTTTTTTTTTACTGTAAATTTTTTAAATAACGTTTTTTTTTTTATTTATATAGCCTATAACCATCTACACACCCTGACGATTCCAACGGTGTATCGGGTGTGTGGATTGGCGCTGTGGTTCCCGAGTTTACCCGCCTCAAAGGCTGAAAGTTCTTCCTTTATTATAGTAGTATAGATATATATATATATATATATATATATATATATATATATATATATATATATATATATATATATATATATAGTTTATGTTTTCACTGACCTTTTTCAAGAGCAATCAGGATTTCCCAAGGACAAAATTTATAAGTTGGGTGTAAGTTTTTAAACCATAGATGGTTAATCTTCAGGCTCCTGTAGGGTACTGCCTTCAATGCTACATCGGTAAATCCATGGGGATTGTGAAAAATCAAGTGTAGCAAATAACCCACACCCATTCAGCAGGAGAGTGGTAAGGGTGAGGTATGTAGCTGGTGATACCTTTTGGAGCGCATTATATTATTAAAGCATGGTGTGGTAGTGCACTGTAATTTACAGATAGCACATTTTCAAATGAAATGGCAACTAAGGGGTCGATTAGGATCGCGGATGGACTTGCATCCGTCCGCGACCCCAGAGCAGGAGGGAACCTCCGCATGGCATGCGGAGTTCCCTCCTGTGCAATTAGGATGTGACCGCCACCCTGACGGTCACATCCTCTATTTTTAACATTGCGGCGGGTGTAGCTTAAAGCTGCACCCGCGGCAATGTTAAAAATGCACGCATTGCATTTGCATGCAGAAAGAGGCAGGCACCGCGCGGTGCCTGCCGCTTTCTGCATGCAAATGTAGGGGGGTACCATAGGTACCCCCATGTGCACCCCCCACCCCCCTTCACCTAGGGGGCCCGCAACGGGCCCCCGCAGTGAAGTTCCGTATGCTTTTCCACGGCGGAAAACCCGCCGCAGAAAAGCATAATTTACTGGCCATCCTAATGTGGTGGACGGTGTCTGGAAGACACCGTCACCATATTAGAGCTTTTCCGCTGCGGTTGTAATCCGACCGCAGCGGGAAAGCTGCGGACGGAAACCAGGACCCACCAGCCATCCTAATGTGGCGGTGGGTCTTTGGTCAGTCCACTGTGGTTTTTCCGCATCCTCGGGGCCGGCTGTGGCTTCCGCCGGCCCCGAGGATGCGGAAAAACCGCAATCATAATGACCCCCTAAATGTGGACAGACATGCAGTTTACTGATAAAACTATATGGTACACAAATTATAATATCTGGAAATTGGATTTCAGCAAATATATATAATTTGCACATCAGTGCAAGTAGTGCCTTGATTTGTTCTAATCCTATTAAAATATGTATTTCCATTCACACTTCAGAATTGCACAAAAAGGCCTTCCGTTTGGGCCTTCTGAACTGCTTTTTGAAATATGTACAGTTAATTTACATATGTTTAAATTTAGATGTATTAGAAACAAAATTACATTGCACTCCCTTTCCTTTCACCCTACCTGTTCCTCAACAATATTGTTACATAGTTCACTTTACAAAATCCTCTTACACCAATGTCCACATTAAAAGAATGAGCAGCAGTTTCTCAGAAGGCAAAATCTGATATTTGGCCTCTGTCTTTGAATGCACACCATAGGTGACAAGAAAAAAACAATATGTAAAGGCTTCTTTAATTGCTCATTTACCTTCCGAACACCATTATGGTTGTTTTGGGGTGCTGCAGCACCAATATACTCCTACTTTGAGCGTCTATGGGTACAGAAGAAGGAAGTTCAATTTTGGTATATTTCTTTAAACGTAACTGGGATGAGCTATAATGATTTTGATACCACCAGATGACTGTAAATTCGGATTTTTTTTTCTGGAAACTCTTTGTGATTTCCATAAAAACTAAAAGTGATCTTTTTTTGCTTTAGTGATTTATGGGCCTTTTTTTTCAACCTTCTGTTTTTAACTGCCATTTTTTTCCTTATGTCTCTTTAAACAGGGGGTAACCCAATTAACCCTCCGGCATCTGAGTAAATGTATACATTTCAATAAAGAGAATAATGCCACAGGATAAATAACAACAATATACAATAGGTTGAAGAGATACTTAAATTATCCCTTCCTATGCCAATTAATCACGTGAAAAACCTATACCTTGTTTCCATCAAAAATCAAAGGCAATTCTGAACAGTTACAAGTGCTCATCTTTTGAAAAAACTTTTTTATGTTTTATATTGCAATTTTTTAGACTAAAAGTAAATAATTATGCCTCTTTTTTCACCATATATATACACAAACCTATACATTACATCAACATATATATATATATATATATACCATATATGAATTTAGATAAGCAAACAAACATACGTTTTGTTTCCTTCTTTCTCTTTGCCCTATTTAATCAAAGAGGATGCTTCTAAAACAGTTTTTGCCACAAGCAACAGAAGGTCACCCTCCAAGTGAGACAGAAGGTTTATTACTCCAACCTCTATTTTTTGTAGTGCCCCTAAATTATTTTTACACTATTTAAATTTTCATGGGTGTCTTCAAGTTAACAGTCGACACGATTTTATTTCTCCGGCCTCTTCAGGACTAGGGTAGATGAGCGCATACATTTTCAAAGATCCACCAATAAAGTGTTCCAACTATAATATAAACCAATGTTTGGTTGTTCAACGGTCATGTATGTTGTTATTTGGCATATTTACCTTACCTGTAACTCCCTAGTATATGATGCAAAGTGTACTCAGGACCTGTAAGTTAAATGTGACTAGTGGACTGCAGCACCCATCGAGCCACCACTAGAGTGACAGTGAAAAACATGAATGCAGACTTACCAATGACGCCTGCCTGCGTAGTTTTAAAACTGCAGATTCAACTTGCCAAAATAACACCTTTTACCAGGCCTAAATCCTCCTTTTAAATATTATTAAGTCACACCTAGTAGACCTTAAATTCTCATAGGGCAGGGTGCATGGTATTTAAATGTAGGACATGTATACGTTTAATGGTAAACATGCCTTTACAGTGGCAGTGCCCAAAACGCTATTTTCACTGCAGTAGGGTTAGCTGTTCCATTGGAAAACATTAAGATAAAACAATACATTTACAATTGTTATCTCCGCCTAGGAAACACCTAAAATGTTAATTCTTGGACTTTTTGAAATATTTATTATAAGCCCCTACAGGCAAAATCAGATTTGTAATACAAACTTGGAGCACAATCTGGGTTAATAGATTTTCTAGGTAATTGTTACATTCAGTGGACTGGTGTATCATATCAAAAAAGCCTACATCTAGAACTTTTATCTTCCATTCTGTAGTCTTGTTATGACCTACTGTCAGCATTTGTGCTATTTCATTCTTTATCTCCTGTCTATCTATAAGAATGTGTATTATTTCTCCTAGGGAGTCATTCCTTGTGAATTTAACTCTATATTGGCCTACTCTAACATGTGTTGGCTGCATGTGGGCTTTAATCCTACAAAGGTAATGGTGTAAAGGACATACAGTTTTTCCTAGGGACACTAGTTGAATGTAATCTATCTGATCCTGTGGCATGGGGTATTAATGAGCAACCAAAACATGATTCATTTGTGCTTTTGAATCCTATTACTGGACAGATTATCATTTACAGACATTTCTCTTCACAGGTGTGTGACATAAGGAGCGGAGCTTAAGCATGCATTGCTATAGAAATGCAACAGTAGCATAAAAAGTAAAATAGAGCAAAAATATATTGCTTTTTTTCTCGTAAAATAGAAATAATTGTCCCAAAAGCAAAGGTGGAGGGGGGTATCTTTATAGTCGCAATCTTCTTCCTCCCTCTTGGCCCATTTACATTGCTGCCAGCACTTGATGTGAAGCAAGGTACATCCAAACATCTCCGAGGTTTGTCTATGGTTTCCTACCATCTACCTTGAGGGCAGTAGGGGTGATCATCTTTACAAACAAGTTCCGTCAAAATTGATATCCTTCCATTTCCAGACATAGTTACAAATGTAAACTTGATGGCCAGTCATCACAGGCAGGACCTACTGGTCATTGTTGGACACCTTTCTCCGGAACAGCCTTTGTCAGCTCTGACAAAAATGCTGTACTGTGTGTCTGTGGTGCTTCTTCTACAAAGGCATTTTTGTGCATATGTTTGTATACATGTATACATATACATATATATCTGGTACGTTGTCGTCTCAGCAGCCAATGATTCGGTAAAAAGACGAGGCAAACCCAGTATCTGGTGCGTGTTATTTATTTTGAACCCAACACCACTCTGCCATGACGCGTTTCGGCCTGGCGAGGCCTTGATCACATGACAACGTCACGGAGGCGCACTAGCAAATTTAAAGTGCACAGGGCCATTGGTAAACATAGACATAGACAAAATACTTCAAAACATATTGTCTTAACGTCAAATAGTTTGCGTGGCAATTGTTATAATCACACTTCCTTGCCATTAGTAATTGCACATAATTTGAACAATATACGGTTATATTGATTATCATTTGCAATTTAAGAATAATGATAAAACACAATAAATACTTCTCTAAAATGTTTTAAAATATAAATATTCAAATTCATTGCAAAGATAAAAGACTTGGCTTCCCTAAAACCATGGTAAAATGTGTATAAAAAATCTGGTCAGTCATGATAAAATATGAACATGTCAAACCAATTTAAAACACATATTTACAGGGAGGCTAAAACCAAATCAGTCACTGTATTCAAGAGTGACCGGGAGGTTCATTAAGCCCAAGTGGGCTAACCATAAATTATGTGCAAAACAACGCAAGTCATATCAAATACATGAATATGTCTATTAGCAATGGTGTAGTAGTAAAATGACATAAAATGCATACGTATGTATAATAATTAAAGGTGCTACCAGTGAAATAACAGAAATAAGTTGTGCGCTAAAATCTAATATGGAAGGCATAATTTCATTGTTACGTGGCATGTATTGATAAATTAGATACTTGAATACAAAGTTTCATACAAAATTACTCCATTAAATTACCAAATTCATAGATAGGTATAACAATCCTCACTGGCATTGAGACCGTTTGGTATTTTGGTGTCAAGCAGGATGATGTGTCTTGTCTCAAGTTTGCGTAGCTGGGCTTCACGGTCCCCACCCCTTCTCTGGGGTGGTACGGTGTCAATAACAAAGTATTTAAGCCCACTGGCATTACTAGCATGACACTCCTCAAAATGCAGCGCAACAGGATATGCTGCGTCAGCATTTGTGATGGCTCTGAGGTGTTGCAGAATCCGTTTGTATACCTGTGGCCTGGTACTTCCCACATACCTGAGGCCACAGGGACATTCCAGAATGTAAACAGCGTATTCGGTTCTGCAATTCAGTTTGTGTCGAATTTGAATAGGGTCAGTACTGAAAGGGGTCGTATATTCTTTCTTGCTTATACCATTTTTGCAGGCTTTGCAAGCAAAGCATTTCAGAAAGCCCCTACTGCTATCTAGCCAGGATGTGTTGGTTCTAATTTCTGGGCTACTGGAGACATATATAGAGTATATATATATATACTCCTCCAATCCCGATTTCATGAAACCAGGTCTGACACATGCTCGGGTTGCCAAACAGAAATTTAATACCTCCGGTGCACAGTTGCCATACAGCGCGATGTCCACAATTACAGCGTCTGGCAGACGCGTTTCGGCGTGTGCATCATCAGTGCCAGGTCAGTGCTGCAAGTGTCAAGTTGCTTTCTTCGCGGGGCTGCTGTTTAAATAACATCCGAGTAACCTCATTGGCTTGGAGTCATTGTCATAGAAAGCAGACAGGGAAAGTTCCTCCGATGATACATGTCGCTATACTCGGCAACCACGAGGCCTCGGGTACTGTGCACTGTGTCCCGCACTAAGAACCAAACAAACAAAACAGCACAGTCAGATGTCGGTACAGTGACCCATCCTCGCATATGGTAATGCCTCTGTTATTTCGTTGGCTCTTTTTGATTGCGGGAAACACCAGGGTGAATTATTTCTCTGCCGGGCATTCCTTTAAGCAGACAGACTGCCTGCTCCCTCTCCCCAATACCTTCAAGACACTCCAGGCTGGGGGGGCGCCGCAATGTGCCTTCCAAGCACTTCGAACCAAAGTTTGTCGGATTATTTTTGCGGTGCTCCTGAACGAGGGGCGTGTCAGTATCAGCGGAGCCGACCTCCGCATCCACATACTCCTCCAATCCCGATTTCATGACACATGCTCGGGTTGCCAAACAGAAATTTAATACCTCCGGTGCACAGTTGCCACACAGCGCGATGTCCGCAATTACAGCGTCTGGCAGACGCGTTTCGGCGTGTGCCTCATCAGTGCCAGGTCAGTGCTGCAAGTGTCAAGTTGCTTTCTTCGCGGGGCTGCTGTTTAAATAACATCCGAGTAACCTCATTGGCTGGGAGTCGTTGTCATAGAAAGCAGACAGGGAAAGTTCCTCCTATGATACATGTCGCTATACTTGCCAACCACGAGGCCTCGGGTACTGTGCACTGTGTCCCGCACTAAGAACCAAACAAACAAAACAGCACAGTCAGATGGTGGTACAGTGACCCATCCTCGCATATGGTAATGCCTCTGTTATTTCGTTGGCTCTTTTTGATTGCGGGAAACACCAGGGTGAATTATTTCTCTGCCGGGCATTTCTTTAAGCAGACAGACTGCCTGCCCCCTCTCCTCAATACCTTCAAGACACTCCAGGCTGGGGGGGGGCACCGCAATGTGCCTTCCAAGCACTTTGAACCAAAGTTTGTTGGTTTATTTTTGCGGTGCTCTTGAACAAGGGGCGTGTCAGTATCAGCTTAGCCGTCCTCCGCATCCACATACTCCTCCAATCCCGAATTTCATGAAACCAGGTCTGACACATGCTCGGGTTGCCAAACAGAAATGTAATACCTCCGGTGCACAGTTGCCATACAGCGCGATGTCCACAATTACAGCGTCTGGCAGACGCGTTTCGACGTGTGCCTCATCAGTGCCAGGTCAGTGCTGCAAGTGCCAAGTTGCTTTTTCCGCGGGGCTGCTGTTTAAATTACATCCGAGTAACCTCATTGGCTGGGAGTCGTTGTCATAGAAAGGAGACATATATATATATATATTACCTACTGGCGGTCGCCAGTAGGTAGTTATAGTTAGGACCCATTTTCCATAGGAAATCCACAACATTCTATTTGGAATAACTTTGGTGCCGGTCAACGAATCTTCGCAAAATTTTCAACACTGGTGGGGAGCTCCAGTCCGTTCCTATCCTGAAAGTCTTGGGGTGATTCGTGAAGCAGGGGCTGAGTAAAAAGGGGGGTCCCAAAACGTGTTTTCCCCATGCAATTTTCCATAGATACCGTTCAACGTGGCTACAGCCCGAACGGCTGAACGGAATTACACCAAATTTGGCAAAGTTGTAGTCCTTGATTCAGACTCGTGCCTTTTGCTTATATGGTGTAAATCTGTTCAGTAGTTCCTGAGAAAATTACAATTAAAAGTACATATATATATCCATGGCCTCGGTAGATGCGCGGATTACAAGCGCACCGTCCCGATCACGTGCAGAATGCTGATTGGCTGTGAAGTGGTCATCAACATTCAAAACCAGGAAGTGTTGGCAGCCATTTGTGCCTCGGTAGATGCGAGGATCTAGAAATTAGTGGAACAAGTGTGTAAAATGTACAAAGGGGGCAGGTGCGAAATATTTTGACCTCTAGACCTGCTTAGGGAGTCCCACAAGTTTTTTAATGGAGAAATGTGCGATGGGCGTTTGAGTTTGCCATAAAAAAAATAAAAACGAGGCGCGGGCACCTGTGCTTGTTTAAAAATTAGCTACGTGGGAAGGAGAAATCCTGTGGTCTAAAATATTGCAATTGAAGCGGGGGCCGAGAAAATAGGGGGGTCCGCAAAACGTGTTTTCCCCATGCAATTTTTCATAGGATTCGTTCATCATGGCTACAGCCCGAACGGCTGAACGAAATTACATCAAATTTAGCAAAGAGGCAGTACTAGGTTCAGATTTGTGCCTTTTGCTTAAATGGTGTAAATCTGTAAATCTGTTAAGTAGATTCTGAGAGAATTGCAAGTAAAAGTACATATATATCTATGGCCTCTGTGGTTGCGCGTATCTTGCGCGCACACTAAGCGCACTGTCCCGATCACACGCTAAATGCTAATTGACTGTCAAGTGGTTGTTAACATTCGAAACCAGGAATTGTTGGTAGCCATTTTGTGCGTCAGTAGAAGCGAGGATCTAGAAAATAGTGGGACAAGTGTTTAAAAGGTATAAAGGGGGCATGTAAGAAATCTTTTGATCTAGACCTGCTTATGGGGTCCCACAAGGACCCCTAGGGTCCCAAATGTTGTTTTTTTATCTGGGAAAAAACTAAGAAATGTGCTTTGGGTGCATGTATCCGCCTTAATAAAAGTAAAAATGATGCAGGGGCTCCTATACTTGTTTAAGCATTAGCTACCTGGGAGGGCCAAATCCTTGGGTCTAAAATAATACATTTGATGGGGGTCTAGAGGAAACTTGTAGCATGGGGACCGCCGTTCCTTGGTGCTACAAAATAAATGGGTGAGGGAGCTCAAATATTTGCTCCGGGTTTTTTTATATTTTGAGAGGGGGGCTGCTTGGTCTCCATTCTGCTATGGCAGGGCGGGAGTCCACTTTCCAGATGTGTCATTGCAAACTTCAGGGCATTTTAACAAGTGCCATTTCGCTGCAATTTTTGTAAAAAATCCAGAAATGCGGTGAAAATTATATTGCCCTATTTACTAGGTGACGCTAAGATGCATTAATTCATGTTAGCAGCCGGTTTGCTAAGGGGTCGCCTTTTATCTCCAATGAGTTGCAATGTAGGTGTTCTCAGTGGGAAGGTAGGTGTTTCTATGAGAATATAAAAAGGAAGAGGGAGGTATGACAATAGCGTTGTATTTACAAGGCGTTCCTGGTTTTGAGGACAGATAGGAAAATTCTTGCTAATTGCAGTTTATGTCGGATCTCAACATCTGTTCTTAAGTAGACTTAAGCATGTTTAATATGCGAGTTGGCAGATTTAGAAGTTCCTTGCGTCACTATTTCATCACTTTTAACATGGGAAAAGTGACGCGAAAGTGGTGCAAGGGCTTGTAAATCTGCTACACAGTGTTCTGTCTTAGTTTGCTTTCCTTTCTGTCATGTAGAGGATCCTGGGTAAATATAGCAGTTTATGTACAGCCAGTACCTTTCAACCCTACACCCAAACTGCTTACTGCCTGTTACCATAGTAACAGTTCATGGAACACTTAAGTGAGCACACAGGTTACAAATTCACCACACAATGTTGCTAATCAAAACAGTTACTGTGCTGGAGTTTTTTTTAATTTTCCATAGGAAGCGTTAATCCTAGGTACAGACTCCGGTAAAGAGCTGGTAAAGATTTAGCCTCAGTATTATACTTCTAGTTATGAACATCATTTCTCTTTTAATTGTTAAATGTTTTGTAAGTATATGTTAGAACTGGGATTTCTGGTTGGCTAAGGCTTACGCCAAAGCCAGGCAGAAACCACCACTCTAGTCAGGGCAAGGAAGTCACACGCCAAGATAACCCCTGGTCACCCCCTTGGTAGCTTGGCACCTGAACTGCCCACCCCGTATTTGTGTGCCTTAACGAGTGCCCACCTCGCTTCTTCATTTAAATTACCTACCGAGGGTTCCCACCCCTCATTATGCCGAGTTTGTCCCGGCACGGCCGCCCGGAAGTCAGGCAAGCCGGCCTGTGACGGGGGCGGGGCCGCGGCAGGACAGGAAGCGTGGAAGGCAGGAAACACCCTCAGGCTGACCAGAGGTCACGGACAAGAATGCCCCACCCTACCTCTACTTCTGGGGTTCCGCACCCTCCCAGCGAAGCACCCACAAGAACACAGCTCTCCCACCAGTTCAGGACCTCTCTCCATCAACTGGTCTACCACCTGGGATCTAGAAACTATTTCACTTTGGAGGTACAAAGCACACAGCACAGTCCCTCTTCAAGCAGGTGGGGGGACACAGCACACAGCAAAGTCCCCTTTCCTCTTCCTTAGTGGAAACAACAAACTGCAGGTGAGCCCCAGAACACACAGCAAGGGCAGCCCCCTCAGTTTCTTCAGCTGATCTACTTTGGCAGAGATTTCTTCTTGACCTGGAAGTTTCCTAATCTCCATACCTAGGATCTAAACCCTCATGCTGCACCAGGGTCAGAGGCAAGGACGCCCTCTTTTTGCACCCCCTTCCAGAGTTCTGCACCCTCCCACCTAGGAGCGGTACCCCTGGAAGTCAAACCGGTCAGGACACTGATTACAGATGCTCTTCCTTCCAGGTCAGGCTGAACCTGAACCTGAACCTGGCTTCCCCCCTCCTCGGGGAACACCCTCAAGAGGCCCCACAAATGGTCAAGCACTCTAGACGGTCAAATGCCCAGTGAACCAGTGTCATGATTCCACCCCCCTCATCTGAACATACATCACCTGAACATACATGCACACACATGCAAATGTAGACTTCCCATTCTTGAAACCCACCCCTGTCCCGTGCAGCCAGCACGCCAATATGTAAATGTGTGATTGTGCAAGAACTTAGAAACTGATTATACTTTATTTCAGGTCTTTCTTTCATGTATTTAACTGTAATGTTATTTGTCTTTACCAAGGGTTGTTGGATTCATGGCACGAGTTTCTTGTTGTGAGCCTAATACTCGTATTGAAGCGTGATTGCCAGGGTATGTTAGATATCTTTGCAGGAAGGGTTTTGAACTCGCCTCGCAGGAGGAACAGAGAGCTGAGAGTGGAGCTGCCGTTTTCAGCGCGCACGCTGAAAAACGGCACGCATGGATTTGGCGCGCGATGCGTCAACCTTCCTTGGGTGTGGCTGGGTGTGGTTCCCCTATAAAAGGCCACACCCAGCGCAAACTGACGCTTTGCCTTCAGTCTCCGTGCATCACCGAAGGATGTTCCTTGGCTCCCTCCACGACGGCTTGCATTCCGGATAGGACAGCGTTCAGCTTGAAGGTCTGCTGTCTTTTTGAAGGTCTTCTTTCACCGCGCACAGCACCTGGAAGAAAGAAGACAACATTTAAAGCTAAGTTACCGTCTTTTCTTTCTGTTTGGATTATTGGCGCCCCACGCAAGCAAGCATCCAGAAAAAGCTAAAGACTTACCTGGAAAGACTTAGAACTTATAGAAATCTCGAGGATAAGAACAATTACCAGGACTTTGGAAAAGAAATAGAAACTTTGAGAATTATCAAAGAGAGAATGTTGATGATGTTTTATACTTAAGTTTGCTTTGCCATTTTCTTGTCTTTTGTTTTAATTTGATTCTTATTAGTGAAGTGAAGGTGAAGAACAGCATGGTGTTAAGTCAGAGTAAGTTAAAGAGAGTTTGAAGGGACGTATGAAGAATGCAAACATTATAGTAAAGCAGTAACTCATCATTCCCTTTTGAATATTCTCCTTACAGAGAACTAACGCAGAACAAGCCATCTTCTACACATCTCGACATCTTGCCTAACCCTCCCTTCACGACGACAACACGGACGCGACGCCAAATCTTAACCAGTCGCAGGTAGGACTCGTTAAAGCCCAAAGTCACTCATAGAAACCAGTTAGGACAAGACAGATTGAGTAGTAATCAGTAATTACAAAAGTTCTCCTTATTGCTTCGCAGGTCGACAATCAAGGAAGCAGGTAGCGTCCACGATCCGGCCTACCTCCCTGATTTCTATTTAATTACCTTTGTGTGAATTTACAGTCACTAGGTGTTGCCTAGAATTTGGGGAAGTTGGTCCATAACGTCTCTGCGAAATCATCTACAGGCATCCTACAGGTAAGGCTGCTTGTAACCTTGTCAGAAGGCAAAGCCCACGACGATATTTTCGCCCAGACGTTATGGATCCTTCTATCACAAGTTCTTTGCAAGATATTGCAAATGTGTTAACGGCTATTCAAGCCGACAACGCTGCCCTCCGTAGAGATATCACAGACATTCAGAGCAATATGCAAGCTGCTTCTAGTCAGTGGGGGTATCCCTCAACTCAAAAACCGGTTCTGAAACCAGCCTCATTTCAGCCAGGACTTCAGACCTTACATTCAGGCCCCAGTTCTTCCTCTGCTCCAACTCAGATTCAGGTAGTTACTCCTATTACAGTGCCCTTAGCACCTCCTGAACGATTTTTGGGAGATAGTAATAAGTTTTCGATCTTTTTAAATCAATGTCATTTGCATTTCATCGCTAAGCCCGCTGCCTTCCCTGATGATTCCTCTAAGGTAGCCTTTATTTTGTCATATCTAGGGGGGGATGCAGCCCTTTGGTCTGTGCCGATTGTAGAACGCGATGATCCGATGTTATATAACCTTAGACTCTTTAAGAATACTATGAAAAAGTTATTTGCTAAACACGTTTTTGTTCAGTCCGCAGACCATGAATTATTGCATCTTAAACAAGGGTCTTCGGACTTGTTACATTACATTTCCCAGTTCAATAGACTAGTCATTGAGGCTCGCTGGCCAGAGGAAAAAAGAGTTTCCCTTTTTTACAAAGGGCTTAGAGATGAGTTAAAGGATATGGTTACTCAGATCCTAGATCCACCAGACACCATCGAAGACTTTATAGATTTAGTAGTAAAGCTTAATCATAGACTTTTAGAACGTAGAGGAGAAAAAGGTAAAACAGAAGTCAAGGTCTTCACTTATAAGGAAAGGTTCAACTCAGTAAGATCTGAAGGTTCATCAAAGGGTGATTCAGGAGTCGAACCAATGCAAATAGGTACTATTAAAGGGCCCTTGAGCAAGGAAGAGAAGGACAAAAGAAGAAAAATGAATCAGTGTTTATATTGTGGCAAACCTGGTCATTTCGTTAAAGAATGTCCAGTACGCCCAAATAAACCTAAAAGCAAGAATTCAGAGGTGGCTTTAGTACAACAGTCGGAAAACTAACCGGCTCGACTAATCAAGAGGTCAGATTGTCGAGTGAGGTATCTAGCTTGGCCTCCACAACTCCTGAGTTTACTTCCCATCATCTTAGTATTACAGTCACCCTACAATCTGAAACTGATAAAGGGAAGGAATGGACAGTTGATGCTTTGATTGATTCGGGAGCTACAGGCAACTTCATAGATACTAAGTTTCTGCAGAAGTTAGAGTTCAAAACTAAAGCCAAACAACATCCTGAAGTGGTTAAGGCTGTAGATGGTAAGGAATTATCATCAGGACTAATTCAATTTCACACAGAAGTACTATCAATGACTTGTTTACAAAAACATAAGGAAAACATCACATTTGACGTCATAGATGCTCCTCAGTTTCGCCTGATTTTAGGGATACCTTGGTTAGTCAAACATAATCCTAAAATAGATTGGGTAGAAAGAACTTTGTTATTTGACTCGGAACATTGTGTATCTTCTTGTCTAACCGCATCAGACTCCCAAGTGATAATTCTGGGAAATAATTTTCCTTTGACTACAAAGAGTATACTCTTATTGGAAGGGATCCCAGAAGAATATTCTGATCTCCATGACGTATTCGACAAGAAGAAGGCTAACACTCTACCCCCTCACCGGGATTTCGATTGCCGGATAGATTTGGTACCGGGGGCTACATTGCCGTGTAGTAGAATTTATGCACTAACCGAAAAAGAGAACGAGCACTTGAGAGAATATTTGGACGAATATCTGGCCAATGGGTTTATCCGACATTCGAAATCTCCTGTATCCTCCCCCCTCTTTTTTATTCCGAAAAAGGGGGGAGAGTTGAGAACATGCATCGACTATAGGGCCCTAAACAATGTCACCATCAAAAACAGATACCCTCTCCCTCTGATTCCGACACTTCTGGATCAATTAAAAGATGCTAAAATATACACTAAGTTAGATTTGCGGGGAGCTTATCATTTGGTTAGAGTCCGCAGTGGCGACGAATGGAAGACAGCATTTCGTACTAAATTTGGTTTATACGAGTACCAAGTCATGCCATTCGGACTGTGTAATGCTCCCGCAGCTTTTCAGTTTTTCATAAATGAAGTTTTGAGGGAATTTTTGGACATCTGTTGCATTGTGTACATAGATGACATACTCATCTATTCTAAAAACACCATAGAACATGTACAACAAGTAAGAGCCATTCTCCGAAAACTACTTGATAACTCCTTGTACATAAAACTGGAAAAAAGCGTCTTCCACACCACCAAAGTGGATTTCTTGGGATATGTCCTGAGCCCTGATGGTATTGAAATGGATCCTAAGAAGATTCAGGCAGTTCTAGATTGGACCAGCCCTTCTTCAGTTAAACAGGTACAAAGCTTCTTGGGGTTCGCAAATTTTTATAGACGTTTCATACGTAATTTTTCACAATTGGTGACCCCAATTACTAAGTTACTGAGGAAGAACACAAAATTTGATTGGAATACTGAGGCTGAAGAAGCTTTTCAAAATCTAAAAAATCAGTTCACTTCAGCACCTGTGTTAATGCACCCTGATCCCTCAAATCCATTTATTGTCGAGGCTGATGCTTCACAGTTTGCTATAGGGGGCATTTTATCTCAAAGGCACAAAGACACTGGTCAAATGCACCCGATCGCATACTACTCTAGAAAGCTAACCCTCACCGAACAAAATTACGCCATAGCTGACAAGGAATTGTTAGCCATAAAAGCAGTCTTCGAAGAATGGCGCCATTACTTGTTAGGGGCGAGACATCCAATAACCATTTACACTGACCACAGGAATTTACAATTTTTACGCTCTGTGAAAGCTCTCACAGCTAGACAGCTTAGATGGACAATGTTTTTTAATGATTACAATTTTGTAATTACTTATCGTCCGGGAAGAGAGAACTTAAAAGCAGATGCATTGTCACGATTGGGAACTATTGAAGAGAAGGAGAGTTCTCTCCAAGAAATTCAACCAGTATTACCTGAAACTTGCTTCAAGGTAGGAGTGGTGGTCACTGATGTTGTAGAAGACATTAAACTAGAAATACAGGATAAAACCCTTCAAGAATGGAAAACTTTGTATCCTTTAATGCAAAATAGAGAAGGATTATTGTATTTGAATGAGCAAATTGTTGTACCAACGCAAGAATTGCAAAAAAAAGTAATACAATTGCATCATGATCCTCTTATGTGTGCACATCCAGGAGTTGTTAAAACTAGTCAGTTAATCAAAAGAAGGTTTTGGTGGCCAACCTTGTTGAATGATGTAAAGAACTATGTAGAAACTTGTGTGATTTGTATCCAACAAAAACCACAACACCAAGCACCTAGTGGATTCTTGCTACCACTTCCAATCTCGCCTCAACCTTGGCACACGATATCGCTGGACTTTATCGTGGAGCTTCCAGAGACCAAAGAGGGTTTCAACACCATTTTGACTGTGGTAGATCATTTCTCTCGCATGGCTCATTTCATACCTTTAAAAGGCATCCCTACCGCTAGAGAATTGACTCACACCTTCTCTAAGGAAATCATTAGGTTACATGGGATCCCCTCTGTAATTATTTCTGACAGAGGTCCACAGTTTATTTCTCATTTCTGGCAAGAATTAGGAAAGACTTTGAACATGGACATTCGCATGTCCTCAGGTTATCATCCTCAGACTGATGGTTTAACCGAAAGGACGAATCAAACTATAGAACAGTTTCTTAGGTGTGCTTTAGCAGAGAACGAAAAAGAGTGGTCAGACATCTTGTGGGTTTTAGAATTCGCTTTCAATAATTTAGACAATTCTTCCACTAGTCTATCACCTTTCTTTTGCATTTATGGTTTCCACCCTAAGAATGTCCCAGAAAATACAAGCATCCCATCAGCCATACCATCACTAGAGGAACACATTACTAAATTGGTCCATGTTCAAAAACAAGCTCAATTTCATTTAGCTCAAGCAAAAGAGAGTCAAAAAGAGTCAGCAGATCTACGTAGAAAACCATCACCAGAATACTCAATCGGAGATAGAGTTTGGTTATCTACAAAAAATTTGAGAATGACTATTTGCAAAAAACTACGTCCCAAATATATCGGGCCTTTTGTAATAGAAAAAGTCATAAATCCTGTCAGTGTCAAACTCACCCTACCTGGTAGGTATAAGTTCCACCCGGTATTTCACGTATCATTGATCAAACCCTGTAATTCTAAGACTAGGTTTCTTAAAAATCCACCACCCATCCTTGTTGATGGTGTTCCTGAATTTGAGGTTCACAAGATCTTAGATGCAAAGAGAATCCGAGGTAAACTCTTTTATCTAATACATTGGAAAGGTTATGGCCCCGAAGAGCGGACGTGGGAACCTCTTTCCAACGTTCAAAATTCTGCTCGATTGATCAAGAACTTTCATCTACGTTATCCCAATAAACCAAAACCTGTACCACAAGTTTTGGGAGGGATCTTGAGAGGGGAGTACTGTCATGATTCCACCCCCCTCATCTGAACATACATCACCTGAACATACATGCACACACATGCAAATGTAGACTTCCCATTCTTGAAACCCACCCCTGTCCCGTGCAGCCAGCACGCCAATATGTAAATGTGTGATTGTGCAAGAACTTAGAAACTGATTATACTTTATTTCAGGTCTTTCTTTCATGTATTTAACTGTAATGTTATTTGTCTTTACCAAGGGTTGTTGGATTCATGGCACGAGTTTCTTGTTGTGAGCCTAATACTCGTATTGAAGCGTGATTGCCAGGGTATGTTAGATATCTTTGCAGGAAGGGTTTTGAACTCGCCTCGCAGGAGGAACAGAGAGCTGAGAGTGGAGCTGCCGTTTTCAGCGCGCACGCTGAAAAACGGCACGCATGGATTTGGCGCGCGATGCGTCAACCTTCCTTGGGTGTGGCTGGGTGTGGTTCCCCTATAAAAGGCCACACCCAGCGCAAACTGACGCTTTGCCTTCAGTCTCCGTGCATCACCGAAGGATGTTCCTTGGCTCCCTCCACGACGGCTTGCATTCCGGATAGGACAGCGTTCAGCTTGAAGGTCTGCTGTCTTTTTGAAGGTCTTCTTTCACCGCGCACAGCACCTGGAAGAAAGAAGACAACATTTAAAGCTAAGTTACCGTCTTTTCTTTCTGTTTGGATTATTGGCGCCCCACGCAAGCAAGCATCCAGAAAAAGCTAAAGACTTACCTGGAAAGACTTAGAACTTATAGAAATCTCGAGGATAAGAACAATTACCAGGACTTTGGAAAAGAAATAGAAACTTTGAGAATTATCAAAGAGAGAATGTTGATGATGTTTTATACTTAAGTTTGCTTTGCCATTTTCTTGTCTTTTGTTTTAATTTGATTCTTATTAGTGAAGTGAAGGTGAAGAACAGCATGGTGTTAAGTCAGAGTAAGTTAAAGAGAGTTTGAAGGGACGTATGAAGAATGCAAACATTATAGTAAAGCAGTAACTCATCATTCCCTTTTGAATATTCTCCTTACAGAGAACTAACGCAGAACAAGCCATCTTCTACACATCTCGACATCTTGCCTAACCCTCCCTTCACGACGACAACACGGACGCGACGCCAAATCTTAACCAGTCGCAGGTAGGACTCGTTAAAGCCCAAAGTCACTCATAGAAACCAGTTAGGACAAGACAGATTGAGTAGTAATCAGTAATTACAAAAGTTCTCCTTATTGCTTCGCAGGTCGACAATCAAGGAAGCAGGTAGCGTCCACGATCCGGCCTACCTCCCTGATTTCTATTTAATTACCTTTGTGTGAATTTACAGTCACTAGGTGTTGCCTAGAATTTGGGGAAGTTGGTCCATAACGTCTCTGCGAAATCATCTACAGGCATCCTACAGGTAAGGCTGCTTGTAACCTTGTCAACCAGGACTTCTGCACCCTCCACTTAGGAGCGGTACTGCCCAACACCCGGATCGCCGGAGTTCTGGTTACAGACACTCCCCATCCTCTAGACAAAGGAAGATCCTCCTCAAATGACCTGTAAGGGAGCGCCTAGGCCCCTGACCTGGCGCTCCCTTAGGGAACCCTCCATTCCCTGAGGCAGGTGCCTGGTGCCCCTCTTACTGAGCACCAGGCACCATACTCTGAGAAGTGGGAATGGGACTTCACGCACTGGACACATTTTAGCTGCCACCACTGGATCCTACCATACTGGGGAATCCAGACACACACACTACACTCAGGGGATAACCACCCTTCCGAGCAAGCCATTTCTCCTCCACACTCCCTCTCTTCCATCTACCCACACCTCTGGAGACAGGACCAGGGATTGGGCACTGGACCCAGCAAGGGATTCCTTATCTATGGGAACCTACCCCTTTACTGGCGTCCCGCCCTGTCATTTTCTCTCTTCTGCCACTAAACATAAAGCGCAGGAACACCATTTGAAAATGACACTCGAGGAAAAACAAAATCACAAACAATAATCCCCTACATGTGACTGTCTAAAATGCAGAGCTTTGTAATGTAGCCAGCTGTCGCTGTGGTAATGCGCAAACAGAAGTCCTAATCCTCACCGCTGATCACCAATGTTAGAACTGGGATTTCTGGTTGGCTAAGGCTTACCCCAAAGCCAGGCAGAAACCACCACTCTAGTCAGGGCAAGGGAGTCACACGCCAAGATAACCCCTGCTCACCCCCTTGGTAGCTTGGCACGAGCAGAGAGGCTTATCTCGGAGGCAATGTGTAAAGCATTTGCGCACACTCACAGCAACATTATCCCAGGCACACTACAAAAGTAACTCCACACAAGGTTATATAAAAATAACTTTTGTATTCTCAAAAAACATCAGATAGTAATCACACAATATACATTGTGCCAACTGGCACGGGCAATATTCACAAGGGATTTTTTACACAGGACAAGACCACGTGGGCTACTGTTAGAATCAGCACTTAGTAGAAATAGCACTTTGAGTAACTGTAACACCAAATAATTATAGACCACAACCAGTAACCACTGGTAAAAGGTAGGTACACACTACGCAATACTAACCTCATAAGTGCTGCGCCTAGTCCAACGGTCGACGGCACCACTACCTCGGGAGTTCTGCCGTCGGCCGTTGGACGTTCGAACCTCACCTGCGCAATGGAACGTTCAGCACTGGAGCTGGATGTTCCAAAGCTGCTAAGGTGCTAATAACCATCGCAATAGATCACGTATGGACACATAACCTCTCTAGTATAAACTATACTAGGTAAAAAAACCTCCTAAGAATGTAAGCACATCTAGAGGTATCACAGGCATAAAGGCAAAGCAGATTACGCAGAAATCACAGTTAGGCCTAACCAGTATAAATACAGTAGGCCATCTCCTCACTAGTCTAAGCACAATAGACCCTACCCCCTAAGAATACCTCACATTTCGGGGCGTAACTCACAATGAAGTAAAATCTCACTAACACCAACCTCCATAGGTAAAACCATTTCTAGAGGTATCAACATAGGGTGCGTAAAACATACTAGATGCATTACATTTCCTAGCACCATATTTAAAGCGCATATCACCTTTAGCACATAAAACACATTAGGCAATTATCATCACAAACAGTAATCACATTGCACAAAAATCATATTAGGGCCTTGCGCCCTATCCACATACCAGCCCCCTGGCCAACTGGCCATCTCAAGAAGGGGCTCAAATGCCCTGTGTCCAGAATTTCAGGGCGCGCTGCCAACGCAGCACCAGTCAGGGGTGTGCCACCGGCGCAGGCCTAAAAGTTGCAGCTGCCCACTACTTGCAGGGCAGCTGATGACAACAACAGGGCCTAAACGTTGCACCTGGCACAAAGTGCTGCGCATCTGTAGAAGGCCTGGCACCTCTGTGCCACTTCTGTCCCTCTTAGGGACTCTCACTCCAAGTTGCGCCTAAACGGTGCAGCTGCCCACTACTTGCTGGGCAGCTGTAAACTTCAAACTGTGGCATGGGCTCTCACTAGCCCCTAGGACAAAGATTGCGCCAATTGCTGGAGCCCGCTAGGCTCTGGAAATAATTGCACACATTGGAGCCCTCTAGGCTCTCCTCTCCGCATGGGAGCCCCGCGTCCACACGCTCACGCTGGCCCCTTCACCTGGTTCCCCATCTCAGGACCGGGGCTCCTCACCGGCACTCGAGGAGGCGGTGTAGGCTCCCGACCTCCTTTCTTGCACCACTTCCTGCCTTTCAGGCTTCCTGTCCTGTTGTGGCCCGCCCCTGTCACAGGCCGGCTTGCCTGACTTCCGGGTGGCTGCGGCGGAACAAACTCAGGCATAATGAGGGGTGAGCACCTTCGGTAGGTAATTAAAATGTAGAAGCGAGGTGGGCACTCGCTAAGGCACACAAACACGGGGTGGGCATCCGTAATAATAAAATAACAATAAAATCACCATGAAGATGCAGGGTGGGCTCCTGCGCACTTGGGGCACAAAAGGGCAGGAGCGCTTCCCTTCGAGGGAAAACAACAGCGCTCTGCCCAAAAATAAACCGCTCACATCGTGCTGGGGGCACGGACAGCCCCAAAAGTCCCCAGAGATGACCCCTACATCAAGAAGGGTCCCAGCAACTCAGAACAAAGCTCCTGGGGCAAGGAAGAGTCTCCCAACCATCCTCAGGCCAGACAGAAGGGTCCAAAAGAATTACCCCAGCAATCCAGGGGCTGGGCAGCGCCCAGGTAGGCAAGCAGTCCCCTGGGCCCCAGCAGCAGCACACCCCTGGTAGATTCAAGTAGGAATACAACAACCTCTTCATGGTATCACAGCACCCTTTTTATACAGCAAAATCCTTTGTCTAGCAGGGTGCAGGCAATGGGAGAACCAGCTACAACTGGTTATGGGGAACTCCCTTTCACTGGCCAGGCTAGGGACATCATACGCACCACAGGGGGTGGAGCCAGCATTGTGGAGGGAAGGACCAGCCCTATTCAGGTCCCAGGTGCACCTCCTCCCTGCCATCAACATGCATATCTCTCCATTCACAACTGGGGCAGACCCATCCTGACTCCTGGAGCCAGGCACACCAGCCAGCTCCAGCCAATCATAAGCCAGAGCATTCACTGCACAGACACACCAACTTCTAGAAGTGGCACTTCCACACTAGAAGCATTAAAGACGTGCACATCATCGCGCAGCATTCAATCTCAAGAGCTCGCACATACCAAACTCGACCCTGTACACCCCACACATCAGGAACTACCATGGTCACACATTTTCCCCATGCATCCCTATGGGAGGGCATGTCACTCTCACCACACATACACAGAGAGCGCACGCACTTTACACTGGACCACAGTGAAAAAGTGCGCAGTAGCCTAAAATCACCAACACTAGGTTACAGAAATAGGCTAGGAAAAAGCAAAAAATTTCGGGGTGAACCTTCCAAAAGAGCCAGGCCCAACAGTATATGATTATCACACTAAATAATAGTGAAATCTTGTCAGAAAAAGAAGACGTATATACTTTTTTAATTCACTTTTATTAAAACAACAATAAATAAGTAGAAATGCAACTTTAAAATAACAATATAATAAATAACTAGAAACATAACTTTAAACAACCATATAATACAAAAAATGTTCGATGGACTCCAAAGCAAGGAGGGTAGGTAATCTGCAAAACAAAAATGAAAATAAGTGTTTAAAATTATATCGATGTGACTGAATGAGGTCGACGATCACAAATTAAGGTAACACTTGGCAAAATTTGTTAATTTGCACGTCTGTGGTGTGCTTGATACATTCCACCTCTCTTATAGCGGTGCATTGAAGAGGTGTCTGTACGGAAGTGCCTACTGTGTCAGATTTACAGTATGGACCAACAGGTCTTTAAAATGATTCAGAGATGAGACAGAATTAGGTGAAAGATCACATCAATATGCAGGACAATATTTTTTATTTGGAACGCATTTAATCGGAGGTATTGTGTATCTAGGCCGCTCTGCTTACCTTGTGTAAACACTGTGGCGAACAAAGTTCACAACTTCAACTCAACTTTGGTTCTACACTGCATACTGTATTAAATTCAGCCTTGATTTTTTTATTGGCATAGTGGACAGCAGCGTCCATTACTTTAAAAGAGAAATAGAAACAATGTGAGGGAGAGTGGGAGAGAGAGAAAGAGAGAAAAAATGACATTAAAAGTGTGAGAGAGAGAAAGTAATAGATGGAGCAGTTAATACTGGAGAAAATCTTTGGATCTCACCGTTTTGCCTCCGTTGTGTGTTCAAACACGTGCCAGTTCAATGTGCACCCTCTAGTTTAGTGATCTGAAAGATGGTATATTGAGTTAGTAATAGCATAGTAAATACAACTGCACAAGCATATTTTTTTCCATTATTTCTTTGTACACTCAGGATACTGTATTTCATCAATTTCCACTGCAAGGAGGTGTTTGTGCGATGCTTTTCTTCCAAAGTACTATACCTCATGCACTCCCAATGCATAGTGGTGAGTTCTCATTCCTGCGTACCCAGGGCCTTATTTACAAGGCACTTGCGCAACTTTTGCCTCATTTTTAACATGAGGAAAGTGATACAAAAGTGATGCAAGGGGCTTGTAAATCTGCCCCCCAGACTGTTGCACCCCATTGACTCCCAGAGCCCAGAGGTGAGTGCTTCTTCCTGCTCACTCAGGGGCAGATTTATAAGCTACTTGCGCCACTTTTGCGTCACTTTTCCCATGTTAAAAGTGATGCAAAAGTGGCGTAAGGGGCTTGTAAATCTGCCCCTCAGCCTGTTGCAACCTATCCACTCCCACTGCCCGGAGGTAATTGTACATTCGTACGCAGTCAAGCTGCTGTACACTACCCACTCTCTCCGCCCACAAGTGACTTGTTGCTGCTTCGGAAACAAGCTTCTTTGCTCACCTTGTGCCATTGGCATGATTCAAAGAGGGTGCACCACGTTTTGAAGCAGGCTTCTTAGACGTTTTTATGATGGCCACGCATCATCGCAGAATCCTCGAACGTTGAGCTTTAGAGGTGTTCGGGGGGACGCCAATTTGTGAAACACAACCTGTAGGAAAAAAAAGAAGGTAATATTGTGCATCATTTCTTTATCAAACGAGTGAGGAAGTGAAAGAGTGACTGGAAAGAATATTCATAGCTCACCTTTCTGTCACCGGTGTGTATTTTATCACGTGCCAGGACATAATGCACCCTGAAACCTTAAATCTAAAAGATAGTAAAAGAAAGACGTTATGATTGGTAATTGTTACTATCTTAATGTGGAGTAGACATACATCACCCTTTCACACACCTTCCCTCCTGCATTTAAAAAAGAACTATTTGTACAGTTCCAACTTGTTTATTAATAGGCTTCGATTTTTGAAAAATTACTATAGTAGTAATGTTTTTTATCCAGTTGTGAAAGCAAGTGGTGCGCAGTGATACATGTGGTTTCGATCATCACAAGCGATGGACATTTGACCAATCATAAAACATTTCCTGCTATTGGAAAAAAAAAACAAATGCAATAAGATACGGTATATAGGACTGCCTACACCTAAATTGCTGAATCGCCTTTTTGTATCCAGTCTGCCTCACCCCATCTATTTCCTCTGCTGCACACCCAGGTCTCATTGCTCACCTTTTCATAGACAGGGCATCTTCTACATCATGCAGTCCCGCTCTGCCACCAAGAAGTCTCACATATGGTGCTGTCTTGATATCGCTGTGGCTAAGGACATACTCGTGCTCCCATCATCATCACATGTTCCTCACCCACTCAGTCCTTGCGGTACCACTAACTCAGTGACCAAAGAGGCCATGCGCGCAGTGGAGGGGCACCTTGCTCAGTAGTTTGGGCCTACATGAGGCGTCAGAACCACTAGGACGGGCCATATCAGCCCATCCTAGTGCTAGCCCTATTTTCCAGTGCCTGTGAAGTAGTAGAGGGGGAGGGGCTAGGAGGGGTGGTTGTAGTGGTGGTGGTGCTGGGTATTCTGATTTTGTTTGGTGTTGGAAGTGTATAATTAGTACCTCTATCACATATTGCTCTTTAAATATGGGTGTGAGTTGGATGTAATTCACACAGTACATAGTCAACGTTGTTACACTAGTTAAATGTTGATGCTAATTTATTAGTAAAAAACACAGTTGATGGACAGAATGTAGATCAATGTCATACATTCACCCCAGTACAAGGATCTGGGCCTAAATCCATCGTTTTTTTGCACTCTACACCCCCCTGGGTTAGACACTGGCTATATGCAAATCAGCTCTGACCCTGTGCCTCACGGGAACAGTCCAGTCCGAACTACCAAGCCATGTCTTTCCCAGACCAGAATCAAGCATCCAAGGATCGGTGTCTGGCTATCAGCCTTCATCAGCCTGGATAGCTTGACTCCAGTGGTGTGGAGAGCCTGGGACTCACGTCTGAGTATACCCAGCACACTCGGGGTGAAAATTGCAAAAAACACAGTTGATGGACAGAATGTAGAACAATGTCATACATTCACCCCAGTACAAGGATCTGGGCCTAAATCCATTGTTTTTTTGAACTCCACACCACCCTGGGTTAGACACTGGCTATATGCAAATCAGCTCTGACCCTGTGCCTCATGGGAACAGTCCAGTCCGAACTTCCAAGCCATGTCTTTCCCAGACCGGAATCAAGCATCCAAGGACCAGTTTCTGGCTATCAGCCTTCATCAGCCTGGATAGCTTGACTCCAGTGGTGTGGAGAGCCTGGGACTCACGTCTGAGTATACCCAGCACACTCGGGGTGAAAATTGCAAAAAACACAGTTGATGGACAGAATGTAGAACAATGTCATACATTCACCCCAGTACAAGGATCTGGGCCTAAATCCATCGTTTTTTTGAACTCCACACCACCCTGGGTTAGACACTGGCTATATGCAAATCAGCTCTGACCCTGTGCCTCATGGGAACAGTCCAGTCCGAACTACCAAGCCATGTCTTTCCCAGACCGGAATCAAGCATCCAAGGACCGGTTTCTGGCTATCAGCCTTCATCAGCCTGGATAGCTTGACTCCAGTGGTGTGGAGAGCCTGGGACTCACGTCTGAGTATACCCAGCACACTCGGGGTGAAAATTGCAAAAAACACAGTTGATGGACAGAATGTAGAACAATGTCATACATTCACCCCAGTACAAGGATCTGGGCCTAAATGCATCGTTTTTTTGCACTCCACACCACCCTGGGTTAGACACTGGCTATATGCAAATCAGCTCTGACCCTGTGCCTCATGGGAACAGTCCAGTCCGAACTACCAAGCCATGTCTTTCCCAGACCGGAATCAAGCATCCAAGGACCGGTTTCTGGCTCTCAGCCTTCATCAGCCTGGATAGCTTGACTCCAGTGGTGTGGAGAGCCTGGGACTCACGTCTGAGTATACCCAGCACATTCGGTGTGAAAATTGCAAAAAACACAGTTGATGGACAGAATGTAGAACAATGTCATACATTCACCCCAGTACAAGGATCTGGGCCTAAGTCCATTGTTTTATTGCACTCCACATCACCCTAGGTTAGACACTGGCTATATGCAAATCAGCTCTGACCCTGTGCCTCATGGGAACAGTCCAGTCCGAACCACCAAGTCATGTCTTTCCCAGACCGGAATCAAGCGTCCAAGGACTAGTTTCTGGCTATCAACTGAGTTTTTTGCAATTTGCAAAACAAAAATGAAGATAAGTGTTTAAAATTATATCTATGTGACTGAATGAGGTCGGCGATCACAAATTAAGGTAATACTTGGCAAAATTTGTTAATTTGCACCTCTGTGGTGTGCTTGATACATTCCACCTCTCTTATAGCGTGCGTTGAAGAGGTGTCTGTACGGAAGTGCCTACTATGTCAGATTTACAGTATGGACCAACAGGTCTTTAAAATGATTCAGAGATGAGACAGAATTAGGTGAAAGATCACATCAATATGCAGGACAATATTTTTATTTGGAACGCATTTAATCGGAGGTATTGTGTATCTAGGCCGCTCTGCTTACCTTGTGTAAACACTGTGGCGAACAAAGTTCACAACTTCAACTCAACTTTGGTTCTACACTGCATACTGTATTAAATTCAGCCTTGATTTTTTTTTGGCAGAGTGGACAGCAGCGTCCATTACTTTAAAAGAGAAATAGAAACAATGTGAGAGAGAGTGAGAGAGAGAGAAAGAGAGAAAAAATGACGTTAAAAGTGTGAGAGAGAGAAAGTAATAGATGGAAAAATGAATACTGGAGAAAATCTTTGGCGCTCACCGTTTTGCCTCTGTTGTGTGTTCAAACACGTGCCAGTTCAAAGTGCACCCTCTAGTTTAGTGATCTGAAAGATGGTATATTGAGTTAGTAATAGCATAGTAAATACAACTGCACAAGCATATTTTTTTCCTTTATTTCTTTGTACACTCAGGATACTGTATTTCATCAACTTCCACTGCAAGGAGGTGTTTGTGCGATGCTTTTCTTCCAAAGTACAATACCTCATGCACTCCCACTGCATAGTGGTGAGTTCTCATTCCTGCGTACCCAGGGCCTTATTTACAAGGCACTTGCGCCACTTTTGCCTCATTTTTTACATGAGGAAAGTGATAAAAAAGTGATGCAAGGGGCTTGTAAATCTGCCCCCCAGACTGTTGCACCCCATTGACTCCCAGAGTCCGGAGGTGAGTGCTTGTTCCTGCACACTCAGGGGCAGATTTATAAGCTCCTTGCGCCACTTTTGTGTCACTTTTCCCATGATAAAAGTGACACAAAAGTGGTGTAAGGGGCTTGTAAATCTGCCCCTCAGACTGTTGCAACCTATCCACTCCCACTGCCCGGAGGTAATTGTACATTCGCACGCAGTCAAGCTGCTGTACACTACCCACTCTCTCCGCCCACAAGTGACTTGTTGCTGCTTCGGAAACAAGCTTCTTTGCTCACCTTGTGCCATTGGCATGATTCAAAGAGGGTGCACCACGTGTTGAAGCAGGTTTCTCAGATGTTTTTATGATGGCCACGCACCATCGCAGGACCCCTGTCCTAGTGCTAGCCCTATTTTCCAGTGCCTGTGAAGTAGTAGAGGGGGAGGGGTTAGGAGGGGTGGTTGTAGTGGTGGTGGCGCTGGGTTTTCTGATTTTGTTTGGTGTTGAAAGTGTATAATTAGTACCTCTATCACATATTGCTCTTTAAATATGGGTGTGAGTTGGATGTAATTCACACAGTACATAGTCAACGTTGTTACACTAGTTAAATGTTGATGCTAATTTATTAGTAAAAAACACAGTTGATGGACAGAATGTAGAGCACTGTCATACATTCACCCCAGTACAAGGATCTGGGCCTAAATCCATCGTTTTTTTGCACTCCACACCCGCCTGGGTTAGACACTGGCTATATGCAAATCAGCTCTGACCCTGTGCCTCATGGGAACAGTCCAGTCCGAACTACCAAGCCATGTCTTTCCCTGACCGGAATCAAGGATCCAAGGATCGGTTTCTGGCTATCAGCCTTCATCAGCCTGGATAGCTTGACTCCAGTGGTGTGGAGAGCCTGGGACTCACGTCTGAGTATACCCAGCACACTCGGGGTGAAAATTGCAAAAAACACAGTTGATGGACAGAATGTAGAACAATGTCATACATTCACCCCAGTACAAGGATCTGGGCCTAAATCCATTGTTTTTTTGCACTCCTCATTCCGCATATAAATTGGCTCCTCCACCGCCGTTTGGCGGGCTTGGGTCCCGGGGGTGGTTCACTGTGGGCGCCATTTTGGGTAGGGCTAAGGGAAGAGAATTGGGCGCCATCTTGGAGCGTCCTCGCGCTCGCGCTGGGATTGGTGGCCCTACTTAAGGTGGATCTTTGCTTCTAGGCAGCCTTGACAGGCGCTAGAATTGCCGCGCATACGCTGCTGCTAGCGCTGCTGCTGGCGCTTTGCTTTTAACGCTACCTGATTTTGTATTTACTTTGATTTTGATTTTCTGCACTTTTCCCCTGTTTTTAGCAGGGTCTCGCCCCCTTCCTCATTCCGTAAATAAATTGGCTCCTCCACCGCCGTTTGGCGGGCTTGGGTCCCAGGGGTGGTTCACTGTGGGCGCCATTTTGGGTAGGGCTAAGGGAAGAAAATCGGGCGCCATCTTGGAGCGTCCTCGCGCTCGCGCTGGGATTGGTGGCCCTACTTAAAGCTTTCCTCTCCCGCGCAGCGGGACGCGCAGGCTGGGACGCCGTCGCTTAGCCGGAGTCGTGCCAGAGTCCTGCCCGTCTGCGCTCGTCCGCGTCGAGGCAGCGCGAGGCGGGGCAGGTCCTGGTCCCTTCCATTGTGGAGCTCTGCAGTCCTTGGCGGTATGTTGTTATACACATGGTCAGAGTTGTTGGCCATAGGGCAAAGGACCAGGGTACATGTATGCAAGGTTGTGGACCCTTTAGCTGGCCCATATAGCTGTCCCTGCAAGGGCTGGTCACTCACAAGCCCCACCAAGATCCGCTCCCTGGAAGACGCTACTCCCATCACACGCAAGTGTGCTGCGTCTCGGGATCTCCGGATCTGGTGCTTAAACGTCAGGTCCCTGGTCAAACACCACCAGTCCATTTATGAACTGATTGAGAAAGATGAGCCTGATCTCTTCTTACTGACTGAAACCTGGCTCCAGGATTCAGACTCCGCTATTCTGAACCTAGCCTTCCCTCAGAACTATACGGTCTTTACGTCCAACAGGGCCACAAGAGGAGGTGGTATTGCCATGGCAGTTAAATCCTGTTTCCGGCTGAATGGAAACCTTCGGGACTGCCTGCATGTGAAAGTGCTATCTTCAAAGTTGCTTTTAGCCATCACTTTACGTTCAGTGGTATGTTCATCTACCGCCCTCGCGGCAATGACTCTGTCTTCAGGTCCGCTGGCCGATATGGTTAGCCCTATAGCGCTCGGTTGTGCCAATTTTAACATCATGGGGGACCTTAACATTCATTTTGATAATGGGTCATTCACAGCCGTGAACACTCTGCTGGCGGATCTTGAAGCTCTTCAACTCATCCAGCTTGTCACCCTTCCGACCCACTCAGGGGGCCATATTTTGGACCCCTTTTTCACCACGCTTGAGGGGGGGAAGATGTCCGACCCGATGCTGATGGGATGGATGGATCATTTGCTAGTGGAAGCCTTTTGCCCGGTCCACGATAAGCCTTTTATATCGGTGGACAGACCTATTCTAAAAAGGCTTTGGCACAAGCTCAAGCTTGAAGAGTTTTACAGTCTACTGAAACAAAAACCTTTGAGCACCTTTGTCAATGTGGACCAAGGTTACCAACAGTTCTGCACTTGGATCACCGATGCTCTTGATTCTCTTATACCTCTGCGGTGGTCGAAAGGCCGGACGAAAACACCTAGCCCTTGGTATAATGAGTCCCTTGCAGAGTTGAAAAAATCTTGCCGAAAAACAGAGAGAGAATGGAGAAGATCTTACGATCCTGCTCTGAAAATTCGGTATTTCGCTGATCTGAAGCTCTATCACAGGGCTGTTTGCAGAGCACGGGCCGCATTTTATGCTCAGGAATTTGCAACCTGTTACAATCCATCTAAATTGATCTTTAAGGTCCTGAAGGACCTTATGAAAAAAAGAGCCACCTCTGAGGTAATCTGCACAGACTCCCACTGTGAAAAGCTGGCCACTTTTTTCCTGGAGAAAGTGGAAAAAATTTACCAAGGATTTGATACATGTCGCCTGAATCCAGAGGTAACCAACCCCGACGCAGTGGGATATGAGACCCTGGCGATTCTTCCAGACCTGTCTATTGAGACCTTTGACAGGCTTAGCCTTAGGGTTAAGTCAGGCTCTCCTCTAGACCCGCTGAAGCCAGCCTTTATCAGCACACTGTCCCCGCTGTGCCAAGCTCCCATATTGAACCTTATCAATATGTCTTTGTCTAACGGAACGGTACCCAATGCCTGGAAACAGGCAGTGGTTACTCCTATCCTAAAAAAGTCCAACTGTGACCCTCGGCTGCCAGAAAACTATCGACCCATCTCCCTATTGCCTTGGATTGCAAAAGTAACGGAAGCCCACGTCAACTCTGTTCTGTCTGAGCATCTGGCTCGTAACCAGATATTGGATTCCAGTCAGAATGGCTTCCGGCCAGGACACAGTACCGAGACGGCATTACTTTACATCACGGAACATCTTCGCCAGGTACTTGACTCTGGACGTACAGCAGCGCTTTTGTTGTTAGACTTAAGCGCTGCTTTCGATACTGTGTCCCACCATATACTGATCCAACGCTTACAGGAGGCTGGAGTTACTGACATCGCTCTCCAGTGGTTTCGATCTTTTCTATCGGACCGTACCTTTAAAGTGGCTATACCACCAGGCCAATCTGCCACCCATTCCTTGGAGCTGGGAGTCCCACAGGGCTCCTCGTTGAGCCCCACAATGTTCAACCTCTATGTGAAACCGCTAGCTGCAGTCGTCAAACAGTGGGGTTTGACGATGACCTCATATGCTGACGACACACAGCTGGCGGTGACACTTAGTGGAGACCCTGAGGTGGAGGCCCCCAGATTCCGAGCGGGTCTTTTGGCAGTAGCAAGCTGGCTTCGCACCAACTGCCTTCAGTTGAATGCCACCAAAACTGAGGTGTTGGTATTAGGGAAGCACGCGGAGCTATGGGGAAACCAGTGGTGGCCACCAGAGCTGGGCGTCACTCCGATTCCTGCCGCTGGAGTGAGAAATTTAGGTATCTGGCTGGACCCCGCGCTCAATTTTATTGACCATACCAAGAAGGTGGCTGCCATGTGTTATGGCATCCTGCGGGGTATCAGGCCGGTCTTAAAGTATTTTGATCCCCCTACCAGACAGCTTGTAGTCCAGGCATCAATTCTATCTCGGCTGGACTATGGCAGCTCGCTGATGTTAGGGATGAATCAAGCGGAGGCCTCTAGGCTCCAAAGGGTGCAAAATGCCGCTGCTCGGGTCATTGTGGGCCTCCCCAGACATTGCTCGGTGTCTGGTACCATCGTGGCTCTACATTGGCTCCCGGTCAGACAGCGAATTAAGTTTAAAACGCTGTGTCTGGCCTTTAAAATCTTGAAATCTTCTTCGCCGCCGGCACTTGCCAACCTACTCACTCCATATATTCCTCTGAGATCTTTGAGATCTGAGGCGCTCCATCTGGCAGTTTGCCCCCGCTTCAAACTGAGCAGAATGGGTGGCCGTTCTTTTCGGGTGCTCGCTGCAGGGTTATGGAACTCGCTCCCGCTGCGCATCCGAGCTCTTGATGACTTGCTCGCCTTTAGACAGGCGATTAAAACCTTCTTTTTTCCCGTCTCTGAATAGTTGTCCCTTTCTTTTATTGTGTGTTATGTTATAGCGCCTGTCTAAGCGCCAGGACGCCCCTTTGCTGGGGCAGCTGTGCGCTATAAAAGTATAAATAACATAACATAACATAACATAACTCCACACCACCCTGGGTTGACACTGGCTATATTCAAATCAGCTCTGACCCTGTGCCTCAGTCCAGTCCGAACTTCCAAGCCATGTCCTTCCCAGACCGGAATCAAGCATCCAAGGACCATTTCTGGCTATCAGTCTTCATCAGCCTGGATAGCTTGACTCCAGTGGTGTGGAGAGCCTGGGACTCACGTCTGAGTATACCCAGCACACTCGGGGTGAAAATTGCAAAAAACACAGTTGATGGACAGAATGTAGAACAATGTCATACATTCCCCCCAGTACAAGGATCTGGGCCTAAATCCATCGTTTTTTTGCACTCCACACCACCCTGGGTTAGACACTGGCTATATGCAAAACAGCTCTGACCCTGTGCCTCATGGGAACAGTCCAGTCCGAACTACCAAGCCATGTCTTTCCCAGACCGGAATCAAGCATCCAAGGACCGGTTTCTGGCTATCAGCCTTCATCAGCCTGGATAGCTTGACTCCAGTGGTGTGGAGAGCCTGGGACTCACGTCTGAGTATACCCAGCACACTCGGGGTGAAAATTGCAAAAAACACAGTTGATGGACAGAATGTAGAACAATGTCATACATTCACCCCAGTACAAGGATCTGGGCCTAAATCCATCGTTTTTTTGCACTCCACACCACCCTGGGTTAGACACTGGCTATATGCAAATCAGCTCTGACCCTGTGCCTCATGGGAACAGTCCAGTCCGAACTACCAAGCCATGTCTTTCCCAGACCGGAATCAAGCATCCAAGGACCGGTTTCTGGCTATCAGCCTTCATCAGCCTGGATAGCTTGACTCCAGTGGTGTGGAGAGCCTGGGACTCATGTCTGAGTATACCCAGCACATTCGGGGTGAAAATTGCAAAAAACACAGTTGATGGACAGAATGTAGAACAATGTCATACATTCACCCCAGTACAGGGATCTGGCCCTAAATCCATCTTTTTATTGCACTCCACACCACCCTGGATTAGACACTGGCTATATGCAAATCAGCTCTGACCCTGTGCCTCATGGGAACAGTCCATTCCGAACTTCCAAGCCATGTGTTTCTCAGACCGGAATCAAGCATCCAAGGACCGGTTTCTGGCTATCAGCCTTCATCAGCCTGGATAGCTTGACTCCAATGGTGTGGAGAGCCTGGGACTCACGTCTAAGTATACCCAGCACACTCGGGGTGAAAATTGCAAAAAACACAGTTGATGGACAGAATGTAGAACAATGTCATACATTCACCCCAGTGCAAGGATCTGGGCCTAAATCCATCGTTTTTTTGCACTCCACACCACCCTGGGTTAGACACTGGCTATATAAGCACGGACGCACACAAATGGTTCACACCTGAGCTAAAAAACTTAAAATTGGAAGTGAGGCAACAGGAGAGAATATGGCGATCTAATTATTTCCCTCAAGCCAGGGTTGCTTACTGCTTAGCTAGGAAAGCATACCAAAACATTTTACATAATCACAAGACTGCTTATTTCTCAACAAAAATTTTAATTTCCACCCACAAGTCGAAAGAAATTTTCAGAATTATGAACGAATTATGTAATGACGACAGAACCTCTCCTCCGGTACTCCCTTCACAAACACTCTGTAATTCCTTGAATGACTTTTTTAGTGAAAAGATACTATTGATTAAACAGAATATATCCAAACTCCCAATCTGCGCCCCTTTGGAAGATATTTTTTTTAATCCATCAACACTACACTCTTTTCCTCCCATTGACTCAAAAGCTTTTTTAGATCTATTGACGAGAGTCAAATCAGGATCCCCTGTGGATGTTTGTCCCCCTCAAATCATGAGGGAAATTGGCCGGGCCATCCCTAATAGCATGATATCATTGCTTAACAATTCCCTAACATCTGGGATAGTCCCCCGCTGCTTCAAGCAGGCCTTATTGATTCCCCTCACTAAGAAATCTGGCATAGACCCTCTCGACCTCACTAATTATCGGCCTATATCCCTTCTGCCCTACCTATCAAAGATTTTGGAGGCTCATGTCACCAACAGCCTTTCAAACTTTGTTGAAGATTCTGGTTATTTACAACCTAACCAGGCAGGCTTTCGGCCTGGTCATTCCACTGAGGCAGTAATATTGGCCGTTCAGAACACCTTGAGGTCTAACGCCGACAAAAATGTACATCAAGCTTTGGTGCTTCTTGATCTGTCTGCAGCATTCGACACGGTTGACTATTCCATTCTGGTCAACCGTGTCGAACAGGCCGGCCTCAGAGATTCTGCCTTGGACGAAATCTTTCATATCTGAACGCACCCAGTCTGTCCGGCTAGGGTCTTTTACAGCTCCTAAAATCAATTCTTTTTGCGGGGTCCCTCAAGGCTCTTCCTTGTCCCCTTTACTATTTAATTTATATATGCGGCCCCTTTTGTTTTCCCTAAGAGAGCACAAAGTCACTGTATATAACTATGCAGATGACTTGCAGTTAGTTTTTGTACTAAACTCACCTAATGCTGTAGAGAATTTTCAGGCAACTATGACCTTAATTCAGAGCTGGATGTCTTTAAATCACCTCAAGTTAAACCCGGGGAAAACTGAATTGATCTTGCCCGGGAAGAGTGAGATTAGCTGGAGTCCACACTTCTGGCCTTCTGATATGGGTCTCCCCCCTAAAAAATCTCAAACAGTAAAGAGTTTGGGAGTGACCATCAACGAGGACCTTGCCTTAAAATCCCAGATTGGAACAGTAGTTTCTTCTGGATTTTTTCAATTAAGGAAAATAAAAAAAATTGCACACCTCCTTACCCACTCTGCCCTGATTCAGGTAGTCACCGCCCTAGTCCTTTCCCACATCAACTTCTCAAACAGTCTCTACCTGGGCTTACCTGTAGGTCAACTAAGAAGACTGCAATACCTGCAGAATCAAGCTGCTAGACTGATCTGTAAGGTACCTAAATGGGAATCGATTAAATTAGGGCTAGAGAATTTGCACTGGCTACCTGTGGCTCAGAGAGCCGCATTCAAAGCCGGATGCATTATTTTCAAGGCTTTGCAAGGTAAGGGCCCCCTGTTCATCAGGCAATTGATAGGGAGATACACCCCCTCACGTAGCCTTAGATCAGCCCACAAAGATCTACTTGAGGTACCCTGGTTCAAGAAAAAGCGACAGGGAGGTAGCTGTTTTCACTTTCTAGCAGCGTCCTTGTGGAATTCTCTACCTTTGACTCTTAGACAGAGTAAGGACCTCCTTGCCTTTAGAAAGGCATTTAAGACCTTCCTTTTTACACAGGCCTATTTGAAATAGTGACTCTTGCTGGTATCTCTTTTGTTATGTTTTTTTATCTCTCTTCAGCGCCAAGAAGCTCTTGGGCGTATGTGCGCTTTACAAATTTTAAATAACATAACATATATGCAAATCAGCTCTGACCCTGTGCCTCATGGGAACAGTCCAGTCCGAACTACCAAGCCATGTCTTTCCCAGACCGAAATCAAGCATCTAAGGACCGGTTTCTGGCTATCAGCCTTCATCAGCCTGGATAGCTTGACTCCAGTGGTGTGGAGAGCCTGGGACTCACGTCTGAGTATGCCCAGCACACTCAGGGTGAAAATTGCAAAAAACACAGTTGATGGACAGAATGTAGAACAATGTCATACATTCACCCCAGTACAAGGATCTGGGCCTAAATCCATCGTTTTTTTGCACTCCAAACCACCCTGGGTTAGACACTGGCTATATGCAAATCAGCTCTGACCCTGTGCCTCATGGGGACAGTCCAGTCCGAACTACCAAGCCATGTCTTCCCCAGACCGGAATCAAGCATCCAAGGACCGGTTTCTGGCTATCAGCCTTCATCAGCCTGGATAGCTTGACTCCAGTGGTGTGGAGAGCCTGGGACTCACGTCTGAGCACACCCAGCACTAAGCAGGGGCGAATTTTGCGAATCTGGCGTTCGCGAATTTTGCGAATTTGCAAACTCGCAATCCGCAAAATCCGCAAATTCTCGCGAATTTGCGGATTTTTTGTGTTCGCAAGGATTTCTGCCAATTCGCATGGATTTCTGCCAGTTCGCGAGGGTTTTGTACCAGTTCGCAATTGCGAACTTACATGTCGGCTCGCAACGGTCACGATTATGTTGTCTCTACGTCTGGTTCATCATCACAGGTTCCCAGAACCCTCTGTTTCACCCCTGCCACCCTCTGTTTCACCCATGCCATCCTCTGGTGCATCAATGCCACCCTCTCGTTCATCATCACTGTAGATTATGGGGGGGGGAAGCAAGCACACCTGCCTGCTTCAACT
Source organism: Lissotriton vulgaris (assembly GCF_964263255.1). Lineage (NCBI taxonomy): Eukaryota > Metazoa > Chordata > Amphibia > Caudata > Salamandridae > Lissotriton > Lissotriton vulgaris. The sequence goes on along the minus strand of NC_141685.1, from coordinate 1,906,343,807 downwards.
GACATGAATTAATTTGGTGTTGATTTATTAATGTGTCACTGTTTTAAAATTCCAGTCTGGCACCTGCTTCCTTATCTGTAATTTGCTTTCTGTTGCAGTGCAATTTTTTTTTCCAGGACCTTTGTGGCCTACTTGTAGCTATTCTATGAGCCTGCTGTGAGGGTCAGAGCAGGGTCATATAATTGTTGCAACTAGCAACTGAACTCTGGAGGGGCCCTTGTCAGGAAGCACTACAGGGAATGGTTACTAATGATGAGTTTGAACTTTTGAACCTGCTGAATGCTTTTTTTGTGTTTGCAAGGATTTCTGCCAGTTCGCAAGGATTTCTGCCAGTTCGCGAGGGTTTTGTACCAGTACGCAATTGCGAACTTACATGTCGGCTCGCAACGGTCACGATTATGTTGTTTCTACGTCTGGTTCATCATCACAGGTTCCCAGAACCCTCTGTTTCACCCATGCCATCCTCTGGTGCATCAATGCCACCCTCTGGTTCATCATCACTGTAGATTATGGGGGGGAAAAGCAAGCACACCTGCCTGCTTCAACTGACATGAATTAATTTGGGGTTGATTTATTAATGTGTCACTGTTTTAAAATTCCAGTCTGGCACCTGCTTCCTTATCTGTAACTTGCTTTCTGTTGCAGTGCAATTTTTTTTTCCAGGACCTTTGTGGCCTACTTGTAGCTATTCTATGAGCCTGCTGTGAGGGTCAGAGCAGGGTCATATAATTGTTGGAACTAGCAACTGAACTCTGGAGGGGCCCTTGTCAGGAAGCACTACAGGGAATGGTTACTAATGATGAGTTTAAACTTTTGAACCTGCTGAATGCTTTTTTTGTGTTCGCAAGCATTTCTGCCAGTTCGCAAGGATTTCTGCCAGTTTGCGAGGGTTTTGTACCAGTCCGCAATTGCGAGCTTACACCGCACGCAGAAAAATTGTATCACCAAGAAAAAAAAATCCGCTGCGTGCGAATTTGCGGATTTTGCGGGAAATTCGCGGATCTCGTGGATTGCGAATTTACCGAAAATCCGCAAAATCCGCGAGCGTAACGGATTTTCCGCCCATGCTTACCCAGCACACTCGGGGTGAAAATTGCAAAAAACACAGTTGATGGACAGAATGTAGAACAATGTCATACATTCACCCCAGTACAAGGATCTGGGCCTAAATCCATCGTTTTTTTGCACTCCACACCACCCTGGGTTAGACACTGGCTATATGCAAATCAGCTCTGACCCTGTGCCTCATGGGAACAGTCCAGTCCGAACTACCAAGCCATGTCTTTCCCAGACCGGAATCAAGCATCCAAGGACCGGTTTCTGGCTATCAGCCTTCATTAGCCTGGATAGCTTGACTCCAGTGGTGTGGAGAGCCTGGGACTCACGTCTGAGTATACCCAGCACATTCGGGGTGAAAATTGCAAAAAACACAGTTGATGGACAGAATGTAGAACAATGTCATACATGCACCCCAGTACAAGGATCTGGGCCTAAATCCATCGTTTTTTTGGACTCCACACCACCCTGGGTTTGACACTGGCTATATGCAAATCAGCTCTGACCCTGTCCCTCATGGGATCAGTCCAGTCCGAACTACCAAGCCATGTCTTTCCCAGACCCGAATCAAGCATCCAAGGACCGGTCTCTGGCTATCAGCCTTCATCAGCCTGGATAGCTTGACTCCAGTGGTGTGGAGAGCCTGGGAGTCACGTCTGAGTATACCCAGCACACTTGGGGTGAAAATCCGTACAACTTAGACTCTCACAGTGAACCGTACGATTCGTAAACATGCTGTACGACCCGCCAAGTACGATCCAGACCGGGTAATGAATACGCGATTCGTACGGAACACATCGCGTATAGGCAATTCGTATGGAGAGCCACACATTCACATACGCACCGTACCCCTAAACTCAAGGGGTGCATGCACGGGGTGTACGCAAAGTACACCTATGACCTTGGGGGGTACAAACCGTACCCCTACGCTCTGTACACCTACGAAGTATGGGGTGTGCGCACGGGGAAATAGGCACTGTACCCCTGAAATCCAGGGGTGTACACAACGTACCCTGACGCACCGTAACCCTGCTATCATGGGGTGTACGCACCGTACCCGGGGGTCCGTATCGTATGCATTTCGAGGCAAAATTGGCTTTTACGGACGTTTTACGGTCCCGTAAAGAAAGAGTCGTACGGAGTGTTGTCGACACCAATCGTAGTTCCTGGGTCGTACAAAGCTGCTGCAATCCGTATGTACATCGCGTACTGCGGGTTCCGAGTGCGTTCCGTACGGATTATTGAATCATACGGTCTTTGGTACGATTCGTACGGAGAACTGCATTGGGTACACATCGTACTACATTGTACGTACGGGGACGGTTCGGGATACTATTCGTATGGGAAAAACGCTCCGTACGGCGATTTGGGCTGGATTTTACCGAATCGTATTCGGCCCCTTGGTTTCTTGTTGAAAATATGGGGAAGTGGTCAACAATATAATTAGGAATTGTCATTTAAATAACCTTTGAAATTCACTGAAAACACCATAGGTTTCAGGCAGATTTAAGTTAGGAATTATCCTTTAAAAAACCTTTGAAATTCACTGAAAAAAACATAGGTTTCAGGTAGGTTATAGTTAGGTATTATCCTTTTAAAAATCTTAGAAATTCATTGAAAAACCTTTGGTTTCAAGGGTGTTTTAGTTAGCTGGACATTTCACTCATACAAAACAACTGAAACTCCTCCGTTATAGTTAGTTGTACCAACTCTAACTCTCGCGCCCGCAATCCACTGGTGATGATGTCACATATTAAATCATTCATGACATGGTCAGTGACATCACTGATGACATCTCAAATGACATCACTGATGACATCATCCACGTGACAATCTGATACACCTCATCATACACTAGTATAACCTTTCATCACTCACTGTAAAATACAGAGTACCATATTTGAATCCATTGACACAGAAATACAAGTATCTAAAAACCCACTCAGTGATTTTCAGATCTACACACACATCTAATCACTTACCTATAGATTCACTCATACATGCTGTCAGTGATCAATAGAACACTATCAAATCTACTTATACACCTATGTCGACATTATACACCAGCACACATCCTATTGACTTATGCAGTCATCCTACTCACTTATGAAAACAATGGATCATACTTACATTTACTCAGCTACACACTTATACAAACACCACTTCAATTATTCATAGAGATAGTAATTCATACTTAGTGTGTTATAAAATAACTTTTACAAGTATACAGTCACTCATGCAATTAATGAGTTTTACGTATACTCATTTATATACAACTGTCACATACATTGCTTTTTATTTTTTCTACTTTGTTGGACATGTACCATTATGAAATATATTTGCTCATCACCACACTCATAAAGATATTCCCTCGCCCAAACAACTATTATAACATGCAGTCTTAACGTCATATACCTACTGAATTAACTATTCACCTATCTTTGGACAGTCACAGATCCCCCACCGAACCACACACATTCACTCTCCCACACAAATAGTCAGTTAACTAATCAATAACTAATATAGACTTTCACGTTGCTAGTAACCAACTGGTGCAGCAGTTTACACAACTGACCAAGTAATATAAATATTCACACAGTTTAGCCACTATCCAATATATTTAGTGAGACACTATAAATTACTCAAGTAAACAATCAATCACACTCCTACTAAAACCTCTATCCAGATATTTATATATCCATTGATTCTGCAATGCAGATTGGTGTATATATAATACATATTTAAATTACAAACCAAACCACATTCACTGGATGATGTCATCAGTCATGTCATCAGTGATGTCATTTGAGAGGGCATCAGTGATGTCATCAGTGATGTCACTGAGCATGTCATGAATGATGTAACATGTGACATCATCACCAGTGGATTGCGGGCGCGAAAGTAACTGAGGAATTTCAATAGTTTTGTATGTGTGAAATGTCCGTCTAACTATAACGCCCCTGAAACCTATGGTTTTTTCAATGAATATATATATATATATATATTACCTACTGGCGGTCGCCAGTAGGTAGTTATAGTTAGGACCTAGTTTCCATAGGAAATCCTCAACATTCTATTTGGAATAACTTTGGCCCTGGTGGATGAGTCTTTGCGAATTTCTCAAAGAAGATGGCTCGGTCCGCTGCGCTCCTTCCCTGAAAGTTTGGGGGGGATTGGTCAAGTGGGGGCTGAGATATAAGGGGGGTCCCAAAACGTGTTTTCTCCATGTTATTTTCCATAGGACCTTTAGACTCGGCTACAGGTCGAACGGCTGAATGGATTTATAAGAAATTTGCCAAAACTATAGAGTCTTGTTCGCAGATTACGCTTTTTTTGGAATGGTGTAAATCCGTTCAGTAGTTGCTGAGAAAATTAAAGTTAAAGTCAATTATATATCTATAGGCGCGCACACGTGCGCGCACCCAAGCGGCTGCGCGTGAGCGGAATTTTTTTTTGCTGCGTGATGTCTGTTAACGTACGATTCGAAGGAAATTAGGAAGTTTTGTCCGCCATTTTGTCACTGCGAGTAAATATATTGTTCATTTCAAAGCGGTTGAAACATGGAAAGGGGAGAAGGTAGAGATTGTCTTGCTGCGTAGGTTTTCTTGGGGTGTGCAGTAAGGCCCTTGAGTGCGGAAAGATATATTTTTTTTCGGGAAAAAAATAACGGGGTGCACGCACCCGGTCGCGCACACCTATTCACAAGAGTGTGAAAATGGAGATAAATCAGAAGTTTAAGTGCGTAGATATAAGGTGGCTCTGAAAAGAGCCCTTGTGTTAATTGAGAGTTTTCTGCATTTATAAGTAAGTACCGATGCAGAGCCTGATGTTTCAGAGGAAGATTCTGTTTCCCTCATTCGTGAAATGAACACCGTCTCTCCTATAGACGTCTTGCATGTGGTATCGCAAGTTGTTGTGGTAAATAGAACCCATGCTATAATCTCTGAGGAACGCAGAAACAGATTTATTTACATGTCTCCTTGCTTTCTCAAATTGTGCACAATGTTGATTGGACCAATTCCATTTCTGTCTTTGGCATATATTGGAATATACCAAGGCAGATCGAGGAAAAAGTGTCATCAACTGTCGAAAGGTGTCTTTTAGAAGCATTTCCAGACCTACCCCAGTGATTGTGCCTAGATCGTTCCCACCACAGTGCACAATTATAAGGTCTGGTTCTGGGAGATGCATAAAAGTTTTCACCAATGGAATCAATTGGTGACATTTCAATCCTCTTTTGGCAATCCATGTTATGTGTACATTTGGTAAGCCGAGATTGCAAATTCGTCTGCTTACTGCATATTTTTCACTCCAGTGAATATAACTGTGTCCTATTAGCCAGACCTTCATTTTCAAGGGATTTGTAGTCGTCCTCCGATCGGTTGTGGAAGTGGAATGGTAGTTAGAAGTTGAAATTCTAAATAAAGAAAAAGGAAGAGGCTGGGTGTGGTTTAAAAAATAAAAATGATTGGTTGATTGTAACAAGTGGAGATTGAACAGTACGTTCCATGTTAATGTTTATGTTAAACGAAAAGTACTATTGGGTGTGAAAAAACAAGACATGTAACAGAGCTGTGTATTGGCAGGAGTTTCTGGAGGGAAAATAGTGTTCTTAGTTTGTTGTAGAACGTTAAGACATGAACTTTTGACCTGTGCCTTCAGCAAGGTGCAGAATGAGGTGTAACCATGGAAACAGCCGGAGATGGCAGTTGGTGATGGGTTTACTCTTTGGTGCCTCTGCATCTGAGTCTGTTCTCTGGTGGCAGGCGGAGAACTGTTTGTTATTGTGGAGATGAAAGGGTAATAAGGAGAGAAATACGACATAGCGTCTGGTCTGTAGAAGCGTGGGAGCAGTGATTAACTCTGAGTAAAGCGGAACTGTGTCGGTGCTTAGTAACAGTAAAAAAAAACCTGTTAACAGTGGTATAACTGTCTTTACGGTGCGCGACCTACTAAGAAAGAGTTCACGGGCCGTAATTGGCTTGGAGGTTCTAGTATCAGTAAGTGAGCTCGAGAAAAGAAAACATTCAGGATTTTATTTATGAAGGCCTTGCGCCACAGGTGCGTTACTTTTTCCCATTTTAAAAAATGAGGCCCCGGCGGCGGAAGGTCTTTATAAATAAGGTCTTCAGTGTCTACAGTTAAGGTTATGTGGAACCCATGAATAGTTTTTCAAAATGAAATCATTTCAGTTGAGATTATGGATTAAAAGAGAAACCATGAATATTTGAAATGTTTATTTAGAAATGTACTGTTTTAAAGGCAAATCATTATGTAATATGAGTACAGAAATTGCAAAAAACACAGTAATTGGTATTGTCAGTAGTACATGGAATACAAACGCTATAGTTGAAGAAAAATGAATATAGTTGGAAAAAAACATTGTACACTCTTATAAGGAAGTATATTATATTTTAATAAATGGAAGAAGGTCTCTGGCCTTTCAGTTTAGGAACGATATATGAAAATGCAAGTGGTTATACATCATTACTTTATGAATCAGCTGTCAAACAACACGAAATTATAATGTCCATTGTTAGTTAAGCAAATAGGTCTGTTCTTCAAAAGAAAATATGGAAAAGAACGTGAACGTATAGAAAACCAAAAGGAAATGAGGATGTCAATGGCTTGTATAAGAGTTATTGAAGCATTGTTTAGGCAAAATAGGTAGCTTCTGCTTGTAACAGGAAATCAGTTTTATCATTTGAAAGTATGTCAGCTATCCAATGGAAAAGAGTAAAGCAGTACTGATGATCTGTTATAATCGGAGCCTCTTTTACCATCAGAGGGCAGGTCGGTGGGTTTTCGATGTAGCTCGCTGTTAGGAAAGAGTTAACCGTCCATTGTGTAGGCAAAGTATGCAGCAAGTGCCTCTAACATGAAATCACTGTTATCATCTGAAAACATGTCAGCCATCCAATTGAGAAGATGAAAGGAGCATTCATGATCTGTCATTATTGGAGCGTCTTTTACCATCATAGGGCAGCTCGGTGGGTTTTCGATGTAGCTCTCTGTTAGGAAATCTTGCGCCGCTGCGAATATATTCCAATGACCCAGAACTCCTTGTATCGCTGCAAAGGCCATAAACCCTCCGTTGTAACAAAGCTGTTCATGATCAAGTAACGGATTCATGAGGTGATTGTAATTCGGTTCAGGAGGTACCAAATTGCAGAGACATAAATCCAGGGCCCACGTGAAATCACAGCTCAGGCAATGAAATACAGGCTGCACACAGGTGAAATACGAATATCGAAATGATAATCGATATGAAGTATTCAAAGTTGAGAGTGGTAAGGTGCCGTAGTACAGAAGCATTCTCTGTCGAAATAGTTCTAAGTGGCCCGGCTCGTTTGCGAAGGCAGGAGGGACATCCATTTTGAATTTCCCAAGATGGTAAAGGAAACGGCGCAGCACCGCTGGTTGTATAGCAACTCCACAGAATTAGGTCGCCGGCTATGCAGTGGAGAGGAGCAGAATGACTTGATACATTTTCTAGGAGTCTAGTCACTTATATATTGCTTAGTAGTTATCAAAAAAGTAGCCTGTGTTGAAGTGGAGGATGCGTTAAAAAATAAGGGAGTGATTTGAGGGAGTTGTAAAGCAAGGTCAATTTTTTTTTACATCAATGATGTTTTCTGTGAATGTTAGCTTAGTGAAAGATATGTGTGTGAGCAGATGCAACGTTCAGTTTTAAATGTGACAAAGGCGGTCTTGTTCATGTCTTCCGATTCAAGGTCGGTATTCGCTGCTAAATATAAAGATGAAGAAACGCATGCGTGGGGTACATAGTCTGCATTCTTAAAGGAAAGCAAATGAAGGGTTATTTTTACCGCGTTAGCATTGTCGTTTAAAAAGTTATAGTGATTTCTATTATATGTTAAGAAAGTGTCACTGATGAAGACTGAAAATAAATCCTTATAAATGATAGGGACTGGTGTATTTTAGAAAAGGTGTGTAACATTACATGAATTGTGGAAAAAAAAATAATGTAATTGAAAGTGTATGGTTTGAAAATGAAAAGTAGAGGTTTATAGTTCACGTTTTGAAAGCAGTTGTAGAGGGTCAGATGAAAGTGTATGGTTTGAAAATGAAAAGTAGAGGTTTATAGTTCATGTTTTGAAAGCAGTTCTAGAGGGTCAGATGCATGATAGATTTATAAAAAATAGAACATGTTTTTAAATAGTATTATGGAAAAAATATGTGCCTTTATGTACTATTTACATTATCTGCCTGTTGCGTATTCTTTGAGTTTTAGTAATCCTGTGTCTTATAAGTTTTCTAGGGGCGGTTTGAGGTTCATGGTGGGTTTGGGCAGGGAGGGTAGGTTGGGGGTTTGTAATAGGGGGTCCGGGTGGGGTGGAGTGCGGAGTTTAGTGAAAAGTGAGGGGGGAGGGGAGTTACGGTGTTTGGTAATGGAGCAGAGTCAGAGGACGCCACATTTGTGTTATGGGGTGCCACGGAAATATGTATTTATTCTCAGAGCTTTATTATATTAAGGATATATATCAACATGGCGGCTCTTGTTGTTTTGTGGTTCTGTGCATGTTTATAATGCTGGCCCTGTAGTTTTTGTTTATGGACCTTATTACGACACACAGGGGAGCTACGTTGCACACTTGGAGATCAGAGACTTAGGAAATAAAACTTTATAATTGTAAGGGTCAAAGCGATAGAAATCGCCCGTTGTCGGTGTAAAAAATATCACCGCTATTGGTGGTATTTTCTACGGTGTTAGTGCTCGAAGGAGAATAGTAACATATATGTGAAAGCAAATTGTGTAACAGGCTCAGCATTTCACATTATCGCGTGAAAACAAAAGTTGCTTTTACATAGCAATAAGTCTCTTATAATTAAGGGACGGAGTGTATATAGTGCTATTTATTACTCTGCTATGTGATTGATGTCGAATATTTCATAAGAGGAGGCTTTAAAAGTTTTCCGATAAACTAGTTTTCTAGGGAAGTGGGTGGAGTGTTCCGTGTAAATTGCAGAATAGAAACTAGTAAGAACCAATTGGAAGTGTTGTTTTAAAGTCACATGACTGTACATGCGTGTCTCGACGCCTGTACGCGATAGGTGGGTGCGCGCACCCGGTCGAGCACTAAAAGATAGCGGCGAGAAAATATCAGCTAATATGCTCTTGAAGCTTGTTTTGGTACTAAGAGTTAGTTCTGAAAAGAACTTTTTTTTTTTTTTTTTGGAAACAGGTGTTATGATGCTTTTGATTTCTTAAAGTCGGTACGACATTTTTCAGTATGTTATACTATCCAAATAAAGTGAAGAAATTTAACTTTTCTTGGAGCATTTATGACTCTCAATTTTGTGTTTAATTAGAGTAAAGCTTTGCTCTCCGTATACAAGAAGTTCTCCACAGTTGTTGCATTTTATGTGCACCTTCGCCAGACATGGTTTCAAGTCCATTTCAGCACTCGATGGAGATACAGGTCGTCCACCGGAAGATGTGCTGATTACTTCTGATGGTAATAGCGTGGCCTCCGTTTTTCTTGTCAAAGGTGGTCGCTCATTTTCATCAGATTCGGAAGATGAATGCGGAACGGTAGCCATTGTACCGAAGTCTTCAGGAAGATGTTCGACGTTGTTGTCTCTTGAGAGTAGAAAAGAAAGTGATGGAAGTGGGTGGAGTGCTGCGTGTAAATTCCAGAATAGAAACTACCAAGAACCAATTAGAAGTGTTGTTTAGAAGTCACATGACTTCACATGGAAGTGTCAGGTCCTGTACACGATAGGAGGGTGCGCGCACCCGGTCTCGCACTAAAATAAAGCGGCGAAAAAACATCTTATAATATGCTCTTGGAGCATGTTTTGGTGGAAAGAGTTAGTTATGAAAAGAACTTTTTTTTTTTTTTTTTTGGAAACAAGTGTTTTGATGCTTTTGATTTCTTAAAGTTGCTACGACATTTTTCAGTATGTCATACTATCCAAATAAAGTGAAGAAATTTAACTTTTCTTGGAGCATTTATGACTCTCAATTATTTGTTTAATTAGAGTAAAGCTTTGCTCTCCGTATACAAGAAGTTCTCCACAGTTCGTGCATTTCATGTGCACGTTCGCCAGATATGGTCTCAAGTCCATCTCAGCACTCGATGGAGATACAGGTCGTCCACCGGAAGATGTGCTGATTAGTTCTGATGGTAATAGCGTGGCCTCCGTTTTTCTTGTCAAAGGTGGTCGCTCATTTCCTTCAGATTCGGAAGATGAATGCGGAACGGTAGCCATTGTACCGAAGTCTTCGGGAAGATGTTCGACGTTGTTCTCTCTTGAGAGTAGAAAAGAAAGTGATGGAAGTGGGTGGAGTGCTGCGTGTAAATTCCAGAATAGAAACTACCAAGAACCAATTAGAAATGTTGTTTAGAAGTCACATGACTTCACATGCAAGTGTGAGGTCCTGTACGCGATAGGAGGGTGCGCGCACCCGGTCTCGCACTAAAATAAAGCGGCGAAAAAATATCTCATAATATGCTCCTGGAGCACGTTTTGGTAGAAAGAGTTAGTTCTGAAAAGAACTTTTTTTTTTTTTTTGGGAAAGAAGTGTTATGATGCTTTCGATTTCTTAAAGTTGCTACTACATTTTTCAGTATGTAATAGTTTGAAAATGAAGTGAAGAAATGTATCTTTTCTTGGGGCATTTGTGACTTTCAATTTTGAGTTTAATAAGAACGAGGCTCTGCTCTCCATACAAAAGAATTTCTCCACACTGGTTGCATTTCATGTGTACCTTCGCAAGATATGGTCTCAAGTCCATCTCAGCACTCGATGGAGATACAGGTCCTCCACCAGAAGATGTGCTGGCCACCTCTGATGGTAATAGCGTGGCCAGGGCTCTTGTCGATGCTTTTGCATAATGCTCAGGATGCCTTTGTTTAACATGCCGCTGCATGGTGTGTATAGAAAAGGAATATTTTTTATTTGGATTTCCCCTTGAGAGCTCTGAATTGCATATTGTGCAGGTTACTTTTGGCGCATTCACTTTCTTTTGATCTTCAGGATAAGTAAAAAATTGCCAAATGAAAGATTCCTTTTTTCTTCTTAACGGTGGTTGCTCATTTCCTTCAGATTCGGAAGATGAATGTGGAAGGGCAGCCATTTCAGCAAAGTCTTCCGGAAGATGCTCAACGTTGTTGTCTCTTGAGAGTAGAAAAGATTGTGAGGAAAGTGGGTGGAGTGCTTCGTGTAAATTGCAGAACAGAAACTACTAAGAACCAATTGGAAGTCTTCTTTTCAAGTCACATGACTTTACATGCGCTTCTCAGGACGTGTAGGCGGTGACACTATCTAGGTACGAACGTGATTACATACTTAGGAACTAGCATTCAAAAAAACTATGAAATTCACTGAAAAAAACATAGGTTTTACACACGTTATAGTTAGGAAGTAGCATTTGAAAAACCTATGAAATTCACTGAAAAAACCATAGGTTTGACACCAGTTATAGTTAGCTGGAAATTTTACTGACATAAAACCAATGAAATTCCACGTTATAGTTAGTTGGACTCACTATAACTTGCGCGTGTAATGCACTGCTGATGACATCACATATTACATCACTTATGAGATCACTGATAACACCATCTAGTGAATGTCTGTCTTTTTAAAAAATAAATATGTTTTATATATGTATATGTAGAGGTCGATGTAAAAATAAATGTTTAAATAAGTGTCTTAATGGATGTGGAGGACTGTATGGATGGCTGAGTGTGTATATGTGTGTGTTAGTGAGTGAATGCCTGCCTCACTAGTGTGTTTATCAGTAACGATATATGTTTTAATCTAGTTTATGTAAGTATTGATATATATAAGTGAGTATATGTGACAGTGAGAGATTGAAAGAGTTCCTCTTTAAATAAGTATCTGTTTCTATAAGTGATTGTTTAAAAGAGTAAGTAAGTGTAAGTTTACTTAGAAGTAAGGTGCTACTATGTGTATATCTGTCTATGTAAATAAATGGTTGTTTATTACTTTATTTGCAAGCGTGAATATGTGTGTGATTTACTTTTGGATGTCTGTCGGTATATAACAGGATGTATAGCTGTAGCACTATATATAATTAGTGAGTATATATACGAGTGACTATATAGAACTGTTATTGAATTATTGGATGTGTATATAAATGTTGGAATTACTGAATTGGTTGTTGTAACTGGTATAGGTATGTCCACTTTTTTTTATATGTTAGTTTTTTTTTCAAAATGTGTTTTAAGGGTTACTTTAGAGTGCAAGTAGGTTAGTCTCTCTGTCACAAGGATGGTATCATCAGTGATCTCATTAGTGACGTCACTGACCATGTCATAAGTAATGTAATATGTGATGTCATCAGCAGTGCATTACACGCGCAAGTTATAGTGAGTCCAATTAACTATAACGTGGAATTTCATTGGTTTTATGTCAGTAAAATTTCCAGCTAACTATAACTGGTGTCAAACCTATGGTTTTTTCAGTGAATTTCATAGGTTTTTCAAATGCTACTTCCTAACTATAACATGTGTAAAACCTATGGTTTTTTCAGTGAATATATATATATATATATATTCATTGAAAACCATAGATTTTTTAAACGCTAATTTCTAACTATAACGTGCCTGAAACCTATGGTTTTTTCAATGAATATATATATATATATATATATATATATATATATATATATATATATATATATTCATTGAAAAACCATAGGTTTTAGGCACGTTATAGTTAGAAATTAGCATTTAAAAAACCTTAGAAATTCACTGAAAAAAACATAGGTTTTAGGGAAAGTTATAGTTAGTTGGACATTTCACTCGAACAAAAGCAGAGAAATTCGCCCGTTATAGTTAGTTCTGCTAACTATAACTCATGCCCCCGCAATGCACTGCAATGACGTCAGATATTACATCACTGATGACATCACTAATATATATAGGGAAAGGCGTATTGAAGAATGAGTGAGTGTTTAAGTGTCTGAATGGATGATTTAATAGGTGTGTGACTGACTCTATAAGTGAGTGATTAAACGTATCTTACTGAATGCATAGGTTAGTGACTAAACTGTGTGAATGTCTGTATCCGGCTGTTGGTGTATAAGCGGCTGCATGGGTTTGTGAATAGCCACATTAGTGTGTCTACATGGTCTATTGATTGTTTGTCTGAGTATCTGTATGGGTGCCTGAGTGTTTGTGTGGGTGGGGTGTGTGTGACTCTGTGCATAGATGTGTGAGTGGGTGATTCACTGGGTGCATAGTTTCAAGAGTGTATCTGTGATGGACTGTATGGGTGGGTGAGTGTGTGTATGGGTTTGTTAGTGAGTGAATGTACATCTCAGTGGTACATGTGTCAGTAACTACATATTTGAAAGGCAGTGTATATGTGTGTTGGAGTATATAAATGGCTATAATTGAGAGTGTGTGATTGTGAGAGGGGCTGTATTAATGAGTGTGTGCTTGTATCAGGAATTGTATAAGAGCGTAAGAGTGTGCTAGTATTTATATGAGTAAGAGAGCTGGTGTGTATATAACTGTATAGATCAGTAAATGGCAGTGTCGTTAATTAGTTGCATGACTGACTAGGTGTGTGAGTACCTCTTGGTGTTAGAGTGTTTATGGTTTTGAGAATAGCAGTCTGTAATTTAGAGTGGGTGTATCAAAGGTTATATTAGGGTATGAGAAGATACATCAAATTATCACATGGATGATGTCATCAGTGATGTCATCAGTGATGTCACTGACCATGTCGTGAGTGATGTAATATGTGACGTCATAAGCATCGCATTGCGGGGGCGAGAGTTATAGTTAGCTGAACTAACTATAACGGGGGAATTTCTCTGGATTTGTACGAGTAAAATGTCCAACTAACTATAACTTACCCTAAAACTTATGCTTTTTTCATTGAATTTCTAAGGTTTTTTAAATGCTAATTTCTAACTATAACGTGCCTGAAACCTATGGTTTTTTCAGTGATTTTCAAAGGTTTTTTAAATGCTAGTTTCTAACTATTCCTACAGAGGTAGGACATGTGAAGAAAGCAGAAAGAACGCACAGAAAGAAGCTAAAGATATGCAGAAAGAAGCAACAGAAGTCCACAAAGACGAAGAAAAGTGCAGGAAGAAGCAAGACATGTACAGAAAGAACCAACAGAGGATCAGAAAGAGGCCTTGTTGCAAAATCATCCTATGCCCACAACTTTTTCAGACAGGTACTGGTGGTAATTGACTCTGACTAACCAGGCCTAGAGTCAGTGCTATGCTAAAAGACACTTAGAATACAGTGAAAATAACTACATACACTAGGGAACACTATGCGTTGGGGTACCCATGTGATTAGCATGACCTCCTCTGTAAGGCCCTAGTACATAATAGGGCAGGGGGATTAAAACTACCTCTAAGTCAGAGGTTCAGAAATATGCTACTTTAACAAGTAGTCGTGTTTGCAGAGTGGTGGAGAAAGGGTGCTAGGCGTCCAACCAAATCTCAAGAATTCCGCAGTGTTGGACTTACAGGAGGTGCCAGGAGGGATTGTCGGCCCCCAAACTCCCTTTAGGACTAAATTGGACTTTATACCCATCAGGTAGTTTGCCACGAGGCACCTTTGCAGAGTGGTAGAGAAACGGGGCCATGGCCTCCGAAGACGTCTTAGCAATCCCACTCTGTGGGACTTACTGGAGGTAACAAGAGGGGTATTTGCCCCCCAAAGGACATCCTTGAGGGCCAACTTCCCAAACTATTACCTCCAGTCAGTCCCACACAGCAGCACTGGTGAGTACTCATACCAGGCCATGCACACTTTGCCCACCACTCTACAAATGCGCTCCCTGGTTGTCTCTTGGATGGGGATTGAAGTCCCCTTCACTGCTGGGGTATCTTCAGGGGCCAACTAGCCCACCTTTTACCTCCAGTAAGCCCCATGCAGTGGGATTGGTGACAGGTAGATAAAGGCTACGCCCCCTTTCTCCACCACTCTGCAAACGCGCCCCCTAGCGCGTTGTAAGTTGGGGGATTAAGTCCCCTTGAATCCTGAGGGTCCCTGAGGTCCAACTAGCCTACCAGGTACCTCCAGTAAGTGCCACAGAGCTGTATTGCAGAGGTGTAAAAAGGGGCATGGCCTAGACCACCTCTCTGCAAAGCAGTGCAGTGGCGCTTACTGGTACATGGTGGGCTAGTTGACCCCCAGGGACCCTCAGGACTGAAGAGGAATTAATTACCCACCTTAAAACACGCCACATGGCGTGTTTGAACACATGTCACCTTAGGCCCTGCCCCCCCCTTCACCACTGTGCAAACACGCCCGTAGCCCATTTTAAGTTGGGCGATTAAGTCCCCTTGAATCCTGAGGGTCCCTGGGGTCCAACTAGCCCACCAGGATGCTCCACTAAGTGCCACAGAGCTACGTTGCAGAGAGGTGTAAAAAGGGGCGTGGCCTGGACCACCTCTCTGCAACACAGGCCTGTGGCGCTTACTGGAGGTACCTGGTGGGCTAGTTGGCCGCCAGGGGCCCTCAAGATTGAAGGGGAATTAATTCCCCAACTTAAAATGCACCACAGGGCGTGTTTGTACACATGTCACCTCAGGCCCCGCCCCCTTCCTTCGCCGCTGTGCAAACACACCCGTGGCACATTTTAAGTTGGGGGATAAAGTCCCCTTGAATCCTGATGGTCCCTGGGGTCCAATTAGCCCACGAGGTGCCTCCAGTAAGAGCCACAGAGCTGCGTTGCAGAGAGGTGTGAAAAGGGGAGGGGCCTGGACCACCTCTCTGCAACACAGGCCTGCGGCGCTTACTGGAGGTACCTGGTGTGCTAGTTGGCCCCCAGGGACCCCCAGTATTGAAGGGGAATTAATTCCCCAACTTAAAATGCTCCACATGGGGGGTTTGCAGAGTGTTGCTGGGAGAGGGCAAGGCCTCGGCGATGCGGGTCTTTTTTTAATGTATTTTTATTTTAAGAAGGGGAGCTGTGTGGCCCCCCTTCCTTTCCTATATTATGGGCCCTGGGGACCCCATCCCCCAGGGCCTGATCCCTATTTTTTTCAAAAATAGAAGGGGTCCGCTTGGCTTCCCTCCTGAGGTCATATTCCGCCCCGGGGACACCATCCCCGGGGTATGGCCAGTGTTTACTTTTTTATTTATATTTGGAGGGGGGCTGTGTGGCCCCCTCCTCCCGGGCCACTCCTTGCCCTGGGGAACCTATCCCCCATGGCCCAGCCTCCCGTTGGGGACCATGAGGGGAGCCCCAATGCCCCTACAGTCCCAGCCGGCTCCCCACCTCCTGCAGGAGCCGGTGTTGCTTTTCCACACGCGGAGCTGCTGACATGCAAGCTCTCCCTGTGGAAAAGCAATCTGCTTTGGATTTTGGAAGAGATAGCAGGTTTCCTGCTCTCTCTTCCAAAATCCCAACCACAGTTTGCTATGGCAGGGCGGGAGCCGCGATGTGGATGCTCCACTTTAGGTTTTCTGGGTGGCTACTTAACGCATAAAGTAAATTGTTGCCAGCAGTCAACAAGATTTGTGTCCAAGGTTCGGCTTCTAATGCCACTATGTTTTCAAGATTATACTGCAGATCAGACAGTAGACACTTCTTTACCACATTATAAAACAGCATAGAATTTCCTCCTGTTACTTTCCAACCTTGGCGTACTTCTTGAATCCATTTCTGTTTCATCCTACTGCGAAATTAGGTGGGGTCCTCATTTGTCTGCATTGAGTTTGACACAAGAGACCCCATGTCTGACCTATCAGAATACATTTTCCTCAGCTGATGCCAGACAATTGTCAGCACTGAGTTAAATGGACACCCTTGGCACCTGGTTTCAGTAAGGTTAAAATGTTCTACTCCAGCCTTATAGAAGGCAGCAGCTGTTTATCTAGTATAAGAGAGCTAAGTAAACTCTTTAAGTCCCCTATTGCCAGGTTGACACCTCCAGTTTGTTTCTCAAAAGTCCTAATCAATTTCCCTGCTCCCTCTGTAAACAGTGGTTACAGCTTTTTGAGATTTTCTTCATCCACTGTGGACATGGAATATAATGACGTTCTCTAGATCCCTTATGTATCAGGTGCATCAGGTGCACTTGGGGAAAGGGATGTTGGGGATTATGCTGTCTAGAATACTTTTCCCAAATGCGGAAAATCTGTCGCATATACGGATAATCCCAGTCTGGATCAACCTCACCGTCAGGGATACAATCCTCAGCATCTGCCATGTCATGTGGATTGAAGGACCCTTCTCTGGGACATTGGCTCATCTGTGGGGCTAGGCTTTCAGTCCACCCTGCTAAATTATCGGTATAGTGTACAACATTAAACCAACTGTTTTCTCCTTGAGCAACTATCTCATTGGGGGTGAGATCATTTCCACATGAAACCTATTGACCACTCAGCCATAGTATCAGTCCATTACATAGTTTCAGTTCCCTGTACAATCATAAAATTCTTTGCTGGGATATGGCTGAGCATTCGTTTCCTGAAACCTCAACTGCCTGACCTCTGTCACTTGGGGTTTCCTAGTATTGGAGAATGTGCCCTTATCTCCTTTTCTAATTGTCTTTATAAACATATTAGTGTGGCTGGACAACCTCATTGATCTATTCCTATGACCAAAATCAACAAGGAGCCTTTCTCAGGTGCTAGTGTTGTATGTCGGGCATCTCGCCTCCTGAGATTTAAGTATTTTACCCAGGTCATCTGCGTACCTATGTACTGACTCCATTCTGTCTGCAATCCTCTCAATATTTCCCTGAAATCAGCCTGATACATTATCACAATGTTCTTCTCAAGCTGCATCTCTCTCATCTTTTCAATCTTCGCTTTGTGACAACCATTTCTGAATGTTGTCTGACGTAAATATAACATTTCTATTCTCTTTTTTGCCAAGGTGGCAAATCATCCCCAGTCTTTTTTAAAACAATTTAAATCCTCATCTTTTTATTGATGTACTGGCCATCGGTCTATACCAAGAGCCCTATCTACACAATCATTCCACCTTGCATCATCTGTATTTCTTCTTTGCAGGATAGACACCTGCTCTATGACTATGGTTCCTGTTATGTCTCTTTTTTTGTAACAAGTGTGAAGTTGCTGATGAGATCTGTGACCGATTGTCATAATCTCCTGTACCTGCCCTTCATATCTAATCTCCTGGGGAGAGGCTTGCTCTAATTGTAATGTGAACTGTGCCTACAATTGTCCTGATAACTGGGAGTCTCCTACCCTTTTCCTGTTGTTTAGGAGTACTTGTGTGTTTTGTCCTTAATGTATATAGGGTAACACTAGCGCATCCTTTGGAGCTATTGGATAGGTCATAACCTCGGGGTTCTCAAATACCAATGCAGCTTCCTGCAACTGTACGAATGTATAACTACTGGAAACCTTGGCAGAGTTACATGTGGGGTCATATGGGGAAGGGGAGTCGATATATCAGTATTTGAGGAGTTTCTAGGATTCTCACAAAAGACTTGCCAGAAAGGCTAAAGTGGCAGTTCTCACTTCTGTAACTTAACTCATGTATATTTACATTTAAAGTATGTGATAGTGTTATCTAAGATTTTCTCTTCAAACCCCCTTCCTTTGGCTAGGGATACATGTGTTTCTTAGTAGCCTTAAACCATTCTTTACAATATTTTGGTGACCTTTTCTGATCACCTGGAAAGGTTTTCTGCATATAATATTATGGAGTTTCCATAGTCAACTGCATTTCTAAAAGCTTTTTATAATTTAACTTTTTATCTTTATACTCAATATTTATTTTCTTCAAATAATTTCACTAGGCCTCACAAATAAGAAAATCTGTCAATTTGTTTTTTTAGTCATATGTTATTCGTACATACTGCATATGTTATTCGTACATACTGCATGGTTCCTGAGGCGTGAGCCGGGAACAGTGGTTCATTTTAAAACGAAAACAAAACTTTTTTTTAAAAATCGGTAAAATTGTATTTTTTGGTGTCATTTTATTGAACCCCCCCCCCCTTGAGCACCCCCTACCCCCGGTTCTGACCTGCACTTGCAGCGGGGGCCACAGCAGCCGATTCGCTGCTCAGTGCAACATCGCCGTCATCTTTGGGTGAGTGAGAGGGTGAGCAGACTACTTGCTCGGCCCTCCCACCCCGATCACTATAAAATGGCACCTCCTCCCCGGAAGCGCAGTGGACGGGCACAGCGGGTGCGCCGGCGGCGCGCCGAAGGCTCGCCAAAGGCGAGCCCGTCTGCGCCTGTCCGCGACCGAACGGGACCAGGGGCCACTAACTCTGTGCCTTTCCCCATGTACACTTCCGCGCAGCTCTTTGCCCTTCAGGGTAACTGGTCCACCAGTCCTTCCACGCTGGAAACTATAGCAGCCCTTGGAATTCTGTCTTCTTCCCCCGCTCCTGCCACTATCTTACCACTTAAGCCTAAACCTGTTCCTCACTTGGTATGTCCTTCCACTTTCCCCTCGGCCCCTGCTTACCTTCTTAACACTCGTTCAGCTGGCAAAACCCAACTGGAAGTGTTCAATCTCCTCGATACTGAGTCCCCGGATTTTCTGTTTCTGACGGAAACGTGGTTCTCTACTGCTTCCGCGCCCGATGTGCTATCCACACTTCCTGCATCCTACTACGCCCTCCGGGCTGATCGCCCTGATGGGAAAACTGGCGCAGGTGTGGCCATGATTATCCGGTCCCACCTCCAATTCCAACCCTTGGTTTACCCCCTATACCTAATGTGGACTTCTTAGTTGCCCGCTCTATGAAACTGTCAGTTCCCCTTACTCTTGTCCTTTTATATCGCCCCCCCAAACCATGCATCACTTCGTGCCCGCTTTACAAGATTACTGGCCACTCTTGCCATTAACAATTCATCTGTCCTCCTACTGGGTGACTTTAATTATTGGCCTGGTGACCCTAGGGAAGATCAGACCTCCAAAGACTTTTCCGATACTCTCCACTGTTTTAACTTCACTTCCCACATTCATGCCCCTACTCATGTTCATGGCCATATTTTCGACCAAATATGGTCGGCTGGTCGAACGATATCCCCCACTGTCATTCTCCCCTGTTCTTGGTCGGATCACTCCATCATCTCCTTCTCCATAGATCTCTCAGTCGTTAATAGGCCCTCTCTGCCCAAGAACATCTTAGCACGAAATTGGAACCGAGTGGACTTTAACACCCTCCACTCTTCCTTAGTAACTTCTCTTCCCAAGCTATCGGATCGGTCGCTCCCCTTAGGGTGGTCAAGGCTTGTCGCCTACACAAAGCCAATAAATGGTTCTCTAGAGACCTTAAAGCACTCAAACTGGCCCTTCGCCAGTCAGAGCGCCAGTGGAGGCACAAATATTTCCCCCTCCTGAGGGACCGATAGAGGTCCCTTCTCAAAAACTACAAGAGAGCTATTCTCTCAGCCGAACTGGAATACTTCTCGGGTAAAATTCTGTCGGCAGCTGACAAATCTAAGGAGATTTTCTCCATTGTCCACAATCTGGCCGCACCCGACAGAATTAATCCCAATCCCATCCCTTCCCAATCCCTCTGTCTTTCCCTGAATGACTTCTTCCTCGAGAAGATTACTAATATTAAATGGAACATCCCCTCGCCATCCTCTCTTCTTCCCGCTGCCCCCCTTCCTCCCCTGCTTTCCTCCCTTGACCATTTTCCTCTCATTTCGCAGGAATCCTTCCTTGCCCTTCTCGGGAAGGTCAAGTCAGGCTCCCCTGCTAACTGTGGTCCGGCTCGTATCTTACGAAAGCTGTTTTCTGGCTGCCCTGACCCCCCTTTATCCCTTCTGAATGCATCTATTTCCCAAGGTAAAGTTCCCTCACTGTTTAAATCAGCTGCAGTCATTCCCATTCTGAAAGAAATAGGTTCTGACCCCACCCTTCCCGCTAACTTCAGACCCATCTCCTTGCTTCCCTACCTAAGCAAGATTCTGGAGAGCCACATCACTTCATGCCTGTCGACCTACATAGAGGAAAATCATCTCTTAGCCTCCCATCAAGCTGGCTTTCGCCCAGCCCATTCGACCGAATCTGTGGTCATTTCCGTCCTTGATGAGTTGAAGAGCAAGGCGGATTCCAATTCTCCCCAGGCGCTGGTGCTACTCGAACTCTCCGCTGCCTTTGACACGGTCAACCATTCTATCCTTCTCGACCGTGTCAGGGCAGCGGGCATCCAGGGCACTGCCCTGTCTTGGCTCTCCTCATTCCTCCAGGGCAGAACGCAGGCCGTCCGTCTTTCCGGTTTCTCTGCTCCCTCCCGGTCTGTGCCTTGCGGGTACCCCCAAGGCTCGTCCCTGTCCCCTCTTCTTTTTAATCTTTATATCTATCCCCTCATTATTTCTCTACTCAAAATGGAGGTCTCTGTGTATAATTAAGCCGATGACCTCCCGCTTATTTTTGACCTCGCCTCAGCCCCTGATTCTCCTCTCAAATTCCAATCTGTCCTTATTTTTATTTCTGATTGGATGAATAAAAACTCCCTTAAACTCAACCCGGACAAAACGGAGCTGGTCCTGACTGGTGGTGCCAACAGCCCCTGGACGTCTGCCTTTTGGCCTTCCACCTTCGGCCCCCCTCCTGCTCCTTCAGGGACACTTAGAACTCTGGGCATCAAAATCAGTCAGGACCGGTCCATGCGTCCCCAGGTTAGCTCTGTTGTTTCATCCTACTTTCTTTCCCTTAGGATCATTCGCAAGATCTCCCGTTTCTTCTCTACTGATGCCCTTAAAATAATTGTCATGGCCATGATTCTCTCACGGTTGGACTATGGGAATTGCCTTTACATGGGCATCCCTGCCTACGAGCTCCGGCGCCTTCAGACCATCCAGAGCGAGGCCGCCCGCCTTATCCATCGGCTTCCCAAGTCCCACCATACCACCCCTCTCCTCAAATCCTTTCACTGGCTTCCCATCCTACAGAGATCTCTCTTCAAGATGGGATGCCTAGTTTTCAAGGCCCGGGACCGCACTGCCCCCGCTTTCATCAACTCCTTGATCACCCACTATCATCCTCGCCGTAACCTTCGCTCTTCCAGTCAGGCCCTCCTCTGCATTCCCTGCTTCCGCAAATCCAGAATCGGCGGCACTAGATTGTCTACTCTTGCCCCCCGCTTCTAGAACAGTCTTTCCCCCATCATTAGGTCCATCACTGACTATCTGCAATTCCGTAAGGCGCTCAAAACTCATCTGTACGCCCAAGCCTTTACTAACCTCTAATCTCCTGGCCGCCTCTACCTTCAGACACTATCATCCCTCCAGCGCCAGGAAACCACTTGGTCACAAAGCGCTTTACAAATACTTTCAGCTTCAGCTTCACACGCATACATCATCAACATATTAAAAATATAAACACTTCTAAATGTTAATCACATTTGTTTACACTAAACTGTATACTAAGTCAGCAGCCACTGGTCACTTCCCACCATGCTCAAGTGAGGATACTCCTCAAACCATGCACTTCATAGGCCATGGAATGACTTCTAGGCCATTAGGTCTAGGACGGTGATTCAAATGTTCAGTTCTTAACGGAGGTAAAGTTTAACAACATCGGGCTTTCAGGCATCCCACATTAAAAATATTGTAACATATACTGGACTAACAACTTTGAATCACCAACATTGACCACTTCCAACTTTATATTGGGAAAAACACTCCACCGACTTAACTTAAAATTGTATAATGCTTGAACACAATTTTGCATGTGATAACCTTATTTACATTACAACAATTTTAACAATGCCAAAGAGACAAGTCATAAAATACGCAAAACATGGAACAAAGTACGCATTGTCCTCACCTTTAATACAGCAATCTCTGGGTCCTATTTCCCTCTTGATTAGGCAGAACTTAAGATAACACGGTGTCTGCTAACCTTATCAAAAATTGCACAAGGGTCTATGCAGCGGGGGTAGGTGGTATTCCAGTGGCAACAGTTGATTGAGGACAAATGAACACCTGGCTGACTTGCCAACTGTTGCTAGGAAATTAATAAAAAGAGGAGACTTCTATTTGCAAGGCAACAGCAGGTTTACTATCACCGCAGAGTGAGCAACTATCCACACACAGGTAAACAGCTGGTCTCAATTTGCTGATTGCAGGCAGCCTTTTATATGCACAAAAACTAATGACATTACAATTAAATCAAAAGCCAATAACAGGTTAAAGCATACATTAGAAAATCATAAACTTTTACATAAGCATCACATCACCTGTGCCCTTTCAACTTGTAACCTTTCCTCTGCATCCTCTTATCATAAGTCTAACAAAGTTTTAGTACATCATTAACTTCCCATTGAATGTGTATGCATGTTTATCATTCGGCTCCCAAGACTTCCTATTTGACTCTGCACGCACTTACTGTAGTTACCTCTCACCTACATTTTCTAAGGCATGTCTCTTTTGAAAATGAAATACTTGATAGTGTGCTGTGATTGCGGACTCTTCAGGGTTTGTTAGACATGGTATTCCATTTGAAAAAAACTTGCTGAACTGTGTGAAATTAAACCTACATTGAATCTTTATAAAACCAAGGCATATATTGCTAATTTTAACCACATACCGCTCTGCATAGCTCTCTACTAATGTCTAGGGTAGCATGATTTCTTCACATTTTATTTTTTCCTTAACGCGCTAATCCATATAGGAGGGGTGTGGTGCAGAGGCCAGAGCAGCTGACTTCGGAGCGCTGGGCTTGCGGTTCGATGTCCTGCATCGACAGCAGTGCAGATCAGCACTGTGCGCAATAGCTCACTTAATATCCTGACAACCCCTAGCTCCTAGAAATCCTTAAGGGGGTGATATGTCCATCCTTAACAAATAGGAATTATTAATACTAATATTATTCTAGTGGGAGAAGAACTGACCCCAGAACTAAATTTCAGTGGTAACAGAGGATGAGTTGCTAATTTCACTGGCCACACCTATAAAATGGTCACAGCTGCTCAGAAGATAGAGAGGGGCAATGTGGAATTGTTTGCAGGCGGGCACACAGTAGCTACTGTGAAAGTGGGTTGGGTTATATCTGGGACCTTTTTCCCTATTGGTTATAGAGTCATCCCGTACACAGGCTTCTGCCAGCATAAAAATGGCACTCCTGTGCACCCTATTCAGAACACCATTAGACCTGTGGAAGAAAGAAATAGGACTGTACCTCCTGTTGATACCTGTGAGAAGACCTGAAAAACTGGACCTGCTCCCACATGTACCCAGGACAAAGTAGTAGACTTAAAGGACAATATTGGCTGACCTCCTGTTAAGCCAGAGAATCAAGCTGCTTGAAGTCCCTTCCCCGAAGAACCCAGCTGACCAGTTCCAACAGGACCTGTTATGAACCCTGCTGGTGGTATCTGCTTTAGTGAGTCTTGACCCCCAATTGCTGTTCCTGAGGTACTAAGATTCTTGACAGTCCCAAATTGTATTTCTCCTAACATTTTGAGAAGCCTGGGACTTAAAAACCTTTAAACTCTAAATACCTCTGGAGTGCTGGGACAAACCAGCCAAGTCATCCCGACAAAAGTGCATTGTTGTTGGGCCAAAGATTCAGGTTGCTCCCACTCAGAACTTTTCTGCAGCTGTAGATCCATTTCAGCGGGAAGTTGCAGAGTGTGTATCTTCTCTTGCAGCCCTATTTAACTACAGTGTGCACCCTTGCCCCACTGGAGGATTCTTACCTCCAAAAATGGACTAAATCAGAATGTAAAAATCTTCAAGGGGCAAAGGCGGCAAAATTATCTAGAATTTCATATGCTCTGGGCTTTTCAGGGAAAGGTCAACAGGTTACTGGGACCTCCAGATGGGTATCTGGCCTCAAGCAGTCCTTCTCGGTCACCGCTTGCTGCCTTGCCCCAATATGGATTTTTAACTTCCATTTCAGACACTAAGCCAGAATATAAAACTTCCTATCGAGGCAAACCTTTTGTTTGTATCAAGCCCACACGCCATTGCGGTTGGCATTAAAACCATGGGTAGGTCCTGGTCTAGCACAACCAGATTTCTGCAGTTGGTATTTAACGCTTTTTGCCACTATATTCATTTAAAACATCAAAAATTCATTTTTTCGGTTACCCTTTTTGGATTTTGTCATTGTTTTTTCATAAAAATTATTCTTTATTTTGATAAATTGGAGAGGGCTTTTTTTTCAACTTTATAGGTGTTTTTATACTACTAAATGCTTTGCACATTTTCTTATGCCATAGTCTTCAGGTGATGAGCCCAAGTTTAAATTACTGAAACCTTTACTGGATCTAATAAGAAGAATTACATTATTTCTTGTTGTTGACTACAGTACACCCAACAAATATAATTCACTTTCTCACAGATAGGATAATTATCAGGGAGATCATCTATAAAGGCTGATAAATTGATAGATCCATCCAAACGTGTAGAAGTCACTGGTCACTTTCAGTGTATCCAGAGACAAGCAACAAGGGGAAAGGAATTGGGATACAAAAGATATATTGGTATGAGCTGATGGACTCTGCTCCTATCTTGAATTAGAATTGCCTTTTAAGTTTCCTCTGTATTGGGGTGTTCTTGATCCGGTTCCTACACATCATGAATTAGGTAAACAGTCTATTTAATAAATCACTTTTAATTTTCTGTCTCTGTAAATACCTTAAACACAGTTTATGTAAACAAAAAGTAACTGACAAATGCTGAAGAACATCCTGTACAATAGGGGCATTCACAGAATCTTGAAATTGCTGATCTGTATTCTTGAACCCTGAAATAAACACATACACATTGGTATCATCCAAACTGTCATAGGGATGACAGACTTTTCTTTTATGTTTTGTATTTGTACCTCAAACAATGATGGATGAACTGCACCCCTGCATTTCACATTGCAAGCATGCTTTCCAGCCGGAATGCATGCTTGCATCGTGAATCATACTAATGAGACCGAACACGGTTCGGTCGCATCGTATTAGCGGGGCTGTAACCAACCACCGCAGGGCGGTCGGTTATGGCTCCTGACCGATGTCGGACGGACCTGAATCCGTCCAACATCGGATTCGGCCCCTAATTGTTGACCTGCACAAGGTTGACACCTTATCTTATAGCCCTATGTTTTTACCTCCATAAACAAATGATGGTGATACAAACTTATGGATTTATCACTGTTTTGTTCAGTAGCCCTTTCATCATATGTTCTTGATATGACATGGTGGCAATCCTCTGTTTAAGTGTTTTAAGGTAAAATATCTGATTGGATATTTTTTATATGAATAATCCACTAGATAAGTCTCTCTAAGTGTCAAGAATAAGGAGAAAATGAATAAATTAATGAATTAACTAATTAGTTCATTTGTAAAGTGCAACTGCTGCTTCTGAAATTAGTTTCATCTGCAGTGTTGCATAGTGCAGGGGGTATATTATACCACACCATAGCCACTACATAAGTGAAGAAATTCCCCTACACCCCTTTTTAGTGAGCCTAATCCTAGTAATCTTCAGAAAATAGGCATTGGCATATGTCAATGCTCTTGCAGGGAAACATAAAATGAAGAAAAAGAATTTCTCTTGGCAGTGTTAAAACAACTGTTTACTATTGCGGCAGGGAGAACGACCATCTTAACACAAGAAAAAAGCCAGTCTCAATTTGCTGCTTCACAGGCAGCTGTTTTTATACACAGTTAGATAATGCTAGTTACAAAAGTTCAAACAGTGAGTTACTACGCAGTTACACATTGGTATACATTAGTAATGGAAACACATGAGGTCACCTGTGACCCTAGAATTTAACCTAATTCTCTATACATCCTTTATTGCAGTTCTAACAATGCTCAACAATGCTCAACAAACTAAGTATTCTTATACTTTTGAACGCATGTACATTTGAGTTTAATGCATATTTACTTGTGTGTATGCTTTATGATTGTGCTCATAACAACTATTAACAGATTCAGTTTGTTCTTTGCTAATTCAACCTCCTGCTCACATTGTCTATTCATGTTTCAATTTAATGAAAACACAGAATAGGTGTTGGTGTGCCTGTGTACTAAGACCATACATTTCTTCAAGCTTGCTAAACACAAGTTTTCCTTTAACTATAACCTTACAGGTCATTCACTCTGTTCTCAAGTAAACTCTTTACCTGTTTTTCATCAGCAGACATTTTTGGCCTGCACTGCCCTTTCTCCAAGTATAGCTGTTTAACATTCTCTTCTATGGTCTAGTTGATATTTCAACTACTGGGTCTTCAACTTCGTCTACACATGGCACTAGGTGATATATGTTGTCCTGGGCATCTACTACATATGTTGGTGTCCTAACTGGAAAAATCCCTCATGCCTTGGTACCAATCCTTGCACAACATGCTAAGACTATTGGATAGCACAATACACAACTATTTGGACCACAAAAATAGCAAAAAGGCTCCCAACAGTCCCGCTATCCAGGATGGCAGAAAAGAAAACCATCTGATAAACCAATTATTAGGAGTATCTCCTTCATCTACCATTTTCTTCTACTAATTGTACAAAATTGTATAGTCTCTGAAAAGTGCCATTGTAAGCATCATTTGCTAGGATGAAAGTACAGCAAGCAGTTCCTATATTGGCACATACTCCTCCTTGCATGACTGTCATAAGGTCAAGAACATAACTGTACTGCATTATCATCATTCTTGTAGCATTCAGCTGTTCTTTAATGGCACTGAATCCATCTTTTGTAGTGCTGATGCACTTGAGGAGCTCCCATTAAGTAATCTCCAGTCGTTGAGCTGTTGCCTTCGCCTGAACAAATGGCAGAGTTATCCCAAAGAACAGCTGTGCTTCATTACACAACCAATACTGTTGAGGAATATCGTTCCATGTAGTAGTGCCATTATAATCTGCAGTTCTCATCCTTCAATGATGTAACAAAGTTGCTGGATGACCTATGAGGTGTTCATGTAAACTTGATATGTTAATAACAGGAATTACCAAGACAGTAGTGAGCAAGGAGAGCAATGTGCAGAGGTCACCCTAGTTCGAGGGTAACTGGACGTATAGTCATGTTTAACACTGCCATAAATAAGGGCTTGATTTCTATGACTATATTAGGGCAATGTGGATTGTACCTATATAAGGGCATGAATCGGGAAAATTCACTCGGAGCCTAAAACACCACACAACACCCATGCATGTTGGCCATATCTATTGTGTCACTGTACTTGGCATTGTGTCCTGCATTCATGGTGCCATTTTCTCTGAAACATAAAGAAATAAATGCTAGTCTCATGGCTGTCTGAAGACTCACTGCACTGTCTATCCAAGTATAATGTGCAATGTTGCTGTCCCAAATATGTGCATTCTGACCAACATTAGTACCATCCCTTAAAGACATGATCCTATAGCAGAATTCAATATCAGAATGTCATTGATCATGGGAAAAAACTGATCCAGTGACTCTAAATCCTGGCCTACGAACACAATCTGGGGGGGTTAAGGATTCACTAAATATCTAATGCACTAAGTGGGAAGCTGTGTTACTCCTAAAACCCCTAAATCTAAAATCATCTGTACCCATTCTACAGTAGTAGGACAACCTGTTTTCTTCTTGCATGATATCTCTTTCTTAATGCCCTGTCCATCGGTTATTATATATAAAGCTTCTCCTAAAGAGTCAGGAACAGATCTGTGCTTGGGACCATAGAACGTCAGTATGTAGCGACTGAGTCACCATACCACCTCAGTATCTATGTCTGAGCTCAAGTCTGATTAGCTATATTGTCTCACTTGCCCTCCTAACCTTTCTAGAGAGACAAGTGATTTGGTACACCAGAAAACAACACTCTCTACCCGTTCAGTCATTGCGGTAACAGGACACTCCCATTTGCTCTCTCACTCATACTTGTCCAAAATAAGATAATAAAATAGACACGAAGGAAGCCTACCATGTTTATTTAATCTCTTGTGTTCTAAGATGCAATAATTGTGTCACAATTAGAAAACAAATGCATGTTGATAATGTCATCAGCATGGTTAATAAACCTTACACAATAAAAAAACTATGTCATGTTATCTGACTGATCTGCCTAAACCCTCCCGTACTACTGAAGCTAGGTTATTATAAATTGTAGATCTCTAAGTTTATTGCCGTACCCCTTAACTTAGCATACATTGGTGGATGTTCTAAATATCAGCTGACGCAGCACTCTTGTCTCATGAGCTTCCCTATGCGCCTTTGTTGTTTGCCTAGAACCCGGTCTCTTTTTTTATGATAAGATATGTGTATTCAAAACAACAGCTGCATTCTTTTATTATGTGTAAGTGCTAGTGTCTGACCAGACAGAATAACAAGGATCAACCTTGCCTAGGCTGTTCAGACTAAATCCCTGGAAAAGAATAAAATGCAAAAACCTATGCTGTTTCTGTGTGAAAATGCAAAGTGGCACAAAAGCAAGCATGCTATTTAGTCAACGTGGGCAAGCCAATAGTGGTCTGCAATGTGCACAATTAGGCCAACATAGGGAAAATGACAATGGGCCATAGAAGAAAAACACAACAACACAACTAGAGATGCAACCAACAAAGAGCTGTGCTTCAGGGTACTTATTTAGTTGAATGTAGCCTATCTGATCTATCCGGTAGCATGAGGAATTACAGAGCAAACAAGACATGATTCATTGGTACTTTTTGAACCTATGTCTGACATTTTTTTTATATATCTTTATTGAGACTTTTCTTACCCACAATTTTATCCAAGTGAATAGAACAGAACACAACAATTAATAAAAATAGACCAACAAATAAGAAATACTTTACAACTAATCAAAAGCTAATTTAAACAAAACATAACAGGTATAACAAAACAGAATTAACAAGAGAGACAGTATTGAACTCACATAATTCCAATAATTAATTAGTCCACCGCCCCTTGAATCCATTGCATTACCGGAGCCCAGATCTTCATACCTAATGTTCTTTTTTTCTGACCCTTTGTTCTATATATAGCAATTTCGGTATTATATGTTGCTAAAAGACGGGCTCTCCATGTTTTAAAAGATGGGGGGACTGGGCTAATCCAATCTAGCATGATACATGCTTGAATTAATGCCATGAAAATAAATACTAAACATTTCTTCTCTTCTAATACAGTATCCGAGTTTACTCCTATGAAAACTAATTCATCTGTCAAAGTAACAGTCGAGCCAAACAAAACTGCCATAAAATTGTGAATTGATGAAAAAAACTTGGATAAGTGTGGACAGCGAAAAAACATATGTGATGCATCTGCTGCACACCTACTACATGAGGTACCAACAGTTGTCCCCCATATCAAAATCTTATGTCTGACATAGGCTGATACCACATATTATCTGACAATCTGGTATGAACATTATGGGAAACGTTAGCATAAATAGAAAGTTCTCCCCATAGTGGGTGAGGTTAGAGCTAGAAGATATGTTGCTATGAAAGAGCAACAATAGAAAAGATATTATTAAGAAACAAAAAAGGAAAACAAAAATATTTAACTTTCATGCCGTAAATCTATAAAATTGTCCCAATGTCGAGGTGGATGGGGACATTTTTACATGTCAGTCTTCTTTCCCTCTCTTGTTCTGTTTAGATTGTCTATGATGTTTGGCGAGATGCTGAGTTCAGATGAATATCAGTGTAATGGATCCACGGTTTTAAGCCATATACCTTGAGGACAGTGGGGGGTCACCTTGGTCACCGTGAATGGCCAGTCGAATCTTTCCTGTCTCCATTTCCAGACACAATTTCAAACCAAAACATTGTCATCTGTGTAGAGGTTGGCCTCCATGCTTGCGCGCTTCTCTTTCCCTTTGGTTACCTGTTTAGAAATTAACTTTGCAACCTTGATTAATTCACAGAGGCAAACATTAATTTTATCATATAAGATTTCTGCTGTAACTTCTCCCTGTACGTTACTTCTAGTGGCAGGTACTTTCATATTTATGTGTCTCCCTGTCACTATCTCATGGGGTGTCAGATGACGGTCCAACCCAGGCATGTTCCTGAGGGAAAAGAGTGTCAATGGTGGGCAATACAACCACTTCTTGCTGATCCTATTCTTTTGCAGGCCATTCAGGTGCTCAATAATGCCATTGCTTTGGGGATGATAAACAGTGGAAGGTTTATGTTTTATCCCTAACATTGTCTTAGGATATGTAAAGCTTGCATTAACAAAGTGTGTGCCATTTTCAGATCTTAATCCTTCTGGAATTCCCAATCGTGGAATCACCTAATGAATCGTAAATGAAGCAGCTGACTTAGCATCACAACAGATGCACGGTCATGCCTCAATCCATCAAGAAAAAGAACTGCCTGACTCTATAAGATATCAATAGTTGTTACACCTATCTAGCCTGTCTACAAAGTCAATATGGAGGGCTTTAAAAGGGCCTCGTGGTCATGCAATAGTAGAACTTTTCACTTTTAATGTGAGATTGGGAACAAATTGTTGGCAGTCAGTACAGTTATGAAGGAGCATGGTAAGCATGTCATGGAATTTGGGAACTAACCAGCCTTGTTATATTTGCACATGATCTCTTGAGACGTACCCTGGTAAATGCAACTG
Source organism: Lissotriton vulgaris (assembly GCF_964263255.1). NCBI lineage: Eukaryota > Metazoa > Chordata > Amphibia > Caudata > Salamandridae > Lissotriton > Lissotriton vulgaris. The sequence goes on along the minus strand of NC_141685.1, from coordinate 1,906,312,275 downwards.
ATAAAGAGCTATCATAATTAAAGCCTGAGGCATTATCGGCTTACCTGTGCATATTTGTCTACATATTAGGTCATCCCCTGACTGGGACCATCCTCTAGCCTCCCACAACTGTTTCTCACGTGGTGGAGCAGTCTCCTGCAGCTTTTGAAAATGTAAATGCGCTGTTGCAGCATAATGAGGCATGACATTTTCTGTGGTAGGGTTAGACTCGGATTTAGGCAGTTACCTGCTGGTAATGCAGTGCCTCTATCAGAGCCTCTAGGAGATTCCTGTTCATTACAGGACTTCCATCTGATTTGAGGAAACCTCTCCTACTCCATTTTATAATGCTATAATCTGCAGTGGTAGTCACATAAGCTGAATCTGAATAAATTATCATGACTTTTACTGCTCCTTGCTTAACATCTGCTATCAAGGCTATCAATTCTGTTGCATGTGCAGAATAGTGTGCTGGTAGTGCGCACTGCTCTATTATGTGGAGTGTATCTAAAGAATCATGCTATTGTGCTATAACTACTGCTGCACCTGTGTGTCTTACTTTTGTATCCTGGTAAATAGTAGAAGAACTATCAACAAAATAGACAATGCTACCTGGTACAGGATCCTCTGTTGCTTGACTAGAATATTAAGATAAGTTGCACAGTCATGTGCCTCATCCTCAGAACCTGTTAAACCTGGCATCTTTTGGATTAGTTCCCCTGTCTTTTTGCTTTTGGACTCCTGTTTTTGACTGAAAGCTGAACCTTGGTTTTGCTGCTTTTAGGACTCTGGGCACTTTATCACTGCTGGCCTGTGCTAAAGTGAATGTGCTCTGTGTCTACAATATATTGGCATTTTGCTTCTCCATGATTGGCGTATTTGATTTACTAATAAGTCCCAAGTACAGTTCACTGTGTGTACGTAGGCCCTGTAAATCAAATGCTACTAGTGGGCCTGCAGCACTGATTGTGCCACCCATGTGAGTATCCATTCAAACATGTTTCGGGGCTGCCACTGCAGAGCCTGTATGTGCAGTTTTTAATGACAATGTCGACCTGGCAAGTTCACCTGCTTACTAGGCTCCAACCTTTCCTTTTTTTTACATGTAAGACACCCCTATGATAGCCGTTAGGGAGCCCCATGGGAAGTGGGCAATGTATTTAAAATGTTAGGACATGTGTTTTAAGCTCTACATGTCCTGGCAGTGAACAACTGCTACATTTGTTTTTCAATACAGCAAGACCTATCTCCTGCATAGGTTAGTATTGTAACTGCCTTGTAACATTTTAAAAGTGTATCTTCCAGTTGGGAGTTTATAGAACATTGGAGTTTGGTGTCTCTGCATTTTTTTTTACTGCAGTTAGTTTTTAAATTGCAGGTCTGAAAATGCCACTTTTAGAAAGTTTGCATGTTTCTAATTTAACCATTCTGTGCCTATGCCTGTCCCTAGAATGCACATCTAAGTTGGATGAGAGTTGGACTTTATGAATTCACTGTATACAGTCTCACAGAAAGGGAGCTGAGGTGTGCCCTGCATATCCAGATGGCCATTACCAGGCTATTGTGTCTTCCTAAGCTGACTGGTGGAGAAGCTGACACTTGCACTGGAATATGGATGTGCCTTTCCCCACATAAAAAGAGCTACATACCCCCTGTAGTGTGTCTAGAGCCAGAGGCACAAAAGGCAGGGTCGTGTGCGCCAATAAGACCTTTCTTTGAAGTCTCCTTACTTTAAAGGCAAAAAGGGCTATAAGTACTGAACATCTGACACCATATAAACAGAACACTTCTGGGCTGATGACATTCTGCCAGGAAGAAGAACTGTTGTACTGCCGGGAGGTACTGCTGCTTTGCTGTGTTGGCCTGAAGCCTGCTGTTTTTTTTTACCTGGGAGTGAGAGTTCTAGACTTTGCTCCCTGTAACCTGCTTCCAAGGTTTCTCCAAAGTCTTGAGTTGAACTTGTCTCCTGTTGGAAGTCTCAGATTCATCAAAGACTTCACCTGCAGCACCTGGGCTCCTCTGCTGAGAGCCCTACTCTCTCAAGTTGTGCCAAATCCAGTTCCTGGCCCCATGAAAGTGAGTTGCCATGCTAAACAAGAAGAAACCAGTACATAGACTTTGAGTGTGAATTAGGAGCTGGTGCCACTCTTCGATACAGTGCTGCTGCCTACACAGGAGCCATGGCCCCCACTCAAAACAATAACAGTGACTTGCAACGCAGACCCCACCGCCGTCACAGTGCCTCCAAAGTTCCACCACAGCAGGAGTCTCAAGCATTGCATCACTGAAGTCCATGATGCCCAACTCTGACTCCGCCTCAGCACCTGTGGTGTGACATCAACACCACGAAAGTGACGATTCACTGCTTGACCCTCGACACTTCATTGACCCCTCACCGGTAGCAGAACTAATACCTTGCTGCATCACATCTACGCCCTGCAACGCACCTGGGCGTTTCAACGACTCTGCACTGCCGCCAGGAATCAACGTCTCACTTGCTACAGTGATGCCTCAACTCCTCTGTGGAATGCACCATCTCGAGCGCTGACAGTCCAATGACCTGCATAGCAGTAAGTAACTAATGCTGCACCCTCAGAAAGAGATGCCTCACCTCCAGGCGCCATGCAGCATCTTTATTGCTTAACATTTCCAAGGTACTGAATTTAGGGTCTGTACAACTCCGTAGCCAGTTTACGCTCCATCAATGTGGAGCTGAACTTGTGGATTCAGCTTTGTTAACCACATTGAGATAGCCCTGACCAGAGCTATTGTGTTTCTAAGTGCTATAACTGCATTTAATCTTTAAACATTCATAATGTGCCTTGTGTATGTTAGATTTTTGTCATTTCCATCTTGTTTTACTCAGATAAATATTGGCTATTTTTCTAAAAGGGTTTGGAGTACTTTTGGGCTGTTTTCACTGTGTTTCTGTGTGTGTGTGTGTGCGTGTGTGTGTGTGTGTGTGTGTGTGTGTGTGTGCACAAATACTTTAGACATTTCTTCTTTGGTCTAGCCTGACTGCTCTAAGCCAAACTATTAGAGGGTAAGCACAGGTAAACTTGGTGTGTACTACACTTACCCTTACTAGGATTGTGGGTTCCTAATTGGACAGTGTGCATACCTCTGCCAACTAGAGACCCCATTTCTAACAGAACCTGATATAGGATGAGAAACGAATGTTGCAGAACCCACTGTATGACACTTTACAACCTTCAAAGATGGTAGTGACATTATCACTCTCTGTTTAGTAATAGTAGTCTTAGCCTTCTGAATGATGTATGTATGTATCGCGTATTTGTATAGCAAACACTGTATGCTCTATGCTTTGCATAGACTGTTAAAGGTGCCCCCATAACAAAGGGGTGCTATTCTACACTGCAAAGGCTGCAGTGGCGAGATCTTGCTCGCAAGGATAATGTCCTCTCATTACTGAACCCAACAGTCCACTAAAATATGCAATGGTTTTGTGTCCTAAAGGATATTTTTGCGTAAAGACAGCTGTCATGACTTGACCATTGCAATGAGAAAAGAGTTAAAACTCCTTGGTATAATGAGTAGTTCCCAAACTGAAGCACTTCTCATTCCCAAAGCCCCCTTTATCCCTACCCAACCCTCACAACTCCCCTCCCACAAAAACATCAGTGAGCCCACTAAACTGCCCAATTCCCAACTGAACAGATATTGCACCACCCCTCTCAATAACCAATATCACTACCGGAAACAGCAAACCCTGAGATGTGTTTGAGAGAGGCAATGAATCTTGCTGAAATCTTGCTGAAACATATGACCCTAGCCAGGACCAACTCCTCTAACATCCATGTATTCACCAGAATTGGAAGAGTTATCAACCCACCTAGACATCCCTCACAACGTACAGCCACACCTCTGGCTCCCCCCTCCTAAAACCACTCTAACAGCTGTAAGATTAACTGCTTGCTTGTAAAGTGTAGATCAGCTATAAAGCATGCAACAGTTGGCTGATGCAATACTGAACAATGACATTGACATTGTGTTCGTCAAGAAACCTGGCTCAATTAATTATCCTATCTGATCCATGACCTTCTAGTTCCCTAGGTTTCTCCATCATTAAAAAGGACAGACTAGACCAAAGTGGAAGTGGCATTGCCATCATTCATAAGAACAACATCAAAATAGCTGAAACTAAAACCCACTCCTTTTCAACATTCAAATACCTCAGCACCAACCTAACAGGACAAGACAACAAAATAACGAAATGCCATTTTATCTACTACCCACCTGGAAACACTCCCGCATTCGAAGAACAACTATCTGACCTACTAACACACTGCTTACTATAAAACTTAGACAACATTATCCTAGGTGACTTCAATCTCCACTGGAATAATGAGAAGGACATTTTAATCCAATCAGTAAATGAACTCCTTCTCACTTATGAGCTCACCCAACACTGCAAGGGACAAACCCAAAACAAAAGCTCTACCTCTCAATCAACTGGTCAGATCACCACCTCATTCTATTGAACATTAACAAAACTGCAGCACCACCAGTCAGAGCCCAGATTACCCATCAATGGAGCAGAACCCTCAATCCCATCCCCCTCTCTGACCTGAAAGAAAAAATGCAATCCCTACTCCCGCCCATCACAGATGACATTAACACAGACAAGTTCACTACACTATACAACACACCGTTAAAACTGTACTTGCCCAACTAGCCCCCATGAAACAAAAAAGGGTCAGAGATATCCCAACTCAAGCCTGGTTTAAGAAAGACCTCAATTCGAAAAGAATGCAAGTAAGATCCACTGAAAGACTCTGGAGAGCAAACCCATCCACAACCAACCCTTTCCAGCTCAGAAGATAATGCAGGAACTACAAAAAAACACATCCTCAAGAACAAAAGCCAACTTCTTCCGTAGTGCCCTGGACAAAGCTAAAAGCCGTGCCAAATAGTTCTACAACACCATCCAAAAACAGACCTTCAAGCCTTCCAAGGAAAATCCCCCTGCTTCAAAACTGGAGTGTGGCAACCAGCCCAAATTCCTCAATGACAAAATCACCAAAATTGAGCTCACCCTCAATCCCAACCCAGCAACTTGTCACCCAAAAAGAAGATAAACCTAACCCCAGTTCACTTCATGATTCCCAAAACTGAAACCCCTCCCCATTAAACACCAAAATAAGGCCATACCCAAGACCATCCTCTTCACCCAAGAGTTGAAAGAACTTCAAACCTCTCACAGAAGAGGACATATCCAAGGTGATTGCCAACCCCAAACCCTCCGCCCACAATGCAGACCAACTACTTGCTTCACGGGTTAAAAACCTCAACCTCACCTAAACCCCTCTATGGAGGAAGTTTATCAACAGCTCCTTAAACAACTGGATGGCGCCTGACTGGCTTAAACAAGGTCAAATCACCCCCCTGTTAAAAAAACCTGATGTTGGCCCGAACGATCACAAAAACTATAGACCCATCCCCAACCTTCCTTTCCTGGCAAAAAATCTAGAGAAATGTTTTCTCTCCCAATGGGAGGAGAATCCTGTGGTTAAAAAATATTGAATCGTGTTTGCGCAAAATTGGCCTTAACCAACTATATGAATATCCTGAGGGCCCTCACCTTGTTACTAAGTAACAGCTGCAGGCGCGCTGGTATGAATATGTGCAGGAAGAGCGAATAAAAAGGGAGACAGCAAAAACAAGAGTATCGGACTACCTTAATAGGAATCAGGGACGAGTTGGCTCACCGCAAGATTATTTGACTGGTAATACGAGTGATTGGGAGCGCAGTTTATTATTTCGCCATAGAGAAATCACCATAAAATATTCATTAAACTTTCCATTAGGCTTCCATGCCAACCTAGACACCTGTCCTTGTCCCTGTGATGGGAAATCTGGGCATTCGATGCTGCACTTTTTATTCTTTTGTAGATTTTATCTTGCATATACTAAGTGTTTTCTTCTTCCTTTGATTAAGATCCGTCATCTTAGCAATTGTAGAGAATCTAATGAGGCATGTCTCCGATTAGAAGACGAGAATAATATTAACTGTGCTAAGCTGTTTTTGAAAGTTGCAGTGCGGGCATGAAAATCAATGTCTGCGTTGGAAATTTAGTCTGCTCAAGAGTTTGCAGTTGCACTTTAAAATCTGCTCTGATAAGCACTGTGCTGTTTTTAATATATTTTTATCACAATTTTTTCTGTACTTTTATAGCTCAAAGATCTGAACGAAATAAAGAATTTATTGATTGATGATTGATTGATTGATGTGTTCTGGGCCCACTCATAAGGCGGGTCATTTACTAGACCCTATCTTTTCCAATCTCACTGAGATAACATGCTCCCCGGCACTTCCAGTATGCTGATCAGACCACTATCTAATCAGGTTCAATCTAACACTCCCTACACATTGTGCTCCAACCTCCTCCATTCCAGAAGCACAAATCAGGGACTGGAAAAAACTTGACATTACTGCCCTAAAAACACATTTAAATTTCCACCTACCTTGTTCCAAGGAACTAGTAAACTCACTGTCTACCTCAGTGCAAAAATGGCTTCTTACGGCATTAGACTCCTGTTTACCACTCGCAAAAAAAAAAATAATTCAGCACCGGCCTTGGTTTACCGAAGCACTGCAATTAGAAAAAAACTAACTGTAAAGTTATGAAACACCAATGGAGAAAGAGTTACACACTTGAATCCAAAACTAACTAGAAAACCACGTTAAAAAAATACCATAACTTGTGCAAAATTGCACGAGCGACCTATGTTTCCACTACCATTGCAGCTGCACTAAATTACTCAAAGGCAATTTTTAATATGGTCAAGGAGCTTGCTGGCTCCAAAACCCAAGCTGCACCCCCTGCTCTAAAGAAACAGAAGTGTGAGGCACTGACCTCCTTTTTTGTCCATAAAGTGGAAAGAAATTCCAAGAAATTGTGCTTGCACAAGATAAGAACCTCCCTCCCCACTCTGAACTATTCACACCGTTCTCTACAGACAACATACACTGCAACCAAGTTGAGTCATCTGATAATCCTGAATGTCTTTTAGATGCCGGGCCCCTACTAAATACGGACATTCTAGCAAAATTTCTTGATAATATCAGACCAGGATCACCCAAAGACCCTCTGCCTATTTCCGTGCTCAAGCAATTAGATCCTCCATCGTTACTTGTGATCACAGACCTAAATGCTTCCTTAAAGGAAGCTACCGTTCCACCTGACTGGAAACACGCTATGATACACACACTCATGAAAAAGGCAAACACTGACCCTGATCAACTGGTCAATTATCGACCTATCTCTCTACTGCCTGTCTTCTCAAAAATTCTAGAGAAGCATATTAACTACCATCTATCTCAATTCGTGACAGCCCTAAGACTCCTGCATCCCTCCCAGTCAGGCTTCAGAGCAGGTTTTTCCACCGAAACCACTCTGTTAGGGGTCACCGAAAACATACGCCGCCAGTTAGATACTGGAGAAACCGTGGCTCTTATCTTATTGGATCTAAGTGCCGCATTTGACATGGTGGCTCACACAGTATTAATTAATACTCTCAGTGATTAAGGCATCATGGCTTGGCTTTTAACTGGGTCACCTCATTTCTTACTAACCGTACCTTTCAGGTCTTTTCCAGTACAGCCTGCTCAGAAACTCATTCCTTCCCCCATGGGGTGCCACAAGGCTCCATCCTCAGCCCTCTTCTTTTTAATTTATATGTAAGACCCTTAGCTGAGGTAGTAGAAAAATCAGGGCTGTCCCTTTTTTCATATGCCGACGATTCCCAAATACTTTTTTCTCTCTCCCCAACAAACACTAATGATTTTTCACCTCTACAATTAAGTCTAAGCAAAATAGCATCATGGATGCAACAAAATGTTCTTAAACTAAATGGAGAAAAAACCGAGGTCCCTGTATTTGACAAAAACAAGGATCTCTGGGCCTCCAACATTGGCCATGTGAAATGGGCACTCTCCCCACACCTCCCCCCAAGCACGAAACCTGGGCATCAGTATTGATGATTCGCTGAACATGGACTCTCAAGCAGTGAAAGTCACGGGTTTTTGCCGTTCTTAAATGGTTAAAAAACATCTTTTGAATGCTTCCAGAATCCACTCAGAAAACCACAGTTAATGCCTTGATCTCGTCAAGGCTGGATTATGGTAATGTTCTTTACCTGGGCATAAACAAAGCCGTAACCCGCTGGCTGCAGATGGTTCAAAATTCTGCAGCCAGTCTCCTCTGCGGTGTTCCGAGAGCTATGTCCATTTCTGCTCATTTACGCAACTTGCACTGGCTCAGGGTGGGGAACAGGGTTAAGTTCAAAGCCCTGAGCTTTATGCATAAAATTAAAACAGGAAATGCCCGGGAATATCTACAATCCTTGGTCTGTCCCTATGTCCCCTCTCATAACCTCTGCTCCTCCACGCAAGGGAAATTCGCCGTCCCCAAAATCAAACTGTCCCGGACGGGTGGAAGGTCGTTTTCTTTTCTGGGCCCATCATTGTGGAACACTCTGCCTACAGTATTGCGCAACGAAATTGACTATCTTCAATTCCGCAAATCATTGAAGACGTGGCTTTTTGACAACTAACCTGCCGAGATATTTCATCTATGTCCTTTGATCTGCTCTTGCGCCAGGAAACCCTTTTTTGGGTAGCTGTTACGCATTATAAATTTAAATTTTAAAAAAAATGTGTTCTCTCCCATCTCAACGAACACCTGGAATTGAACAACCTACTTGACTCACACTAATCAGGTTTCAGGAAGGGATGCAGCACTGAAACAGCTATACTGAGTATAACAGATGACATTCGCAATCCCATGACTCAAACAGAGGCTGCCTTCTTGTCCTCCTTGACCTATTGGTGGCTTTTGATACAATGGATTACAAGTTACTTTTAAATACCCTACGAAAGCTTATCAGAGCTGATGGCACTGTTTTGAAATGGTTCTTCTAATTTCTACATAACTGATCCCACCCCAGAAAAATCAAAAACTCGATGTCTGACATCTCATTCACAACCCGAGGTGTCCCACAAGGCTCAATCCTCTCCCCCATACTCTTCAACATCAGCATGAAACCCCTCACTAACATTCTGAAACAAGCAAATATCTCCTATTACCTCCATGCCGACGACACCCAGCTTTACCTTGAAATTTCCTCCCTTAAATACATCCACTGACTCAACTCCATCAACTGGCTATACCTCAACAAAGAAAAAAGATTGTTGTCTTCTCCAATCACAACCAACCCACTCAGATCCAAGAATGGATAAACAACTTAGATTCCCTAAACTGCAAGCTTACGCCAGCTTACGCCAGATAATTCAGCTAAAGCTTCAGGGATCTCTTTAGACACAAGTCTAAACATGAGCTCTCACATAAGCTCCACTGCAAAGGGTGCCTTCTATACCCTAAAACTCCTCCTCAAAATCGAGCCTTTCCTACCCCCCAATGACCTAAAAATCGCAACACAAGCTCTAGTTCTGTTCATATGTGACTATGGAAATGCCACACTCACTGGGGCAGCTAAAACACACATAGCCCCCTGAGATCCACTCTAAACGCAGCAGCAAAAATGGTCACAAGATACAAGAAACAAGACACCATCACCCCTGCTTTGCAAAACATAAAATGTCTACCAATAATAGCACACTGCTGTTTCAAAAAGGCCTATGTCACCCATAAAGCCTTACACACTGGCAAACAGGATTATCTTGCAGCCAAACGCACTAAAGCAGGACATTCGAGAAACCTAAGAAGCTCCAACAAGTTACTTCTAATCTCATACAAAAGACATAAACAAAACACCCTCTCCCGCTCTTTCTCAGGCAACGCCCCTTAAATCAGAAACCCTCTCCGAATTCATATCAGAACTAACCCCTCCTTCACGAGGTTCAAGAGACATCTTAAAGAACTTCTCCTCAACCGTCATCTCTATCCCTCTAGACAGTAACCACACTACGTTTGCTCTTAATCCCCTACTAATTGACAGTCACCACTGTGGCAAAGCCTCTTGATGATCCGATCCTCAACTCCTCAACTGAACTCCACTACGCTCCCTGAAAAGAACTTTTACCTCATAATTATTGAACTGAGAAACTTCCAGAATCTAGGTGCATTAATGTACTGTGACTGTGTATGTTTCTATTCAGGTACGCTGTTGCAAAGCGTTCTGATATCCCTCAGGTTGTGTAAGCGCTATATAAAACTCCTAAAATAAAAAATAAAAATTTCAGTCTCAGTATCTGAAAAGCCCCCCTCATTTCTGATGTACAAGTTATCTTGTCATTCCTGTCTTTTGCTTGTATGATAAAAGCTATCAAAGGGCCAGTTATTAAAAACCCTTTGTCTCACACAATTACAGAGACCAAGGAACTTCTGCATTCCTTTAATGGTTTGTGACACAGTCATTTGATGATTAGATGCTGCTCTTTCAGGGGATACTCATCAGCCCGAAGCTGATAATATTTGCCCTAAATAATGGACTTCTTCCTGGTAATACAGCTCTTTGTCTCTTTCTACCTTGTATCCTCTCTCTGCAAGAGTAACCAAAAGAGATATTATATTTTTCACAAACTACTGTTCCGTAAGACTGCAAATTAGTATGCCATCGACATACCACAACAATGAAAGTTTGACAGATCATTTTTCACCACTCTGTTGAAAAGGCTAGGGGAATGACAATACAAATAACAAAGTCCCGCAATAGGAGTACACTGTCAAATTTGTCAGTAAATTGCTTCCCTTGCCACTCAACTCTGCCTGGTAGCTGTTGATTCTGAGTTCGAGGCCCTGATCCTTGGTGATCCAGTGGTAAGCATCTCTGCTCTACTGCTGCTCTCTGGCCTTTGACCCTGTTTTTCTGCTCTCTGCCTTTTTGCTCATATGATCTTTTTTATCATCCTTTTTATCTATTAATGTTTCTCTTATCTATTTTTCATTCTTCTCTTGTTCATTCTTCGATTTCTCCTTTTAGTGCCTTTTTTCCCTTTCCCTGCCCTTGCCGCTGCTCTTCCCCATGGCCCCACCCAGTCCAGTGCTGTTTTCCTACTTCCCGCCTCCCAGCTGTTCAACCCTCCCCAAACACTAAGCCCAGCGTCACACTGCTGAAGAACACCCAAGGCCCATTCACCAGCCGCAACTGTACCTTTGCATGCTTCTAGGTACCAGACCCACCAACCACACGACCTTCAAGAACCGGACCCAGCCACCTCAGATGGATCCTACTCAACACCCACTCCCTCAGAAGACACGCCGTGGAGATCTGGAACCTGCTGGACTAAATCGTCCTGGACTTCGCCTTCTTTACGGATACCTGGATGAACCCCTCCTCATCCTCAGACATCGCAACCACCATTCTCAGCAGATACAAATCATCGACAAGGGCTGCATCAACCAACCGGGAGGAGTGTGAAATTCGCTACTTCCTCTGTCTATGTCATCTTTGAATTGGAATGTTGTTCCTCTATGGTTCCTTCTAAGAATGTATTGATTCAAAGGAGAGGGTGTGAAGATCAAATTAAATAAAGAGCTTTCTTTTATATCTCTTTGGTGTGAGGATCCTCTTTACAAGGAGGCATTGCCATTGTACCCAAAAATATCCTCAGCCTCATAGCCAACTCCGCCGACCACTCATCTGTCATGGAGTTCCTCCACTTTAAGATCCAGATCAACCCGAACGCCACCCTCCACGGCATTCTCATCTACAGACCTTCCGGACTTCTCCCCCTTCAGTGAAGCCATAGCAGACTTCCTTGCTCGCCACGGTCTCAGCTCAATGGATTACATCCTCCTCTACGAGCATGGTTTCCACCTGGTCAACCTCAACGACCATAGCACCTTAAGCCTACTGGAGAACTTTGCACTCATCTGACTCAAGCAACTGTTCACATTGCCAACCCACTCCACAGGGCACACAAGCGATCCCATCTTCTCCACAAGCAACAATATCTCCGTCAGCCACACCTCCGAGTCACACTGGGCCACTGCATCCACTTCTCCTTCACCAAACCCACCATATGCCACCATGCCCACTGCAATCCTCACAGAGGCTGGAACAAGTTCACTGAAGACCAGCTCACCACCTCCCTCAGCAAAATCCCATCACTGACATTCACAGACGCCAACACCTCAGCATGCAACCTCGACCACTGGATCTCCAAATGCGCCAACACACTGGCCCCCGTCAGGAAATCCTCAGGCAAGCAGCCTTCCAAGAAAGCCAGCTGGATCTCCACAATCCTTGAGGTGTCCAGGTGCACCTGCAGATGGCTTGAGAGCAGCAAGATCATGGAAGACCACGCAGCCTTCAAACTGCTGTCACCTCACACCACCACCTCATCAGAACAACAAAGAAAGCAGCCGTCCAGGTATGCATCTATGCCAATGCACACAGCAGCAAAGAACTATTCGCTGTGGTCAAAGATTCGCCAAACTCAGCACAGAAACAGCAGACATTCTCCTTCTTAAGACGTCTGAGACAACCTCTCCACCGTCTTACACTGCAAAATCAAGGAGATCTAGAACAGCTTTGCAAACCAAGACCCACTCACCCCACCCGCAACCACCGCACGCAATGGCTTCAGACCCCAGCAGACCCCACCTGATTGGCCCACCCTCAACTCCAATAACACCCTCAGGATCATAAAGAGCATCTACTCCGACTCTCCTTTGGATTCCTACCCTTAACGTATCTTCAACAGAGCTGTCACCTCAATCACACACGGAACTCTGCAGCACCATCAACTGCTCCATTGAGTCCACCACCTTCCCAGAAGACTGGAAGGACATAGAGATTAATACCCTGCTGAAGAAGTCCTCTGCCGACCCGACAGACCACAAGAAATACAGACCCATCTCTCTGCTCCATTTCCCAGACAACCTCATCAAGAAAACCATCAACGCCCAACTCTCCAGTTCATTAAAATGAACTCCTCAACTGGGCATCAGAAGCAACAACAGCACCAATGCCCAACTCTCCGAGATCTTCAAAATGAACCAAATCCTCGAACTCCCCAACTGGGCTTCAGAAGCAACAACAGCACAGAGACTGCTCTCCTCGCGTCTACAGATGACAACTGTTCTCTCTTCGACCGAGGTGAAACTACTGCCCTCATCCTCCTGGACCTCTCAGCTTCCTTCGACATAGCCTTCCACTACTCCCTCTGCGCAAGACTGTACAACGCCAGCAATGAAGCCCTAGAATCGATCCAATCCTTCCTCACTGGCTGAACACAGAGAGCCAGACTTCCACTGCCCAACTTAGAAACCACAGAGTTCAGCTGTGGGGTGCCTCAGTGATCTTCCCTTTACCCCACCATCTTCAACATCTACATGGCCCTGTTTGCAGCCATCATCAGAAAACCACAGAGTCAAAATCATCTCCTACGTCGAAGACACCCGGCTGATTCTCTCACTCACAGATGAACCCACAGCCTCCAAGAGTAACTTCCACAACGGGATGAAGGCAGTTGTCACCTGGATGAAGGACAGCTGTCTCAAGCTTAACAGTACTTAATGAATATTATGATATATTGTGACATGAAAGTTCTGGGACTATTGTGCCCCTGTATAACTTTGTAATCTGGAGACATTAGAAAGGATTGCGTTATTTGAAAAATCTATTGATGTAGTGTTACACAATATAGTGGTTCGGCCGCATTCTCAATATGGCTGCCACCATTATAAAGCAGACAACGGGCTGACAGAATTCTATGCCGTTTTTTGACACTAAGGATCGGTGACTGTTGTGTCCCTGACTAACTGTGTAATCCGGAGACATTGTAGCTGTTATTTGATTTATGTTACGTTGTGCTATGATAAAATGAAGTGGTCAAACCGTACTTCAATATGGCTGCCACGCTTTGGACTGGGACAACGAGTTACCAAGGTATGCGCACAGGGTTCAATGCTAGGCATTTTGAACGCAGACTTGCTCGATCCGGACTGTTGAATGTCGGATTGCTGATTTACTCAAAGCTGCCGTAATCAAGTAAGTAATACGAGGCTGCGGGTACTTTTACTGCACAGCTATGTTATTAGGTAGCAGTATTCAAGAAATTAGATTTTTAGGAGTTTTAAATGTTTGATGTTGTTTGACTTTTAGAACAGATTGAATACATTGTAGAACACTACTAGTGCTGAGTGAAAATGATATATTTCTAGCAAACGTTACCTTGCTGGAGGTAAGTACTAGAGTTTACACAGGTGGTGACTGGCAATAGGAAGTATGAGCCACTTATGAACATGGAGTTTATGTTGGATGTATTGTTTTAGGATAAAGCGACCGACGGACATCCAGCGCTTTAGTGAGTATAAACCAGATATTTGTTGAACACGTTTTGTGGTGTTGGTTGAGGATTTTAAGACGCTTTTGGTCACTTGTTGTTCACAGGCCTGTTGGAGTAGTACACTGGGTTTTGGTACAACATTTGGAGGTATTATGTAAATTTGTGGTACACTTGTTTTGTGAGATGTAAGCAGACAATACTTTGAACTCGAGGAGGTTTCAAAATGAGTTTCTGTAACTTTATTGATATTGTATGTTTTATGCTAGATTCATGGTGCAATGTCTATCGTCCTGAGGATGGTCTCGTGGAATTGATTTTGTTTGAGACCGAAACATCAACGCCATTACACCGTTTGTGTTTTACAAAGTTACCAATGGAAACAGAATGAATTATGAGAACATCATGAACTGTTTGTAATGTATGGTGAATTACTCACATTGTCCATACTAGTGAACAAAGGGTGTAAGATACTACTGTGAATACTATAGGAACTAAAACAGTAGTAACAAAGTTGCCATATATGATGTGATCTGAATATTGTGTATGTTCTTCACAAAAATAAATTTGATAAATTTTACCGAATTGAATTTATGATAAAAAAAGAAGCATTTTTGAGAAAAACTTCTCTCATGTTCTGAGTAACTTTGTTCACGATTGTGACAACCTTTAAATATTAAGTGATAAGGTGAATGATTCCTCAAGGATCATCTTCTGTGTTATCAAGCTTAACTCAGACATGACTGAAGTCCTCCTCCTAGGCTTCCCCCGTCTGCATAGGCCCACAGAACTCGGAACCCCCAAACCCACAGGCAACGCACAAAACCTCAACATTATCCAGTACTCCTTCCTCTCAATGAACTGCCAAATAAACATCGTTTTGTTTTCCTGCTTCCACACACTCTACCTGCTTCATAAGATCTTCAGGTGGATCTTCGCTGAGTCCAGGAAAATAGTCAACCATGCACTCACCAGCAGCAGTCTTGACTACAGAAACTCACTTTATGCCAGCACCACCCAGAAACTCCAAAATAAACAGAGTAGCTGGGTCAGCTGGGGAAATCAGCTGTCAATGTACCATCCTCTTATTTCCATCTCAACTGGTTTAGTAAATGGAACCCTCATTAGTTCCTCATTGAAACCTTGTGTGTTCATTGATTTGTTACAATTTGGTAGGCCTCCCTCTCTAATACAAGATCAAGTTACTCCTGTATCCACGAGGAATGCCTGCCTCTTCTTATTGATAGATAACATCACATAGTGTTCCTCATCTGGTCTATGCGACACTGACAATACTGGACACATTGGAAATACTCATTGCTTGTGTCCTCCCACATAAGTTGTCTAGAGAGCAGAGGGGGAAGATGGCGGCTGAGTAGGAAGCTCAGTCGGAGAGCTCCCGGAGCACCCGTGATTCTGACGAAACGCAACGATTGAAAGCACCCACAGAAGAGAAAGTTAATGGAGCACTATGAGAGCGAAAACTAGATCCTCTTACCTTGAGTGCGGAGCCCTTTGAGATGGTGTGTTCCCTTGGTCTGGTTTTTTCACCGTCTGGCTGTGGAGCACCGAGGGAAGTCCTGTGCCTGCCGCGCGGTAAATTGCTGGTAGCTGTAACGACTCTCCTGGGTGGAGAACGCCGTCCGAGGCTCAGGGAGGCGCTCGAAGACACAGGTGAGAGCGGCGGACTTGGACGGGGCTCGGAGAGTCACATCAGGGCGGGGGAGCAGTCGGACCTTTGGAGCGCCGCCGCGGAGGCAAAGTCGCGCTGCTGCCGTGCCTCCGGAAGACTGAGCTTTCAGTTCCGGGGCACGAGCAGTAGTGTTAGAGCAGACCTCCACCAGTACTCTCACAGCAGAGCGGAGTCGGCTTCAAACAGAGCGAGCTCAGAGAGGGTTACTCAGAACAGGGAGACGAACAAAAATACATGAGGGTGCTGGGTCATCGACAGACCTAAAACTGGAATTCTCTGGAAACACAATAACATAGACTTAGACAAAACTAGTCTAACAGAGAGGATTTGGACACTTGACGAGGCAAATAGCACAACGCTAGAGAGCAACATAAACAGCCAGAACATTGATCAATCCTGCCACTCTGAGAACCTGAAATTTAAAATGCTTGCAAACTACCAGCCTATGAGTAAGTTTACAAAATTAACAAAGGAGGACAAAGAGGAGGCACATCATAAGTTAGGGGAGAGCCTTGCAAAAAAATATTAAGTGGGAACTAAGGAACTTCTAGAGTCCCAGCAAGCGCAAAGTCAGGATAAACGAGTAGTATCTTCCTACAGCCTACGCAACAGAAACTTCTTAAGGCAAGAGCAATACCCTAAAGGTATTTCACCAAGAGTGAGCAAAAAAAAGCAGAAAACCCTAACAAAAGAATACATTAAGATCATCTCAGAGAAAGATACATTGGCCTCCTCACAGAGATCTAAAATAAAAGTGACTCCCTCATTAAGAACCTACTTTAAAGTACAACAGCAGGGGCTGCAACCAGAGGTTCAAGCTCCCGTGCAAGCACAGTCTTCTCCAGAAACTCTGAGGGGAGAAACAGAGGAGATCATCAAGTCTACGGACATTTCTTCCTCGCAAAAAGCGAATCCTCGGACGCCCCCCCTAATTGAAAAAATAGGCTCAGGCAGCGCAAAGAAAGGGAGGAAAAGCAAAATAAGAAAAAGACCAAATTAGAAATAAGGAGTTTGGAAGACATCTGGAAAACTAACAAGGGAAGCGGAGTAGCAGAAGGTGCCGAAGTCCAGAAAGTACACATGGCGGAGGGGGGCACCGAGCCCTCTGTTGTAGTAGCGCATATAACAACAGAGGATGAGGACAAGGAAGAGGACGATGCAAGTTCGCTAGGGAGTCATAAAGAAACCCCGAAGAACCACACAGACGAACTCCTTGAGAAGATATGGGCAGAAATGAAAGAGAAATTCTCAATCTCAGAAGCGAAACAAGACAAAATCCAGGAAGTATGCGAAAAACTAGACAACAAGTTGAACGCCCTGGGAGACAGAGTCACGGCAGTGGAGAGTGAAGTTGTTGCCCTAGACAAAAGGGTTGAAAAGAATAGGAAGGAAATAAACTCCCTGAGGTTAGAAAATAAAACCATGAATGAAAAGATGGAGTCCTTAGAAAACCAGGCGAGAAAAAATAATATCAGGATTTTGAATGTTCCGGAGAACCAAGAGGGCAAAGACATTAAAATGTTTGTAGTGGCATTATTGGCAGAACATTTCCCATGGGCAGATAAAGCAATACTGGAAGAAGATATACAGAGAGTACATAGAGACCCCTTTGGAAAGAACAAAGAGAGGAAAACCCCAAGGAAGATCTTAGTCAACTTCAAAACGTATGTGCTGAAAGACAGCATCCTGGGAGAGGCATTGAAAAAGGGAACTTACAACAAGGATAGTTGGTCTTTTAGAATAAGGTCTGACATGTCAATGGCCTCCCAGACCAGGCAATGGGAATTGGGAAATTTAATGTCAGAATTGCAACAACTAGGAGCCACGGTGCAGATGAAATTTCCTCCATCGCTTCGCATAATGTGGCGGAATAAAATGCGAAACATGAGAGAGCCAGAAGAGGTGATAGCCCTCATAGACCTAATAAAAGATCAAATGCGTTCGGAGGAACCCCTGAACTAAGGGAACCCACGTAAAAAAATAGATCACAAAACAAACTCTAATGGAAAAAATATATGTAAGGTAACCACAATCAAGTGCAAGGTATAAAACACAAAGGTGCTTGGCAATCAAAAAAAATCTTTTTAAATTGTACAAAGGCAAGAATCACGGGGACGGGAAGCTAAAAGGGTTACGAAGATAACTGAAGGAAAAGAAGATGGAGGCTTCCCCGGGGAGGGCAACTTTAAAACACAATCAAGAAAACATAAAAATTACATGACAAAGGGTGGGGAGCAAAATAGGGAAAAAAACAAAAAATTCCTCATTTGCGAAAATATAGGTAAAAACAAAATGGAGTTATATTACGTAAATAAAATGGCAATGCGCGTGCAGAAGTGCGAAAGTGAACATGAATAGAACCAATGGGAAGCACGAGTAGAGACGTTAAAATATTATCATGGAACGTAAATGGCCTGAGGACGAAGAGTAGGAGGAACAAAATCCTGGAATATATTAGAACTGCAGAAAGTGAAATTATAATACTGCAAGAGACTCATCTCCTAAAAGAAGAATGGGACCAAATAATCAAGAACTTATGGTGGGTAGATTCCCATGTACGCACAACACAACAATGCAATATCAAGGGAATTGCGATAATTTTTAAAAAATCACTAAAAGCGGTTGTAACCTCCATAGAAGTAGATAGTAAAGGCAGTTGGGCTATAGCCAGCGTAAAAATTGGTAACACTCCCCTTACTATTGCAGGTTATTATGGGCCCAACCTCGACGATGCTGATCCCCTGCGAAAACTGTACTCGCAGTTACTATTAGCCACTTCTCCCATAATATTAGGAGGTGACTTCAACCTAGTGATGGATTTAAGACTAAATAGATCACCACCAGGGAGACAGGCTAACTTGAAAAAAATGAGAGAGTGGATTGGGATCTACAAAAGGGACCTTGATCTAGTCGACATTTGGAGAAAAAAAGGAGAAAATAGGCACCCTTTCACCCTGCACAATAAAAAGCTGGGGCACAAATCAAGAATTGATTACTTTTTGGTCAGCAGTGAACTGACAGGGAACGTGAAAAAAGTATCTCACCTACCAGCTCATTTGTCAGACCACTCGGCTGTGCAACTACTACTACAGGTCACAGTAAAAGAAATGGAAAGAAGATTCACAGTAGAGAGGGCCTTGCTACAAGACGAACAGATAATAAGGGAACTGGAAATTGAAACAAAAAACTTCTTTGAATTAAACGCCATAGGTACCACAAAAACAAATAACATGGGATACTTTTAAATCTGTTCTAAGGGGCAAACTCCTGAGTCTAGGGGCTCGTAAAAACAAGCAATTAAAGCAAGAGATCTCAGACCTGGAAAATAATATTAGTTCCTTAGACATCGCTATCTCTATAGAACAAGAAGAAGTCAGGAAACAAGAACTTCTCCAACAAAAACAGCATCAGAAAGAGGAGATTGAAGGCGTCCTGGAAGAAAGACTGAGAAAGAAATGGGACTCTAGCAAATTAGCAAAGCATGAATATGGCGAGGGCTGTGGAAAGTGGTTGGCATGGAAACTTAAAACCGACTTAGCCAGAAACAAAGTGAGAAGTATAATTCAGGATGATCAAACAGGGCAAAATTCTGACGAAAATATCATCAGGCAAGAATTCTGGAAATTCTTCAAAGAACTCTATACGGAAGATACAAACCCACAAGACAAGCTGATTAATTCCTACTTGGAAGATGTTCCGCTCCTAAAACTTACGGAGGAAGAAAGGGAAGATCTGAACAAAGAAGTCCTTGAAGGTGAAGTGGCCGACGCTATCAAGAGTTTGAAGAAAGGAAAGGCAGCGGGGCCCGACGCTCTACCGAACGTACTCTACCTGGTATTAAAAGATACTCTACTTCAGCACATTACTGAATTAACCAATATAATTATTAAACAGCATGAAGCCATACCAGATTCCTGGAACGATGCCATAATTACAATCATCCTAAAACCGGGAAAGGACCCTGCCAGATGCGAGTCATACCGCCCGATTTCACTGCTGAACGCAGATTATAAAATCTTTACTAAAATCATGGCAGCGCGGCTAGGGAAAGTATTGCCGAAACTGCTGCATCAGGATCAAAAAGGGTTCATCAAAGGGAGGCAACTGCATGAAGTTGCACAAGAACTTTTAACTGCAATAGACATTGCAACACACGAGAAAACTCCTCTCACCATACTCACTGTCGATGCCGCAAAGGCTTTCGATAGGGCCAATTAGGCCTTCCTAGAGAAAGTAATGGTCAAGAACAACATTGGACTAAACTTTATACATATGGTAAAGCAAATATACAAGGACCCAAGATCCAAGGTTCTAATAAATGGAAGTCTCACGGAAAACATAAAGATAAGCAGAGGAACGAGGCAGGGTTGTCCCCTTTCACCTTTGCTCTTCAACTTATATATTGAACCGCTAGCGAATAAGTTAAGAAACAGTAAAGAAATTACTCCATTTAAACATCATACATGGGAGAAGAAAATCGCATTATATGCGGATGACTTAATGATTTTTACGGACGACTACCTAAGAGCCAAGGATACAATCGAAGAACTATAGGAGCATTTGGGAAAGTTTCAGGGTACCTGGTAAATCAAACAAAAACAGAGATCATGACATGGAATACTCGCTTTAAAAGTCACAATATAAAAAATGAAATTAGATACCTAGGAATCCTAGTGAATCATGATATAGGAAAGATTCCGCAACGCAACCTGACCAAGGTAGCCGGAGACGTAAGGAAACTGCTCGAGGCATGGGCCTCCTTACCACTCAGTCTGATTGGGAGATCAAACATAGTCAAAATGACCATCATACCAAAGTTCACTTTCTTATTTAATGCAATACCACTAGAGTTTGGGAAAACAGTGCTAACTCAGGCACAGAGAGACATCACAAGTTTCATATGGGCTGCGAAAAGCACGAGGATTGCTTGGAAGAAAATAAGGAGGGGGAAGAAAGATGGAGGACTGGCTAGTCCGGACCTGGTGGAGTACTACAGAGCCTTCCAATTTAAAAACATTAGAGTGCTGCTAAAGAGTCACGAAAACTACCCGAGGTACTTACAAGCGATCACAGAATCAGATGACCATGTCTTGTTTAAGTTCGGACACCCCAAGTACTTCAAAAAAATAAAATTAAAGATCCTAAGGGACGCAGCAAAGATGTGGGCACAAATCAGAGGAATCCTGAAAATCTCGTACTATAGCAAATGGGCTCCCATTTGGAACTCGCCAGGAACCCCAGAATGTTTTAAAGACACACTAGCACTCCCTCTAAAAAGAGCCAACGTAAAGTATTGGGGGCAAATACTAAACGGATCTAACCTGAAAGCATGGTCAGAGCTTCAAGAGTTGACAAACAACACACTATATAAATTTAAATATTACCAAATCTTAAGCTGGTCAAAGTCTTTATCTACTGTCAACAACGGAAATGAAAAAGTGGAAAATGAAATGGTTAAAACAACACCAGTACCAAAAGAAGTGGCTAAATGGTACTGGGCCCTGATAAAGGCCAATGATATAAACCTCAACATAGAAACACAAATTTGGGGAAAAGACCTACTAATAGCAGACTTAGACCTAATTTGGGAAAAATCCATGGGGAAATGCTGGTATACTTTGAAATCCGCGGCCTTGAAAAGGAACCATCTGTACACCATTCACCGGGCATACTGGACACCAAGAAAGCTTTCCAAGTTTAAGAATGCAGAAATAAAGAAATGCCCAAAATGTGGAGAAGAAAGAGCAGATGACATCCACATGTTCAAAAACTGCCCCCAATTGAAAGAATTCTGGGACGAAGTTGGTAAGACCCTGAGCATTATCCTGACCAAGCAACTAACTGTAAGTACCACCCTTACCCTTTTTGGGATTGAAGATTCAGGAAATGAAGGGGGGCTCACAAAAGGGCAAGAAAATCTTCTCTTTGTATTGATAGTACTTGCAAGGAGGGAAATTTGTATTAAATGGATAGGGTCTTCCAGCCCAACTCATGCAGATTGGTTGAATTCGGCCATAAGAATTAACAAACTCGACAGGAAGGGAAATGCTAGTAAGAGATTTAAGTTCTGGGAAAGCTTTGAAAATTTCTTAAACCCCAATTAAGAGCAAAATACAAGTCCTATGATTAACGCGATACATTTTCTGGTGGACAAGTATGGTACTTGTCGAGTAGTCAAGTTGACTAGCTCCCCTCGCTCCAAAATCAGAGGTATTGGTATGTAACGGGCAAAGGAAACTCCTCTAAAGATCATCAGGAGGATGATAAAGACTCCCCAGACAAGAGAGATCGAGGGGCAGTGTCGGAAAGAAACTAGAGGCAGATACCTGATACTCCGTATTCATACATTTATCGCAATATGAGGAAAAAAAAATAAAGAAAGAAAAAAAAAGAAAAAAAAGAAAATAAGTTGTCTAGAGATGATTTACTCCTCTTACAATCCTGCTTCCCTTGTCACTATTGGGAGTGCATGGTTACTTTGCAGTGGCTGCACTGGTTGTGCTTGAGGCATTACTGATTGCTGTGCTTTGTGTGGTGGCGCCTGAGGTACATATATTATTTGTTGGTTTTTACTGTAGCTGTATTTCTGTATTTCCTGGCTAATTGTAGACTCCTATCCTTGCATTTGGTTAATCCCATCTCTTAGTTCCCAATCTCTGATAAAATGTCCATATCTGTGACAGTAATGACACACTTGGTCCATCCTTTGGGGATCTATCCTGCCTCTTCCTATTCCTCCTCTTCTTTCTCCACTACTTCCCTCTGCTCTTCCATTATCCTGCTGATGTGGGTACTTTGTTGGATGATCCCTGGGACCGATCCTACAGACAAGACATCTCAGTCATCTGAGTGGTGGCTGCTACTACAGCTCCTTCCAATGCTCCTTTCTCTGCCAACTTTTGCCACACTCATTTTGTTGCGCTTTCTTTGTTATTGCCTGCTTGTTTCTCTCTTTCTCCTGCTTTTTCTTGCAAACATGGATGGGCCTGTACCTCTGTCTAGGGGTTGGCTTCTAATGCCACAAAGTAATCAAGATTATCCAGTACATTAGTGTGTAACCCTTTCTTTCCCACATTGCAAAATAGCAGGGCATTTGCTCCTGTTACTTCCCAAACATGACTTCATGAGTCCAGTTTTCTTTAATCCTACTGAGAAACTGAGTGAGGTCCTCATTTGGCTGCATTGATTGAGTCACGAGGGACTCAATATCTGGCCTGTCAGGGTATGTTTTCCTTAGTTGACCCCAGACCACTGTGCTAAATTAAACGAAGATCCATCATAACTAGCCTCAGTGAGAGTAGCATTTCTTACTCCAACTTTCTGAAAACTGCGTCTGTTTCATCTACTATAAGAGAGCTAAACAAACTCTTTGTGTCACCTGCTACCAATGTGAAGCATGCAGACTGCTTTTCAAAAGCTCTAATCTATGTCCCTGCTCCCTCTGTGAGTAACAATTTCTTAATCTCTTGGGTCATCTGTGGCCAAGGAACATATTGGAGTGCCCCAAGTCCTTTATGTATCAGGGGCATATTTTTGCTGCATGCACTAACATTTCTGCATGTAGGGATAATCCCAATCTGGATCTCCCGCACCACAAGGAATATAATTCTCAGCACTTACCATATCATGTGGAACAAAGGACCCTTCTCGTGGCCTTGGACTCATCTGTGGAGCTAACCGTTCTGGCCATTCTGCCAATTTATCCACATATGGCACAATACTGTGCTAACTATTCTCTCTCTTTCAGCAACTATCTCACTGGGAGTGAGATGCACTATGCAAAGTTGATTGAATGCTCATCTGCTGCATTGACCTATCATGTAGTGTCAATCCTCCCATGGGCTCACAAGATCCTTTCCTGAGATCTGGCTGGCTTTGTGTTCCTTGAAGCTGCAACTGCTCAAGCTCTGTTGCTCGGAGTTTCTAGCTTTAGAGAACTTATTCCACTCTCCTTCTCTAGTATCAATGTGATTAGGCAATCCCCCTGCACCCTTTATTTGATCTAGATTGTTAAGGGGCCTTTCTTGAATGCTAATATTATAAATGGAGTGCCCAGCATTCGGGATCTAAGTATTTTAACCATATTACCTACACGCCTATATATGAACTCTATCCTATTTGACATCCTCCCAAAACTTTCCTCAACTTGTCCTGAAAGTTTATCACTATATCCCCCTCGCTTCACATCTCTTGCATCTCTCTTAACTTCGTAACAACCATTCCTGAAAACCCTCTGGTGAAATGATCATGTTACCTTTGACCTTCTGCCAAGGTAGTAGATTATCTTCAGTCCTACCTCTATCTTGGGTTACTGGTCATTGCGCCATACTAGCAGCCATGTATGCATTCCTTCTCTGTGGGCTAGACATTCATTCTCTAACTAACCTTCCTGTTGTGTCTCTTTTCTGTAACAAATGTGATTTGGCTTATGAAACGTGTGACTGGTCATCACTATCTCCTGAACTCTGCTCTTCACCTCTATCTTCCTGGGGAGAGGCTGGATCAAAATGCAGTGTGAACTGCACTTTCAGTTCACTTGAAAACTGAGAGTCATCCACCCTTACTTGCTGTCTGGGAGTACTCGTATATCTTGACTTTGACATTTGTGGGGCGGCATTAGGGAGTTCTTTTGAAGATTGTGAAGGGATTTCAACTTCAGGTTTCTCATATGCCACTACGGCTTCTTGTACCTGCGTCAGTGGATATGTGCCAGATACCTTGGGAGAAGTACTCATAAGGTCATATGGAGGCCATATGGAGGTTGGCGGGGCAAACGGGGTACTGGTGGCATCAACTTTTGATGAGTCCTTAAAATTTCTCACAAAAAACTCATCATAAAGCTAAGGTGGCTTCTCACTTCTGCAATTTGGTTCCTGCAAAATTACTTTTAAGATGCGTCACAATATGTTCTAATATTTTACCATCAAATGCCTCTTCCTTTCTCCAGGGATATGGATATTTCTGAGTGGCTTTAAATCATTCCTGACAATATTTTTGTAATTTTCTCTGGTAATGTGGAAAAGTATTTTGCATATGCGCTAGTGGAGTCCCCAAAATGTTTTATTTTTCTAACAATTCTTACAATGTAACTTTGTTATCTGTCTGGTCCATATTCGTTTTTCTTTAACCCCTTCGCTGCTAGGCCTTTTCCCCTCCTGTGCTAAGCCTTTTTTTGGCTATTTGGGGTAGTGCACGCTTAGGCCCCTGTAACTTTTTGACCACATAAAGTATCCACGCCAATTTTGCGTCCTCTTCTTCCAACATCATGGGGATTCTAAAGGTACCCAGGGTTTGGGGATTCCCTTGGAGGGGTTCCGGAAATTAGCCAAAATACAGTAACATTTTTGTTTTTTTTCAGAAAAATGGGAAAAACGGGCTACAAATGAAAGCCCCTGGGATTTTCCCTCAAAAAAGGTTTTGTGGGGCTGAAATCATGATTTACCCAGATTTTAGGGAATGACAGTCTTTTGTCAGAGAACCAACATTTTTTACACAGTTTTGGCATTTTTCTGGGATATAGCCTATTTTTGCTATTTTTAGTGCTTTCAACCTCCTTCCAGTTAATGGTAAAAATCAGTATGAAAGCAATAATGGATCCTGAAAAGCTATACATTTTAGAAAAGTAGACAAATTATTGGATTCAGAAAGGGGTCATTTGTGTAGATCCATCAAGGTTTCTTAATAGAAAGTAACAGTTAAATATTGGAAAAATTGAAAATTAGTTGAAAAAAACAGCCTTTTGTGTAAATGTTTTCACTGGTAACTTCTTGTAATTATGACAGCTCTTTGAAAGCAATATACCATTACATCGGCTGGACCTTCCTAGTGGTGGGGATATATAGGACTTGTAGGTTCACTAAGAAGCATATGAACCCAGAGTCAAAACCTGAATAGCAATTTGTAATGGCTTTTTATTATGAACCGGGTATATAGCAATTATTGTGCGAAAATGTATACATAGCAAAATCAGTATGAAAGACACCTATGTATTTCTGAAATGGGTAAAAATTATAGAGTTTAGAAACAGTATATATTTGCACATTTTCTAAATTGGGAATACTCATACTAGCATGAGAATTATTGGTCATTTTTCAAAATGACTTCTTTTTTACACAATGTCATTCATTTGAAAGGCAGAAATGCATCAAAACTCAATAGATAATAACGGTTACTTTACAAATCTGATTTACCCTAAGTCTTACAATAAAAATGATACCTCACTTGTGAGGGTAGGCATAGTGTCCACGACCGGAAAGGGCTCAAAACCCAACATGAACTCACAATGAAAATGTACCCTTTTTTGCGAAGTGTGTAACTGTCGTTTTTGAACCCTAGCTCTGCCGGCACCTAGGGAAACCTAGCAAACCCATACATTTTTTTAAATAAGACACCCAGGTAAATCCAGGATGGGGTGATTTGACTGCCTGCCACCATGTTCTGTTACCCAGAATCCCTTGCAAACCTAACCTAACAAAATGACAAGAAAGCCACATTTTCCCCACATTTCTGTGGTGGAAGGTTTAGGAATCTGCGTGGATCCACACATTTCTTCCCACCCTGCGTTCCCCAAAGTCTTACAAGAAAAACGGTACCTAACTTGTGTGGGTCGGCCTAGTGCCCGCAACAGGAAATGGCGCAAAACGCAACGTGGTCACACCTCAATCTCGCAGTGAAAAATTACCCTTTTTTGGCAGAGTGCATAGCTGTCGTTTTTGTACCCTAGCTCTGCCGGCACCTAGGGAAACCTAAAAAACCTATAAATTTTTAAAAACTAGACAGCCAGGGGAAACCAGGATGGGGTGACTTGACTGCCTCCTACCAGGTTCTGTTACCCAGAATCCCTTGCAAACCTTAACAATTGACAAAAAAACACATTTTTCTCACATTTCTGTGATGGAAAGTTCTGGAATCTGCGTGGATCCACACATTTTCACCCACCCCTCATTCCCCAAAGTCTTCTGAGAAAATGGTGCCTCACTTGTGTGGGTCGGCCAGGTGTCTGCGTCAGGAAACGGCGCAAAACTTAACGTGGTAGCACCTAATTTTCGCAGTGAAAAATTACCCTTTTTTTGCAAAGTGCCTAGCTGTAGTTTTTTAACCCTAGCTCTGCCGGCACCTGGGGAAACCTAGCAAACCTATACATTTTTGAAAACTAAACATCCAGGGGAACCCAGAATAGGGTGACTTGACTGCCTCCCACCAGGTTCTGTTACCCAGAAACCCTTGCAAACCTTAAAAATTGTAAAAGAAAACTCATTTTCTCCACATTTCTGTGGTGGAAAGCTCTGGAATCTGCGTGTATCCACAAATTTCCTTCCAACCAGCGTTCCCCAAAATCTTACGAGAAAAATGGTACCCCACTTGTGTGGGTCGGCCTAGTGCCTGCGACAGGAAATGGCACAAAACGCAACATGGTCACACCTCAATTTCGCAGTGAAAAATTACCCTTTTTTGGCAAAGTGCCTAGCTGTAGTTTTTGAACCCTAGGTCTTCTGGCACCTAGGGAAACCTAGCAAACCTATACATTTTTAATAACTAAACATCCAGGGGAATCCAGAATGGGGTGACTTGACTGCCTCCCACCAGGTTCTGTTACCCAAAAACCCTTGCAAACCTTAAAAATTGTAAAAGAAAACACATTTTCTCCACATTTCTGTGGTGGAAAGTTCTGGAATCTGCGTGTATCCACAAATTTCCTTTAACCCTACTTCCCTTAAAGTCTTCAGAGAAAAATGGTACCCCACTTGTGTGTGTTGGCCTAGTACCTGTGACAGGAAACGGCGCAAAACACAACGTGGTCCCACCTCAATTTTGCAGTGAAAAAAAGACCCTTTTTTGGCAAAGTGCCTAACTGTAGTTTTTTAACCCTAGCTCTGCCGGCACCTAGGGAAACCTAGCAAACCTATGCATTTTTGAAAACTAGACACCCAGGAAAATCCAGGATTGGGTGAGGTGACTTCCTCCCACCAGGTTCTGTTACCCAGAATTCCTTGCAAACCTAAACAATTGACAAAAAAACAAATTTTCCCCACATTTCTGTGGTGGAAAGTTCTGGAATCTGTAATGATCAACAAATTTCCACCCACCCCGCATTCCCCAAAGTCTTCTGATAAAAATGGTACCTCACTTGTGTGTGTCGGCCTTGTGCCTGCGACAGAAAACGGCGCAAAACGCAACGTGGTTGCTCTTCAATTTCGTAGTGAAAAATTACCCTTTTTTGGCAACATGCCTAGCTGTAGTTTTTGAACCCTAACTCTGCCGGCACCTAGGGTAACCTAGCAAACCTATACATTTTTGAAAACTAGACACCCAGGAAAATGCAGGATGGGATGACTTGACTGCTTCCCACCAGGTTCTGTTACCCAAAATCCCTTGCAAACCTAATAAAGTGACAAAAAAAACCACATTTTTCCACATTTCTGTTTTGGAAAGTTCTGGAATCTGCGTGGATCCACAAATTTCCACGCACCCACCGTTCCCCAAAGTCCTCTGAGAAAAATGGTACCTAACTTGTGTGGGTCGGTCTACTGGCCGTGACAGGATAGGTGCAAAACGCAAAGTGGTCATACCTCAATTTCACAGTGAAAAATTACCTTTTTTCTGGCAAAGAGCCTAGCTGTAGTTTGTGAACCCTAGCTCTGCCGGCACCTAAAGAAACCTACCAAACCCACACAATTCTGGAAATTAGACACCCAGGGGCTTCCAAGGAGGTATGGCTTGCATGGATCCCCCAACGTTTCCTTACCCAGAATCCCTTGGAAACCTCCCTTTTAGCTGAAAAATCAGTTGTTTCACACATTTTTGAGTGGGAAAGTGTGGCATCACCGGGGTCACACAAATTTCCTACCACCCAGCATTTCCCCAGGTCTGCCGATAAAAATGGTGCCTCACTTGTGTATGCTCAGAAGTGAGTCCCATGCTCTCCACACCACTGGAGTCAAGCTATCCTGTCTGAAGACTGCTGATAGCCAGACACCGGTCCTAGGATGCTTGATTCCGGTCCAGGAAAGACATGGATTGGCAGTTCGGGCTGGACTGTTCCTATGAGGCCCAGGGTCAAGGCTGATTTTCATATGGCCATGTCTGAACTGGGGTGGTGTGGAGTGCAAAAAAACGATGGATTTAGGCCCAGATCTCTGTACTGGGGTGAATGTATGACATTGTTCTGCATTCTGTCCATCAACTGTTGTTTTGCATTTGTCACCCCTAGTGGGATGGGTATGCTCAGACGTGAGTCCCATGCTCTCCCCCCCCACTGGTGTCAAGCTATCCTGGCTAAAGACGGCTGATAGCCAGAAACCGGTCCTAGGATGCTTGATTCCGGTCCAGGAAAGACATGGCTTGGCAGTTTGGGCTGGACTGCTCCCATGAGGCACAGGGTCAAGGCTGATTTGCATATGACCATGTCTGAACTGGGGTGGCGTGGAGTGCAAAAACACAATGGATTTAGGCCCAAATCCTTGTACTGGGGTGAATGTATGACATTGTTCTGCATTCTGTCCATCAACTGTTGTTTTACATTTGTCACCCCGAGTGGGATGGGTATGTTCAGACGTGAGTCCCATGCTCTCCACACCACTGGAGTCAAGCTATCCTGGCTGAAGACGGCTGATAGCCAGAAACCGGTCCAAGGATGCTTGATTCCGGTCCAGGAAAGACATGGCTTGGCGACAGGCAAGGGCCCAAAACATTTTTAGATAGGCAATGTCGATGTTGCCTCAAAATGTTTTGGGCCCTTGCCTGTCGCAGGTTCTTTGGCCTCCCACACCAGTGAGGCACCATTTTTATCGGGAGAGCTGGGGGAATGCTGGGTGGTAGGAAATTTGTGTGAGCCCAGTGATGCCACTCTTTCCCACACAAAAATGTGTGAAAAAACTGATTTTTTCAACTAAAATTGAGGTTTGCAAGGGATTATGGGTAAAGGGATGTTGGGGGATACACGCAAGCCATACCTCCCTGGAAGCTCCCGGTGTCTACTTTTCAGAAATGTGTGGGTTTGGTAGGTTTCCCTATATGGCCGTCGAGCACGGGGCCAAAAACCCAGGCGACCCCCCTTGCAAAAAGCAGGTGGTTTTGAGATAGGCAATTTTGATGTCGCCTCACTACGTTTTGGGCCCTTGCCCGTCGTGGGTACTTGCACCTCCCACACATGTGAGGCACCATTTTTATCGGGAGACCTGCGAGAACGCTGGGTGGTAGGAAATTTGAGTGAGCCCGATGATGCCACACTCCCCCACACAAAAATGTGTCAAAAAACAGATTTTATCAGCTAAAATTGAGGTTTGCAAAGGATTCTGGGTAAGAGGACGTTGGGGGATCCACGCAAGCCATACCTCCTTGGAAGTCCCTGGGTGTCTATTTTTCAGATAAGTGTGGGTTTGGTAGGTTTCCCTAGATGGCTGTCGATCACGGGGCCAAAAACCCAGGTGACCCCCCTTGCAAAACCAGGTGCTTTGGAGATAGGCAAATTTGATGTCGCCTCACTACATTTTGGGCCCTTGGCTGTTGCAGGTACTTGGGTCTCCCACACATGTGAGGCACCATTTGTATTGCAAGACCTAGTGGAATGCTGGGTGGTAGGAAATTTGTGTGAGCCCAGTGATGCCACACTTTCCCACACAAAAATGTGTGAAAAAAGTGATTTTTTCAGCTAAAATGGAGGTTTGCAAGGGATTCTGTGTAAGGAAACGTTGGGGGATCCACGCAAGCCATACCTCCTTGGAAGCCCCGGGTGTCTACTTTTCAGAAATGTGTAGGTTTGGTAGGTTTTTTGGGATGTCCGGTGCACATGGGGCCAAAAACCCAGGTGACCCCCCTTGCAAAACCAGGTGGTTTTGAGATAGGCAATTTTGATGTCGCCTCATTCCGTTTTGGGCCCTTGCCTGTCAAAGGTACTTGGGCCTCCCACACGTGAGGCACCATTTTTATTGGGAGAACTGTGGGAACACTGGGTGCTAGGAAACTTGTGTGAGCCCGGTGATGCTACACTTTCCCACACAAAAATGTGTGAAAAAAATTTTTTTTTCAGCTAAAATTGAGGTTTGCAAGGGATTCTGGGTAAGGAAACGTTGGGGGATCCATGCAAGCCATACCTCCTTGGAAGCCCCCAGGTGTCTAGTTTACATTAATGTGTGGGTTTGATATGTTTCCATAGATGGCCACCAAGCAAGGAGCCAAAGACTCAGCTGACTCCCCTTGCAAAATCAGGTTCTGTGAGATAGACAATTTTGATGTCACCTCACTGCGTTTTGGGCCCTTGCCTGTCGCGGGTACTTGGGCCTCCCACACAAGTGAGGCACCATTTTTATTGGGAGACCTGGGGAAACGCTGGGTGTAGGAAATTTGTGTGAGCCTGGTGATGCCACACTTTCCCTCACAAAAATGGGCTGAAATAAGTGATTTTTTCCGGTAAAATTGAGGTTTGCAGGGGATTCTGGGTAAGGAAACGTTGGGGGATCCATGCAAGCGATACCTCCGTGGAAGACTCTGGGTGTCTAGTTTTCAGTAATGTGTGGGCTTGGTAAGTTTCCCTAAATGGCCGCCGAGCACAAGGCCAAAAACCCAGGTGACCCACCCTTGCAAAACCAGGTTGTATGGTGATAGGCAATTTTGATGTTGCCTCAATACGTTTTGGGCCCCTGCCTGTTGCGGGTACTTGGGCCTCCCACACGAGTGAGGCACCATTTGTATCGTAAGGCTTCGGGGAACGTGGAGTGAGTGCAATGTTGTGTATCCACGCAGATTCCAGAACTTTCCACCAAAGAAATGTGTGGAAAATGTGTTTTTTTGACAAATGTTTAGGTTCTCAAGGGATTCTGGGTAACAGAACCTCGTGAGAGCCAGTCAAGTTACCCCATCCTAGATTCGCATGGGTGTCTCCTTTGGAAAAATGTACAGGTTTGCTAGGTTTCCCTATGTGCAGGCTGTGCTAGGGCCCAAAATGTACAGGTAGGCATATTGCTAAAAAGAAATTAGTCCCTAGTCTGCTTTCTGCCGCCCTGAGGGGACATCGGGGGTGGGGGTTGCCCTGATATGCCCCCAAGGGTGTCATAAAAACTGTGGCTATTTGTTTGGGGGTGGGGGCATTGGTATTCCCACTCTGGGCAGCCCCCACACACATAAAAAATACAGCGTAATCATTGGCATCTAGTGGACTTTTTGCACCCCGGGGGGCAGGTTGGGAGCAACTGCCCCCATCTTCCCCCAAGTGGGGGCATAAAGGCTGTAATTGTTGGAGGTAGGGATGGGGGTGTTGGCATGCCCGTTTTGGGCAGCCCCTAAGCTAACTAAAATTTGCCCAAAAAAATTCCTTGCGGCCTTTAGCCCCCCCCCCGGGGGGGCAGATTGGGGGCTACTGCCCCATATGCCAACCAGGGGGAGTTGGAAGGTTGTAATTTTTGTTTGGGAGGGGTTGGGGGCATGGGCATGCATGTTTTAGGCAGCCCCACTCTAATTAAAATTTGCCTCGAAAAAACCCTGACGTCTAGGCTAATGCCCCATCTGCCCCCAAGGGGGGGCTGAAAGTCCACTATATGGCAGGGAGTTTTTTGGGCAAATTTTAATTAGGGTGGGGGTTGCCAAAAACTGGCATGCCAATGCCCCCACCCTAATTCAAATTTGCCCCAAATAAATCCCTGGAGTCTAGTGGCTTTTAGCCCCCCGGGGGGCAGATTGGGGGCTAATGCCGCCATCTATCCCCCAGGGGGCAGAAAGCCTACTAGACGCCAAGGATTTTTTTGGGCAAATTTTAATTAGGGTTGGGCCTGCCCAAAACGGGCATGCCAATGCCCCCACCCTAATTCAAATTTGCCCCTAAAAAATCCTTGGTGTCTAGTGCACTTTTTGTCCCCCTGGGGGGTAGATTGGGGGCTACTGCCCCATCTTCCCCCCAGGGGGGCTGGAAGGCTTTTATTTTTGCAGATGAGGGGGTGGGGGCATGGGCTTGCCCATTTTGGGAGCCCCCACCCTAATTCAAATTTGCCCCAAATAAATCTCTGGCATCTAGTGGGCTTTTTGCCTCCCCCCGGCGGGGCGGATTGGGGGATAATGCCCCCATCTGCCCTCCATGGGGGCAGAAAGTCTACTGGACGCCAGATATTTTTTGGGCAAATTGTAATTAGGGTGGGGGCTGCCCAAAATGTGCATGCCAATGCCGCCACCCTAATTAAAATTTGCCCAAAAAAATCCCTGGTGTATAGTGGGCTTTTAGCCCCTCCCCCGGTGGGGGGGCTAATAGAGGTTAAGGCCACCATCTGCCCCCCAGGGGGGGCAGGAAACCTACTAGATGCCAAGGATTTTTTTGGGAAAATTTGAATTAGGGTGGGGGCTGCCCAAAACGGGCAAGCCAATGCCCCCACCCTAACTCAAATTTGCCCAAAAAAATCCCTGGGATCTTGTGGCCTTTTTGCCCCACCCGGAGGGGCAGATTGGGGGCTACTGCCCCATCTGCCCCCCAGAGGGGCAGGAAGGGTTTTACTTTTGTGGAGGAGGTGGAGGGGGCATGGGCATGCCCGTTTTGGGAGCCCCCACCCTAATTCAAATTTGCCTCAAATAAAAACCTGGCGTCTAGTGGGCTTTTTGATACCCCTATGGTGGGGCAGATTGGGGGCTAATGCCCCATCTGTCAACTAGACGCCAGGGAGTTTTTTGGGCAAATTTTAATTAGGGTGGGGGCTGCCCAAAATGGGCATGCCAATGCCACCACCCTAATTAAAATTTGCCCACAAAATCCCTGGCGTCTACTGGGCTTTTTGCCCCCTCGGGGGGGCAGATTTGGGGCTAATGCCCCATCTGCATCCCGGGGGGGGGGGGGCTGAAAGGCTTTTTTTTTGCATGGGCATGCCCATATTGGGCAGCCCCCACCACAAATTATAATAAAAAAACAAATCCCTGGAGTATAGTGGTCTTTATGCCCCCCCCCCGGAGGGGCAGATTGGGGGCTCCCGCCCCAACTGCCCCCCAGGGGGGGCAGAAAGGCTGTAAATTTAGCGGACTAGGGGCATGGACATGCCCTTCATGGGCAGCCCTCACCCTAATCAATTATGCGGCAAAAATTAAATATCCCTGGGGTCTAGTGGGCTTTTTGCCCCCGGGTGGGCAGATAGGGGGCAACTGCCCCCATCTGCCCCCCAGGAGGGGGCAAAAAGACTAACTTACACCAAAAGAATTTTAGGGGAGCAAACGCCCTTGCCCAAGGGGCCACTCCCCCCTGCCTGGTGTCTTGTGGGTGGATCCCTGCTTGGGGATCGCACTCTTGGGGCGATCCCCAAGCAGGGATCCACTGGGGAGAGGAGATTCTCCCCTTTCCAATGATACCTCTCCCGTCTTTTTATGTGCCCGGGTGGCTGAGATAGCCCCCTGAGCACTTAGAAAGTGAAACTGAAATGAGTGTAAAGGCTCATTTCAGTTTCGGTTTCTGTGCAATGACACCAGCGCAATGTGTGCGCTGATCATCATGGCACAGAAACCAGGGAGGGGGCCTCGGGAGCTGGGGAAGGGGTCACAGGGGAGAGAAGGAAATCCCTCTGCTGTCTGCACAACCATTCCGTCATGAGCATCGAAGGGGTTAAAAAATTTCACACTAGTCTTCATAAACAAGAAAATCTGTCAATGTGTTCAAAACAATCACATATTAGGCATTATGCATCACAATAACATTATGCAACATTATACAACAACATCACTCGGTGGCGACATTTACATTTACATTCACAAACACACATCCACCATCAACATTTTAATAACAAACTAAGTATTCTTCTACTTTTACATGCATATGTATTTGAGTGAACACATATTTATTTGTGTGTGTGCTCTATTGTTGTGGTCCTAAGACCTCTTATTAGACTCTGTGTGTTCTTGGCTAACTCAATCGCCTACTCACATTGTCCAATAATGTTTTTATCTATTGAATACACAAAATACGTGCCGGTGTGCCTGAGTGCCAAGATCATAGATTCCTTCAAGCTTGCTAAACATGAGTCTTCCTTTAACTATGACCTTACAGGTTATATACTCTGTTCTCAAGTACACACTTCGTCTTTTTTTCATCCACACAAATGTTTGGCCTGCACTGCTCTTTTACCACTTATAGCTGCGTGACGCTCTCTTCTGTTGTCTGTTGTTCCTTCCATAACACTCTGGTGGGATGACAATGGACCAGCCTATCACAAAGGAAGAATCTAGGACGATCTTATAAAATGTTTTGTGGGCCAATGCTAGTGCTCTAAACAGAGCTGTGTTCGGAATTGGCAGCCAGTGTACTTATGTCAGATATTTAGAAATTGTCTGCCAACGTGCAACTTTAAGATCTATCTGGCTGCTGCATTTTAAACAATCTAAAGATGATTATTTAGATTCTTTTGGAGTCCACTATAGAGCATGTTTGCATAATCATGCTAGCATTGATCAAGGCATGCACTATCGTTTTCCGTGTTTCCATTGGTAAAACTCAATTTCCTCAAATAGTGTGGGAGAGAAAAACAGTAGGAGAGAAAAACGTGACCTGTGAACGACAGAATTTGGTGCTAAAAGTAGAGCTGTGTGTCAGACTTGACTCTCAAATATTTAGCAAAAGTTGTGAGAGGAGGAGAATCTCCTGAGTCCAGAGACTACCAATCATTAGACCATGCGTTTTGTGCATTGCCCAAAAGCAAAATCCCATTTTTATCTGAGTTACATTTGAGATGACTTTGTTTCATCAGTGAAATTCAGGAATTAAGCAGGCTATAAACTCCTTTTGCATACTACCCATATTGTCCCCTATTTTTAAAATTAACTGTGTGTCATCCCCATTCGAGACCACGCTGGTGCCATGCTCTCGAATCGATGCACGAGGAGTTATGTATTAATTAAATATGGTCGGGCTTAGGGAAGATCCTTGTGGGACCCTATACATGAGTGGTTTATGATCAGAGCAGAAGGTAGAGAGCACCACTGATTGCTCTCTATTAATTAGGAAGGATTTAGCCATCTCAAGGCCAAACCACAGACGCCAATCTCTGCTAGCCACTGGAGTCGTATGGTGTGAGACACTATGAAACGCTGTCAATAGATCTACCAAAATTAAAACAGTGCTGCCAATAAGTCGTAACAAATGTTGACAATTTATCTAACAATATTAAGGAAGTTCTCTGCCCCTGGTCCATACTTGATATGATAAATTCTGTAACTTCCAGCAGTGTTGTTTCTGTTAAGTGCCTTGGTCTAAAGTGGGATATTAGGAGATGGATAAGCTCATGTTTTTCCGATAACTGTCTATTAAGAAGTGTCTCCAACATCTTGAAGGAAGCTGAGAGAGGTGACATAGGCCTAGAGCTGTCTCGGTTGAGGGCATCATAAGACGAGAAGCCATTTGGGCCTGCTTCCAGAAGTTGGACATGTGGCAGTAGTCAAAGAAAGATTAAAGAGAGGGGGCGTCGCTTGCAAGCCACGGACACGGACGTGTGCCGATCGGGGAAAAATCCTGCCAAATTTGCTTTGGGGACCCCTGAGGGGACTAATTGGAGGACCGGAGGCGTGCTTCCTACCCCTGCCTCCCACGTGACTGCTGAGGGAGCGGAGAAACGGCTTGAAACACCGAGCCAGAAGCTGTGCGGCCCTCGGCGGAAGTGGGACGTGAGGAGCCGGGACCCACAGTGCGAGGTGCAGCCGCCCAGCCTACGGCTTGGGTCACCGGACGTGCCGGGAGGCTCCCGGTCGTGACCACACGAAGGGCAGTGGAGGACCCAGGGCGCGACCGTAGATCGTCGGAAGGCCCCCCCGGAGGTGACCGGGTGCAGAGGTGAGGCGCAGAATAGGCGCCACTGATGTAACAGCCGAGCTGCAAGGCAACCGAAAGACTCCGGCCACGCGCGGGCG
Source organism: Lissotriton vulgaris (assembly GCF_964263255.1). Classification (NCBI taxonomy): domain Eukaryota; kingdom Metazoa; phylum Chordata; class Amphibia; order Caudata; family Salamandridae; genus Lissotriton; species Lissotriton vulgaris. The sequence goes on along the minus strand of NC_141685.1, from coordinate 1,906,275,469 downwards.
ACCGCCGAGTGGAGCTGCAACATCGACATTGGAGGTGAAAGGGCTCACTCTTCGTGCTGCCGCCCTCCGGCCCTGGGTTCCCCATTAGCCTCCCTGCACTGAAAGGATACTGGTAGCGCTACCCAGTGGGGGACTGATTACTGCGCCTGCACGTGGGCCCGTGAGGACCTGCTTCGCCCCCTGGGGAGAGGCGACGCACGAGAGGAGATAGGACACTGCTGGACACAAACGGAGGAGGCCATTGGGGGGGATCTCGCCCACATCCCCCCACCTCATATATCCTTAGGCGGCGAGCAAGAAGTGGTACATTGCGACCGCGCGCTCCTGGGGTGGACTGCGGGGGGGACTGGGCTCGGGGCCGACACATCAGCTGAGACGCCCCTCCGTTCTGCGGACGACTGGCCTGGGGGGCCCCCCACCTGGACTCTGTCCTGCGGAGTGCCGCTGAGGTGGAACCTACTTGGAGGGTTGGGCACGGGAAGTCACACAGGGCCCACCACTGAGGACTACATATAGCGCCAAGCTTTGGGGACCGAGACTATCGCGCCAATGGTCCGCAAGGGGGCGAAGCAGACAGAGAGCACCGGAGGACCGCCGACGGCCACCACAATGCCACCAGCCACCGAAGATGGGGCGCCGCAACAGCCTGGGACGGAGCGCCAAGCGGAGGGACCTCAAATGGATAAGTTGGACATTATCCTGAAAGAAATCAGGGATTCCGGAGCGGTCCTGGAACAACAGATGGGCACCCTGACGACGAACTTGTCCCTCCTAAGGGTGGACCATGGTAAACTTGCGGACAGAGTCAAGGAACAGGGCCTATCCCTTGGCGCGATCACACCAACGGTGGCAGAACCATACGACAACTCCAGACTCAGATGGCCTCTCTTTTGGACCGGGTGGAGGACGCGGAAGGCCGTAACTGCCGGAACAACATCCGCGTTATGGCCTTCTGGAGAGATGTAAGGACCCTTAAGCGACGGATTTCATGGAGCAGTGGTTTCGAGATCACATAGCGGAGGAAGGCCTCTCACCACACTTCTGCGTGGAAAGGGCGCACAGGATCCCGACGGGCAGACCAGGTCCCAGACGACCCCCGCGCCCGCTGATAGAGCGGATTTTGAACTACCGGGATAGGGATGTTCTGCTGCAAAAGGCCCGGGAAAAGTCCCTTATCCAGTATGAGAATCACAAAATCTTCCTTTATCCGGACTACACCAACATGGACGTGAAGAAGAAGCTACAAACCGCCAACATTAAGTACGCATTGCTTTTCCGGCCCGTTTGAAAATCATACACAACAGGAAAACGCACTTCTTCGAGAATCCTGCAGATGCTGAGGAAGGTTTGGAGGTGATGGGCAGAGACGGAAGCCAGGGGCCCTCGCAGGAATCGGATGACGGGCGCTTGAGAAGGCCTCGAGACGGGAGTGGGACAGAGGCCCCCAAACCACGACGGACTGGAAGGAGCCGAGGCCCGTCAAGGTCGCAACAAAAGGAGAAACAACGGGATGCTTTGGAGGTGGCTGGCTCATTTAGAGAGGACTACCAGAAGATAATGACAGACTCGGAGGACAGCACGGTCCACTCGGACTCGGACAACAGTGTTCTGCTGTTTCCCAATGTCACGCCTGGCACTGTAGATGACGTGATGGACAATTGTGGAGGGGAAGACCAGGCCAGCAGCAGCTGAATGACCCAAGAACCGCATCGTATTCCCTGCTAATTTTGGTTAACTGTTGTATTATTGTTGCTGATAACTTTGAGGAGGGAGGTAGGGGTAACAAATATGGGGGCCACTGTTATTCGCAGACTTTATCCTGTTGTTCTAATTGTATGGTCGTAACCACATGTAAGGTGTAGCTGAAACACGGGCGACTTGAGATTTCGATTCCCCTTTGACTATTGGTAACATGGCCCCATGACGGCGGCCGTAGAGCTGGCGCAGCCAGTTCGGCTGAAGGTACAGATAACAATGGCGCTCGACCACCCCCCGATGGCGAACGCACAGGATTCTTAGTCCTATTACACTTTGTTACATTGTTGGGCTCATCTCGGTTCTTAGGCTGCGCTGTTAGAGTTCTTTTTTGTTTTTTGGGGTGGCGGAGGGTAGTTTCCTGGTGGCGGTCATGTGCGGTTCGAACCGGTAGGCGGGTGCAGGTGCATGTCAGGTACACACATGAATATGGCTGACGCGGTGGGGAAATATAACATCACGACTTGGAATGTGAGAGGGCTGGGGCGATCCAGAAGCGACACAGAATACACGCATTCCTGCTATGTCACCACACGCAGATCGCGTTTATACAAGAATCCCACCTCACAGCCTCCGAAGCTATCAAAAAGGGGAAGAAACGGAGGGGTACAATTCTGACCACAACGTATTCCGCCTTCTCTAGGGGGGCGACAATATGGATTAGACAAGGTACACCTTTTATTGAAGCAGACAGATGAGTAGATGACCAGGGAAGGTATATCTTAGTGAAGGGCACACTAGACAATACACCTGTGGTGCTTGGATGTGTGTACTCTCCGAATTATGAGCAGGACAAATTCTTACAGAAAGTAGGTCTGGCGCTAGCGGACTGGACGGATACCCCATGGATATTAGGGGGGGACTGGAACATGATCATGGACATCGACAAAGACAGGTCACACCCTCCCCTACAAATGGCAGGCTTCTCCAAACTGACGGATGTGTTTTGCACTTGGGCGACTGGCTGGGGCCTGAGAGACGCCTGGCGGGTCTTCCACCCGGAGAGCAAAGAATACTCTCATTACTCGTACACACATGCCCTTCAAACTAGGATTGACAGGTTTCTATGCTCTGAGGGTCTGATTGCCAAGATTGATAGTCCGGAATACCTTGCAAAAACCTTTTCTGACCATAGGCCCCTGACGCTCACCATTCTTTGGGGCAGGGTTCCTACCCCGGTGCCCACCTGGCGACTAGATCCGCTTCTATTGGAGGACGGTCCTTTCAGGACGTCCCTGTCTGAGACATTGGATAAATACTTTTTAGAGAACTGGGATACCGCCTCCTCAAATTTGGTGGTTTGGGACGCCATGAAGGCAGTAGTTCGGGGGCGTCGATCGGACAGTTAGTGTGGGCCCGACAAGAAACCCTCAGGAAGTTGCAGGATATAGAAGATAGATTGAAGACCTTGGAACGTGAGGTGGGGCTAGACCCTACTAAACGTGATGAGCTACGGCTGGACAACATAGAACATGCTGACATACTTGAGACACTGCGAGGCATAGACCATAGGGAATATCTGCGCCGACAGCATGCCGAGGCGGACAGATCAGGAGCATTGCTGGCTCATTTGGTTAGGGAGCACCCGGACATCCTGGTGATAACTAGGATACGAACACGAGATGGACATATGGTGGGTACGCAAACGGAAATCAACTGTGCTTTTTATGACCACTTGACTGCTTTATACACCCAGCCGGCAGTAGTTGACACTGACCGGATAACCGCCTTTTTGACTGATCTCCCATTCCCCGTCCTGACCGCTGACGCCCAAAAAGATCTCGAAGGTCCCATAACACAACAGGAAATCCGGACGGCCATTAAATCTTTGAACCGCAAAAAGACGCCGGGCATGGATGGACTCCCAGTGGAGTTCTACACGACGTACTTGGACATATTGGTGCCGATATTGGAGAGAGTGTATCGAGTGGCACTGACAGAAGGCCGTCTGCCTGCTTCCACAATGCAGGCGTTGGTTGTTTCCCTGCCTAAACCCGGGAGGGACAGCCTGGACTTAACGAATTATAGACCATTGTCCATGCTAGCCACGGAATATAAAATTCTCAGTAAAGCGATAGCTCGGCGACTGCAGCAATACCTCCCGGCTCTGGTTCACAGAGACCAGTGTGGGTTCCTGCCAGGCAGGAGCACCTCTATGAACATACGTCGGCTGCATGCGCTTATGGTGTCCACTCCACATGACCTGCCTAGGGCGGGTTGCATAGCCTTAGATCTCCGACAGGCCTTTGATTCCCTAACCTGGACGTACATGTTCTCGACCCTGGAGAAGTTCGGATTCCCGGCCTCCCTCCTGGCATGGATCAGATTGCTCTATACCGCTCCCACGGCTAGGGCGCGAACGGGGCGGTATATTTCGGATAAATAGACAATTCACCGTGGCACTAGACAAAGGTGCCCATTGTCTCCAATGTTATTCGTGCTGGCTCTGGAACCCTTGGCCATTGCCCTAAGGGCTGCGATGGAGCAAAGAGGGATACCGAGTGGTGGCACTCTGCACCTACTGTCCATTTACGCGGACGATATCCTGTTGTTCCTCAGGGACCTGGAGGCAGATCATGCCCCCATATACGAAATCTTTGAGAGATTCTCTGCAATCTCGGGCCTAACTATAAACCCTGGGAAGTCCACTGGCTTCTATTTCAGAGTTACTCCAGATCCAGGTGTACGGTGGTTTGGCACTCATGCTCTCCCGATAGCCACGACACGTTCAAATATCTTTGTCTTCAGGTCTACAGACAGCAGGAAGATCAGATTGAAGGGAACATCAAGAAAGCCATAGCAAAACTTCGAGCCTCTGTGGGGTTTTGGATGATGCTACCCTTATCCGTTATGGGCAGGATCGCGATCTCCAAAATGGTAATGCTCCCCAGACTATTATATTTCTTTGTTAACATCCCAGTGTTCCTACCACAATCTATCTTTGACGTTCTTAATTCCCTGCTAACCACCGTGATCTGGGGGGCGGGAAGGCGACGAATAGGGCTACGTAAGTTACAACTGGGGACTAGAGCCGGTGGGATGGGAGCTCCAGATTTCCGGGGATACTATTATGCTGGCCAGCTCCAGTGGCTTTCCTACTGGTTGGCGGGACGGAATCTTCACGAAATAGGTTACACGACTGACAGACTGAGACGCGGGAGCTACTTGCCCTGCTCCTCCCCGGGAGCCGCACTCCATCAAAATGTCATCTGCTTCTACACACGGCGCTGAAGATCTGGCGGAGGACCCTAACATACACGGCCATGGTGGTGGCATATGCGCCCAACATTCCGTTACTGGGCATCCCGACACCGCAGGGTAGACTAACGACAGAGTGTTAAGACCGTGGCTAGAGTCTGGCGTGGAGGTGGTAGGTGACTTTTTTGGTGATGATCAACTCCTCACCCATGACGCCTTCTTACAGGCCACGGGAGCCCCCCCTCGAATTTATTTACTGCACGCCACAGTCACACATTACATACAACACAGATGGGCGCCTCAACGCCTACAACCCCCACAACACCAACTGGTGCACTTAATGTATCTTATGGGACTGGGAGGACATCTGGTACGATGGCTGTATACAGGAGTTAGGGCTCACGCTGCGGTGTCACTCACTACCCTCCAGCATGTTTGGGCACAAGATACTGACCAGGCCATCTCAGATACAGAATGGACCACAATATTGGAGCATCCCAGGCGGGTCTCCTGTAATGTCCAGTTCAGATTTATACAAGGGATGGTCCTGCACAGAGCATACCTGACCCCCACTCGGCTACATAAAATGTTCCCGAATTCTCCCCATATCTGCCCACGCTGTGATGAGGATGAAGCCGGGCTCGTTCACATGATATGGTCTTGTGCGCGACTCCGAGGATACTGGATGGAGGTGTGCCGGATGTTGAGAACAGTCACGACCCTCCCGGTGCCAGAAGAGGCACAGTACTGCGTCTTGGGGTTGCGCAGAAGGCCTAAAGTACTGAAGGCCCAACTGAACTTACTAGATATGGCTCTGCTGCTCGCAATTAGAACAATAACTATGAGGTGGAAATCGTGCAGACCGCATGGGACACACCTCTGGCATTCAGAAGTACTTAAGTGGGGGCGAGCAGAAGGGATGATACTTCAAGGGGAAGAATCCAGGGGCCTTAGGAAGTTCCCTATATCCTCAAAATGGGAGGCTATGCTCATTAAAATGGAGGGGGAAGACCGACCACGAACAGGGGACAATGGACAGGAGGATTAGATAAGAGCAGTCCCACCCCGAATGACACACAACTGTGTGCCCTGGCCCCACTCACACACACTCACGCTAACTATCACCACGTGTCATTACACCCCACGAGATGGTACATATTAGCACCTATGCTTACTGGGAAGGGACCCATTTTCAATTTTCCTCTTAGACGATTGACATTAATGGACGACCAGGAGACGACCAGTTTCAATACGGGAGAGGGTGGCGGGTGGCGGGTGGAAGGGGGGTTGACTGTTTGATATTATCGCATTACCTCGTGAAGTGAATATTGTGCCACTATGTGACAAAAGTTTATGTAACATTGTGAGGTACTATATGACTATCACTGTTATAAGACATGGAGGTTGATGTTGGGGTGAAAATATAAAACCCGGCTGTAGCATTGGAAATACTTGATGTACTGTTATACCCGAAAACAAAGCAGCTATGAATAAAGTTTAAAAAAAAAAAGATTAAAGAGAGTTTTGAAAATAGGATTGATGACATCATCTGCCATCGCTAAAAAGAAATGAGGACAAGAGTCTGAGTGACAGCCAGATTTGCATGTAAGAATATCATGGGCAGATTTCTCCAAAGTTATTCTCTTAAAGTGATAAAGAGTGCTATTTTCTTCAGATGTGATGTGGAGCTGTTTAAGAAGTCAATTGTAGTATAAGCAAATTTTAAATGCATTATTTGCTATTTTTTTCCTCACTAAACCAAGAAATGCTGATCACATATTTTAGAGAAATTGGTGGTCACCTCATTGTAATTCTGAGGGGTGAGAAAGAGTTTTGACGATGTTAAACATTTCCTGTGCAGCATTTTACCTGCACTGATTTGATTAGCAAGAAATTAAGCTTGTGTGGCTTTAATACGTTTGATGTAAAGTTGTAACTGCTTTGACAGTGATGATGTCTTGCTAAATCTTCCATTAAGATTGGCAGCTTTAAATGACTTTCATGGCTGTGAGTGCTTGATAAAAAGTCCTCGCAGGGGGCACTGCAAGGTAAGTTGGACAAGAAAGGGTTTTGTGGGGTTTATGCATCTGGGATTTGAGATGTATTCAGTAAGTAATACTTTTCCCTGTTTTTATACTGGGAGTGGTGGGAAGGCTGATGGATCAACTAACGTGGAGCAGGTTGCATTCTAACAATTAACAAGCAGTGTTCAGAGAAGCAACCTAAACTATATGCAGGTAGCCATATTAAATGCTTTATAGAGTCTACGAAATATCAGCAAATAGACAACCTGCAGTTATACACAGTACACAAATAAATGGTATACAGTAATACACTCCAGAGTCCATCCAGGAGTGACAAAGGAGCAACACAAAATCATGCCCTAAATACTGGCAACAAGGGCAAATGTATATTCAGTCTACCTAGGACAAATGCAATAGAAGTTCAAACCACAGAGATGCACTAAATACAGCCATTTAAGTTCAATGCTTCCTAAAGACAGCAGAGGTGTGACAAAGTGGCAACCTGGAGCTATGCACTGACATTCATGGTTGGAGTACGATGGCTTAAATATATAATTAATTTGGTGCAAAAGGACATTGGGTATTGGACACTGCAACTGCAGTGTCTGTGTGTGCAGTTTTAAACAAATGTCAAAACACACTCTGGAGCCAGCCAAAACCTACAGGCCACTTTCCTTGTGGCAATTGCATATCCTGCTCTCTGACCATCACCACAAAAGAAGTGAATATCGGTACCAACAACCCATGGAAGCTGAAGGACTTCAGCAACTGCAATACCGAGAATGTAGCCTACCTCCTGAAATGCGCGTGCAACCTGAAGTACGTGGGAATGATCATAAGGAATGTGAAAACACGGATCAACGAACACTGAAGTGCCATCCAGTGCAAAAAATCAAATACCAGACTCACAAAACACTTCCTAGACCTAAACCATAAGAAATCAGATCTACAATGGGTGATGCTGGAAGTGATGAAAAAACAATAAACAGATATCACCAGAAACCTACACTAGGTGTACCGCTTGCGCACATGGGACACAGGACTTAATGATGAAATTCCCATGGCTACAGATGGCACGGTAACCCAACCAATCAGACACAATCATTACTTTATAAGGTGACATCAAGAACAATCATAGCTATAATACCCATCACTGATAGAATGGTGAACTGAAACAGACATAAACATCTAAAACACTGTGAATATTCATACACTGTATACCTACACGTACAACTTCTCTTGTGATATCTGTCACTAAACTATACAACATGTTCAGACTAGGAAAATGCGCTGGTTACATATGGCATGTGAACAGACAATCAAACCCCTGGGAAAAGGGCAGCAGGATGGAGAGGAGTTCATCTGTATTAAGATAAGTAATAAACACCAGAGGTGGCATAACCCCATCAGGGTGCTACTCATTAGGTTTGACCCCAAGGAGGAGATCCATTATGTACCCCTACTTGGGATTAGATTTATCATTCCATAAAACAAGTGTGTTGGTGGGCTCAATTTTTAATTAATTATTTTAACTATATTGCCCAAACACAGAAAATGAACAATAGTCTTTCCTCTCTACCCATGACCTTCATTGAGGAAAAGAGGCCATAGGCTGTCTTATATAGTCACGCTATTTTATCCATGGTAGACTGTGAATGAGCACGATCATCCGCTCCTGCACTATTCGAGTCCAGGCAATTTCCTGACAGTGTGTAGTGGATCTGACTTGCATGCACGTAAGATGCACGATATGTTGCTCCGCCCCATCCACGCCCATTGCGAGGAGGAGAGCTGGAAGAGAACACACGCTCTCCCCTTTGGGGACGCGAGCAACGCATCTCTACTCCCGACCACACCTATCAAACCGGGTATTTTTTTTACCAATGGCGCACATAGTTGGGGAAGGAAGCAGCAACCTCACTTCCTCGACCAATATGCCCATAACCAGGCAACCAGGCACCACCATATGGGGACACCGGATCGCATCCAGGTGTTACTAGTATATTACTAATTAACACCAATTAGATGCACGAGAGCACTATATAAGACTGCTCCCTTCCCACTACCATTCATCGATGGGGAGGCGAAGTGGACACCTGTAGGCTACACTGAGGAAGGAGCACCTAAGACAGTAAGAGTGTGCATGATGTATGGATTGATGCTAAAGCGTGCACAATGCCCTGATGTAGGTAAAATCCCTCTACTACTTATGTAGAGTACCTACCTTCTGCACAGTTTTTAATGTCTACCTGCATCTTTAAACTTTATACCATGAAGTTGACCTAACATCACCAGGCGCTCACATTGTGTTTTTCTCCCACTTTTTCAAGAATGTCAGTGCGGGGGCTTTCCGCACTCAACCTCCCATGGAGAAAGTAGGGTAATTAGCTAGGGTAAGTCAAGAGAGACATTCTCTTGCCTTTTATGAGGAAGTGTAAACACGTATGAATGACATGTGTTTTGCACTTAGATACCACCACAAGCAATTAAAAGTGTGGTGATGTATGATAACTTGCATTACAACCGACAGAAATACACAAATCCTGTGTGTGTTTTTCTACAGGCATATTTTGGAGTACTATACCAGCGGGGATAGTGATAATACACACCTGTTATAGTGGTTGGACTTTATTTACTCACATTTAAATATAAAAACGGAGTCCCATAGATACATGGTCCTAACGAATGCTACATACTCTTCGGGGAAAGCTAGCAGAAACATTTTGACCACAAACATCACGGAGAAGGGATAACCAGTTCCCAAGTCACCGATCACTTCTTTTAATACCATATGGTTGCCAACTTAATTAAAAAATTGTCTTTATGACAACTGTAATGGGTTTTAAATCACTTCCACTACTCATAGGCCCCCACTTAGTTTAGAAGTGCATCCCTGTCATCAAGTGTATGCCCGCCCTCTATCAAACAGAGGTTTTAGAGGGCGAGGCTGGCCTTTGATGAAGCATAACACCAGGTGGTGTGTGAGGCCAGTCCTACACTTTTTGTGAGATGCCCCCACTTCACACGCATCTCTAAAAGACCTGTAGAAATCCCAACTAAGGGCAGCCCCATTTGTGTTTACAGTTTTAAACGTGCATATCTACCTGGCAAGTGCAACCACTTGCTAGGCCCAAACCTTCCCTTTTACTACATGTACGGCGCCCCTAAAATAGGCCCAAGGCAGCCCCATGGGCAGGGTGCAATGTATTTAAAAGGTAGGACATGTACTAGTGTGTTTGACATGTCCTGATAGTGACAAACTGCTAATCTTGTTTTTCACTATTGGAAGGACTATCTCTCCCATAGGTTATCATTGGAGCTCCTTTGTAACCTCTTACAAGTGTAACTTCCAACTGGGAAGAGATGGAGATTTGGAGTCTGAGGTCCCTGAACTCAACATTTAAAAATACATCTTTAAGTGAAGTTGGTATGTAAATTGTGTGTTTTAAAATGCCACTTTAAAAGAAATGGTCAGTTTCTTGCTTTACCATTCTGTGCCTCTGCCTGCCTGTGGAATCCACATCTGAGGGAGGATGAGAGTTGGGCTGTTTGGGTATCGACTCTAGACAGTCACACAAATGGAGCTGAGATGTGTCCTGCAGATCCAGATAGCCCATCACCAGGCTAGAGTAGGGGAGGAATTGTCACTGACAGCTGAATAGAACTGTGCTTGTCATCACCCAAAGCTGTCCCCACCCCCTGTAGTGTATCTGGAGCCAGGTCAGAAAAAGGCAGAGTTTTGTGCACTAAAAAGACTTTCCTTTGAAGCTTGCCTACTTCAGAGGCAGAAACTGGTATAAGTACTGAAGCTGTGACACCATAACTTCAGAACACTTCTGGAATAAGAGGACATTTGGCCGTAAAAAGAGCTGGATGCTGGAGGGGGAACTGACACTCTGCTGGTTGCTTTGATGTGCTGCCCTATTGTTTGTTGCTTCTGTCCTGGGAGTGAAGGGATTGCACTTTGCTTTCTACATTGTGCTTCCTAAGGTTCTCCAAGTGCTTTGCGTGCATGCATCATGTTAAGAAGTCTCAGGGCCATCAAAGAATTCACCAGCAGCCCCTGAACTCCTCTGCTGGGAGTTGTGATCAGACAAGTGGTGCCAATTTCAGTCATTGGCCATTGGAGGGGGATATACTGCTAAGAACCAAGGAAATCCATGCAACAACTCTCAGCACCTGTTCTTCTGACACAGCACCACTGTGAGGTTGAAAAACCAACACATCGCCGGGGTGCAGCCAAAGAATCGACGCAGTACCTGCCTTGTGGATGAAAGATTATCACAACCTGAGTCCCCAGCACTCTGTCACCGACGTCTGTCACACATGCTCAGACTCCAACATGGGCTCTGCTGTGCGGTTGCAGAAATCGATGCATCACCTGCTTCGTAGCTGGGAAATGGATGCAGTACCTATTCCAATGCCGTTACATTGACCCAGGGCGTCCGGATTTTCGATGCATCATCCCTGTGCACGAAGTTCTTCATCGATGTGGCCCAGCAGTAAGGAACTGAGCACCTCCCTCACAGTAAAGAACTAATGCATCACCTTCCCTGACTGTAAGGAGCCAATACATCACCTCCCCTGCACTGAAGTAAGGAGCCAAACCATCACCTCCCCTGGGAGTTAGGAACAGACACATTGCTTTTTCTACACCTCACATCCCCAGCTCCTGTTTTCGTCTTTGATTTTAATGCATCCCAGGTATTTTGTGATAAAAGTGACACATCCATACTTTCCTCTGGAATGAACTATTTTGAAGCTTTTAAAAGTGATATCTTTACTGTATATGTTGGATTTTTGTAGTGTTCGTCTTGTTTTATTCAGATAAATATTTGTTGTTTTTCAAAACTGGTGTGTTGTCCTTCTGTGAAGTTTTCACTGTGCTACTGAGTGTGTACGAACAAATGCTTTACACATTGCCTCTGAGATAAACCTGAATGCTCGTGCCAAGCTACAAAGGGGGTGAGCAGAGGTTATATTAGTGTGTAATCCCCTTACACTGACTAGAGGGAGAGTCCCTAGTTTGACAGAGTACAATCCACAGCCTATTAGGGACCTCCATTTCTAACACCATGGATATAGGTATGAGAAGCTAGAAAGAAAAAAGGCAGGAGGGGAAGGGGCAGTGGTAGGGAAAACAGAATTATAAAGTCAATTCACATAAAAGTGGCTAGCCTTGTATATCAAGGCCCACATACTAATGTTGTTTATCCCTACACTTCATGCAATGTCTGCATAGTTAAAAAAAAATAGCAGTGCGCAGTTTCATACTAAAAATGTCCCTGCTCATAATAGAGATTTCAGCAGTAAGCATTGAGATGCAATAGAGGGCCTTTAAAGGATTATCTTTGGCTGGGCTATGTCTTTGTCTCTTGATGAAGATAATGATTGTGGATTAGAGAGAACCTTTGTGGATACCATGGGGAGGTCTTGAGACGAGAACAACCCAATATCAATGTAGGTTTACAAAACAAAAAAAGACCCTTTGGCTTGTACAAATTATCCCCCAGGACCGCAAACGTATTATTTATTGGTATGCAGTACACGTCTGTGCCCTTGAGCACCTTGTATAGGGTGTTTTCACTTTCTTCTCATTCAAGGCGTTCATTTACAACCTACTCAAAATCATGTTCAGGCATATTTTATGTAAATGCCCCGGCTAGCTCCAGCTAAGTAACCAGTGACCAAAGTGGTCGAATCTATCCCCCAAATAGCTACAGATAGAGCCAGCCAATCATTACCCCTTCTGGCTAAACAATTACATTCTTTGCGTCATCATATTTACAAAGTTTATAAAAATGTGTTAAAAATGAAACACGGCTGGAAACAAGAAAATGCTTGAAGCATAATGTCTAGATGACTGAGCTGCTAAATTATTGTTGGAGGAAACTCTCGCAAAATATTTGAGCTAAAAATGTTATTTTAATAAAAGTGACTTCGTGCACATCGCACGAACATTCCAGGACTCTAACACATAATGAAACACATACAAAGATCAGTGAATGCCCATCTCTTTTATTTATTTCCTCAATTGAACTTAGTCTATTAAAAGAACTCCAAAAACGTTGCAGAAATTCTTGGCAGCCATATTAATTCATATTTTTACCAGGCAGGAACACTCAAGTTGCAAAGGCATTTTCTTTTTAAAGAAAAATCGGTCTCCCTTTCCCGACACTGAGTAGCAAAACACTGCAGTTTTTTCTGAGAGTAACCGGAATTCTATGTTTATCTGTTCACCAAAATACATATTAGTATGCCTGGTTTGTACTAATAATGTATGCAATTATGCTCCTAGGCCTACCCATATTTCCTGGGACCCTGACAACTATATCATTACTGCACACTCCTGTCAGGAAAACTAATTAATTATAAGTGATTCCAATTATTTTATTTTTAAATAGCATGTTTGAAATATGGTGTCCTTCAATGAGAGATTCAAACAGTGTCACTCCCAAGGACGTGTTTTTATTTTATTTCTATTTCACATGTTTTTATTTTTTATCAAAAGCTAATTATCTGTCATTTGAAATGAGCAGGAAGGTTCTACGGTATCCGTTCACTGCTAGAACTCAGTGTTCACTCATGTCAGGAGGAAATAAATGGTGGTGTTGCTTACCTCTTATGAAAAAACCTCACACAGATGTGGTTGTGTGAATGTTGCCACTACCTTTGTGGGAAAGACAGTAACTCCGAAACCACTACTTTAGAACACTATTCTAAGTCTCCCCATTTCGGAGTGCCTTTTCTTGTGATAGCTGTGTTTTCTCGTCTGTGCTCCGAGTATAAAGGGGGATTCGTCTTGCTGACCAGTACACTCAAGCACTTTACTCTGCACCGTCAGAGACCAAGAACTAAGATTCTGCTCCTATTTGCCCACTTATATGTAGATTCTACATATGAAAACAGGGATCTCTTTAGCCAGCAGCGTTCCCTCTCCTTCACAAATGCCCCTTTCACTCTTCTTCCATCATGGCCCCAGGCCTATGTAACAATCCTTAACCTTCGTCAGCAATCCATGCTTTCGTGAGACATGAGGAAAGACATTTTCATGTGCCTTACAATATAGATAACTGCATTGCTGAGGGACAAGCCTGGTTCACTGTGGCTAAGCAGAACACTGACCGCATTCTGCAAAAGAACAATAGCCCTGTGTGTTTTCAGTCTTACAAGCCATGTATCCTCTCTGTGACATTCTTGTTGTCGTCCCATAAATGTATACTAAATGAATGTGTAGGTGTCTCTCGTTGAATTCCATATGTGCAATATCAGAATAACTGCTAAGGAACTTAGGCGTTCACCTTCCATAAGAGTCTACATATCCAAGTTTTTAAAGAACCTGCACTTATAAGTGCACTACACAATATGGCCGGGATGCCCGCCACCCCCTCTCAACACAATCCCCAAGGATGGGTGAAGTCGGACACAAGTTTGAACTTTTGGAAGGCGGGAGGGAGTCACCCTCCCGGCCGTATTTATTAAATTATGAAACAAAATTTAAAACATTAAATAAAAGTTTCATAATTATGTACAATTTACATTTATTACATTTCGATGAAGACATGTTCTTTGGCTAACCTAACAGATCTCTAATACAAAGGTTTCCTAGCCGAGTCTAACATCCTGCAAATGCAAACATTCTAAATTAAAATTGTACATCCTAGCATTAAGGGCCAACGGCAAGGTCTTAACCGGTGTCAGATCCCTACTACCAAAACTCTCACCCTCACCGTGTGAGTGGCGCATGCGCAGAGGACTCTACCCTCCTTGCCAACTGTAACTTCCCTTGTCGTGGTGGGGGCCCCTTTCCACTCGACGCCATCTTAAAGGTCGTCCGAGTTCCCGTGTGAGGTATCTGTAGGAAGGACAGCGTGGACTCCCCCCTCATCCCCACACTCTCTATCCGCCGTCGTGGATATCCGGCCCCCGGGAAATTAGTAGGAGGGGCATCTAGCCGCCTCCCCCCCTGGGTGGGGCCTATGGCCGTCTCCCCCTAGGCGACCCATCCTTAGTGGGTGCCGCCTCCCCATGGGAGGGGCCAATGGCCGCCTCCCCTCAGGCGCTCCCATCCATTGTGGGTGGCGCCCCCCTCTAGGGACCTTGAAATTACTGCTCACCGATCATGACCTTACCGCCCGACCAAAATAAATACGACAGTTGTTTACCTACTAAAGGGAAAAAATTCTGACATCCTCGATGCGTCATCGACTGCTCACTCCTATCAAGAAAACATTATCCTACAGGCAGAAGTCACATCCTTATCATCAACACTCCTTTACTTTTCTACAATGGAAAAAAGGCCTACTCAGCAAAACTTCATTTAAAACAAACATTGCCATAAGGGGCTGGTGGGTGGGTCAAAATTTCTGCTTGTTCCGTCGAGGGCTCACAAGCAACGAGTGGGTGCAGCCTTCAGAGCACAGGAACAAGAGGACGCTTCTTCAGATTCCCGCTCTATTTATTCTTCTGCGGGAGGGCGTGTACCCTCCTCCAGAACGCCTACTGGGCGTGGTCTTCGGTGTAGGTGTCTAGGACAACCCCTCTTGGGCGGGAAAAGGCGTGCCCCGGCTACGCCGCTTTGGGCATACCAGCCGGGCCACGCCCCCCGTCCAAAATGGCTTCCCGGGGGGATTGGGGCATCCAACCATACGTTCGGGGGGACCGAGTGGTCGCCCCTTTCCATATGGCCGGGATGCCCGCCACCCCCTCTCAACACAATCCCCAAGGATGGGTGAAGTCGGACACAAGTTTGAACTTTTGGAAGGCGGGAGGGAGTCACCCTCCCGGCCGTATTTATTAAAATATGAAACAAAATTTAAAACATTAAATAAAAGTTTCATAATTATGTACAATTTACATTTATTACATTTCGATGAAGACATGTTCTTTGGCTAACCTTAACAGATCTCTAATACAAAGGTTTCCTAGCCGAGTCTAACATCCTGCAAATGCAAACATTATAAATTAAAATTGTACATCCTAGCATTAAGGGCCAACGGCAAGGTCTTAACCGGTGTCAGATCCCTACTACCAAAACTCTCGCCCTCACCGTGTGAGTGGCGCATGCGCAGAGGGCTCTACCCTCGTTGCCAACTGTAACTTCCCTTGTCGTGGTGGGGGGCCCCTTTCCACTCGACGCCATCTTAAAGGTCGTCCGAGTTCCCGTGTGAGGTATCTGTAGGAAGGACAGCGTGGACTCCCCCCCATCCCCACACTCTCTATCCGCCGTCGCGGATATCCGGCCCCTGGGAAATTAGTAGGAGGGGCATCTAGCCGCCTCCCCCCTGGGAGGGGCCTATGGCCGTCTCCCCCTAGGTGACCCATCCTTAGTAGGTGCCGCCTCCCCGTGGGAGGGGCCAATGGCCGCCTCCCCTCGGGCGCTCCCATCCATTGTGGGTGGCGCCCCCCTCTAGGGACCTTGAAATTACTGCTCACCGATCATGACATTACCGCCACAGGCCGGATAGTTGACCGACTATCCGGCCCCCCTAACTCCTCCTAAAGGTCATGCTTCCTCAAACCCCTTAGCCATGCTATCAAGTCTCCTATGAGTAAATCATTCCCCTCCCTGGACAGGTGAACCCCATCATTCAGATACATGAGATCACCCCGAATACACCCGTGAGAAATGCTATGCAACTGCGAAGAGCGAAACAATTTACCAATTTTATTATTAACCCTTTTCACCGAATGGTTCAGTGCTGACACTGAAAGGCCCCCCCGCCATACCTTCCTGGGAATCATGTGGGACCAGGCAATCGTGCACCCCGGGATTCTTTTAGCCAACCAGCTAACAGCAGACAAAATTCGTTCGAACAATACTCGTCTACCCAGTGTCACCAAGTCATTGCCCCCCAGGTGTACTATGACTACAGATGGCGGTGACCTTTTCCGCCCTAGGAGACCCTCAACAAATGATTCGAATTGGTCAAAACAGAGCCCGCCCTTCCCATGGAAGGCCACTCTGTACCCGTATTCCCCAGCTGCGTGAGTCGTGTCACCTGCTTTGAATACGTCCCCGGCGCGCCTCACATATGAGTGGCCCACGACCCATACCACTCTCTCTCCAGACGGTGATCCTTGACCGCTGGTCTCCTGGTGCTGGGTCGACTGCACATTCCGCCCCGTGTGACAGGCTCGCGAAACTGTAATTCAAACAAAAGACAAGAAGCGTGAGTGCATGTCAATTGATCTTTTACAACATGTGCAATCGCACATACCTTTTGAAGCAATTCGAGGACCATCGTCCCAACTGTTTCACTTCCTCCGCACTCTGACCCCTGGCTGTAGCCTCAGTAGCAGCCCCTATCCTAAAGGAGTGGGTCCCAAAATCGCACGGGTCCATGCCCGCAGCAGTGATTGTCAGTGCTAGCACCCTCTGGAACTGAAACATCGTCAGTGGGGTGCCATCCTTGTGCCTCAGCAAACTCCCCCCCATGTAGCAGCTCTTAGTGCCAAGTATTCCTCTATACACTTTATTGGGCACGTGGGGGACCCTCGCGCGCGCTGCACGACAACACTATTCCCCATAGCCCCCTGGTCGGTCTTGGACCTGGCTATCGAGACCACCATCGAATCACCCCTAATTTGGACGTGATCCCTGCACAAGCCTTCCTCAACGTCTTTCTTATTCCTTGCAACCAGTTCGCTCACCCGCATAGCCCCATGGAATGCCAATGCGAAAGCTGCCCGGAACAGAACCTCTTCGAAATGGGAGGAGCACGTCTCGTCTAGTTTCGCTACCAGTAGAGACAACCTGTGTAAGCCAATCGGGTGTCTCACATCTTGCTTGTGACCCTCGAGGCGCTGCCAGCCGCGAAGGGCCTTCTTAACCAGAAAGGAACCCGTTGGGTCTCTTATGCCATGCACCTGCGCCATGAATGAAATGGCCGCCCTATGCCTACTGGCTGTTGCCGCTGATCGGCCTTCTCTGTGCAGCGCTACCAGGAACCCCAGGAAGGATTCTTCCTGACCCCAGCTCTGACTCCCTGTTGGACCCAAAAATGTGCAATAGGAACGAAACGCTCCTTCGTATGCCTTCCTTGTCCTGGGGGCTAAGCTTGCTGCCACGAGGTCTTGTAATCCGGGGCACCAATTAGCCATAGTGCTTCGGGGAATGGTGCCGCCACTAGGTCCGCTGTAGGTAGATAACTCCTGAACGCCTGCATATGTGAACGAGAGAGTGCATCAGCTGCATGATTCAGTACGCCTGGCACATGTTTCGCCCTGAACTGTACATTCAGTCTCATGCAAAGCAGCACAACTTCTTTCAACAATCTCAAGATCCATTTGCAGTGTGCTGCCTGTTGGTTAATGCATTCGACCACAGTCATATTATCAGACCAAAACACCACTGAGCGGTCCCTGAAGTCGTCAGGCCATGCCATCAGAGCAACCCAAATGGGGAATAACTCCAAGAACCCAATGTTACCTGTGAGACCGCTGGAGTGCCACCATGTTTGCGCCGACCATTGATTACCTAAGATGGCGCCAAATCCCACGCTCCCCGCTGAGTCAGTCCACAGGCCTAGTTCATCTGAAGACGCTGGCGGCTTGTTCCACACGACTGGACCGTTGAAGTCCGCCAGAAATGCCAACCAAATGCGCATATCCTGGCGAACCTCTGCCGACAGTCTCATCCGGTGGTGCCCCTTCTTGAGACCGACCATAGCTTGTGCAATAGAGCGTGAGAAGGGGCGGGCCATTGGTATTACCCTCAAAGCAAAGTTAAGCTGACCCACTGTTTGCTGTAACTGGTGCAGGGTCACTTTCTCCTTGCGCAGGCATTGCGTCAAGGAAGCCCTAAACTTGGCCACCTTTTCCTTCGGTAAACGGAAACATCCCTCCACAGAATCGAGCTCAATTCCCAGAAACTCCAGTGAAGTAGATGGTCCAACCGTCTTACCTGGTGCCAATAGGACTCCAAACTCCCTCATGAGGATGCAGAAGTCGTGCAGCGCCTGCGCACATCTCGTATCGCCGGCTGCTCCCAAGAACAGGAAGTCATCAAGATAGTGCATAACATGCCTATGCCCTGTGGCCTCGGTGAATGCCCACTCCAAAAAAAAACAGAACATTTCAAAATAGGCACAAGAAATGGAGCAACCCATAGGCATGCATTTATCCATGTAATAACTACCTTGAAATGCAAAACCTAGCAAGCGCTGATCCTGTGGGTGTACCGGGAGCAACCGGAACGCCGATTCGATATCTGATTTCACCATCAGCGCCCCGGGGCCCAGGCGATTTAACATGGCCATGGCATCATCGAACGATGCGTACCGTACCGAACAGACTTCTAGGTCAATGGCCTCGTTCACCGAGGAACCCCTAGGAGTAGACAGGTTATGAATAAGTCTAAACTCTCCCGGGTCTTTCTTCGGGACAACCCCTAACGGGGAACAGATGAACTCCGCCACTGGCGGGCGATGGAAAGGCCCTGCCACTCGCCCGAAGCTGACTTCTTTTGCTATTTTCTTCTCTGTCACGCTTGGGTTGTGCTGTACCGATAACTGGTTTTTACAGAAGGAGTCCCCCCGAAAATCCCCCGCCGGGATGTGGAAGCCATGTGAGAATCCGTTCCTCAACACCCCAGCGGATACATGATCAGGGTATCTGTTCAACCAAGGAGTCATAGCCATGAGATCAACGGGTGTAGGCAATCGGTCACAACGTTCTACCTCACTCCTGCTTAGAGCCTCCTCTTCCTCCCGTCCCTCTATTCTTGGATTTACATGAACTCTCCGGGTGTGAGGAGTTCCCAAAGCCCGCACATACATGCTTGAACCTACATGTTCCCTGCGGTCTGTTACAGTTGCCTCGATTGAAGCCCCAACAGACCCCCCGCTTTCCGCCATTCCCACCGGTCTTAGGCTGGTAATCCCCACCGGTGCCCGCTCGAAAGTGCACCGCGGGCTTTTGGCGGACGACCCCCGACCCACTCCCGCCTGGCGAGGACGTACCCGCCGCCCCTGGCAGGAGCTGCTTGTGCCATGACACCGACTCCAGGCAATCCCAAGTCAAAGTAGCATCATATTCTTTCGCTTTCCGGAATTTCATGTCATAACCTTTCCATTCCTCCCCCTCATACATAGAATAAAAATCCATAATACGATTTTGATAGCAAGTCAACTCAGTAATCACCTCGGGTTTACGTTCCCCCATAACTGCAGTAAATATAGAAAAGGCCTTAACCCAATTCGTTACTGTCTCATCCACCCTGAATTCCGCCATCTTGGCGCGCCAGACGCTCGGGTGCCACAAATCCTTCTGGGTTTTAGCATACTCCATCTCGCGATGGTCAGTTAATAAGGAAAACATGTTAACATATTTGTCCTCCCATATTAACTCTTTTGTGGCCAACGGGATGTGCTGTGCCACCTTCTCCCGCCTCGAGGGTAATGAACCCTCCCCCACCATTGGCAATGCGAGCTTACCCGGTTCGGCCGTTGTTCCCGCCGTTTTCTCGTGACCAACTGCAGGTCCTACCGGTGCCACCTGTGGGGAAACAAGAGGAACATTCGCCTTTGCGACATCTCTCGACTGCCGCAATTGCTCGATTAGTAGTCTGGCCTCCTCGGCCGGATCTCCAGGGGCCACTGCCCCCCCTGCTTTCTTCTTGAGCCATGCTGCCAACTGGATGGCCAATTCGGGAGGCATATCCTCATCATTATCGGGAGTAATTACAACTGGGATCGGCTGCCCCATATCAGGATTTGGTACCGGGTTGTCTACCGGCATGAGGGGGGCGACTGGGGGTACCTCTGGGACCGGGACCTCCCCCGAAACTGCCCTCTTCTTGACCCGTTTCCCTCTACCCTCAGGGACGACTCCCGGCAAGGCCGGGCCTATTACCTTCTTAGGGTGACCCGGGTTGCTCAGTGCAGCCAGCTGTTTTTTGACCTCCGTCAAACCTCTACCGATCGATTGGACTTGTCCGAGTTTTCGGTCCATGCAAGCCATCCGGTTCGATAATAGGCGTAACACCTTGTCCGTCTCGGAACTCTTTCCCGCTTTCTTGCCGGCCATGATGTCGAGTATTCTGCTCCCAGCCGATCGACGAGGTTCCGGACTCTTCGAACTCCAAGTAACTGAAAGAGAAACAACAAGATTACAAGTTCTCAAAATTGCTGCTTGTTCCGTCGAGGGCTCACAAGCAACAAGTGGGTGCAGCCTTCAGAGCACAGGAACAAGAGGTGCTTCTTCAGAATCCCGCTCTATTTATTCTTCTGCGGGAGGGCGTGTACCCTCCTCCAGTACGCCTACTGGGCGTGGTCTTCGGTGTAGGTGTCTAGGACAACCCCTCTTGGGCAGGAAAAGGCGCGCCCCGGCTACGCCGCTTCGGGCATACCAGCCGGGCCACGCCCCCCGCCCAAAATGGCTTCCCGGGGGGATCGGGGCACCCAACCATACGTTCGGGGGGACCGAGTGGTCGCCCCTTTCCATATTTGTCTGTTATTAAAGAAAACACCACATCAAACTGGTTTACCGTATACGATCTTTAAGTTTTTTTTTTGCATATTAGGAAAAGAAATGCTAAGCACTACGTCCGTCATGCAACACAGTAAAGAGTAGAATCAGTGATGTCATGAGTGATGTCACTGACCGTGTCATGAGTGATGTAATATGTGACGTCATCAGCAGTGCATTGCACGCACAAGTTATAGTGAGTCCAACTAACTATAACGTGGGAATTTCAATGGTTTTATGCGAGTACAATTTCCAGATAACTATAACTGGTGTGAAACCTATGGTTTTTTCAGTGAATTTAATAGTTTTTTTAAATGCTAATTCCTAACTATAACTGGTGTGAAACCTATGGTTTTTTCAGTGAATTTCAATGGTTTTTTTAATAGCAAATCTCTATAGGTATGAAAAGTAATATTTTTTATATCGAAATTTATATTGTATAATTATGTCATAATATTTTTTATATTTTTATTTATTTATTTATTTATTTATTTTTTGCCCCGGAGCGCTCCCGGGGCGCGTACCGGGGAGCGTCCCGTTAGCGCTATTGCCGTGAACGAAAACAACATCGTGACGTTTCGCGCAGTCGCGTGATGCGTCATATGACGAACTGCATAAGCGCACCCGGAAGCACGCGATCGCATACGATCACGCAACGTCTCGACGCGCTTACGCCGCGCGCCCCGGGCCACGTAGCGTAAGCGCGTCATGTCATGTGATCTGAAAATAACACTTTTCATTGGTGCAGATCAGTTATGGTTTCCAAATGATGAAAGCCTGGGTCATGTGACTTGAAAATAACACTTTTCATTGGTCCAGAACAGTTTTCTTTTCCAAATGATGAAAGCCCCCACCTTTTTTTCCTTATTCTGACTTTGTCATTTGACTAAGGAAGACCTTTTTGGAGTTCTATCTCTACTCTTTACTAGTTTCAAATGGCTACATTAGCAGCAGCAACTGGAGGATCTGCCCCACCACCACCACCACTACCATCTAAAAGACCACCAGAAGATTACATTGATGGACAAGAGGATGAGGAGGAGAATGATGAAGAGGAGGAACAGAGAAGGGAATTCCTGCCTGAAAATAAACAGCCCTACCAACCAAAAGAGCACTTTATTTGGGAGTTCTAAAAAATCCCAAGGGGTTTTAAAAAAGTCAACGCTGCAAAGGTGACTTGTTTAATTTGTGGTGTTGAGTTGTCCAGAGGGAATCCTAACAAAAAGTATTCCTTCGGGATTCATACAATGATTCGCCACATGATGCATTTGCATCCAAACAATTATTCTAAGGCAGAGTTAAGGGACCTCTGCAGTAAGCTACCCCCATCAACCTCTAGACCCTCAACATCAAAACAACCCACTCCATCGGGTCCGGGGGCAAGAGACACATTGGCAACTATTCAACCTAAGTTTGCCGATTACAAAATCGTGTGCAAATATTGTAACAAGACACTTTGCTATGGTGAGCAAAGTATCAAACTTATCATGGTTGCTGGTGATAACCATAAGTGTCCAAGAAAACCCTAAATGTTCCTGCTTTTTTTTTTTGCTCCAGTTGAGCCATTTACAATTCCGTTTTTTGTTTCACCTCAAAAAAAATACAAAAAAATATAAAAGTGTTCAGAAAAGCCAAAAAAAGTTAAAAAATTTCAAAAAAACAATAAAAAAATATAAAACAACAAAAAGAAAAAAAACAGTTCTTTTCAGAACTACCTCCAATTTATAAAAAAATGCTACATTTTTTGAAAACTATCATTCTTTTTTTCCCATGGTACGCTCCACGATCCGCTCCCCGGTGCGCGTACCGGGCGCTCCCCCCGCGCAAATCGAAAAAAAAAAATAATAATTTTTGCCCCGCGGGGCCCTTTTATGGCCCCCACATCAAACCTAGGGGGTCAGGGGGGGTCTACTCTGCCCCCTTATGGTCATTTCCCCCTTTGTTTTTGCCACCTCTTGTGTCTCGATTTTACCAAGACACAGGATGGCGGCCGCTCCGGACTGTTTGGAATGTTTACAGACACCCGAGAGCCAATCAGCTTTCCGTGCGCAAGTCGCGTGGCGCGCCCGGTGCGCTCCCCGGGGCGCATACCAGGGCGCGCTCATAGATATATATATTTTTTTTAACCTAAATTACTCAAAATCCACTGGAGCACATATCTTGAGACATAGCAACGGCACATCGTGCTACCAGTCCCTACAATTTTGCCAAGTTTGGTGAAAATCCATTCAGCCGTTCGGCCTAAAAGTGAGGCCAACCGCCCTATGGAAATTAACCTAAAGTGCACAACATACTTCACTTTCCAAAATAACAACTTACCTTTGAGAAAGCAGTTGAAGTTGTCAGCGTAATTTCTTTTCAAATGTACTTCAGGAAGTAGTAGTCAAAATGGCTGTGTTTCCTTCTCTTTTTTATATATATTCATGTACATAACCAATCAAATGTCAGGAAATAATCGTAGAAAATGAAAGTAACTTTTTAATTGGTTATAAATTCTAACACTTTATATGTGTTTTGGTCATGTAATTTAGACAGGCCTGTAGACTAAATGTCTCAATGGAATTCCGCCAAATTTGGGCAAATGGTAGGGACTGCTATGTAGTAGGGCCTATTCTATATTTGATGAAAGTGTCTCCAGTGGTTTTTCTGTAAATTACTTTCCCACCTTTTTTTAGGGAGCGCTTACCGGTGCGCGCTCCGGTACGGGCACCGGCAGCATTACGGGAGTCCTCCATTTTGTGTTTCGGTACAATCGAGACACAAGATGGAGGACAAACAACGTTGGGAATGGGTAGAAGGGGGCACTGTAGTCACTTCCTGACCCTCTAGGTTTTCTGAGGGGGGCTTAGGACGCTCATATAGGCAAATAAAAATAAAAAATTGAAAAATTTCGCGGGGGGAGCGCTCGGTACGCGCACCGGTAAGCGTACCGGGGAGCGTACTTTGGAGAAAAATAGTGAAAAAAGTTAGAAAAAGATAAACGTTTTGAATGATCAGAGGTAAGGTAGCTCTGAAAAGAGCTTTTGGGTTCTGTGGCTGATTTAGGTACCTACAAGTAGGTTCCAATGCACAGTCTTAAATTCAGGAGGAATATTCTATTCCCCTCATCTGAGAAGTGCACACCATCTCCTCTGTAGATGTCTTGCATGTTGTAACACAAGTTATTATTGTATATAGAACCCATTCCACAGTCTCTCATGTAAGCAGAAACAGATTTATTCACATGTTTCCGTGCTTTCTCAAATTGTGGACAAAATTGGTTGGACCAGTTCCATTTCTGTCTTTGGCATATATTGGAATATACCAAGGCAGTTTGTGGAAAAAGTGTCATCAATTGATCAAAGGTGTCCTTTAAAAGCATTTCCAGACCAACCCCAGTCATAGTGCTCAAATCATTTCCACCACAGTGCACTGTTAAGAGGTCAGGGTTTGGCAGATGCAAAAAGGTTTTCACCAATGGTATCAATTGATGACATCTCAATCCTCTCTGGCCAATCCACTTGATTTCCACATTTGATAAATCAAGGTTGTGATAATTTCTGCTTGCTGCATACCTTTGAGCCCAGTGGATGTAGCTATGTCCAATAATCCATACAGAATACATGATGTGAGAAGGTTCTGGTGCAGTCAGATGAAGTGTGGGAATGAAATGGCAGTTGGAACAGTAGGAGTTTACAAAAAAATAATTGTGGAGTTTCCCTGCTGTTGAATCACAAGCAATGATTGGTAGATTCAGTTAGTTGAAAACAGAAAGTTAGGGTGCATGGTTGTGTTGTGTGTAAGAAGCAATTTGAATGGTTAAGAAAAAGTCACTAAAAGCAATATTGCCCTGGATAAGCTGGTGTATTGAGAGGTCAAACATCCTTGCTGACTTAATTTGCAACATTGTAGAATAAAGTTTTGAACCTGAGAGTTCAGTTAGGAGGGAGTTGCTATGGTAACAGATAGAAAGGTCTGAGAGGGGGAAGGGTGTTGGTTTGAAAATAGTGAGGGAAGACTTTTGATTAGTTGAAATAAGGCATATGTGTGTAAAGTTAGAGATTTTCTATGCCAGTCTTGGTTTCAGTGTATTGAGTGCACACCTTTTGCTCTGCTAAAGAAAAATTGGTGTGTGTGTCTGACACTGTTTTCAATCTCCCAAAGCATTTGTAAAGGTAAGTAATGATTAATTTATTTAGATAGAGACTTGTTTGCTCTATGGAGAATATTTGGAAGCAGATAATTAAGTTTCAGTAGTGAAATTGTATGCTTGTACATAGGTCCTGTGTTGTGTTTCTAAAATGTTATTCAAAAAACGATTTTGGGTGCAAATGAATGGTATTTTCATTTGGCCCTTATTTATGATTGCCTTGTGCAGCCGGTGCATCACTTTAAACATGGGAAATAAGTGACGCTCTTGTGGCGCAAGGCCTTCATAAATAAGGCCCTGAGTTTGTTGGCTGTTGATTTGTTTTTTGCTTTTTGATAATACTTATTATGAACATTTGCAAGATAGTGGATTTGTATTTTGGGAAACAGTGAGGTTTAAAAAGTGATATTAAGTGGTTGTATATAGGTTCTGCGCAGTGTTTCTAAAATGTTATTCAAAAAACGATTTTGGTGCAAATCAATGGTATTTTCATTTGGCCCTTATTTATGATTGCCTTGTGCAGCCGGTGCATCACTTTAAACATGGGAAATAAGTGACGCTTTTGTGGCGCAAGGCCTTCATAAATAAGGCCCTGATTTTTTTTGTTGTTGGTTTGCTTTTTGATAATACTTGCTATGAACATTTGCAAAATAGAGGATTTGTATTTTGGGAAACAGTGAGGTTTCAAAAGTGATATTGACTGGTTGTACATAGGTTCTGCGCAGTTTTTCTAAAATGTTATTCAAAAAACGATTTTGGGTGCAAATGAATGGTATTTTCATTTGGCCCTTATTTATGATTGCCTTGTGCAGCCGATGCATCACTTTTAACATGGGAAATAAGTGACACTCTTGTGGCGCAAGGCCTTCATAAATAAGGCCCTGAGTTTGTTGGCTGTTGATTTGTTTTTTGCTTTTTGATAATTCTTATTATGAACATTTGCAAGATAGTGGATTTGTATTTTGGGAAACAGTGAGGTTTCAAAAGTGATATTGAGTGGTTGTACATAGGTTCTGCGCAGTGTTTCTAAAATGTTATTCAAAAAACGATTTTGGGTGCAAATCAATGGTATTTTAATTTGGCCCTTATTTATGATTGCCTTGTGCAGCCCGTGCATCACTTTAAACATGGGAAATAAGTAACGCTCTTGTGGCGCAAGGCCTTCATAAATAAGGCCCTGAGTTTGTTGGCTGTTAATTTGTTTTTTGCTTTTTGATAATACTTAATATGAACATTTTACAAGATAGTGGATTTGTATTTTGTGAAACAGTGAGGTTTCAAAAGTGATATTGAGTGGTTGTACATAGGTTCTGCGCAGTGTTTCTAAAATGTTATTCAAAAAACGATTTTGGTGCAAATCAATGGTATTTTAATTTGGCCCTTATTTATGATTGCCTTGTGCAGCCCGTGCATCACTTTAAACATGGGAAATAAGTAACGCGCTTGTGGCGCAAGGCCTTCATAAATAAGGCCCTGAGTTTGTTGGCTGTTAATTTGTTTTTTGCTTTTTGATAATACTTATTATGAACATTTTACAAGATAGTGGATTTGTATTTTGTGAAACGGTGAGGTTTCAAAAGTGATATTGAGTGGTTGTACATAGGTTCTGCGCAGTGTTTCTAAAATGTTATTCAAAAAACGATTTTGGTGCAAATCAATGGTATTTTCATTTGGCCCTTATTTATGATTGCCTTGTGCAGCCGGTGCATCACTTTAAACATGGGAAATAAGTGAGGCTTTTGTGGCGCAAGGCCTTCATAAATAAGGCCCTGATTTGTTTTGTTGTTGGTTTGTTTTTTGCTTTTTGATAATACTTGCTATGAACATTTGCAAAATAGAGGATTTGTATTTTGGGAAACAGTGAGGTTTCAAAAGTGATATTGACTGGTTGTACATAGGTTCTGCGCAGTTTTTCTAAAATGTTATTCAAAAAACGATTTTGGGTGCAAATGAATGGTATTTTCATTTGGCCCTTATTTATGATTGCCTTGTGCAGCCGGTGCATCAC
The DNA here is from genome assembly GCF_964263255.1 of Lissotriton vulgaris. NCBI lineage: Eukaryota > Metazoa > Chordata > Amphibia > Caudata > Salamandridae > Lissotriton > Lissotriton vulgaris. The sequence continues at coordinate 1,906,247,886 of NC_141685.1, read as the reverse complement.
TTTAAACATGGGAAATAAGTGACACTCTTGTGGCGCAAGGCCTTCATAAATAAGGCCCTGAGTTTGTTGGCTGTTGATTTGTTTTTTGCTTTTTGATAATACTTATTATGAACATTTGCAAGATAGTGGGTTTGTATTTTGGGAAGCAGTGAGGTTTCAAAAGTGATATTGAGTGGTTGTACATAGGTTCTGCGCAGTGTTTCTAAAATGTTATTCAAAAAACTATTTTGGGTGCAAGTCAATGGTATTTTCATTTGGCCCTTATTTACGATTGCCTTGTGCAGCCCGTGCATCACTTTAAACATGGGAAATAAGTCACGCTCTTGTGGCGCAAGGCCTTCATAAATAAGGCCCTGAGTTTGTTGGCTGTTGATTTGTTTTTTGCTTTTTGATAATACTTATTATGAACATTTGCAAGATAGTGGATTTGTATTTTGGGAAACAGTGAGGTTTCAAAAGTGATATTGAGTGGTTGTACATAGGTTCTGCGCAGTGTTTCTAAAATGTTATTCAAAAAACGATTTTGGGTGCAAATCAATGGTATTTTCATTTGGCCCTTATTTATGATTGCCTTGTGCAGCCGGTGCATCACTTTAAACATGGGAAATAAGTGACGCTCTTGAGGCGCAAGGCCTTCATAAATAAGGCCCTGAGTTTGTTGGCTGTTGATTTGTTATTTGCTTTTTGATAATACTTATTATGAACATTTGCAAGATAGTGGATTTGTATTTTTGGAAACAGTGAGGTTTCAAAAGTGATATTGAGTGGTTGTACACAGGTTCTGGGCAGTGTTTCTTAAATGTTATTCCAAAAACGATTTTGGGTGCAATTCAATGGTATTTTCATTTGGCCCTTATTTATGATTGCCTTGTGCAGCCGGTCCATCACTTTAAACATGGGAAATAAGTGACGCTCTTGTGGCGCAAGGCCTTCATAAATAAGGCCCTGAGCATGTTTGCTGTTGGTTTGTTTTTTGCTTTTTGATAATGCTTGATATCAACATTTGCAAGATAGAGGATTTGTATTTTGGGAAACAGTGACGTTTCAAAAGTGATATTGAGTGGTTGTACATAGGTTCTGCGCAGTGTTTCTAAAATATTAATCAAAAAACAATTTTGGGTGCAAATCAATGGTATTTTCATTTGGCCCTTATTTATGATTGCCTTGTGCAGCCGGTGCATCACTTTAAACATGGGAAATAAGTGACGCTCTTGTGGCGCAAGGCCTTCATAAATAAGGCCCTGAGTTTGTTGGCTGTTGATTCGTTTTTTGCTTTTTGATAATACTTATTATGAACATTTGCAAGATAGTGGATTTGTATTTTGGGAAACAGTGAGGTTTCAAAAGTGATAATCAGTGGTTGTACATAGGTTCTGCGCAGTGTTTCTTTAATGTTATTCAAAAAACGATTTTGGGGGAAAATCAATGGTATTTATATTTAGCCCATATTTTTGATTGCCTTGTGGCACCAGTGCATCTCTTTTAACATTTGATGCACTTGTGGCGCAAGGCCTTCATAAATAAGGTCGTGAGTTTTTTTGGTGTTGGTTTGTGTCTTGCTTTTTGATAATGCTTGATATCAACATTTGCAAGATAGAGGATTTGTATTTTGTGAAATAGTGAGGGTTCAGTAATGAAAATGAGTGCTTGTACATAGGATCTTTGCTGTGTTTCTAAGATGTTATTCCAAAAACGATTTTGGCTGCAAATCAATGGTATTTTCATTTGGCCTTTATTTATGATTGCCTTGTGCAACCGGTGCATCACTTTAAACATGGGAAATAAGTGATGCTCTTGTGGCGCAAGGTCTTCATAAATAAGGCCCTGAGTTTGTTGGTTGTTGATTTGTTTTTTGCTTTTTGATAATACTTATTATGAACATTTGCAAGATAGAGGATTTGTATTTTGTGAAATAGTGAGGGTTCAGTAGTGAAATTGAGTGCTTGTACATAGGATCTTTGCTGTGTTTCTAAAATGTTATTCAAAAAACGATTTTGGGTGCAAATCAATGGTATTTTCATTTGGCCTTTATTTATGATTGCCTTGTGCAGCCGGTGCAGTTGGTTTGTTTTTTGCTTTTTGATAATACTTGCTATCAACATTTGCAAGATAAAGGATTTGTATTTTGGGAAACAGTGAGGTTCCAAAAGTGATATTGAGTGGTTGTACATAGGTTCTGCGCAGTGTTTCTTAAATGTTATTCAAAAAACGATTTTTGGGGAAAATCAATGGTATTTACATTTGGTCCTTATTTATGACTGCCTTGTGGCACCGGTGCGTCTCTTTTAACATGCGATGCACTGGTGGCACAAGGCCTTCATAAATAAGGCCCTGAGTTGCTGTGGTATAAACTTTAATATGTTGCAAATTAGTGTTTATATTGTTTTCTTTTTGTCATTATTTTGTTGTTTGCTAATAGTGTTTTTTTCAGAACCACAGATTGAAATCAACATTTTAAAAGCAAGCAAAAATGCCATCAAGGCAAAGGAATAGAAAAAATACCATACGTAAAAAATCAAAATCATCAAAGGAAATACAAGAATCTTCTACAACAAGTACTTCAAAAAACACCAGAAAAGCTCCTGGTAAGACAATTAAGTCTTTTCTTCACAATTTATGTAGATCAAAAAGTAATGTTAATGGTTATAAGAAGATCCAGAAGCAGAGAACAAATTTAAAAAGGAAGAAGAGGCCCTAAAAAAATGTCTCTTTTGGAGCAGGAGATAAGACTATGGATAGCAATAATGGATAGCAATAGAAGGTTAAATCAATTTAGGTACATTCGTAGACAAATGTTTCGCAATAGGGTAGTTTTAAATTTGCTAAAAAATGAAAAGAAAGGTAAACAGAGAGCTGCTTTTTACAAGAAAAAGAAAAGTGTAGAGAAGATTGTTGATCAGGCTTTTGAAGTTAAGAAAAAAATATTTATTTTAGTAATCAATAGAATTAGAATACTTAATAAGGCAATTTATGTTTTCAAATCGAACAGTAGATGGAAAAGAATTATTAATCGGACTAATTTTTGTAAAGTATTTTCTGGAGAATGGATGCATAGTTCAAGTTCTGAGCCATTTTTTAATGAGGAGAGTTACTTTCAGGAAAATGATTTGGTGCATGCAGTTGACACCAGTGGTCGAGCATATGAGGTGAAAGATGGTTGTGTGATGGAGAAAGAGAAACTTGTGTCTAGAGTTGCAGAAGAGGTGTTAAGTGATGAAGTTTTAGGGAGATGTACTAAGGGTCCAGTGTACACATGGAAGTGCAGTAGTATTTGTAGTGTGCGACAGGATTCAATCGATTTGCTTCGAAATTTCTTACGTACATATAGTAAGAAAAGTCTCAAACAAAAAATGAAGATCTTGCAAGAGTTAGATCCTTGCAGAGTGAGAGAAAGCACAGGTTTGCATGGGCATTCACTGGCTTGTCTTTCTAGAAAAGTATGTCAGAGTGTTTTTCATCATTTTAGGATGTTAGCAGTGCATCGTAATAAGGTGAGGAAATTAGTGAGAAGTGAGAAGGTTGTATTATGCAAAAAGTCCAGCACTTAAGCTTAAACAGTTAATCAGTGCTCTTTTGCATGGATCTGAAGTGGAAGTGAAGACAATTTGTGAAGAAATTGAGTTTTGTTATTTTAGGAACAAAGAGGACAGTGTAGAAATGGATATAGTAATGGATGGTAATGTTGAAGACAATGTACAGATTTCAAGTACTGCTCGTCAGAGGCTGGTGCACGCCTTGGTCACCTCCCGACTTGATTATGGGAACCTGCTCTATCTGGGGGCCACAGGCAGGGTCATCGGCCGCCTGCAGGTTCTTCAAAACGCGGCAGCGCGGCTGGTCCTCAGACTCCCTAGGAGGTCATCCGCCAAACCAGCCTTGCGGGCGCTCCATTGGCTCCCCATCGAGAGGAGAGTGGAGTTTAGGCCCTTGCCACCTGCCATCGTATCCTGAATGGCAAAGCACCTCTTCCGCTCCAGAGCCTAGTAGCCCATTACGAGCCTGCACGCAGTCTTCGGTCCTCGCAGACCGGGCTGTTAAAAGTTCCACGAATATCTAAAGCTCGTATGGGAGGCAGATCCTTCAGATACCTTGCTCCCAAGTGCTGGAATAATCTTCCGCTGGAACTTCGGCTTGAACACTCCGAAATCCAGTTTAGAAAAAAGCTTAAAACGCACCTTTTTAGCAGATAGCTTGGTTGGGAGGAGGGGGGACAGTCACTCCACTTGTCATAGCGCGGGGACACGCCAGTGGCGTAACCAGGCGCTTAATAAATGTCCAATAATAATAATAATAATAAGTACAGAAAAGTTTGACGAGGAAATTACCAAGTTTAAGGTGAAATCAAGTGAAAGGCCTAATTTAACTTGTGTGTGTTGTCGACAGACTCATTATAAGATTCAGACTAGGTTAGTTGATTTATATACAAAATGTGAATTGGAAAATATTAGTGAATGGCAGGATTTTGTAAGTTATTTGTTGGTGGAGAATTCTTTTGATTTGAGTTTTGATCAGTGTATTTGTAATTATTGTTTGAAAAAATTAAATGAAAATAGAATGCCTGCTCGAGCTGCTCATAATAATCTTCAGTTGATAGATATTCCTTCTGAATGGATGGATTTAAATACTTATGAATCAATTTTGATTCAATGTGTCCATCCTTTTCAAGCTATTGTTCGCATGGAGCCTAAGATAGGGAAATTACCTCCTACAGATTTACAAAGAGGATTAAAGGGAAGAGTTGTTTATTTGCCTCTAGATATCAAGAAAAATATTGATACAATTGGTGTAGAAAGAGTAGAAGAGGATCCTCTGGTTATTCTAGTTAATGGGGTTCCGACAAAGAGTAAGAAAATCTGGCAAGATTAAGTGGATGTTAGGAATGTCAAAAAGGCAATGTTGTATTTGGTCAAAAACAATGAGTACTATAAAGATGCAAGTGTTGGAGCAAAGGAAACAGCTACAGAAGAAGACAGTGATTGTTCAGTTGGCCAAATTGAAAAAGTTGATGTGTCTAGAAGTGAAGAAATATATGAACATTATACTGCTCATCCTTTGCATTCCAAAGAAGTAATGGGGAATGCAATTGACTTGTTTCAAATGAAAGCAGCAAAAGGAAGTCCCATTAGTGTATGAGAAGAAAGTTTGGAAGCACGTTGTTTTCCACAGTTATTTCCAACAGGTCGTGGTGGACGATATGATGATCGACCAGTTCAAATTCCTGCAGCTGAATACTGGACTTTAAGATTATATGCTGAAGATCCAAGGTTTCAGCAATGCATTCCGTATTTGTTTCATCTACTGTATGAAAGTGATTTGTCTGGGCTTTCTTATGCAGTTAATCATATATTGAAAAGTGGAGCTCATCTGCAAAATGTTTCAGCAAGGGACTTTATAGAGAAAGTCAATCTGCAAGACAGTATTTTGGAATCTCATCTAATCAATCTCATGGCATGTCAGAGTGGAACAAATGAGTATTGGTTCCGTCGTCATGGGGAATTAAAATGTATGCTAAGAAACTTAGGAACTCCTACATGGTTCCTTACTCTTAGCTGTGCTGAGTATGCATGGGACGACTTACTTCAATTTCTACGAGAGGCAAATGGAAACATACAAAATATAGAATTGAAAACACCTGGAGAACTGTGTTCTTTGGATCCAGTGAATGTTTGCAGATATTTTAATCATAGATTTGAAGCTATGATGTCTTTTATTACCAACAAAAACAATCCTCCCCTTGGAGTGGTTTTGGATTTCTTTTGGAGGAAGCGAGAGGTGCTCCTCATATACATATGCTGTTATGGATTAAATATGCACCCAAATTTGGATTAGATTCGGATGAAACAGTGATGAGTTTCATTGAACAGTATTCAACATGTTCTTTTCCAAAAACTACTGAAGAAAACAGTTTAAGGCAACAAGTTTTACGTTTTCAATCTCATCGTTGTGGAAAGTACTGTCGTAGAAAATTTAAAAACAAGGAAAAGTACTACACAAAATGTCGTTTTGCGTTTCCACGACCAGTGATTTCTAAGGGAAGAGTAAATAATTTGATGTCATCTCTACGACATACTGTGACGAGGAAATCTCCCAAAAATACATATAATTTAAAAAGAAACGAAGAGTCCAAGTACATCAACGACTACAACCCAGTGATTTTGTCCATGTGGAATGCTAACATGGATATTCAGTTCGTTGCTGACAACTCTATTGCTGTGGCTCGATATGTGACATCTTACATCACAAAAAAAGAAAAGACAGATCTGAAGGAAATGTGGGAGGACATTTCACATGAAAAGAGTCTAAGCAAGAAATTATACAGTTTCAGTCTGAAGATGTTGTCGCATCGAGAAATGGAGTATATGAATATTCTGATCGGTTATCATCAGCAAGTCTCTATGCCAAATCAAGAACAATCAATTGGGTGGGTCTAGGTCTTGCTGCAACACGAAACTGAGTTTTGAAATCTGTACAAGAAATTGAATATTTGGCGGAGAAAGAACCAAACAGTACAGATATTTTGAAGACAAATATGTTGGATACATACTATCCAAATAGAAGTACTCACCTCGAGAACACTTGTTTATATGAAGTTCTGCAAAACTACATTTATAAGAGGAACATCACAGAAGATATCAATAATGGAAAATATGCTGTCATTGGGTATGAAGGATGTCTAGTGAAGCACAGAAAAGGCCATTTGATTAATCATCTAAAATTGAGTTGCGAAGCTCCAGACAAAAGAGAATTTTACTATTTAGCTCTTTTGCAACTCTTTAAGCCATGGCGTACAGAAGAGGAACTACTTGGAGATTTTCTGTGTTATGAAGACTCTTTTAATGCAACTAAGGATACCATAGAATGTCCTGTTTTTCCAAATTATCTGCAAATGTTGAACGAAGAAATAGAGCAAGAAACCACAATTGCTGAAGAGATTGCTAGAGACAGTTCTCAAGACAGTCAGAGTTCTACTTCATTGAGCCAGGATCCACTAGGAGGACCAATTATCCAAAATGAAGCTGCAACTGCCATGGATGAGGTGGAAAGAGCTATGGAACTGTCAGATTGTCTCCCACTAGGAACCACGCTGCAGGAGCGACGATATTCCCAGCCCTCTATCCCCACCCAAACCGCAGTCCGCAATATATATACCACTGCACACTACAGCCTGAGCCAGGAGAGAGGGAAGGATAAAAAGAACCAAACCCGGGGAAGGAGAAGACTTCAGAGGACCCAGTGCGTCTCCAGCTCTTAAGGCTCTCAAGGGGTACAGAAAGAAACTCACACCCTGCAGAGGAGAGATAAACAGAAAGAACATAGATGAGAAATCACACCCCGCTTTACTCTCTCTATGCACATACAGCGTTTTGGGAGACACAACAACCCCTTTCCTCTTACCCGCACAGGGCTTCAGTATCGCTGTACCGGAGACTTCGTGCCTCTTGATTAGTATTGAAATCTTCTAGAGTTACCACCACTCTATAGGAGTTTCCTTGTCTCTTTATACACATTAGGGGAAAAGGTCTTCCGACACAAAAAACCCCTTCCGTCTTGGATATGTGTAAATACAACGTCCCGCTTCCCAACACAACCCGAAAATTCAGTGGCCACAAAAAGAAAAAGAAAAACGCCAACTAACAGCTGGTTCGTAAATGAACCTTAATTACACACAAAGACATTGAGTGTGATCCAATACCCGGAAATGAATGCACTGGCGTTCTTCAAATGTCCGCACGCAGCCGCGTACAAACTCCAATGCAAAATCAGGTACTTAGCGCTCCAATGTCCGTAATCCCAATTCCAGATTCCGAAAGGTATTTCCTTTTCAGAGCGAAGCCTCGCTCTGCAAACAAATAGTCTCTCAGCACAAAACACAAACTCAGCAGATAATCCCACGTAGCTCGGTCACCAGAAAAGACAACGTGACCGGTAACTAAACCAAGCACTGACTGCCCAGTTACATCTCCTTAAAAGTGATCACATGGGTCAAGAGGTAGGGGTGTAAACGTCAGCATGTGCACAGAGAGAGGACTGGGCGCAGCACGCTCTAAATACCAACAGGAACAAGCTCAAGAGGATGGAGTTAACTTAGAAGATTTGATAAAGCAACTAAATGTTGAGCAGAAAAAGATATATGACGAAGTCACAGAACAGATTGAACATGGATTCAGACATGAGAAAAAAGAGTGCTCGTGTACATCATTTGAGCCTGTCCGGCTTTACGTAAGTGGAGAAGCGGGAACAGGAAAAAGTTTTCTGATTAAGCCATTTCAACTTATCTGCAGAAAAGGACTGATTCACCACTGTCTTGTGTTGTAACTGCTCCAACTGGTCTGGCAGCACATAACATTAACCCCTTCGCTGCTGGGCCTTTTCCCCTCCTGTGCTGAGCCCTTTTTTGGCTATTTGGGGTAGTGCGCGCTTAGGCCCCTGTAACTTTTTGACCACATAAGCTATCCACGCCAAATTTGCGTCCTTTTCTTCCAACATCATGTGGATTCCAAAGGCGCCCAGGGTTTGTGGATTCCCTTGGAGGGGTCCCAGAAATTAACCAAAATATAGTGATTTTTTAGTTTTTTTCAGAAAAATTGGAAAAACGGGCTGCAAATGAAAGCCTCTGGGTTTTTCCCTGAAAATGGTATAAAAAAAGGGTTTGTGGGGCTGAAATCTCCGTTTTCTCAGCTTTCAGGGAATGACAGTCTTTTGTCAGGGAACCAACATTTTTCACACAGTTTTGGCATTTTTCTGGGACATAGCTTATTTTTGCTATTTTTAGAGCTTTCCACCTCCTTCCAATTAATGGTAGAAAAGAGTTTGAAAGCAATAATGGATCCTAGAAAGCTGTACATTTTCGGAAAGTAAACAAAATTCTGAATTCAGAAAGGGGTCATTTGTCTAAATCCATGAAGGATTCTTTATCGAAAGTAACAGTTAAATCTTGGAATAATAGAAAATTTGTTGAAAAAAACAGCCTTTTGTCTCAACGTTTTCACCTATAACTTTTTCTAATCTTGACAGCTCTTGGAAAGCAATATACTGTTACATCCGTTAGACTTTCCTGGTTGTGGGGATATATAGGAGTTGTAGTTTCACCAAGAACCCAACGAACCCAGATCCAAAAACTGAGCAGCAACTTGCAATGTTTTTTTTTCTTTTACTGGGTATAGAGCACTTTGTCTTAGAAAATGTATACATGGAAAAATCTGTATGAAAGACACCTATGTATTTCTGATTTGGGTACAAAATATAGAGTTCAGAAACAGTATATAATTGCACATTTTCAAAATTGGGAATACCCATACTAGCTTGAAAATTATTGGTCATTTTTCAAAAACATTTTTTTTTTACACAATGTCTGTCATTGAAAGGGAGAAATGCTAGAAAGCTCATTAGGTAATAACAGTTGATTTACAAATCTGAATTACCCGAAGTCTCCCGATAAAAACGGTACCTCACTTGTGTGGGTCGGCCTTGTGCCTGCGATAGGAAACGGCGCAAAATGCAACGTGGTCACACCTCAATTTTGCAGTTACAAATTGACCCTTTTATGGCAAAGTGCCTACCTGTAGTTTTTGCACCCTAGCTCTGCCGGCACCTAGGGAAACCTAGCAAACCTATACATTTTTGGAAAGTAGACACCCTGGGGAATTCAGGATGGGGTGACTCGACTGCCTACCACCAGGCTTTGTTACCCAGAATCCCTTGTAAAGCTAAAATTATGACAAAAAAAACACATTTTCCTCACATTTCTGTGGTGGAAAGTGCTGGAATCTGCGTGGATCAACAAACTTCCACCCACCCAGCGTTCCCCCAGGTCTCCCGAGAAAAATGGTACCTCACTTGCGTGGGTAGGCATAGTGGCTGCAACACGAAACAGCTCAAAATGCAACGTGGTTGCACTTCAATTTCCCAGTGAAATCTTGTGCTATTTGGACAAAGAGACTACCTTTTGTTTTTGAGTCCTAGCTCTGCCAGCACATAGGGAAACCTAGCAAACCTATACATTTTTGAAAACTAGACACCCAGGGGAATTCAGGATGGGGTGACTCGTCTGCCTACCCCCAGGTTTTGTTACCCAGAATCCCTTGCAAAGCTAAAATTATGACAAAAAAAACACATTTTCCTCACATTTCTGTGGTGGAAAGTTCTGGAATCTGCGTGGATTAACAAATTTCCACCCACCCAGCGTTCCCCCAGGTCTCCCGAGAAAAATGGTACCTCACTTGCGTGGGTAGGCATAGTGGCTGCGACACGAAACAGCTCAAAACGCAACGTGGTTGCACTTCAATTTCCCAGTGAAATCTTGTGCTATTTGGACAAAGAGACTACCTTTTGTTTTTGAGTCCTGGCTCTGCCAGCACATAGGGAAACCTAGCAAACCTATACATTTTTGAAAACTAGACACCCAGGGGAATTCAGGATGGGGTGACTCGTCTGCCTACCCCCAGGTTTTGTTACCCAGAATCCCTTGCAAAGCTAAAATTATGACAAAAAAACACATTTTCCTCACATTTCTGTGGTGGAAAGTGCTGGAATCTGCGTGGATCAACAAACTTCCACCCACCCAGCGTTCCCCCAGGTCTCCCGAGAAAAATGGTACCTCACTTGCGTGGGTAGGCATAGTGGCTGCGACACGAAACAGCTCAAAATGCAACGTGGTTGCACTTCAATTTCCCAGTGAAATCTTGTGCTATTTGGACAAAGAGACTACCTTTTGTTTTTGAGTCCTAGCTCTGCCAGCACATAGGGAAACCTAGCAAACCTATACATTTTTGAAAACTAGACACCCAGGGGAATTCAGGATGGGGTGACTCGTCTGCCTACCCCCAGGTTTTGTTACCCAGAATCCCTTGCAAAGCTAAAATTATGACAAAAAAAACACATTTTCCTCACATTTCTGTGGTGGAAAGTTCTGGAATCTGCGTGGATTAACAAATTTCCACCCACCCAGCGTTCCCCCAGGTCTCCCGAGAAAAATGGTACCTCACTTGCGTGGGTAGGCATAGTGGCTGCGACACGAAACAGCTCAAAACGCAACGTGGTTGCACTTCAATTTCCCAGTGAAATCTTGTGCTATTTGGACAAAGAGACTACCTTTTGTTTTTGCGTCCTAGCTCTGCCAGCACATAGGGAAACCTAGCAAACCTATACATTTTTGAAAACTAGACACCCAGGGGAATTCAGGATGGGGTGACTCGTCTGCCTACCCCCAGGTTTTGTTACCCAGAATCCCTTGCAAAGCTAAAATTATGACAAAAAAAACACATTTTCCTCACATTTCTGTGGTGGAAAGTGCTGGAATCTGCGTGGATCAACAAACTTCCACCCACCCAGCGTTCCCCCAGGTCTCCCGAGAAAAATGGTACCTCACTTGCGTGGGTAGGCATAGTGGCTGCGACACGAAACAGCTCAAAATGCAACGTGGTTGCACTTCAATTTCCCAGTGAAATCTTGTGCTATTTGGACAAAGAGACTACCTTTTGTTTTTGAGTCCTAGCTCTGCCAGCACATAGGGAAACCTAGCAAACCTATACATTTTTGAAAACTAGACACCCAGGGGAATTCAGGATGGGGTGACTCGTCTGCCTACCCCCAGGTTTTGTTACCCAGAATCCCTTGCAAAGCTAAAATTATGACAAAAAAACACATTTTCCTCACATTTCTGTGGTGGAAAGTTCTGGAATCTGCGTGGATTAACAAATTTCCACCCACCCACCGTTCCCCCAGGTCTCCTGAGAAAAATGATACCTCACTTGCGTGGGTAGGCATAGTGGCTGCAACACGAAACAGCGCAAAACGCAACGCGGTTGCACCTCAATTTCCCAGTGAAATCTTGTGCTATTTGGACAAAGAGACTACCTTTTGTTTTTGAGTCCTAGCTCTGCCAGCACATAGGGAAACCTAGCAAACCTATACATTTTTGAAAACTAGACACCCAGGGGAATTCAGGATGGGGTGACTCGTCTGCCTACCCCCAGGTTTTGTTACCCAGAATCCCTTGCAAAGCTAACATTATGACAAAAAAAACACATTTTCCTCACATTTCTGTGGTGGAAAGTGCTGGACTCTGCGTGGATCAACAAACTTCCACCCACCCAGCGTTCCCCCAGGTCTCCCGAGAAAAATGGTACCTCACTTGCGTGGGTAGGCATAGTGGCTGCGACACGAAACAGCTCAAAATGCAACGTGGTTGCACTTCAATTTCCCAGTGAAATCTTGTGCTATTTGGACAAAGAGACTACCTTTTGTTTTTGAGTCCTAGCTCTGCCAGCACATAGGGAAACCTAGCAAACCTATACATTTTTGAAAACTAGACACCCAGGGGAATTCAGGATGGGGTGACTCGTCTGCCTACCCCCAGGTTTTGTTACCCAGAATCCCCTGCAAAGCTAAAATTATGACAAAAAAAACACATTTTCCTCACATTTCTGTGGTGGAAAGTTCCGGAATCTGCGTGGATCAACAAATTTCCACCCACCCAGCGTTCCCCCAGGTCTCCCGAGAAAAATGGTATCTCATTTGCCTGGGTAGGCATAGTGGCTGCGACTGGAAACAGTGCAAAACGCAACGTGGTCACAACTCAATTTTTCAGTGGAATTGTGCACGTTTTGGGCAAAGAGACTACCTTTTTGTTTTTGAATCCTAGCTCTGCCGGCACCTAGGGAAACCTAGCAAACCTATACATTTTTGAAAAGTAGACACCCAGGGGAATTCAGGATGGGGTGACTCGACTGCCTACCCCCAGGTTCTCTTACCCAGAATCCCTTGCAAAGCTAAACAATTGGGAAAAAAAACGCATTTTCCTCACATTTCTGTGGTGGAAAGTTCCGGAATCTGCGTGGATCAACAAATTTCCACCCACCCAGCGTTCCCCCAGGTCTCCCGAGAAAAATGGTATCTCATTTTCCTGGGTAGGCATAGTGGCTGCGACAGGAAACAGAGCAAAACGCAACGTGGTCACAACTCAATTTTTCAGTGAAATTGTGCACGTTTTGGGCAAAGAGACTACCTTTTGTTTTTGAACCCTAGCTCTGCCGGCACCTAGGGAAACCTAGCAAACCTATACATTTTTGAAAAGTAGACACCCAGGGGAATTCAGGATGGGGTCACTCGATTGCCTACCCCCAGGTTCTCTTACCCAGAATCCCTTGCAAAGCTAAGAAATTGGAAACAAAAACGCATTTTCCTCACATTATTGTGGTGGAAAGTTCCGGAATCTGCGTGGATCAACAAATTTCCACCCACCCAGCGTTCCCCCAGGTCTCCCGAGAAAAATGGTATCTCATTTGCCTGGGTAGGCATAGTGGCTGCGACAGGAAACAGTGCAAAACGCAACGTGGTCACAACTCAATTTTTCAGTGAAATTGTGCACGTTTTGGGCAAAGAGACTACCTTTTGTTTTTGAACCCTAGCTCTGCCGGCACCTAGGGAAACCTAGCAAACCTATACATTTCTGAAAAGTAGACACCCAGGGGAATTCAGGATGGGGTCACTCGACTGCCTACCCCCAGGTTCTCTTACCCAGAATCCCTTGCAAAGCTAAGAAATTGAAGAAAAAAAATGCATTTTCCTCACATTTCTGTGGTGGAAAGTTCCGGAATCTGCGTGGATCAACAAATTTCCACCCACCCAGCGTTCCCCCAGGTCTCCCGAGAAAAATGGTATCTCATTTGCCTGGGTAGGCATAGTGGCTGCGACAGGAAACAGTGCAAAACGCAACGTGGTCACAACTCAATTTTTCAGAGAAATTGTGCACGTTTTGGGAAAAGAGACTACCTTTTGTTTTTGAACCCTAGCTCTGCCGGCACCTAGGGAAACCTAGCAAACCTATACATTTTTGAAAAGTAGACACCCAGGGGAATTCAGGATGGGGTCACTCGACTGCCTACCCCCAGGTTCTCTTACTCAGAATCCCTTGCAAAGCTAAGAAATTGGAGAAAAAAAAACGCATTTTCCTCACATTTCTGTGGTGGAAAGTTCCGGAATCTGCGTGGATCTAGAAATTTCCACCCACCCAGCGTTCCCCCAGGTCTCCCGATAAAAATGGTACCTCACTTGCGTGGGTAGGCATAGTGGCTGCGAAAGGAAATGGTTCAAATTGTACGGTGGTGAATTTACAATACCAAATTGCAAAACAACCTTGATTTTGGGGGGGGGGGCACCTGAGTTTTTGGCCCGGGGCTCGGTGGTATTCTTTGGAAAGTACAAAACCCAAACAGTTCTGAAAAGTAGACCCCCGGGGGAGTCCAGGGAGGTATGGCATGCGTGGGTCCCCGAACGTTTTCCTACCCAGAACACCTTGCAAACCTTAAAATTAGGTAAAATAATCACTTTTTCAAACTTTTTTGCGTGGAATCACCGTGCCGGCAAAAATGTCCTACCACCCAGCGCTCCCCTTGTTCTCCCGAGTAAAAGGATACCTCACTTGTGTGGGTGCCCCAAAGCAGAACAGGCCAAAAACGAATGTTGAAAAAAGTAGTATTTCAGTGTAACAAATTAAGCCCCCCTGCCTTAGTCACAGGCCTTTGGCCCACCCACACAAGTGAGGTATCATTTTACTCGGGAGAACAAGGGGAACGCAGGGTGGTAGGACATTTGTGCCGACACGGCGATCCCACGCAAAAATGTATGGAAAACTGTTTTTTTAACCTAAATTTGTGGTTTGCAGGGATTTCTGGGTAGGAAAACATTGGGGGACCCACGCATGCCATACCTCCCTGGACTCCCCCGGGTGTCTAGTTTTCAGAACTGTTTGGGTTTGGTAGTTTCCAAAGATGCCCGCCGAGCCCCGGTCCAAAAACTCAGTCCCCCCCCCCAAAAAAAGAAGGTAATCTTGCTATTGGTTATTGTAATGTCTCCACCGTACGATTTGGACCTTTTCCTGTTGCAGCCACTATGCCTACCCACGCAAGTGAGGTACCATTTTTATCGGGAGACCTGGGGGAACGCTGGGTGGGAGGAAATTTGTGTGAGCCCAGTGACGCCACGCTTTCCCACACAAAAAGAGTGTGTAAAAACTGATTTTTCCATCAAAAATTGAGGTTTGCAAGGGATTCTGGGTAAAGGAACGTTGGAGTATCCACGCAAGCCATACCTCCTTGGAAGCCCCCGGGTGTCTACTTTTCAGAAATGTGTGGGTTTGGTAGGTTTCCCGACATGGCCGTCTCGCACGGGGCCAAAAACCCAGGTAACCCCTCTTGCAAAAGCTGGTGGTATTGAATGTCAATCCCACCAGCTTTTGAAAGAGGGGTTACCTGGGTTTTTGGCCCCGTGCGAGACGGCCATGTAGGAAAACCTACCAAACCCACACATTTCTGAAAAGTAGACACCCGGGGGCTTCCAAGGAGGTATGGCTTGCGTGGATCCTCCAACGTTCCTTTACCCAGAATCCCTTGCAAACCTCAATTTTTGCAGAAAAAGTCAGTTTTTCACACTTTTTTTGTGTGGGAAAGCGTGGCGTCACTGGGCTCACAGAAATTTCCTCCCACCCAGCGTTCCCCCAGGTCTCCCGATAAAAATGGTACCTCACTTGCGTGGGTAGGCATAGTGGCTGCGAAAGGAAATGGTTCAAATTGTACGGTGGTGAATTTACAATACCAAATTGCAAAACAACCTTGATTTTGGGGGGGGGGGCACCTGAGTTTTTGGCCCGGGGCTCGGTGGTATTCTTTGGAAAGTACAAAACCCAAACAGTTCTGAAAAGTAGACCCCCGGGGGAGTCCAGGGAGGTATGGCATGCGTGGGTCCCCGAACGTTTTCCTACCCAGAACACCTTGCAAACCTTAAAATTAGGTAAAATAATCACTTTTTCAAACTTTTTTGCGTGGAATCACCGTGCCGGCAAAAATGTCCTACCACCCAGCGCTCCCCTTGTTCTCCCGAGTAAAAGGATACCTCACTTGTGTGGGTGCCCCAAAGCAGAACAGGCCAAAAACGAATGTTGAAAAAAGTAGTATTTCAGTGTAACAAATTAAGCCCCCCTGCCTTAGTCACAGGCCTTTGGCCCACCCACACAAGTGAGGTATCATTTTACTCGGGAGAACAAGGGGAACGCAGGGTGGTAAGACATTTGTGCCGACACGGCGATCCCACGCAAAAATGTATGGAAAACTGTTTTTTTAACCTAAATTTGTGGTTTGCAGGGATTTCTGGGTAGGAAAACATTGGGGGACCCACGCATGCCATACCTCCCTGGACTCCCCCGGGTGTCTAGTTTTCAGAACTGTTTGGGTTTGGTAGTTTCCAAAGATGCCCGCCGAGCCCCGGTCCAAAAACTCAGTCCCCCCCCCCCCAAAAAAGAAGGTAATGTTGCTATTGGTTATTGTAATGTCTCCACCGTACGATTTGGACCGTTTCCTGTTGCAGCCACTATGCCTACCCACGCAAGTGAGGTACCATTTTTATCGGGAGACCTGGGGGAACGCTGGGTGGGAGGAAATTTGTGTGAGCCCAGTGACGCCACGCTTTCCCACGCATAAAAAGTGTGAAAAAACTGATTTTTCCAGCAAAATTGAGGTTTGCAAGGGATTCTGGGTAAAGGAACGTTGGAGTATCCACGCAAGCCATACCTCCTTGGAAGCCCCCGGGTGTCTACTTTTCAGAAATGTGTGGGTTTGGTAGGTTTCCCGACATGGCCGTCTCGCACGGGGCCAAAAACCCAGGTAACCCCTCTTGCAAAAGCTGGTGGTATTGAATGTCAATCCCACCAGCTTTTGAAAGAGGGGTTACCTGGGTTTTTGGCCCCGTGCGAGACGGCCATGTAGGAAAACCTACCAAACCCACACATTTCTGAAAAGTAGACACCCGGGGGCTTCCAAGGAGGTATGGCTTGCGTGGATCCTCCAACGTTCCTTTACCCAGAATCCCTTGCAAACCTCAATTTTTGCAGAAAAAGTCAGTTTTTTCACACTTTTTTTGTGTGGGAAAGCGTGGCGTCACTGGGCTCACAGAAATTTCCTCCCACCCAGCGTTCCCCCAGGTCTCCCGATAAAAATGGTACCTCACTTGCGTGGGTAGGCATAGTGGCTGCGAAAGGAAATGGTTCAAATTGTACGGTGGTGAATTTACAATACCAAATTGCAAAACAACCTTGATTTTGGGGGGGGGGGCACCTGAGTTTTTGGCCCGGGGCTCGGTGGTATTCTTTGGAAAGTACAAAACCCAAACAGTTCTGAAAAGTAGACCCCCGGGGGAGTCCAGGGAGGTATGGCATGCGTGGGTCCCCGAACGTTTTCCTACCCAGAACACCTTGCAAACCTTAAAATTAGGTAAAATAATCACTTTTTCAAACTTTTTTGCGTGGAATCACCGTGCCGGCAAAAATGTCCTACCACCCAGCGCTCCCCTTGTTCTCCCGAGTAAAAGGATACCTCACTTGTGTGGGTGCCCCAAAGCAGAACAGGCCAAAAACGAATGTTGAAAAAAGTAGTATTTCAGTGTAACAAATTAAGCCCCCCTGCCTTAGTCACAGGCCTTTGGCCCACCCACACAAGTGAGGTATCATTTTACTCGGGAGAACAAGGGGAACGCAGGGTGGTAAGACATTTGTGCCGACACGGCGATCCCACGCAAAAATGTATGAAAAACTGTTTTTTTAACCTAAATTTGTGGTTTGCAGGGATTTCTGGGTAGGAAAACATTGGGGGACCCACGCATGCCATACCTCCCTGGACTCCCCCGGGTGTCTAGTTTTCAGAACTGTTTGGGTTTGGTAGTTTCCAAAGATGCCCGCCGAGCCCCGGTCCAAAAACTCAGTCCCCCCCCCCAAAAAAAGAAGGTAATGTTGCTATTGGTTATTGTAATGTCTCCACCGTACGATTTGGACCGTTTCCTGTTGCAGCCACTATGCCTACCCACGCAAGTGAGGTACCATTTTTATCGGGAGACCTGGGGGAACGCTGGGTGGGAGGAAATTTGTGTGAGCCCAGTGACGCCACGCTTTCCCACGCATAAAAAGTGTGAAAAAACTGATTTTTCCAGCAAAATTGAGGTTTGCAAGGGATTCTGGGTAAAGGAACGTTGGAGTATCCACGCAAGCCATACCTCCTTGGAAGCCCCCGGGTGTCTACTTTTCAGAAATGTGTGGGTTTGGTAGGTTTCCCGACATGGCCGTCTCGCACGGGGCCAAAAACCCAGGTAACCCCTCTTGCAAAAGCTGGTGGTATTGAATGTCAATCCCACCAGCTTTTGAAAGAGGGGTTACCTGGGTTTTTGGCCCCGTGCGAGACGGCCATGTAGGAAAACCTACCAAACCCACACATTTCTGAAAAGTAGACACCCGGGGGCTTCCAAGGAGGTATGGCTTGCGTGGATCCTCCAACGTTCCTTTACCCAGAATCCCTTGCAAACCTCAATTTTTGCAGAAAAAGTCAGTTTTTTCACACTTTTTTTGTGTGGGAAAGCGTGGCGTCACTGGGCTCACAGAAATTTCCTCCCACCCAGCGTTCCCCCAGGTCTCCCGATAAAAATGGTACCTCACTTGCGTGGGTAGGCATAGTGGCTGCGAAAGGAAATGGTTCAAATTGTACGGTGGTGAATTTACAATACCAAATTGCAAAACAACCTTGATTTTGGGGGGGGGGGCACCTGAGTTTTTGGCCCGGGGCTCGGTGGTATTCTTTGGAAAGTACAAAACCCAAACAGTTCTGAAAAGTAGACCCCCGGGGGAGTCCAGGGAGGTATGGCATGCGTGGGTCCCCGAACGTTTTCCTACCCAGAACACCTTGCAAACCTTAAAATTAGGTAAAATAATCACTTTTTCAAACTTTTTTGCGTGGAATCACCGTGCCGGCAAAAATGTCCTACCACCCAGCGCTCCCCTTGTTCTCCCGAGTAAAAGGATACCTCACTTGTGTGGGTGCCCCAAAGCAGAACAGGCCAAAAACGAATGTTGAAAAAAGTAGTATTTCAGTGTAACAAATTAAGCCCCCCTGCCTTAGTCACAGGCCTTTGGCCCACCCACACAAGTGAGGTATCATTTTACTCGGGAGAACAAGGGGAACGCAGGGTGGTAAGACATTTGTGCCGACACGGCGATCCCACGCAAAAATGTATGGAAAACTGTTTTTTTAACCTAAATTTGTGGTTTGCAGGGATTTCTGGGTAGGAAAACATTGGGGGACCCACGCATGCCATACCTCCCTGGACTCCCCCGGGTGTCTAGTTTTCAGAACTGTTTGGGTTTGGTAGTTTCCAAAGATGCCCGCCGAGCCCCGGTCCAAAAACTCAGTCCCCCCCCCCAAAAAAAGAAGGTAATGTTGCTATTGGTTATTGTAATGTCTCCACCGTACGATTTGGACCGTTTCCTGTTGCAGCCACTATGCCTACCCACGCAAGTGAGGTACCATTTTTATCGGGAGACCTGGGGGAACGCTGGGTGGGAGGAAATTTGTGTGAGCCCAGTGACGCCACGCTTTCCCACGCATAAAAAGTGTGAAAAAACTGATTTTTCCAGCAAAAATTGAGGTTTGCAAGGGATTCTGGGTAAAGGAACGTTGGAGGATCCACGCAAGCCATACCTCCTTGGAAGCCCCCGGGTGTCTACTTTTCAGAAATGTATGGGTTTGGTAGGTTTCCCTAGATGGCCGTCTAGCACAGGGCCAAAAACCCAGGTAACCCCTCTTGCAAAAGCTGGTGGTACTGACATTCAATACCACCAGCTTTTGCAAGAGGGGTTACCTGGGTTTTGGGCACCGTGCTAGACGGCCATCTAGGGAAACCTACCAAACCCACACATTTCTGAAAAGTAGACACCCGGGGGCTTCCAAGGAGGTATGGCATGCGTGGGTCCCCCAATGTTTTCCTACCCAGAACTCCTTGCAAACCTTAAAATTAGGTAAAAATATCACTTTTCCAAACTTTTTTGCGTGGGATCTCCGTGCCGGCAAAAATGTCCTACCACCCAGCGTTCCCCTTGTTCTCCCGAGTAAAAGGATACCTCACTTGTGTGGGTGCCCCAAAGCAGAACAGGCCAAAAATGAATTTTTAAAAAAGTAGCATGTAAGTTTTACAAGTTAAGCCCCCCTGCCTTAGTCACAGGCCTTTGGCCCACCCACCGCCAGCCGCGGACCCATCACATTACAACACTCACACCAGCAGACAGCGCCATTCAAGGGCCCATCACTTACGTATCTGCCACAGCAACTACACAAAATGATGGACTGGGTAGAGTGTCACTCAACTAGCAGTGTGTGTAGTGACCAACAGAAAGTTAGTACTCGCACACTGCCAGCCGAGCGCCAGTCCACCCACACCACCATCCAAGCACCAGACCATGCACACCGCCAGCCAAACACCACTCAGCGCACACCGACAGCCAAGTACCACTGCACACACACCGCCAGCCAAGCACCACTCCGTGCACAGACAGCCAAGTACCACTCCGTGCACAGACAGCAAAGTACCACTCCATGCACACCATCCAGCCAAGCGCCACTCCACACACACCGCCAGCCAAGCACCACTCCGTGCATAGACAGCCAAGTACCACTCAACACACACCACCAGCCAAGCGCCACTCCACACACACCGCCAGCCAAGCACCACTCCAAGCACACCGCCAGCCAAGCACCACTCCACGCACACCGCAAGCCAAGCGCCACTCCACACACACCGCCAGCCAAGCACCACTCCGTGCACAGACAGCCAAGCACCACTCCGTGCACAGACAGCAAAGTACCACTCCACGCACACCATCCAACCAAGCGCCAGTCCACACACACCGCCAGCCAAGCACCACTCCGTGCACAGACAGCCAAGTACCACTCTACACACACCACCAGCCAAGCGCCACTCCACACACACCGCCAGCCAAGCACCACTCCACGCACACCGCCAGCCAAGCACCACTCCACGCACACTGCAAGCAAAGCGCCACTCCACGCACACTGCAAGCCAAGCGCCACTCCACGCACACCGCAAGCCAAGCGCCACTCCGTGCACAGACAGCAAAGTACCACTCCACGAACACCATCCAGCCAAGCGCCACTCTCCACACACCGCCAGCCAAGCGCCACTCCACACACACCACCAGCCAAGCGCCACTCCACACACACCACCAGCCAAGCGCCACTCCACACACACCACCAGCCAAGCGCCACTCCACACACACCACCAGCCAAGCGCCACTCCACACACACCACCAGCCAAGCGCCACTCCACACACACCCCCACCCAAGCGCCACTCCACACACACCGCCAGCCAAGCACCACTCCGTGCACAGACAGCCAAGCACCACTCCGTGCACAGACAGCAAAGTACCACTCCACGCACACCATCCAGCCAAGCGCCAGTCCACACACACCGCCAGCCAAGCACCACTCCGTGCACAGACAGCCAAGTACCACTCTACACACACCACCAGCCAAGCGCCACTCCACACACACCACCAGCCAAGCGCCACTCCACACACACCACCAGCCAAGCGCCACTCCACACACACCACCAGCCAAGCGCCACTCCACACACACCGCCAGCCAAGCACCACTCCACACACACCACCAGCCAAGCACCACTCAGCGCACACCGACAGCCAAGTACCACTCCACACACACCGCCAGCCAAGCACCACTCCACGCACACCGCAAGCCAAGCGCCACTCACCGCACACTGCAAGCCAAGCGCCACTCCACACACACCACCAGCCAAGCGCCACTCCGCACACACCACCAGCCAAGCGCCACTCCACACACACCGCCAGCCAAGCACCACTCCGTGCGTAGATAGCCAAGTACCCCTCCACGCACACCGCCAGCCAAACACCACTCAGCGCACACCGACAGCCAAGGGCCACTCCACACACACCGCCAGCCAAGCACCACTCCACGCACACTGCAAGCCAAGCGCCACTCCACGCACACTGCAAGCCAAGCGCCACTCTACGCACACCGCCAGCCAAGCACCACTCCACGCACACCGCCAGCCAAGCACCACTCCACGCACACTGCAAGCCAAGCGCCACTCCACGCACACCGCAAGCCAAGCGCCACTCCGTGCACAGACAGCAAAGTACCACTCCACGCACACCATCCAGCCAAGCGCCACTCTACACACACCGCCAGCCAAGCACCACTCCGTGCACAGACAGCCAAGTACCACTCCGTGCACACCATCCAGCCAAGCGCCACTCCACACACACCACCAGCCAAGCGCCACTCCACACACACCACCAGCCAAGCGCCACTCCACACACACCACCAGCCAAGCGCCACTCCACACACACCGCCAGCCAAGCACCACTCCGTGCACAGACAGCCAAGCACCACTCCGTGCACAGACAGCAAAGTACCACTCCACGCACACCATCCAGCCAAGCGCCAGTCCACACACACCGCCAGCCAAGCACCACTCCGTGCACAGACAGCCAAGTACCACTCTACACACACCACCAGCCAAGCGCCACTCCACACACACCGCCAGCCAAGCACCACTCCACGCACACCGCCAGCCAAGCACCACTCCACGCACACTGCAAGCCAAGCGCCACTCCATGCACACCGCAAGCCAAGCGCCACTCCACACACACCACCAGCCAAGCGCCACTCCACACACACCACCAGCCAAGCGCCACTCCACACACACCACCAGCCAAGCGCCACTCCACACACACCGCCAGCCAAGCACCACTCCACACACACCACCAGCCAAGCACCACTCAGCGCACACCGACAGCCAAGTACCACTCCACACACACCGCCAGCCAAGCACCACTCCACGCACACCGCAAGCCAAGCGCCACTCACCGACAGCCAAGCACCGCTCCACGCACACCGCCAGCCAAGCACCACTCCCAGAATGGGTTTCGAGCCGGTCATAGTACCGAGACCGCTCTTCTGGCGGTGGTGGAACACATCAGGAATATACTTGACCAAGGTCAGACTGCGGCACTGATCCTATTGGATCTAAGTGCCGCGTTTGACACGGTCTCCCACCACATCCTTTTATATCGCCTTGCTGAGGCAGGAGTTGGAGAACAGGCGCTTGAATGGTTTCGATCATTTCTTACGGGTCGAACCTTTAAAGTTTCTACTCCCCCCTACATCTCCGCTCCTCGCCCCATTCTGCAGGGAGTGCCACAGGGCTCGGCCCTCAGCCCTACCCTTTTTAACTTGTATGTTGCTCCGCTGGCGCAGGTAGCTGCCAGCTTTGGACTTACAATAGTGTCATACGCCGATGACACACAATTGGCGGTGTCACTCAATGGCGATTCTAATATGAACGCCTCCACCTTTCAGGCAGCCCTCAAAGCGGTCGCCGGTTGGATGGCGAACAATCGCCTACAACTCAATGCCACCAAGACGGAGGTTATTCTCTTCGGTAGAGACTGCGAGCTCTGGGGAGACCAATGGTGGCCTTCCGTATTGGGTCCCGTTCCTACTCCTGTAACCGAAGTCAGAAATTTGGGCGTTTGGCTCGACAATCAATTGTCTTTTATTCCTCACATTAAACGTGTTGCAGGAATCTGCTTCGGTGCTCTACAAAGCCTACGGCCTATTTTCAAATTTTTTGACGCGGACACCAGGCAGATCATAGTCCAAGCTCTGGTGTTGACCAGACTGGATTATGCTAGTTCTCTGTTTCTGGGTGTTAACCAAGCTGAGCTTGCCCGTCTTCAGCGGGTACAAAACTCGGCGGCTAGGATGCTGGTCGGCCTCCCCAAATTTGTTTCAGCCCGTAGTACCATCCGTGACCTTCACTGGCTCCCAGTTGGCCAAAGAATTAAGTTCAAGGCCCTGTGCCTCACTTTTAAAATTCTCAATTTGGCCTCCCCCCCCATTCTTTCCCAGACCATCCTCCACTATGTCCCCGCAAGAGCTCTTCGGTCTGCAGGGTCTAATTTGGCCATTGTTCCCCGTTTTAAAAAGTCCAGAATGGGTGGACGCTCTTTTTCGGTGATGGCGGCCACTCTTTGGAACTCTTTGCCTGCCTCTCTTCGTTCCATCCACGACTTGTTTCAGTTCAGGAAACAATTAAAAACCCACTTATTCTCTGCTGTATAGCACTGTGCTGGGTCTTCTCTGTTGTGTTATGTCTTCTATCTCCAAAAGCGCCGGGACGCCTCTTGGCTGCGGCATCTGCGCGCTATACAAAAAGTTATAACATAACATAACATAACACTCCGTGCACAGACAGCAAAGTACCACTCAACGCACACCACCAGCCAAACGCCACTCCACACACACCGCCAGCCAAACACCACTCCACGCACACTGCAAGCCAAGCGCCACTCCACACACACCACCAGCCAAGCGCCACTCCACACACACCACCAGCCAAGCGCCACTCCACACACACCACCAGCCAAGCGCCACTCCACACACACCGCCAGCCAAGCACCACTCCGTGCGTAGATAGCCAAGTACCCCTCCACGCACACCGCCAGCCAAACACCACTCAGCGCACACCGACAGCCAAGGGCCACTCCACACACACCGCCAGCCAAGCACCACTCCACGCACACTGCAAGCCAAGCGCCACTCCACGCACACTGCAAGCCAAGCGCCACTCCATGCACACCGCCAGCCGAGCACCACTCCACGCACACTGCAAGCCAAGCGCCACTCCACACACACTACAAGCAAAGCGCCACTCCACGCACACTGCAAGCCAAGCGCCACTCCACGCACACCGCCAGCCAAGCACCACTCCACGCACACCGCCAGCCAAGCACCACTCCGTGCACAGACAGCCAAGTACCACTCCACGCACACCATCCAGCCAAACGCCACTCCACACACACCGCCAGCCAAGCACCACTCCGTGCACAGACAGCCAAGTACCACTCAACGCACACCACCAGCCAAGGGCCACTCCACACACACCGCCAGCCAAGCACCACTCCACGCACACTGCAAGCCAAGCGCCACTCCACGCACACTGCAAGCCAAGCGCCACTCCACGCACACCGCCAGCCAAGCACCACTCCACGCACACTGCCAGCCAAGCACCACTCCGTGCACAGACAGCCAAGTACCACTCCACGCACACCATCCAGCCATGCGCACCTCCACACACACCGCCAGCCAAGCAGCACTCCGTGCACAGACAGCCAAGTACCACTCCACGCACACCATCCAGCCAAGCGCCACTCCACCAGCCAAACACCACTTCACGCACACTGCAAGCCAAGTGCCACTCCACACACACCGCCAGCCAAGCAGTACTTCTTGCCCAAGGGGTCGCTTCCTAAAAACTAAATTTAAATTCCCTGGTGCTAGTGGGTATTTTCTGCCCCCCCCGGGGGCAAAAAGGCAAATAAAACGGGCCGATTTGCACCTAGGGTGGACAGAAAAACAAAAAACACAATCATGGCCACCTGGAAGCGACCCTTACCCAAGGGGTCGCTTCCCAAAAGAAACACAGTGCCCCAACAAATATCCCTGGTGCTAGTGGGAAATTTCTGCCCCCCCTGGGGGCAAAACGGCCGAAAAACAGGCTGATTTGCCCCCAGGGGGGGGCAGAAAAACAAAAAGTTAAGTGTGAGGCCACCTGGAAGCAACCCTTGCCCAAGGGGTCGCTTCCTAAAAGCTAAAAACAAAATCCCTGGTGCTAGTGGGCATTTTCTGTCCCCCCCTGGGGGCAAAACGGCAAAAAAAATGGGCCGATTTGCCCCCAGGGGGGACAGAAAAACGTAAACAAAAAATATGGCCGCCATCTTGGCTCCAAAAAACAACCCTGGTGCTAGTGGGGAATTTCTGCCCCCCCTGGGGGCAAAACGGCCGAAAAAACGGGCCGATTTGCCCCCAGGGGGGGCAGAAAAACGAAAACATTATCACAGCCCGCCTGGAAGCGACCCTTGCCCAAGGGGTCGCTTCCTATAATCTAAAATTACATCCCTGGTGCTAGTGGGGGCATTTCCGCCGCACAATCGCGACGCTGTGCGCGATCGTGAGGCAGAAATGCCCTGCAAAGAGACATCAGGGGAGAGGAAAAACTCTTTCCTCTCCCCTGATGCCTCTTCGCTGCCCCAAACCCCCGCCAGACACTCTAATCTTACCTTTTCCCCAGACGCGCAGGAAGCAGATGGCTTCCCGAGCGCTGGGAATCCCTGATGATGTCAGCGCGCGCTGTGCGCGCTGACGTCATCAGGGATTCCCATGGGGGGGGGGGGCGGGGGCGGAAGCGGAAGTTCTTCCGCTGCCGCCCCCAGCGAAATAACGAAGATCAGAGAACCTCGGGGGGAGCGCCAGCGCTTCCCCCGAGGGTGGGGCTCATGACGAGCTGGGCTCGTCATCAGCACACGACCACCGTGCACCATGACGAGCCCAGCTCGTCATCAGCATCGAAAGGGTTAAAGGGATTACTCTACATCGTTTACTGATGCTGCCAGTTGAGCATGATAATAAATTGCATTACAACAAGTTATCTGGAAATGCATGTTCTGAAATTTCAAGAGTCTTGAAGAAAATGAAACTTCTTATCATTGATGAAGTAAGCATTGTCTCAAATCTAATCCTTGCTTTTGTGCATTTGAGAATGCAAGAAATTCTTAGAACAGAGTATGATGTGTTATTTGGAGGAAAACACATTATTGTTTTTGGAGATCTATTGCAGTTGACTCCAGTAAAAGGACAACCAGTGTTTAAAATGCTCACGCATGAAGATACCAGGAAGTCCCTTGGAAGCATTGGAAACGTTAATATATGGTTAAATTTTAAATATGCTGAACTGCTTCAAAATATGCGACAGGCAAAGGATGAAGATTATAAAAATATTCTACAAGATGTAAGAATTGGAAAAGTAAGTGAGCTTGGGAAAGAAGCTTTACATGCTCGATTAGTTTCAAATTTGTATCCAAATGAAAACATTCTGCCAGAGAATATTTTTTTAAAAATGACTCGGAAGAAATCTGGGATATGTTTGATGCCAACTCTGCAAGAATGTTCCATCTTCGACAACAAAATGTTAAAGTTAGAAAATGAAGAGATTGTGAAACTGGAAACAATAGATAAAATAGAGCATATGGGTGCAACAATTGTTTTGTCAGAAAATTTGAAAACAAAATTGGATTCATTAGAGAAAAGTATTTCTAAAACAGCTGGTTTTGAAAAGACTCTGAATGTGTGTTTAAATTGTCGTATCATTTTGAGAAGGAATTTAAATGTTGAAAAAGGTCTGGTAAATGGAGTAATGGGTTATGTTGTTGATTTTGTGAATTATAGAAATAGAGATGGAATTGAATTTTTACAAATAAAATTTGATGATATTGAGCAAGTACAACAAATCAGTCGTTGTTCTGCTAGATTTTTACTTGTAAAAGACTTATATGTTTGCCGAAAACAGTTTCCTGTTTGTTTGGCATATGCAGTAACAATTCATAAATCTCAAGGTTTAAGTGTAGTTAGTGCTTTGGTGAACATTGGAAGATCTGTGTTTAAAGAGGATATGGCATATGTGGCATTATCCCGAGTCAAAACTTTACCAGGATTGTACTTGATTGAGTGTGATGAGACAAAGATTTGTGCAGATCTAGATTGTGTTAAAGAATACAATAGGTTAAGAAGAGAGTATGCTCCACATTTGCCACAATATCCTCTGTTTGAAAAACGTGTGGTAGGCCGAAAAAGAAGAAATGAGGATAATTGCAGTGAGGTAGTAGCAAAAAGACAAAAAGTAGATGAAACTGTAATTCAAAACAGAAAGAAAAAGGATTGTGATGAAAATGTTGTTGGATTTCAGTTTGAAAATAGTTCTGGTGTCAACTGCTATGCTAATGTAGTGGTTAATGTTGTTTTTTTTCTTAAAACTTTACAAGAACAGATTGTTGAAAATCGGGATGAATGATTGTGTGGTTTATTGAATTCTGTGTTTGAGAAATGTAGCAGTGATAGAGCAAAAATAGAAAGTGTAACAGAAATTCAACATATTTTAGATATGTGTTCTGGTCAAGATACATTTTCACAGAACATTCAGCAGGATTGTCAGGAATTTTTAATGTATATGTTTGGTGTTTTGGAAGATGAAGGTGTAGATGTAGATAATCTTTTCAGCCTTTCTTATCAATGGCAGCATGACTGCCACAATTGTAGTTCATCAAGTAATACTAGAATAGACACTGAAAGATTTATATATTTGACTTTACCAGACTGTAAATCAGTGTCATTTAAAAATCTAGTTAAAGCAGAAGATCATAATATGGTGTGTACTCAATGTAAATGTCCAATGCTATCCACATTATTTATACAAAGTTATGGTCAGTATATCATTTTAGTTTTCCAACGATGTAGACCTGATGGAACTAAATTGACAACTTGTATCAAAAATGTTGTGGCTTCTCAGTTATCAATTTCAGGAAGAACCTTTATAACTGAAGCTATTATTTATCATGATGGTCCTTCGACAACATCAGGACATTATACATGCTACTTAAAATGTAAAAAAGGTTGGACTTACTGCAATGATTTGACTTATAAACAACGTTTGCCTTATGACTTTAAAAATTCTTACCTAGTGTTCTTAAAACCAAAGTTTTAGTAAAGGGAATTGGCATTTGAAGACGGGAGTAGTTAATAAAAGTTAGTTAGTTAGTCTAATGTTTAAAATTATTTATCTCATATAGGTACTGTAAGTGGATCTCATAGTAAAAAATACTCATATATCTGACACAATTTGGCCGTAAGGAAAGTGTATGGTATGATGTTCTTAGATCTTTTTTCATAGGAAGTCGATGAAATGGAAGTTATAGAGCACAGCAGACTTATTTTCCACCAAAAGGACCTTCACTATCTTCTATTTGGCCACACAGAAAAGTAAGTGAATCAAAGATTAGTGTACATATATGAGTTGTAAGTTTGTATGGGTTTTTTTAAACACAATCTTTTAGATTGTGTTTTTTTTTCCCGCTGTTATATGATGAAGAGTTTGAACTCACTAATTTAAGTGAAATTCAATATATTCTGAGAACAGCAAAAATAAACAATGTAACATATTGTAGAAGTTATTCTATAGTTTGCATTGTGTAATTTATATTGTATTCACATTGTCTCACACTCATTTTCCTTTTTCACCCTTATTTAGCTCTCTTTACTCATTTACACTGCCTTTTTTAACTTTGTTTCATCGCTGTTCCTTTACTCCAATTCATTCACAACTCCTCAATCTAATTTGAACTGTCTGCATTTCCTCTCTCCCTTCCACCACTTTCTATCTTTCTCACATTCTCTCAGTACCACTGCTTTAGTTTTCTTCCCCTCTCTTTCTTTCTTTTTCTCCTTTACTCTTGGAAAGGGGCGACCACTCGGTCCCCCCGAACGTATGGCAGAGTGCCTCGATCCCCCCGGGAAGACATTTTTGGGCGGGAGGCGCGTCTCGGCTGGTATGCCCGAAGCGGCGTAGCCGGGGCGCGCTTTTTCCCGCCCTTGAGTGGGCTGGCCTAGACACGGACGCCGCCGGCCACGCCCTCGGGGCAGGCAGGGGCGGGTTTACGCCCGCCCTGAAGATGGATAAAAAGAGACGCAAGACCAGAAGACATCCTCTTGTTCCTGTGCTCTGAAGCTGCACCTCCCCGCTGCACGTGAGCTCGAGACGGAACGAAGAGCCAATTTTGAGCGTTTTAATCATTCTTGTTTGTTTTTCAGTTACTTTGTTGGAGAATGCCGAAGAAGGTTGGAAAGCGTATGAATACCGACCAGATGCTGCGTGTTCTCATGAAGGAGATGTCCGAGCTAAGGAAGCGGGTGGACATGAATGAAGAAAGGGGTCCAAAACGTCCTTTGGCGGGAGCAGCCCCGGGAGGGAAAAACAAGAGGCCCAGGAGGGGGGCAGCGGGAGAGGAGATTCCCGGTCCCAGTGCTCCGCTCGAGGCTCCAATTCCCGTGCCAGAGGAGGGGAATCCGATCACCCCCGTGTCCGAGGATGATATGCCGCCCGAGTTGGCAGCACAATTGGCAGCGTGGTTGGGAAAAGGTAACGAGGGCGCCACGGCTGTCGAAGCGCAGGAGCTGATTAAGCAATTGCGTGAGAAGCGGGAAGCAGCCAAGGTGCCCGTGCCGGCTGCAGTGGGGGACAAGACACCAGGGACGGTTGCGACCACAGAGGCAGCGTCAGGTGCAGGTAAGCGGCCATTGCCGATCGCGAGGGATGAGTCAACACCCTCTCGGAGAGAAAAGTTGGGGCAACATGTTCCTTTGGCAATTAAGGAAAAGATTTGGGCGGGGGAGTATGTGAACATTTTTTCGTTACTTGTTGATCATTATGAGGTTGAGCATGTAAAGAGTCAGAAGGACCTAATGCACCCGAGTGTTTGGCGCGCAAAAATGGCCGCCTTTAAAGTGAATGAGAATATCGCCAATTGGGGCAATGCCTGGGGAATTTTTACATCAATCCTGGGCGAACGTAGGCCTGAGTTGCTTTCCGAGTTCCCAATCTACCAATCACGAATCATGGGGTAATCGACATCGCACCAGGGGAACCATTGGTTTTGTTACGATAATATGTTCAGAAAGGAAAAGGAGCATAATAAAAGTTTAACCTGGGATTGTTATGATGCCTTGACCTGGGATAAAATGAAGGAGTCAGGGATGTTAAAAATGCCGTTGGTAGGAAGTAATGTGGGTGAATCCTCTCGACAATATGCGGGGACGCCCTTTCGATCAGGTTCGGGGGCCGACGATCACTCGAAACCTGCCGGCAATACCGGAAGAAAGGGTTTCTGTTTTAATTACAACAGAGGAAAATGTACGAGACCGCAGGGATCGTGTAAATTCAAACATGAATGTAGTGGTTGTGGGTCGTCCCATCCTGAGGTCTCGTGCAGAGCCAGAACGGGTGATAACGGGGGGAGAGGAGGTGCCAAACAGGTCTAATATAGTCCGAGGGGCGCCTTTACCCACTCCCATTGATACCCTGGCAATGATCCCTTGGCTCAGTGATTACCCGGATCGTACTTCTGCTGGGGTGCTGCGAAACGGTTTTTCGTATGGTTTCCGCATCCCGGTAGGGGACTTTCAGGGTGTGGATAAGTGTAAAAACCAACTTTCCGTCCTGCAGCATACAACCGTAGTACAGGAAAAGATCCGAAAAGAGGTGACTCGAGGTCGGGTCGCTGGCCCGTTTAGTGTACCCCCAGTCCAGAATTTTGTTTGTTCTCCCTTAGGGGTAGTACCCAAGAAAGACCCTGGAGAGTTCCGACTAATTCATAACTTATCAGCTCCACGAGGTCTTTCCGTAAATGAGGCAATCGATCCAGAAGTGTGTTCGGTGCGGTACGCATCCTTCGATGAGGCCGTAGCCATTTTGAATCGCCTGGGGCCCGGGGCGCTGATGGCGAAGTCAGATATCGAGTCAGCGTTCCGATTGCTCCCGGTACACCCAGACGACCAGCGTCTCCTAGGTTTCATGTTTCAGGGTTGTTATTACATGGATAGGTGTATGCCAATGGGGTGTTCTATATCCTGTGCTTATTTCGAGAAATTCAGTTGTTTTCTACAATGGGTTTTCACAAAGAAAACGGGTTTCCAAGATGTAATGCACTACCTTGATGATTTCTTATTTCTTGGGGCAGCTGGGGGTCTTGAATGTGGCCGGGCCTTGGCCGAATTTTGTGTGTTGATGAAACAGTTAGGCGTGCCATTGGCGCCGGGTAAAACAGTGGGTCCTACGACTTGCCTCGAGTTTCTGGGGATCGAGTTGGACTCCATTGAGGGGTGTTTCCGTTTGCCAGCCGAGAAAGTGTTGAAGTTCAGGGCTGCGCTGCAACTGTGTATAAATGCATCAAAAGTTACGCTGCAACAATTACAGCAAGTGGTGGGACAGTTGAATTTTGCCCTGAGGGTGATACCAATGGCCCGCCCCTTTTCCCGTTCAATTGCCCAAGCGATGGTCGGCCTTAAAGAAGGCCATCATCGCACGAGACTATCGGCCGAGATCCGCCAGGACATGCGTATTTGGTTAGCATTCTTGGCGGATTTCAATGGTAGAATCGTCTGGAATAAACCAGCCGTGTCTTCTGAGGAGCTGGGGCTGTGGACAGATTCGGCGGGAAGCATAGGTTTTGGCGCCATTTTCGGCACAAAATGGTCAGCACAAAGATGGCCGACTTGGTGGCATGAGAAGGGTCTGACGAGTAATATTGCTTTCCTCGAACTGTTTCCCATCTTGGTGGCCTTGAGAACATGGCCCGATGGGTTCAAAAATCACTCGGTCATATTTTGGTCGGACAATATGACCGTGGTCGAGTGCATCAATAGTCAGGCAGCACGTTGTAAACTGATCTTAAGACTACTTAAAGAAATTGTTTTACTATGTATGCAATTGAACGTGCTATTCAGAGCAAAACACGTGCCAGGGGTGATGAATCAGGCAGCTGACGCACTGTCTCGTTTTCAAATGCAGGCTTTTGCTGGTTTCCTTCCCTCAGCGGACCCGGAGCCGGCACCCTTTACCGAGGCTCTCTGGTCTCTCGGTGCCCCGAACTTCGTCACCTCGTGGGAGAGAGTCTAGCACCAAGGACGAGGAAGGCATATGAAGGGGCGTTTCGGGCCTATTTAGCCTTTTTGGGGAGTGATAGAGAGCGACTTTGGGGTCATGAGGAATGGGTGGTGAATTTCCTGATGTCCTTACGTAGGGCTGGGAAATCGGTGGCTACGGCCCAGAGGCATCGTGCTGCCATTTCCTTTGTTGCCAGAGCACACGCTATCCAGGACCCAACAGCGTCCTTCGTTGTACAGAAAGCGCTGCGTGGGTGGCAACGCCTGGAGGGTCGCAGAGTAGATGAAAGGCGCCCGATAGGTTTGGATAGATTGTCCCAGTTGTTGGCTACACTTCCTGCCACATGTTCATCTCAGTTTGAGGCAGTGCTGTTCCGAGCCGCGTTTACGCTAGCATTTCACGGAGCAATGCGGGTAAGCGAACTGGTTGCAAGGAACAAACTGGATGTGGCGGGGGGTTTGTGCCGGGAACACGTCCAGATCAGGGGAGAAACAATGACTATCTCCTTTGTAAGGTCTAAGACTGACCAGGATGGGATGGGTGACTGCGTCATCATACGCAGGATTCCTGGGTCCTCCATATGTCCGGTAAAGTGTTTAGATGATTACCTAGCACGAAGGGTGGCATCATGGGGGGGGACTTTTATTAAGACACGCGGACGCCACCCCACTGACGAAATTTCAGTTTCAGCGGGTGCTTGCGATGTCTGTTGCCGCTGCGGGCTTGAACCCGGGCGAATTTGGGACCCATTCCTTTCGGATAGGGGCTGCTACTGAAGCTACGGCCAGGGGTCTTAATGTTGAGCAAGTGAAACGAATGGGGCGTTGGTCCTCCAATTGTTATAAAAGATATGTGCGGTTGCACATGTTGTGAAGCTGTAATTATGTACTCTGTACTCACGCTTCTTGTTTTTGTTTGGTTTCAGTTACGCAAGCCTACGAGGCGGGGCGGACTATGCAGTCGACCTTACACCGGGCCAGCGGTCAGACATCACCGGCTGTGAAAAAGGAGGTGTGGGTCGTGGGCCACTCATACGTGAGGCGTGCCGCAGACGTATTCAAAGCAGGTGACATGATTCACGTAGCTGGGGAATACGGGTACAGGATGTCCTTCTACGGAAGGGGCGGTCTCTGTATTGACCAGTTTCAAACATTTTTTGAGGGTTTATTAGGGCGGACAAGGTCACCGCCGGCTATAGTTATAGTGCATGTTGGGGGCAATGATTTGGTCACCATCGGTAGACGACTACTCCTGGAGGCAATGCTTTCCACTGTAAGTTGGTTGGCGAGGAGAGTTCCGGGGTGCACGATTGCATGGTCCCATTTGATTCCACGAAAGGTGTGGCGGGGGGCTATCTCTATACCTGCTTTGAATCACTCTGTTAGAAAGCTTAACAATAAAGTGAGTAGGTTGTTCCGTTCCAGGACATTGCATTCTATTTCTCATAGCTGTATTAATGATGACAGGATGTATTCGGGGGATGGTGTGCATTTGTCTTGGGAGGGAAATGAGTTGTTCTTAGGAGACTTCTTAGCATGGTTGAACTCTTTGAGACATGACCTTTAGGTAGGAGTTTTGTGGGGGGTCCGGATAGCCGGTCAACTATCCGGCCTGTGGCGGTAAGGTCATGATCGGTGAGCACTAATTGGAAGATCCCTATGAGTGGGCGTCACCCAACACGGATGGGAGCGCTCGGGGGAGGTGGCCTTTGGCCCCTCAACGGGGAGGCGGTCCCTTCTAAGGATGGGTCGCCGGAAGAAGAGGAAAGGCGGTCAAGGCCCCTTCCTGTGTAGGAGGGGTTACAGCCCCCTCCTGGGGAATTTCCCGGGGCCAGTGACATCTGCGACGGCAGATGCGGTAAGTTGTGTGGGGTTGGGGGGAGGTCTACGATACCTTCTAGATACCTCACACGAGTCTTCGAACGACCTTTAACTGGCGTCGAGTTGATAAGTGCCCCCGTCAAGACAAGGGAAATTGTAGTAGTTGCACGTGAGTACGCCTCAGTGCTGTCGCCCCTCCCAAGTGGGGGGGGTATGTCTGGTTAGGGATCTTGACACCGGTTACGACCTTGCCGTTGGCCCTTAAACGTTAGGATGTACAATTTCAATATTTCAAGTAAATGTTTTGTAGGATGTTAGATCGGCTAGGAGAACCTCTGTATTAGAGAATCTGTTAAGGTTAGCCAAACATCGCAGTGTCGTATGAAATTGTACATTAATGTTTAAATGTTTTAATTTTTTGTTTTAATAAATACGGCCGGGAGGGTCACTCCCTCCCACTTCCAAAAACTTCAAGAACCGTTTCCGGATTCCCTCATTTGGGGATTGTGTTGAGAGGGGGTGGCGGGTATCTCAGCCATATTTTCCTTTCGCACTCATTGTACTGCAGTTCACTCAGTCCTTCCCTTTGTTTTTCTGTGTACTTACTCTCTCACTCCTTTTTCATCCATCATTCTATATTAACCTCATTCCCTTCATCATTCACTCTGTAACTCCCCTTCACTCTCTCTCAGTCATCTTCTATTCCTCTTTCTTATTAACAGTTCCTCATTTAGACTCCTCTCCTTTTCACTCATTTTCCTTTTACTTTCTTATCTTTCCTGATTTCGTTTTGGTATCTCACATTCTTTTAGTATCTTACTTACCTTCAGAAATTTGTTCTCTTTCTATTTCTTTTTCCCTCTTTTTTCTCTTTCTACATTACTTTATTTCTGTTTTTGTATCCTTCACTATTGCTTTATTTCTTAGTAAACTTTTTTAGATTTTTTACCTCTTGAACTGTTTCTTCTATTTTTAAATATATATTTTGCTAATTATAACTTGTTTTTTCTTTTGTCTTTCACAGGTACAAGTACGTTTTTATTAATTTTATGGTAAGTGTGTCTATAAAATGTAGTTTGTCATCACACTTTGCTTTAACCTCACTACTTTTCCCTCACCCTACCTCACCCATGTTTCCTTACTCTGCTTCCCTCACTTATTCTTATCCTCCATGTTTACTTCTCTTTTCCTTACTTTCCTACCACATTCAACTTCTTTCAGTGCCCCTGCTCATCCACACTCCTTCACTTACCTTTTTTACTGGTTCACTTAGTCCCTTTCTGACACTCCTTCTTTTACTCTCTCTCTTTTTTCTCTCTGTCACTCCCCATGTCTTACCCTTATTCACTTATATCCACCCTCTTTCACTCCTCTTTACTTACACTCACTGCTATTTTCTTTCCCTCCGTCACTACTGTTTCCTTTCTCTGGTTCCGTCACTACCTGTCATTCCCCATACTTAACTTTCCTTCCTTTTACTTTCATCACCCATTCACATTCTCGCAGAACCTCTGCTTTAGTTTTCTTCCTCTTTCTTCTCTTCTTTTGCTCCCTTATTCACTTTCCTTTTCTCATTATTTTTTTTTTCTTTTTTTTTAAAAAGTGCGCTGATGGAACGCGCCCCGGTACGTGCACCGGAAGCGCACCAAAGTGAATTCTTTTTCAAAAATGAATATACTTTAAAAAATATATATTATATTAATATACAATATAGGGTTCATTTTTAGAAAAACATACCTTTCTCAGCTATAGACATTTGCGAAAAAATAACCTTAGAAATTCACTAAAAAGTACATAGGTATGAAGCCCTATAAAAAGTTAAGAATTAGCAGTTAAAAAAAACGATGAAATTCACAGAAAAGACCGAAGGTTTCACACCAGTTATAGTTAGGAATTAGCAGTTAAAAAACCTTTGAAATTCACTGAAAAAAACATAGGTTTCACACCAGTTATAGTTACCTGGAAATTGAACTGACATTAAACCATTGGAATTCCCACGTTATAGTTAGTTGGACTCACTACAACTTGCGCGTGTAAGCCACTGCTGATGATATCACATATTACATCACTCATGACATGGTCAGTGACATCACTCATGACATCACTGATGACACCATCCTTGTGACAGAGAGACTGACCTACTTTCACTGTAAAGTAACCCTTGAAACACATTTTGAAAAAAAAACTAACATTTCAAAAAAAGTGGACATACCTATACCAGTTACAACAACCAATTCAGTAATTCCACCATTTATATACACATCCACTCACTCACCAACACTTCTATATAATCACTCATACATATACTCACTCATCATACGTAGTGAGACACCTATACATCCGTTAACACACCGACAGTCTTCCAAGAGTTGCTCACACACATACTCACACATGCAAATAAACTATTGAAAACATCCATTTATTTGCATATACAGCTATACACACACTACCACCTTACTTCTAAGGAAACTTACACATACTTACTCTCTTAAACAATCACTTATAGAAACACATACTTATTAAAACAAGAACTCTTTCAATCTCTCTCTCTCACATATACTCACTTATATACACCAATACTCGCATATACTAGATTAAAACATATGTAGTTACTGATAAAGACAGTAGTGAGACAGTCATTCACTTACTAACACATACATATACACACTCACTCACCCATACAGTCTGGCACATATGCTGTCTTCAAAACACATACAAACGGTGAGTCAGTCATTGATGCATCAGTGTGCTAAGTAACACCCCCACCAAATCATACAGACATTTATACTGATACTAAAAAAACATCTAATAAGCCATAGAAACACACATGTAGCTACTCTCCAACCCATGCACCCACTTATATACGAAGTGAAACACTGATACAAACATTTAAATATTGAAACAATACTCGCTAATATATGTATTCACTATGATACACTTAATAAGCCAGTTAGCCAAACATTTTTTTTTTAAATATCCATTAAGACACTTATTTAACCATTTATTCTTCCATCGACCTTTACATATACATATATAAAACATATTTATTTTTCAGAAAGACACACATTCACTAGATGGTGTCATCAGTGATGTCATGAGTGATGTCACTGACCATGTCATGAGTGATGTAATATGTGATGTCATCAGCAGTGCATTACACGCGCAAGTTATAGTGAGTCCAACTAACTATAACGTGGGAATTTCAATGGTTTTATGTCAGTAAAATTTCCAGGTAACTATAACTGGTGTGAAACCTATGGTTTTTTCAGTGAATATATATATATATATATATATATATATATATATATATATATATACATATATATATACATATATATATACGTATATATTCACTGAAAAAAACATATTTATATAAATATATATATATATATATATTTATATATATATATATACATATATATATATACATATATATATATATATTCACTGAAAAAACCATAGGTTATAGACCATATATAGTTAGGAATTAGCATTTACAAAACCTTGAAAATTCACTGAAAAAACCATAGGTTATAGACCATATATAGTTAGGGATTAGCATTTACAAAGCCTTAATTTACTCGCACAAAACCATTGAAATTCGCATATATAGTTAGTTGCACTAACTATATATCGCGCACTCGCAATCCACTGCTGATGATGTCACATATTACATCATTCATGACATGGTCAGTGACATCACTGATGACATCACTGATGACATCTCAAGTGACATCACTGATGACATCACTGATGACAACACCCAGTGACTCTATGTTTCTGTAAAGTTAAAATGTGTCTTACATATTGAAGAATGAGTGGATGTATAAGTGTCTGGATGAAGGATTTAGTAGGTGCATGACTGACTGTATGAGTGAGTGATTTAATGTGTCTCACTGAGTGCATGGGTTAGTGACTAAACTGTCTTAGTTTGTGCATCATTATGTCTGTTGTACTGTAAACTGCTGCATGTGTTGATCAGTAGCTATATGAGTAACTATATGGGTTATTGATTGGTTGCCCAAGTATTTGTATGGGAGACTGAGTGTGTGTGTGGGTGGCTGGGAGGTGTGTGACTCTGTGCATAGATGTGTGAGTAGTTGATTCACTATATGTATGGGTTCAAAAGTGCATGTGGAAACAGCTGTATGGGAGGTTGACTGTCTGCATGAGTGTATTGGTGAGTGAATGGATTTCTCAGTGCTACATGTCAAAGTAAGTACATATGTAAAACACAGTACATGTGAGAGTTGACATATATAAATGTGCATAAGAGACAGTGAATGTGTGAGTGGCTGTATGGATCATTGTGAACATGTATCAGGGATTGTATAAGAGAGTAAATATGTGTTAGTATATGTTTGAATAAGTAAGGTGTGTATAACTGTATAGTTGAGAAAATGGAGGTGCGATTGATTCTTTGCATGACTGACTAGGTGTGTGAGTAACTCCATGGATAAGTGACAGTATGTGAGTGTCTGTTTATACTGATTGTATCTAAGGTTATATTAGAGTCTGAAGATGTTCATTGTATTATCACATAAATGATATCATCAGTGATGTGATCAGTAATGTCAAATGAGATGTCATCAGTGATGTCATCAGTGATATCATTTGAGATGTCATCAGTGATGTCATCAGTGATGTCATTTGAGATGTCATCAGTGATGTCATCAGTGATGTCACTGACCATGTCATGAATGATGTAATATGTGACATCATCAGCAGTGGATTGCGGGTGCGCGATATATAGTTAGTGCAACTAACTATATATGCGAATTTCAATGGTTTTGTGCGAGTAAATTAAGGTTTTGTAAATGCTAATCCCTAACTATATATGGTCTATAACCTATGGTTTTTTCAGTGAATTTTCAAGGTTTTGTAAATGCTAATTCCTAACTATATATGGTCTATAACCTATGGTTTTATCAGTGAATTTCAATGGTTTTTTAATAGCAAATATCAAAAGCTGTCAAATGTCAAGTACGTGATAGGTAAAAACATTTTCGTGTTTATGCACGCTGATGTGCTTTGAACGCTGCCCCCTCTCCCCCCCTCTTTTCTCTTAGGAGTACTCTCTCTTTGCAGATAGTGAAGGGTAGTTAACGCAGGCCTTTGCCCCCGTTGTAATCCGTCGTGCCTGCTTCTCTCTCCGTTTGATTGATTGTTATCCAAGCATTTACTGTTTTAGAATTGGTTCTCTTTGGTTCATTCTCTATTTACAAACAAGCACAGAGTCGCAATACTCTGTTTAGTCTTTGCAGATAGTGAAAAATCGTTTAAAAAAACAAACGGAATCGAGCAAAATCAGTACGCCACTAATGGGATCTCTTTTTGACCTCGCTAAAATAGAAACATTAACAAGAACCCCTCATGAGAAATACGAAACTAGTGAGATGAACTGAGCTCCACACCATGATGGCTGCAAGACAGCTCGGCTCCGCCACCCACCCCACCCAAAATAACGACAAACCCTATGCAAATATTATAAATATATACAACACACCAGCAAAGTAACAGGGTAAAACATTTTATTAAATAACTATTTACATAACTATTTTAAACTTTTTGTTGCCCGATCCGGCTAGCTCAATCGATCGAGCAAGAGACTCATGCACTCTGATCTCCTTGGCCTCAGTCAAGCATCAATAGTAAGATTTTCATACATGAGTGTACGTTCATGGTTTTGGTCCCTGAGTTGCTTCGATGTCACTGCCTTGCACAAATGGCATAAGTCCTAGATGTTGGGTGCCATAGTTCAAAGTTCTGAGCAGCGCTTGTAACACTGTCTGAAGCTTATTTGCACCTGCTGCAGCTTCACTATTCTCAAAGTAAGTGGGGGCCGTTTGTGGACCTGACTGCATTTGAAAACAATGTGATGCGGTGCCTCCCTAAACCGCTTGACGGAGGCCCCCGAGGGGCAGTGTGATGGCGCAGACTTGGAGGGGGCGCTTGGCTCCGACCCCCTCCCCAAGTCTTGTTGCCCTGGTGTGGCCTGTGATCGCCCCCGACATAGGCGGCCGGCTCCCGGGGTCAAGCGGAACTTTTTGCCTTTTGGTGACTCTTCCATTCTGGACCTTGTCCCACAATCCGTTCGACCTGAAGACACGTCCTGCGGTGCCCTAGTCCGACCATCACATATTCCTGCGCCAGGAAACGGCGTGGGATGCACTAGAAGGGAGAGGCGGCGCGAACGAGCCTCCCCCACCTCCCCAGGTGGAGGTTTTTCAGGTACACCCCAGCGCTTTACGCAACCAGCTGAGTTGCACCCGCTCTTGCGGCTACAGCGTCTCACCCACCATCCATTTGAATTGCGCCCACTCTTGCAGTGCAGCGATAGGCGGCTGCCACAGGACTCTCAAAATGGCGGCCGGCTCTTCGGATTTAGGCCTGGCCCACTAAAATGGCCCTGGGACACCTTGGAACTCGGACGCTTGACTGCTAGGGCATGGACCCCATTCCCAAAAGCGTCCCCTCAGCCTCGAAGATTCTATAAAAGTCACCGGGGCCCCCGACTCCCGCAGACTTCCGGTGGTGAGCGACTGCCATGATTGCTCGCGGAATGGCCACGACGTAGCCACGGGGTGCTCTCATGCTGACGCCAGCTTCAATCTGAAACATCCAGAAACACTGTAGACTACCAATTCGATCAGTTCCGGTGGAGCCCCAACGTGACCCGGTAGAAAAGAACTTCCCCTCCCCTTTTTTGAGTGATAGTTCTTGTTGCCTGTCCCTAAAGTTGTCATTTTACAGAACTTTTTGGACTACTGAAAGGGGTTGTGTTCCGACCGCTGGTTGGTGGAGACATTTTGACTATATTCTGGACCTACGTTGTCGCGTAATGCGTCATATGACGCGTCGCGTTAGCGCACCCGGAAGTGCTCCGCTGCGCGAGGCGCAGCTTCCCGGAAGCGATCTAGAGCGCGGCGCGTAACGTAAGCATAACAGGTCATGTGGCTTGTTAATAAAACTTTTCATTGGTTCATTTTACTTTTGTTATTCTAATGATGAAAGGCTTGGTCATATGACCTAAAAATAATGCTTTTCATTGCTTTCGAACATTTTTTTTTCCCAAATGATGAAAGCCCCACCTTTTTTTTTCTCACTCTGACTTGTAAAGCAAAGGACCCAGATGCATTTCCAGTTTATCACTAACAATGTTCCAGGCTAATGTATTTTCCCGGGAAATTTACAACTGTCCTGCAAGTAAAATATTCCTATTTCGAGAAAAAGGGCGTTTCTTTGTCCCATGAGGGAACCGTTGAGCAAAAGAGGCTCGGCTTGCTGTCTTAGTCGCTGATAGCCATGAATATCAGATTCTTATCAGTCACTTTATGTTGCAGGAGTAGAAAACACAACAGCCCTTGACCATTTATCTTTACTGCGTTCCTGCGTATTATACCTTTTAACCGTCATGTAATTGGACTGCTTTATTTCACTTGCCTTTTACTGATTCGAAAACAGTGGCTATTATTCAAAACTTTACCAATGTAAGTACTACTACCATGTTTTGTTTTAAAAACCTTTATTGTGAAAATGTCAGTATACAAATACTGGCCTATAACCACGTGGGCCGGCCACGGAGCAAACTGGAATCGTATATGATGAGGGGACATTTACACTGTAGAAGAACGTAACGGGCGGGCCATTAGGTTGCAAGAACTAAGGTGTCTAACAGTTGCGGAATCGATGGACGTACATTTTATAATTAAAATACGACAAGCCAGTTACAATAAAATTATCTAGATATACATTTGCGGGCAAGTACCATGGGTGACGTTAATTCGAACTTTCAATAGTACAGTAATCAATAACACATCAGAACTTAATATCAATAGGGATGTCGAAATGTTCAATCAATTCTCGTCCCCGCCCACCATGTGCTTCAAAACTGCATACGTATCCCGTCATATCAAGGTTGGGCAACCAGTACACAACAAGGAGTTACGAGTCCCATTTATACCGGCGCCATTTTGGGCGAAGCCGAGCAGGTCCAGGATATAGTCAAAATGTCTCCACCAACCATCGACTATGATGATGTTCATAAGCTCTATTGATTAGACTAACACTCCTCTCTCCACATGAAATTAATTTGCCGCAAGTTAAACATGTCATTTTCATTTGTCCAAAGTTCTTCTGAAGATTTAGAACCGTTTCCCTTGCCTCTGATGCTGTCACTGCCACTTCATTGGTGGATGTACTGGCAGGTCGGGGGTTATCCACCAAATCTCGAATTTGGGCAGCACTATAATTAATCGGGTGCCACCTCTCCATATGACGATGCATGGTATAATTACCATAACTATATTTTTTTTCGG
Source organism: Lissotriton vulgaris (assembly GCF_964263255.1). NCBI lineage: Eukaryota > Metazoa > Chordata > Amphibia > Caudata > Salamandridae > Lissotriton > Lissotriton vulgaris. The sequence goes on along the minus strand of NC_141685.1, from coordinate 1,906,205,326 downwards.
TTCCTCTGGAGAGTACATCGTGGCAGAAGAGGCAGGTAACGTACCGGGCATTTACCTTTTTTGCATGTGGAGGAAAGGAAAAAAATTCGAGCGTCCGAGTTCCAAGGTGTCCTAGGGCCATTTTAGTGGACCAGGCCTAAATCCAAAGAACAGGCCGCTATTTTGAGAGTCCTGTTGCAGCCGCCTATCACTGTAGCAGCAAGAGCGGGCGAAACTCAGCTAGACGGCGCCCTACTGCAGATGAAGTGCCTCCACCTGGAGAGGCGGGAGAGGCTCATTTGCGCCGCCTCCCCCCCGCGCAGCATTGTAGGATGGCCACACCAGTACGGCAACTTGCTGGACACCACCTCGGTGCCATCCAGATCTCGGCGCGTTGTGCTGCCTTCGGCCTACTGTAGCCGCAAGTGCAGACGCAACTCAGCTGGATAGCGAATGAAACACCAAGGGGCGCCCCACTGCAGCCGAGAAGCCTCCATCTTGGGGGCAAGGCACCGCATCCCATTCCTTTCCAATGCAGTCAGATCCTCAAACAGCCCCCACTTACTGACGCCACCTCACAGGCCAACAGGGCACCCCACGGCGACTTTCGGCTCAGCATTGTAGGATGGCCACACCAGTGCGGCAACTTGCTGGACACCACCTCGGTGCCATCCGGATCTCGGCGCATTGTGCTGCCTTCGGCCTATTCGCACATCGGTCCGCTACTGACGCCGCCTCACGGGCCAACGGATTTTTTGGGCTTTTTATAGCCCAAAGCCGCATAACAGGTCATGTGACTTGTTTTTAAAACTTTTCATTCGTTAATTTTACTATTGGTTTCCTAATGATGGAAGGCTTGATCATATGACCTAAAAATAACACTTTTCTTTGGATTAAAACATTTTTTTTTCCCAAACGATGAAAGCCCCACCTTTCTTTTTCTCACTCGGCAATCCAAAAAGGTTCTGTTAGATGACAACAGAGGGGACAGGCAACAAGAACCATCACTAAAAAAAGGGGAAGGCAAGTTCTTCCCTACCGGGTCACGTTGGAGCTCCACCGGAACTCATCGAATTGATAGTCTACAGTATTTCTGGATGTTTCAGACTGAAGCTGGCGTCAGCATGAGAGCACCACCATCTCGTAGCTCCGTCGTGCCCATTCCGCAAGCAATCATGACAGCCGCTCCCCACCGGAAGCCTGCGGGAGTCGGGGGCCCCCAAGACTTTTGTAGAATCTTCAAGGCTGAGGGGATGCTTTCGAGAATGGGGCCCAAGCCCTAGCAGATAAGCGTCCGAGTTCCAAGGTGTCCCAGGGCCATTTTAGTGGACCAGGCCCAAATCCGAAGAGCCTGCCGCCATTTTGAGAGTCCTGTGGCAGCCGCCTATCGCTGCACCGCAAGAGTGGGCACAACTAAGCTGAATGGCGGATTTTGGCACAGTGTACCAAAAGCGGGCGGAATGGCAACTGAAACGGTAAAGGGGCGCCCCACTACAGCAGACGAGCCTCCACCTGGGGAGGCCCGTTCACTCCGCCTCCCCCCACCCCCCTCCCCGGGTCGCCCCACGCCATTTTTCGGAGCAGCATTGTAGGATACCAAAACCAGTGCGGCAACTTACTGGACATCACCTGGATGCCATCCACATCTCAGCGCGTTCTGCTGCCTTGGGACTATTCGCACAACAGACCGCTACTGACAAGGCCTCCCCCCCCCCCGGGTTCGCCCCACGCCGTTTTTCGGAGCAGCATTGTAGGATACCAAAAACCAGTGCGGCACCCAGGTGACATCACCTGGGTGCCGTCCAGAACTCAGCACGTTGTGCTGCCTTGGGACTATTCGCACAAAAGACAGCTACTGACCATTGTTGCTTCTGTTTTAAAAAAATTTTTTAAATGAGTTTACTGTTTTTGTTGCGTTCTATATATTTATAAGTTATTAAAGTTTTATAATCTTACTACTTTGTTGGAGTGCTATATATTTTTAATGTGACACATAATTGTAAAAACTTTGATGTACAAAGAGGCATCCCTGGAATCTTCCGCTTCAGGTTCGGTCCCACACACCCTCACAGTGAGAATCCCCTCCCCAATCACAATACAGGATTGTTATCAGATAGTAGGAACGCGTGTGGTGTGACGGATCTCATTGGGTGGGGGCCTTGATCTACTGTAACTCCTTTGAACAGGGGTGATTCTTTACAGTTGAGGCCATAAACTACATCCGCAGGGCTAGGTGATAGCCTGGGACCGGCCTGGACATTTGGACACAGAGGAAGAAGAGTGTCAGAGGGTGCGGTAGTGAATAGGGTGAAAGGGTGGTGTCGGGCGGGCACAGGGTGTAATTCTCAGGGAAGAGCAGCGCAGATGGGGGGAGGTTTATGGCCCATGCATGAGAGAGAGAGCGGGGGTGACCAGTGCGTGGGGGAGATCCTTGCGAGGGTGGTGAGCCATGCTGAGGATCGGCGGCGTGCAGAGAGTGGGTCTGGTCAAGGCATCTAAAATGGCTGCTGTGCCCGACAAAAGTGTGCCATTGGAAAAAAAGCAAGATGGCGCAGACAATGTTTATCAATACGGATTAATTTATAACAATTATTTTTAACAATATATTTACTCGCAGTGTCAAAATGGCGGTCAACACTTCCTGATTTCCTTTGAATCGAACGTTAACAGACATCACGCAGCAGCCGCTGGAAGACAAGTATCAACATATATGAGCATCCTCAGCGACCCTCAGAAAACATAGGGGGTCAGGATACGTCTCCCGTACCCCCTTATACCCATTTCTCACATTGTTTTTCCTCCATCTTGTAATTTAATTAAAACGAAACACAAAATGGCGAATTCCCGTTTCGCTACCGGTTCGCTACCCAGTTTGCGAACCGGAAAGCGCTTCTTCCGCAAAAAATCTAATTTTTTTTATTTGCCCCACGGGACCCTTTAATAACCCCAACATCATTCCTAGGGGGTCAAGAAGGGTCTACCTTGCCCCCTTTCATTAAATTTGCCCTTCGTTTTTCTCCTCTTCTTGTCTCTCGATCCTACCGAGAGACAAGATGGCGGCCGCACCGGACTGTTTAGAATGTTGACAGACACCGGAGAGCCAATCAGCTTTGCTTCGCAAAGCTCCGTTACGCGAAAAGTACGCGATCTGGAGCGCTATCCGGGACGCTGTCACAGATATATCTGTTTTTTTAAACGTTCATTTCTCATAATCCACTGGAGCACATATATTGAGACCCAGCAAAGGCACATCGGGCTAACAGTCCCTACAATTTTGCCAAGTTTCATGTAAATCCATTCAGCCGTTCGAGCTAAAAGTGAGGCTAAACGCCCTATGGAAAAATGAATGGGAAAAACGCGTTTTGGGACCCCCCTTTTTTCTCGGCCCCCCCTTGACGAACCCCCCCCCCAATTTTCAGGGGCTGATCAGAAACAAAATGTGCCTTTTTCCTGAAAATTTCAGCCGATTCCGTCCACAAACGCCAAAGTTATTAGACATAGAATTTTCAAAAGTTCCATAGAGAAAAAATCCTAACTATATATACCTACTGGCGACCGCCAGTAGGTAATATATATATATATATATATATATATATATATATTCACTGAAAAAACCATAGGTTTCAGGCCAGTTATAGTTAGCTGGAAATTTTACTGACATAAAACCATTGAAATGTTAGTTTCTATTTTTGAATGTGTGTTTCAAAGGTTACATTACACTGAAAGGAGGTCTGTCAGTCTGTCACAAGGATGGTGTCATCAGTGATGTCATGAGTGATGTCACTGACCATGTCATGAGTGATGTAATATGTGACGTCATCAGCAGTGCATTGCAGGCGCTCAAGTTATAGTGAGTCCAACTAACTATAACATGGGAATTTCAATGGTTTTATGTCAGTAACATTTACAGCTAACTATAACTGGCCTGAAACCTATGGTTTTTTCAGTGAATTTAATAGGTTTTTTTAAATGCTAATTCCTAACTATAACTGGTGTGCAACCTATGGTTTTTTCAGTGGATTTCAAAGGTTTTTTATTAGCAAATTTCTATAGCTATGAAATGTAATATTTTTTATAATGAATCCTATATTGTATATTTATGTAATACTATTTTTTTATGTATATTGTTCATGTTTTTTTGTTTTTTTTTGCCCTGGAGCGCTCCCGGTGCGCGTCCCGGTGAGCGCACCGGTAAGCGCAGTCTTGGGGCGCGCCCCAGGGCACGTACCGGTGAGCGTCCCGTTAGCGCTTTTGGCGCGAACGAAAACATCATCGTGACGTATCGCGTAGCCGCGCCGGCGTGATACGCACGGAGTAAATGCACCCGGAAGCACTCGAGTGCATACGATCGCGCAACGTAAGCATCCGACGCGCTTACGAGCGCCCAGGGCGCTCGTAAGCATGTCGGGTCATGTGACCTAAAAATAACACTTTTTATTGGTTCAGGACAGTTTTGGTTTCCAAATGATGAAAGCCCTGGTCATGTGACCTGAAAATAACACTTTTCATTGGTTCAGGACAGTTTTGTTTTCCTAATGATGAAAGCCCCCACCTTTTTTCCTCATTCTCACTTTGTATTTTGAGTGAAGAAGACCTGTTTCCAGAGCTATTACTACCTATTTGTACTCAGAAATGGCTACAGTAGTCGCAGCAGCAGGGGCATCTCAGCCACCACCACCACCACCACCACCAAGAGGACCACCACAACACCACAGTGGTGGAGATGAAGAAGAGGAGGAGGAGGAGGAGGAGAGGAGGAGGTTCCTGCCTGAAGATACTACCCCATATAAGCCAAAGGAGCACATTATATGGGAGTTTTTTCAATCCCAAAGGACCTCAAGAAAGTAAATGCGCCAAAGGTTACTTGTTTAATCTGTGGCACTGTACTTTCCAGGGGGAACCCGAACAAAAAGTACTCTTTTGGCAATAACACCATGATTCGCCACATGCTACGCCTGCACCCTAACAACTATGCTGCGGCAGAGGTCCGAGAAATGATCAGAAATCCTCCCCAATCTTCTCCCAGCACCTCCAAAAGAAAGCAACCCACTCCAACGGGTCAAGAGACAAGGGAGATGGTCCCAAACATACAAACCCAGTTTGGACAATACAAAATCGTTTGTATTTTTTGTGGTAAAACAATTACCTATGGTGAGCAAAGCATTAAACTCATCAACCGTGCTGGTGACAACCACATTTGTCCAGTTGAGCCGTTTACAATTCCCTGTTTTTTGTTTGTCCCCATAAAAATAACAAAAAAAATATAAAATTGTTCATAAAAGCCAAAAAAAGTACAAAATGTTCAAAAAAACTATAAAAAAATATAAAACAACAAAAAGAAGAAAAAAAACTGTTCTATTTAGAACTACCTCCAATTTATAAAAAAAGGCTACATTTTTTAAAAACTCTGTCATTCTTTTTTCCCCATGGTACGCTCCCCGGTACGCTCCTTGGTGCGCGTACCGGGCGCTGCCCCCGCGCCCGGTACGTGCGAAAAAAAATATATATCTGTTTGCCCCGCGGGGCCCTTTATGGCCTCCACATCAAACCTAAGGGGGTCAGGGGGGGTCTACTCTGCCCCCTTTTGGTCATTTCCCCCTTTGTTTTTGCCACCTCTTGTGTCTTGATCCTACCGAGACACAAGATGGCGGCTGCTCCTGACTGTTTGGAATGTTGACAGACACCCGAGAGCCAATCAGCTTTCCGCGCGCGAACTCGCGTAGCGTGCTGGTGCGCGCCTGGTTCGCGTACCGGGGCGCGCTTATAGATATATATATTTTTTTAACCTAAATTACTCAAAATCCACTGGAACACATATCTTGAGACATAGCAAAGGCACATCGAGCTACCAGTCCCTACAATTTTGCCAAGTTTGGTGGAAATCCATTCAGCCGTTCGGGCTAAAAGTGAGTCCAACCGCCCTATGGAAATTAACATGGGGAAAACACGTTTTGGGACCCCCCTTTTATCTTGGCCCCCGCTTGGCGAATCCCCCCCAGACTTTCAGGGAAGGAGCGGAGCGCCGCGAGGCAAATTTGAGGAAAATTTCAGGCAGATCCTTCAATCGGGGCCAAACTTATTCCCAATAGAATGTTGCGGATTCCCTATACAAAATATATATATATGCGAAACTCTACCACGCCACTTCCAATCCTTCCCTCGGACCGGCGAAGCGTAAACCAGGAGACGGACCACTGGATCAGGTTACAAGTTCTTTTATTTAAGCTCAGCTGGTAAAAAAGTGCATTACGCATTTCGGGCTAGGCAAGCCCTTGCTCACATATATACATTTGTAACATAGTTCAAAGTTGGATTTAAACAACCATCCAATCAAGGATGTATACACTTTATTGATGTTCAGGTTGATAATATTCAGCTAACAAGTGTTCTCCTTAGCAGTATATCTATCTGAGAGCTTTTTTCTAGGCTTGTGTGATTAGATATCAAAATCTGGAAAACTATCACATATTATAACTGAACAATAGGTAACTTGGAAATAATGTGAAGAGTAGATGCAGAAAAGAGGTAAAAAAGCTGGATCCCTATCACACAGGGTTGAAAACGGTATTACCGCAAAAATGGACTGGTCAAGATACATATGAGTTTCTAATGTCTATTTAGAATCTAGATGCTGGTCGTGTGCGTGGATGTGTAGAGAAGGGGGAAGAGGCTCCTCTGCAGGGCTCTCATGATATTGAAACCAATACTAAAGAATGGATAATATCAAATAACATAAGAAACAAAGTAGGGACACATTGGGCAGGAAGAGGGTGCAATACAGGATCATACCTTTGGAAAACTGGTGTTTGAAAAGAAGATTGCACAACAATAATGTACTGTGCAATAGAGATGGTTTAGCCATGGACGGCAGCTCCGCTATGACGGAGGAGCGTCGCCCCACTGCTTTCTACCAGTGTGATAAGCAAAAACATAAAATGGTAATTACTTTTAGTTTTTACCATTTTATGTTTGCTTTTCAGGCGGGCGGGTGGGAGGGGCTGCTCTGCTCTCCAAAGGTGGCAGGAGAGCAGTGGTGTGCCAATCCTGAGTGTGCAAAGACTGTTTGGTTGGCCCTCTGGGGCCCCTCAAACCAGTCATGGCACTTTGCCTTTCTCCATGTAGGCTGCAATGCAGCCTGCATGGAGAACATGCCAACCCCGTTAGTCCCTGGCTGAGCACCATGTTACGGTGCTCCAGACCAATCACAATGCTGCACTACCGCGTTGTGATTGGCTTAGGGGAGGGAGCCTGGATGCCTGCTTCCTGTCCCTATTGGAGGCAGGAGAGCAGGAGCTGAGAAACCACTGGACCCAGCCCCAAGGTAAGTTACATTTTAATTTTAATTATAACACCCCCTGTGCGACCGCTCCTGCAGCCCCCCTCCCCGCGCGACTCCCCCTGCCCACCCACCCACCCACAATCCATGTTGGCCGCAGAGCGCTGACGTGTAAGAAATCCAGGAATATCATCGCAATGTTAGAGAGCAGAAATAGGTTGTCAAATCTATCATGGGTCGAAGGTAAAGGCGGTACAGTGCGGTCTGTGGTCAGCTGTGGAGAAAGTAAATTACAGCCTGTCATGGGTGTTGTGCGCACAGCAATATAAATCAAATGGGAACTGGAAATGATCTACTACTAGTCACTGGAGGCACCTCAGACCACATGTTAGCAAGGAGAAGAGAGTAAACACAGATGTCGAAGGAGAGAACAGAGCTCTGACTACAAAGTACTTTATTCTTATGTGCTACACTTTACACACACCTGTTTTCCAAGGTGTATACCTATATTAGATCCTCCACATGCCAATTATGCCCCTACTTAGGTTCTTATACTTTTTTGTATTACCTATAATTACTGTGTGCAAAGATCACAAGGGCATAACAGAGGAGCCTCTTCCAGTGGCCGCTGGTGATATTTGAAAGTGGTAGGGCGTAAAAGTCGTAGATGAGTTTTATATTGCAAGCTAAGCAAGGTAGTTTGACTATCATAAAGGAGGTTCTGGGTAGTTTTTGGGCAAATCATTGCTTTATAAAATTATCAGTAGAAGTGCATGATTGTTAAAATGTAATGCCCATTTCAGTGAAAATGTACATTATGTGAATGGCAGTGCGCTACTGCACCATCCTTTAGTAATATACTAGCAGCCCGTCCCGATGTTGTCCGGGGTTGAAAATGTATGTGTGTAATGTTTGTAATGGTAAAGTTTAAATTATTGTAAGATTTCACAGTATACAACATGTTTAGTTTCATTGGAATGTGGCCGCAGAATACATTGATTTAGTATATTGGCGGCCCTATAAAGTGCTACATCGTTGTCCCTATATTTTGCTCCTTTTGTGTGTTTGTACATGTTGATTTTTAATGATTTCCAGACGTGAGTGCGCGTTTTCGATGGCTGGTTTCAGTTGCTGCGCGTTACCTGTATTTTTAATCTCCTTGCGTGTGTGTTGTTTTTGTTTGTAAGTTATTTGCCTGCGTGAGCGTTGGTTTGAGTGCTTGCGCGTTGTTGTTCTATTTATGTTGTTGTTGTGTGTCCCGGTGAGTCTTAATGATTGTTTTGCGTGAATGTCCGTTGTCGTTGTATTGATTATCGAGTGCTGGTTTGAGTGCCTGCGCGTTGCCCGTCTATTTAGTTCCTTCGGTGTGTGTGCGTGATGAATTTTTATATTTGTGTGTCGTCAATGTGCGTTATCGAGTGCTTGTTTGAGTGCCTCTGCATTGCCCGTATCTTTACTTCCTTCGTTGTGTGTGCATGCTGATTTTGAATGTTTTTCGGGCGTGAATGTGCGTGCGTGATGATGTTGAATATTTGTCCTGTGTGAAAGTGCGTTTGCTTGTACTGGTTTGAATGGTAGCGATTTTTCCTTTTTTTCTTTGTACTCTGCATGGCTCGGTGTAGCAGTGTGACGGAGCCGTTCGGAGTAATTCATAAAGTGGGCAAAAAGAGTTAAAGTTTCACGTCACGGCGATTCCGCAATGTTTCCGGAAGCCGCAGTTTTTTTTCTTATTGCAACCCCCTCTGACAACGCTGACGCATCCAATCATGAGAAAGGTATGTTGGCCCGCGATTGCTGTTGTTAGCCGCGCCCCTTTTTATGCTAATCAATATTGTGGGATTGCATATTTTTGTTACCCGGCGATTTACAGGGCCATATGATTAACGTTGGGCATGATTTGGGGCTTGCATATTGTTGTTAGTACGCGGCTATTTAGACGCCCATATGTCGAAAGTTGCGCATGAATCGGTGGTGCTTCATTTGTAGTACGCCCCCATTTACACACCCATATGATTGATGCCCACGATACGCCCACATTGATTGATTGTAGTTCGTGGCCATTTACTACACCATAACACCACGCCGCAGCCATTTACTATAGCATAACGCCCCACAACCACGCCCACGACACGCCCACTGGAGTTAATGTGGCGAACTTGGAGCTTGATGAGACGCCACACGCCACAGCATAACGCCCCACAACCACGACACGCCCACTGTATTGAAGGTGGCGAACTTGGAGCTTGATGAGAAGCCACACGCCACGCCCCCGATCATGCCCATGACACGCCCACTGGAGTTTCACACTCCCACAACAACGCCCACAAGGGACTACTTTACCCTCCTATGTTCTTTGACCTTTCTAATGTATATGGTGGGCAGATGTATAGCCTATGTCCATCTGCTGAAACTACCCTTTCCAATGGTGTATTGGGTGTTGTGATTGGTGCTGTACTTCTTGAGTTTATCAGCCTCAAAGGTTTCCAGTTCTCTCTTTATAATAGTAGTATAGATTTGCATACCACTCTTTAGTAATATAGTTGCACACAATCCTTTAGTAACATATTTGCAACAGCATGCCCAAAATGGCATGACCACTATACATCCCCCGTAAACAAGACTTATTTCACAGAATATTCTTTGCAGTTCTCTACAGGCCTTGTACTGCTCCGGCTGCAAGAGGGAAATCAATGCCAGGTACAGGTAGGCTTGTGGGCTGTTGCTAGTTATATAATACAAACACTATCCCTGTATATCAGGACAAAGTTCAGACCACTTCCATAACACAGGGCCTCACCCTGGGCTGAACATGCCATGAAGTCAAAAGACTGATAAATGTATTCCTTTCCTGGTGACATACAATCCAATCAGCTACCTAGGACACAATTTTTGCACTGCCCCTGCCCCTCCAGCTCCTTACTAGCAATTTTCTATTGAAAATCTCATTTCACAAAGTCTGGCCCAGCTCTGCTAGCAGGTGGGAATGTGTTCTTTTCGAGAGAAGGACGGTGCACCAAAAAAAAGATATTCAAACAACTTTCAACGTCTCCAATCATTGAATTCTTTATTATCGCAATCTTTAAAAAGTCTCAGCCAACTTGTTTCGTTCCAATGGAACTTCGTCAGGGCTTGGTGATCACTTGAGGTTCAATACATGAGGTCCCAGATCAAATATAACAAACGTATTTCTGGTCTCCTTTCTTGCGTTCACATATGAACTAAAGAGGTGTTGTGGTTCGAGCTCAATTGAAGACAATAAAAAAGGCTATAGTGCTTGGTTCAGCCCGTGGTCCACCGAGGGCAGTTATAAACCCTCAATCAAAAAGTAGAATAGGTGACAGTCCTGAGAGGCTGTAGTCCGTCTTCAACGAAAGAGGGAACATATATAACCCGCAACTATATTCGCCAGGACGGCCCACCAGTCGAGTGGCCGTTCGTCCTTATCGTGAAGACGCAAACCGCCACATAGGGAACTCGAAGTTCTTTGAATATCGTTTTTTGGTGTACCGTCCTTCTCTCGAAAACGTCTGGTATCTGTTGAACAGTGGAGCGTATTTGTGGCAAGCTCCGGGCGTTCTTTGCACATAATAAGGACTTATATATTAACTGCGAAACTGAGGTGCCTAACCAGGGTCCGCCACACTGTTTGTTTCTAAGGAATGTGTTCTTTGGCAGTGACTGTGAAATGTCAATCAAAGCCCAGACACCCTCACCCACCTCCTACCGGTGCTTCGACGCTACAGGGATAAGTGCTGAAGTGGGGTTACCACTACCCCCTGGGAATGGTTTTCAGAACACCTTCCCTTTTCTCTGTAGGTGCCTTTCCATCACAACTTAAAGGGACTGCGAAGTGCCGATTAAAAGCAACTGCCTATATAAGATGACAGGGAAAGCTGAAGCAATAAAACTGACAATTATGAATCAAAACAGAGAACGAAACACCACATTTTAGCAGCGTGATGAGTCAAGTCAGAAGAACGACCGAGAACAAGTCACTAATAAAAACAAATTAAAGAGAGAACATTCAATCCCACGAGAAATCTGTGCAGACCAATACAGGGAGACATTTTACCAGCGCAGTCTGAGGCATTCCGTAAAACTACGAGGAGTGATCTCAACACACACATGTAACACCACTTGCGAATCATTGCAGCTCATTGTGAGTAACTGTTGTCACACCCCTGCCAATCAATAATCTGCAGTGCTATGCTGTGACTGCAGCCGGTGCCAGTGTCCGTTCCAAGCAATAAACATAGCCAACAACACATGGAATAAAGCACACCCAGTCGCGGCTCACCGGGGGAATGGGGGGCTGCCGCACTGGGGCAGGGCTGGGAATTAAATATAAAACAGAAAACTTACCTCACAGCCGGTCCACGCCACCTCTGCTTCCCTTGGCGCCTTGACAACCGGCACTGGAGTAGACTGGCAACCCCTCTCAGCCAATCGGATTGGCTTAGGGCACGGTTACTCTTTGTCTGCCGCCAGCCCATTAGGAGACCGAAGGGCTCCTTCCCCACTCATGCGCACTTGTGCTGCTGCCTGTTGCCCCTGGTCTGAATCATGTCAATCAACATGACGCTGGACCGCCCAACCCCTTCTGATCCTAAAGAGGGTGGGCGGTCCGACGTCATACTGACTGACATGATTGTCAATTCTCCCTCGGCGTCTTTGAACTTAAGTAAACTGATTAAGTTTACTTAAGTTCAGAGACGCCGAGGGAGATGCAGGCGGGGGATCTATGCCCCAATGGACGCACTGTGCCTGGCCTCTTCCCACAGATGTTAATGCATTCTACCAGCACCTAGATAAATACATATTAGAGCCTAATATGTGGCTCAAACACTTCTTCACATTTTCAGTTACACAATTTCAGCACTGTGTGATTGGGACCTAGCTTTTTTTGCCTTTTCCCCCTCTACTCTTCTCATTGTTTCCAGTTTACCTTTACCTCATTGTTCACCTATAATATGCAATATTTTCCACATTTTTAATGTACTAACAAAAGCGTTGAAAAAGCTGCACGATGTTCCGCCACCATGGGGCAAAACACATGTTGGCTGGAAATTATAAGTTTCAATATAAACAAACCATGTACATCTTTAATTGGATGCATCTTTACATCCAACATTGTGACAACCTGATAGAGTGATTTATAACAATAAGTATTCAACTTGTGAACTTAGGTGTGTATAATTGTACACTTATTGAAACCAAAAAATGAACTCATTAGGTCTTACCATGTTATTATACTTGTTAAAGCAACTCTGGTTGAAGTCTTATAAGTAATTTTCATTGGCATTGATACCACTCAACAATGACTAATCAAGACTTACAATGGCCCTGCAGCCATGCAACTAGAGATGCATTAATTTTACAAATGCCATTACAGGCTACGTCAGTGCTTGAGATTTCTTCTAAGTGAAATGAGCAAAATATAATCGCTTGGAACTTTGCAATACCAGATTGTCTCTCTATCTTTGGGAGGAGATGTCCCTGCAACTAAAGATGTCAACCTTAGACGATGGGGAGCCAGGTTCTAATCCTGGTTACGGCTCAACATGCTCTAATTATGGTCAAATCACTTTATCATCCTGTGCCAAAAAAGAAAAATATAAGAGTTGGAAGTTGGGTTATTAGTAGTGGCAAGTAGGCATCCACCATTGGCCACCAACTCAGGCTGGGGTCCAGTATAGGTCTCAATAAATTATTCCCATGCTGAGCCCTTGGTAGCTTGATTGCGAGCAGGCAGCCTTAATTCAAATCAGGAGACAGGCACAGAAAGCATTTAAAAACACCAATTCAGTCAAAAAAAGTAAGACACAACACACAATAAAAATCCCACATCACTTTATAAAAATAGGGAATATTTGAATCTTTAAAATGACACCAAAATGACAAAACTCCAATGTACGTAACCGGAGATATGAATTCTTTAAAGGATAAACACTTTCTAGCACTTAGTCAAATTATGGAGATTTTTTCCATAGTTGCTCCAAATTTCTGGAACTTCTTGAAGTTTTTCTTGAGCGTCCAAATGGTCCAAAACACCACCCAGGGGTATGGAAACTCCAAGATGGTCCTTGAAAGTTTGGGACCACGATTAACACAATGCACCTGGCCAAAACTCCTAAATGTCCACTAGATGCAATCCAGACAGGGGACTCTTGGTGCAAATGATGCAATTGAGCTCTGTTAACCTGTAGCTTGCAAGGAGTCCACTCTTTAATCCTCTTGAAGCAAGGTACCACCAAAGGACTGTAGTTCCAGATTGTGCAGCAGGCACAATCAGTCAGAATGCAGAGCTTGGTGGTGCAAATCACCTTTACATCATGGCAGTCCTTCTTCTCTTAGTTTCAAGCAGCAGATCTGCGAGGTCCTGTACCTCTCACATATGTATTCAGTGTTGTCTGAGGTCAAGCAGGGGAGCAACATTGTCCAATGAGGTGCAAGGCAACACCCCAAACATGACCACTTCCTCCACAGTGTTGCATACTCTTCTCTCGGAAAGCACTATTCCTCCAAAATTCATCATGGCTGAAATCTCAGCAGAGCATATAAAGCTAACTAAACCAGCTCTCACTGTGGTTCATTTCCATAGCTCTGTACCACCTAACATCTGTGGATTCCTTCCTTAAGTCTCCTATCTGGCTGGATCAAAGGGGATGGTGGTAGGCAGACCTGGTATTCCCTGCCTGTCCTGTTCCTCCTTTGAAACATCATGATTTACGACCCCTCCCCCCTGCTCTGGCATTCCTATATAGGAGAACCCTCTCCAGCAGATATCCTCTCCCCTAGTGAGCCACTTATCACTTCACCAAAGCAGACTGGCTAATCCTGCTAACCAGCGACGGCTCGTGGAGGGAGTTACGGTGGGGCAGGAGGGCGGGGAGGGGGAGGTGCAGGGCGGAGGTTGCTAAAAACCGGCATATGGATAATTGCAGGTAAGTAAACAATTTAATTAATAAAACGAATTTCGTAGCTCGCACTGCATTGCATTTTGCGATGCAAGGCGCACTACGAAATTCGTTTTATTAACTAAATTGTTTACTTACCTGCAATTATCCATATGCCGGTTTTTAGCAACCTCCACCCTGCCCCTCCCCCTCCCCGCCCTCCTGCCCCACCGTAACTCCCTCCACGAGCCGTCGCTGCTGCTAACTCTGGCCAATCAGGAAAGACTGCAGGAAGGCTGAATTTTGGATAACAGAAAAGAAAGTCTTATAACGTATTTTCTGTATAATTTACTATAAAGTCAGCAGTGGCATATTGTTGGATTCATCGAAACCATTATTCTAAGTCTTTAAATGATATTCTTTTTAATTCCTAGCAATATGTCTGTGCTCATAATCAATTGCATTGTTATCCTATTTGGCTAGACATATACAATGAGGAAAATAGAATGTGCAATTTCTCCATCACTAGGCCATATTCAACATCATTCATAAGGTCCCTGGTTGTAGGAACATGACCGCCCAACCCTGGGTCACCTATGGGGTGGCCTTGGGGTCCTGAATATGAAACAAAAAGTGTAGATCCTCCCTTCACAGTGCTCTTAGCACCAAGGTCTATTTTGAGAGGCACTCTAGTACAATGGGGGAAGTGAGATGTGCAATTTTTCTGTCCCCAGGTTGTATAAAACATATTATATGGGGACCCTACTTAGAATTATATTAGCCCCCAACCCCCACCCATGGGATGACTAAGAGAGACCCTGGGGTTACCTAATATGTAATAATAATATAGATTGTCACTTTTTAAGTTCCCCTACCACATAAGTCCAGATTGTAGTTATTTTACTTTTTAAAAGAGTGTTGCTTTTGAAATGACCCCAGAAACTCAGCAGGGCACACATGCAAGTCCTGAAAGGGTTGCTAGCCTCTAAACTACCATGCTCTTTTATATGCTAGGGACGTATAGGTAGTTTTAATCACTCTGCCCTATTATTTACTCAGGACTTATATGGTAGGTCATGCCAATTGTAAGTGCACCCTACTACATAGTGTACCCTAATACATATGTGTGTTTTCATTGTGTTTTCAGCATGGCCCTGGGCCTGGTTAGACAGAGCCCGGTGACAGTAGAGTCAGTTACCACCAGTCCCAGTCAACAAATAATTGAGGTGCAACAATAAGGCTGAAAAGAATACCATAAACCGGCTCTCTTGTAAAGCACTCTGCTGCCCCTGGGTCGTGTTTGACCTATAAAGAATTGCACACACTTATTGAACTCGAGGTTGAAATGAACCAGTTCTTCCCAAACCTGGCCTAGAAATGGAGCGCTGCTCGGCGTTTCTATCCCTTGACTGTAGTGTCACTATATTATTGCAGAATGTCAAGAAATCGATATTCTCTGTCACTGTAGACCAACAGCATTATCACTTGGCACTCAGCTGCGAGTCTATATGAAGGAAGCGCCTTGCTCCACTGCTACCCGGTTCTACGCAACACCGTGCGCCCTGTGGATGCAAAGCAGTGTATTTGGTATGACACATTAGCACCTTTCGTTTAGCCAGGTACACGTCTTCTTTTGCCACTATGAAAAGGAGGGCCACTTAAGGATGCCACTGGCTCGGCCTCACTGGGGGTATTTCGGACTCTTGACTAATGTGTGCCATACAAGTGTATATGTGTCGCGCTCTAGATGCCACGAAATACACGGTTACCTGAGAGTAGTAAATTGTGGTCTGAAGCAGATAACAAAGCGCCCCCTTATGATCGCCAGTGAAAGGCATGCAACGTCAGTGCGTGGTTATTAAACGGCGGTGTAGTTGTGTCCTAGACCACTTCAGTGTCATAATGATGTAACGCGCCTCGCTTTTTAAACGTAGGCCTCACGTTAGCTATGCTATTTGTGCTTTTTAAGGGGCATTTTGTATAATACTTATGTGAAAACGCCACCAAAGGATAATGGTATCGGTGCCACTAGGTGAAAGGTCCACGTGCGTGAAAGCATGCGGATTTGCGTGAAGCGCCTCACTGCTTCCAGATAATGTGTGAGACCCGCAGCTCGGGTCAGTAGTCTCACTTCCTCTGGCTGGAGCCCGAGGCTTCTCCCTCCAGCCCGGCAGGCTGTCCACGGGGCAGCGGTGCTGAAACCTCTCCTCCCGGCAGGAGTGTGATGCTCTGTGCCGCGTGAACGGCTCTCCCCCACCGCGGGGACCTGCGCGCACAAACCATGCTAATGAGGCTCCGTGCGAGATGCGGTGTCCCAGAAAGACGACAGCATCATCTGTCTTCCAAAAGTGGGTGAGGGAACAGGATCGAACCCCCTGCCCCCCGCGCCTCCGCTCGAAGGGGAGGAGGAGCAGACAGAGAAGAGACAGGAGGAGCCCGCCGTGGGCATGCAGCTGCTCCTGATCTAAATTGCAGTGTTTTGTGTCACAGCAGAAACGCCGAGGCTCGCGCGGCAGACGGGAGAAAGGGACACGGCGCTCTGCTTTCTGTGCTCTCCACCCCTCCCCCGGCACTGACTGCCCACAGCTGCCTGCATCGGGCAGTGTCCCGGCTCAGCCCCCCGCAGCTCACCGTGTCCGGAGTCCCTCGGAGGGCCCGAGGGCGTTGTTTTTTTTCTCATTTGTTCCATCGCGTGCGTTTTCCTGGGATTAGGATTAAAGCCCCGGAGGTCACCGTGTGTCTTTACTGATGCGCTGCTCCCTGGAACGCGTTTTCTGAGGAATGATGCTTCTGCTAGGGACTCCAAGTTTTCAGCTGCCTCTGTGGATCCCCGTGTGGTGCTGAGTGGACAGCGGGCATCTCGGAGAACAACCTCGCCTCTAAACTTGGAAGGGAAACTATGGTGTGGATGTAAACCCTTTTCAGCATGGAGTCGATATTCTTGGGCACTTTCTGTGTTGCTTTCTGCCTCAGAGCCGGTAAGTGGTGTTGGTGGCGAATGGCGATAGAGAGGGCAGCTGGATGTCAGCGGGTGGGGCCGTCGTGGCGGGAGAAGCGTGGCCGCTATGGGAGAGCGTCAGGAATCCGTAGCTACCGGGATAAAAAAAAGCAAATACTGTTCAGGGTGCAACGCGGGAACGTGCACATTTTATTGGCATTAGTAAAGAGCGGTAGTAGTGATGTGCTCCTGCCATTACCTACATGTGCAGTGTCAGAAGCACAGAGCGCGTCCCCATGAAAGGTATTTCGCCTGCTTAAAGTAGCATGATGCTGTAACAGGGCGAGAGTAGTCACGGGTGTACAACCCATCCGTGGCACACAGGCACCAGGGCACCCTCGCCACAACTCTCCCTGGCATTGCATCTGTGTGTGACGCATTGACTCTGTACAGAAGCGTGTTTATCAACATTATGACACTTGGTAGCCCAGGCTAACATGTGACTGCCTTTGTTTTTTGTGTTTTCGGCCCAGTTTTAGGGTTTGGTGTTGACCCCTCCCTGCAGATTGACGTGCTGAAGGAACTGCATCTGGGAGACTCCACAGTTGGGGTGCTGCAGGTGCAAGGGTCGCACAACGAGAGCAAAGCCTTCTTCTTTCACGGTAATTGTACTCTCGCACATTCCACATATATAGTGTTTCATGATGCTTAAAACATTTCTAAGCGCTTACAGGGTTTGCAAATTTGGTAAAAAATAAGTATAGGCAGTTGAAGTAATTTGTCCAGGTTTGCGCACGTTGGTAATGTTTGGAAGTCATGATTACTGTGGGGACCCCACTGGCATGGACGTTCGGCTCTGTACATTAGAAGGCAACATCTTCTGTTAGTCGTGAAAGCTGTGGAAAAGCGGGCTGCAGCAGTGATGTCATCACAATACTTTACTACTAATACTGTTAGTAATGTCTACAAGTTTCCATTCTATGCTTCGATAACAAGTGTCAATTTGACCCGTGCAGACCGGGTTCACTGCACCTATCTCTCTCTGGGGTTTTCTTCCTTTTTGCACGGCTTTCCTCTCTCTGAATGACGGGCTGGTAATTAATGTACAGCGGCGCCAGGGATGACAGATGGCTGCGTTTGGCGTCCCGGGAAGCAATGCATAATAATGCAGAGTGTACTGATGGGGGCGGCAGTCATTTTAGCAGAAAGGGAGCGCTCGGGCTGACTTTTAGCGAAGAAACTTCAGCGCCGGCCTCACCCAAGGAAGAGAGGGTGGAAATGGACAGAAAGGTTTGTCCCCGTGGGCTTGGAACTGATAACTTACAGGTGCCTCACAATATTAGGTAAAGCACGTGGGCGTGGCTAAGTACAACGTTCTCAGCTCCAATGAGCAAGCCGAGTCCTTTGCCCCTTGGAGGATGAAGCGTGATGGGTAATTGTTTTCCTACAATTGGAGTGAATTTAGGGGGCAACGTTTACGTGCAGCAAGTGCTGTGGCACCACAGATGGGCTGTAAACGGCCGAGGGCAGCCTCCCTAATTTACTACCCAACCAATGGTACGTTTGTGGCTTCGTAGTGTCATAGCGCCTGGTGAACAGATGAGAGATGTGCCTCAGGCGCACGGTCTGCTGTGGTTTCATTGAACATTGGAGAGGGTTGATAGGCCAACCAGGAGCAGCCGGGAGGAGCCGGTGTTCAAAATGCGCCCACGTCGACTGTGTAGACACACTCTCCTTTGACACTTTAATGGCCCCTCCCCTTCATGCCCCTGATTTCCGGGTAAGCGTAACTTCTGTTGTGGTGGTGGAGGCTGATATCATAGGGGTGAAAGGTCACATACCCAGATGTTAACGTTTTCCGGTAGGATCGCCTTCATTTTACCAAATGATGAATGTTTTATCAACCACCGTTTTATAGTGTTGTCCTTTTGGTTTTGACCACCTTTGGCATTGCTTCAAGCTCCTTGAGGGCAGAGTATCACACCTGCGCTATCCCTAATCAGAATGTGGCGCTTTTGATATTAGTAGACCATGTACTGAACCGCTTGTAAGGAGATATTCATCAATCATTTTTCAAAAAGCCCCACATCGAGCCTGCTATCATTACAGTCTGGGAAAAAACAGACCACGCGTGTCAGTGCTCAAAACAGAACCGATAGAGACCCATTTCGAGGCGCCTTTTAAAAAACTGCGGTGCTCAGCACCGGTGAGACCCGGCCCACTTCAAGCCCTCGCTATAAGTTAATGCGTAATATGTGGTCGGCGTTACTTGTGGGATGTGCTGGAGCGTAATTATGCACAATTATTGCAACACTATGCAGAATGAGTGAAATTATGCGAGGACTGTAACCCTGTATTTGGCACTATTTTCTTAGTGGGAAATGCATCCTCTCGTCCAAAATGAACCAGGAGGCATTTTACACTAAGAAATAGCACAAAATCGCAACAGTAGCAGTCTCTTGCACTCTGTTCCTGTGGTCTTGGATAGGTCATGTGGTCTTGGGTAGCTATTTATGGCCTAAATTACTGAAAAACACGCAAACAGGTGTCATTTTCGGTAATTTTGTGTCAAGCATAACACCAAATTCCCGAAAATACGCCGGCGTGATGACAATTCCACCCAGGCTTATTCAGAAAGCGGTTGCAGACATGGTTTACTTTGCACCCACTTTTAGATGCCACTGACAATGAAACGTTAAATGTAGTGTCTGTAAATGTGTAGAAAATAGAAAGGCAGAGCATTCCTACGTTGTCAAGGACCTACTACATTGTGATTTTAAGTTTGAGATGTACTTACCTTTCTATGTTATTACTAACCTTAGAACAACTTTTGTATGTTACCAGGAGCAAGTTTCCCCCCTTTCCAGAATCAGAGCTTTTCAAGAAATGTGGCTATATTATTTCTAAAAATGCATCTTCTTGTGTTTTCTTGTAAATTGCTGCACATCTCTGGATGAGGAACCAGGAAGAGAAATTACGTATCAAAATTCATTGTGCCTCCACTAAGGAGAATGACTTGGTTCCATTTTGACTGTACAGTTTTAAGAGATTACTGAGAGCAGACAGAAGATAGTGAGCAAGTGATGGTCCTATAGATTATTTAACACCGTCACACTTAGTACTGACTGTTACTTAATATCAATGTGTGCATCTCTAACACACACACACACACACACGCACACACCCCCCCCCCACACACACACACATATATAACGATACGTGAAAATAATTTGACATAAGTGGTTTATATGCCTATATTACAAAGTTGTTATTCACTCCTCTGTAATTAAAGTTGACACAATAGAATAGTACAAGAGCTCATTTTTATTGATAACAAATCTGCACCAAACTTTTAAAACAGATTTTAGGAGATTCTTTATGCTAAAATTACATTTGGTTAGGATTGATGTGGATGGTGACATTAGCGGGGCCCCAAACATGTTTACTGTTGGATATCCCATTAGAAACCTTTCCTGCAATAACACGAAAATGGCTGAACAGTAACATGCCAGATGTGAGATGCACATGTAGCTTTTCTAGGCTGGACAAATCAAAATGTGTTTTTCCGGTGTGCAAGCATGAGTTATTGAATAACAGTAAATCTAATGGAGAATATTAGATACTTTGATGAAATGCAACAAAGCTTTTTGATTGGCTGAATTTTCTTTCTGTTCTTTAACAAAACTGAGTGATTGGCTGGATTCACTCTGAAAATGAATCAAAGCAGTCCTCTTTTTCCTTTTTATTTTACCACCAACATCAATATTTCACAAATGAAAGGTAAAGTAACAGAATAACTGCAGAGATGGAATAGTCCTCTGCATGGTACCGCGAATGTGCAACCTCTGCCTTTAGTATCCTCGCTGCATGGTATCTGGACGTTTATCGTTTGGTCAAGCGTGCTTGGCAGTCTTGAGCGCACACAATGGCCTAGGTGCACCTGTATGTTGAGGGACACATAGCCTGGCTCTGTTGCCTGGATGGGTCTACCAAGCATACCCAACTGACATGAGACTACTGTCTGTGTCCTATGAGCATATTCGTTAAGCAGTGGTGGCAGCGTTTCATTTGTTTTTAATGTGAGAGCCATAAATAGCAACCAATGCCTTTAGTGGGACACTAAAGACATCCCTTTGGGCACAGCATTTCTCCTCTATGTGTGAGAAAGAGGATTCCAAACACTTGTTTCTGTTGTTATATACTTTCTTTTATTTTT
Organism: Lissotriton vulgaris; assembly: GCF_964263255.1. Lineage (NCBI taxonomy): Eukaryota > Metazoa > Chordata > Amphibia > Caudata > Salamandridae > Lissotriton > Lissotriton vulgaris. The sequence continues at coordinate 1,906,184,021 of NC_141685.1, read as the reverse complement.
GTTGTTCTTCTTTTATTTGTTCTTTTAGTACATTTGTCATTGTGATATTTATGCTCAGTTTGTCATATTCACATCAGCGACACAATTTTGATTTGAATCCAATGCATTTCAGGCGTGTTAATCCCGCCCTTCATCAGGGAATAAACACTACAAACACAGAAATGAAAACCATGGGTAAATGTACTGTGTATGTCTCCAATAAAACGAAACAATATCCAATTCTGCACCAATAACGAAAACTAAACCTGTGTGTATGTTACCAATGTCACCACGAGAAACCTTAGACACCCGTGTCAACACAAACCGAGTGTCATCTCTTTTGACCAGCACTTACGTGTCGCGCTTGTGCCTGTGTTTGGCTCATACAAGAGTCTTAATCCGTGTTTAAGAACGCTAAAAAAAAAACAGTAAAAGGAAAAACGATATACCCTGTAAAATTCCTTGTAGATTATAGAATCACATATCTTGAGCGCAACGTTAAGTCTGAGCTCACTTTCTAGTAATGCGACTGACCTTAGCTGCGGTGTAGCAGCGTCTTAACCGCCTTCTTCCCGCCAAACTTCAAACACCCTTCTGTTTACGCCATTCCACATTTAATCAAACGTCGACCTCCATCATTGGTTAAAGCTCCGATCACGTGACCATAAACTTCGAAAAAATACTTCCTACTCAAGGCTATGTGTCTAGTATGATATTAGAGGCGTTCTCCGAACAGTGATTATCCTACGTTACATTATGGCCAGTTGTACTATAAGGTACTAAAGCTGAGATTAACGGAACATTATGAATGATGAGACGAAAAAAATGAAAAAAATGAAAACGGTATTCGGAGGATCGAACTCCTGCGTGTCATGGTATCTACGGCGGTCACCAGCCTATTGTGCTATGTCTGTAAAGAATAGAGTGTACGTGATGTGAGGTGATGAGGTTACACAGTTGATTTTTTTTTTTTTTAAATAATTTTTATTGTAGGCATACCTGTACAGGCCAATACACACAGATAGGTAGCATCATAAGTTTTAGCAGATATATAGTACATCTCGACAATCAGTACACAGCCGTCCGGCCCACAACCCGGGGGTTGGGCGGCGTTGAAGCCTCTGCTCATCCATGCCTGACGTTCAGTACAGAGGAGTGGTTAGTGTTCGGATTAAGTGTATGACTACTTTTATGGCCCTACTAAACTACGCGCTAATCCCCAACTCCCTTCCCTGCGCCAACCTAAAACTCCCCCCCCATCCCATCCCGCACACCACCACCCGCCTAAGGCTACGCTGTTACCATCTCTGGGTTGCTGGCTTGAGTCTCCCTACATTCCTGCTGCTCCTAGGGCCTCAACTCGCCTCCTCCGTCCCCTCCCCCCTGGGAGTCTCCTCCTCTGCGTCAGCTTCGCTATCCCTGAGTTCCTGCACCATCACTTCCCATGCGGTCGCAGTGTCAGCTGCTGTCTGGCTAGGGGTCCTGCGCGCAAGTTGGTATCTATGTGTGCTGTCAGCCGTGGCCCATTTTAGAAACTCCTGCCGCCATCTCCGTGGAGTAGGCCCCATCCTCGCCTTCCAGTTCTTAGTGATCTCCCTCTTAGCCACCATCAGTCCCATGTCGATAAACTTACTCGTGAGCTTATTTTTGGGGGTATGGGGAAACCAGTGCAAAAAACATTCCGCCGGTCCGTACTCTATGGATCTTTCCGTCACCTCATTCAGCACCTCCCCTACTTCCTGCCAATAATCCCGTAGGGCCGGGCATGCCCACAGCATGTGCACCAACTCAGCCCCCTCCTCCGGGCACCGGGGGCAGGCTGCCATGTCATCGCCAAAATACCGCCTGATTCTACCTGGGGTCATGTACGCCCTATGCAACACATAGTAGTGGATCAGCTGGAACCTGGCGTTTCTCGTGCTGTTGCGAGCCCTACGGACAAGTTGTGCCCACGTCGTGTCCGGTATGTCCCTATTCAGATCCGCCTCCCATTTGGTTTTTAGGGATGTGAGAGGAGGGATATTCTCCCTAATCATCCGATCATATAGGCATGTAACCGCCTTAATCGTGCCCGCCGCCATCTTGGTGTACTGGCACGCCGCTGCCGTCCCGGGTTCCTCCAGTCCCGTGCCCCAGTGGGCGTGCATCGCCCTGGTAACTGCTGCATGCAGCAGAAATCCCCCTCTCGGGATACCGAAGCGGTCTATTAGCTCCCGGAACGGGAGCAGTGCGCCATTCTCAAAGAGGTCCCCAACTACCTGTATCCCCGCTTCCTCCCACTCCTGTAGTTGCGACCAGTCGCCGCCATGCGGTAAGGCCGTTAACATACCCAGTGGTATCTCAGGCGCATATGGGCGCTGGGTACCCGCTCTCTTCTGGGTCCGGTTCCAGCAGTGACGGTACGTGCGCTGTTCCAGCGACAAATCCCGACTGTCCAGCCGTTGTTGGAGAGTTATAAACGCCAGGACGTGTCTGGGCGTGCCCCGCGAGCTTTCGTCTTCTGGGCCCCGAAATACCCTCGCTACTTCCTGCGTGAAGACTTGCAGTTGGGCTGCTAGGTAATAGAGCTCAAAGTCTGGCACTGCCAAACCCCCCTCATCTTTCGGGCGAGAGAGCGTGGCCAGCGCTACTCTGCACCGTCCCGCACCCCAAATGAACGTTGTGATTTGAGATTTAAGGAGCTGAAAGAAGGAGCCAGGTATCCAGATTGGGAGCGTCCGGAAATAATACAGTAATCTCGGTAGGGCAACCATCTTTAGTAGGGAAATCCGGCCCGCTACTGACAGTGGTAATGTGGACCAGAAGGACATACAGCTCTTCAGTCCACGTACGCATCGTCCCAGGTTGCCTTCAAGCAAGTCCTCCGGCTTATGGTAGATATGGACCCCCAGGTATTTCATGCAGGTAGGGTTCCAGGTCGCCTCCGACTGGTGTTGTGGCTGGGCAGTGCCCTCCAGTAGTGGGAACAAACTTGTCTTGGGCCAGTTAACCCGCAGGCCCGACATCACTCCGAAGCTTTCCAGTAGAGCTTCCGCTCTCCGTAAGTCCTCACCCCTGTCGCAGAGGAACAGTAGTAAATCATCGGCATACAGCGAGATGAAATGCTGTCCGTCACGGGCCCGCACTCCGCGGGTGTGCCGCCCCGTTCGGGCTGCAGCCGCCAGCGGCTCAATAGCCAGTGCAAAAAGAAGCGGTGATAGGGAGCAGCCCTGACGAGTGCCCCGGTCCACCGGGTATCGGAGGGATACCGCCGGTCCCACCCTTACCCTTGCAAATCGCTTCCGCGTATAGGACCTTCGTCCAATGAATATAACCAGCCCCCAGACCAAAGCGCTCCATGACAGCATAGAGGTAGTCCCACTCGAGGCTGTCGAAGGCCTTTTCAATATCTACCGAGAGGACCAGTTCCGTCCCTGCCCCTTCGTTCAGCCCGTCCAGGAGACGGATGAGCCTTCTGATATTGATCGTGGTGTTGCGTTTCGGTATAAAGCCGTTCTGGTCGTCGTGTACAAGCCCCGCCATGTGAGGCAGGAGCCTCGCCGCTAGTATGGAACTCAGGATTTTATAGTCTGCGGTGAGCATAGAGAGCGGTCTATAGGACGCAGGGTCATCACTCTCCCTGCCGGGCTTCAGCAGTGGGACCACTAATGCCTCCCTCATCGACTGCGGTAGCCGTCCCGACACCTTGGCCTCTCTATAGACAGTCAGGAGTCGCGGTGCCAGTATGTCTAGATATTTGTTATAGAACTCTATGGGGAGTCCGTCTATCCCCGGCGATTTGTTCCTCGCCATGCGCCGCACCGCCGATCGTATCTCCCCCAAGGCGATGTCCGACCCCAAGTCCTTCGCCTGCTCAGCCTCTATCCGGTGTAGGGGCAGATCAGCCAGGAAGGGTTCCACCAGTCCCGTCCTGTTTCCCGGGGCACTCTTGTACAGGCCCTCGTAATATTTCTGGAAGGCGTTGACTATGCCCAGCTGAGTTTGTTGAATCACGCCCGTCATATCTCGCAGTTGGAGTATGGGGGCGCATCGTCTGGTGGGGTTCGAGAGCCACGCTAGGAGGGTGCCCGCCTTATCGCCGTCAACATGGGAGCGCAGCACATAGCGCTTGTAGTCAAAGGCTCGAAGTCTCTCCACCTCAACGGCTACCGTCTCCCTGGCCAAACAGAGAGACTCCTGGAGTTCCGGGCGTCCGGGCCGCCTCCTCTCCGCCTCCCTCAGTCTAGCATCCGCCGTAGCCAAATCGCCCAGCAGTACCTTCCGCACGCCTACATAATCCCTGATACAGATACCCCTCACCACTACCTTGAAGGCGTCCCACTCCGTCGCCCTTGAGGTCGCCGTCCCTTCATTCTCCGTGAAATACAAGGCCACTCCTTCTGCTAGGGCCTCCCCGAAAAGGGGGTCCTCCAGAGTCTCAGGTCGCAGTTTCCAGAGCGGAACCCTAGGCTTCTTCGCCACGCACGCCAGCCGGATCAGGAGCGGATTATGGTCTGAGATTGTTCTCGATAGGTACTCTGAGCCAGTGACGCATGGTAGCACCTCCCGGGAGCAAAGTATGGTGTCCAAACGGACATGCAAATCATGGAGCCCGGAGAAAAATGAATAATCCCGGTCAATCGGGTGTTGCCCTCTCCAGACGTCTATAAGTTCCCAGCTCTCCTGCCAGTCCCTCCTACCTCTAGAGAGCCTATAAACCGGGGAGTCACGAAGGGGTGGGTGAGACCTGTCCAGCAAGGGGTCGGCAATGGAGTTAAAGTCACCCCCTAGCAGGACCGGGCCTGCAAGGGAGTGGGCCAGCGTCCCTGACAGTGTCGCAAGGAAAGCCAACTGGTCCGTGTTTGGGGCATAAATGCTAGCTAATACTATATCTCTACTTCAAGTTTCCCCTCCACCACCACATACCTCCCTTCCTGGTCAATCCATTGGCGTGTGAGTTGGAAAGGCGTGCCTGCCCTAACCCATATGAGCACTCCTCGCGCATAGGCCGAATAGCTGGTGTGATAAACCTGCCCCCGCCATCTCCTCTGTAGCGCCTCCCCCTCCTGCCGTGTGAGATGCGTCTCCTGCAGCATTGCGATGTGCACTCCCCTCCGTACTAAATAGGCATGTATTTTGTGTCTGCGCTGCATAGTGTGTAGGCCCCGGACATTCCAGGTAATACAGGTCAATCCATTTACATTAGCCATTATCCCAGTAATCCGGTCGAAACACTCCCTCCAGGTCCAGCCCGTCGGCGGTGATGGTGCCCCCTCTGAAAAAAACAAAACTCCCCAACAGCCCCACCCATGGTACACCCAGGGTCAACAACTTCAAAAAAAAAAAACAATCCCCAACTGTGGAACCCCCCCCCTCCCCCAGAACAGGCCCCAATATCGAAATACCAGTCCCCATCCAAACTCCAGTACCTGATGACCCAGGTCTCAACTACACAGCCGTAGCTGTGGGTGCCTTAAGGGCCTACGGAGCACGGCCTTGTCCAGAGGGAGGCCGCGTCGCCCATCTCCACACTCCCTCCCCAGTTCCTCATGGCCCTTTGCCCTGAGCCCCGCCGTGTGCCCCGGCCCCCACTATGTGTATAGGCAATGGTCCCCCCCACAGCTCCCCAAACATTACCCACTCTGCATCGACAGTAGTTCATATATTGAGGATCTCGTCCGCCGTCTGCGGCGTCACCAGCGGCCCTTCCGTGCGGTGAATCCCCGATAGGTCCGACTCCGAGCCAGAGGCCGATACATGAGTGTCCGAGTCCGTGGCCCCCTTAGATCCGGGACCTTCTGCCCGACCAATCTTCTCCACCTCCAGCAGCGCCGCCTGTCGTTCCGCGTCAGTCTGAGAGGCCGATGGGCCTAGCTTCCCTCGCCCTCGTTTCCATAGTCTCTTCGATTTCCGCAGCCGTTTGGGCGAGCGTTCCCGCTCTTTTTCTCGCTCTTCTCTCATCCTGGCGCCGTCAGTCCCGGCCTTGTATGTCTCCCACCAGTCCCAGGCTTCCGCTGAAGTCGCAAAGAAGATCGCCTTGTCGTCCACTACCACTCGTAGCCTGGATGGGAAGGGCAAGGAGTAGGCAATCCCTTCATTCCGCAGTTCCCTCTTGATCGTGAGGAAGGAGGCTCGTTGTTTCTGCGTTTCGAAGGTGAAGTCCGGAAAAAGTGTGACTCTACTGTTCGCAATCTGGAAGGGGCCATCCTCACGAGCCTTCCGCAGGAGCAGATCTCTGTCCTTGTGGTGTAGCAACTTGGCTATGATCGGTCTGGGTGGGAGCCCGGGCTTGGGCGGTCCTGAAGGGACCCTGTGGGCCCGCTCCAGAGTGAAGAACGGCGAAAGCCCTTCCGGCGCCACCACCGATTTCAGCCATTCCTCCATGTAGGCAATCATGCCCCCGTCCCCTCCGTCTCCGGCACACCTACGATCCGCACGTTGCTGCGTCGGCTTCTATTTTCCGCATCCTCCGCTCGCCTTTCCAGGGTGCTTATGCGGTCCAGGGCCTCCGTCAGCTTACTCTCCATCGCCTTGTGAGCCGGCGCCATGACCTCGAGCACCACTTCAGCCTCCTTGACCCTGTCTTTTAGTTTGTCATGGTCCGCTCGGAGTAGGCCCAGCCCCGACGCCACCTGCGCTATGTCGTTGTGGAGCGCATCTCTGGTGGCCGTTATGGCGTCCAGTATCCGGTCCTGCAATCGCTGCAGGTCAGTCTGCTCAGCGGGGCCCCCTTCCACTACTTCCGACGTTGCCGCCTCCTCCACCTTGGTCCTCGGTTTCCCCATCGTGGCCGGCCTCGCCACTCCCGCTGTCCTCGCCTGCCTGCTGTCCCCGGGCCCCGGCCACGTGGTCCGCCCCTGTGCGCTACGGGGTTTCGCTGCTCGATCACTGCGCCCCAGAGTAGGCGTCCGTCGTGCTGTCCGACCCCCGGGTGCTGTGGGGTATCGTTCACTCCCCCCTGGGGTGGCGTGGTATGCTGGACGCCGCCAAAGTCCCTTCAATGTCCCTCGGGATCCTTCCTCATGCCCCCAAATGCTGCAGGGCCACTGTTGTGGGGGCAAGGGGGGGAGGGGGACCCAGGATGCTCAGCTCCGTGCACCTTGTCCCACGGACCCCTTCTCAGGGCGGCCCCCGCTCACCTGTTGAATCGGCCGGTGCCTGGGGCTGGGTTGGAGCTCCAGTTCTCGTTTTCTCGGCCAGGAGTCCGCCAGGAAGCCTCGCCCGCAGGAGCGGACCCGGGCGGCCGTCCCCGCCCTCTCCCGATGTCACCGCGTTCCGCAGCCGAGCTCTAAGGAGCAATCCTCGCCGTGTGGGGTCCGTCGCTGCCGGCGATCGCGCCTTCCCGATGTGCGCCGGCAGTGCGTTCCTCTGGCAGCCCACCGCCTTTCAGGACTCCGCCGTGGCAGCCATTTTGCTCGGCGCCGTTCTCCCCTCCGCTCCAGGGGCCGCCGCGATCGGCGGCCGTCCTCGGCTCTGCGATGCCGCCGGCAGCCCAGCTCTCGTCCGAGCAGTCACCGCCGGGCTTTCAATCGGCGCCGGGGCACACACGGGCTCTTCGGCCCTTCTGTCAGGATTCTTGTGGGGAAGAGGCGCGGAGCTCCGGGCTCACGCCGCCATTTCCCTCGGCGCTCAAGCCACGCCCCCATGAGGTTACACAGTTGATGCTGTAATTTACTCAACAATTGGAAAAAATAAATAAAGTAAAATGAACATTGTACATTGAAAATAAGTAATATACCCTCGCAGGTTACCCATTCCAGATTAAGGAACAACATGTATTCTGTTACAAATAGCAACACAGTTCCATACGTTCATTGAGCCCGTTAGGACTCTGGGTACACAATTTATGGATCCAAAAGTTCTCTCGTTGCAGCATAAATTTAGTATTGTCCCTTCCTTCGGTTTTTGTCACCGTCTCCAGTATCATGTATTTTAATTGGGAGATGTTGTGTTGCGCCTCCAAAAAATGTGTGGCTACTGATGATTTAGTATTTCTCATACGGATATTGGATTTGTGTTCTGTTAAGCGTGTCTTTATGCTTCTTTCCGTTTTCCCAACGTATAGTTTTCTGCATGGGCATTTCAGCGCGTAGATTACATTTTTGGTTTCGCATGTGGCATTTACTCTCACTTTGATCTGGTGCCCCTTCATGGGGTGGTTTATTGTATTACCTTTGATGATACTGCTGAGGAAGCTCGGATAGTAGCGGTATCTAAATATTTGACACAGAGTCACAACTTCAAGAAAATCATCACAAAACACTGGCAGATGCTTAAGCTTGAACCAGATTTCCAAAAATCTTTCGACCAAATACCGCTATTCGCTTACACAAGAGCTCAAAACTTGGGAGAAATCTTGAAACAACGTCAACCCACAACCGGAACTTACAAGGGCACGAAACCATGTCTAAATTGCGGAAATTGCAACAGTATCATCACATTTTTTGGAGGCGCAACACAACATCTCCCAATTAAAATACATGATACTGGAGACGGTGACAAAAACCGAAGGAAGGGACAATACTAAATTTATGCTGCAACGAGAGAACTTTTGGATCCATAAATTGTGTACCCAGAGTCCTAACGGGCTCAATGAACGTATGGAACTGTCTTGCTATTTGTAACAGAATACATGTTGTTCCTTAATCTGGAATGGGTAACCTGCGAGGGTATATTACTGATTTTCAATGTACAATGTTCATTTTACTTTATTTATTTTTTCCAATTGTTGAGTAAATTACAGCATCAACTGTGTAACCTCATCACCTCACATCACGTACACTCTATTCTCTACAGACATAGCACAATAGGCTGGTGACCGCCGTAGATACCATGACACGCAGGAGTTCGATCCTCCGAATACCGTTTTCAGTTTTTTCATTTTTTTCGTCTCATCGTTCATAATGTTCCGTTAATCTCAGCTTTAGTACCTTATAGTACAACTGGCCATAATGTAACGTAGGATAATCACTGTTCGGAGAACGCCTCTAATATCATACTAGACACATAGCCTTGAGTAGGTTGTATTTTTTTGAAGTTTATGGTCACGTGATCGGAGCTTCAACCAATGATGGAGGTCGACGTTTGATTAAATGTGAAATGGCGTAAACAGAAGGGTGTTTGAAGTTTGGCGGGAAGAAGGCGGTTAAGACGCTGCTACACCGCAGCTAAGGTCAGTCGCATTACTAGAAAGTGAGCTCAGACTTAACGTTGCGCTCAAGAGATGTAATTCTATAATCTACAAGGAATTTTACAGGGTATATAGTTTTTCCTTTTACTGTTTTTTTTAGCGTTCTTAAACACGGATTAAGACACTTGTATGAGCCAAACACAGGCACAAGCGCAACACGTAAGCGCTGGTCAAAAAAGATGACACTCGGTTTGTGTTGACACAGGTGTATAAGGTTTCTCGTGGTGACATCGGTAACATACACACAGGTTTAGTTTTCGTTATTGGTGCAGAATTGGATATTGTTTCGTTTTATTGGAGACATACACAGTACATTTACCCATGGTTTTCATTTCTGTGTTTGTAGTGTTGATTCCCTGATGAAGGGCGGGATTAACACGCCCGAAATGCATTGGATTCAAATCAAAATTGTGTCGCTGATGTGAATATGACAAACTGAGCATAAATATCACAATGACAAATGTACTAAAAGAACAAATAAAAGAAGAACAACAAAAATAAAAGAAAGTATATAACAACAGAAACAAGTGTTTGGAATCCTCTTTCTCACACATAGAGGAGAAATGGTGTGCCCAAAGGGATGTCTTTAGTGTCCCACTAAAGGCACTGGTTGTGATTTATTCAGGCGCCCAGGGACGTGGTCGCCACCTACGGAGCACCCACAACAAAAATAGTCGTGTGGATAATAAACTTTTGAGCTGTGCACTACTCCCTATCAGAAGTTGAGAGCCATAAATAGGCCATTTTCCTATTAAAAAAGAGTGGAGTACCTACCAGCCTCACTCATATAAAGTTCTGCTTGAATGTAGCGCCCAGACGCTGCACTGACCTCCACAGTGACTGTGCACATGGATGCTGTGTATGCGGTGCATTTAAACGTGAGTTTATGTTGGACCAGACTAACGCAAACCATTGCATGGCCCCTGTACAGCATAGCACTAGCTGGAAGCACCTATTGCTGGCGTTCCTGGGCTAGAAGGAACCGCCCCAGACCTTGAAGTGTGGGAGGATGGAGACAGGGCTGAAAGGCAGCAGTGAGCATTTGATGGATGCCTGCACATTACCTCTCTAATACCACAGCTGCCAGGACTGACAGTGGGCATTCAGAGGCGTTGGGTGTGGGGGGAATCTTTCAGCAAGGGTCTGCTCGTTGTCTTCCCCCAAATACTACTCCCAAAAGGGATGCTGAGAGTCAGGCACAGAGGTACACATTTGATTATTAGTGGGTGAGCTAGATGGATACACCCTTTGCCACTCCCCATTCTGACAAACGCCTTACTAAAAGCAAAGACTCTGGCTGCCCCACAGGATTGAAATGCACAAAGAGGAGAAATTGCTCTAAACTAGCTCTAGGCCTTTCACAGTGGGATTCACATTCCTGTCTGGAAATGTCTATGAAAGTGAGAGTTAGACTTTCCCAACTTGTTCCAGTTTCTTTAATATCCTAGAGTGAGGGAACTCTGCAAACTATGGGAACAAATCCTGAGATCTATGGCTGCTGTCTTTTACAGCTAGTTTCCCAGATATAGTTGGGCTTCACCTGAGCTCTTTAATATTTCTGAGAGAAGCAGTGGGTCTGCCTAAAACATTGAAGCTCCTGGTCTCATGAGAGAGCGAAAGGAGTGTCTGACCCCTGCATGGAGGCAAATGCCAGGAAGGAGAAGTCCCGCCTTGCTGCCTCCACAGCCTAATCTCCAGTCAGCTGTTCATCCTGCCGGGTGCAACCACTGTGATGATCCACCCAAGTGTTCTGCAGCAGCAGCAACCCTGACCTGACGTACCTGCAGCTATGAGCAAACGTGACATGAGGCAGATTGAAATGAACCACCACCAGCCTTAAGCAATGCTCTGATCCCGCTGAAGATGTCACAACCAAGCACCTTAGGGACTGTTGTTGACTCTGTGTGCTAGAGCAGCCTCCATCCGATGTGATCGCTTGCCATCAGATCAAAGTCACCTGCGCGAGTTGTCAATCAGCGTGCTGACATGCTGAGAGAATCTGCTGAGGGCAAGGTGGCACCCTCATCTATCTCAAACACCTAGGACACATGCTCATCACACCCCAACATCAAAACCTAGATAAAGCCTGGAACTGATGAACTGCTGAATTCACATGAGTGCCTCATGCATGGAACAAAAGTGGATTGGGACAATGGCATAACCTTAAAGACTCAATGCTGAGATGATTGTAAGGACTGAATTATGGGTCCAGAACTAGGGAAGCTGCTAGTACTTTCCATAGTAAGTCTGCAATTGCACTTATGTGAAATGTGATTAGTTTCTGCATGGACTTACCCGTACTATATGTGCGAAACCATATGCCTTGGTTATTTCTGTGGGTAGTATTTATTGTCTCCTGGTACTCGTAAAAAGAGAAATGTAAAGAACAACAAAATAGTTTATTTATTTAGTGGCACGTGTATCATGAAAAGGCAATTGTTGCAATAAACACTAATATCCGTCTACGAAGGTTTATTATTGCTCAGATCCATTGATATATTTTGTTTAAAATCTCCCTATGTTCATAAATTTTTTAGGTATTGGAAAACAAAACAGCAGAGCTGGAGAGCTGATGCTGCATATGTGGCTAGGCCTTTGGCATGTACCCTTGTTCTGTTATCCACATGTACAGTGCTCCATCATGGAAGGATATCCTGGAGTTTGAGCAGTGACAAATCTGGTCTAGCCTATGGCTTGACTGTGTGACTTATTCGAAAAGCCACGTCTTTAGTTTCTTGTGGAATTCTAGAATAGAAGTGAGGTCTCTGATGTGCAATGGCAGCTCTTTCCGGTCTTTAAGAGCAATGTAGGAGAAGACCAGGCTGCACGATCTGGATCTGTGTGTGGGGGAGGATGTGTGCGAAAATCAGCCTGGCTGAGTGAGGGTGGCTGCTGGGCTTGTGGAATGTGATGTGGTTGAGGGGGATGGGTCAGTTTTATGCAAGGGTTTGAATTTTTGTGTGAAGAGTTTGAAATATGCACGTCATTCCTGTGTCTGTATTTCAGGGTGGGGAGCAAATAAAATAAGAAAGGGGCTTTACTTCTAACCCTCACTTGATTGCTTCATATCATGAAAATATAAACATGAAACACAGCCTTGTTCAAGTGCTGAGGTGCTATACTAAAATCCTCCCTGGCCTTGTCAAATTAATTTGGAGGGGTGAGATAGCCCCTCCCCACAACCAATCTTCCAGTGCCTTGCCTAAGGCCAGGAAGGGCCCTGGTGCTCATTGTCCTTGGCCTTATAGTGAATGCATTCAACATACTTATCCCTGCCATTGGTGTTTGTTAAGTTGTCTGATATTACAAAGCCGCCACACCAAATAAGGTCTAGTAGATTTATTGGATTAGATCTCATCAACCTACAAGAGCAGTTCATTTCTTTGTGTCCACCTCCAACTGCTAACACTAGAGTTCTACTCCCCACCACATTCTCTAATTGAATATTCACTTCTAGAAGGTTGAATCACATTACAACCTTATTGGCATGGAAGATCATACACCCCCCTTACACTGACAATAACAACAATACGAATTAAACAAGCATGAGACCCCCAAAATAGCCCTACAAATTTGCAACAGAGAAAATATTACGAAACAAAAAGTTAATACAAAACAATAATTTAAAACATAGCTTCACTTGATAAGGTAACTCTAAACATTCTACACTTGTACACATGTGTGTGCATACACAAGATGAAGAGTTATTGCCAAGAACCTGATAAACTCTGAAAATAAAATCTGATTACCTCCACTCAATACTTCCCAATTGTAAAATCCTTCCACCATCCAGGTCTTTGGGTAGATCTAACTTCACTCCAGGTCTTTGTGTAGATCTAACTTCACGCCCACACTCCAATAAAGTTCTGCCATCATTGGACATTGGTGGGACATTGGCAGAATTATCAATGGCCAGTTGAAGATTGATTCTAGAAATCATTTCCCATATTAACAGTCTGGACACACCCCAGACATCACTGTTCTCAAATCCCACCACATTCCTCCCTACCTATTATTGATAAAGGTCCCATGAAATCCCTAAAGCCCTTTCCTCACAAACCTTTGCTCCTTCACTAAGGTTAATTCACCAACACTCCAAGGTACAGTTTTTCCACACTTCTTTTGATCATACCTTTCTCCATATCTGTTTTGGTAGCTCTTCCTCAAGGCCTTACCTTGAGCTTTGCAACAACTTAAATATGTTACATCATACAGCCATCCCGAATCATGAATTCCACCATTCATCCACGCAGGATTCAACTTAGCGTTTCCCACCCTTTCCCTTATCCAGGAGAAAAAATATTTGGAAGTTAGTAAGTTGGGAGCATTGCGGTGTGCCACTACAACTCATTCCAAATTTGAGCTAAAGGCACCTTTTAATCAACTGCTGTCTGCACACTTGACCTGACCAACCTATTCATATGTTCTGCCAGGCCATTGGCTTGTGGTGAGTATAGTGCCATCTGAGATGCTCAATGGAGAGTCCCTTTAAGAATTCTTGCAACTGTTGAGTTGTCATTTAGACTCCAATGTCAGTCTTTATGTACTTGGTATACCTTCTTTGGTGAGTTCTCTCTTTAGGAACTCTATTACTACCCTGGTGTCCAACTAATTCACACATTTTGTGTCCACCCATTTGGACATATAGTCCACCAGTAATGTAACATACATTTATTCTCAGGTAAAGGATGGAAAGGACCGACAAAATCCAAACCAAGTTTCTTCCAAGGTTCACTTAGAATATCAATTGGTAACAATGGAGCACTAACAACTGTATTGGCACACAAGTCACAATCCTTAACAACTCATTCAACCTGCCTGTCTGATCCTGGTCATCAATAAAGTTTGGATACCCTGGCCAGGAATGACTCTCTCGCCACTGATTAACTCATCTCTTGTTCAATTTAATTCTTCCCTGACATTCCAGTAACCCAATTGATTTTCCAAAAGAGATTTATATTCTGGCCAACCTTTCACAACTCTTGGGACATTGTGCATCAGTGTGCCTCTCTCTTGCTTTTCTTCACTCCTCCTTTTGAATGGCATTTTCACAGACCCAATTAACTTTACACAAATCCTGGAAATCCTGGCTATTAACCATGCTATCAATGGGAAGTCTGGATAGACACTTTGCAACACTGTTTTTGTTGCCAAAGGAGTACTCAAAATTTAAATTAAAATCTCTCACACCTTCCACCCATCTCTTAATCCTAGAGGGGAATTTGTCATCTTTCCTTGTAGCAAACAATTGTGACAAGGGTCTGTGATCAGATCGGACCACTAAAGGTAAGCCCCAGAGATAAAACTTGAAATGTTTTATTGCCCAAACATACACCAGGGCCTTCTACTACTTCTACTACTGAGTACGATTATTCCGTCACTTTCAGCGAACGTGAAGTGAGTGCAACCATGCTCTCATCACTGCCATTAACCTGTGACAATAATCCCCCAAATCTTTGAGGCTGGCATCAGTAGTCAAAAAGGTTTTCTTCTTTACATCAAAATGTCCTAAGGTGGGCATTCGCTCTTACTTTCTCTAACGATCTTGAGAGCCAAATTACAATCCTCTGTCCAACTGAATTTGTTACCCTTCCTAATAAGGGATCTGATAGGTTGAGTTAAACTTGAAACATTCTCAACAAACATGGAGTAGAACTCCGCCATTTCCAGGAAAGATCTCACTTGATCGTTATCCTGCAGAGCAGGTGCTTTCAAGATAGAATCTGCCAGTTCGAATTTAGGTTTGACTCCATCAGCTGTTATGGTGTGACCTGAATACATTAGTGAATTTACCCAAAATGTGCTTCATACTCTTACCATAAATTAGGATATCATCCTGTAGGAACAATATATTAGGGACATCCCTCAATAATCTTTTCATCACTCTCTGAAAACAAGCAGCAGCTGATGCCTACCCAAATGGCATTCTGATGAAACGAAAGGGGTAACAAAAAAGCAAGATGCCTGGAGTCATCATGCAATTTAACCTGGTAGTATGTCGATGATAGGTCCATCAAATTAAAAACTCTGGCACCCCCAAGCATCATCAAAGTCTCTGAAATGTTAGGAAGTGGTTGGCGAGCAACCCAGATGTGTCTGTTAAAGTCCTTGAGGTCCACACACACCTGGATACGCCTAGCACCATCGTGGGGTCTAACACCACTGGACCCAACCACACAGAGGATTATATTTCTTCAATGACACCCTCATCTGTCAAACTTTGGATCTCCTCTTTGAGAGGTTCCAGCATAAGGTGTGGGAATTTCCTGACTGTATGCACACCAGGTGATACAATGTTCTTCAGTGTGATTTTGTGCTCAAAGTTTTTGAAAAGGCCCAACTTTTCACTGAATGCCTTAGGAAGCAGAAGTAATATATCCTCATGCTCACATGACATATTCATAACTTGTTACAAGGCATTAGGGTAAAGAGTGATACCCATGTCGTGTTGGTGACGCCATCCCAATAGGTTATCTCCTTGCTAAGCTATATATATATACCTTCCCAATGGTTTCTTTGTCATTTCATTTTATTGTCATCACTGTGTATCCCAAAACCTCAATTCTGGTGTCACCATAGCTTACTGTCTTGATGTCTAGTGGGAAAAGGAAAATGCACTGATCTCTGAACACTCCCTCCCAAAAATTATCCACCACCATGGTGCAGGGCCACCCTGAGTCCGCCAACACCACCACTTTTTTGTCATTTAAGGTGATAGATCATTCTGACATGACAATAGGATAAATCAATCAGTCAATCAATCAACATTTGCAGTGTGCTGCATTGTCACCCCTGGGGGTATCTGGGTGCTGAGGTGCAAGGTCTCTGTTGAAAAGCAAGGTCTTGAGGAAAGGGCGGGAAGGGGGAAAAATGAGCAGAAAATGTAAAGCAGAGGGCAGAAAAACAAGCAGAAAAGGCAAAACAGAGGGCAGAAAAACTAGCAGAAAAGGCAGAACAGAACAGAAGAGGGCAAAATAATACAAAAAAACAAGCAGAAAGGCCAAACAGAACGCAGAAAAACAAGCATAAAAAGGCAAAGCAATGGGTAGAAAAATCTGCAGAAAAGGCAAAACAGAGCAGAAGAGGGCAAAACAGTGGGCAGAAACATGAGCAGGAAAGGCAAAATGGAGGGCGGAAAAACAAGCACTAAAAGCAAAACAGAGGGCAGAAAATGAGAAGAAACTGCAGAACAGAAGGCAGAAAAATGAGCAGTGAAGCCAAAACAGAGCAAGAAACGAGGAGAGGAAGCACAAACAGAGGGCAGCAGGTAGCCAGGCAGAAAAGCGTGGGTGACTGCAGGCAAGCTGGACAGGAGAACTGTTGCAGGGGGAGCTGGCACAAGGACCTGCTTAATGGGGTTGTGCTGCAGCCTCCATTAAGTAAGTCCTGGATGGAGAGTGGGGCTCTGGGTGGCGTGAGGAGGGAAACAGCAGGAAGAGGGAAGAAACTAGTGGAAAAAGGCTAAATGGAAGGAAGAAAATTGAACAGAAAAGGCAAAACAGAGGGCAGAAAAGCTTGCAGAAAAGGCAGAACAGAACAGAAGAGGGCAAAATAATACAAAAAAACAAGCAGAAAGGCCAAACAGATCGCAGAAAAACAAGCATAAAAAGGCAAAGCAATGGGTAGAAAAATCTGCAGAAAAGGCAAAACAGAGCAGAAGAGGGCAAAACAGTGGGCAGAAACATGAGCAGGAAAGGCAAAATGGAGGGCGGAAAAACAAGCACTAAAAGCAAAACAGAGGGCAGAAAATGAGAAGAAACTGCAGAACAGAAGGCAGAAAAATGAGCAGTGAAGCCAAAACAGAGCAAGAAACGAGGAGAGGAAGCACAAACAGGGGGCAGCAGGTAGCCAGGCAGAAAAGCGTGGGTGACTGCAGGCAAGCTGGACAGGAGAACTGTTGCAGGGGGAGCTGGCACAATGACCTGCTAAATTGGCTCACGCTGTGGCCTCCATTAAGTAGGTCCTGGGCAGAACGTGAGGTGATGGGTGGCAGAAGGGGGGGAACAGCAGGCAGAGGGAAACAGTGTGAAGAGGAAGAAACTAGCAGAAAAAGGCAAAACAGAGAGCAGAAAAACGAGCAGAAAAAGGCAAAACAGATGGCAGAAAAACAAGCAGAAAAGGCAAAACTGAGCACGAAATGAGCAAAGGAGGCACATACAGAGGACAGCCGGTAGACATGTAGCAGACGGTGGCAAGCTAGTCAGATAGACAGGAGAACTGTCGCAGGTGGAGCTGGCACGAGGGATCACCATCTATATCTCTTGGATTTGCCTTTACATTCAGTACAATATTTAACTCATCAGACACTGAGTCCGCTCCTTTGTCCTGACCCGTCTCACCGTTGAAAACCCTGGTATAATGACCCTTCTTGCTTTAAAGAG
The DNA here is from genome assembly GCF_964263255.1 of Lissotriton vulgaris. Classification (NCBI taxonomy): domain Eukaryota; kingdom Metazoa; phylum Chordata; class Amphibia; order Caudata; family Salamandridae; genus Lissotriton; species Lissotriton vulgaris. Next base: position 1,906,166,492 of record NC_141685.1, on the reverse strand, counting down.
GGCAACTTGCGTGTCCCCAACTGCTGCACAGGTGAAATGAGGAAACTTTCCTCCAAAGTGACTCATATTTAACCAAGTAATCCATAGTATTCCATGGTAATTCCATACAGTGATCAATGTACTACCAATCTTTTAAAGACACTCCAGAGACAGCCAGATGATGATTGAATGTTTATTACGCATTTTCATATATCATATATCGCCTTAAGCTTGACCATAGATATGTGTGGGATAACATTCATTCGAGCCTACACAGAAATAACCCAATGCATTTCGATCTCTTATAAATTCTTTCTAAGGGGTACTGTAATAAATTGAAAAAAGTCTGTATAAACAACAGATCAAAAACACAAACCTATATTAACTGTGCATAATTCCATGACCAAAAAATGTTCTTTTATCAAGCATTGACCATGCCCCACCCTTCCCTGTACTCCCCATATGAACTTTCATGTTAAAATAATTGAAATCAGCTGCAAAATTATCCGAACCACTAATGCCTATAAACTTCCTGAACCCTCACCGTGCTAACCATTTAAATCATCCAACTTATTTTCTCAAATAATCAAAGCTACCTGGAGACACAATATCGTGCAGATACTCTCCCCTTTCCCCAAGCTCTTCTTGCATTTATAAAAAATGCTGCTGTATTCTATTTACCTTGCTACCGGAACCAGGGCCGGCTCTAGGCATGTGCAAGTTGTGCACCTGCACAGGGCCACCAAACCCCAGGGGCCACCACGCCAATATATATCCTTAATATATGAGTCCTCTGAGGATGGATACATATTTGCGTGGTGGCCCCTGGCAGGGATTTGGCGGCCTCTGGCTCTGTTCCACTTCTAAACTCCCTGACCCCCTCCCCTCTTTACTGGCCTGCGCGCTCCGCCCCGCCCGGAACCCCTCATCCGGGCCCCCTACCTACGCTCCCTGCCCAGGGCCATCATGAGCCTAGAGCCGGCCCTGCCGGAACCAGTGGCTCCAAATATAAGTGTCTTCTTGCGTTCAACGAGAAAGAAAGAACCAACCTACCACCCGCCAGAATTTCCTTTAAATCCTGCTCACTCATGTCTGCCGAATAAACCCTTCATTCAACTGAAAAACCATGACCACCTCCGTTCTCGAAGCTGGGTCATAAAAAACTAACTTTGCCATCAAACAATGCCACAGTGCCGAATACCTAAATACTGAACTGGAAATTAACTGCATCCCTCATCTTCGTAATAAGCAACAAGTAAATGAAAATACAAGTGTTTGTTGCTTCAACACATTTTAAAAATAGATGAATAAATGAATAATTCCATGAATAAACAATTAATTATTCTTCTAATGAACCACCTCTTCAATCAGATCAAATGCGCAGTCCAAAGTTTTAAAATTATGTCAAAAATACAGTCCTAAATTGATCTTAATGAAAACAGAGTCCACTCGAGTTCATGAGAGGTGCTGCTGTGTCCGAGGTGATGATCTTTGAGGCACATTCTTATGGGGTGCAAATGTCTCGAACTGCACCCCATATGTTCATCCACTGTTGGAGAAAAGAATGTGACACTAAGTAAGTTCTAATAGATATATTGGATAAGATCTCATCAACCAACGGGAGCTGTTGCTTTCTCTGTGTTCACCTCCAACTGCTAACGCTAGAGTTCCACCCCCACCACATTCTCTAATCGAGTATATAATTCTAGAAGGTTGAATCACATTCCAACTTGATTGACATAGAAGAACATACCAGTGTTCTTAAGTAATCGACACCGGCAGAATCTGACAGCTGCCTCAGTGCCACCATTTAAATTATAATGTTGGAAGTTTTTAGATGCCCCAGACGTGAAACATCATTTACTACGAAGTAATTACCACTAATAACGTTTACCACGAGTCACTTACCACGCAAACGTCTTTAAAACGCGGGTGCCTTCCACGACCGACTTTACCATGCAAGTACGTTCTGCGTGGGCTGGGGGGGGACGTGGTATTCCTTCCAGTCGTTCTGCGTGGGCTTGGGGGCTGTGGAGGGGCCGGGGGGGGGTCTCCCCCCCAAAAAAAAACCAAAAACAAAGGAGCAGGTTACTTAAAAAAAAAATACGCACTTCAGTACCACTGAAGAAAAAGGAAAGTGCCTCCCCCAAAGACGTGCCGTGTACGTCAAAATAGCAGTCCTTTTTTAATGTTGGTAGACGTGTTTTGACGCTTGTTTCCATGGTGGATGGAAGCAAGGGCTGCTGGTGAAAGACGGGAATGTGGAAGGTAAGAAAATAATCTTTATTTAAAATATGTATATATTTAAGCGCACAGTAAAATAAAAGAATTTATAAATCTAAGGTAATTTGTTGTTTTTGAATGTTGAAAAAAAACGATCGATTGGGTTAAGCAGTTACTACAAACTCTAGACATACTTTTTTTTGCCTATCCGTTTCATTATGTTTCATTTGTGCTTAGTGGACGTTTCTAAGCGTGGTATAATCCATTGTTGTAAATTCCAGCGTGGTAAAGCCACTTGCGAACTAAAATTCGCGTGGTAATGCCATGCGTGGAACTTGCAATCGAGGTAAAATCATATATTCGCCCCAGACTAGACCTCCTTTTTTGCTCATTTCTTAGCAGGATGAGGTGACAGGCATGCCTGTCAGCTATCAAGTGTTAAGTTCTCAATTGTGAATATAACACTGGAGCAGCAGCCAAATGTGCAGTCCCTCCTTCTCCCACATGCTTTTGCAGGAGGTGAATGACCAGGGTGGCTGACAGCTTTTCTAGTGTCAATTCTTCTATTGCGATCAGAACTCCAGGGCAGCTTTCAGCAGAATCGAGCCTCCTTCTGACACATGCTCATGCAGGAGAGAGGAAACCAGGGCAGCTGAGAGCTGTCCCAGTGTACTGTCATCATTCTATGGCATGTGTTAATTGCCCTCATATTTCTTCCTGCGCAACTCCTTCCAGGAACTATGGGGAACATACGTGCCACTTTTGTTTTCGAGGGGCTGGGGCTGGGGGGCGGGTGGGGCGATGGCAATACCCTCCAAACCCTGGCTTTTGAAGGTGGTACACCTGTATGCAATATTTCGTTGTCTGTGGACACAGTTAAGTGAGGCAAACTGCAGACCAATTGTAGTATGGGTGTTAAATTACTGTATTTCTGCAGTTGTAATGCTATTACTTATGTGTAATCTCTCCCAGTAATCATGAACCATGAGAGAGATTAAAATGAAAAATGTCTATTTTCCTTTAGTAGTGCTTACACTGTGCATTATAGATTATTGCAAATGTTGCTAATTGTTCACGACGACAATTGCCGTTCATTACTGCCTTGGTCCATTGATATTTATTATCACCAGGCCTGGGCGAAATGTCAGTTATGCAGGTGTAATGCGCCTTAGTTTTGGGAAATTCACATTACGGCTGTTATGTGAAACTCCTGAAATTGTGCTATTACGCCACTTTTGCACCATTCGATGTAACAATTTATCATCAATGGTAAAATTTACAGCAAATGCATGGGAACAATAGAACCAGAGGGGCTATTGTTTCTCAGTGCTCTTGTTTAAATTCATTGTTGCGACAGAAATTGACACAGGATTGTATTTTGAGCTAAAACATAGCACAAAATGATGGATTTATATTTTATATAATCACACGCAATTTTGAAGTAACATTGACATTATTTTGCATAATTACGCGAAAGCAAATAGCACGAAATTCGCACATCCCTAAATATTACCTGTGTGTATTAATAATCATTACTGCCTAATTCAACCGATGTTCATCTAATATTGATGCTCATTACTGCCTGGGGCCATTGAGAGTCATTTCTACTTTGAGTCTAGGTTGATATTTGTTTCTGCTAGGGGATATTAACGCTGATTGCTGCTCAAGGTAACTTATGCTCATAAATATCTGTGGCCACTGGTGTTCCTTATGGCCAGGGTGCATTATTGATACTTGTTACCGCCTTAGGACTTTTATGATCTTAACAGTCTGAGGCTATTGATGGTCTACTGCCTGGGCTCATTGATGCGCATTAATGCATGGGGCATTGAACCACCATTACGGTTAGGAGCTATTGTTCAAATGTACTGTCTGAGAAATTTGAAGCTCATTGCTTTCTGAGGTCATTAATTACCACACATGTTGTACTAATCTGCCAGCAATGTCTGGCAGTAAATGTACTACTATACCCGTATGGCATTGTGCTTCAGTGAACTTTCAGTTTGGTGAGGATCAAAACCACAGAAGTTAAGCTCTCACACATATAGTGTGGCATACTTAATCATAGTGCTCTGCATCTATCACTTGGAAGATCTGATTGAAGAATCTTCATTTCCAGCATCGTATTTAGAGTCAGTCTGGTTCCTGAGTGCCCAGATTTCCCTGCATTCCAGGCAGCTGATCTAGGATAGAGACCCTAGTGCTTGGGTCAAACAGGATCCTAAACAATCAATATTTAAAAATGTGTGAGGGTGAATAAATATTTTTATTGGTCTATCTCTTTCACATTGTTAATAAGATGCAGAGGATCAATATTCAGGCACTTATGAACCTATGCAGTATACATGTTTCTGAGCCTACTTTTTGCCATGCAGGTCAAGGGTGAGAGTTTCTGGTGAAAACCATAACCATGAGACTGAAGGCTAAGTGATTAGTAAATGTCACCAAAACCTCAAAATGATACTACAGGACAGAATTATACAATACCTGTTATGAAGTTTTAACATTTTATATTTATTTTGGGGTCATTATCTTGAAAAGGGTGTTTTGCAAACAGGGTGATTTTTACACGGAAATTGTGAAATACTGAACTATGCTATTTGCTTGTTTGCATCAAAAAGAAGAGAGCAATGCTTAGATATATAGCATTTTTTTTTAAAAAAACACCATTTGCTTTTTTTAAAGAATCTCTTTATTCACATTCAAAGCACGTAAATTTACATAATAAAGATATCAAAGAAGAAAAAGAACAGTCATGAAGGCAGCGCCCGGAAACAAACAAATAATCAATGAAACAAGTCTGCAGTGGGGTTGTGGATCTGGAGTTCCTGCGTACTGATGGCTAATGGAGGCGTGCTCGGGGGCAGGAGGTGGCAAGCCATTCCAGGTTTAAGTTGACGCAATTTTACTACTTGAATAGAACGTACCTGGCACCTCAGCATCTACATAGGGTTTATCCAACGCGCCCTGCTGAGTGCTAGCGGTATGGAATGTGCCCTACAACATTTGGCTACGTTACTTGGACCTGCAGGGGAGGTGTGCCTCTTTTGGGAAGAGGTATTGCAGGTAGTGCGGAGAGTAACAGCAGTGAAAGCTGAGTTAACAATACAACACTGTCTGAGGGGACTTTTGCATCCTCCTAAGATAGGTAGCAAGATGCAACATAGATTTGCCCAGCTGGGACTGGTACTGGCCAAACGGCGGGCTATGGCCATCCACTGGGCAAGCCCAGCCCCTCCAACATGGGTTAAGTGGTGGACCGATTTCTTGGATTGGGCAGTGGTGGAAGTGTGCATACTCCAGAAAATAGATCGTGACAATGAAGTGGAACGAGACCTGGAGATCTGGGGTGTGATGGTGGACCTTCTGGGAGGAAAGGATGCTGCAGTGGTTTATGATTCTGGCCCGATTTACCCACGAATGTGACCGTCAATGCCCGTGCAATAGTTGCAGACTTAGCCATACCCTATTGGCCCCAGAGGGGCCCTCACATTCTGCCTAAGGGTTGAGTGCTTCAGGTGCTTGGATGTCTGTGCCTTATCCTGTGGTCGTTGCCAAATGGCACACTAAGGAATGTCCTTCGCCCTTTATTTTCAATCTGGGACATTTGCAATGGGTTGGTATGGGGGTTTGGTTCACATGCTATTGTGTCACCCCCCTCCCCTTTCTTCTGTCTGTACAGCAGAGAGATTGCTGAAGTTGTTCTCTTTTAAGTGAATCTAACAATGAGCTCTTATTGTTTTGTGTACATCAAGTCAATTGTTGATAACATGCTGGACAAGCGCCAGAGCCTGTGGGAGTTTGTGATTCAGTAACTACAGCACTTACCACATTAACTATGGATTGACAGTTCTTGCAACACAATTTGTTGCATAATTTGTCATTTTCAACAAAACTGTTGTTTCATTTGCAAATGGATCAAAATGTTATTGACAATCACTACAAAGACAGAAAACAATGCGGGACTCCATTGCCTAGACTGCAGCAAGACCCCAATCGGAGGTCCTTACAGCCAGACTCCCCTGCTGTCCTGCAAGCGCTATAAAATGCATTCTTTTGTCCAGCTGCGAGGGCCACGCTCAGGCAAAGCCGGGTCAAGTGCAGGACCATCCTGCGCCTATCAGGACCTAACAGAGCTAGGGCCATATCTCTATTTTTTTTTCTCTGTGTGCCATTTTAGTCTGGAAAGTGTGTTTTTGGCTGCTGCTCGAAGCCCCCTTATTGTGTTCACTCGATTTACCATTTTCTCTTTTGACTTAAGTAAACAGTGTAAGTGCATTTGACTTCAGGGGAGATATAACTGAAAGTGCCTTGGTACCTGACTTCTTGGTTGTCCGAGTTCATTGCAACTGCTGGCATTTTAGTGCAACTATTGTTTTGGCGAGTTATTCCTCAACTTATCTGTGATTTGAAGAAAGGGGGGACTGAATATCACACACAATATATGAGCACAGTTTATCTGGTACCCACACCCCTCAGCGCCTTGAAACCCTAACAGGTGAGTAGTTGCACTTTACAAGAAACATGAGTCATTGATTGATTGGTAGCAATATCCTATCCGTCCCACCTGAACCATTGACCACTGGGAGTCCATTCCCCATTTGTAGCTGAGTGAACTTTATTTCAACTCGAGCCCTTTGGTGGCAGTGAGAGTGGCCCACCATAAAACAGTCCTAGCACTAAAGTGGCTGTGGTAACCTATGCACCCAAACATCAACCACCCTCTGGTGAGACAGCCATAACGACCTTTGGTACCATAGCGCGGGTACAAATGTAAATAGTACATCGCTTGCCCTACTGTTCTCTTATTGGGTTTTTCCTCAGCCCCCTTTTGATGGCAGTCTTCTTTATTCCCTAATTTGACAGAATATTGTATGGTAATGAAGTTTCTTTCTTTTATTTTTTTCTTCTTCTTCGTGTCTGACCAGGAAAAGTTATGTTGCTGGAAATACATTTAGCTGTTGATATAAACTTCAACCATTTTTTTCTTTCTTTTTCCTTTTCTCCTTTCTGGCTATGATTGTGTAGGATATGTGGAATGTTATTTGTATACAGTACCACCTATTCGTATAGTAGAATGATATTAGATGAGATGTTAAGAACTGGTATATGGGACATGGTTGTCACTGTTCGTGGCCTAGATTTCTCCCCATTCAAGAGGTATTTGAATCCTTAGCCTTGGCTGCAAACCATCAATAGAGGTCATAACTAGCTAACTCAAGAAAAACTAGGAGGTAAAGGAAACACGCGGGTGAGCCTATTAACAAAATGGCTCCTGACTCTTCCCCTAAAATCAGAACTCTGAGAGACATAGATGAACTCAATTAAGAAGTAGAGCAAATGTTATGCCCTGACATCCCAAGCGAACCAGGCATTGAACCTAAAGCTGCGAAAATTGCCCCCTATTTAGCAGAAAGGGGCACAAAAATAAGTCCTTAACCTGCCGCGAAGCCTAAAGTTCCTTAGCACAGACACCAGTACTGGTTATTAGAAGGGAGTCATGCATTTGGGAACAGTGTCCATGATGTATTGCAGTGGACTATGCTCTGCCATATGCACAGGCTTTTCAAGTGACCAAGCACAATTCATGCCTCTCTGATATTGAATAGTATGCTGCTGGTTCTTCAGGTGTTCACTTTTCTCCGATTCAAAGTGCAAGGGGAAAGACTGTCACATTGATCATGTATACCACATAGTGACACATCTACACTGTGTAGCATTAGTGTCTACCCCAGTTTGACCTGCGCCATGTTAGATGTTTGTATGGCTGTGGGATGCCCTTGCTTACCTTCTGTTCTTTGACACTTTCTCTTTGGCATCACGTCATGTTATGCCCTTGTTTCTCACTTCCATGGAGGAGGCATTTTGGTATGCATCATTGCATTGATTTTTTTCTGGATTTCATTCTACAATACAGCTTTCATCCCAGGACTATTCTAGAACTCACAAAGAGTTTGTTCTTATGTTTTTTTTACCTCACCACTGAGAAGTTCCACTTTGTCATTCATGCAGCGTTGTTTCTTTTCCCTTCCCTCGCGGCAGCTTATTCCTGAACCCCAAGCCGTTCCTGAACCTCTCCTGGCTCTTAGATTCTGCCATGTTTTACCTTGGGCACTTACACAATAGTTGTACCTAAGAGGAGGTTTACGTCCGAAATGTTTGATGGTTTCCTGATGCTTCTGTTTTTTTTGCACTAAGATGCACCCCTGTTTATGTGCACGCCACATGTATGTCTCATGTTTCATCACATTGTTTGCATGTGTGGTGTACGTTTGCTGTCTCATCAACCTGCTACTCTTAGTAGGTCTGTTTCAATACAAAATTATATTGTTCATGTCTTGGCACTTCTTTACTCATATGTCTGCTTTTTACAAGAATGAAGGCAACATCAGTGGAGCTGAAAGCAGTCAAATACGTGGGATGCGTAATCCCAATGCTTGTAGCAATTTTCTCTAATCTCCCACAATGCTTGTAGGTGTCTGCTTCCCAAGTGTGTTGGTTTGCCTGTGCTTGCTGCAATTTGGTTGCTAAGGCACTGATTACATTTCGGATTTGTCTGTGCTGAGGTAACGTTTCTGGATGTAGTTGTGTCCTGAAAGGCTTACTTAACTAGGTGGAGTTTTTGAAACGGGTTGTTATGGTCCACATGGAGCCAACGAGCACTTGTAATGTTGTTTCAGAATGGTCTTGATTTCTAAGATCAAGGGGTGTTTGCATCTGCATTTAGGACTAATTATAAATGGGTCAAGTCTATGAAGAGCACATTAGAGTGGAGTAGCCTCTAAGCCCAATTTGGACCAATGCTCTGACAAGGATGAGCTTCTTTTCGAAGGTGAAAAGGAGTCCTGTCGATGATCCGGTCAGTCACCACCTTTTTGGACGTGTGTAGGAAATTGTTTGTCAAGTATAACAGCAACAGGGAATGTATTGGGTGGAGAATCATAATATTCTACTCAAGGATCAAACTGGCTTTTGGGTAACTTGTTCCACTGGCAATAATGTTCTAGCATTAAGAATGATTTTGGACAAATAATGCATCGGAACCAGCATATTTATTCTACCTACATCATTTTCTCTAGCGTGTTTGACTGTGAGTACAGCAAATTTTTTGGGGATAAAACTGACCGAGCTAGGTGTACCCCTTCATTTACTTACCCTAGTGAGAAAAATGCATTCTACTACTTGGGCATCAATCCACCTATCAATGTATGATATCTATTCGAAACCTCTTGTTGTGGGAAACAGCTTAAAACAAGGTTGGCCATTGGTCCTGCTTTTGGTTTCCTTGTGCACTGTGAAATTACCCAACCCCTTCTCACTGAAACAGGAGAACTGCGAAATACAAGTTTTATTGTATGCCGATGTTATGTTGGTGCTCGATTTAACTCCCATTGGCCTATAGTTAAAGCTTGAGAAACTTACACTCTATGCGAGAATAACCATCTGATAATTAAAACCAATAAAGTAAGATCATGATGCTTTCAAAAGGGCAAGCGGAGATGAAAGTTTAGTGGTGTTTGGACAGGCCTCTGCTGGAGGTTGTCACTGAATATAATTATTTGCGGATCATACTTCCTAGCAATTCTTTAGTTGCCACCAATGGAAGAAAGCAACTGGCTCTCCTATGATCTTTTGGAAGAGGGCTGTTAGCACTGCAAACCTCTCTGGGTAGTCGAAGCATACATGTCGCTAAAAAGTGTATGAAGCAAAGATTCCTTCAGTGGCCGATTATGGTATTCAAAATTTGTTTTATGAATATTATTTGACTCTAAATAAAATGGAGAGGAAATTGTGAAAACGCTTTTTAGCCAGGTGGCGGGGGATGTCTATTGAAGCAACACACCTTGTGTTAGGCATGACTGGTATCACATATAAAGGATAGTATCGGATCTTCTGATGTCTTTAACAGCTCTCGAGGGCGCTAATTGGGTCTTTACATAATCTGATTTCTAAAGAGTTATCACTTCCACTGAACACCTTTTCTGGCAGTTGGGGCTGGACTGTTCCCATGAGGCACAGGGTCAAGACTGATTTGCATATGGCCATGTCTGAACTGGGTTGGCTTGGTGAGCAAAATAACGATAGATTAAACCCAGATCTATGACTGGGGGTGTATGTTTTGACATTGTGCAACATTCCGTCGATCATCTTGTGTGTTTTGCTATTCACCCTATGTGGGAAGGGTATACCCAGACGTGGGTCCCTTGCTCATTACGCCACTGGAGTCAAGCTATCCTGGCTGAAGACGGCTGATCAGACAATGAGACTGGAAATCTATATCAAAGTAGCTATCTATAATCATTCCAAAAAGGACAGTATCTCTGTGGAATTGCATTTTGGACTTAATTGTCATCAAATCTACTTTTTATGAGATATTAGGTAAGATTGTTTGGGATAAAAAGGTGAGTTTCGGTGCAAACATTAGGTGTTCCAATCAATGGGTACCATATATAGCACATGGGACTGTAAATTAAAACATGTATTGATTTCATGTAACCACTATGATTTCATAAGGACAGATTCATCAGATAGAGATAGGGATACTAATGTTAATTTTGCGAACTATTAATATTACCCTTGAAACAAGGTATAGATATTTGAATAAAAAATTGAGTAAGGCAGACCGTTCTCCTCATTAAGTGATAGGGAAGAAACCAGGATTTCAATGACGACTCACAGCTTGCTCTGTCACTGGACACACTTGACCCAGCAGGCCATCCACCTGAGAGACACAGGGTCACAGTGATGAATGCCCTGCCCTAGAACAGGATGGGGATTTCATCCCTGATTTTTCCAGTTTGGTTCAGGAAGGACATTTTTTCATTGATCTGTAAACAAAAAAAACTTAATTTGTGTGGTCTATATACATAACAAAAGAGAATGTGGTTCAGGGAAAAACAATAGGCGCTCAACCTAGCATTCAATTTTGCCAAAAATGCATCTGCCACACTTTCTGCAAAATGAACCATAAATGAGAGGAAGGAGAACATCTTTAACTTATAATAACCACCTACTCTGTGTTATCAAAGACACTGTCTTTTCCTCCTACAAAAAAATAATTTCAGATGTGTTGGTCTAATGAGTTAAATGGAAGCAAAACAAGACTACAACACACACAGTGCAACAACTTATCACACAAATGTCCAGAACACGAAACTCTACAATAACATGGAGGGTGGTGGATACCCTGCTTCAAACACAATGAGCCACCATCTAACTGGAATAGGATTTCGAGTGCTTCCTCTTGAGGCATATCAAGATATCCACAAAGGTCAAATTAAAGCCTTAAGTCATTAAAAAGGATAATAGGCAAATTACGAAACAATGAAAAAATGCAAGCATAAAAAAATTACAAATATTCTACAATCAAGAGAAAATTCTTTGAGGTCCAACAAAACTGGTACAAAAATATACACTAACATTAAAGTAAACAATATCAGAGCATCATCCCTTAACTGACTGCACAAATCAGGATTAGAAGCAATGTACTGAGATACGGTAAAGTTAGAGTTACTGTGAGGTGCAAAATTACATCTATCATATGACTAGTCTTGCAATTAAATAAATTAGACCATGGGACACACATTACAGTAGTGTATTCTGTTTTGTATGTACTCTTATCTCGTCCTTGAAGTGGGGCCTAACTGCTTGTTTGTTAGCTCAATAATTAAATAGGGATTGCATACATTTATATATGTTTCACTGAAGTTGCTGATGCTATAATTACAGATACTTGAAATCCTGTAAGTTGCCACAGTGTAAATGTTATTTTCAACATCAAATCCTTCAAAAGACGCAATTTCTTACAAACAACGAAGAGCTCCAATGTCAGTCAATACACCTTTACTTTTACAGAGCAGTGGGAGTAGTGAAAATGTGTAATGCATCTGATAGCATAGCTAAGCCTTCTAGATCAGTAGGACTAGATCATTCACAAAACAATGTAACTTTTCCCTCAGAGATTTACCAACTCAAGGTGCTGATCATTCAACAGCACCAGCCAGTTTCCACTGTTACTAGCTAATTTTGTACTAGGCATAGTTTCATTCTAGTGTGTTATTCCTTCCCAAAACATTACTAATCTTGTGACAGTTTTTAAAACTTCAGCAATACTTACTTTCTGTTTAAGTTTACATTGAAAATCATTTGATTCTATACATGTATTAAACAATTGAAGCTGCATCTATCTTATGACATCAGCCAACACTGCAAACAAGCTCATTCACTGCCAAGAATTATTATATAGGAACTGTGTGAAAGATTACATGCACCACTGTCAATATTGAGACAAATACAATGGAAGGCATCTCGTGTCAGTGCATCCACTTGTTTTAAGATTTGTTGAGCCAAGTCTAAATTTGGAAGAAAAAAAAGAATTCCGGCCACTGGGTCAAACTAAATGAGAAGTATTAAACTCCCTGAAGTTAATTTTCGAAAACGTGGTGTACTGCATTGTCATCACCAGTTAGGGGAGCTGGTGATTTCATTTACAAAAACAGCAAATGAATTGTTGTTAGTTCCACGGAGCGATCTAGGAGATTGGTTGTACAATTCATTGAGCAGGCACTAGACAACATTTCCAAAGACTGTTGAAAGAGCAGAGCAAAGAGGGCAAGGCAACACTGGGCTTTGGCCTAGCTCTTCAGTAGGAGGAAAGCCATACTGCATCTGCAAGCAGAATATATTATCGTGCTGCAAGGAGCAGTAAAAAGAAAAAAACATGAATCCAGCCTTATTAGGGGGAAGGGGATGGGTTGGTAATCAACAGTGGGAATGAATGTGCACATACACCCAGGAGCTTTCTCGACATGTGTGCTCCGTCCCTCCACTCAAGTGGTGTGGTGGATTGTGTCTGAGCGGCGAGCTGCTGCTTCCAATGGATGTTATTGCTGAGAGCCCGCTGATGGCTTTTGTCTTTCCCATACTCTTGTTCTATGAATGACTTACTGAAAAGGCAGATGCACGAGTGTTGCTGATGTTTCAATGAACACGTAATTAGAATGCTAAAGACCTTTGCTCTTTGCAGCTGCTTCCCACCCAAGGATAATTGGCTTGCAGGAGGCGTGTAAGGACCGCGGTTGAAGATGGTAATAGACTAACCTGCATCCTATGTTTCAAGTCGGGCACAATACTCATTCGCCAGTTCAGAGCGCGAGCCAGCAGCGGCTGCAGGACAAAGCTATCTGAGCTCACCTCTACCTTTGACACTGACACATTGCTACCAGTCTCCCTGGCCACTGCTGTAGCCTTGGAAACCGTTATCTGGAATGGCTACTGTTCCATCACCAAGACCCGATGGTCATTCTCTCCAAGATGTCAACAATGGATACAATCTCTTTTAGTTTCCGCTAGGTGTGCTTGCATTCTCATGAAATTTCTTTAATTTAGATCGCTATCCTCCATGCCCATGCTGACTCCTTAATTGTTGTAAGGGGCATTAAAGCATTATCTCCTCATTTGCTATGGCAATATTATACAAATGGAATGGGAGCGAAAACAGCCCATCATCAAAGGTTTTAGCACACTGCAAGAAATCATCCACAAATTGATCACAGTTCACTGAAGTAAAACAGTCAGTCGGGTGTATTTAGTTTATTTCAGTGTTTCTGTAAACACCGCATGCTGTTGTGAAATGCTCCCGGGCAGTTTTTAATGCGGGAGTGAAAATGTGTGTGTTTTGCAATTAATGATCGGCATTGCCATGCACCGCAAAGAATCAGGGATAATTCGATGCTGATTCTGCAGTTTAGTACCCTTAGGTTTGCTGATATATAATGAGGGAATGCAGAGATGATGTGCTGAGTTGATGCAGACTTTGGCATTAAGGAGTGGACCAGTGTTGCAGTTGCGCCCGCTGCAGAGTGGGTGCCAAGTGAGTTTTTAGGTGTTCGACCTTCATAGGTCATGAAACACGCAAAATATTCCACTGAATCAGAGACACTGGGGCAGATGTGGTAAGTGCACATCGGCCCTGGTTGTAATAGATAGTTTAGCAGAGATGTGACCTTAACAGAGAGCGTGTGTCTAAAAGGTGAGTGCAGGCTAAATCCTTTGCAGAAAAGAAATGTGTAAAAGAAATTAGACCAAAACGTGCTGTACAACAATTAGGACGCAATAAACAGAAGTCATGGCAGGACTGAGCGTAGAAGTGATAGTATGTCAGAAGATGAAGTCGAAATGGAGATTAGTCGAGTAGAGGGACAGAGCTTTCGATTGATGCAAGGGGGAATGTTTTCCAGAGGAGAGAGTGGACTCCCTGTGAAAGAGTTTAGTAAACAGCAACAGTAGCATAATGCAGGGTAGACTTGGGGACCTCCTGACAGCTAGAAGTCAGTAATTGGTTGATTTGAATACTATGTCGATAAACTGTGACAACAGATTGACTTTCAATTCTGTGCTGTGAAGGGCAGATAAAACATATGGCGGTACGTAAATCTGCTGAAAGTGTATTGTTTTATGCCATAATGTGTGCAGGGCCTCATTCTGTCAGAATATTCTAGAAAGCAAACTGTTTTAAATATGTGTGAAGACTTGTCACGAACAGCACTCCTATTACAGCTATATTTTATAGAAATAAAACGCATTGATTCAAACTGTGACAGATGGAGGTGTACGTGCACAGACGATATATATATATATATATATATATATATATATATATATATATATATATATATATATATATATATATATATATATTACAAACGCGCGTTTTTTGTCTAACCAAAACATTTCAGTTTATCACTATTGCAAAGAGGCGAACTGCGATAATTGCTCAGTAAGAATGCTCACGCGATAAAACGACCTGTAAAAGGTCACGTACATATGATGTGTCGGTAATGAAAAAAGTGTGGCAACGTCACTTGAAATTTTCCGTCACTAGCTAAACTCAAATTCTGTTTTTGCTTCAGCATCCAGTGTTGTACTTTTACAATACATTTTTCTCGGTAAGCAATTCCTCCTTATTAATGTCAATTATCAAACTAGATTTGAGTGATAGCTTCCAATACAAAAACGTACAAATATTCAAACCTTTAAAGGCACACAGAATAATGTTTTGTCATTAAATGAATAGTTAGACCTGGTACAATCAATATTATATCTAGACCGTTGTTGACCATCCAAGACATTTGTTCAGAAAAAAGCATGGTAACTTCTTGCAAACTGTGGCTGCCGTTTTCATTTAATAAATGTGCCATATATATAGGACCTGTTGTAGAAATACCTGTTTTCAAACCAGTATGTACAAATTTTATTCTGGCAGCAAACAGGTATGCAATTGGAGGTAGGACCGGGTACAAAGACAACATATTGCAATGTGGCTATTCACAGGTGGTGGCAAAGGAACCTTCCTAATCAATACCTGCCAGAAGTTTGCTGTTTGCAACCTTCTTCGATTGGCGGATGAGAATGCATAAATGGTGGTTGGCAAAGAACAGCACACCATTATCTCTGTATTTGTGTTCCCAAGTGGAACCTGTATTACTTTTCCAACCGAGCCTGTCCAGCTTCAAAAAAATGTTTTTAGAGAAGACATTGGTGGGAACAGGGCACAAGTCCTAAAAAAAGAAGTGGGGGACGTGGTCACCAGAAGTGATGTCGCAACAGGAAGTGATGTCACGAAAGGGAGCTCCGATCTCGTCCCAGAGAGGCCAAAAAGGTGAAGTCCAGCTGTTTGGCAGGGGGGGCGGCGTCCACCCTGTAAAATAAGTGGGGGGACGTGTGGTACCCCGACTCGAGCCCTGGGTGGGAGCATACCAAGGTTTTGTCGACCACTGTGTGTACCCAACGAGGCTGCCGTATGTTGATCCCAAAAGGGAAGCTATCTCACGGGGACTGCTTCCCTTTTGAGAACCAGTTACCACCCCAACTTGTGTGTTGGTAACTGATCAATGGTTTGCAACTGTAATTGTGCCCTAAACCATTGATTTATCCTACTGGGACTGATAAATAGTAGAACGCCACGGAGACTGCTTCCTTTTTGAGAATTGGTTACCACCCCAACTAATGTGCCAGTAACTGATGGTTTGCAACTGTAATTGTGTCCTAAGCCATTGATTCATCCTACTGGACTGGTAAATAGGAGAACACCTCTTGCATAATTGTTTTTTAATTATGATTTAGAAGAAGATGCAGAATTCTTTTTGAACATTTTATGACTTACAAAAATGAGTGTTTGTACACAGCATAATATTGTATGCAGTCACAAAGCCTGTGTTTTTTTAGATACGCACACTTTGCAACTACAAAAGTGTTCTGTGTCCTGCTGTGATTTCTCATTCAGAGTGAAAACTCATTAAAAGAAGCAATTGTTACCATCGTTTTCACATAAATCTCATAACAATAGGCTCTTGTTTGATGTGTATGCATAGATTTGATTGCTACCCCTGCTTTGAGCTTCAGTGTTATAGTAAAGACATGTTTCTCTTGAATACGTTTTCAGAACCAAGTTATTCCAAAAAGTTTACAAGGTGAATTGATTGTAATATTGTTCAACTTGATTGTGTTACTGGATGCCTCTCGATTTTGCTGTGGAGATTTGTGCGCATGTGAACTGGTTGTGAATTAAAAAGTACGGGCCTGACGAATTCAGAACTGCATCTGAGCAAAAGCAACAAACTTTAAAGTTGACTGTTTTTCAAACAAAAAGAAAAAATTCAGATTCATATGCAAATCAATATCAAACCTCTTATCAACATATTTGCCTTATAAGGGCTACGGACTATTGTAGCTGATGGTGACTACTCTCTTTGGTGATCTGTTTCATGGCTTCTGTGACACATAGGAGGAAAGGAGAAATTACGAATTTGAGTCCTCTAGTGGTATTGTTAGAAATGGCACTTTCTGATTGGCTGAGGCGAGGCCCTGGCCAGGCAGAACCTACCACTCCCGTCAGGGGTGGATGATTACACCTGCGCTCACCCTTGGGTAGCTTGGCACTGAGCAGTCAGCTTAGCACAGAGGCAATGTGTAAAGCATTGGCCCACACAATAGCGTCAGAAACTTCACACGTGGTATATGTAAATACAGTTTGTATTCCACACACACATTAACTAACACAACATGAGTATCATGTATTTCTGGGCATAAATTCCATTTAGAAATATCACTTGCAGTACTAGGCCCAAACATGTTGAAATTTAATCAGTAAAATGCACACTTGGAAAGATCCTGTTTTACCCTTCCCAGCACTCTTATATAGTGCGAAACGTTGTCAGAACAAGGCCCACCCTGGCAATTAATATAATTCAATACCACACAGCGATATCAGAAATGAGCAGACACACATAATTACAACGCTTTTCGACAGCATCGTGGGCCAAGCCCACACGGGCAAAATGCAATGTCAAACATAGTATTCGTTTGGCAAGCTATCAAATAGTTAAGCAACATTGCTTTGTGGTGCAATTAATAACAGGCAGTCATTCCCACACACTCCCTCAGCACCGATACATGGTGCCTCATCTACCAGGCACGTCTGTAAGGAGCGCACTCACACTTACACACACAGCACCGTAATGCAGAGCAACCGATATCCGGCAGGTCAGTTGATAATGCATATGCAGACCCCATGGCCCAAGCCGCCCTCCACCATTCAGCTAATCCTGACTACCCTACACACACTAGCTGCAGATAAAGAGAACCCTCCTCCTGATCATAGGCCGATCGCGACCAGAGTCACAGTTAGTTAGGGTCCCAGGGAAGAAGGTGGGGGTTGGTAGCAGGGCTAATTAGGTGCTAGTCAACAAATTGAGGTTTGGCCACTACTCAGGAAGTTCAGCCACAGTATGCAGAGCAGAAGCGGGCTAAGGGCAAAAGTCATTCAATCAAGGGATTCCACAGTGTGCCTTCCTGCACCAGCTCAGTTCTGTGAAGCGCCGGAAGCAGGGGAGGTGTGGGAGGGGGGGCTCATGCAGTCTCTTGACTGGCTTCCAATTACTCTTAAAAGCATCCCTTAGCCCAGTCAATTCCTTTCACCACCAAGGCTTGGTCCGGGCAATATTACCAGGCAACATGAAGTAGTCAGGCCAGGTAAGGAGAGTGTAGTTGATCCGCCGCACTGAGGGCAGAAAAGGAAAAATTGATGAATGGGGGATGAAGCAGGGGAGTCTCTCAGAAGAAGGAGGAACCCCATCAAACGTACGTTGATCAAAGTAGTGATAGAGCGCGCAGGTCACCCGACTATAATTTTAACAAACCTACCTGGGCCCATAATTCAATTACACATTTACTTAATCAGGTAACCCACACTCTACTATCAGTCTATTTTATTTCCACTAATTCCTATACCATTGACTTACCAAACCTTGTCACTGGTACCTATGACTTCATGGATCAGGGAGTTAGTTGTAAAGAAGGCCATGATCTGGATCCCTAGAGGCTAAGTGTGAAAACCTTGCTCTCCAATCTATCCAACCAGGTCCTCAAATGGCAGAGGTCTGTTGTTCCAGTTGCATGCCCAATTTGTATAGCTGTCTCTGGGGAATAGACAGATGTGCTCCCCCAGTCTTCAGTGTGGACTGGAGTCAAACTAAAAGGAACACAAAGAGTTTTAGATCAGAGAAATTGACACTTTCTAGAAGTGGAATTTCTAAGCTATACATGACAAATCCCTCTTTACCACAGGAGAGGGTTTGTCATTGTGAATCCAATGATAGGAAACATAAAGGCTGCTCCACTGTAAGCTACTATTTCAGCTTCTAGTAATTTCAACCATACCCCCATGTTAATCTAGTGGAAGAGCAAAACTATTATGTAGTTGTTAGAAATGGGATTTCTGGTTGGCTAAGGCTTGCCCCACAGCTAGGCAGAAAACACCACTCTAGTCAGGCAAAGGGAGTTACATGCCAAATATAACCTCTGCTCACCCCCTTGGTAGCTTGGCACGAGCAGTCAAGCTTATCCCGCAGGCCATGTGTAAAGCGTTTGCGCAGAAAACCCAAACACACACAGCAGCAACACACTAGACCCACCACAAAAGAAACTCCACACAAGGTTGTATAAAAAATAGCCTTTGAATTCTCATAAACACATTAGAAATATAATCACACATTTACACTGTGCCAACTGGCACAGGCAAAATTCACAGGGGAATTATATACAGGACCAGGCCCATCGGGCCACGGTCAGAATCATCAGAACAGGTAAGTTAGTATAAACCACAACTAGTAATTAATGGTACCATAATGACCTCAGCATTATCACATTAGACATAAACCCACCCTAGGCCCAAACCTCATCAGCATAAACACATTACGCACTGGGCCTCACCAGCATAAACACATTATGTCTAACCTCCTAAGCATAAACACGTGACGCAAATAGGCACTACCTCAAAACATCACAACATGAAATTAGGCATCACAAGCATAAAGGCATTATGCAATAAAACACTTTAGGCATTGCTATCATAAACAGTGTGCAATAACTGCCGGTGCACAACAGGACCCCCAAGCCAACTGGCCTGCCGCTGGGGCTCAACTGCACTCTGTCCCACAATGTCAGGGCGGCTGCCAATGCAGCAGAATCCACACTTGCGCAATTGCGTGGGACAGAGGAGTGTCTCTCACTCCAACCTCCTTCAACAATGCCCCCAAAGGACAGACAGCCTAAACTAAGCAGCTGCCCTCTAATTGCCGGGAAGCTGTGGTGTAAGGAAGATCTGGCACTCACTGTACCTCTCCAGTCCCACTAGGAATCTATCGCAACCTGTGGCCAACTGTGTATGGGCCCGCAGGGCCCTCAGGACCCCCACTAGGGCCCTAAAATGACTGTGCCCCTCGTTTGAGCCACACAGGCTCTGGAAACAACATGGCTCCCAAGTCCCACTCTGGCACTGGTAAAAATAAAATGGCCCCCTCATTGCAGCTGCCCACTGCCAGGCGGGACAGCTGTAAAACTAGCATGGGCACTACAGGGCCCTCAGTATGACCACCAGGAGGGGGCCAATGTGCCCTGTCACCACCCCCACCAAGTCAAAAGGGAGCCCCACTCACCGGGCTCTCTGGAAGACTCCTCGCGCTGCTACGTCTCCTCTCCACACCGGTGCTCATGCAGCAGATCTCCTTAGGTCTAGGAGGCAGCACAGGAGAGCCCCCACTCCTCGGGGGCTCTCTCTCATCTACAAGGTGGTGGAGGCAGGCACCACACTGCGGAGCTCTCCCTTGCACATGGGAGCCCCGTGTCACCGGACCTCCTCCTCTTCAGGTGGGGCTCTCTCCCGCTCATGGGAGCCCCGCTGCACTCTTGCCTGGCTTCTCTTTGCCCGGTCCCCCTTCCTGGGACCGGGACGTCTCCCAGGAGCTCACAGAGGCAGGGTAGGCTCCCGTTCTCCTGGTCACATGCAGGCTTCTCCTGGCTTCCGTCCGCACTCCTGCGGCAGACCCTGCCCCCAGTAAGGCTCGGGTGCCTGACTTCCGGTTTTTCACGGTCTTCCCTCGGCGGCGGTGATTTAAAGCAATTTCAAAGTGCAGGGTGGGCACCCGCTGCTTAATTATGCACAAAAGGCAAGTTGCATACCTGCTGAATAACGCTCACATGCGGGGCGGGCACCCGCTTGCCACTCGAAACGCGGGTTGGGCTCCTGCTGTCATTAGAGACCCAAAAGTGGCAGAAACGCGGGGTGGGCTCCCGCCAAAGCACACCATGATGCGGGGTGGGCTCCTGCTCTCTTTCAACAGCAGCAGTGGGGGGTGGGCTCCCGCTCTGCTGCCGAAGCGCTCAAAATGTAGGGGAATCCCACGTCACAGCCCAGTGCTGCTGATCAATACCAGAAGCGCTCTCCTCCCCTGGAGAAAGTATAGCGCTCACCAGACGCTAGGTGCGAACAAAAGAAAGTCTTTAGGAATCAGGGGGCAATGCTGGACCCAGAGAAGCAGCCCTCCTGGCAGATCCTTCTGGGCCAGCAGCAGCACGCCCCCCTCAGCATCAGGAACAGCTTGCAGGACTGACTGAACAACATTATGGGGTCACTGCCCCTTCTTTTACACACCCTTTTCCTTTGTCTGCGCCAGCACAGGGCTTGGGGAACCAGCAGAAACTGGTTCATGACGGAATTGGAGCACTTATTTGACAGGGCTCCTCTTGTCCATTGTCAGGTGGGGGCTCGCCATCAGACACACCACAGGGGGCAGAGCCAGCATTCACCAGGAAAGCACCACCCTATTCAGAGTCTGGGGATTACCCCTCCCACCACTCTTCCACCAGGTGTCCCATTCAGCTCAGTGCTGACTCACCCTGCCCCTCCTGGAGCCACCCACACCTCTCAGCTCCTGTCACTCACAAGCCAGACATGCAATTCACATCTGGCAGGCAGACATATAGCACACAGAAATGCAAATTTCTAAAAGTGGCATTTCTCCACCAGTCACCATAAATCTGCGCACACCATAACGCAGCATTTATCCTCACGAGTTCATACATACTAAACTCAACCCTGCACTCCTCTCATACCAAAACTTACTATGGGCACACTCATCCCCCATGTATTCCTATGGGAGGGCAGGCAAATCTCACCACACACACTCAGAGAGCGCACGCACTTTACACTGGGCCACAGTGCTAAAGTACCCATAGGCTTAAGACCACTACCACCATGTCAGAGCTTAAGGCAAAAAGTGCAGATGTGAACCTGCCAAAAAGGGCCACGTCCAACAGTAGTGAAAAGACACATGGGTATTCTTCACTACCAGGCATGGAACACAATGTGTACATGTCCTGCCTATCCCCTACTACTTGCTTCACCCCATAAGGCTTACCACAAGGGTGCTGTAGTGGTAGTGAAAGGTCCCCTCAGGATTGACCAGTGGTTTAGAAAGGCCAATCTGAGCATAAGTGCAATTGCGTACACATAGGCCTGCAATAGCAGGCTTGACACATGTTTAAAAACCTCATAGGTGCAAGTATACACCCACAGACCTGCAATCACTGCACCTTCTGTGATTGTTTATGTGTAAGAAAGGGCACCTTACTGAACATCAACAATCACAAAAGGTGATTTCCTAGTTCTATGTGTGCTACAGCACACATAAAAAGAGGAAAATAACTAGGAGAAATTAAAACATTTCTCCTTGTTGCGCCTCTCTATGGCTGCCCTGGGGAGGCCTAGCATTCTGACACATTCCCAGGTTTATGGTTTCTCCTAAATATGGGAATTTTTCAGGTTCCATGGGTGTTGCGTTAGAACACCCACAGCAGCACCCATGGAACACCCCTTTTACACAAAGTGCTTCTTGTAAAGGGACTGTATTTACAAGGACAGGAGAAGCGACACTATGTGGCTTTTTGTCTCCTTGTATATATGGGGCAGCAAAATGTGCTGCCGGTGCATCACAAAAAGTGAAGCACCGGTGGGCAAGGGGCTTGTAAAAAAGTCCTAAAATATTTAGGGAAATACTAACAAAAGCGTGTTGGGTCTAGCAGGTATGTATACCTACTTTAAATTCAATAAGCATATGAGTGTATGCCAAGTGATTTTTGTAAATGTTTATATGTGTATTCTGGAGTACAGCATTATAGGAAAATGTCAGTATGATGCCTCACAAGAAAATAATTAAACTAATTTGACTAAACTGCAATATACAGATTGGAAATAGAACAATTGCACGCTTTTTATTATTTGCGCGATTAGTACTTCCACTTTTCAAGCTGAGTTGTTTTCTGAAATTGCTTACTTAAACATTGCAAAAAACATAATTTTGTTGTGAAATAAATACTATGAGATAAACACGTTGTTCCATTAATTTGCCTCAAGCAATCATTGAGGTACATCAATATTTTTGACATGTACTGTAATACAAACATTTACAACTATAGTGATTTGTATGTGTTGTACAAACTATCATATGATCATGTTATTACAATTTCCCTGAGATGGCCTCTGGAGAATCCATGAGAGTTTAAGCTTATTTGTAGAAAGAAGTCCAAAAGAATCCTGTGTTGACCTGTTCCTAAACAGCTGCTTAAAAATTAAGACTTGAGACAGAGAAAAGTAGGCAATCCTCATCTGCTGTGCTTGCCCCATTGCTTCTCATATATGGACCCAAAACTAGAACCAACACTTTTTCACAAGCCAAACAACACACATTAACCATAATCTGTGCTTAAAAAAACAACTTCTCCACCTCGGGAAAACAGCATAATTATGCTTGAATTTCTTTGTTTCTTTCGATGAGTACATATTTCTACCCAACTATGACTTGCCTGACTTTTCTAACCTAGGTAACCACTTTGAATATAGACAATAACAGGACAATTGCCTTTTTATCTAGCTATAACTTGCTTACTTAAATGTCAGACTGACTACAGAGCTTGTTTCCCAAGTGCTGTCTGCTTCACCGAGTGAAATAACCCATGGCATTATGTTTCTATGTACTAAGTAACCACCATGAAGGACTGTATTTTGAATGTTCCTGCGTACTACATGTAACCCGGTAATGCCAGGTTCGGTTGTTCCTGTTGCATGGAAAGAAAACACTGCTCTGCTGGTGACAGGTCACTGTTATATAAACATCACATAAGAACAGATAAAATATAATATTATGTTGCAAATATGAAAATGCATTTACCATGAAAAGATTCAATTAAAAAGCTTGAGTCTTCAAGAATGTGAAACATGGCAATTATCCGTTAGAGCAAAAATGAAAGAAAGCACTGCAGCATTCTTAAATGGATGTTTTCATGGTTGGTTTACAAAGGCTTTCATCTAACTTCAGAAAAAACATGCATTTCAGAAATACTGTAACCAAGTGATGAAGCGTGCCATCACAAGGATGTGATCCCCGCCGTAAGCCTGTTATTGTACTTCACAGACGTTCCTACATTTAGGCTATGGAGCTCTGTTTTTTGTGCATTGTAATTTTCATATCACATTTTCTAGGTATATGCTTTATCACTGTTAGTTCACTACTTTCTTACTCCATTTGTTGTTCCGTACTTACACACTAATCCACATGCTTAAAATTGAGCTCTTTAGACTTTGCAGTCCTTAGCAATCCCCACAAACACTAGATTATGTCCTAATCCTAGGGCTTGCTATCACTAATCTTAGGCTATCGCCATTACTAACACTTACATGGAAGGGTTGGGCAGATTAAATTTGTTCTCGGACCTTATATAATTGTTCCTACCCATTTTCAATGTCCCCTCTCATCTTTGTATGCCATGATGTGTATAAGGATGCGTCAAATTTAATTTACGAAGGGACACCACTTTCTTTTTTGTTCCATTCAACAGCATTCACACAGCAAGGAAACTCTTATTTCAGCACAACTGCACACACACACACTCACACACAGACACACACACGTATGCACACACATATACGAACACACACACATATACCCGCACACATTCACATATATTGGGTTTATCATCATAATGATAACCTACTAACCTACAAACCATGCTGCAGAGCTTAACCAATGTCAGTGCCACTATGACTATGCTGCAATAGAGGACCAAATAATGTGGCAGGTTTATTTAAATGATGTGAGAAGACAATGTAAACCATGCAGCATAAGCATTTAAAGCAGTATCATTTAATCGATTTGAACAAGACGTTCTTTATAACTCGCACCCCTGCCATGCACAGTGTTGTTATCAATGATGTAATTTCAGATGTTGTAGTAATGTTATCAGTTGTGTCATAGAACATGTCATAAGTGATGCAATACCTGAGGTATTTAGCAGTTCATGACAAAGCTTGAGTTATAGTTACTTTAGGACACAAGTTTTAGTTACTGGAGATAACTATAACTGGTGAATTTCAGTGGCTTTGCTAATTTAAAATTGTATGTTTTAACTGACATTTTCACCTATGATGTCTCATTACCTTTAGAGGTTCAAGTGAATTTACAAGTTTTTTTTAATGAGTAGTAAGATATTATTACACTTCCTAGCTATAACAACACTTTAACCTTTGCTTTATTCAGTGATTTTTTAAAGATTTTTTATGTAAAATAAGATTTTCATTACCCGTTATGATGTGGGGTTGGGCACAGAGCATGGCCTGCAGGTAGGCCATGTGCCCAACGCCCTGTGAAAACCCATCCCCCAGCCGGGCACAGCAGAAGTTGAAGTTGAAAGTTCTTGATGGAGCGCACTGCGACCAAGCGGCTTCCTGGCGCTAGAGTTTAGACTGAGAATCACAGAAGTCTGCCAGGATAAAATCAGCAGGAGTACGCTTGGGAGAACAGGAGCGTCTTGAGTGCCTAGCGGAAGTGAGAATAGACAGGGATGGATCTAATGGACAACGGGAGACTATACCAAAGCGGGGTGCTAGTACGGAGAATCTAGTACCACCAGTTTTGGATCTGCGGAACCGAGGGACATTAAGGAGAGCCTGATTGGAGGAGCGGAGGGTACGACTGGGGGTATAGGGGCAAATGAGTGAGTTAATGAAAACCAGGGCAGTACGGACACGGGCCATGAAGGCCAGACATCCCATCTTGAAGAGGGACCTCTGGCAAATGGGGAGCCAGTGATGGGATTTCAAAAAAGGAGTGATGTGATGGGACTTGGGAAGATGGTGAATGATGCGGGCGGCCTGATTCTGAATGGCCTGAAGACGACGGAGTTCGTAGGCTGGGATACCCACATACAGGCTGTTCCCGTAGTCAAGACGGGAAAGAATCATGGCCAAAATAATAAGTTTAAGAGCATCAGGGGAGAAAAAGCGGGAAACTTTCCGAATGATCCAGAGGGATAAGAAACAGGAGAATACAACAGAACTAATCTGGGCATGCATGGATAGGTCCTGACTGACTTTGATGCCCAAGGTCTTTACAGAGGCCGCCAGGACTGGAGGAGGGCCAAAGATGGAGGGCCAAAATGCGGCAGACCAGGGGGAGATGGTAGCGTCTGTCAGGACCAGCTCCGTCTTGTCCGGATTTAGTTTGAGGTGGTTATGGTTCATCCATTCAGAGATGAGGACAAGGGTAGAATGAAATTTCAGCAAGGAGTCAGAGGGAGAGGAGAGATCAAAAACAAGCTGGAGGTCATCCGCATAATTGTACACGGGACCCCCATGTCTAGAAGGGAAAGAATCAGAGGGAGGATATAGAGGTTAAAAAGGAGGGGGTACAGGGAAGAACCTTGGGGGACCCCACAAGAAACCAGGCGGGTAGGGGCAGAAAAGCCAGAAAGATGGACCATCTGGGTCCGCCCTTTAAGAAAGAAGGCGAGCCAAGAGAGAGCAGTGCCCCGAACGCCGGCTGCGCTGACACGGTCGAGAAGGATGGAGTGATCAACCGTGTCAAACGCAGCGGACAGATCAAGGAGCACCATGGCCTGAGGTACATTGGAATCAGCCTTGATCTTAAGCTCGTCTAGGATGGACAGGACCACTGACTCGCTAGAGTGGACCGGGCGGAAGCCCGCTTGGTGGGAGGCCAAGAGATGATTGCCCTCAATGAAGGTGGAGAGACTAGTTGTAATGTGGCTCTCCAAGATCTTCCCCAAGTATGGAAGAAGTGAAATGGGTCTAAAGTTAGACGGGAGGGAGGGATCTAGACCAGACTTTTTTAAAATGGGGAGAACTACGGCCGATTTAAAGGAATTAGGAACTAGGCCTTGAGAGATAGAGGCGTTAAGAAGGGAAATAGGGGGATCAGGACAGTTGATGAAAAGCTCTCTCAGAATGCGAACCGGGGCACAGTCAGCCGGGGAGCCTGACTTCACTTTCTGGAGTAAAACAAGAAAGGAGTCCATAGTGATAGGGGGAAAGTGGTCAAGAAGAGAAGAGGGCAGAGGAAGAACAGGAGAAGGGAGTGGCGAGGATGCTGATGGAATATTAGATTTAATTTTAGCAATCTTCTCTATAAAAAATCGTTGAGGGATGAGCAGAGAGCTTGGGAGGAACAAGGTTGGGATTGACCCTATCAGAAGCAACTAAGTTGTGGACTATTGAGAAAATCTCTTTGGATTTGTTGGCTGATAGTGCGATTTTCTCCGAAAAGTATGAAGTTTTGGCTGAAAGAACGGCCCTCTTGTAGTTAGTTAAGAGAGACTTATATTTCGCCCGTAAAAGGGGGCAATAGTTGCACCTCCAATGGCGTTTAGAGTGCCTGAGGTCTAATTTAAGGCTTTTCAGCTCGCCGGTGAACCACTTATGCGCATCATGGGGGCGGCAAGCCTTAACTTT
The DNA here is from genome assembly GCF_964263255.1 of Lissotriton vulgaris. NCBI lineage: Eukaryota > Metazoa > Chordata > Amphibia > Caudata > Salamandridae > Lissotriton > Lissotriton vulgaris. The sequence goes on along the minus strand of NC_141685.1, from coordinate 1,906,139,149 downwards.
CCTGAGAGGGGCCACCAAATAAAAGGATAATGACAGCCAAGAATTCACGGCGTCTGCTTGAAGGTCAAGGGGAAGTTCGGAAAGATCAGGAGAGGAAGAGGTAAGGGAAGCACAAAGAGAGTTAAGATCGACCCGATTCCAATTTCAGGCAGAAATATTCTTGGGTAAAAGAGGTTTCTCTGTTGCACCAAGGTCAAGGAGAAATGAGATCAATGAGTGATCAGACCAGGAGCAAGGGAGAATACTAGGAGAGAGAATAGTGCGATTGGCTGACCATATTTGATCTAGAATGTGGCCATGGACATGGGTAGGGGTGTGAATGTGGGGAAGAAAGTTAAGACAATGGAGAGTGGCCGTGAAATCTTTAGAGAACTGGTCTTCCCTGAGGTCGCCCGGCCAATAGTTGAAGTCTCCCAGAATGAGGACAGACGAATTATTGACCACGAGTGTAGCCAAGAGTTCCTGAAGGATGGACACAAAATGGGGCATATTTTGGGGAGGGCGGTACATAGGAACTATGGTGAGGGGGGGCAGAAGATTAACTGAACGGGCTACTAAAAAATCAACACTAGGTATAGGAGGGTGTGGAAGAAGTTGGAACTGGAGATGGGAGCGGGCAATCATAGCCAGACCCCGCCGACTTTGGCCATGTGCTATGACATGTTGGGTGCAGGTCCTGGTCTGCAGCCAGGCCCTGTGCCCAATCCCACACAGGCACCCAACCCTCTGCTGGTGTCCAAGCACCACTGCGCACAACCTTTGGCTATGCGTAGCAGGGGGGTGGGTGCAGGGCCTGGCCGTGGCTGTCATTTGTAGGCCTACTGGCTTTGTCAAAGGGTCAGCTCACCAAAATATAAAAGCAGGGGGCCTATTGACTTTATCAAGGAGTCGGCACATCAACATATATAATGCAGACCTATAGGCTTTGTTGAAAGGTCACCAATAACTTAAATCAAATGTATATTTTTTATACTTACACATGGCAATGTTTGATAATAGTGACTATCACAAATATTTTTTCAATAAAACATGCTTTAAATAAAAGCATTAAACACGGTTGAGCTTTTTTTAATCATTTTTTTAGGACATAAAGTGCAACCATAGAACCAAACAGTAGGGATCCCTGCACTCCAGCTGATAAGCATTCAGCTCCATCTTGGAGTGCTATAACCCCTTCCATGCTCGTGACGGAACCATTCCGTCATGAGTCACGGTTGGGCTGTGCTGATGATGGAATGGTTCTGTCACGACCACGCCCGTGATTGGAATGGTCAGCACAGGGCTGGAATTCCTGCCGCACGAAAGTGGTTAAAAACGATGGTAAGCTCTCTTTGGGTCAACGATTCAATGAACCAGGAGGATTATTGTTTGAATTAATACTGCATTGGGGCTGCTGCGCTCTCTGCAGCCTCCCACAACATTACAAAACAATGTTTGGTGATGCCCCTACAACACCAGCAAGAACAAATATATTTGAAGAAGCCATTGCAGGGCAATATAGGGAGCTTCTTGCTGGAGCAGTCAAAAATGTATGAGTGGCTCTGCTGCTCATTTATTATTATTTATCCCTTGTTATTTTGGGTGTCCTCGTCCCACCCAGGGCACTCATACTTTAAAAAAAAGTTTTAAAGTTTATAAACCCCTGCAAATTAATGTGTTGTGGCGAGTGAGGTGACAACACTGTGTAGTGATGTTTTAGTAATTTGCAGGTGTTGTGTATATTATAAATATATGGTATAAGTTTAGAATGTAAAATATTTGTGAAGTTTAAGTTCTGTTTGTATGGAAAGCATACATAACGTTACAGTCATTTAAAGGTGGTGCATGAATAATAAATGTAAGTTATAACTACAACTTAAGAATTTCTAATGTTTGTGTAGTTTCAGTTTGGTTTTTATAAGAAAAATAAATAAAGGTTTCCTAACTATAACAAATATTTAACCTTTGTTTTTGTTCATTGAATTTGAAGGGTTTTTCTTTTGAAAAAAATGTGTTTGAAAATGTAGAGTCCAGTGTTGTTCAGTTGAGTGCCATACAGTAGAGTGGAGGAGAGTGTTGTATAGTCTAGTATTTTGGAGTGGAATGGTGTAGCGTATAGTGGACAAAATTGTCAGCAGTGCAGTGACATGTTGTGTAATACAGTGGCTGGACTTCATAACAGTGGACAGGCATAGCGTAGAATTGAGTAAAGTGGTATTAATTGGAGTGGTGTGTTTTACAGTACAATTAAATGGTGTGTTGTAGAGTGTTTGAAAGTATCGAAGAGTGAAGTAGAGTGTTTTACAGTGGAGTGTAATGGCATAGAGTGAAGTGGAGGGTTGTACAGTGTAGGGCAGGGACATAGAGCGGAGTGCTGTGTCATATAGTGGCACAAAGTGTAGTAGAGTCTTGTAGAGTGTAGTTGCATAGAGTGCAATAGAGTGTGGTAGATTGGAGCTGTGTGTCAGAGAGTGGGGTAAAGTGTTGTGTAGTGGAGTAGAGTGGAGTCCTGTTGAGTGCCATTGTGCAGAGTGGAGTAGCATGTTGCAGAGTAGAGTGTTGTGGACTGCAGTAGAGCGGAGCAGTCTGTGCCGCAGTGGAGTGGAGTAGACTGTCATATTGTAGAGTGTCGGAAACTTTTGTAAAGTTGAGTAGAGTACCACAGAGGGGATTACTGTGCTGAACAGTGGAGTGGTGTAGAGTAGAGTAGAGTGTGATACAGTATAGTAGACTGGAATGACATGGACTGTCATAATGTCGAGTGACATAGAGTAGCATACAGTGGAGTGGGGTAGAGTGCAGTACAGTGGAGTAGTGTCTCCCAGAGTAGAATATAGTAAAGTGGGGTGAAGCGGTGTACAGGGAGTTGCATAGAGTGGAGAAGAGCGTTATGCGATCGTATAGAAGAAAGTAGAGTACTGTACACTGATATTGACAGGACTACATTATTGTACAGTGTAGTGCTATAAAGTGGAGTATAATGTGATAGAGTGGAGGGGCAAAGACTGTTGTTAAGTGGTGTATAGTCTTGAGTGGAGCTCAGTGGAGTAGTGTTGAAGGGAGTTGGGAAGAATGGAGTTGCATACATTGGACTAGTGTAGAGTGAATTGGCATAGAGTGACATGTTTACAGTGAAATAGCATACACTGGAGGGGAGAAGCAAACAGTGGAATAGCATAGAGTGGACTGGCGTCCAGTGGAACAGCGTACAGTAGAGCTGCATATAGAGGAGTGTCGTACAGTGGAGTGGCATACAGCAGATTAGTGTACACTAGAGTAACATACTCTGAAATGGAATAGAGGGGAGTAACGTCCAATGGACTGGTATACAGTGGAGTGGCATATACTGGAGTGGCATAGAGTGGAGTCATGCAGACTGGAATAGTGTAAAATTGAGTGGTGTACCGTAGAGTAGTGTACAGTGGAGTGGCATACAGTAGAAACGCTTAGTGGTGGGGGCGTACTACTGTAGAGTGTTGTAGAGTGGAGTTGCTGTACAGTGGATTAGTTTAAAGTGGGGTAGCATATACTGGAGTAGCGTATGGTTGAGAGGTGTCGATTAGAATAGCATACAGTGGAATAGCATGGAAAGATGTGCAGTAAAGTTGCATATAGTGGAAAAGTGTAGACTGGAATGGCACAGAGAAAAGTGGAGTTCAGTAGAGTGGCATATAGTGAAGTGATGTAAAGTGCAGTGACGTAGAGCGGAGTGTCATAGAGTGGAGTGAAGTGAGGTACAGTGAGGAAGAGTACAGTGTAACAGCGTGAAGTGAAGTGGCATAGAGCGGATTGGCGTTCAATTAGAGTGGCATACAGTGGAATAGCGTACCGTGGAGTGAGTGGGGTGGTGTAGAGTGGATTAGCATAAAGTGGAGTGGAGTAGAGTGGAGTTGTGTCCTGTAGAATAGCGTAGAGTTGAGTGGGGTTACATGGAGTGCTGTAGAGTGGAGTGAGGTATAGAGTAGTGGCGTATTTCGGAATAGCATAGACTGGAGTTGTGTAGAGTGAAGTGATGTACAGTGGAGAAGTGGAGAGTGACATAGCATACAGCAGAGTGTTGTACAGTGGAGTGGTATGGAGTAGAATATCCTGGAGTTCTGTAGAGTGGAGCGGGGTAGAGTACACTTGGGTAGACTGTAGTGGCATGCAGTGTAATAGCACATGATGGAGTGGAGTGGCATAGAGGGGAGTAACATTGAGAGAAGTGGCATATAGTGGAATAGTGTAGAGTGTTGTGGCACAGAGTGGAGTGCTGTAGAGCTGAGTGGCATAAGGTTGAGGAGCAAAGAGGGTAGTTGTGTTGAGTGGAAAAACATTGAGTATAGTCGCATAGAGTGGAGTGACATAGAGTGGAGTGCCATGTAGTGGACTAGAGTAGAATGGAGTGGCTTAGAGTGGAGTATCAATCAGTGGAATATCGTAGAGTGTAGAAGTGTAGAGTGGAGGAGTGTTGAATGGAGTGGTGTACTGTGAAAAAAATACAGTGGAGTGTCGCATAGTAGAATGAAGTCTTTTAGAGTGAACTGTCATTTAGTAGAGTTGCATATAGTGTAGTGGCTAATAGTGAAGTGGCGTACAGTAGAGTAGCGTATTTTTTGTGGCATACAGTGAAATAGCGTACACAGGAGTGGCATACACAGGAGTGGCCTACACTGGAGGGGGTAGAATGAAGTGGCATAGAATGGAGTGGTGTAGAGTGTAATGGCATAGACTGGAGTGGCATAGAGTGGAGTGGGGTAAAGTGGAGTGGTCTACGTTGGATTACAGTAGAGTGGAGTGGGGTAAAGTGGTGTGGTCTACAGTGGATTACAGTAGAGTGGAGTGGCATAGAGTGGAGTGGTGTAGCATTGAGTGGTATTACTTGAAACACGAAAGTGGGTGAACGTATATGAATGTAATGTGGCAGGACTATAGATTATGAGGTGTGAATTGTAATTTTTGATAGTAGGTGTAAATTGTGTAAGTGGTATTAAAGTTAAAAGTTTTAAAATACTTAAAGTAGATACCCATGAGAAGGCACTATGAGATTGGCTAATAGGTGTCTTTACAATCCTAAAAGGCAGCCATGTACTTTTTTTGCGCAGTTGTGCTGCATAGTGGGTTAGGACTTTACATGTAGGCAAGTAGTATTGTGTTTTATTGTTGTTCCTTACCTAATACCACTTTATCAAAGTAGTAATAAGTAGGAAAACTTGTATATATTTTTTTATATATTTTCACAACAGCGCACTGTGAAGTGGTGTTTATTTTAAATTTTTTCAAGTACCACTGCAATTTTTAGGGTTACTCCAGTACACCATAGACATTTTTATAAATAAATAAATATATTGAAAATGTAAACTATGGTGTAGTACACTATATTTGTAAAATACACAGTAGTACAGTGTATTTTTTTCACATATATTCTTTTTAATTACTGTGGTACTTCCTAGGAAGTATCGCAGGACATTTTTAAAAAAATATATAGAAACTTACAAATAATTTTCTCTGCTTAGTACCACTTAATAAAGTGCTAATAGCTAGGAAAAAATATAAAACCAAATACATATATCTAATGGTGTAATTCCTAGCACAGCCAAAGTGTACTTAAAACAACATGCCTGCCATTAACTTCTTTAAAGGAAGTCATTAGCCAATCACATAATGCCTTGTCATCACTATGCATCGCAGTATTTCCCAAAAATACTACAACTTTTTATGAAACTACTGCACCACCAGATCACACTGAGTTAAAATGACATATAAGTTCAAAAATATCCACCCTATTTACCTTTATTACACACAAGGATCATATGCACACCATAATCTATATTCCTGCCAAATTTCATTGACATGGATTTAGTCGTTTGTGTGCTACACGATTACAAAATGTATGGAAAATGCATTGGGGCCAAAATGCATTTTGGGACCCTTCTTTAACTTTTCATGGAGATTCATCAAACAAGCGCAAAGTTATTAGAAACCAAAAATCCAAGGAATTACTATCTCTGGGAATCCTAACAATAACTACAGAGTAGCTGCCACCACTAGGCATCATATCTATCTATCTATCTATCTATCTATCTATCTATCTATCTATCTATCTATCTATCTATCTATCTATCTATCTATCTATCTATCTATCTATCTATCTATCTATCTATCTATTCACCGAAAAAAATAAAGGTGAAATTCACTGGTTATAATTATCCCAAGTAACTGAAATCGTGCCATAAGGTAACTTTAACTTGCATTCCCCCATTCACAATTTCTCTTCAATAATTTCATTGCAAATGTTGAAGTGATATTATTAATGATTTGATCAAATATGTTATGAGTGATGTAGAGTGTGGGATGATTAGTAGTGCATGGCTAGGTCGTGTGTTATAATTACTTTGGGCACAAGTTATTGTTACTTGAGATAAATATAGTTTTTTAATTTCATTGATTTAGTTTGCTTAAAATGGGATGTTTTAACTTACATTTTCACCTAATTACAATGTCCCTTTAACCTTTGCTTTTTCAGTGACTTTCTATTTTTTTGTGTGCAAAGAATGTTCATGCCGCGCAGTTTTTGGCAGTGCGTGGCGTGGGGTAGGACGATGGACCCTTTCAACAACCAATCACAAGAAGCCACCGGCGAGATCCAGGAGACCTTGTGGCCCCGCCTGCTCCCCTGCCAGCACTCATCCTGAGTGCCAGCAGAAGTTGACAATTCTTTTTTTTTATTTCGGGGTATGTGGCTCCCCTCCCCAAGCCTTTACTAGCCTTTTGCAGGCCCTGGGCACTCCATTCCACCAGATATGCACAGTTGGCGCGTTGTGCTTTTTGGTTCTATTTTCACTTAAATCTTTAAAATTGCATATCACTGGTCTATTTTTGTAAATTGGTGTGGGATTGTCCTTACGTTATGTTTTCACTTTATTACTGTTTGAAGTGCTGCATAAATACTTTACATATTGCCTTTAAGTTAAGCCTAACTGCTCTGTGCCAAGCTACCATAGGGTTGATCAAAGGTTTATTTGGGGTTTGCTGGTGACTTCACCCTAAAAAGGATTGTGGTTCCTGCTTGAGTGGAGGGTTGCCCCTCTCAACCAGTAACCCAATTTCTTACAATAACATAAATAAAATAACATAACATGCATGCATTTAATATTTTGTTTTTATTATTCTCATTGTATGCCTCCTGCTTCTTAGCAGACACTTATCCGCATATATTGAGGGAAAGGAAGCGTGATTAAACTGACTGAATCTAGTACAATGTGAAATTCGAATTTAGGTAATGTGGACGAGTAAGTGTTACCTCACCGAGTCCCAATTGGAATTCCTCATTTGTGAGTGCTTTGAATATTCCGAGTGATTTACTGCACGCCTACTCTTAATGAGGTCCTTAGTCCAAAAACAGGGAAGTTCAGGCTAGAGTACAATTGTCAACTGGTTTACATAGCATAGCAGCAGAGTGCTTTGTGAGTGCTTTTAGGCGCCTTCTTCACTTTAACGCAAATGGCTGCTACTTGAACTTCTGCTCCTAACTTCACTGCCATGGATATAGATCCAATAAACAGCTCCCACTGAAAGGAAACTGGCAACAGAAAAGTGACAGAAAGGCAGACGCAAAGTCGAGAGACGTGCCTTTGAAATGGGTAAAATAATTGGAGTTTAATCAACGCACAAACGCATGACCAAGCTCTGCTCAATGTTCTGGTTCAGGTAAGTATTACCGAATAGACATTCTTGAAGGGGAAAAAAAAACCTTTAATTAAATCTGCTGTTCAACTTATGAGAAAAAAAGATGGAGAGTTTAATGTTAATGCCAATATCACATGAATATTTTACCATTTTCATTAGACCTGCTGAAATGAATCCAGCATAAAACTGTGGGCAGATATGAAAAACAAATTCTGAGCATGCAAATTTTACTTTTACAGTGTGAAATTAAATTACAAGAGGCAGCAGCTTCCATGGTGAACATCGATCATGTTAACAGGCTGCAAACAAAGCTGAGGGATTATCATAATGATGAATCAGGGATAGGGTGAAGTGCATTATATATGTGATGAGTTGAAGGGTGTGCTGGGATAGAGCAAGCGCGTGAGTGGTGCAAGTATCCTGAGCATCACAGAGCTCATCATGTCCTTTATACACCAGGCCTTTGATTCCTTTAACACACTCTATGAATCAGATTGAAAAATTGCGCCGAAAAAATTTGCAGCCCTGGCTTTCACCTGGAAAATCATCGGTGTAAACAACACACAGACGAATTGAACCCAGAAAGGCTGCACATAGGAACAGAACATGGAGAAATGCAAAAATACATAAAGAAGATTGTTTTTGTGATAAATCAAAACTTCATTTGCTCAGTGACATCACATATTCTGTGTAAATAGGGCTGGTTTATGTGGGAATGTCCCTTAATTGTAACAAGTTATGGGAAGGTTACAAGGTGGCATGTTTCCAAATTACTAAATATAATGTGCATTATGAATTACATTTCTTGGGCTAGTCATGCAGTTGTTTAGGTCAGGCTTGACAGGGCAGTTGTTGCCAGACCTTACGTGATCACCAGCAAATTAGCTTTAAGAAGCAGTACTGAGAGGGGTTTAGGCTCTACTAACATATTGGTCTTCATCTCTGCTAGCTTTTGATTGCACTGCTTGTGTGTTTTCACTGAAACAGAGGGCTTTTATTGCTGTTTTTCCCTCTTTGGCAAAGTTGGTTATGGTAACAACCCATTCATTAAGACTTTATGCCTGATTGGTACAATGGGAAATATTAATCCAAATAGCATAGGTCTATAGGTTATTATGAAAAGATATGACAATTACAGTAGGTCTGACTTATTTACTGTGAAAAGCAAGCCATATGGGTTTCTTAATAGCTGGGCTGTTATTACACTGTGCTAAAGGCTATAGACAGATATGTTGTTACATGGAAGCACACAGATTATCATAATAGACAAGAGCTTCAGTTATCCCTGTGACTAGCTCTGCTTTTTTGCCATTTGATAGTCATTTAGGTCTGGCCCAACAGTGCAGCTGTCACTCAGAGCTCAAGTTTTCAGATGCAGTACTAAGAGAGTTGTTTTGCTTCTACCCACATGTTGATATTGTTTACAAATGTTTGTATTGTATGGAAAGTAGTTGCGTTAGTTTGCCTAAGAAGTAGTACAATTGGTCATAACTGATAGAGAGTTGTTGGCACAGAACTGATGGGGCTGGATTCCATGTTCTAGATTTACTCAGGAACGTCTGGCCGATGGTCTTTATTGCCTGCTTAGAAAGTGTGGAGGGGAAAAAGAATTTCTAGCAGAGTATACATTCCCCTTCCCCATGCGTCTAAAGGCGCACAGGCTCTTGATTCAGGTTGCTGAATTTATTATAAATCCAAAAAAGAGCCGAACATAGGTACACCTCAATGTAAGAGTATAGAGATACATGAACACTAACACAGAACCAAGCCTACGAATATAAGTAATTCGGCATAGTAGGCACAGAATAATGAATTCCAAAATAAGAAACCAACTGATTATAGAAGCTGCGTCAAAATAATTCTTCATTTATATTTCAGAATTAGAAGAGAAATCTATCCCTACGTAACTTCCCAGTTGGTTCCCTTCAAAAAGTGTCAGCCCGTGAAGACTTCCTAAGAAGCACACTCACGTTAAATGGGTCAAGTAGTGTAAAGCTACGGAGCTAGTTCTAAGATGCTCCCTTTCCTCATTCAAAGGCGGAAGTTCCCCGAATCTGTCCCTGTTTCTAATACAAAAAGACAAAGTTACACCCCTACCAGGTCACATGGTAACCTGCTCTGAGTACACCTCCTTTAGGTTACTTTCCATAAAAGTCTAATTAGTTCAGGCTTCGTCCAACAACCTTGGTTCCCAGGTTTCACCAAATACAAAAGACATCTTCCCTTCCTTCTATTCAGACTCTTCAAAGACAGTCCTTTCCTCCCTATGTCTCTTCTTAAATCTTAATAACGAGGTTAAATTCCTGCACCTGCTGTAAGGACCAGAAAGAAAAACTCTCCACAAACACATACATTCTAATTCAACTTATAACTTGACAGCAGACAAGGAGAAGCAAAACTTAGAGAAATGAAAGTTAGGGCTGCAAGATTGGCTCAACTAAGAACATCCATTAAAACACACAAATTTCAGGAGTCTTTATATGAACCGCTTATTCAGAAGTGGATACATTGTATATTGGATAATATTCGTAATATGCTTGCATGACTACATTGTTTTTCTAAACGTATAAAATCCTAATCATTCTTGTATACAGCATTACAGATTTCATTCTAGTGTCCTTACATAGCGATACAAGCTTCATTCTAATCACATGAATTACAGCAAAAAAACTGGATATATGTGAGTGCAGATTATTCATGAGTATAATGCAGCCCTACAAGTTTGTAAGAGCGTCACATGCTCTATCAGAACCAATGTCAAATACAGTAGAAAGGGGCTTTGTGTGGTGTAACCCCTTGACTCAAGCTGTAGGAAAGGGTTTCACATTGGGATCTCTCTGGCAAATTACAATAGGGAGGAATTTTAACTTATGTACTCGCTGACAAATGCAACAAGAAATGGTTATTACTAATGAGATTGGCAACAAATGCAAAAGAAATGGGTTTTACATTGTGAAATTTGTGACAAATGCAAGAGGAGGAGGGGTTTGCACTGTAAACTCCCTGATCAATACAATAGAAGAGGCTTTACAATATGCACTCAGAGACAAACATCATACTGAAGACCTTTACGTGGTGATGGATCTGACAAATGCAGTAGGAAGAAGTTTTGCCCCAGCTCGATTATTCGCACTAAACATTGTCGGGCCTCCTCACCCAATGCCATCTCATATATTGAGGGACAATCTGACTCGTCCATTCTTACATCCTGCAAAAGCAGGACACCCATATTTTGTAGTAAAGCTGTCCAATAATATAGACAGAAATTAAAAGATTATGTTGACGACCTTTGAAATCTGGAGAAAAATAAAAAGGAGAATCGGTCTGTCCTTAAATTTAAAATATTATACTCCAATAAATAATTGTCTTTTATTGCCAGAAGTGTTTAGAGATCAGGTCACTGTGAGATGGAACCGAGCAGGCATACACCAATTGGGAGATCTATTCCAAGGGAATCAGATAGTCTCTTTTTTGTATTTACAGCAGAAATTTGGTTTAGCTCGGACAGAATTCTTTAAATATCTCCAGTGGCGTTGTTTTTTAGTGCAGAAAATAGATCAGTATCAAAGATCATTCATCAAAGTTAAGGTACTTGAAGCAATACGAGTAGAACTAGAATAGGTCCCATCTATCAATTATTGCTTACAAGCTCAGTGGATGATCTGTCGATTTGGGAGGATAAATGGCAAAATAAACTGGGGGTGGACAATGTGGACATGGTTAGAATAATTGAATTGGCTATAAAAGTTCTAATCAGCGGCTCGCTAAAGAGTCAACATTTTATGTCCATATTTGATTTATATTATTCTCACGAAAAATTAGCAAAGTATAAATCCATAAAAGGGGACAAATGTAATCGGTGTGGGCTAGTGGCTGCGGATGCTGCTCATATGTTTTTCCAGTGCCCTAAATTGAATCAATTCATCAAAGACGTTGAGTATTTTTTGAAGGTTAGTTTAAGTATGCGGACCTCACTTTCGGCAGAACTGGTTATTTTAGGGGTACAGGAAAATCCAATCACTCCTAGGACAGCTGCAGAGGAGGGATTTTTATTTATTTGTATGGCTATTTTTCGATTATGTATAACATCTCAGTGGCTTTATACGGATCCACCAGTTTTTAGTAATTGGCAAGCCAGATTACTGTCTACATACTATTTGGAGATGGCAGTATATAAGTCAAAGGGAAGGAGAAGAAAGCTAATGGGTCAAAAATGATGGTTTCCCTTGTCAAAATGGATTTAAGACATGTATTTATGATTTAATGTGTATAAAGGGAACACTGTGGTTATAAAAGATACGGGACCATGTGTTTAATCGGATGTTAGGATGGATTGGCTTTTTCTTTTGATGTGTTGTAGACTATCTGCTGACATAAATACCAATAAATAAATTTTTTTTAAAAGGAAGACGTTTTGCCATGCGAATTTTGACCGATGCAATATGATTTGGTTTTACATTGTGAGATATCTGACATATGTAATAGGAAGAGGCCGACACATGAAATAGGAAGGGGTTTAATACATATGTGCTTTTTTAGGTCTGGCCAGAGTAAATGCATAGTGTTTATCAAGGTAGACTTAATGGTCCCATATGCTTTGGATTTGCCTGAAATGGTTGATGGGTCTCTGTAACAGATCACACATGGTGATGTGTATGGTAATGTTTAAACCAGTAGCCTTACTAACCTTGTATCATGATTATTAACTGTGGTGACAAAGGTAGCAGGCATCTCATTTTACACTGTAAATTACTTGACAATGACTGTAGACTTAACCTTGTTGATTGTGAAAAGCCTTATATATTGAACCATGCCTCTATAGTGGCATTGATGGTTTCTACATCCATTTCTGCTGGTGCACAAATTGTCATATGGTACCTCACAAAAAACAGGGCCAGATTAGATGTACAGGGCGAGATGTGCGGTCTGTTATCTATTTACGGTACATCATTTGCACTCTGGTTTTTTCTGCAAGGCTTGTTTTTAGACAGTGTCCAGTTCATAGTTCAACCTGAAATATTTTGATATTTGTCATTTTGGGGTATAGTAGGTTTTTTATGTGCAATAAAGTTTTTTTTAGGATCAAAGAAAAAGCAATGGATGGACATTGATGTATTAAGTGTGGAATTGTACACTATTGAGTTATGAATTTCTAGGCCATTGTACCTACCTTGGACTGCTATGAAATGTACTTAGTCATCAGTTTGAGTGTTTGTACTACCTATTCTCTGGGAAACCAAAGGGGAGAGACCCACTTTGACACAGTTGGGGTCCAATAACTTCTAACTAGCCCTGGACTTCTGGGTATGTATTTCTCAGTTACAAGAGGAAGGAGTTTTATAGTTTTACATTAAAAGTCTCTAAAATGTCACAAAAAAAGATTTTACCTTGCAAACTCATTGACAAAGACTTGTTATTTAATTTACTTCAACGTTCTTATGTTAAGTCCCAGTTGGACTTACTCCACATGTTACAAATAAACAAACTCATTTTGTTTAATACACTTTTCATGTGTTCAAGGATTTTGTCTCTGGTATCTTATCTCTTAGCCATGTGTAACCAACCTCTCACGTGCTTCCTTTATTTTCACATGCTCTATTGCTGGTGCCATGCTGCATCATAACCGATCAGGTACACATGTTTTGTTACCTATTGTTCCTACTTCCAGTACACCAAAGGGACATAACTGTGCCCATGTGAGAGCAAGGTGAGCAGTATGCACCTGTGAATGCGGGGTCCAGCACAAAGCAGCCAGACCCGTTGGCCGTGCCAATGCTTATTTCTGTTTGTGGATGGGTTCAAAAATTGAAAGCCCATCCTTGCTTTCTCTTTGAACAAGAATGACACTAGCAGATGTGAATGGGACATTGCAATAGTTATTTGGCAGGACAAGAGAAAGAGGGTCATAGATGGGAAATGATGACACAGCCAGGCAACACAGCCATGTGGATGTTTGAGATATTAGAAAACATAAATTGCTGGCAGAAATTGTCCATATAAAGATAGACATAAAGGACTGAGGCCATTTGGTTCTATGTCAGTAAGATGCTTGGTGGTTAACTCCACTTTGCCCTCTAGCCCATAAAAAGCAATAGTGTCTGATTGGTAATAGGTTATGATGCGTTCCGACTGCTCTTTCAGTGAAGCACAAACGTATCTTGATTTCCTTATAAGCAGTACAGCTAGACATATGTGGCAGTGGAGAATCAAATTACGCAGTGGGCTTTACTAAATTATATGGTGAGGAAAGACAACTTATGCAACAATGTTGTGGCTCATATTTCCATTAAAACAACTCTGATATGCTAATATTGATACCCCTGCAGTGTATTTTTGATGTTGTAATACATGATACTTTGATGCTTTTTCTATTTGCATTCAATAAGCTTATCTTTTGAAACTTAAACTCTGAAGGGCGAATACAGTATATCTAATATTCATTATGTACTTTTCTTAGTATAAGGGGACCTTAAAAAGAGTAGCAACGTATTTTTGATTCTTCTCAAATCTGAGAGCCCAGTTAAAATGACTGCAGATTTGATTTATTTGAGTGTCTTTGATTTATACATAAATATTTGTTAATAGTGAGATAAAATACCATGACAACGAAACAACCATTCTGTTCACTCTCTTTGGATTACATTTAAATGTTTAAGGGCCAGATGTAGGTCGGCAATTACCGGTCGGTAACGGCCGATTTCGGCCGTTACCGAACGGTAATTGGTTTTTGAGATGTAGGGGACCCGAATTTTACCGAATCTGTAAATTTACTGATTTGGTAAATTTACAGATTCTGTAAAATACCGACTCAGTATATTTACCGAATCGGTAATTCCAGATGTAGGTGGAACTTAAAATAGTGCCACAGGCTCTTAAGAATTCGTTATTTACCATGAAATACTATCTCATGGTAAATAACAATTTCCTGTGTACATCCACATCTGTGCATGTACACCTGTGCCATGTGGCACACATACATGCCCTAAGGGCATGTATGTGTGTCACATTGCACACAAGCCAGAATCAGGGGTGCAACAGGGTGTCAAAGTGGCACCCTGTCCCCCTTGTAAATTCGGTAATTTTACAGAATCGGTATTTACCGATCCGGTAATTGACATTGATTCCTATGGGCCTCAAGGACCATAGGAATCAATGCCAATTACCGAGTCAGTAAATACCGATTAGGTAATTACCGAATCTTACCGATTCGGTAATTGATTCGGTAAATATACCTACATCCCGATTGCCAGTTCTTAAATACCGAATCCGTATGATTCAGTATTTAAGAATCGGTAATCGGAGATTACCTACATCTGGCCCTAAGGTCTTTATGTCCGGCTTTATCTAAAACCCCCTCAGCCCAGTCCACAAAATGTGGGCGTTCTAATTATCTGGGCAACATTGCAGCTTTTCAAGTGACTGATTACAGCAATCAATAGAGGAATGTGACCAGTTAGCATTTGTAAAGTGCCAGACAAAACAGTACACCCGTATAAATCAGTTGTAAGAACGTTTGATCAATTTGAGCTTTTTTTGTCAAAATCTGCAGTTATGTACCAGAGTATGTGGCAATGACTGCATAAAATCTGTATTTTTAAAGCGCAAACTACTCACCATTACGGGTCTCAAGGCACTGGGGGCCGTTGTGGAAATTAAGTGAGCTATTGCCCAGAGTCACATGGTGCTGAGCTGAACTGCCACCAGAGACAGGGATCGAACTGTAAGCCCTGTGCTCCGAAGTCAGCTGCCCTGGCCGCTGCACCACACCTCTCCACTTGCATATTCATATTTATATTAAAATTCTGAGGTTCCACAATCACATTTTCCAGTGGGCTTGTGTATTAGCCAGGCTGTGTGTGGGCACCCTTACCCATAATAAAGCTCACAAAGAAGTGACATAGAGAAGCAAGTGTGCTGCTAATACAGGTAAGCATCTTGCCTGTGGGCCTGAAGCTCTCGGTAGGTGGCCTAAGGTCAGCTAGTTTGAAAAAAGGCACAGGCGTGGTGCAAAGTCGGGGCATGTTACGCTCTGGTAATGTGAAAAATGATTCCTTTGTCAAATGTGCATCTTGCAATATTGAACTATTGCGGCAAGCACATTTGTAATAACATTGTGTTCCTCCATACATCAAGGTTGTTTCAGTAGACAGGAGGGACACAACTTTAAAAATGATTTTACTTCCTATTCTTTTGAAAGTGAGTAGAAAGAATCTTAGAGTTGAATATTTTGTTACAACAGCCCTGTCCCAATTAATATACATTGTCAACTCTGTGAATAATTTTTTGTCATGTACTATTATGGTTTTGTACATATGATCAGAGGCTAACACAAAATGATGGCGCCACCCAGCACAATGTGAAGTGGGGCCCCTGAGACTCCAATATCTCACAGATGTTCACTGACCTTGGGTGAATGGGTGCCCCTGAAGGGTTGAGGAACATCTTAATGGTTGGGGCCCCCTTGCACGCTGGAGCTGCATAGGCTCCTGGGCCTTGCACGTAGCCCATGCATAGATGAGTCACACAGAAACAAGTGCTTGTCTATGATGCAGAGCGCTCATTGCCTGATCTTCACCTCTCTAAAGGCAGCCAGCCAGGACGGAGGTCACATGATAAAAGCTTGCTGCTTTGCTCTGAACTCTTTCAGTTTGCCTCTGAATCATCAAGGACTCTGCTAAACGAGCATTTCAAAGTTTCATCCTGGATATGTTCAAATCCGGAATAAACTGCCCTGAACAAGCCTTGGGAAGCAGCAGTCTAGGGGCCAGATGTAGGTAAATCACATTTACCGATTTTGAAATACCGAATATTACCGAATTTTACCGGTATTTCAAAATCGGTAAATGGGATGTAGGTACCAACATCTGGATTTTTTACCGATTCCTTAAAAATTCGGTAAATACCGAATTGGTATTTGCTATTGAATCCTATGGGCCTTGAAGCCCATAGGATTCAATTCAAATACCGAATCGGTATTTACCGAATCGGTATTTACCGAATCGGTAAATACCGAATTTGTCAAGGGTGCAGGGGGTGTCACTTTGACACCCTCTAGCACCCCCAAAACGGGCATGTGTGCAATGTGGCACACAGACATGCCCTAAGGGCACGTCTGTCTGTCACATGGCACATGTGTACATGCACAGATGTGCATGTACACAGGAATCGGTATTTTACCATGGATTTGTATTCCATGGTAAAATACCGATTCTGAAAGCCATGTGCAAATGGAAAATTGTCTACCCACATTTCAATCTTGCATTTTCGGTAAAATTACCGAATCGGTAAAATTACCGAATCGGTAAAATTACCGAAAATGCAACATTTAAGGGCCCCTACATGTCAATGGCCATTTACAGGTCGGTAACGGCCAAATTCGGCCGTTACCGATCGGTAAATGGCTATTTTCGGCCACCTACATCTGGCCCTAGGTTTCCATGCTGAAAGAGCATACTAGCTCAGGTGACAGATTAGATTGCTCCGGCAAAGGTCACTAATACTTGGTGAATCAAGTGCAAGCACCAGGCCAGTCTTCCCTCCTTTGGGTTAACTGAAGGTCCAGCAAAGAAGCGGTTTCAGCCAGCTTTCTAATCTGCGATGGCCAGTATAATGTTTATGTTAGCCTATAACACCTGGGTGTGATGTCTTCAAGTATATATCTATGTTACTGGCAAACTAAACCAACTCTCTCATACGTGCAACATTCTTTCATTTATAAAAGAGGGCTGAGGAATTCTTATATGTTACACGGTAAGATGTGGACTCCTAAACTGGATCAAGTATGTAGCATGCTGTTTAGGTTCTGTACAGTTTTCTCTGCATAATGACTTGTTGCAGGAAATGGTCATTAACACTGTTTGCCAAGTAAGACATAAATTGTCATAAAAGTCAACATTTTTACAACTTTTCCATCGTTGCAAAGTTTTCCACAGAACCTCACAAAGTTTGCAAAAAAGTTTTGCAACATCGCACCTCCCTTTTGCAGGCGCAAGTCCAGTTTAAAGAAATGGGAATATTGGTCTTTCTGCAAAGAATTAATCGTAGGTGGTAACTGAAAAAAGTAATGGTATGGAAACCGTTCTTAGCAATCCTAGCAGCGGCTGTGCAATCTACATAGATCTGTGTTGAATTTTGAAA
Source organism: Lissotriton vulgaris (assembly GCF_964263255.1). NCBI lineage: Eukaryota > Metazoa > Chordata > Amphibia > Caudata > Salamandridae > Lissotriton > Lissotriton vulgaris. The sequence continues at coordinate 1,906,121,365 of NC_141685.1, read as the reverse complement.
ATCCCATGCCAATGACCAAACTTTCTAAGGTATAATGTTAATATGGCACCATGTAAAGACAGTAATTTACATAACATCATGTAGAGAAGAATAGAAATGCTTGCTTAAGGAGTGATAGTAAACCAAGTCAATTGTGTAAGTAGGTCTAGGTTGTTTGTTTAGGAGCATTTACTAGAAGACACTTCGACACTTGTGGTTGGTCTGATGTCTAATCCGGTGGTGGCTTCTATCAAGATTCCATGGCCATCTATGGTAGGGGTGACTAAGATTTCTACTATTTCAGTTCTCTCCTCTCTATGTGGCTTGCCCAGACCCCTGATGAAGTTCTTTGTGCTGAATAAAATGCCCTACTATCAAGCTAGGAACTTGTGGCCTCTTTCTTTTACTGCAATGTCTTTCAACTGGGTAAGCCCTGATTTATGTGACTGTGAGTAACCTATTTGTGCTACAATCCACTAAAATTTACACTTTTTGTGTTCTTTCCTATGCATCTATTAAGGCTGGAGGAATATCGTATTTGCTTTGCAGTTTATTATTATGCTGCTGCCCTTTTTCTCTCATCTTGTGTACCCTGATTATTTTAAGCATCATCCAGATGGCCCATGACACACACTCCAGAGTCCTCCTCCACGTTTGCTTTTAAAGGCGATCTAGTAAGAGCAGTTGGGATTGACAGCATAGAATCATTCAGATTAGTATATCTTGATACAGTATGGAGAGGTTGACTGATTAGGAACGTCAGCAGGCATAATGAGAGAAAATCTATTACCCAATGCAGCACAGTAATACCAGTGCACAATTGATAATGTTTAGGCACGTAACACCAGGTTTGCTTCTCCTTTGAAAACAGTAATTATTGCCTGAATTCAGAATATAACATGTAGGATCATAAAAAAAGATAATGGAGTGTCAGAAGAACAGCTATTTCAGTAATGTTGGAAAGCTGGATAGGAAAAGGGGTAAAAGCACACTGTCTCCTGAAATAGTTATACATCTTCTTAAAAAGGATTCAAAATTCATAGCCCGGATCTAATCTGTAGTGAAAGAGATTTGACACCAAAATTCCTACTTATTGAAGCAGATGCTGTAAGATGAGAAGAGTCTTGCTCAAATTCCTATGTATAATCTTCATGTTGTAGGATGGCAGACACTGGATTAGTCATATAACTGAGATAATGCCATGGAGTATAAGAATATTGCAGATCACTGAAGAGTTCCATGATCTTATAGAGTAACAAGATCAAAGACCAAACATCAAGGTCCTTCATAATGTCGTGGAACTTTGTGGTCATTTGGAAATTCTTTTTAACGTACAGCAGCGAGTATTGTTTTCCTTACAATACATGATGGCACCATTACTCAATCACAAAACGCTTAAATCCTTGAGACACTATTCTCAAAGGTAAATTGACATGGGTAGATTTACTTCTACATAAAACTATGTCTCCACTTAGGTGCAAGTCTACATGTTTTCATTATTTACCAAGTGCGGATTTACACTTATGTGTAGACTTGCATGTCTCTACCTCATCTGCTCAGGGTGGTTGAGAAATCTAAAATTGAACTTATAAGTGTATAATTACTACTTGTAACTTTTCACACTTGGGTGGAAATTTCTGCCACCATGGTGACATTTCCATATGTTGAAGTATATGGAAATGAACAAACTTTATTAGATTTTTTAATGAAATAGTAAAAGTATTTTAACGCAAAATATAATGGAGAAGTAAGATAATCATTTTTAACCTAAAACTAATAACATAAAATGTTAGAGCACATTAACTCTTCACAGTAAATGTTTGTTAAATACTTAAATAACCTAAATATATACATTCATTTAGGACTCAAGAAGTACTTGTCTAGTGTGACTTATCACCCTAGAGGGTATCCATGCACTGTGCTGTAGGTATTAGTCAAAGAGCCAGGACTCGAGTCCCTTCCTGAAGTGGGTCAGCGAGGGTGCGGTGTGGAGGTGAAGGGGAAGGGGAATGGGAAGGGGGAGGACCTTTCAGGCTTTGGCGACGAGGTGGGAGAAGGGTTGTCCACTGTATGGGAAGTAGCAGATATGTGGTATCTGTGTGAGGGTGAGGTGTGTGGAGTGGAGTATCCTGGTCGGTTAGTGGTAGTGCATGCAGTGGTTCATGTATGTGGGTCCTTGGCCATGGAGGGCTTTGCAGGTGTGGTTCAGAAGGTTGAACCAGCATCCCTTCTGGACAGGGAGCCAGTGGAGTTCCTTCTGGTGCTGGGTGATGTGTGTCCTCTTGGGCAGGTTGCTGATCAGTCTGGCGGTTGCATTCTGGATCCTCTGGAGTCCTTGCATGAGTTTGGTAGTGGTGCCTGTATAGAGTATGTTGCCGTTTTCATGGTGCTGATGGGAGACTACCTGAAGACTTTGTAGAGCATGTGGAGCTTGTGGAAGAAGACTGAGGAAATGGAATTGACCTGACTTTTTATAGAGAGTTTGCTGTCCAGGATGATACTGAGGTTGCGGTCATGGTTTTTTAGTGTAGGGGTGGGTCCGAGCTTCACCAGCCATCAGGAGTCATTCCAGAGAGCAGTGTGTCTGCAAAAGATCAGAACTTTAATTTTGACTGTGTTGAGCTTCAAGCAGTTGTCCTTCATCCAGGTGGTGATGTTTTCATACAGTTGTGAAAATTGGTCTTCATCAAGGTGGGATCCCCTGAGAGTGAGGGGACGGGCTGGGTATCGTTGGCCTTGGAGGTGATGTAGATGTCATATGATCTGGTGATGTCTGCGAGTGCTGTCATGTAGATGTTGTAGAGGGTTAAACTGAGGGAGGATCCTTGGGGTATGCCGTAGATGGTGTGCTTGGGTTGGAAGATGAAGGGGTAGGGCCAACTTTCTGGGTGCATCCTGAGATGCCATCCATCTGAGCGCATCGCCTGTGATACCTATCTGGTGTAGGTGATCAGTGAGTGTGTGGTGAGAGATATTCCCAAAGGCTGCAGAGAGGTCCAGGAGGATATGTGCGACTGATTCTACTCAGTCAAGGAGGGTGCAGATGTTGTCTGTTGTGGCAATCAGGACTGTCTCCATGCTGTTGTTGGTTCTAAAGCCTGATTGGGACGGGTCCAGTAGGTTGTTTCTCTCAAGGTGTACTGTGAGTTGGAGGCTGATGGCCTTCCTCAGGACTTTGGTGAGGAACGGGAGCAGAGAGATGGGACAGTGGTTCTGGAGCTCGCTGAAGGTTTCTTGAGGAGGTTTATGACCTCCACTTGTTTCCATTCACTGGGAAAAGTCGCTGCGAATATGGAGGTATTGAGGATGGTGGAAAGCTGGTGGCTGATCTCATCTCTTTCGAGATTAAAGGGTTGGTGGAGGATGGGTCGGTGGGGGCTCCTGAGTAGATGGAGTTCATAAGAGTGGTTGTCTTTGGTGTGCTGAGTTGTTCCCATTGCCGTCAGTGGGTGGTCAGTGATGGTGGCTGATGAGCTACTGAAGAGGTCGGAAGGTTGGGGATAAAAGTTTCTATAGATGGTTTCTATCTTGTTGTGGAAGTGGTTAGCAAAGGCATCAGAGAGGTCTTGTCAGGAGGGGATCAAGCTTTAGGTGGCTTATGGGCAGTGAACTCTCTGACGATAGTGAAGAGTTTCTTGGTTTGTTTGATGATGGTCTCGATCTGACGGGTCATGGCCTCCTTTTTTGCTGCTTGGAGCTGGTGGTGGTAGTCATTGAGGGTTGATTTGTAGGTGACTCAGTCAATGTGCTTGTTTACTGCTGTGTCATCTTCTTTCCAATTGTTTGCACCTGCGCTTCAATGTGCTAAGTTCTGGGATGTGCCTGCTGGCTCGTTTGGTGGGTCTGTGCGTTATGACTTGTTTGGTGGGAGCGATTTGGTTTGCAGTGCTGGTGATCCAGTTGTTGAAGTTCTGTTCTGTCTGGTCCAGGTGCGGTGCTGTGGGCATCAGTCCATTGTTACTGAGTGACCTTGGTCCTGCAGCAGTAGGGGACACTGTGGCAGTTGGAGATGGTGCGGAGTGGTCTGGCGAGGGTGAAGTGTATGATGGAGTGGTCTGACCAGGTGAGAGTTATCTCATTCTGTTGCTGGACTTAAAAATTAGGTCCTGCATATGTGCGTATGTGCTGCTTTGTGTGGGGGGGTCTGTGACAACCTGCTTGAGGCCAATGTTGTCCAATCTTGCTATGAGGTCGGTGTAGTTGGTGTCAGTGGAGTCGCCTAAGCGGAAGTTGAGGTCTCACAGGATGATGTGGTGTTCATATTTGATGGAAAGCTGGGTGATGAATTTAGAGTTGGCGTCGCTGAGGCTGTCATGGTCCTGGTGGTCTGTATGCAAGAGTTCCTTTGGTGGTTGTTTTGTCGTCGGTGCAGAGCAGAAAGTCCATGTGTTCAATGATCAGCTCAGCATGGCCTCGTCATCTGTGATGGTGCAGATGTCTTATTCCTTGTGTATGACGGTGATGCCAACTCCATGTCTGTTGGTGCGGTCACGGTGTTTCATCTTGTAGTGGCTGGGGGTTTCCATGGGGATGTCTGGGGCCAATGTGCGGGTAAGCCAGGTCTTGTTGATGAAAGTCACATCAGGGGCGAGGGTGGAGTTGGGGTCCCAGACTTCTGAGGTGTGCTTGCAAAGCAATCTGATGTTGATCAAGATGATACTGAGTTGTACCGGGGGATGTTGGCATCTGGGGCTGGAGCGGTGTTGGTTACTATGGTGTTGGTCAGAGCTTGGATGGTGGTGAACCAGCAGTAGATGCAGGTGATAGGTCCCATTGTTGAGTGCAGTGATGCGAGGCAGCAGTTGTTGTTGCGTCTGGGGTCCACAACATGAAGGTCTGCAGTGGAGTATCTGTGAGGGTGCAAAGGGCCAAAGTCCCTGGCGCTGGGCACGGTCCTGGATCGGACGGGCACAGGGCAGATTGCCTTTGATGCACCAGCATTGTGGATGGGCAGCAGCCTCCACAAGTAGTCATGGGAGATGGGAAGTCGAGCCGGGAGGCGGAGGGTGGCGAGCAGGAGAAAAACTGCAGGAGTGTGTACTAGGCTGTGGCCAAACACAAAATAACTCCTAAATATTACCTTTAAACAATCTAACATAACATCACCCTCTTAACATTTTTATTTTTTATAAAAATTCAGTAAATGTGTTCAAGTAATGTAAAATAACTTTTTATTTTGAATGACAATTCTAAAATACTTTAAATATTAATGTTTAAAATATGCCATATTGTTGCCTATTTTTAAGTCAACAAATTATCTATAAATCTATCTATCTATCTATCTATCTATCTATCTATCTATCTATCTATCTATCTATCTATCTATCTATCTATCTATCTATCTATCTATCTATCTATCTATCTAATTATCTATTGTAATGGGTATTTCTAAAGCCCCTTGCTACTCCAAGGAGTCCTGGCGCTGTGCACCTCCAGTGAAATGTATCTGAGAAAAGTTACACTAACCTGCTCAAAAGCCAGGTTTCTGGGTAGCGGGGGGGGCGGAGGGGGTGGCGGGTAGATGAAATGCACCTTAACTCCAAAGGGAGTTTGTTCCAAAGTGAAGGTCCCAGAAATGAAAAGGACTTGCCCCCCGTTCTGGACCATCAAATCCTAGGGATTTTGGCCAGAAGGAGTTTGGCTAAACTTCCCTGCACCAGACTGATGAAAAGACCTGTGAACCAGTAACACAGTCTTGAAAAGGACCCTCTTCCTAATGGGAAGCCAATGCAGCTCTCTAAGATAGAGGGATATGTGAGTTCTCAGTGGCAAGCCGGGAAGAGTGCAAGCTGCTGCCTTTTGGACCTCCTGCAATTTACTGATCAGGTAATCAGGCAGGCCGAAATACAGTGCATTGCAGTAATCAACCCTAGATATTATCAACACCTGTACTACCAGTTTCCTAGAAGGAAGAAACAGAAAATTGAGGAACTTCCTAAGCACCCACAGCAGACGAAAGCAGGTCTCTACTACTGCATTAATCTGTGGCGAAAAAGAGAGTTCACTATCATACTTAATGCCAAGATTTATGATAAAGCTAGTATGGCTTAATGGAGGGGGAGCACCATCCGTTAAAAAGGACTGCCATGGTTCATCTGACCTTATACCAAAAAAAAGGTAGCTCAGTTTTACCCGCATTACACCTAAGCTGCTTTGTGAGACAGCCATTGAAAGACTGCCGTCAAACAGGTTCTAATTTTTCTGCCAGGAAACATGAAATCCCTACCCCAGAAAAAAAAATGGATGTCATCCGCATATGAAGTTATTTTTGCTCCCAGAGTCTCTGTCAAGAACGCAATAGGAGTGAGATAAATATTGGATAATGTAGGGCTCAAAGATGAACCCTGTGTCACTCCCACTTAAAGATCCCAGGACCTAGAAGCAAAAGGTAGGCACCAGACCTCTTGACCTCTTCCTTCCAGGCAGGGAAGCCAGTCATTCACACGCCCTTTCCCCTGATTCCAATTGCATGGAGATAAGCCAGGAGTGGGATATTGTGTCAAAGGCTGTTGTCAGATCAAGCATAATCAGCCCCACCTTAACATCTAAGATACCCCTGGTGTAATCGACCACCTCCACTATCGTGGTCTCTATAATACAACTGGGAGGGAACCCAGACTGACTTGGATGCAATACATGATTACTTTCCAAGTACTTGGACATCTGCTGGTTGACATGCTTCTCCAGAAATTTTGAGAGGGCTGCAAGCAAAGAAATAGGGCTGTAGTTAGATGGATCCATGGAATCCGCCTGGGGTTTCTTCAGCAGGCACAATTTTAGCCTGCTTCCAGGAACCGGGTACTGTGGCTGAAAATAGCGAGTAATTTAGGAGATTGCTAGCCAATGGGTTAATGACACTTGCTTCTAAAGCCAGAACACCTGGGGGCATGGATCCGAGGGAGCGCCCAACTTAAGACTATGGATTGCTAATAGCGATCCTTCCAAAGAGATCAAATTAAACCTATCCAATGAAAGGGTTGAATCATATATTTGACTACGCTGCTGATTGTCCCCCATCATCCCCCCCACTTGCATAGAAGAGGGGAGACCGGATGAATATTTGCAGTCCTACTCTGGAAGTAGTGAGGCAATTGTTCACACCATTGCACCTGCCGTCCTACACTGACCACGAGGCCATGAAGGTTTTCACTATTTTACCAGTATTTAGAATTCTACCCTTAAAATAAGATTTTTTGCTGCTTTGATCTCTTTAAAATATGTTTTGAAAGCCACTTTGTACCTGCTGTTAGCATCTCTCTATCTTTCTATGTCACCTAAAGCAAACAAATCTTATAGAATGAGTATTTCCAGTCAATCAAATGTGCTATAAAAATAATACTTTATTGGCAGAGAAACCTCACATTAATATGGAAGTTGACAGAAATACATTTTTTTTATAATTGAGTAGTTGAAATAATAAATTATTTTAGCCATATGCCCAATGGGGTATTATTGTAATTCCCTATCTCCATTATTTTCTGTGTGAGTATGTTACAGTGCATGTATGGAGCTAGATTTAGTCCATGAGTACATTTGCTACCATGCAGTGACCGTTTGGGCTGCAGCTACTTTAAAAGGGCAGCTTGTGAATAGCAATGGTCTTACTCTCTGGTGGATGGGTGTTTGCATTACAGCTGGAGTACTTTACCTACAACAAAATTCAGTTTCTGCAAAGGCCTTTGTATCTTGCCCTTTCATGTGAATGAGATAATAACCTTTGCTTAACATGAAGAATAAAACCAAAATCCCCAGCGTGAAATTATACACACCAAGCTTCAGTCATTTCTTCCCAAAAATGATGCAAGTTAGATCAAAAATGCTGTAGCCCAGAATATGTAGAAGTATGCTGAGATTACATATACCTTGTAATGCTTTGTAGTGCAGAAAACATGTTGCATGTATACTCTTTTCTGTTGATCACTGTTCATGTTAGAAAAAGAAGAAAGAAAGACCTGTTTTTGTTGTTTAATTATATCTGTAATTATGCACAGGGAACCGCTGTGGCGGCTTGCACTCTATGATGTCACAACTCACTGTAATACCTTAGAAACATTGAGCAGCTACATCATTTTGTTTTTCTAGGTGACTAGAAACATCACAGCTTGACTCTTATAAAGAAATGAGAGACAGGGATCACAGGCTCCCTTGCATTATGGATCATCAGGCAAATCATTATGCCACTAAACACTGTATAAAACATACTTGCTGAACTTGAAGTAACACTACACTCTATGTCACATTAAGTAATTGTAATGAATCTGCATTTCGCAAAACATACAGACCCTAACTGCAACATCCCCTTAGGCCGAGGCAAGACCCAGCACTCCCCTAAGGCGGGATAAGAAAACACACCAAAATGTAAGTAAAATAACACATACCCGTTTATTAATGTAACCTTTTAAAGAGCCAGGCCAAATATATCAATCATGTCAGACTCCCAAATGGCAAAAGAATGATTAAATGAACAATTGAAATAGAACACAGTGAATACAGATAGCAAAGAGTAGAAAATATATCTACAAGAGAGAGCATGGTTAAGAACACCTCACCGATTGAATTTGCATCATCCTTGCCCGCTCAAGCTGTAGGAAGTACGTCAAACAGCCCAGGTAGGAGTTCAGTCGGGACCCAAATTCCTGCACCAATCCACAGCAATATGTCTATTCTGTGGTGAACTTCCCACCTGGCCCCGGTTGGCTCACAGCTTAAATATCATTATTCAACGTAAGGTGAAGCTTCTAGAAAACCCTGCCTTTTTCTCATTGGAAAAAACGAGCAGGCTGTACCAGTCTGCGTCAAGGCCAAGACAGTGGCTGGCCAAGCCTCTGTATTTTGACTTCAAGGCAGAGTTGTACAATCCACAGATAATATCCAGCTCACTCGGGTCAGTGAGGAGCAAGAAACAAGTGAGGAGCAGAAAGACCTTGAATATGAATCGCAAGTACTGCTGTGTCGGCAGGAGCAAGGCAAAGTCAGACATGAGGCCATGTCGAAGCCAATAGTAAGAACTCATAATTCTATGCACCCAGAAGCAAGGCAAAGTCAAAAAGCAAGATGACATGAGGCCATGTCAAAGCCAATAGTAAGAACTAATAATATAATGTACTATTCTACTTCGTGGCGGCTCCCACTGATACAGGGCCGTCCTACATTAAGGCTAGGATAAAATAACACACTAAAGTCAGTTGAAGATGGTGGTAGTTGACGGTCATTATGGGGTGCTGAACCACAAAAGTTGCTCTTTTTCTACAGTACTTCTAGTCCCTTTCAAGAAAAAAATTGATTTTTGTTTGTAACCAGATGCTGAGCATCTGCATATATTTCCATAGCTAGAATAGCTCAAGCACATTTGGACAACATAAGATACATTCAAGGGTTCGGTAGGAACATTATCATTCTAGAATGTGACCTTCACAATCTGTTACCCCTGTTCAGTCTTTAACTAGAAAATTGTTCATTCAAAACAGTGAACTATAAATATCTTCCATGTTAAGTTATGGAGGGTAAATTACTGCTGTTTTATAACCGAAGCAAATTCTTAATAGAATACTAATTATGTCCAGTGGCAGTATTTACAATCACTCAGATATGGGTACCAGTGTTATTCTGACATGCAAGGCCCACAGTTGTTTTAGCTCAAAAATATATTTAGTTTGTCATAGGCCTTCATTAGGACCAAATTGTGAGACATAATTGAAATGCTCTTGCAACTTGCAAAGTTAGAGATAAATGTTTGGTTTATTAAACTGTAATGTGACCGACCAATGCAATAGCAAATAACATTTGCAGTTTTATTTGAAAAACAAATACATTTTTCAATAGCCTCATAAAATATACAGATTGCCTAAAAAGAGGGCTGCAGTTTCGACAAGGGATTGTATGTTAGAGCCTTCTATTCATTATGTAAGTAAACAAAATGCAATAAATTGACTTACTGGAATGGTATTTTGAGGTTGTGAAGTGTAGAATATAGAGACATAAAATCATCCTTTATCTTTATTTAAAATCATTAGAAACTGTTACGAACTAAATAGGAACCCTATTGACTTGCCCACGTGAACAATTTTCAGTGGTGGCAATGATGAAGATTTACAGACATAGGAAGGTTTTTTTTAAGTAAGAAACATTATATTACACAATTATGTAAAGCCTATATCTAAAGTCTATATATAAAGCCCTTAGAAAATATTAGAATATTAGAGTCATAATATGTTTAATCAGCTCAAAATATACATAAAAGACACAAAAGATAAAGAAAATGGGTTAGGATAATATAAATTCCAATTTCTCTTACATTTAATAAACAACAGAGAGCTTTAAAAAGACATACACAGTCATATGTTTCTTCATTCAGGTATTTGTATGTGTCTGTGTTACTATGTTTTTTAAGAAAGGCAAGTTTCTTGCTTTCCAGTCGTATTGGCAATAAAACAGTTTTTCCATGCCCATGAGTACTGTTTTCTGCTTTACTCTACAATTTGTTTATATTATGCTCTACTGCCCCATGAAGCTCCAATATTCTTAGACACTCCCAACATTACTAAATCATTTTGTAGTATTCTTACATGATGTTTTATTCCCTATGTTTCTCTGCTCTAGCTGCTCAGCCTATGCGTGTGTCTTCTGTATGAAATGTTGGTGAGTAGAATGCCCGGGTGACTGGATGAGGAGTGACAGTTGGTGAGAGGGGCTGAGCAGCTACTAGGCTGCTCCTGGTAGGGTTGTTGATTATCACCTACAGGCAGTTCTACAGGACTTATATGTTTATGTTTATGATGACCTACCTGTTGATAAAGACCTACCTGTGAATAAACCTACTTGGATTACAACTCACAATGTGTCATCATTACTACATTAATTATCCCTTTAAAGGCACCATATTAGTGCCCTACTCACTGTTCTTAATTGGTCTATAAACAACAGTGGCTTCAGCTGCTTTTCGTATACTAAAGTATCCTTAGTATTACAGCAGAATTGACATTTGTCCTTGTAACCTTTGTTGACCTTCACTTCATACATTACGGCCCACTAATGGTTAATATCCCAATTCTAAATTTTGTATACCGTTTTTGACACTGGGGTGTTATTTTCTGTTGAAAATACTTTCTCACACTTTATATGTTTTAACTTGAACACACTAACTAACTAGAATGGAATTGAAATTCATGGTTTCCCACCAACTACCAATACCTATTCTTCACTATCAAAAATGCTATAGGTCAAGAACACACTGTAGTTGCTTCACTGCCCTAAGCCAAGGAATATAAACTGCAACTGGCAAAGAAAGTACCCCCTCAGAGCATCTCGGAAAGTTTTGAGCCTAGGTTTTGACCAGATCCGTACTCAACGAATATAAGAGCTGCAGAATTTATTTTCCCCTCTATTAAAAAATGATTCACTTGTGTACTTGCTGGGAAAGATAGTAAATGGTTCACACCTGAATACTTCTTCCCGATAGAGAGCTGAAGATCTCACTTATGCAACATAGCCTTCAGTGATAGGCCCCATTTATTTACCACCCTGGCCCTATTAAACTTTGAAAGCACCATTATATTTACATTATTAGAGAAGGTCAATAACATTTGCAGGTACTGTTTCACACTGTGAAATTTGAATAATGCAGGTGTTAAGATAGTAATTCTCCATGCAAAACATGATTCCATGAAAAACAGCTTTGATACGTAATACCACCGTAATGAAAGACAACATAGATTGGCAGGGTCATGACATTTTGGGGTTGGTTTATGATTGAGGGCCTTCAAGCTTAGGACCTCTTTATAGGCCTCAATACTGGTAATGGATGTTATGGATGTTGACGTTATTCCTTAATACTGAAGAAAAATTAATTTTTTCCCTTTTATGAGTGTCAATATTTGGTGGTCCTTTGTTACCAGAAGAGGCAAAAGCAGCTCTCAAACACAGCTTGGAAGTAGTTTGGTACTTTCTTTGATGCTTCCTGACAACATGGCATGCTAATTTACCTGCCTCAAGGACCACATACTGAGTAAAGTTTAATTAATTACACCAGTACCTTGTTCATGTAGAGCTAACAACCCTTAGAGAATTTGCTAAGTTAGCTTATAGACATTTTAGTACCAGAGTGCTATAAAACTCTTGTGCAAACAAGTAGAAGCATAGACCATATTTTCTTCATCATTCCAACAATGGGAATTAAACAATGCACCTTAACACCTTGGCTGCTAGCAGTTTTCCCGTCCTGTGCTATAAATTCATATCTTACATTATTCATGACGAGCTCAGCTCGTCATCAGCACAGCTCAACCGTGCATCATGACGAGCTGAGCTCGTCATCAGCATCGAAAGGGTTAAGAAGGGTCCCAACATGTTTTACTAAGAAGCAGAGGACATTCCAAACAAAGTCTAATCAGAAGGAGACATTCATCAGCGGGGAGCAGCTACTCTTGTATAGCTCTACAGACAGTTCTACTATTGTAGTTATCCCAATTACTAGTGTGGAGAATAAGTCTTCCTTAGACCAACCCAATGCAGTAAACTAGGGAGTGCTGGTGGTGTCATGGAAGTAGAAGAAATCAAAATCTAATTAACTGAACTGGAGAATGAGAGGTAAGCTATGAATTCATGTGTAGCATCCCTACTAATACCCACAAGTACCATCAAAATCTTTTGTCAGTAGGGTCATTGTAACTACAATTACAAATATTGGGGATAGCCCAACTTTTTAAGAGGAAATGGTGGTGAAACCATAGCTGAATCATACCCAAACCGGTGCATGTCCTTTGAAGAAAGGGCATATGCAAAGCCTAGCTTGAGCTTTATGTATGATACAACTGGGAATATGGAGTCCATGGTATCTCATTAAATTAGATTATCTGCGGAGTGTTGCCTGGCTGTTGGGTTAGAAAGTTTTATATGCTCTTGGAGTGGTAAATTTCTTTATAACCAGTGAAATGCTGATGTGTCCTGTTGAAGGTTATATTTTTTATGTTTTCTTTTTGCTGTTGTTGGCTGCTGATACCCAACTATTTGGAATATTTGAGCTGTGTTTCTTGTGTGCAGTGTTCTGTCTGATGTGTAAAATTGGATGTTGCCTGTTACCTAGCTGAGTGTACTGCTGGACCTGTTAGGAAGTGCCAAAGGATAGACTACTGGTTCACAACCAGGCTGCAATTAGACTAGAATGGCCCATATGCACATGGTGAGGTGAATGGCCACCCAGTATCATTTTTGAATGCTACAGATGCTACCTTCTCCACTGTTTGTCCATGGACGCTCCAAATTGATGAATGAATGAATGAAGAAAATATTTTATAAAGCATACACCTAGTCCTAGGAGTATTTCGGGGCTGAAGACTGGAAAGCAAAAAAAGTAAACTTCAGTTAATGTGAAGAGAACATCTGAGTTTTCAGTTTCCTGAGAAATAGTCATTCCGGACCCAGGATCTGAAGCTCAAGGGGAAGCTGAATTCATGCCTTGGTTGCCAGAAAGAGGAATATGGAACTCCACCTTCCTCATCTATCTGAATCGTGATACTACCACTAGAGCAGACTTGGATGAGCGCTCCTCTCTCGACGGATGATAAGGCAAAAATATTTCCGAACTATAGTGAAGGCTCGAAAGAGAGAGCACATGATGAACCATGGCAAAAGATTTGAAGAAGACCCTCTTCTTGATTGGCAGCCAATGAAGGGATCTTAATGGGAGAAAATCAAACTTCAGCAGGGAAGTCTCAAAATTAAATGAGCGGTGGCATTCTGGATTACATGAATTAGTTTAAATAGGCCTTCTGACAACCCTAGGTAAAGGGCATTCTCATAGTCTAATGTAGAAGTTATCAGTGGGTGAATCACTGTCTTCCTAGAATGAAAAGGCAACAAGAAGAGTGTTAGACCTGATATCCTTGGCATGGTTTCCCCCTACTTTTTGCTTTCAGACCTCCTGTTTTGAGTGATTTGGTTTTTGGTTGCTATATGGCTCTGTGCACTTTACTACTTCTACCCAGTGCTAAGGTGCATGTGCTCTCTGCTTAACACATGGTAATATTGGCTTATCCACAATTGGCTAATTTAATTTAATTGTAAGTCCCTAGTAAAGTTTACTACAAGTGCCCAGGGCCTGTAAATTATCTGCTACTAGTGGGCCATGGAGCACCAATTGTGCTCCCACTACTGTTTCCTATAAACATGTCTTAGGCCTCCCCCTGCAGAGCATATGTGTGCAGTTTTAAACTGCCATGTTGACCTGGCAAGTTAACCCTCTTGCCAAGCCCAAGCCTTCCTTTAGAATACATATAGGTCACCACTAAGGTAGGCCCTGGACAGCCCAAGGGCAGGGTGCAGTGTATTTATAAAGTAGGACATGTACTCTTAAGGTTTACATATCCCGTCAGTGAGAAACTCTTTCCAGTCATTTTTTTACTTCTTCAAGGACTATCGTTCCCATGGGTTAACATTGGGATTACTTTATTACATTGTTTAAGTGAGATTTCCAATTGGGAAGAAACATGTCTCTTAAGTTTTGTGTGTCTGGAATCACAAATTAAAATAATAACTTATGGTGAAGTTAGGTTTTAAATTGTTACTCTGAAAGTGCACATTTAGAAAGTTTATTTAAGGTAAGGGGATAGATTCAGTTAAGGACCCTAGAGGCTGAAACATAAAACAAGTAAAGGTACCTCTGGGACCATCAATTCAAAGTATTTATCAGGACCTAGGCTTAATTATTGTAGATACGTCAATTTTCTGTAAATGAAAACAATACTTTTAACCATTTGACCTATAGGGTAGATAGACATCAACTCATCTCTCTGCTTGTGCGACAATAATCAGCACAACAAAATAAATACTTCTACGTATTCTTTTGAAGGTAGAATTTACTTCATATTCTTGAATTTGTTAAAAACAAGTATACAAATCTTTTAGTATTGCTTTTTTCATAGGATTTTGTACATACTCTCCTATACGACCATTTCTCCATGAGAGTTAGACAAATATAGAAAGCCAGTGCAAAACACATATATATTTACACAAATTCATTCTTGTTCAAAAAATCATAAATTGTGAACGTCCTACTCCATTTCACACATATATCGGGATGAGCTGAACTCAAATTATCCTCAATAGTCTTTCACTGGATGGTCCTAAAACAAAAATGTGCTCAGAGTGAAATTCAAGAACTCTTCAACTGTTTAGACCATATTGTGTTTGCTAAACTTATATATCACTTGTACAGTCCCAATTTTTTATGGTAGTACTTTGAGTCATGTGAAAAAACTGTGAATTGTGTTGGTGCCAACGCGTTCCGACCTTCGTGCAGGGGACCAGGAGGATTTCTAGGAAGGTCTTCCTCAGGGCTGGGGCTGTGAGTGTAGGACTCGGTGATATATAATTCATATAGAAAAATTAAAGGGGAAATTTGTGGTTGCCAATTACTAAATAAATCTGGTGTTATTGAACATGGCCTCTAATTGGTTCTTGTTTCATACCTAATGTGCAGGGAATCTCTTAGGACTTGTCCTGTAGTCCAGTTCTGCAGGGCACTGAAGGATTACATCTTCCTTTTGTTTTTTCTGTGGATTGGACAAATTCAGATGTCATTGTACCTATAGATCTAATTGTATATCTATTTTTCTAAATTAAAAGCATCTGAGTACTGTGGCCTAAATTCGCTGTGTTCAAAATATTTGTTGATGGAGCTTAAGTGTGTGTACATGCAGTGGTTTGTGCATGCACGCTGTGCCAGTTATTAGTTCTTTTGCGGTGCCCCTGTGATTTGCAAGATGTTCTCAGAGATGGACTGGCTTTAGTAATGGCTATGGATCGTGTCTTTACAATTTGGGCAGTGTACTTCTTTCTAGCATGCGGGGTCGTATTTCGGAATCGGTGCTTGGTGGCCATTTCTTCATGCCTTCACCGTGCTCATAGTTTCTCATTTGTACGTGGCCATGCCGGTTAACTTGCTTTAAATATAGCTAACTAGTCGGGTGCATTGAGATGTGTGTTTTGGAGGCATGCTGGTTGGTGCGTAGCAGTCGAATAGTGCCTAATTTAGTCACATCCATGCTTCATGAAACCTCCCAAATTGTTACCTTTGCAATTCATTCAGCGGTCACTGGTTTCTGGAGCTGCTGTCCGTTCGTCGGGTGAACTCTGCTCCGGTATTCCTTTCTGCGGCTCACAAGTTCCGGGTTGGTCACGTGGGTGTTGTGGAACCTGACATTGTATTGTTGATTCGCTGCGTTCAGGGCGAGACGTTTGTGTGCTGTCCCACTGTACTACCCGACTTCCTGTTTACTTCTGTTGCCTTAGGGACCTCCTACTTGATGGCTCGATTGATTAAAATGTTTTTACATGTTGTCTCCGAGATGTGGTAGGCTTGCTTTTTCTGTAACTTCTTATACAAAAAATATTAAGAATGTTAAAAAATATTGACTGTGCGATTTTAACTTTGCCGTGGACTCCTGCTCTGCTGACCTGCTGACCTCCTTGCCTGGGTGAAAAGGACTTGATCTACTCCACTTGAACCCAGCAAGACTCCAAGGTTTGGTCTGCTTGCCTCCTTTTCTGAAATCTCAAGTACATCAGTGACTTCCACCAACCCTGCTACAGCACCCTTGGAAGCGGGTAAAAGGTGCTGCTCCAGCAAAAATCCAAGCATTGATGACGTTGGTCTGCTTGGAACTGGCCCACCTCCATCAATGCCGACATGTCACTGCAAGGACCGAAGACATCGCTTTGCCAACTACTCTGCGCATCGCCTCCAGTTACTGGCGCATTCTCGACTTGCGTGGCTCCACAATGCTGCATTGCCTACATCTTCAGGTTCAATGATGACGCATCTCCAATTTGCGGATTGGAACTGATGCATCACGTACATCTGAAGGGGGCGTCAACAACACATCACCTCCTCTGCACCCCGTATCCTATCCTTGACATCAATGCAATCGTGAACAAAGGCACTGTTTCAGCGGGCCAGGGATGGTCCCTGTATCCGACTCACTTGTATTTTATTCTATTCATGGAAAAACTACCTATCCACATGCCCGGTCTGTTGGAGATCATTTGAAGCCTCTAACCAAAGAGGATGAGAATATGGCCAGACCAGACCACCACCTGGAGTTATTAAACCAAGATAAGAAGATTAAAATGAATCAAATCAAAATGTGTCTGGCTTGGGGGGTGGGAACATCCTGTGGTGAATTGAGAGAGACCAGTTTATCTACTTGAATCTGTCTGTTTGACTATCTATCTGTAAATTGAAGTCCATTAAAAGTGTGAAATTAGCATAGTGAAGAGATAAATTAGCCATCTTTTATCTAGTCAGTTAAAAATCACACTAGCAAAACCTGCAGCATGATAAACCAAGACACCTGCCAGGGGAAACTGAGAAGATAACAAAAAACAGAAGCCTAAACTCTCCGCTCCTCATCATTCAGGTGACTGAAAAGTAGCGCAATGCAGCAGGTCCTAATGTAAAATCACCACACCCTTCCCCTCCTATTGGCCCTGTTCATATTTTCAGGTAATAACCTTCTTGGAAAGCCATTGCAATATCTGGTGCAGCTGAGTCATCAAGCCAGGTTTCCGCCATAAAGAGGTGATCCAGCCGAAATCACTCAGCAGGCCATACTTTTCATGCTCATGCATACGAAGGGAATAGATATTAATTAGCATTGCAGAGGTCTGCAGGGCGAGAGGCTATGTTACAATGACTGACCGCCACAACTATCCATTGCTACAAACGGTACACTGGAGAAAAGACTGCATGGAAATGTAGATAGGAGAACTTCCTAAAGCACTTGTCCATATCCAACTAACCATGGCACGATATTGAAGTTTCAAGAGACATAAGCTCCTGCACAATAAATGTGAAATGCTGCAACCTGGCAAAATCCCCTCAGAGAGCATGACTGGTGCTTGCTGCGAATTGAATATGGATAGAGAGAGACAGGCTTGCCTTTGGTGTGCCTGCAGAGCATCTGGCGCAAATGTCCACTGTACATTCAATGCAGTGGTCCTCCTTATATTAGGAGAGTTCATCAAATTACTTATGCGACTGAGCACTCCCTTTCCAAAATGGCACCTCTAGTCGACCACGAGTAGTAAAAATAGCTGCCTTACATCTCACCTCAAATAAAGACTAACCATCGAGGTGAGAGCCCTCTTACTCTTATCCAAACACTGACCTCTAATGCACAACTAAGATCTCCCTGGAGCACAAATTTCCCTTCTGAGCATAACGTAAATGAAGAAAAATAATCAGCGCCAGAAAAAAAAGGGAGCATTTTGGGCACTCAGAGGAAACAATAAATCCTGATCACAATAGTGTTTGGAATAAAATTTTAAAATGTAAAAACATCGGAGTGTATCTATCATTCAGCCAAATGCAGTATTTCAAGCATGTCTGTGCCGTTGTCCTCATTAAATAAGGAGAGTTCATCCAACTTCTTGGACAATTAGAGCACTAACTACTATAATTTCCACCTCTAGTCAACCACAAGGAGTAAACATGTCTGCCTCACTTCTAGTAACAAAAGACAACTCTGAGGTGGCAGCACCCTAACGATTAGCCAGACACTCTCCGTTAATGCACAACAAAGTTTTCCCCCAGAACACTAATTTCCCTCCTGGGCAGAATGAAAATGCAAACCTAACCCTCTTGCAAAAACAAGTCCAAGTTGTTGGTATAAGAAAAAAACAAATAACTAATCCGGTCTCAGTAAATGTTCCCATAAAAATTGGCCCACTGGTGAATAATCATAAATGTATAATATGTGACAGCAATCCTGTAAACTTATTAGGTTGAGATTTTCTCTGTGAGATGAATTCCGTGATTTATTGCACATCGGATGATGTGGCAATTCAAACACAGTAAGAGGTTCTGGGCCTCACTCAAAAAATCACTTTAGTTTGCTACATTTTGTTTTACAAACTGCACTTTTGTAGTAATTTACACTTTTGTAGTAACTTACACTTTTGTAACAAGCCCAACACTGCACATGGCCAACCACTGGTACTGCAACACCCTCTTATATAAAATTATGGAGGTAGAGACTTAAACCCCCAAATATTTTAGTCATTCTGTGGTTCAAAACAAAACTTATCATGTCAGCACATATTCTACAGAAGCTGATATACTGAAATTTTTCTTCCTGCTCTCATAAAGGCCAAAGGGTAAAATACCCCTCTCTTTGAATGAAATGTGTTGTCAAAGAACTGTCTGTAGTGTAGAAAGGGGATATAACCTTCCATTCACATATGCTGATTCAACACTAAAAGCATTAATTTGCATTGGCTGCCTTTGCTAGACATGCACAACCAGGTGAATGCTGGTTTAGTGATCTTCACTGCATCATCAAGCACATCGGCTTATTGTTAAATATAGAGACATGCCTTGTCAATTGACTTATGACACAAATGTAATAGGTAGAGCGAGGGTTTAATGACGCTGCAGCGTAGACACTGTACACCAACCAAGAGTAGCAGCTTCAGTTCCAGAATTTCAGATAGGTACCCAGCCCTGCACAGCGGTATACAACGGTTACCACGCATATTTTACAACGCGGTACCGCTATCACGCTACTTTTAGCACGCAGGTCGTTACAACGAAATGCGCTGGGGGCGCTCCAGGATAGTAAATACTTTAATTTACTATCCAACTCCTTTCCCTAGAGTCCACGGGGACTGGAGTTGGAATAGTAAATTAAATAATTTACTAGTCAACGACCCTCCACGCAAGTCGTTGTAACGACTTGCGTGGTAAAAGTAGCGTGGTAACGGTACGCGTTGTAAAAGTACGCGTGGCACCGTCATACATCCCTGCACAGCTCTTCCTTCCCCTTTTCTCAGGAGTCAAAAAGAGAGCAGCAGGAAGAAAAGGTAAATAATGTTCTTCGAATATTTAATGTCTGGAGTTTCTGTTCCCAACAAATCTATTGGTTGCTCAAAATGTGAATGCTGTCACTTCTCTTGTCCCAGCCATTTTTCTACACCCTTGCTTCACATGGCAATGCGCTGAACATTTTAGGGACATTCCTCTTTGCTTTTTTGAGCTGACTGCTGACTCTCTCTGTCTCTCTTTCTCACTGCTCCCTTTTTCAAATACTGATCAGTCTATGCATTAATAATTCCAAAGTTCCAAAATCCATGATATAAATTAAGCTAAGAATAATGTAATAGTTTGCTTGTCCCATTAAATACTTAGCTCAGAGAATCAAAAACATGCCCACCAGTTGTTTCCTTCACAAGCACATCATATTTCTAGTAGTGTTCTTCGGGGTGATTTACGTCTAGCACATGATGAATGACAACGCCAGAGTAAAGGCTCTGGGTGTCAATCAGAAATGCTCACACCATATTTCCTGTTTAGAAATGTGAAAGATATAATGGATGGCTTGATGAAAGTGATTGACGCATGTAACAGCAGTGAAAAACCGAGCTGTACCTCTGGGCTGCTGGCACGGGCCATGGCTCTCCTTGATGTATATATAGACTCCAATATTGAACAAGAGTGATTTGTGTGAAAAGGCTAATAAAGTAGAAATTATAATAAATATCACAGAGCAAATCTGTTTCTGCACCGACACACAAGCTCTGCGCAATTCTTACGTCTAATGTTGCTATGAGTAGTCGGTTTTATGAATAGTGTATTGGCTGCATCTTGCTTCTCTTACTGATATTGTCATTTAAGTGTAGCTGTGGAACGAGGCGGGATTTACTCTTTTGTGGGTTAGGGCAACACACCAACTAAAGTTCCTGAAATATATAATCAGTCTTCCTTTCTGAATCTTCCACTTTGTATTGCATGTTCGACTATTTCTAGAGCTAAGCTAGTATGATATTCTGTACCAATCAATACTGTGCAAAAACCTCAAAACAGTGGCAAATGAATGGCTAATACTTTTCTTGTACAAGTCTACATTTATATTTGCCATTGAATGAATGCCCAACGGCTATCACAGAGAAACTATGTAGCTGTTTGCCAGTTCAGGCTATAAAACTTCACTCTAACGTGAGAGTCTGTATTTAGCAGGGCTATCAAATGTAAAAAAGAAATGCCTAGTCTCATTCGTCCAAGTATATCATGCACGGGGCACTAGAGAGCCGGCGCGTAAGATGGTTGCACTGACGTGAGGCTCTTGCAGTCCAGGGGAGCTATCCGACAGTATCTTGTCCTAATTGCACCAATCACATATCAACTCCCCGATGTCTGACAGGCGCACATTGGGTGGGTTTATTTCATACCCTTATTGGCTGAAATAGCTATGTGCATATGCAGCGGCCAGTTATTATTATTATTATTATTAAAAGGTTCTTTTATAGCGCGTGGCCACTCGAGAGCATCCCAGCGCTTAAAACTGACCAGACAGGGATGAATTAAAAAAGGAGAGCTGAATTATCTAGTTTTTGGAAACAGAAGAGTTTTTAACTTTTTCCGAAAGACAAGAAGGTTAGGCTCCTGACGAAGAGGTGGAGGAAGAGCATTCCACAACCCAGCCGCATTGTGGGAGAACAGACGACCTCCTGTGCGGGCTCTGCTGATCCTGGGAGCTATCAGCAGGTTTTGTTGGTTCGAGCGGAGATTCCTGGTGGGTTTGTATGGTCTGATCATGTCATCTAGAATGGGGGGGCCACTCCCATAGAGTGTTTTATGGACCGTGCAGAGTGTCTTAAAATGGATTTGCTCCTTTATGGGGAGCCAGTGCAAGTTCGTCTCATCACGGGCTGCGCAATGATCATGGCAGCCATCTGGGCGTCCCGGCGCAGTGGAGGGCCTTGCAAGGTATTGGAGAGTGGTAGAAGGGAATATGACATAGGGACCCTCTGTCCCACTAACCATTTTGAGGAGACTTCAGCGCACCCCGTCCAGGGCCGGACTGAGAACCAAAACCGGCCCAGGCGACCACCGAGCTCTTTGCAGGTGTCGGTTTTCGGACGATTTTGCTATGCTGCAAAAACGGCCCTGTAACAAAAACGGCCCTAGTAAAACTGGTCGAAATGGTGGTGGCCGCTGGCCTGCTCGTTCCACTGCCAGCGGCCTGCTTGCAGCTCCGTGCTGATGCCACTACAACTGTGGAGTGCTGGAGGGAATAGCGATTGGCGCCACTGCACAGTTTTTGGTTTTTGAATACCACCACGCATTGAGGCTGCCTGTGCGGGGAGGTGAGCAACACCCATTGGGCTCACGTGGCTTCAGCCTACCACCCCTGCCCCCCCCCCCCCCGTCGTGTATGTCAGCCCGGGCAGTGACAGCTTCGCGGGCTAGCAAGCATCAAATTGCGGCTGCACCCGAGTACTTAACAGGTCTTTAAAAGACTATTTACTTGTAAATGAGGCTTTTGTTGTGTGTTTACCCCTTCTTACAGCAACTCTGTCTATGGTTGGAACAATTAGCCCCCCCCCCCCGAAATATTTTTCAGCCCCCCATGAAGTTTGGCTCCAGTTGCCCGCCTGCCTGGCAGTGACAACCTTTTCTAATACTCTCAAAACTGCTCTTTGCCCTGGTAATGGAGCTATTGGCAGTAATGCTCCACCAACACCATAGAGAATATGCAGTTAGGTACTCCTCTAGACACTTACTGGCCTCACTATATACAGATTACATTATGTTCCTCCTGAGGGATTCTCAGACTACCTCAACGGGGTTCTCCTAGAATTTGTTTGCTTTGGATGAGTATAGAGTATTAGCATTAATGGGGAAATTCTAGCCTTTTTCTCCTCACTGCTGCCACCAAACAATTCACCCCTGGTTTCCCATTAAAATGGTGTAATTCTGAATTGTGCTACTTAGGAGTGGCGTTGTCCAGAAATAGGTAGGAGGTTGTTCGAACCAATTATGGTGTAGCCATTCCAGCATAATCAATAGCATTACACGTTGGATCCGACTGCCTGTGTCTATACAGGATGTATCTCGCTTATGAAAATGGTTATAAAGCCAAAACTCTTTTACCTGTTTCTTAAAATCCCTTTTTCACCGGGACTGCATTTCTTTAAAGATCTGAGGACACAAATGATACGACTGGCTTGGGCGGATAAGGAGCCTCATCTTCAATTGGACGTCCTCGTGCCGCCGTTCTCTAGAGGTGGCTTTGAAGCACCTGATGTGGAGCTTTACTATTTGTGCACCCAGGCACATTTTGCAATCCATTGGTTTAGGACCACCCCTTTTATGCCACACCTGGCAATCGAGAAGGGCTATATGGCCCCAATTACCCCTTATTCCTACCTAGGTTCGCTGACGGCCTCTTTCTCTTTAGGGGACTCTAGAGTTGCAAATGCATTCATTGTATGTTGCAAAATTTCCAGGAAACTTAATAAGCCACTGCTATTCTCCCCACAAGTGCCCCTGCCTTATCATCTATTAATGCCGGTCACCCACGCCCAGCTTGCAGATAGATGCCTAATTCTGGGACTAGCCCTTTATTCATTGTGAAGTACTTCATATTGGCGGCCCATTTAGAAATGAAAAACAGAGTCTTGGGGTTCAGATCCCTTCAATCTCCAACATATAAAACTCCGCAGTGGGAGGGGGATGGTCCAGCCAAAGATTTACAAGATAGTGGTCTGAAAGTGTTGCCGTTGAATATTCTTTTTTAAATTCCTTTATTGGTTTTGATATTTACGGCATTTCACAGGCAATGCAGTGAGCAGTAAACTAGGTGCCAAACATGCACCAAATATGAACAAATAATCAAACAAAAAAAGAGGGCCCTCATATACTCCCACGCAAGTCGTCACAGAAGGGCAAGTACCTAACATCTATTTAGAAAGTAAAAACCACAGTTATGGTTACAGTGATGCTCTCAAATCCGTCATAATGTCACAGTCCATTCAAGAAAATTACATAGTTGAATATTCAATTCCCACCCCTCTGCCATCGTGGATTGCAAGTCTAAACATAAGTCAATATAAGAGCGTAAATAATGCACTGATGAATAATACATTTATTCCATCGCAGAGGGGTGCCAAGCCCTCCACACATCTACCAAACCACATAAATGCATAATAGGTATTAGTGTACTATTCGCTTTTGGTATCTGCCTGCATGCCTCTGTTGTCAAATCTAGACATGTGGAAATCAACAAAGTAAAGCAATATCTGCAAACGTACCTTATTTAGGCATAATATCATAAAAAGAATTCTGGTGCATTAATATTGGGTCAGTATATATTCACCAGTACCATGGGTTGCGTCGCTGGGCTCCATACAACTGGCACAGCAAGATCCTGTGTGTCTCCCACCCATTCTCGTTGGGTAAAACATTGTGGTTCTTCAAATAAGTGTGAACACTCCTATGGAGCATGTGGATTATGATGAGAAATATCTATGTTGCTCTCATGTAGAGGTGAAGGAAGATTGAGTGAATGGTGAAATGTGCATCTCTTGAATTAGAACTACTTCAATGCTGTGATGATTCAGGTATGCAAGATCATGCTGTGATTTACATAGGTAATTAATTCCATGTATGTTCTAACTAAATATCCTCAGAGTTTGTTTACAACATCACACGGTCCTTGTAACTAAGTGATCCATACACCTGTGGAAGCGCCATGCAAGGATTATCAACATTTCTTTTGAAAGAGAGTCCCCCAGCATCATAAACGCATGACAATCAACATTTTGAGGAACCTCAAAACATCCCAACCTTCATCCACCTCCCTTGTCAACCGCAATCATTAGCGGATAATCAACCCATAAGTAAGAAGAAAAACCTAAGCATTGCTGTAGCCTTTATTGACACCACAGGCACGTTGTGCGCATTGTAATATCAAGGAGCATACCTCCAGGCCAAGGCTATAGATGCTCATTACTATAATGTTTCCATTCCCACCAATCAGCAAACTATTACAGGACTGATTTTGAGTTGAGCTTTCAGAAGGTATTCCGTCAGGGTGGCAGACGACATTGCCCCAGCCATTCTGGAGAACATCTGCTCACCAA
Source organism: Lissotriton vulgaris (assembly GCF_964263255.1). Taxonomy (NCBI): domain Eukaryota; kingdom Metazoa; phylum Chordata; class Amphibia; order Caudata; family Salamandridae; genus Lissotriton; species Lissotriton vulgaris. The sequence goes on along the minus strand of NC_141685.1, from coordinate 1,906,096,468 downwards.
ATCTAGAGTTGTCTTACAGCCTTGCATATAACTGTTACCAATTACAGGGACCACCATTATGGCAATTTCTGTCAATGTTGTAAAGGTTGATGATGTCTCTATCAAATATAATGTCCCTCTGTCACACTATTACAAAGTTTAACATTTTTCAAAAATAAGCTCTAAAAGTAGACTATTGTTATTGAAAAATGTCAAAATAATGACCCCAACACCATAAGAGATTTCTCCTGCGGTGTCGGTGAGACAATTTTTACTTTTTTTACTCCCCCTCATCACCAGCAAAAAACCACACATAACACTGTCCATTCTAAATAGGGTAGACGGTGTTATGTGTTACCATCCAATGACCTGTATTTCATCGTGCCGTCAGAGGAGTATATCAGGGACTGAGCCAGAGTGGGCTCTGTCGTCGACATGCTTAAGGTCCTCCTGCTTTCTTGAGCTCGGCGAACAGATTTATTTATATTAATGAAAAGCAACACAGTTATATGCATATAGTCATACCCAAAAAGTATGGTTGATTAGAATCTAATAGTAGTGCAATACTCATCAAAAGAATATCATCACTCGTAATATGCACCTTTACCAATATACTGGCACAGCCTTGCATAATCTAGTTATGACGCTAATCCACAATAAGTTGTAAATTGTAGAAAAAGGTATCCTTATCCAGATACACTGCTAGCTATCAACATAATGCTAAGAATAAAAACACACTTGAGAATGTATCAGAATAATTACAGAGGCGAACATAGGGACAAATTCATCATTATCACTGATGCCAGCAGCCCCAGTTCTCTGGCCCCTACAAGAGATACCTGGACTGGACACAATTTGGCTGGGTATAACATTGAGTACCTGATCGATTTTGTATGCAACAACTTGATCTCTCAGCCACCTGCACCAGGAACGTAAAATCAGATGTGATGGGAGAAACTGCGTATTGTAAATCCAGGTTTCAAACAAAGGACCACAACCCTTTCCCTGGAATTGAGTAAACGTGTGATTATGGGGCTTGGATTCTTACCTGGTTGCAGTTTCAGTGCCAAGGATCTGTGTGGTCCCTCACACATAAAAACCTTAGGGAAGGTCTCGAGGGGCCGATTACGATGGCGGGAAATTCCCGCCATCACCCTGAATTTTCCCACCGCCAAATTAGGATGGCGGTGGGAATGAGAAAGGTACTGCGGTGGACGGAAAGACCGTCCTCCGTGGTCCCGCAAGGCGGTCCCTTTTTGCGGAACCCGGTACTATGGGGCTATGGAGACGGTGCTGTGCAGGCACCGCAGTGGGCATTAGGATGCCTGTCTTTTGTGGTGGAGTTCCCGCCGCAGAAAGACTGGCGGAAAATGCCTTCGGGGGCCCATTGCGGGCCCCAGGCGGAGTGCTGCATGTGGGGGTTACCTATGGTACCCTCCTACATTTGCATGTACAAGGTGGCAGGCACCGCACGGTGCCTGCCACGTTGTACACGCAAATGTAAAACATGTATTTTTACATTGTGGCGAGTGCTGCCACCCACCACAATGTAAACATACAGGATACGCCTGCCAGTGTGGCGGGCGCATCCTAATTCATTTTGCAGGACCGCCGCACCTATGGCAGGCAGTCCCTTTTCCAGCAGCGATTGCCATCGTAATCGGCCCCAGAGATTCCAGCAAGTTCTCTGCAAATACTTCATAATTGGTATTGTTATTGGACTCCACAACCCCATGATTCTTTCAATGTGAGCGCCCTACCATGTCTTGTTTTTCATCTTCACCAGTTTCATCACATGCACTAATTTAGACGGAGTGTCTGATCATTCATGGTCCTCGATGTGAGAGATCCTGATCTCTGACATTGACAGAAGCATGTCCTGTTTCACCAGTTGTTCCTTGAATTGATTGATTTTCCTGGTCAGCTTGTCTAATTTCCCATCAATAGATCACAAACTTTCTTTCATATCTTTGAGGAGCAAAGCTAATTTGTTATCATGGAGGTCCGAGGGCTTTTGTTGCTGCTCTTCCAACTGGCATGGTCTCTGTCACTTGTAAAAATTGCAGCCTGGCCTGCTTCTGCTCCACCTTGCCCATTGTGCCAAACATAGACTTATCCTTGCTAAAAGGTGACCAGGGTCACTCTACTAAACAGGCTGTAGTGCACTGAAGTCTTAGAAGCACAGTAGAAGCACAGTAGGTGTAGCAAAATTGTATGCAAAGCCTTCTCGCAATCCAGCATTGACTATCTGGACTCTCAGCCGATCAACTCTTAAGTGGCCTCCCCTCCAGTGTCACAGCTTCACAACTGTGATCATACCAGCTCCACAGGCACTGGCCTACTCAGCAGTGGCTTTAATTCTCCATATATCAGGGCATCATTATATCCACAGGGGTAAAAAAGGAAGCCACTCAAACTATGTCAGGACTGGATCCCAACATGCCAAGACCTTAGCTCAATTCTATAGCTGCATCACTAATGCAAGTCACAGCACCACTACAGGCCAGGGGCATCTAAAGGGAGCTCCACACCCACAGTCCACACCACAACCTTGTGGCTCAAAATGGTTATCCAATTATTTATGTGCGCCAGACAAATCGAAGTAGTCAGATTGCCATTTGTCTGGTGCACAGTAATAATCTGCAACCTTGGCTGTCACCCGCCTCACAACGGTATCAGATGCCAGTAGCTCATGGGCCACCAGTGCAGTCACAGCGGCAGCTAGGTGGGTAAAGCAGTTTGTTGCATTCAGAATGCAGAGCGGCCCCAGCAATGGTAAGCAGCAACAAATGGTGAAGGATCTTTCCCTGTTCCCGCTCACAGAGCTGCCTTCCTGCCAGGCCCTTCCAATCGTAGTCCTGGGCACCCACGGGCCCTGAACACTTGCCCAGTGTGGTCTTTAGGCCCCAATGTTCTATCTCCTCAACCGACCGGGCCAGAGTGACACCGCAACAGGTAACCCTTGAGGCCTCTCCATCAATAATGAAGGCTAGGTGTCATTTGATGGTGGCGAGAACCCACCACAAATAATTATCACAATCCCTGTCTGTGTGAACCATAAAAATCACAAAATAAACCTGTGCTTATCCTTCCAGTAATTTGGCACAAATCAGTCAGGTTTCACTTAAGGGCGAGATTTATGCAGCACTCAAAAATAGTAAAGGAAAAACAAAACACAAGTTCAAGTTAATTTTAATTTGATATAGACCTCCACTGAGGTCAACAAATACACAGACACAATTTTAAGACATTCAAAATGACAGCTATAGCATCAAATCTAAGCAAATGGTTAAAATGTTTCATTAAAATTGTTGTGACATATTTGAAATAAAATTAATTACATATATATATGGTAGATACCAAATAAGTTCCCAAACTTAAACAGATAATTTAAAGAGACAGATTGTTCTTAAAGGTGATAGATCATAATATCAACTTTAGATATTTATAACTTTTTTAAAACATTATCAGCATGGGTTTTAAAACAGCTTTAGAAAGCTCTTAAAGAATTTATACAATTGGTAACAAGCGAGTTCATCTGGTGGTGATTTACAGAGCGTAATTAAGTTTTGTATAGACATAGCATTGCATCTTATACATAGGCCTTAAATACCTCCTCATGGCTTCAACTATGGTTGGGTTAGGACAGACAGATAGAACATGAGTAAGGTCTTGTATTCCTCCCTTACACAAATCCCAGTTGTATTTTTAGAATTATTCCATTTTTCTTCGAAACACTGTCAGAGGAGGATTTCCAGCCTCAGTAACAGAATGCAGCGCCAGACCCTATGATCTGGATCTGATGAGAAGTTTTTTTATTTCTTTGGGGATTTATAATCTATAATTTTTGCGTGTTTTTTATAGTGTTTAAATTGTATGCAGTGTTCTATGTCCAAATCAAAGTTTAATATTGGAACCATATTTTTTAAGAAGAGCTTCAAAAGTGCTGGTGTCCAAGATTGTAAAACTGTGCAGTGAGACTGATTAAGAGCTATATCAAGATTCTTATTAAAAGTGTATTGTGGCGAATCTTCTCTAAAATGTCCAATTTTAGGATGTGCCTTAAGGTGCCAGAGTCAGCATGCAAAAGATGATAAGCCCATCTTAAAATATTCGAGATAACCCTTGTGTGTATGCTGGATAAGGAGAGTTCGAGGCGTAATGCTTGAGCCGGAACTGCTTGGTTTACTCTTATCAGTTTCCGTAAGGAATTTCCTTCTATTGTTTTTACAGATTTCCAGGTTTTTATGTCTATATACTCTAAACCATATGTTAAGATGGGGTGGGGGGTTCCATACGATAGACCTCCAACAAAGGTTGGAAATGTCTATTCCCAGAGGAGGAATATAACTTCAACATTGCTTTTATATGTGCATCTGCCTTAGAACCTATGTGGTGTAGGTGGGCATAATTCTGTTGAGTTTGGGAGAAAATGCAACCTAGATAAGTATATTCTCTGACAGATACTAACGGTTTTCCCCCTAGTGTCCAATTAAAAGGTTGTGGTCGCTTTTATCCCCTAAACGGTAAGGTTTTAGTTTTTGAAATATTTTTGGTTAAGAAGTTGTCATATGCATAGCCACTTAGTGCATTTAGGTTGCTTTGGAGCGCTATCTATCGGTGTAAGATCTAATATCACGATATCGTCTGCGTAATTAAAATGTGATTGTCACTCAATGCCAGTTTTGGTGGGAAATGTTTTATTTGAATAAAATGTTCTGTTAAGTCGCTTAAGTAAAGGGAGAATGGCAGGGGAGCAAGGAGATAACCTTGTTTAAGGCTGTTTAGCATGGAAATTTGTCTAGTTAAACCCTTTGATCCCCTCATTTGAACTCTGCGCCATGTTTTTGAATGGACAGATATAATTATTGTAAGTAACTCTGGAGGAATTCCCATCCTCACCAGTTTCTTCCAGAGTGTTGGCCTATCTACCCTATCAAAAGCTGTAGTAAAATCAATAAAAGCACAATATACAATTTGTGATTTTGACACAACATATTTGTCAAGTATTGTTTGTAAAGTTGCAATATTGTCTGTTACTGAATGTTTTGGGTAAAATCCTGCCTGGGACATAGGAATTACTCCTCTGGAAAAGGCCCAGTGTTTTAGGCAGGGATATGGGTATGGCCAGACACTACATCATAACCCAGAAAAGTTCCTGAGGGGAGCGCAAATTGTGCACTGCATGTACCATGATGCAAAGGAGAAACCTTTTCTGGGTTGAGATTTAGTGTCTGGCCGTACCATTTTCCTTGCCCAAACTGTTTTTCATGACCCCCTCTACCATTTATCACACATTCCTAATGTTCCTTTTTGTAAAAATTGCAATCCAGCCCAATGATTACACATTTTATCTGGCCCCAGCCGATTACGTCTCGAGCCAGAAAGTACGGCCCGGGTGCGGGAATTCCTGCCCGAGTGCGGACGTAAAGTAAGAATTCGTAAGTGCCTTCTGTGAATACCAAAAATCGTAAGTGCCTTCTGTGAATACCAAAAGTAGTACGTTTAGGATTTTGTCTGAGATTAGTTCTGTGAATCGGCCCCTAGATATTTATGTTTATGTTTTGTAAAGGGCATGGCTACCCAAAGGCTTCCCTGTGCTTTTGAGTACTGTGCTGAGTTGATGTGTCACATTGCATAACCACAGTCAGCACTTGATGATAAGTGGGTAAGCACCATCTAAGGATCCTTCATTGAGCTGTACTATACATCTTTGACTAAGCTTTTTAATGGCGGCCCATGATAGTTGTTTATTTTATTTTCTGAGCTTTTTTATGCCATATTCTCTGCGTAAAGTCTGAATGACAGCAATTTACAATCAGACGGTGGATGTTACAATTGTCGGAGATGCTACAGAGAAGAGAAGAGAAGAGAAACATTACATAAATAACTTGAGAGGAGGAAAATATTGGACAATTAGACATTTAAATAACGTATTTAAATAAAAGGGTAAAAACTGTGGACGAGCAGAGGCAAAACTGCAAAGAGTCAGGGAGGATATTAGAGGTTTTTGTTTGTCTGGCATAGTTATGGTGGTACATTTGTTGGTGTCGCGCATAGATAATGCGTTGTCTCTGAAAATCAGTCGCTTCCATTGAATGAATTGCTATGAAGCTGTGGACGAGGAACAGAAATGTGAGTTCAAAAACTAATGTAGGGGGAAAACAATATGTCTTGTCTGGCATTACTAAGGCACAAGTCTGAAGGCAATACTTCCTCCAGCGCATTACAGTGACCCGTTCATAAGAATTACTTGTGCGCTATTGAGAATACTTATTGACCTAACTCCCTCCGGCGGAGCGGAAATTTCTTAGGAAGTCACCCCTGCCTGATTCTGAGCAGTTAGGTTTTTCCAGACCCTTCTTTTTTTTTTAAGTGTGGGAGAAACTTGAATTTTTCATCCGGGAAAACCAACTGTAAAAAAACATGAATAAGACTTTGGCTACAGAAGCAAGCAAGTCTCCTTCCAGGTTTCTTCTTGTGGAAGAATACTTTCACTTCTCTCCTCTACTACCAATGTCTTCCTCCCCCAAACTCCACCTCAGTCACACGAATATATTTACCACCTCGTCTGAGCAGGTAGATGTATTCAGTAAAACCCCAAGGAATGACTCATTCTGTATGATTTTACCATTGGAAAAATTATTCTCTCACAGTAATTTCCCATTTCATGGGCTTTTACTTGTAATTACTCAGTACTGTGATTGGACTTACCTTCACAGAGATGCCATGATGCTGTGAGGAGTAGGAGTCATCACCGAAAAATGAGAATGAGCCAGGATACTGAGAGCAGGCCAGCATTAGCACTGGTGGTGTCCTGTGCCACAATTTTCTTTAGTGCCGCCCATTGCCATCTCCTCAGATTCCCTCACTACCACCCGGCAAACGTGCCCCTCATCTCTCCATAGCCTCTCTCTCTAATAATTTTAATTTGTTTTAAAGCGCTGTTGATCATTTCCATGGGCCCTAACCCTGATTCTATGAAACAGAAATTCAGGGAATGCATGAGGAAAATTGCTTCCTGGATGTTCCATAATTGCCTGCAGTTCAACAGGAATAAATCAGAAATTGTGCTGTTCTGCAAGGCCGATGACTACTGGATGGATTATTAGTGTCCATCTGAATTAGGCACCATCCTCAACCCAAATAGATGGTCAAAAATCGAAGCATCCTAATTGACGACAGCCTCACAAAGAGAGAGCAGATGAAATCTACGAGGCACCTGTTTTGGGATAATGCACATGTTGAGAACAGTATTCCAATGTCAGACAGGCTTTTGTGGTTAGCCGATTAGACCACAGAAATGCCCTAATGGTAGCAGATAATGAATCTCTCTTGTCAAGACTACAAGTGGTTCAGAATACCGCAGCTTATTTTGTTCTCAAGCTCCCACCTCGCACTTCCTCAGAACCTATTCTCCGATCACTGCACTGGCTTCCTATTAGGAAGCGAGCTATTTTTAAGCTACTGTGCCTGATACACAAATCTCCTTTAGGTAAAGGGTGAGCATATCTTCAAAACAAACTTTCAATTTATTGGGCTACCAGAAATCTGAGATTCAAGGATCATCTCTTTCTCCGCCCACGCCACATTCATACAGTCAGATATGCAGGCTGTTGTTTTCATATCTGTGTCCTTTTCATTGGAACAGACTCCTGCTTCACATTTGCGTTTGTTCTGATTTTGTCTGTTTCAAAAAGGTACTTAATACCTGGCACTTTTGATTACATTTCCTTTCTTCCTCTTTCCTCTGGGTCTGCACTTCGATGCTGAGATACCCCTTTGGGGGTGATTCGTGGCGCTATATTAAGTTTTGGTAACATAACATAACAGTAGGGAGAGAGAGAGCTGTATGTACTGCACGTCCTCCTGGGTCTGGTGGTAGGAGCTGTGGACAAGAGTGAGGACCAAGCCTGAAGGTGAGAGGAGGCCCTGGGGCTGAGGACACGGACACACACCTAAGTTGTCACAGAGGCGTGCTGGTCATCGCCTCTTAGATGGCCTTGACCTCCTCGATTGTGGCCAAATAGATATAGCCTCCTGTCAAAGGGCCTCTTCCTCTGCAAGCAGCAGCATTAGGGGGACTGGGCTGTTGAGGAGCTCTTTGTGGTGCACCTCCTTAGGATGATTTGGCACACCTTCTTCTTTAGGAGACCTGACATTTTGAACTTTTGGAGCTTCGCCTGCGATCTTTGGGAGACTACAGTCACTGGTGGGCTTGGATAAGATCCTCAGGACAGTCATGGCATTTTGTTTTTTATAGGGGTAGTCAACACAAACCCGGACCCATAGAATCTACCCACTGGGGGAACTCCGAAGCCTGAGGAGTTGAGAAGTAGAGAGCAGACTCATGGCAGGGGATATTTGAGGGGGTCAGGGAGGGCAGCTCCTCAGCAAGGTTTGAAAATATGTAGACCGGGTGGCACCAGTGAGTCTTCAGTGAGCGCCTTGATGGGTGGTACAAACTGCTTTATAAAACCATTTACCAGCTAATTTTATATAACTTAGGAGCAACCCAAGCACACCCTCTAACTTACCTTTCTAAGTCTGTGGTGCAGTTAGTATAGTACTGTTTGGGGCCCTAACTTGCCTGCATGTGTTGACAATCCCAAAGATCTCCAGTTTCTGGCTAAAATCGACTTTTTCAGTTTGACTTTCAAATAATCGCTAAGAACTGCTGAAATGGAGCAGACTACTGAGAATACCAACTAAATGGCTATGGTCTCCATGCTGAAATCGAGGACTATAAGTGAAGCTGGGCTGTACTTCAGCTGCTGTACCTGGACTAGTGTCCATCCTGACCCCGAATCTGGGGTAGATGCCTTTTTCTCCAGTTGCGTCCCAATTAACTGCACCCAATGTTTCTGGTATTGATATCCAAAGACTACTTGTGAAGGCAGCTCAGCCAAGTTCCTCCTCGTCCCAACTGTCACTATTATTAGGGAAATCTGTTAATAGGCATTTTAAATCAGCCAATACTCTGAACAAAACCCCATCTGAACCCCAATCAACGAAAATGGATGGGGGTTCCTACTCAGAGGCGCTTGAACTTGAGCTCCAACCCATCCAGATCCTGCTGGGTAAAGGCTCTATTTTATCCAAGGGGGATTTCGAAAGAGAGGATCAGTCCCTAGCGACTTCAGTCTGGATTTCTGGCCTCTTTCCTGATAACAAGTCTGACAGTATCATTGGATTAGACAAAGAAGCAACCAATTTTATCACCAACTACCCTTTTAACGTCTCCCTGATGGTTGTGGATAAGAATGGGTCCAATCTATCATCATCAACGTCCAGTCGAAGAAGTGAACTCATTTTGTAAACTTTTCCAGACGGGATCCCCAATTTTAAGTTCTGCTGCTCATGGTGGGACACTAGAACTTCTGCTGATCAACATGCTCTCCTTAATGCAAAGTACATGCTATGGTATGTTAAACGTCCTGGCGCTGTCAACTTTGCAAAAAGCTAAACAGATTGCCCTACTGGAAAGCATAAGGGCGGGGATGTCAGGAATGCGATTTCATCTCGAGAAGAGACACAAGCTGGCATGCTGGTGGGACGAGGCGGTTTACAATACGCATCTGAATGAGCACACCAACCGGACTCCCTTGTAACAACATGACCGCTGGACTGCCAAAAATTTAGTGGATTTTCTATTAGATTATTGGGGTACATTGCAGTCCACCTAGGTTCCAATTAAATTACAGACTCTTTCAAAAAATCTTTATGAAAATCTTTCCAGTTATTGCTTATTGACAAATCAGCAGAGTATGCTTTCGTTCTGCTTGCATTGAAGTTTTGAATTCTTGTGTGCTTTATGCTCATTCCATGTAGATGTACTCTTCATGATGACATAGATATTTTATTGAAATTCTGTGGATGCTCCTATATCTGATGCTTGGTCCTGATGATGACCCTTCATTTATTAAAGGGTCGAAACTCCGTCGACGCTAAAAGATGTGGCTCTAACTAATGAGGACACAATTGTTTTGCTGTGTGTTTCTGTTTTGTTTTGAACCCTGTTTTTGTAATTTCCTTCAGCCACAATTTGTTAGTTTACACCTGTCATTGTTTGTAAGTGTAACACTGTTTGTGTAACCCCATGAGCGTAATTACTGTTTTATACATGTAATTTTCTGATATATTTCTGTGATAATAATTTGTCGAAATCCAAAGAAACCATCTGTACATGGGTGTTTTGTACTTCAATAGATATTAGCATCTTGTTATCTCTTTGTATCTCTTTTTTGATCTTTCTCTTCTTTCTTTCTCTTATTTGGGGAGTGTTCTTTCCCCCCATTCATTTCGAAAAACTGTTTCCATTTTAAGTGGTTTACTTGAACCATTGTTTGGATTATAGTGTAAGGAAATGTTCAACAGCACCCTATGGTACCCCCGGAACTGAATCCTATACCTAGTTTACATGAAAGTTACTTACTTCATGATTGGGTTCTGGGGGATAAAGACGGCTTTACCCCCTGCTTCCCTTCCTTCGAATGCAAGGTAGGAGAAAGATGCGGAAGAAACTGGCAACTACTCTGCTAGGAGGAAACCCTCTTGCAAGGTGAAAATCTAAGTTAAAACTAAGAACAAAATCATCTGCTTTTGTGAAATCACCTAAACAAAGCCTCCAGTACCTTGAAATCGATATTATCTCTGCCAAACCGAATCAAATCTCAAAGCATCTGCCTAAGCCTAGTACCAATTCCAATTGACAACTTGAGCAGAGCCAGACAAAAGATGACCACAGGAACTCTATCCCTTGGAGCTCGAACCCACAGAATATTTTATTGATATTCTGGTGACAAAAAAGTCAATTTCTAAAAGTAATCCCCCCTGTTTACGTAGCATCGAGCCAACTAAGGAAAGTTTTAGTTTGAAACCATCCCCAACTGAGAAAGACTGAAAGATTACCAATGTTCTTTATTATAAGCCCATAAAAAAGGGGAAAAGAAGATGAAGGATGCACTCTCTCAATCACTCATGACTTCTAGAAGTGGTCATGGCAGTGGTGAGTCTAAATGTGTTATCATCAACTGATCTACTACTAGTGAGATGTGCCATGCACAATGGGAACTAAGTGACTAGAGTATAATTCCAAACCAAACTCGCCCCACATATTATTTAGAAAGCAGAGCTGGAGCTCTGTGCCCATGGCATTAAAATCTTGGATGGCTGGTCAGAGGTAGATAGAATGGGACAACCCTTGCAGACACATGCTTCTTTTCTGACTAAAAGTTGAGGGTTGTCTTCAAATAGGAATGGGCGGTGAACTCTGCTCCATTCGCTGAGTTTTTCGCACTTTGCGCTCCACAGAACTTGTGGAGTTCCGAAAAACTTCGCTCCACTAAGTGGAGCAGAGTTTTTTACTCGCTCGCCAATGGTAAGTTCGCGAGAACAAACAAGAAAAATCCAATACAAGACCAGCGAGATTTCTCAACGCGGTCGGTCACGGATGGTCAAAACCGCTCGTATTGAGAAACATTCCACTTGCGTTGAGGAAGCTGCTGCTCGAGTAGAACTTCTACTCGAGCAGCAGAAAGAAACAGCACACTCTTGCTCTGCTCGTGATGCCGTTTGCTCTGATTTTACAGTGCAGAACAAACATACAGCATTAAAAATCAGTACGAAGGCGGTTCAAGGTAACGCGCTCAACCTCTCAGAGAACTCTGCATACCTTGGTCGAATTTGGAACTCCGCCCAGACCTATCTGCAACCCATTTGGAACTTCCCCATCTCACATTCCTTTGCCCAAGAATTAAGAAGGAAAGAAATCTTGGCTCTCCGACTACATGAACAGGCCGATCACAATCTCAGTTCCTAATGACTTGTTTAGCAATTACTCTTTTTTAATCACCATTCCCTTTTACACCACAAAATAGCCCTACAAGAAACTTGAGAGGCTCCTGCTTAACTAGCACTGTCCATAGGCGAGAGGGCCAACTGGTTATACATGTATCTCACATAGAATGGTCATGGATAAAATAATTTTCTAAATGACTTAAAGTTCATACTGAGGGATGAAAACTATTCGTTGTTTATTCTCCAGGAAATTTGGTTATTGGAGAACTCAGATCTCTAAGGGTACCTAATTTGTGTTAAAAACGCTCATCCAAATGCTTATGGTCGTCCATTGGGGTCCTCTTACTTTGGTATCTGTACTTTATGGGAAGAATGTGGTAACTGTGGATACCACATGTAATTAGCTGCTTGTCTGTTACATTGGTATATTATCCTCATCTAGCGTCCCTATATCATTGGTGTGTATAAATGTCTATATTCCACCAAACGTGACAGCCTTTGAGGAAAATCGAAGTAAGCTCGCTAGTGACTCGCTGACGTTGCACGTACACTTTTTCAGTGCTTTGTTTATTCTAGCAGGACACTTGAATTAAAAAATTCCTTTACATTTGTTTGATATCAGCAGGCTTTGGGAAAGGAGCATCTTCTATTGATTTAACTTTGAATTATAATCATAAATTGCGGGTCACAGTCTCAGATAAAAACCTGCAAGAATAATTTGCTTTAAAGCTCGATACTGCCCATAGAATTGCTGCTAATTGTTACAACTTAGAATGATACAATGCTCTTAAAAAACTAAGTCCTGTTTTTGCTGAAATCTCAATTCAGACCATGCCACTCTAAAAAAAGCAGAACAATATTTACTTTGGGCTGGTTTGATCAAGAATACCGCCTTTTGAGAAGTCTAGATAAGGGGGTAGTCATAAAAATCAATCTTGAGCTAATTATAGTGAAAACAAGTATTGAATCCTCCTGCAATAGAAGAAAAGTAGATTTTATGAATACCATTTGAATTTAATGAGCCAAGCTATTTCCAAGAGCAGCATTTAATTATGTTGGCTATTGGTAAATTTAGCAATAATAGTCTATCTAAGTGGTCTAGAGGCCCAAGTCTGTGAATCCCTGTGGGTAGACTATATGGCAAATCCATATAGATGTTCGTCTGATTTAGTAGAGGCTGAATTTGCACTGGCAGCCCCCTCCCTACTTACAAGCACCCGGTAAGTTCCGGTTGCTGCTGACTTAATTGAACAATTAAACCATTTCATACTGGTGGGCGTGATTCTCTTCCATCTGCATTACTTAAGGCTATCCCTTTGTGGTGGAGCAATCTTCTTAGCCACTTCTTCAAATGAGAGACAAGTAGGGGGTCTAATGCCCAGTTCTTGGCGAGGCACCAGCATAAAAACAATTATTAAGAAAGACAGTAGATCTGATCCTGACTATTATCGTATTATTTCTTTGTTAGACACGACTTCAAAGATCCATGCTAAAACCCTTATATTATATCTTGAAAATTGGGATTTTGGTGCAAGAATTATTCTGAGAGAGCAGGGAGACTTTAGAGAAAATTATTTCCCGGTGGAACACTGTCTGGCTCTCTGAATGGTGACGAGTCAATCAGTAAGCAGAGCTAGCAAGTTATGTTGCTGCTTTGCCGACTTGTGAGTCACTTTTGACCTAGTTGACAATGCAAAACTCCGAAATAAACTAAAAGATCTTAAAATTCCACCTGTCCTTTGGCTTATGATAAAAAGCTCCATTCACAAAACTGGGTGCAAGTGGATTTATATGGAAATGGTATTCATTCACAAAACTGGGGGCAGATGGATTTAAATGGAAATGCTATTCTGTCTGATGAAATTCCTATTAAACATGGGCTGCGACAATGTAGTGTCCTATCTCTCCTACTTGTTAACCTGTTCATTTCTAAACTTCCTACTAACCTTGTTTTGACTAAATCTTTTTCCCCTAAACTCTGAGGTTATCATGATCCGTGTTTTATGTATGCTGAGGATCTTGCCCTCATGGATTATACACCTGTCAGCCTGCAACAAAAACATAATGCCCTCAATGCATTCTGGGAGAACAATTAATTTACGATCAATATAGGTAAAACTAAAACTTTAATCTTCATATGCAGTCCAAATTAGTATACATAGTTTCTCAATAAGATCCCTTTAGGGCAAGTGGCAGTGTATAAATGCTTAGAACTTAATTTCAAAGTAAAACTGTAGTAGGACATTATATGAGTATCTTAAAAATGTCTTTAATTACCTCCACAACCCTGCTAAAAAGGTTTGATTCCTGATATGGTGGGTTATCGGCTGACCCTTTAACCTGTTGCGCGTGTCGCGAAGTCACAGTGGGCATGTGCGGAGGACGGCCTGGGGCCGTCCAAACCACTCCCAGTCATAAATCACCTGCACTGCAGCGGAATTCCTGTCGCGATCAACGGGTTAAAAAAAAGGTGATTCAAGGCAAGTTTGTTCTATAAGATCTATATGAGGCTGAATTGTCATGTCAACTGAGCTAGCTGGGGTTGGTGTGGAAAGGATGTATCTTAAGAAGCTTTTACTGTTCCTCAGAATGCAATGCTTCAAACTTTTGTGGGACTGAAACCTGTGCCCTCAAGATCTTCTTAAAATAAAATGAGAATTACTCAAAATGTTCTGGTTCGATTGTGAAGGATGCTCAGTCTTATTCATTCTATATTTCTTGCCAAATTGCTAAACTCACTTTTAATTCTCTGATTGGCTTTGACGGTTTTAAACTTGATAAGCAAAGGAAAATGGGGAAGCTTAAAGCTTTGCTTAGTGAATTAGCTAGGGTAGTCAGTTTATTGTCATATAGGTACTGCATAATGCAGCACACATAGAAAGAGCAAAAAATGAGGAGAAATTAATATCTCCTTGTAACAAGATTCTAATGCCTGGTATTCCCTGGCATTAGTTTTTAGCGCTGCCTCAGCCTTGTATATCTGGGGCAGCGTCAAAAAGCAATGGATGTTGCGGTGGTATGCTCATAGCAACACCCATTGCACACCCCATAGGCACAGAGGAATGCGTTGGAAAGGTGCATATTTACAAGCTGGAGTTAAACCACTCTAAGGGGCAGATTTACAAGCCCCTTGCACCCCTTTTGTGTCATTTTTAACATGGGAAAGGTGACGCAAAATTGGTGCAAGGGGCGTGTAAATCTGCATAGAAGTGTCTTAGAGCCACCTTTAAATATGGAAAATAGTGCAACGCTACCAGATCGTCAAAAAATTGTACACTCTGGTGGCAGTAGGGGCTTGTAAATATGTTTGTATGTTTTAAATATGATGGTTTTATTAGCTTTATATGAGATGATGTACTAATTATTAAGATAAATGTTTGTATAGTAGTGAAGCACTGTGCACTTTCTTGTCTCTAGTAATGTTTAGGCTGAATTGCCATCAAATAATGCAAAAATTAAATGTATCTAGTTCATTTTTTAATTGATTATACACATGAAGGATTTATTTGTTTTATTTGTGATTGTGTAACACTTCTTCTTTAATGTATTTGCGGAAACAAAAAAATATTAAACTACACAGTACTGGTGCAAAATTACCATACAGTAAAGAAATGGCATACGATTTTACTGTTTTACTATTACTGTACTTATCATGTTGGCCTTTTCATCAGGGAGCAGTTTCTTTAATCTCTCAACGCTGCTTGAACCCATATTTATGCGGTCACATTTCACTGGGCAAGGATAGAAAATGGATGCTTTTTGAAGTCCCCTGTTCCTTGAGTACGACGCACGCAATGTTAAATTTAACTGATCTGTTGGATTCACCCTGGGCATGTTTTTTTTTATTTTCCACTTTAAGTGCAGACAGACTCCATCCCTGCATGACAGTTGTCTGCTCCTCATCTGTCTTTTGGGAATGAGCTGTTTATATAGCAAGAGCGCGCGGCAGCAGTGAACCTGTTTGATCGCATGCAAACCCTTGTCTCGTCATGCTGCAGGGGTCCCAGAGACAAAGTGAGCACTTTGATGCAATTGCTTTTGAGTAGTTCATGCAATATTAATTGCGCCATTAAATTATAATAGATTTTTTTTATGGAGGGAAGAAAATGGGCTAAAAGGTATCACAGAAAATATTTAAGAACCGTGATATAAACGTACGCAATTTTTTATTATGCGTTTTATTATTATTTCCGATGCCTCTGAAGGTGTTAGATTGGCAGCGCGCGCAATACAAAATCACCCTGGTCACCACGCATCGTCAGCCGCGCGCCCAAGCTACAGTACATGGGGACCCGCTGACCCGCAAACGCGCCAAACCTTTTAAGGAGCTGCTTGCTTCTCAGAAAGAAGCACTGCAAAGCTGATTACAGAAATACCGCGTAGAACCCCTGCTTCAGAGCCACGCTCTCGAGGGATGAGAGGGACCACGAGCTCCCGGGCCATCCTCTTGTCATTGCTGATGAAGGAAAGAGACAAGGCGGCAATTAGCTGCACGCGTGCACTACTGCGGAGAGTGCTAATTGGAAGCCAGGCAGAGGCTGCCGGTATCCCGGACACGCTGTACTGGTGGCCACCGAGCAGCTGGCTGATGTCCAACGCTGCCAATCACGAAACACTCCATCCAATCTCAGTGTGTTGCAAAGCAGGAAAATCATTTTATTTCCAAATGTATTACCTTACGACCACAGGCTGATTTCCCGGTTTTCTTTGCGATGCCCTTTAATTAAAAAAACAACCTGACAGAGCTACTCCTGCTAAGGATGCTGAAGTGGACTGGATCCGGAAGGGCACAGATAATGACTGCTCTTCCGGTAGTAATAGAGCAACCGAGGCCGCGCACCAGCCTCACCGATCTCACTTAATGAGAGGGTACTTTATGAATAGCACCGAGTCTCCCCTGACTATTAAGCAGCACAGGGGGGAAGGTGTGCAGGGATGGTTGACTGCGGTCAGAAACTATGGCTGAAATGCTCGGCGGAGCTCTGGGACGTATGCTGATTTTGTGAATTTGGCACTTTATCAGCTGACAGCGCTATAAATTATACCAGAGTTACTGCATTTGAAGAGGCGCAACCAGTGCTTAATTTGTAAAATATGAAGTGCAGGTGCTCAAACATTTCTAGGAGGCCACCCCCACTTCCCTTGGCTCCACCCACTTCAACCAATGGCTCTACCCACTTACTCTAGTTGCTCCACCCCAGTGCTTAATTTATGGAAAAAATAAGTTTCGGGAGGAGCAGGTCGGGAGCCACTGTATTATTTATTTCCAAATATTATTACGGTATATGCTGCTCCATCTAGAAAAGAAAATACTGCCTTTTGTCACTATTATAGTGATGTCAGATGGGATGTACGTCAGTACAACGCAATCATTTTGATTGCGGTACTTTACGACACAGCCATTACAAAGCAAGTTCTTACAACGACTTGCGTTGGAGGGCGCTGGATTGTGGATTAATTTAATTTTCTATTCCAACTCCAGCCCATGTAACAGTAGGGAAGGTGTTGGAATAGAAAATCAAACCATTCCTTTAAGTAAGGGCGCCCTCCAGCGCAAGTCAAAGTAACGACTTGCGTTGTAAAGGCTGCGTCATAAAGGTTGCGCGTTGTAAAGGATGTTTCCTGTCAGGGGCAGGAAGGGGAGAGGTGGGCGGAAGTCAGAGAGTGGGGGAAGGTGCCTGTTCCAGAAGGCTGAGTCTGCCTTGGGGACTATGCAGCTTTTAAAGCAGGAGGAACTAGATTACAACCGGGGAGAACGATATTCCATCATCAGCCTTATGCAGGAGCATGGGCACATAGCTGCCACGGTTCTTGATTGCCATGTGTGACATTTTCATAATTTCAATGTAATTAGAAGTGACAATTCAACGATTATGAGTGACACTTTCTTGCGAGCAATATAAATATTAGAAATTACACTGGAGAGTGAGGCTGAGGCACACATAGGTCACAGACAGGCTGCCTGTTATTATTTCAAGACTAGTATAGCAGCCTCAACCCTAATAAAAACCATTAACCCGAGCTGAGCAGTCCACCCCATTTGGCGAGAGGTGCCTACGTGCCCAGCCCTGCAGCAGGCACCAGATTACACCAGCCGCAGGCAGCCTGTCACAAAGTTAAAGACTCTGTTGACAGTGATGCTGCAGATCAGTGCTGAAAGTAAAGTAGTTGCTGTTGGATCCGGGCCGACCGGCACATTACTGACGGGAGAAATGAGGGGGAGGGTTCCAGCCGCTTCTGACAGTTCTATGTATCAATAAGCACTGCTTCTGTGACTGCAGATTGACAGATCCATGCCCTACTACCCATCATGTATATAGAGAAGAGATCCCATAATCTAGTTAGAGATGAGAAAACGGGGATCCAGTGATAGACATTAGTACGGTAACTATATAACCCCATGTTACAAGGATGCCTTGCTCCTGTTGTAGGTTTTCATTCAACAACAAATCTACTACATTCTGGGAATTGCAGTCCTGGCTCGCATCATTTGAACTAGCAAAAAATCCCCCTATGCCACCCATATACTCCTATCTCTTTTGTACTGAATGGCGAATTCCGAATCTATGTATACTACCTCAACAATCTAATGTTCAACAATTGCATAGTGCTCTGATACCTCCGTGGGTCATATTTGCGCTATATAAAACTTTATAAATAAATATATAAATGGAGTCCTCTAATTCCCTTAGGCATCAGAATTAACAGAAAAGTTATGTTACCCAGTAAAGGCCTTAAAACATACCAAGACCCACAAGAAGCAGCATAGAGAAAGTGGTATATCACCACACAGTAGTCTTCTTAGGGAAAAAAGCTAATATGACGACCCTGGTATAAAGAGGATTGGGTGCAGGCAAAGCCCTTCCCACACAAACACAGCTGCAGTGATGTATGTACTGCATGTCTCTTGTTATGTGCAATTTTTAATTTTAGGAACGCAGTATTTACATGCGAGTCAGGAATCACTAAAAGCAGCATTAGAATGAGTACACTACAAAGACTGTTGCAGCTCACTTAGTCCTTGATATACTAAATATATTTCTGAGCGCAGCACAGCTTTTTACGTATGCTGTGTACATTTCAGCTAAGAGCATGTTTTAACCTATTTCTGTGGAATGTAAAATTAATTTAAGAGAATTAATCAATGTGTACATATCAATGCAATATAGAATACTTCAGAGGGTTGCTTTCTTGTAATATGCAATGAAATTATGTCTGCATAGCACAGAAAAAGAGAATAACGTAACACAGTTAATGTCCTATCAATGAAAATTAAACAGGACAGACAGTCGTGTTTCTTGCAAAACGGAGATGTTATTCCTACTACAGCAGACTCTGTGGTAAGGTACACCTGGTAGGAATTAACCGTCTATGCAAGCTGAGCAAAGACTTGGTAGTAGAAGTAGACCCTCTTCTCGATTTTTTAGTAGAATAAATGACACTCTGCACAGACTTCAGCCACTTAATTAGCACACAAACAAGTGACCTTTTCGACCCCGGGTACGATAGAGGGCAGGGCAGCACAGGTCAAATAAAGCACAGTCACTGTCAGTGCTTACAAACAATTTTTAAAGGGACACATGAGCTCTGGAAATGAGTGTACTGTCAAAGCTCTCAATTGCGTGGCCTGTCCTTTCAAATTACACAAACTGTAGTGCTGATTGCAGTGATCTCTTCCTCATCCCTCCCTAAGCCCGTGGCGGCACCGTCCCAAGCGCAGCCTCACCTGAGCAGTCTGCAGGAGTTGGAGCAGGCTCAGAGTCAGTCAACAGCGACATGATGACGGATTAAAATAATTAACTATATTTGAATAAAATACCTGAAACTGAAGCAGAGAGCGATCCGCGCTGCGGGCCAGCCTCATGAGGCTCTGCAGACACCAAGCTCTCTTCAGCAGCTGGGCCTGGTCCGGACTCGAGCGGCATTACTGGATGAGAGGCTACAGACTAGACACCAAATGGCTGCACAACAGATAGCGGTGCGAGCACCAGCGGCGGCCTCGATGAGCCGCAGCACCGCATGGGGTTGCAGGCGCACTGCTGTGCAGCACTGCTGGCAGTCTCCCCGCAGCGCCCGATGCTGTGATGATTCCGTGGTGTGGCCATGACCCAACCTGAGTGAGAGTCACTGTGGCTGTGAGGCCGTCGTCCATGCTGTGCCATCCCGCCTGTCCATTGCTGGTGCTATTAACCCCTTCCAGGCTCATGACGAGCTGGGCTCGTCATGAAGTAGCCTCCTACCAGGCTGATGACGAGCCCAGCTCGTCATACTCAATGTACTTTTGAAAATTCCAGCACAGGAGGAAAATATCACTAGCAGCGATGGTGTTAATGTATTGCCTTCCTGCTGTGCAGTGCACAGGCAGCAGTTCACTCAGTCTCATTCTATGCTGAGAGGGTTGCCACACGGACCGACAACAAGTCCAATCGAGTCCTCGGCCCCGCGCCTCTTCCACCTCACTTCCTTCTTGTTCCACTCAACATTAGGTCACATCCGATCGGAATCGGACCATCCCCCACACGGCGCCACAGCGTTTAACGCAACGACTGCTGGGCAGATTCTTTGTAACATTTGTAGCGAAGCACTGCGTCTTAAAGCAGATTTTTAACTGTTGACTAACTGTGCTTCTGCTGGGCACTGCTGCTCCGTGTGTGCTCTCGGACAGAGCCTCTCCAGAGAGGCGGAATGTGCAAGGTATGCAGCATCGAATTTGAACTATTTTACGGCATTCACCGGTAAGACCCATGTGAAGGGTAGACCCGGCCCTGAGAAATAAGTGCCGGTGCTAAGCACCGGAAAGCACCGGCACAAATTAAGCACTGCGTGCAGAATAAAAAGACATTTTTTGATTAGGAGAAAGGAAGGAAACTGGGGTCTACCTAACGCGACACGGGATTAGCACTTAAGAAGGTCATTCTGTACAAATGAGTACGTTTACTCTGTCGAAACCATCCCAAGGTGACAACAATAGGAGTTGAGAATCTTTTGACTGTTTTCCTTCTCTGACGGAGAGTGTGTGGAGGACGGCTGATAATATCTCTCCTTAGCTGTCAAATTGAAAAGGCTTTAGCCTTTGGCTGTAAGTCGAGGTGTGGTCCTACGAAGAAGG
The DNA here is from genome assembly GCF_964263255.1 of Lissotriton vulgaris. NCBI lineage: Eukaryota > Metazoa > Chordata > Amphibia > Caudata > Salamandridae > Lissotriton > Lissotriton vulgaris. The sequence continues at coordinate 1,906,075,581 of NC_141685.1, read as the reverse complement.
CTTGTACTATCATTCAGACAAAGTACTTTTTAGTAGAGAGACACAAACTCCAGGTTGCGAGACCCACTGTTGAATTGCCCCTGGCTGGTCCTGATGAAGGTGGTCTTCATTGCTGTTCTTCCACCAAAACGCGTCGTCCATTATCTTATTTAGATCCAACCCTTTGGTTGTGTAGTGGACAACTGGTGCACAACAACAGGATGCTTTTTTGTTATATTTGAATTGTGTATGTTTAGAATGTTTGAATGAGCGTGAATGTATGTGGTTCGCTACCTGGGTCATTATAACTGTCTCGCTTTTAAAAGATATGTGGTTTTCTTCATATTATGGAATTATAAAATGAATTTTTGTATATCTATTCAAAGAAATTTATGTGAAACACAGTGAATAACTATCTGTATTTTAAGAAGAAAATGATTTAAGAAATGATAAAAAGACTTCAAATATAAAAACAAATAAATAAATAAATAAATAAGTTGAAAATGTGGTTTGTGTATGCCTGTGATATTAGAGGTTTTTCCCAGTAGCAAAGTGGTTACAGGTCACAAGGGAGTTTCTTCTTGCTTATATTTGTGCAGGGATGGTTGTGCCTTCCAACATGCTCAAAAGGTCTTTACCATCGCGTTCATTGATTCACCGGGTGCGTGCACACCATTGCTGGTTTTAGGTGAATGAATGTGGTGAGTAACTCAATACCGACCCTTCTGCTGCGACTTCGTGCTCAGCCTTACTTTCCCATATCACTGCTTCTGGGGTGTTGCTGGACTACACCACGTATTCCAGCACCCTGCTGCACACTTTACGCTCCTTTTCTGCATACGAGGCAATGTCCTGTGAGTATGAATTATGTGTAATTTTTTTGCACTCTTCGCCCTTTCTCCATGGCTTGCATCACAGGATCTCTCAAGCACAGGCTGCTGTTGCTGGCAGTCACAGTCCAAGGTCAGGGCTTGTTGTAAGCCAGCAGTAGCTCAGCCAAGATACAGTGATTAATAACTCATTTTTAATTGTCCTATATTCACTACAAAACCAGAAGCACACTTAAGATCCAAACCAATCCAACCAGCCAAAGTATCTACCTCCAGTCTTAAATAACTATGGGGTATATGTACAAGCCCCTATCAAAACCACAACGTCACCTATAGGGACGCTGTGGTGGCGATAGGGGCTGCGCCTTATGTAAAAGGCAGCGTTGTACATAAGGCCCCCTTTTACGCTATGGTTAGCATGAAAAGGGTGGGCAGTGGGTGTTGCGGTGGTCGTTCCACTACAACACCCATTCATTTTGACGCTGTCCCCTTTGTACAAGGGTGGCATACATAGGAGGCAGCACAAAAATTAAAACCAGGTAAAAACTAGTCTTAAGATGGCAAAACGAGGAGAAATGCATTATTTCTCCTCGTTATTGCCTTTTCCCTGTGTGCTGCCGTGTGCAGCACACATGGAAAAAGCAAAATGCCATTGTTTGTTGATGTACAAGAAGGTGTGCCTTCCTGTACATAAAAAACATGAAAGTGACAGAATGGCATTTCTAGGACTGTTTATGTGCAGGAAGGAACACCTTCCTACCCATAAACAATCCTCCCCTCCACGCAGACACTCTTGCACTCTGGTGCAAGGGTGCCTGTGTTGGTGCTAAGTTGCTAAACTTAGCGCCATTACAGGGGGAAACGCAAGGCTGCACCACGTTGTTGTAAATATGGTGCATCCTTTCATTTCAGAAGTGGAGGACAGAGGCGTTAAGCAAGGAAGGCTGACGCCTCTCTCCTCCACTTCCTTGCACATATCCCCCTATGGGACATGGAAGAGATAGTTACCAAATCCCACATTGTAAAGGACTTCAGGCTTGTCTCCAGTGCAACATCTGACCACCCAAATACTGTAGGAACCATGAAGGGATACATGAATCTTAATAGGCAGAGGTGGTGTGTTAATGTGATCTCTGGTGACTCATATCCCAATACCTGTGGGAGAACACTGTTAAGCTCAGTTTTGTCAAGTAGCTGAACTTTACTCAGCTGTCTTCCACATTTGTGTATTCATGCCAGTTATAATAATAATTGCGTGTCACCCGTAAGTAATAAGGATCACGTTCTTCTCACTGCGATCACGTTCTTCTCACTTCACACCCTAGCCTTCACCATTCCATCTGAACCTGTAACAGATCCTTGCATTTCGAGCATTGGTTTTTCAGCAGGTTAGGGTTGATGTGGGTTTTGTGCTATGCTTCACTACCTAACAATCGATTCTTGAAAGCTACACTTCACATTAACAGAAATGTCCACATCCTGAGCATTGCAATGATTTCTGCTTTCTCTTCAGGCCTCCCTTTATTTATTGTTGTGCACACCATTGTGGGTGTTGTATTATCTCAAAGGCTAGAGGCTTCCTTCAAGCTCAAAGATGCAGTTCTTACTTTCATTGCTGTATCTAAGTTTCTCCATCTGCAAATATTCTCAACCCGAATCTGGTTTTCCCTTTTCCACGATGCTCTTTCTATCTACCTAGTGTCCATTCTCCAGCCACCCTCAAATTCCTCACTCCTTTTCCAGACTGTGATGATCTCTGGTTTGGAGATTAACTTGTAGGCCAAGGAGTAGAACAGCAAACTTTCCATTGCTGCCCTCCACTTAGGCCCGCCTTACAAATTGGACGTTAAATTCCGATATATGTGGTTACTCTCTTACTGCTCATATACGATTTACGAATTAAGGAAAAAGTCTCATTCCCCAGATACATTTTAACAAGTCAAACCTGCAGATATTTATCGGAGAAAGATGTTTTGCAAATACCAGGACATGTGGATAGTTTTGTGCTAAGTACCATTTTATTCCACATCATCGGGGAAAATCCCGAAATTGTGTGCTATTTATCACAACCAATAAATTCTAAGTAAGCAGAGTCAGTTTTTTTCAGTTGCAATACATATCACACCAATTATCTGCCAACTTGAATTGAGGATCCTAGCCTTAACCACATTCCCCTCCACCCATCACCTCACCTGCAAACCTCCCAAATGCCACTTCCCATCCTCTAATATTCAATGCCACCCAAACCCCATGCATGCTCAGAAGAAAAATGACTCAGGCAGCCATGCAGGACAGACATTTAGACATAAATTCCACCCTCCTGTTCCCCTGCTCTCTAAGCAAATTCAAATGATTGTGAATTGCCTATAGCCACAAAAGAGAGGAATGAGGCATTCAATATCACTCCAACTTTCAACCCCTAACCCCCAATACCCTCTTCCTTTTCACCTCCCACTAATCCACCTACCAGCCAACTGCGCCAAATAGCCACTTCCTCGTCACTATTACACCTCTAGGCACCTCACTCTTTCCTCAAACCCATCTATTATGCAAACTTAATCCATGGACTTGAGGATGCTAAGCAGGATAGGAACATAGGGGCATATTATCAACAGCTAGCGATATTTATCCCTAAATAGGCTTAGCAACATTTTTTCTATCACCGTGCATCACCGGATTTTATCGCAGAGATAACGTGCTTTTGCAACGTTTATCTCAAATGCGATAAAATATCCGGCGACAGCGGCTTAATGCGTAAATATCGCTGGAAATCCAGCGATATTCAGGCATTAGCGCCAATAGGGTCTTAACCTGATTATCCACCTCCCATTGGATCTACAGGTTAAGAAGTGGTCTGAGCAGGCGTTAGTTTTCAGCAATATTTGCGCTTAGCGCACATTTTTTACTCGCTACACCTGCTTTGATAATAGGCAACAGCGATGTTAGCGACTGCTTTTAGTCGCTAACAGGTTGGGTACGCCCACTTTGCATGTCATTGGCAATAAATATCGCTGACATGCAAAGCGGGCCCCAAACCGCTCGCTATCGCCAACAAACTGTCGCTAACTGCTGTTAGCGACAGCTTGCTAAAAGGGCGATGAAATTATCGCCGCTTCTCGGCCGAAAACGGCCGCAAAAGCGGCGATAATTTCATGTCGCCCGCCTTGCTAATATGTCCCACTGTCTCCTCACCTTGTATTCCAGTTTTTCTCAAACAACACTCACTTGTAATATTATAGTGAGACATAGCTCTGTGGTAATATATAGGCTATGATTTGTGCGTAACATTACCTTTGTCTTTTACATTTATAAGTGCGTGGCATTGGTGATTCATCATATTTACTGCTTCACTTCTTATTATACTATTTTGTCACATTGTATTTAATTCAACAGTTTGATAGCCTTCAGTTAGTTGCAATTATTAGTCTGACGTGTTATTTCTGCCCAATGCTGATGGCTAGAGATTCAAAACATGCTGCTTGTGTAGTATTTGTAACCATTATGTTGCATGTAGTGTAGTAAACAAGAGCTGTGAATATTAACAACCCAGTTATAGTCATTATATTCAGACACAGTTGGGAAAGCTGAAAGTCTGAAACAATCTCTATATGTTATGACCTGCAGTTTCTAGAGATTTCTGTAGCCCATTCATTAACATACCGAGCCACCGTACAACATTTCAAGTTGGTTAACACTTGTAAAGTAATTGTTATCGATCAGAAACATTGACCCATTTTAACATTCATGTGCGTACACAGATATGTAAAGCGCCTTGCCTGGCACAGGAAACAGAGCGCCGAAGAAGTTCACAGAGGCTGTGATGTCCCTCTTTACGAGCAGCCCTCTGATTGGCGTGATATTATTCGCACCTGAAAATATTCGATTCCACTGAGTCCTGAATTTATCGGGTGTGATAAATAACACCCACCTATGAGTTTAAGTGGGATAATGTGGGTTTTGGTGCTTACGGCACTGAATCGGCATGTTTCGGCAATACTGGGCATTTATCCCCTCATGAGTATCAGCAGGTTTGATCTGTTGATATTTATCACAGGACTCATAATTGTGATATGTGCAGGAAGAGGAGTAACCTCACATATTGCAATTAACCGGGCCGGTCTAATTGAGTGCCTATATACTGCTGTTAACTGGAGTGAGGGCATGTGCCAACTCTTATGACGTGGTGCGACACACTGGATGCGCAAATGTATGGGACAGGCCGGACAGCCTTCTCGGGGATGGAGCGGCCTGTACAGTGACCTGTCCTTCTACACTGTACAATATGTTGGAAAATATATGTCGTATTTTCTGTAAAACAGAGTAAAGAAGCTCAATTCATGTCAATGGATAATCGCCATTATCCATTTTCACCTTAACTATTAAATGCAGAATGACGCAAGCTTATGGAGAATATTGTCTTTATATTCTTTTGCAAAAATTACTGGACGGTAAAGAAAGTTGCAGTCATTTAAATTATTACATGCAGGACGACGCAGCTCCAAGAGAATCTTATGTATTTAGAATCTTTAACAAAAGTTACAGAAATAAGTTGCAGAAATTAAGTCTACAGCCAGCTGGCTTTTAACAGTTGCTTTCTGCATAGGTCCATGCATGGCAATTAATGCAACTCCATCTTTAAAAGACATCACCAGAGCAACAGCTTGTCTTCCGGTGCTTAGTCTCAGGACACTCCTAATGAGAGGCATGAGGAAGCATGCAGTTGGACTTTCAACATCCACATTCAAGGTGATTATGGAACTATGACAACAACATCTCTCTCGCCATCCTCGTTCATTCAGTGCCACGTGCGTTTACAGGCGACAGCACTATTATGCTCTGCGTCTTTTCCAGTCAGAAACAGGCATAGGTAAAGCCAATACGTTTGGCTTTGGAAGTTGATGCAATATGTTTTTTATTAATTGCAATCCTAAGCAACAAAAATAACAAGAAGGTTAAAAAGAAAACACGCTGCTGCCCAAATGTGTCGACCATACTGATCCAATAAAAATGTAAATGTCAAGAATATTAATAATGATTGCATTTATTGTTAAGAGAAGAGCACATTCCTAATAGGCCGATGAAAGGGTATAGAAAGCCTTTTTTAGGTTTAATGTTCTTTAAATAAAATTACCCTTTTTGGCAGTAGCCAAAGGGGATATTGGGTTTGGAGTACTGTGACCTGAGAGCATGGTTTAAATAAAACAAGGATGAGTAAAAACCATAAAGGAAGGAAAAGGAATAGAAAAAAAGCCAAGCACCGACAGAATAAAATATTTGCACAGCAACCGTGGCACTGCAGTACACTCCTTGTATACTAACGTACACCAGTGGTTATGGCATTGTCCGGCAGTGTGCTAGCCATCCCGAAGCAAACAAGAAGCCTTGTGTCACTCAGTGTTTAATGATGAGCAGATCCTTTCAGAGAAAAACAGTGCACAGTGCCTAAAGATCCAGAATTAGCTGGCGTTGGGTTTATGTCGCCAGTGGATCACTGGCACAGCTGGCAATAACCTTACCAGCCATGGGAAGCAGTCTCAGGCTACAGTGCACTTTGTCAGAGGTGCACCAAGTGCCTTTCAGGAAGGTGAAAGAAGATGTTACTCAGTACAAGAGCATTGGTACCCAAAAGCACAGCCCAAGGCCATATGTTCAATTTCTCTCAAGAAACTAAACCCACCCATCGCAACTCAGCAATTACCAACTGCCAGTCTACCACACCACTGTAAAACTCAGTACTGTGGTACTATAAATCAGTCAATCAATCAATCAGGAGTTTGTAAAGTGCAACTACTTACCCGTGAGGGTTTCAAAGCGCGGGGCTGCTGATCCGTCTGGGCATGGAGGTAAAGTCAAAGAGTCAGGTCTTGAGATCCTTCCTGAATTGGGTCGGCAACGGAGATTGCCTGAGGTGGACGGGCAGGGTGTTCCAGATCTTGGCAGCCGGTAGAAGAAGGTTCTTTCTCCTGTTCTGGTCTTGTGAATCCATGGTACGGTGGCGAGGGCGAGTTGGGCGAAGCGGAGTTGTCTGGAGGGTACACGAAATGAGAGGCTGTGATTCGGATATGCTGATCCTACGTTGTGGAAAGCTTTGTAGGTGTGGGTGAGGAGCTTGAAGGTGGTTCTCTTGTTGACTGAGAGCCAGTGGAGTTTTCGGAGGTGTTGAGTTATGTGGCTGTAGCTTGGGATGTTGAGGATCAGTCTAGCTGCAGTGTTTAGAATGCTCTGTAGTTTTCTTGGCTGTTTCTGGATGATGCCGCTGGTGTTGAGTGCATTGCCATTGTTGAGTGTGCTGGTGATGAGTGAGTGGGTGACTGTCTTTTTAGATTCTGTGTGGATCCATCTGAATGTCTTTCAAAGCACGCAGAGTGTGTGGACGCAGGAGGAGGATCCAGCATTGATCTGGGAGTTCATTGTGAGGGAGGAGTCCAGTATGATGCTGAGGTGGGGTATGTGGAGTTGGTGTGGGTCCCAGTGTGGCAGACCACCAGGAGCCATCCCAGGCTGAGGGGGTCCCAGGATGAGTACTTCCATCTTGTCCGGGTTGAGTTTGAGGCAGCTATCTTTCATCCAGATGGTGAGGGACTTCATCCCGCTGTGGAAGTAAACTCTGGAGGCTGTTGGTTTGTTAATGAGTGAGAGGATCAGCTGGGTGTCATCAGCATAGGATACAATGTTAAGTCTGTAGCTCCTGGTGATGCCTGCGAGGGGGGCCATAGTGAAGTTGAAGAGGGTGGGGTTCAGAGAGGAGCCCTGGGGCACTCCGCAGCTGATCTCTGTCGGTTCTGAGAGAACGGAGGTAGTCTGAATTGCTGTTGTTTGGCCGGCAAGGAAGGTTCGGATTCAGTCCAGGACCTTGTCTCAAATGCCGGCGATATGGAGTCTCATGATTAGAGTGCAGAGGGAAACAGTATTAAAGGCAGCCAAGAGGTCCAGTAGGATGAGAGTTGTGGTTTCTCCCAGGTCGAGGAGTGAGCCGATGGCAGTGGCGGCAAAGAGAGTGGTCTCCGTTGTAAAACGGGAAGGCTATCAACGAACGAAATAACCTTAAGTATTGCCCGGCGATGTCGCCTCTTAACCCACAGAGTATTGATCAATAAAGAGGCAGGCGCTGCAGACTGGAAGGCAGGAAACAAGGGTTTATTTTCTCCGGAGGAGAACACATCAGATCAGACCAACAGGGAATCTTCTCGAGGTGCTCTAACTGCATCTCTGAGGCCTGGCCTCTTATACAGGCATTTATGGCAGGAAGACATTCTTTATTACAATAAAGGTACTTTGAAGTATGAAAGACATCCCCGGAATCTTCCGCTTCAGGCCTATTCCCACACACCCTAACAGTGAGAATACCCTCCCCAATCACAATACAGGATCGTTATCAGACGGTAGGAACAGCAGGGCATTCCGCCGATTCCCGGAATGCGTGTGGTGTGACGGATCTCAGGGGGTGGGAGCCTTGATCTACTGTAACTCCTTTGAAGAGGGGTGGTTCTTTACAGTTGGGGCCATAAACTGCATCCACAGGGCGAGGTGATAGCCTGGGAACGGCCTGGACAATCGGATACGGAGGAAGAGGAGCGTCAGAGGGTGCGATAGTGAATAGGATGAAAGGGAGGTGTCGGGCAGGCACGGGATGTGATTCTCAGGGAAGAGCAGCGCAGATGGAGGGGGTTTATGGCCCATGCACGAGAGAGAGAGAGAGAGAGAGAGAGAGCGGGGTGACCAGTGCGTGGGGGAGATGTTTGCGAGGGTGGGGAGCCACGCTGGAGATCAGCGGCGTGCAGAGAGAGGGTCTGACCAAGGCATCTAAAATGGCTGCCGTGCGCGACAAAAGTGTGGCATCGGAAAAAGGGCAAGATGGCGCAGATAATGTTTACCAATACGAATTAATTTTCCACAGTCCTCCCTTTTAACATTTCTCGCCAACTTGTTAATTCGGATCGATCCCCATAATGCCACGTATTTCTGCATCATACAAAGCTTTCATGTGGTCAGTCTGTAAGTCCAAAGTCTTTGGGCAAATGCAATTTGAAAATAATGAACACAGAGGAGGCAAACATTGAATACCTAAGCAACACCCGCATAGTACCACAATCAGAATTAGAATGAATGTAAACAGCCTCTACCCCCAGGTTTTCAGTGAGTCCCAAAACCAGCTCCCAAGCGACCATCCTTCTTGTTCCTGGTGCACTTCCGAGGAGAGTCTATGGAGGTGTTCAATGGCCTTGTAAACAGAAGGCGAATTGTCTGGCACGTAGGTGCAACAGCTGGACCCAATGATGCAGCATGCTCCTCCACGGTCTGCCAGAACCACATCTAGAACGAGGCGGTTCTGAAGAGCCACCAGGCGGACTGCCTGAAGCTCTGTGGTGTTATTGGTCAAGGTGCCAGCTGTGATGTTCATGGTGGTTTCAACTGCCTGGGTCAAATGCCGGATGGCACGGCTGTTCGCCATTGGGCCCCAGAATGGCACAAGTCCCTTCACAGCATCCAGGAACTGTGCTCCTGTAGAGTCGGCCTGGTCGATGTCCCTTGCACGCTTTTGCCGGTGGTGGCTTGCCGGGGCCACATACGTAGGTGGAAGAATGAAGGAGATGTAGCAAGTGCCCCCCCCCAACCTTTGGGGAGCCAGGTGTATGCTTTGGTGCCGCAAACAAAGTACATATTTGGAGAAGTAACAAAGGAGGGAGGGTCGGATGAATCCAGGGTCCTGGTGATGGCGCAGGTGCTGTGGCCCACCAGTTGCGTTCCCAGGCCTTCGATGCACACAAGGCCTGAGACGTTGACGACAGACAGGGCCACAGTCAGGGTGGCGGCTGTTAGTTTCCGGAGGTAGGAGAAAGTGGGTCTGGCTGGATTATGGAACACCTGCATTTCCACTCGCTCTTTGGCAGGGATGTCCATGTGAATGGAGGCACCAGAGGTCAGAGGGCAAAAAGGAGCAGCGGTTCGCCCAGTCTTATTCAGCCATTCCCCGTGGTAGAAATGTGAAGCAGTTCTTTCCGAAGTGGCATTGTCTTTAAAGCTTTCTTGCAGAAGGATCAGCCAGGCAAGACAGGAGCCGTGGATGGAAAAAGGCGAAGGAATGAATGGGATGGAGTGTCCGGTGGCATGGGGCAGCAGCCCGCAGATCCAGCAATTAGTGGCATTGGCGGCAAGGTTGTGTTGGTGCAGCAGTTGTACAAAGGAGTTATTCCAGAACTCCCTGCGCCTTTCTCGGAGCTGTGGTGAAAGGGCAATCAGGAAGTGTTCTTTGGTAGTCATCGGCAGTTCAGTGGAGAGCAATGTCTGGTGAGCGGGTGTGCTTTCTTCGATGATCCAGAAGGTTGTCATGAGGAGGAGGCAAAAGAGAAGGGTAATGAAAATGGCTATAGTCTTTGAGCTGTGTAGCTTGTCAGTCTTTGGGTTTCGGTAGGTCATCTTTGGATATCCGGTTGCTTCCATCATTGGGGAATCGGGCGCTTCCATCATCTTCAGAGTGCTCGGTAGCAGGCAGAACCACCAGCTTCCTCTGACTTCTCTCCTGGCAACCTTGAGTGTGTTAGGCTACCGCTCTGAGATTTGAATTAGCCAGTGGTCTGCTTTGCCGAAGCTCCTCCCTTTTTACTTAGGTTGTACCCTTCTCTGGACGGCACAGTGGGATCGGGAAACTTTGCCAGTTCGAGTGTCTCTGGGTCGGTGTAACAGCTCAATGATGGCCTGTCTTTCGTCAGGAGCTCTTCTTGAGTCACGATGTCTTCTTCCGTCGTCAGGGTTGATGGGACGCGTTTACAATGGTGCGCATGCACCCAGTGGCGCTTGCCTTCCACTCGAAGGGCTGTCTGTGTAGTGATCAGGACTTGGCAGGGGCCCTTCAACCGAGGTTCCAAGCTTCTGGCACACTGGAAGTTGCGGATCAAGACGTGATCCCCTGGGCGAATATCGTGTCCTGGGCCCCTGGAAGCGTCTGGGATGGCTTGCAGCACCTGCTGATGAATGACAGTTAAGGTTATAGTGAGGGTGTACAGATAATCAGACATTAGGACGTCTGGGACATCATGGATCGAAGTTGGCTTAGGTGCGGCCCAAATGTTCATAGGTCGTCCGAATACTACTTCGTAGGGGGTCAAGTGGTGCTTAGTGGGGGTGGAACGCATGGATAGCAATGCCAGTGGGAGGGCATCCGGCCACTTCAGTCCGGTGGAGGCAACAATCTTAGAGATTTTTAGCTTGAGAGTGGCGTTGTGTCGCTCGACCAGGCCTGCAGATTGGGGGTGGAAGACTGCGTGAAATTTCTGTTTCACACCCAACCCCTTTAGAATAAGTTGGATAACTTCAGCTATGAAGTGGGGGCCGTTGTCACTCCATAAAATCCGACAAAGGCCATATCGGGGGAAAAACTCTTTTAGCAGGACTTTGGCAGTGGTCATCTCAGTGTTGTCGTGTGTGGGATAGGCTTCCACCCATTTGCTAAAGGCGCACATGACAACAAGGACGTACTTCAAACCCAGGCAACGTTCTAGCTGAATGTAGTCCATCTGTAGTGTAGTGCAGTAGTGTGGCTCACCGGTTAGAGGCGGCAGACCCGAGAGCAGAGGACGGCCCGGGACCAGGGTTCGATTCCCGACGCGGCAGGTTTCTGGACCAGGGTCAGCGGACTCGATAATTCTCTCGCCTCGGTGCCCACTCTGATCAGCGATCACACTCGGCAACTCTGGGCATAAGCTTGCCTCATCTGCACTAACGGCCCCACCAGACCGCCGGGGATGCCTGGTCTCACCCTGGAGATACCCATTAAGGGACCTTCTCTCAGGGAAGCCAGGAAGGGTTTCGCAGCGGTCGAAGCGCGGAGATACTCCTCCGGGAGTCTATCCTAGCGCTATATAAACCCACAATTAATTAATTAATTAATCTGTAGGACTTCAAAGGGATGGTCGGGGACCCCGAACCCACCCCGAGGGACAACAGTTCCTTTCCCTGGGTTGTGTTGCAAGCAGATTAAGCATTGCTGAACTAGGCGTCTAGCAGAGTTGGGGATCTTGTTGTTGTACCAGACTCGGGTGATGAGTTCAATCATGGGGGCAGATCCTATGTGCGCTGGGGAGTGTGCCATGGGTAGTATGGGGATCAAGTAGAAATTGGGTAGCAGCCATTTGTTCGTGTCCTTTGTCAGCCAGCAGCCTTCATCATCTTTCAGTCCCACCCGTGCCCATTCAGTCAGTTCTTTGGGGGAGCAGGCCATCTGTATGTCCCTAATGTGTTCTCTGGCGTCCTTCCACTTCTCCGTCTGTGACCTAGTCACGTACATGTGTGTGGTCGTCCTATTCTCGGCTGTGGTTCGGGCAGTGAGGTCAGCTAGTGCGTTTCCTTGTCCAATGAGATCTGTTACCTTCTTGTGTGCCTGGCATTTTATCACCGCTAACCGCTTGGGGAGAAGGACTGCCTCGGTCAGGGCAGAGACTAGGTCTCCGTGAAGGATGGGTGTGCCATGCGAAGTCAGGAATCCCCTTTCTTTCCATAAGAGTCCAAAATGATGAACCACCCGAAGGCATACTGGCTGTCAGTGTAAATGTTTGCAACTGTGCCTGCTGCTAGGATACATGCTCGTGTGAGGGCAATCAGTTCTGCTGCTTGTGCGGACCGTTGGGTGATGCGGGCCGTCTCGACTACCGTCCGGGCTGTGGTGCCTGCATAGGCAGCTGAGGTCGTGCCGTCGGGGAGCATAATGCACGAACCGTCTACCCATAGTTCTCCATCAGGGTCTGGGATAGCAGTGTCACAGAGGTCAGCCCTACTTCTAGTTTGCTCATCTGTGAGGGTCACACAGTCATGCATAGGGGACACATTGGGGTCATCATCAGGGAGGGGCAACAGAGTGGCAGGATTCAAAGTGGTACATCGTTTCAGTGTGATATGGGGTGCAAGCAGAGTCAATTCATAACCAGTCAGTCGTGCGCTAGTCAGGTGCTGGGTCTTAGTCTGGTTCAGGAGGGTGTCGACAGCATGGGGGACCAGCACTGTGAGGGAATTCGAAAGTACAATCCCTTCACTTTGTCGGATAGAGATGGCAGCGGTAGCTACCGCTCGAAGACAGGCGGGCAGAGCTCTGGCTACGGGGTCGAGAGTGGCAGAGAAGTAGGCACAAGGGCGTTGCTTGGGACCCATGGGTTGTGTTAGGACAGACAAAGCGCACCCCTCCCTTTCGTGGGTGAAGAGGGAGAAGGGTTTGGTGTAGTCGGGGGTTCCTAGGACAGGGGCTGAACAAAGGGCATCTCAAAGCTCTTGAAAGGAGGATTGGCATTCAGGGGTCCAAGGGAGTGGGAAGGGAACGTCTTTTGCTAACAGAGAGAGTAGAGGTTTGACATTGAGACTAAAGTTTGGTAGCCACTGCCGACAGAAGGACGTGAGGCCTACTAAGGAGCGAACTTGTTTCTGAGTTTTAGGAACAGGGGTCTCTAGGATGGTCTGGATCCAATCGGGTGTGAGCTTCCTCCCGTCTTTGGACAGGAGGTGGCCTAAGTATGTCACCTGGGGTTGGCAGAACTGCAGCTTCTTCTTGGAGACCTTGTGACCGTTCTCCGCGAGGAAGTGCAGGAGTTGGATGGTGGCTGTGATGGCAAGTGAAGTGGTGTCGGCTGCCAGGAGAATGTCGTCGACATACTGGATTAACACCACTCCGTCCGGGAGCTGGACTGCATCCAGCTGTCTCTTGAGAGCCTGGCTGTAGATGCTGGGGCTCTCAGTGTAGCCCTGGGGTGCTCTACAGAATCTATATGAACGGGCCTTTAGGGTGAAGCCGAAGAGGTATCGGCTGTCTGGGTGGATGGGGATGGAAAAGAAAGCATTTTTGAGGTCTATGACGGTGAAGACAGTGGCAGTGGAGGGGATCATGGTCAAGATAGTGGTGATGTCGGAGACTACTGGGTACTGAGGTGCAACTACTTTGTTCACCTCTCGGAGGTCAATGATGAAGCGATAAGCCTTCTCATCTCCCTCGCCTTGTTTCTTAACAATGGGTAGGATAGGGCTGTTACAGACGTTACTGACTTCTTCCTCTACCACTCCTGCATCGACTAAGGATTGAATGATTTCTACCAGTGCCTTCTCGCCCTCGGGCGATATCCGATATTGTGGGAGCTTTGGGAGCGTAGCGTCTGATCGTACTGTGATGTGTACAGGGTCTATCATCATGCGTCCTACATCTGAGTCGGTCTTGGCCCAAAGGTATGAGGGTAAAGTGTCGAGTAGGGACAAGTCAGCGTTGGTGATAGAAAACATGCGTCGGGTGGGACAAGGCCTGAACAGATTCTGGTTATCGTACAGTATGACTCGTACTCCGTCTGGGGAACACCGAATGGTGGCTCGAAAATGTTTCAGGAGGTCAAGACCCATAATGGCGTCGGGGGTATTGGAGGATAGCAGGAAGGTCGTGTCCGTGATGTTGTTCTCTAAGTCAAAGGGAATCGGTATAGATAAGGGATTAGTAGAGGGCGTTCCATCAAAGCCTATGGATGTCACGTGTGAGCCAGACAAGGGTGCCCTTGGGATTAGTCGTTTGGATAACACACTACGTGTTGCCCCAGTGTCCACCAAGAATGGGGACTTCGTACGCAGGACCTTAGCAGTGACGTAAGGACCTTGCTGGTCAACACAAAGCTCGACTGGATCTCTCCCTTGTCCCTGGCTGTCCTATGCGAAATCGTGGGCATTCTCACAATCGGACTGCTGATACTGATTCTGTCGGGGGCGGTCAAATGTGTTAGGTCGGCTTGATCTGTCATAGTTAGCGTCATTGGTGTGTCCCTGTCCCTGGTCCCTGTTCTTTTGTCCGTTTTTCCCGCCCCTAGCCTCTCGGTTCTTGTTCGTTTCATGAAGGACCGGGCACTGCGACTTCCAGTGACCGTATCCCTTACAAAACGCGCATTGGTTTTCGTCTAAGTCCCTTCGGCCTGCATAGGGTGCGGACGTTCGTTCTCTGGAGGGTGTATTCTTAGGGGTTGTCGACTGGTAGTTTCCTTTGGAGGGTTCCCTACCTATCGTCACCCCCTGCAGCTGAGCTATCATGACCCTCTCTTTCAACTCCTTCTTTTTACGTTCGGATGCCCTGTCGTTCTCATTTTTCTGATGCTCATAGTATTGGGCCATTTGGAGAATCGCCGCAGGTTTGGAGGCTGCCCAGCTGCTTTCGCTCGCCTGCAACTTTTGAGAAACCTCTTGCACCAGACCCTTCACAAAGTTCTGGACGAACAAGTGGTGTCCGGTTGCAGTGGTCATATCTTGGCCGCTGTAGTCGGAGAACACCGTTTCGAACCTAGAAAAGTATTCTGAAGCGTCTTCTTGTGGTTTCTGTCTACAGGCCGTCACTATTGACCAGTCTATTTTCTTCTCGGGAATCAGGGTCTTGAGTTTCTGGACGATCTTGTCCGGGAGTTCAAGAATAACTTTTACGGGTTTCTGTCCGGCACCTCGTTGCTTGTCGATCTCATCGAGTTGTCCCCAGGTATGTCCGAACAGCTCAAGGTGGTCGACCTTGCGGATCTGCTTCCACACATCAGCTGGCAGACATAACCCGAAGAACAAATCGATGTCCGCTAGGGTCATGATAGTGGAACCTAAGGCTGTACCTAGTTCAGTGTAGAAGGCAGTGGGATTTTTTCGTAAATCAGGCAGGGATTTTCGGAACGTCAGAATATCCTGCCGATCCCATGGTTGGTAGACCCAGTTGTACACTACCCTCCCTCTTGCATCCTGATGGTTAACATCATCGTGTGTTCCCTGACCTCGTGGGGGAACCCAGTAGGGGGCAGCCTCTCTTATTGGCATCATGGTGCTAGGTTGTTCTACTCGTGGTTCGGTCACTACAGGTGTCGTAGGTTTAGCTTCCAACCCTGGTTCAGTGAGGTGGCGGAAAACCTCAAGCGTACGCGCAAGGAGGTCCGTCACGTCACACTCGCCCTCATCCCCGATATCAACCTTTCTATACAGAGTCGTTAGGCTCTCGGGACCTTTGTCTCGATATCGGTCCCCATAGGCATTTAGGGCATGATAACACAGTCGTACAACAAAGTGTCGTCTGTGGCTTCCCACATATGATTTGAACATATCCATGATGTGCTCCTCA
Organism: Lissotriton vulgaris; assembly: GCF_964263255.1. NCBI lineage: Eukaryota > Metazoa > Chordata > Amphibia > Caudata > Salamandridae > Lissotriton > Lissotriton vulgaris. Next base: position 1,906,059,675 of record NC_141685.1, on the reverse strand, counting down.
CTCTCCTTTCGTTCTACCAGTGTCCTGACTACCTTGTCAATCCCTGCTTGCTCATCTTTGCTCAACCTGTTCGTCCTTGTGGAGTCTGTCTTTCGGGCCTCATGGTCATCTGACATTGTCGCTTGTGCTGTATCCAGTACAAGGGGTTCGGCCGGCGCGGAGGCCATGGGGACCAAGGCCCTGGTGCTACTCTCGCCTGTGCTTGGGGGCAGCGGGTGTTGTACTGAAGGTTGGGAAGGGGCATATGGAGGGGGCATGTAGATGATCGGGGGACTTAATAAGAGATCATCGTTGGCTCACTGTTTCGAGGGTAATTCAGGGTAGAGCGTAGAGGGTGTTCTAACAGGACACTGACTCGATGTTTCGGTTTTTTGTTTTCGCTTAACTTCCTCTCTCTCCTTTATTTCTTCCTCTAGTTTCTTTGTGGCTAGGTGGGCTGCTTTATGGAGTTCCTTGTCTAGCCTAGCTTCCTCTTTCTTCTTTCGCTTTACAGCTTTTTTGCGCCACAGGCCAACGCTGTCTAGCATGGTCGTTCTACGAGTTTTTAGAACTTCATCTAATGCATCTAGTTTGCTCTCTTCAAAGGATCCTATCAGTGGCCACTGACTATGGGGTTCCTTCTTCGTATACCTGTGCCATAATTTGCTATATGCTATGGCGACTAGTCCATGCTTTGTGAACATGTCCTTGTTAGGGGTGCCTTCCAGTGGGACTAGATGATCCACCTCTAACAAGCGGTCCGGGCTGAACCAGCTACCAACCAGTGGGGAGAAGATAGGCATGACAGATTACAAAGAGGGACAAAGGTCCGCACTACCTATCCTTCACTACCTGCAAAGACTAGACAGAATATTGCTATTCTACGTTGTTTGCAAACAGTGAATATTTCAAAAACGAGCTACTCTAACAATCAAAAAGGGAGCTACCCTGACAATCAATCAATCAAACAAACAGTGGGGAGAAAAGGTAGGCACGACAGATTACAAAGGGGGACAAAGGTCTGCGTTACCCACCCTTCACTGTCCACAAAGGGAGATAGAGTATTTGTACTCTTCCTCGTTTGTAAGCAGCGAATGTCTCAAAGAACCATCATCGTTTCGCAATTTGTCGTTTTTACACGACCTTACCCGGAACGCATGGGCTGTTTCTCGTCTTCCGCTTCCAGCGCCCGATTGTCCTCCAATCTCCGATATTGCCGCGGCACTCCTGATGGTTCCCAGTCAGGACCGTAGATCACTCGAGAGAGGTTGTTTCGGAACTAGTGAAGTTCGGGTGATCGGCTGCAGACGAGGGTCTATCGGGCAGGAGCTCTTTCCCGATCGTTGCAGCCGTTCACTCTGTCGTCAGGACCTCTCCCACTGGATCCACGTGTCGCTGATGGGCCCCACGCTTGGGACGCCAATTGTAAAACGGGAAGGCTATCAACGAACGAAATAACCTTAAGTATTGCCCGGCGATGTCGCCTCTTAACCCACAGAGTATTGATCAATAAAGAGGCAGGCGCTGGAGACTGGATGGCAGGAAACAAGGGTTTATTTTCTCCGGAGGAGAACACATCAGGTCAGACCAACAGGGAATCTTCTAACTGCATCTCTGAGGCCTGGCCTCTTATACAGGCATTTATGGCAGGAAGACATTCTTTATTACAATAAAGGTACTTTGAAGTATGAAAGACATCCCCGGAATCTTCCGCTTCAGGCCCATTCCCACACACCCTAACAGTGAGAATCCCCTCCCCAATCACAAAACAGGATCGTTATCAGACGGTAGGAACAGCAGGGCATTCCGCCGATTCCCGGAATGCGTGTGGTGTGACGGATCTCAGGGGGTGGGAGCCTTGATCTACTGTAACTCCTTTGAAGAGGGGTCGTTCTTTACAGTTGGGGCCATAAACTGCATCCACAGGGTGAGGTGATAGCCTGGGAACGGCCTGGACAATCGGATACGGAGGAAGAGGAGCGTCAGAGGGTGCGATAGTGAATAGGATGAAAGGGAGGTGTCGGGCAGGCACGGGATGTGATTCTCAGGTAAGAGCAGCGCAGATGGAGGGGGTTTATGGCCCATGCACAAGAGAGAGAGAGAGAGAGAGAGAGAGAGGGGGGGTGACCAGTGCGTGGGGGAGATGTTTGCGAGGGTGGGGAGCCACGCTGGAGATCGGCGGCGTGCAGAGAGAGGGTCTGACCAAGGCATCTAAAATGGCTGCCGTGTGCGACAAAAGTGTGGCATTGGAAAAAGGGCAAGATGGCGCAGATAATGTTTATCAATACGAATTAATTCTCCACACCGTGTTATGGTCAGTCCGAAAGCAGGATTGAGATATGTCCACGACGTGATTCTCTTCGATGAACTGGGAGAGTTGGGTGTTGATGGCCTTCTCAATGACCTTGGCTGGGAAGGCGAGGAGGGAGCTGGGTCTGAAGTTCTTGAGGTCTGTCAGGTCGGCAGAGGGTTCTTGAGCAGGGGGTTGATCTCAGCGTTCTTTCAGTCATCGGGGAAGGTGGCAGTTTCGATGGAGCAGTTGATGGTGCAGCATAGTCCTGGGGCAATAGAGGTGACTGCTCTGTGGAAGATGTTATACAGGCATGGGTGCAATGGGGCTCCAGTGTGGATACTCTTTATGGTCTTGAGTGTGTTGTCTGTGGTTACCGAAGTCCAGTTAAGCAGGGTCTGTTGGGGTGTGGCAAGTTTGCATGCGGTGGTGATGGGCGATGTGGTAGGGTCTTGGGTGTTCGAAGCTGTAGAAGATTTGCCTGATCTTGTGGTGGAAGAAGATGCCGAATTTGTTGCAAAGGTCTTGATATGGTGGGACGTCTGTGGTCTCGCTGTTGGACCTGGTGAGCTCCTTGACGATGGCGAAGAGCTCTTTGCTGTTGTGGGGATTGGCTTTGATTCTGTCTTGGAGGGCCTTTTTCTTTGTGATTTTGAGGAGGAGTTGGTGTGCGTTGATGGCGGTTTTGAGGGTTGCATGTGTTTCCAGGGTTTTGTTGTTCCTCCATCTCCTCTTGAGTCGTCTGCAGGTGCGTCTTGACTCGGGGAGGGAGGGAGTGAACCAGCTGTCTTTTCTGGAGTATTGCTTGCCCAGGGTCTTCTTGAGGGTTGCCAGAGTGTTGTCCCCATTGAAGATCCATTGGTGGAGGTTGTGTGCTGAGGTGTTGGTGTCTGTTGATGTTGTCAGTGTGGTGGTGCTGAGGAAGGCAATGAGATGTTCTTCGGTGGCCTTGTTCCAGCTATAACGTGGGCGGTGAGGGCGGTGGTGAATGGTGGAGGTGGCGAAGGGCACCAGTGGTTGTTGGTCCAAATGTGTTTGGTGATGTGGCTGTAGGTGATGTTCCTGCTAGCGGAGAAGACGAGGGTCGACTGTGTGTCCAGCTGTCAGTGGGGCAGTAACTAGCTGCTTGAGTCCAATGTTGGCGAGCTTCTCTAGAAGGGATGCAGTGTTCTGATCACTGGGGTTGTCCAGGTGGTATTTGAGGTCACCGAGTAGGATGTAATCGGGGGATGGCATGGTGTGGGGTGTGATGAGGTCTACGAGGGCGTTGGTGAAAGGCAGGCGGAGGTCTCTAGACGAGGGTGCCATGAAGGATGGTGTTGGGGTTGGTTTGGATGTGGAAATGTAGGTGTTTCATGGTTGTCGTTGGGTCAGGAGTAGTGTGTTCTTGTGAACAATGTCAATGCCTTCTACTGGTGGGTCAGTGCAGTCCTTGCTGGTGATTTAGTGGCCGTAAAGAATGGCTGTGGCGATGTACGGACCAGAGCTAGGGTTGTTCCAGGTTTCCATGATGCAGGTGATGTCGGGAGAGGTGGCATCAAGGAGGTCCCAGATTTCTGTGGCGTGTTTGTTAACCAATAGTTATTAGTGTCCATAATAGCTCAGTAAATCTGTGTCTTGTCAGAAAAATAAGCCTACGATTTAGCATGTGCTCATTTCCTCACCTACTTACAGCTCCCTGCTATCAAACAGGAGACAAAGAGATCCATATCACAATCCCATAATCCGACTACTCCTTAGCTAGTACACAGTAGCTTCCATCCTAACAATAAAAGGACAAAGCTGTAGTTACAGATCCTTCCTGGTGTTAAAAGAAAGGCCTTTCATAATCTCACATTGCTCTGTTAAATGTAAGAACTGTGCCAAATCCACTTTTTCCTATGTACTTCCTGTTTTAATAAATAAACAACTGCCAGTGTCGAAATGCTCTGCAGAATTCCAGCGAGGCTGATGTGTCAGAATCAGACAACATTCATAGTTATTAAATGTCCAAGAAAAGCAAGTGAAATAAAATATATTCATTGTTTTTATGTTGCTGCTTAATGTTCATGGTAGCCTATAATTACGTGCTTCATGCAAACATTTTATAGGCTTTCACAGTCCTTCCTAAACAGCAGCATGCTGTCCATCACACTCCCTTTGTACAATTCAGTTGTAAGTTGAGCCCTGTGCACTCTGTAAAGTTCTTGTTTTGCTTGAGTTTGTCTCTTCAGTTTTATATAGCACGAACGTGGCCCGAAGATATTCAAGCGCTGTACATGCAGGGCCGGCGCTAGGCATGGGCAGCGTGGGCAGCTGCCCAGGGACTTACACCAGCATGAGTCCACGCACTGGTGATGTGTACTGTCGGTTCCCTGGCGATCCATTTCAAAGAAAGGTGTCACCTTTCTTTGAAATGCAGGGCCCCCCCTCCCTTGGCCTCTCAGGGATGTTATCTGGATACATAAGGGAGGGAGACGCTCCCTTCAATTGAAAGGAGACCCATTCACAGACACTGTGGGAGGCCCATTGTCCATCATTTTGGCACCCCCATAGTTTTAACTTTTAGCCCACAAGCAATTCTCACACCTATCGGACTGAAGGTGTGAGAAATGCTTGTGGACTCAAAGTTAAAACTGTGGGGGCGACAAAATGCTGGACAATAGGCCTCCCACAGTGTCTGTGAATGGTCTCCTTGCAAGGGGCCACTTATCTACATTAGAGGGGCCTCGCACATTCCCTTTTAACCCAGGGCCTCGCAAATCCTAGAACCGGCCCTCTGTACATGAGCACCAGTTACTTACATTAAGACATGGTGGCATTCATATTTTTAAGCAGAGGGAAATTAAGAGATTTGTCGTGAATCACAGGTTGTTGAGCCAAAGCCTAGACGCGAAACTGACTATGTGGAAACTGGCACACTGTTTCCTAAGTGGACGACTCTGGCCATAACGCCACGTCCTATCGGTGTTGTTGTCGGCGTGAAGGTGGAATGAAAACAAAGCCTAGATTGGGATGTGTTCCTGTAAATAAGTCACAAACGTAGAGGCCACCTTTGAATGAGTCGGTACGTTAAAAACCATTCAGAAATCGGTTTTAGAGCATTATCATTAATTTATTTGAAACTTGTAAAAGCATTTTAATGTGTAACATTTACATTTGTTTATTGTCCAGCACACGATAAAAAAAACTAAGAGCCCATAGTTTTGTGCCAAAATGTGACACTACCAGGAATGGCCCTTCCGTTATAGTGGAGGAGTGTCGCCCCACTGAAAGGCAGAAGATGAAAAATAAAATGTTATTAAAAGACTTTTGTTATCATTTTACTTATCGCTGACTCAGCCCAGTCCGCTGAGTCGAGTCCGCTGAGTCTAGTGTGGACACTCCAATGTCAGCAAATGCCAGGGAAGGGGAGTGGTGGGCAATATAAGTGCACATGTGGGTTTGGCTGGCCATCCTAGGACGGCCAAACCGACGTGCACACTTACATGTCTCCAACCCGAGCTATGTTGCATAGCCAGGTGGAGACAGGCTCAGGCTCCCAGGCCCTAATTGAGCGAAAACACCAGCCACTCATATCAATCCCGGCACTTCTCTCATGCTGTGTAATAGCATGAGCGCAGCATCGGAATTCGGCGGGAAGTCTGGAAACCTGTGCCCATGGGGATTGCAGTGGCAGGAGCAGAGGATCACCGAGGCGGTGGCCGGTAGTGGAAGGTAAGTTTACATTGATTTTTTTTTTACATTATTTTTCCCCGCGCTGCCCACCAGGACTAATTGACAGCAGCCGCCACTGGACAATACGCCAGCCATCTTGGATGAGCAGCTTTATGTAAGAAGGAATAAAAGTTGAGGTGCTGGTTTGTCTTCAGCAAAAAACTCCAGAAATTATTCTTCATATGTGTGCTAACTTGAGCTGCTGTCTCTCCCGCTGTGATGCAGCACACAAGTCCATCGAGGGCCACTGCGCAGGAAGCAGCAGTAAAATAAAACACTTAGGGTCTGATTCCAAGTTCACCGGTGTATTCCAATCGTGTGTAAATCCCTGTCTATGCACCTGTCCGAATTACAAGTTGAAAGAAATTGATTGCATCCGATAATTATAGTATTTGTTAAATACCTCAACCTTCTTTAAATTTTGGTCAGGGCAAATCTGCTAAAATTTAATGGGGGAAAAGCATATGGTATTTATCATATGTAGATTTTGATGTGCTAAACATCAAAATCTACATGTTATTCCCTACAAACTCACAATAGGTATTATTTATCTCACCCAATAAATGACAGACCTTGGTATCATTATTTATCAGGTGTGATAAATAGCACCTATACTAGCAATCAGGCCCCTACTCTTTCTCTAAACAAATCAGTGCAAGAGGCAGAACAGGAAGTGAGCAGTTTGGTAACAATCTGTTTTGGGCTCAGGGGAGAGGTGTTGGCCTAATGGCTAGGGCGGTCGACCTCGAATCTGGGGAACTGGGTTCGAGTCTCAGCAGCGACGCTGAACATCCTGTGATTCTGGGCTAATCACATAATTCCCCCCTCCCCCCCCCCCCCTCTGACAAAACAAAAGAATGAACGTGTCCTCATGTAACGCAACTGGTGCTATGTAAAGCGCTTTGATACCCGATACCTTCGGGTCAAGTTCCCGCTATATATAACTCTGTAAAAAAAAATATATATAGACATAACAAACATATAATTTTAGTAAAATCTAGAGGTCTTAGCTAACGCCAAACCTAAAAATAGGACAATCTCAGTGAGGCTCCACTAATCCACCAACATGCAGGACCAGAAACACCATTGGGCATTACAAGCAAGGAGTCCTGTACACACTGCCCAAAGATATGTTCAAATCATCCATCAACTGCTAGTAACTAATTCAGAAGGTTTTCTCTTGGACAGTTTTTGTCTCATTGTTACACCTTTGCTCTGCTTCCATCTCGCACTGTCAGTATAACATATACAAAGCAGGTCCACCGGCTTAGTATGAACATTTGATGCATAGTATACAGCATGCCTTGGCAACCATTAGAGTCATGAAAAGCAGATATGCATTTAGAGTGCCCCAAATGTGAACTGATCCTGGTACGTGCATCCCCTTCTTCTTTCACGATCACACTCATATTGTCATACTTTCCTAGGCACATTCTGGTGCAAGCTGAATGCAACTATAAAACGTGACTATTCATATTTGGTGTGATAACTGCATGAATTACTCGGCTAGCCTTCCTTCTATAATATTATGTGGTTACTGCCACAGACCACTTTCCTTTTGAAATAGCTATGCCAACTGCTATGCCAATAGGACTGGCCTATATGTGAAAGTGTTCCTTCAGTCACACTTGTTTAAGGATCTCAAAAATCATCATACATGTACACTGTATATGATCTTTTCAATCATGAATCCATGCATCAACCCATTTGCTCATTCTTGCATTCACCCACTTACCCATCTACAGTAAAACACGCACAATCTCAATGAGCATATGCAAAATAAATTAAAAGAATAAAGGTACAAAAAGAAAACATGCTGCCATCTAAACATGGTGGGTGAATGCTTTCTATAACAAAACGGCTGTCTTGTATGGTTTACTATTGTTTTAAAGTTCCAACATGGCCACCAGACTTCAAAGCAATGTTTTGGCTAACTTGGAATGTTAAAACAATGATACATAATTTATTTTTATGATAGATACCATTCCAAGGTGGCTGCCCAATTGAGAAGCTGAGGCTGCACTCCAGATGAAATGAGATGTAGTGCACTGCAGATGAAATTCGTCGTAATAGAACAGCCCAATCACACTGGCAAAATGCAGTCTGCTCAAAAATACACAAGCAAAATAAATCAGGCGAAGGAAAGAAATGAAAGGGGACCTAAACAAGTAAAACATTGTAAAAATAAAAGATCAGCTTTGGCACAGAAGCATACTCATTTTCAGATCGATCAGGCAAAATACTGTCATTCACAAGCAACATACCCAATAGCTGAAGTGGGCTGTCCCATCATCTCTATCCTATAAGGTGTCATAGATAGAAATACAGTGTGAATGATACTCAAACAAACCAATGACAAAAGAAGGATGGAACAAACATCCACTATGTATGTGCATGTATATTTTCATAATTGTATTTTTTTTAATGAATGTTTGGATTACACATGTCAGACAGATAATTTAGATTTTTCACAGCCTGCTGGGCAGAAAATCTGGATTTTATTAAGGACACGGAGGCTAATATTATGCAAATCTCCTTTATTACCACAGCTCAGTAGCAACAATGAAGAATATAGAACTTCAATGAACATTCTGAGTAAGAATAAAGTTCCTTAGAAACCATCTCTCATCCTTCTTTGTTGCTGCTGCTCAGAAAGATAAGTAGCTCTTCCTTATCCTCTCACTTACTTAATAATTCACCCCTTTTTTCATTATGTATTTACCTTATAAGGGGCACTACTACATTGGGAATGTCTCCCTATAAGCTTTACTGCATGTTTTACTAATTCTTACATGTTTTACGTTTTATGTTTTAATATAACCTTGAATATCTATACCTATTACGCTTTACCTCTCTTGGTAATCTCTTTCTCTTCACCCTCCACTATGCCCCCCTCCGGTTCTATTTCGGACCTGTTTCAACCTTTCAACCTTTGTTGCCGCTTTTCAACCCCTTTGAAATACATGCGCGCGCCGCTCGCCGCACAAAGATCGGAGTTAGACAAACTCACCTCCGTGATTCCCCCAACTCCCCGAACGAAGTCTTGCCCTGACTTCTTGCGGTATTTCCTTCCGTACCCAGAATGATAGGTAATCAGCGACATGTTGGGAGGGAGCCCACTCGGGGGATAGAGGGTGTTTAATTAAGAGTGGGTCGAACATAGGGTCTCCAAAGGGGTCTAGTAGGGCCATGTTTTTCTCTGGGACCTTAGGTGTCCCTTCTGAGCTCCCTGTTCCTCTTTTTTGATATTCATCATCATCAGTGTTAAATTCAGATGAATAGGACAGGTCTATTTCAGGTTCCGAACTATCCTCGGTATCCATATTAATAGGGGGCTCTGGGCCTTCATTTTGCCCACATGGGGTGCCCAAGGCACCATTCTTGTCACCACCACGAGGGCGTGAAGGGGCGGAGGTGGCCTTATGTTTTTTTGAGTCTTTATGATCTATACCTCCTATTGCCCTTTTTTTTGGAGCCTTAATTGCTCCTGACTGAGTACCACTCGTAGAGGGGAGGGGGGAATGTAAGGCCTCAAGCCTTTTATTGATATTATCGTCAATTGAGTCGAGGACCTTTTTAAAGGCCTTGTTGACCAGCTTTTCGAAGTGACCCTCGATATTAGGGATGGGTTCCGACATGCTTACCCGAGATATAGGAGTGAGAGTAGTATTGACTGCGGTGGAATGAGAGTTAAATATCAAGCAGATCGGTAATAGGATCTCTTGTAGTAAAAACGCTGTTGATTCTTGGAAAGGCACGTTATGTGTGGGGACAAACTGTCATTTGATCGAGACAGTAAGCTAGTCCAACGTTTTAAGATGGTTGTCTAATAGAAAAGAATAGGGATTTCCCAATGTCCTAAAATGGCCGTCACGCACGCCTTACGCGTGCGTCTGCCGTTGATAAGGGCAACTTTTCTAATCCGGCCCCTCTCGAGTAACGTTAGCGAGGGGGCCGGAATATTAGTGAAATTGCGGGACGGATGGCGATTCCGTGTAAGATGCTTGCGAGCGGAGATGGAGAAGTGCCTGCGAGTGGAGGGGGAGTTGGGGGAATCACGGAGGTGAGTTTGCCTAACTCCGATCTTTATACGGCGAGCGGCGCGCGCATGTATTTTAAGGATAACAGGGGTTGAAAAGCGGCAACAAAGGTTGAAACGGGTCCGAAATAGAACCGGAGGGGGGCATAGTGGAGGGTGAAGAGAAAGAGATTACCAAGAGAGGTAAAGCATAATAGGTATAGATATTCAAGGTTATATCAAAACATAAAACGTAAAACATGTAAGAATTTGTAAAACATGCAGTAAAGCTTATAGGGAGACATTCCCAATGTAGTAATACCCCTTATAAGGTAAATATATAATGAAAAAAGGGGGGAATTATTAAGTAAGTCAGAGGATAAGGAAAAGGTACTTATCTTTCTGAGCAGCAGCAACAAAGAAGGATGAGAGATGGTTTCTAAGGAACTTTATTCTTACTCAGAATGTTCATTGAAGTTCTATATTCTTCAATGGTTGCTACTGAGCTGTGGTAATAAAGGAGATTTGCATAATATTAGCCTCCGTGTCGTGGCATAAAACTAGACTTGTCAGGCTTTCCGAAGGAGGTGTAGACATTATCACAGTGCAAATAGCCTACAGCCAGGGTTTGAGAAAAAGGGTAATTGAGACCAAAGCCCTTGCCTACTAGAATCATCTGCAAGATTCCATATAACAAAATATCTGTCCACTGACTTCAACACACTGTGGTACCAATCCACTGTTAAAAGCCCCTTGTTTAAACATCTGCTTTACATGATAAAAACGATAGGCTTTCTGAATTTATTGTACCTTTTCATAATACAAAAGATCATACCTATGGCAGATAACATATCCTTTCCCAATGAACCGGTCAGGCATATAGCACTTATTATTGGCTTTTCACCATGACAAACTAAGGCCTATTGTACTGCAAATAAGATTTCCTTCAAGGCAACCACCAGGAATACATTCCTAATATTATAATTATGTATAAAATGATGCTTTGCAAAACAATATACAGCTGTCCTCAATGGGCCCGATTCACAGAATGAACTTAAGACTCAATCCTAAACTTACTACTATTTTGGTATTCACAGAATGCACTTACTACTTTTGGCATTCACAGAATGAACTTACTACTTTTGGTATTCACAGAAGTTAGGATTTTGTCTTAAGTCTGTCTTAAGTCTGTCTTAAGTTTGTCTTAAGACAAACTTAAGACAAAATCCTAACTTCTGTGAATACCAAAAGTAGTAAGTTCATTCTGTGAATGCCAAAAGTAGTAAGTGCATTCTGTGAATACCAAAATAGTAGTAAGTTTAGGATTTAGTCTTAAGTTCATTCTGTGAATCGGGCCCAATGTGTTTAACAAAGACCAATACAGTTCTTATATTCTAATACCAGGTTTTCTAGAGAGACTAACCAGCCCCAAAAGCCTTGCCTGCTATGGTATTCTGTATGATCCATGCAACAAAATACCCGTCTTCGTCTTAACCCCTTAACTTCTTGGGCTTTTCCTCCCCAGTTCTGGCGCTTTTTTTGGCTATTTGGCATAGTCCGTGCATCGGGCTCCATAACTTTTTTCCACACTAGGTATCCAAGTCAAATTTGTGCCCTTTTTCTTTCCAACATCTTGGTTATTTTAAAGGGACCCAGGGTTTGTTGATTCCCCAGGAGGAAATTCCCAAAATATAGCTATATTTTGAGTTTTTGAGCAAAATAGAAAAAAAGTGGTGCCAAAAAAGTGTCTGTTTTGTTTCTCCAAAATATGACATCAAGGAAAGGCTTGCTGTGCTAAAGTTACCATCTTCCCAGCTTTCACAAACATGCAGCTAAACAATTAAAAAACATATCACACTTTTGGCATTTTTGAAAGAGGTAGCCCATTTTTCCTATTTTCTATGCTTTCAACCTACTTCCAGATTGTGATGGAAACCAGTGAGAAACCCATGGGTGATCAAGGAAAGCTGTATATTTCTGTAAATAGACAACATTCTGAATTCAGCATCGGCCACAAGAGTAGATCTCTCAAGGTTTTTCCAAAGAAACAAACTATGGAAGAAAGAAATTGTGAGAAGGTGGCCCGATATGCAGCGTTCGCTATTCTAGCGACCACTATGTATCGTTCCAACGACCCTTATGGTGATTGGTTGTAAGTCAACCTTAGACCAGCTATCCTAGTAGTGTGGATACGAGCAGTCTTCGGGCTAAACTCTAGAGGGCGTGTTAAGCCAGCTGTAATACCATCACATACCCCTTGAACACCAAGTGAAAGGACACCACACAAGTGTTATGAAAATAAACAGTATATTTATTAAGAATCACAACAGCCCTGGACTCTTTATGAGGACAGGGTACTAAGCACAAAACCAAAAGCTCTTAGAAAATACTTTAAGTGCACAATTAAGAACAAGTGCCCGAGGGCACGGAAAGTTTAGTGGTCTCGGGCGGACCCGATAAGGCAAGTCGGAAGCGAGGGACTCGGGACCCTAGAGTAAGGAGGCTATGCAGGCACCGGAATGCCGAAGTTACCTAGCCACGAGGGCTGCGGCTGCACAAGTCTTACAGGCGTCGGGGGTCTTCGCTGACGAGCCAGGAGCCGGATGAAAAGGAGTTGCTGGCCGGCGACTAGTGATGAATAGTTCGTAGGGATCCAAGCCTGGATCAGTGATTGTTGATACCTGAAAGCAGAGGGGACCAAGTTCGTACTACTAGCCAGTAGTCAGAGGGTACCAGGAAGGCACCGGATGGCCGTCACCTCGACTAGGTGAGTGGGCGACGCTAGGCTCTGCAGTCTCACGGACCAGGAGGCGTTGTCGGCGACCAGGAGGGAGGTGCGAGCTGTCCCACGAAGGTTGATGCTGTCGGCGTCGCTGGGCCCAGGATTGGAGCAACAAGCCTTGGCAGGTCTGAGGGCCACGTGGTGGGCCTAAGATGGCGTCTTGAGTGGACCAGGAGGGTCCGGGGTGCTCCTCTCAAAAAAGGGAGCAAGGGCCGATCTGGAGCAACCAGACCAGCAGCGTTGGTTGTCGGATGTCGTCAAAGAAGGGCACAAGCCAGCGGCTAGTGACCAGACAACGTGCTGAGCAGCGAGCAGAAGGGCCCCACGCAGATCGTGGAGATGCTGGGAGACTGCACTTCGGTGCTGGAGCTGCTCAGGGTCGGGGCTTCTCGGACCCCAGAGCACTCACCAGAGAATTGCTTCGATGGTCGTGCTGGTTAAGAAAGCGTGCAGGTTTTGATGATGGCCGGTCCCTCGAGGTCTCGTCGCAGCCACAGATCTCAGCTGAGCTGACGACGTGGGTAGAGGTCAGAGGTGCCAGGGAAGCCGGTTCTCGTCGAGCTGGGCCGTCGGATCCTTGAGGAAGGACTTGCAGCAAACCGCAGAGTTCTTAGATGGTGCCTGCGGATGCAGGGTGACTACTCCTTAGCCACAAGGGAGAAATCTTAAGAAGAGTCTCGAAGTCCTTCGTAGAAAGTATTCTTGATTCAAAGATGATCTAATTTGGAAGGGTCCCCGCTCCGGCCTTTATCCTAAAGAAAGGGGCGGGTACATGACTAGGTCCGGCCTTAAGGGTGGGACCAGGAAGGGGGGTAGGTACACCCCTCTCCCCCTGCTAGACTTTCCCCAGGTCAGGGGCTGTGCGCCCCTGGAACTGGTTCTAGCCGGCAGATGCGTAGTGAGCACCGGGGTGCCACTCCGCAGTCACCTTCTTGCAAAGCCCTACCTACCTAGAATACACAAACCCTGTCTGGGACGGTGCGAACACCGCCCTTGACAGGAAACCCTTTGTCCAAGCTCTCCTCGCTGGGAGGACTCCCAGCAGCAGGAGGTCAGACTTGTGTCTGTGGTGGCAGCGTCCATTTTGTGGAGCTGAGGCTTCAGTTAACTTTAACCGGGGTTCACAGTTACGTACATGTCGTGTCCCTCTAGAAGGGCGGAATGCTAACCTCGTCGCCAGGAATGGTGAGAGGGCAGCACCCCGATTCGTATGACACCTTACTCGACATGTCTTGATAACGCGATACCAAAGTTACCGATATGGGACGCGTTATCATGGAACAGCCATTGGGTCTTGGTTCCGCAAGCTGCAACCGGGCTCGGCTCGTGCCGGAGTCCAATTCACACAGTTCCATGCACTCTGCCTTCAGGATTGTCAAGGCCTGCCATAGGAGTGACTGATAGGAACTCGGTGTCCATTTTAAGGTTAGGCATAGGGATACTATACCTACAGCAATGGGCGAGTACGCCACGTTGCCCCAGCTGTCGTGCAGCCAGTTGTGTCAGATTTAGATGGCCATCCAGGGGTGGCATAATACATGCTTCAGCTCCTGGTAGGCCCTGGGTACACCGATGCCCTGAGTTACAGGGTCTGACAGGGTGGCCCAGTTCCAATTGGGTAATGCACCTAAGGTACACATATCAATTTAGCGAGAGAACAGCTAGGCTGGGGGTCTGATTGGCAGGCCCACAGCCCGAGAAAGTCGTAAACCAGTGAAACAAAAGCAAAAAGTCCGGGTGATCATAGGATTGCAGACCCTACTCTCCTAGAGAAATATTGAAAATGACTAGAATAAAATGGCCATTTATGAAAAATTTTCATCTGTAAAGTTTTATCACTATGGCTAATCTACAAAAGAAATATAGCATTACAGCCGCTAGACCCGTTTGGTTGCAGAGATATATAGGATTTGTAGCGTTTCTTAGAACCCGAGGTACCCAGATCCAGCAACTGAGCTGCACCTTACAATGGTTTTTCATTGTGTACAGAGTAAAATGTAATTCATATGGTGAAACATGTAAAGTGAAAAATGGGTATCAAGGAAACCTATGTATTGCTGAAATGGACACCTGATAAAACATTTAGGAGCAGTGATTATTTGTACATCTCTGAAGTTGTGGGTACCCATACCAGAATTTGATTCAGGAGGCATTTTTCAAAATGTCTTCTTTCTTACACACTGGCTTACATCCAATTGGTAGTAACAAATGTTGCACTATTCTATATTTCCAAATGTCTCCCGACAGAAGTGGTACCACGCTTATGTGTATAGTCCTAATGCCCGTGACAGGAAAGATCCCAAAACGTAACATGGATATTTCACATTTTTCCATTTAAAACTGAACCATTTTTACAAAGTGGGTACTTGTGGGTTTTGGGTGCTAGCTCAGCCGGCAAATAGGAAAGCCTAGCTAACCTACACATTTTCGAAAACTAGACACATGGGGGAGTCCAGGGCAGGGTGAAATGCAGGTCTCTGACCATGTATTTTTTCCCAGAACCCCTTGGAAACCTCAAAACACATATTTCTCACATTTCTGTGGTGGTAATATCTGGCATCAGTGGGGAGCCACAAACTTTCCTTCCATCCAGTTTTCCTCCAAGTGGTACGATAAAATAATACCTCCCTTGTGTGGGTATGCCTAGTGCCAGAAAGTGGATATATGGATACATCCACTAAAAATTGACCCTTTTTTCTCAAAGTGGGAAGCTGTAGATTTCTGGCAGTAAATCAGCCGCCACCTATGGAAACCTAGCAAACTTGCACATTTGTGAAAACTAGACACTTGGGGAAATACATGGTGGGTTGAATTGCATGTCTCTCACCAGACTTAAAACCCAGAAGCCCTTGTAATTCTCAAACTTGGACTACAAAAGTAAATTGTCCTCACATTTCTGTGATGTAAAGTTCTGGGATCTCTGGGGAGCCACAGCCTTCCTTCTGCCAGCATTTGCCCAAGTCTCCTGATAAAAATGGAACCTCACTTGTGTGGGTAGGCCTAGACAGGAACCAGCCCAAAGCACACATGGATACATAAAAACTGAACCTTTTTTTGCAAAGTGGTCTGCTGTGGATTTTGATCCATAGCTCAGCTGGCACCTAGGGAAACCTAGCAAACTTTTACATTTTTGAAAATCAGACATCTGTGGGATTCCAGGGTGTGGTGACTTATATGGCTCTCATCAGGGTTTTGTGTTTTTTACACAGAATCCCTTGCAAACCTCAAACTTAGACTAAAGCACAATTACTCACATTTCTGTGATGAAAAGTTCTGGAATTTGTTGGAAGCCACAAACTTCTGTACACCCTGAATTCTGTTAAGTCTCCTGACAAAAATGGTACCTTACTTGTGGAGGTAGTTCTAGTGGCCGTGACCGAAAAAGGGCAGAAAACTCAACATGGACACATCTCATTTTTCCAATCAAAACTGACTTTTTGCAAAGTGGGTAGCTGTGAATTTTAGGCCCTAGCTCAGGAGTCACCATAGGAAACCTAGCAAACCTGCACATTTTTTAAAACTAGACACCTGGGGAAATCCAGGGTATGGAAACGCGCATGGCGCCAGGATACCCGATGGGTTGCAGTGCGCCTTATAAGTACACATTAGAATTATAATTACATGGCTCTCACCAGTTTTTTTTACCCAGAGTCCCTGCAAACCTCAAACTTTGGTAAATAACTCACACTTACCTCAAATTTCTGTAAAGGTTCTGGACTCTGCGGGGGCCCA
Source organism: Lissotriton vulgaris (assembly GCF_964263255.1). Lineage (NCBI taxonomy): Eukaryota > Metazoa > Chordata > Amphibia > Caudata > Salamandridae > Lissotriton > Lissotriton vulgaris. The sequence goes on along the minus strand of NC_141685.1, from coordinate 1,906,043,178 downwards.
AATTTCCTCCAACTCTCACATGCCCCTGATAAGAACTGTACTTCACTTGTGTCGGTAGGCCAAGAGACCACGACACAAAAGGCCCAAAGCGTTTCCTTGATAGATAAGCAAGAAGGGTAGATGTGGTAGTTAAGGCCGCACTGTGGTGGCACCCATGCAAACTTAAGAACCACAGACATTTTTGAATACTAAACAGCTAGGGGACTCCAAGGTGGTGTGCCCTGCATGTATACCAGGAGATTTTCTTACACACAATACCCTGAAAACCTAAAACTTTGCCTAAAATCACACATTTTCCTACATTTCTGTGATGAAAATTACCAGGATATGCCGGAATCCACAAAAGTCCTACCACCTAGGGTTGCACCACTGGCTAGGCCTAGTGCCAGCAGCAGGAAATGATCAAACTAAGGTCAATGGGAGCCCTTGTGAGGGGACTCCCATTGTCCTTAGTTTGATCTAGGCCAGACAGGGGATTTGCATTCAATTTGTCCCGGAGAGGGGCTGAAACCCTACTATACACCAGGGAATTCTAAATGGCATTAAAACAAACAAAAACAGGGCCCCTAGGATCGTGATAAACCCCGGCCGCAGAAGAGGCAATAGTGTATTTCTGTTCCCTTGGGGGGCAGTTAGGAGGTTTCCCCAATTGGGGAGGTTGCCCCAAAGTTGCCCCTGTTTGGTAGAAAGTGCACATGACACCAGAAATGTTTCCTTTGGGGCAAAAGAAAGTGTTGTGGGTGTTGCACGCTCACATGCACCATACCCCCAATCCAAATGGGACAAACCAGCAGGCTACACCCATAGCACTTTGTTTTGCTTCAAATGCAAAATTCTATACATCAGGTGGACTTTCAAACCACCCAGAGTCATTTGGGGCAAGCTTCCCAGTTGGGCCAAACCTCCTACCTGCCCCCAGGAGGCAGAAAGATACTGTTTCCCCTTCAGGGGGGAGGGAGGTTTGGTTTGATGACAGGGAAGGCCCTTTCCTTTTTATTGGCTCAATTTTTCAGATCCCTGGTGATTAGTGGGCTTTTTGTCCGCCACAGAGGGACAGTAGATTGAGGTGGGGAGAGCATGGGCCCATGCCAGGGAGGTGCTTCCCTTAAGCAATACTGCATAAATGCAGTCCCTGGTGCTTAGTGGGGTTCTTGTTGACAGAGGGGCAAATTGGGGATAATTGCCCCCACCTGCCCCCCTCCCCATTTTGGAGTGGGCGCATGATAGTACCCATTGTGGGCTGTCCCACCTCTTTCTTTTTTCCCCTAGTGTCTAGTGGGATTTATGCCCCCAAAAGGCGGATTGGGGGTACTGTCTGTGCCCTTTCTGAAATGGGGACATGGCCATGTCCATGGTTGGCAACCTTATTCCTATTTTCTTTTTTCAATTACCCTGGTGTCTAGTGGGCTCTCTGCCCCGATGGGGTGCAGATTGAAGATAATCGCTCCATCCATCCCCTGGGGGACAGAAAGACTGTTGTGTGCACTTTTTTTGAGGTAGGTGCATGCTCATGGTTGGCAGCAGCTCCAATATTTTTTTTAACTGTTTCCCTAGTGTACACAGGGCTTTCTGCCCCCCCAGGTGTGGTAGAAAGACTGTCAGTATCTTTTTTTGGGGTGGGGTCATGGCAGCACCCACCCCAATATTTGTTTTTATATTATGCCTGCCCTAGTGTCTATTGGGTTTATGACCGTGGGCAAATCAGGTATAAATATCTCCATTCGCACCTGTGGGGGCGCAGAAAGACTGCTTCCTGCTTTTGGATTGAGAGCAAGGCAGTGCCCATGATGGGCAGCCTCCCCACCATGTACATTAAAAAGAAATCCCTGGTGTATAGTGGGCTTTCTGCCTCCCTGGGGGTGCAGATTTGGGATAATCACCCTCATTTCTCCGTGGTGTCAAAAAGACTGATGCCACATTTTTGTATTGTCAGAGAATTGCCATGCCCGTGGTGGCCAGCCCCCACCCCTATATTTTATTTAAAAAATGTTCTCTGGTGTCTAGTGGGCTTTCTGCCCCCTTCGTAGGGGCAGAAGCACTAATGTTGTATTTTTTGTGGTGGGGGCATGGCTAGATCCATGGTGAGCAGCTCTCCTGGTGTCTTTTAGGTTGTATGGGGCCTAGTGGGTGGATCCCTGCTTGGTAATTGCACTCCAGTGGCCATCCCCAAGCAGGTATCTACTGGACAGAAATGCCAATCGTAAGGGGAGATTCTGCCCTTTTCAACAATACCTCTCCGTAAGCAATCAGTGCTCGAGGAGCTGAGATATGCTCCCCAAACACTAATTCAGTGAAAGTAAAATGAGCCTATTGGCTCGTTTTACTTTCACTCTACTGTAATGACATCACTTTACTGTAATGACAGCCCTGTGATCTGCTTGCCATTACAGTAACACACAAATGCTCAGGCCTCTTGTGAAGAGTTTACCCAGCAGCCCGAGGTTAAAATGACATACCTAGTAGCCAATGGCTGATACATTCACTGGGGAGGTAAGGCAGGTGTCGGTCACTGGCTGACACTCGCACTGAAGAGGTTAAGCACTGTGTGATAACAATCCACCCTTAAAATCCTGTTTGCTTTTCACAAATGTTTTTCACAATCAGAACTTTGCCAGAACATTTCAGTCTGAACAGGATAAACCAATGACATCTGACATTTTTCTCAATTAACCTATTGTTTCTATCTTTGACTTGTCACCATAACCAGCTTAGCCCTATCTATCAGACTGAGAATATCAAGAGATGTTAGCAAGGTTAATCACAGTGACACTCTTCCAAGTCAGTGTTTGTCAGAGCTGACCAACACCAGAACCCCTATGTACTATGGTCAGGGCCACTGGAATTATGCAATTGTGAAGTCGAGGCAATATTTGCATGATCATAGATTTGCAGCATTTGCCACATAATCTATTATCTGCCGCAAAATCTGTAGATTTTAACCACAAAAATGGTTTCCAGCTTAAACAGTTAAAAAAGTAATAAAAATGCAGTGATACATGTTGCCGCACAGTGGAAGGCCTTTGTAAAGGAGGACAGGTCAGCTTTCTGTTGCGAATTGCTATATTTGGGTATTAATTAAACGGGTACTAATGAGGTGCAACCAAAGCCCAGACAATGTTACTAAGTTTCAAAAATTACAAAATAATGAAATAATACTATCAAAAAATGTGCCACATTATGCTGCATAATTTGCCTTTGTGTGATGCATCATTTACTCAACCCTGCGCACAATTTTGCCCTCTACTGCTGCATATTTCTAGTAGCCCTGACTATGGTCATCTGTCAGATTCCATGTAATAAAATACACAAGGCCATAAGTGCAATGCAAGCTCTCTGTCGCAGTGGAAGCACATTGTTTCTGCCCAAGCAAAGGCTATGCTCAAGGCAATCAACATGTAGTTGTTTTTGCTATTTTTAATACTGTAGCAAGTTTTGGGGTTTATAGTGGAATAGGGTGGCAAATGAATTAATTACAAATAAATCATATATTTTTAATCGATATTAATTATTGAATTGATCATTAGTTACGCTTCTGAAAGCTCTTTTTCTGCTAATCATATATGTTATAGTGACAGATGGTCTCAGCACCCCTAAAAAGGGGACCCGGAGGACCATGACAGCCTTGCAGTCTACACTCTGGATTTGTGTCTGCAAATCCATTGGTTGAATATTCCCGAATATTTTATTTTTTAAATTTGAGATTCGGTTTCTCAGCTAACAATTATTGCTCTGAATTATATATCATACCTGTAGAATTATACAGCATAAGGTGAAACGCCAACATGTTAGTGTTTACCCTGCTTCATTTCATCATGAAATTTATGGGACTTCTAGTTATACCCAAAAACAATAATAACAATTGGACTCCTTCATTACAGTGTCATTCTAAACCATTTTTTTGTATCGAAATTACATTTAAGTGACACTTTCTTACACCTACAAAGCTCAAAGCAGTTTCAGTACGAATGTGTGAATATGTTTTTCACTTGGTATTTTCAAGAGCTGACGAACTTAGACGTTTGGTCTAAGCTTAGACCAAACATCTAAGTTTACACCTGTGGGAATTCACAAAGGGCATTTACAAGTACTATCATTGTGTCCGCACTCTGGGCGGAGAGCCGGCCTGAATGCAGACATAAAGATGTCCTCGTAAATGCCCTTTATGAATTCCCAAAGGCGTAAACTTAGATGTTTGATGAAAGTAGACCAATGTTTAAGTTTACCTTTGTGAATTGGGCCCATTGGCTTTGCCAATGCTTGTTTACTATTAGCTTGAGGTAGGATGTTTTTCGTTTGTTTGGGAACTCTCCTGTTAAAAGGAGTATATTAATGGTTGTGCTGGCTGCAATGATGCTAGGAGGATATTTCAAAAGATTTGAGTTACATGGGTCAGCTATTGTGTCGGAGATGCTATTAGCCTTCGTTAGTTGATTGGTTTTAATTACAGAGAAGAATTTAGTTTAAAGGTGGTGAGGGCAAGATTCAGCAAGAATGAAAATAGGATGTATTAATTGACTACTTTCAATTGAAAGTGATCTCAAATTTGTTATTGGAAGGAATTAGGTTACTGGTTGAGGAGGTTGAACCCCTTCTCAAGCAGCCGCCACAATTCCTCTCAGTCACAAGCAACCCCTACATTAACTTGTGTTCACCCATCAGGTATCATAGCACAGGGAGGACAGTGAGGCTTAACTCTGAGGAAATGAGTAAAGTTTTGTGCAAATTTTTAAACAGTAATACTGTGTGAAAAAAATATTTAAAGGGCCCAGGGCTGGGGAGGCAACACTTGGCAGGGTAAACTCACAGATGGAAGAGTCAAGGTGCAGGAGCAAGGTTGTTGGAGTCTTCTTTTACTGAGTACATTCAACTTGGGCGCACTATGGGGTTCTGGGTTCAAGAGGTGCAGGTCCTGTCATTCTCACTCAAGCAGGGTGCACCAGCAAGAAGGTCAACACAGCAAAGCAGCAGCCCCACAAGCTAGAAGTCCATCTGGGCAGCAGTCTGGCAGAGTGGAGGCCTTTCAACAGCTCAGCAGCCCTTCTTTCTGGTATCCACTGGTCAGAATGTATTGGAGGGATAGTTTCTGAGGTCCAATATTTATACCCGCTACCCTTTCTCCCTGGACTAGAAACAAGCATTCTAGGACCGGTTTCGAGGTTTCACCCCTCATCAGCCAGGATAGCTTGACTCCAGTGGCTTGGAGCGCACTGGACCCACTTCTGGGCATGCCAGACCCACTCGGTGTGAATAAAGCAAATGAAACAATTGATGGGCAGAATGCAGAACAATGTCATACATTCACCCCAGTACAGATATCTCCGCCTAATTCCATTGTTTATTTGCTCCACATGCCATTCCAGTTCGAACCCAGCCATATGCAAATGAGGCTTGACCCTGTGCCCAATGGGAGCAGTCCCGTGCGAATTGCCAATGCCCTCCCTGGACTGGAAACAAGCATCCTAGGACTGGCTTTGGGGTTTCACCCCTCATCAGCCAGGATAGCTTGACTCCAGTGGCATGGAGAGCATGGGACCCACTTGCCCAGCCTTTGCTCTGACTGCTCTATGCCAACCTACTAGAGTGTGAGCACAGGTTGTCTAATTGTGTATTTAGCTTGCCCTGACTAAAGTGGTGATTCCTGTCTGGGTGCATACCTCAGCCAACTAGGAATCCCAGTTCTAACACACAGTGAGTAGTAACAGCGCTTTGATTTTTGACTATTGCTTTATACGTTCTGTATTGTTGGGGAAACCTTTTTTCTCTAATATCTTTTGCCGGTTTTGTGTTTTTTTATACCTGTACATGCAAATTGAACCAGACAACATTTCATTGGCATTGAAGTTTTCATGAGCTTTTGGGTGGGAATAATTTAGTGAATATTTCCTAGCCTCATCATTGGGTCCAGTGGCTGGGGCAGCTGATAATTCTGATTCACATCAGTCAAGGCTGAGGTTCTTCAATGTTCTGGTAAGCAAAATGTGTTGCCGCTTGGTGGAGAAGACAATAATATTGGGAAATAGAATTTGAAGTAAGCTTAGACAAATACACCACAGTAATTGAAGTAATTTCGGTAATTCTGAGTTACTCTTTTATGCAGAATTACTGCTATTTTCATGATTATTCCTTCTTGCATAGTTAAGAGTTATTTGGGTGAAAAATCCTTACATTTAGCGAGTGGCTACCTGCTATTTGTGTTCTGTTGCATTTAGTTCCATTTCGTACTGTAAAACATATCCTCGCATCCATTTTGAATGTATGGAGGCATTTTGGTTCCTACAAGTAGAGCTAAATGCAGAATTACTCTTGCATAATTCAAGCATAATCAGGCTGAATTGTTAGGTAATTCTGCATGATTAACCTACACATGCAAATACTGATCACCCTGAATGCTGATCCACACTAAGCTCAGATTCACAAACTGTATGGTCCATATCAACCCCTGGATGCAAACTAACCACCTCCATCTTAACGCGAGTAAAACTTTGATCATCCACTTCGGGAAGGCTAGTGAATTCTGGTCTAACTGACTGGTGTCCTCAGGATCTTGGACCCTCTCCGTCCCCTAATCATGTAGTTCGCGACCAAGGTATGATGATCGATAACAAACTGTCCATGAAAGACCATGTTAACCATGTAGCAGGCATTTGTTATGGATTAATACCGAGCCTATGCAAGGTCTTCCAATGGGTTCCAATTGAGTCAAGGAAACCGCTTGTGCAGGGCCTACTAATCAGCCAGGGTGAATACGGGAATGCTCTTATGGCTTCCATTAATGAAGATCTTCTCACTAAACTTCAGGTGCTATAAAATACTGCTGCCAGACTAGTACTAAATCTACTGTCCCTGTCCTCGTCAGCTCCAAGCCTGAGAGCCATCCACTGGCTTCCCATCAGGAAACAAATCAGTTTTAAGGTCATCAGTCTGGTACATAAAACCATCCCCAAGAATGGGCGTAGCTATATGGCAAAAAATCTTACCCTGTACCGCCCAACAGAACCCTTAGTTTAGGAACCAAGTTCCTCCTTAATACTCTTAGGATACGCACTGCCAGGAATGGTTGGAGATCGTTCTCACATCTTGCTCCAACTCTGTGGAACTCACTCCCCTTGCAGTTACGCATGGCCACTGATCATCGCCTGTTTCGAAAAAGGCTAAAAACCGTCTCTTTTGATCACCTTTCCCTCTTCTGCTGTAGTTTCCGCCTTCCATCCATGGTTTTAGCTGGCGCTCTGAGACCCTTGGGGTGATATGAGCGCTTAATAAAACCTTGTAACATAAAATCTTGTAACAAGTGCGTAAAATACTCCCACCATTAGTTTGAAGTAGATGTTGGGGTGATGGTTCTATGTGATGGAACTGTTTCCTCTAACATAGTAACTCATTCTCAGGCCAACATCCTATCAATACTATGGTCTTAGAGTGAATAGATCCAGCAAGATAGTAGACAGGTTTTGAGGTCTCCTAAAGTACATAGATTAAAATGATCAATAGTGATATCTGAAGTAGAGTCCTGGAGAGCATCCCAGAATGTTGTGTTGTGTAGGGGTATTCGGTAGATGAGAAGGAGGGAGAGAGAAATAGTATGGATGTATGATCATTGCACATTTAAAGACTAACCCTCTGAGTGATGCTGGACGTTGGTAATGAGAATTCAAATACTGCATTTATTCTCCCACCATGTTTCTGTTTTTAATTCTGAAAATAGGTGGCCAAGAGGGATGGTCTCACTTTTTTTCCCTGTCATGATTCTGTGATAATGTGAAAATCCTGGAGTCACCCAGTAGATTATAGATGTGGATTATGGTCTTGCTTATTTATCTTGCATTGATCAATATGCAGACAATGTGGTTGTGGGGCGAACAGAATATCAATGTTCACTGATGGACAGGGGGAAATTAGAGCTCGTTCTTCTCACCGAGGACAAAGGACAAAGAGGTTGACCAGAAGGGTTTGTGGAGGTTCTAGAATTTGATGACTTAGTCTTTTGTGATTGCTCTGGTGATTATTCTGGCTGGTGTGGCAGCAGATATCATGAATAAAGGTGTACAGCTGATTATTCCGGTGATTGCTTAGGTATATGTTCTGCTGATGGTGTGATGTGACTAGAGAGCAGCAGTTGATTGCTCTGGCGATTGTTCTGGCCAATGTGTCTACCAACCCATTCAGTGAATATTCCAGGGTGACAGTAAAGACTGCTACAAACATGAAGCTGAACTTCACCAACAGTGCAAAGTGTTTACTCATCTCCACTGACATGGAGTCACCTGGAGCAGGTCCTGAGATTTGATCCTTGGGTCATCTATTGACACACTCATGCCATATGTTAAAGACTCATCATTTCATCTGGCTTCTTGCTGAAAGAACCGGCACACTCCATGACTATAATAGAACGAACTGGAAATAAGGCGCTCATAGCACTAGAAGCACTTGCGCTGGAGTTCATCCCATCAATAAGAAGATGACCAGCACACACATTTACTGTTCTCCAACACATTCCACAATGGCAAGGAGTTACCTTTGTTGGTCCGGTTGTTGCTTTGAGTTAGTCACAGAAATAGTCAATTGTCTGATATTTTACTATTGTCCACCTCAGTTCAGCTTTGAGCAAGGCTTGCTCATCAATAATCACCTTCAGAAGAAAGGAAGGCAAAACTGGTGGCCCTGAATCATGCATTTCCCATACTACTTTACATCGATTACACCCTAGTTTTATGCTGCCCATCTTCTTCTGCTACCAAAACACTTCTGATGTTTAACAGCTGGCATGACTAAATGATGCTCCCAACTGGTTGCCCGCCAGAGTTCAACTTCAAAAAGGCAAGCCTTCTTGTACCTCCTCTCCCCCCACATGAAAGCAATTTTCGTTGGCAGTGCTGCAAGTTTTTTAAGTATTATTTTCCAGTTAATCAAAAAGAAGTTCCCCACTGCCGGCTCAATAATGCTTGTCTTTTCTGAGCTAATGTTTTGGTGGCGCTGCAACTAAAATATTAAAAGTGTGTTGCAAAGCACTCATCTTAAACCACTATAGGGTGTGTCTGCTGACATCTGTCTTTTATGGTGCTTTTGACACTAACTGTAGCCAAGGCTACCCGGTGGCTTGATGATTTTCACAACAATTATACATCAAGTAGTTCAATTGCCCCTGGCCGTAGCTACTCTCAGGGCTTTAAGTGGGCCAGGTCTTGCCGGTGCTCAGCACCAGCAGTTCTCAAAAGCAGGTCCTGAGACGGGTCCCTATGGAGCTCTCCATTTTTGCCCTCAAATCATAACTATTCAGCAGTATGTTATAATGTCAAGTGTATTTGCATATGTTCCCCCTTGAGTGTTTTGTGGTAGATTGTAAAGCGAAGAGAATTCCAAGCGTGCCAGTTGAGCCTGGCATCTTGAAGATGACTGATGCCAGGTTGTGTCTGCAATAAAGCTTTGTTTTTTATTGCGTGTTGGAGTATCGGGTATCTTCCATGCCAGGCTGTGTCTCCAATAAAGCTTTGTTTGTGATTACATGTGTTGAAGTATCGGTGTATCTTTTCACCGCAACACAGTACCACCCTTCAGTGCCTTTAATGAAACTCGCAAGAGACGCGTTATAGTTCTTTCACAGTCTCATCATGTCAGAACTAAAGCATTTTCAATATTACATACAAAAAAGTGGTAGTTGTTGCTTATTTATCTAATGCAACCAATAACCATTGGCTAAGGCAACTGTCCTGACTTCTTGTAGGTGTAATTTTACTTATTCTATTATATATCTGGATGCAATGACAGAAGCAGCAAAATACCAGTCAGGCAGCACAATATGCTAAGGTGTTTTCAAGCCAAACCCTAAAATTACATTGGCCACACCCCTTTGAGAAACCCCCCTCCAGTTTTTCATCCCACTTAAAGCCCTGGTTAATCTCATTGAATCCAGAGGGCTATGGTGTGATCCACCATGAGCCCAAATCAAAAGTACTCAAAAGGTGTTTTACATAATACTCAAATTACCGTACCTGCTTCTGGCTGCAGCCATTTGACTTCTTCAACCATCACTGGAGTCAGATATAAATTTGTATAATGTCCTACTCTATCTGTAGATCCCAAATCACACCCACCACTGGTTAAAATCACTCAGATCGCTCGAGTTTATATTATACAATGACTAATGCCATCCCTTCCAGATCTGAAAAGCAAAGCTGTTGCAATCTGTTCCTTGCTGTACTCCAGGCAAACACACGTTACTGCACCGAGTGACTCAGACGCTGCTAAATGTCACTTAAAATATAGGATAACATGTAAAAAAATACCAAAATCCCCCCAACAGCGTTTTATTCTATCATCTCTTCCCTCTCAATAGCAGGCCGCATACAAGACGCGATGATTCATTTGAGCAAAAGGTGTCTCAAGCTTCAGGGTAGCCTGTACACCCGCGTTTTGTGGACAGTGATCGTGCTCCTACCGCTACCTTTAAATTGACAATCCTTAAAAATTTGCATTTCTCTTCAGTGACATCAGGTGAACTTTGAAAGTGGTAAGGTGCAACACCTGTCTTCAGTAGAACTGAGAGAACGAACAAAGCAAACTGCGCCCTTCCCGGTGGGACCCGTGGAATTCTCGAGGAAAAAAAAAACAACGAAAATTGCTCTACCTGGTGCATTTTACATACATTGGCTAGAAATCTGAAAGCCTTGAATGATTTAAACCAGTACTTTTGGGGTGTATCAAATTACCAGAGATGTTTTAAGGCATTGGCGAAGTGGAGTGGATGGAGTGTATACCAAGGCTATCCAGGCATAGAGGTTAAAGCCTAGCAAAGCACATTTATATGTAACTCGGACTAAACATCTATTATATACTTGTGTATGTGTGCATGAGTGTTTTATGTCTTGGGTCAATCGTTACCAGTTTAACAGTGCAAGAAACTCAATACTGTATATTCTCCTTTCAGGCAGTAATGAGAAGTGAAACAGAGGAAAAAAACATATAATAATATGGTTGTAATGATTTTATCTTGAGAATAACATAAGGTCAGACTGGTTGGTTCTAATTATGGATGTATTATTATATTTGAATATTGAATTGTTTTATATATATTTTCATGTAGAAACAGTGTTGGAACAAATTAGTAGAAAGCCTGAAGAAGGAGGTTGAACCTGTGTGTGCCTCTGAAACGCATCGCCTTTTGGCCTACTTGTTTTAAAAAAAGTTCCTAGAATGCTCATAGGTTAATGTGCAATATATGTAAAGGACTATGAGATGAGATATTAACTGACTGTAATGTGATTGTTTTGCAATGAATATTCATTTATTCATGCTGTATATGTGATTTTATCTTTGTTGCATTTATGTGCTTTTTGTATGTATTTTAATGAGTATTGAAAATTCTTACAAATGAAATATATGCATATATCTTTTTGAACCAACCTAATAAATATTTTTTTAATACTTGACTTTCTGGCAACTGTTACAGTTATTCAGTGACAATTAAATGTTGTTTATGGTGTGAGAGTCTGATTGGAATGCTGAATAAATAACCCAAAGGGAGTTTATTTTAGACCTAGTGTCTTATTGGTGTCCTGCCTCTTTGGTGTGTTGGACCCCTCTCTCTTTTTTAGAGAAGTGGACAATTGCCCAGGGCCCCTCTGGGAAAGTGTCTTTTCTCTCTATTAGACCTCTGTGTAATTTATTTCACTATCTAAACCTCTCTTGCTCTTTGTCCCTGCAGATTTATATAGTGCAAACTTGACTCAAAGGTATCAGGTATAAGTGTGCTTTACAGGAGCACCAATTGCGTTGGGCACAGGGAGATTAAGTGATTTGCCCATAATCTCAGGATGTTGAACGTTTTTGCCCAGAGTCGAACCCAGTTTTTCAGATTTGAGGTTGACAGCTCTAGCTGTTGGGCAACACATCATCTTCTTTGCCTACCTGTACCTCTGGCTCTGGCTCTCCAGGCTCTGTCATTTTAAAGATGTTTGGAGTCTAGAGCAAGGCATACTTTAACTGGGTTTGTGTGACCCTATTAAAGTCTACTATATACCCCCAACAATGTTTGGCATCATGCAAGCTTTGGTTAAAAAGAAAATTGAAATTTGTTATGTACAGGGGGCACTATTAGAACTTGGGGTCTCTAGTTGGCAATGGTATACACCTTTGACTAAATAGGGACCCTTGCTTCTAAGTCAGGGAAAGGGGATTACAGTACTGGATAACCCCTGCTCACCCCTTTTCGTAGCTTGACATGAGCAGACAGGCTTATCTCAGAGGCAGTGTGTTAAGCATTTGGGAATACACACAGAAATACAGTGAAAACACTAAAGATGAACACCACACAGGTTTTATAAAAATAAGTATTATTTATATAGACTTAACACAAGACCACATACAACAAAAATCCACAATACTGTACTTAAGATTGGCTTAAAGAAGGTAGTAGTTCAAGTTGGTGATAGATGCGACAAAGTTCTCACAAAAGTACCTGGATGATTAACGCGAAACAAACAAAAGGTTCGCAGGAAGGAATATGCGTTGGTTCCTTGCTGCTGGGGAGATGATGAGTCGTGCCTCAATGCTTGCGCAGAGTAGGGGATGCGTCTTGTCCCTTACCGGAGAGGAGGTGATGTGTAGATTCTCGTGATGTGTTCCGGTTGTGATGCGACAAGATGGTGCCTCAGTGTAATGCAACGATCCAGTGCGATGCGATAAGATGGCGCCCTTGATGTGATGAATAAACAAAAGAAGAGAGGTTAATGTCTCTAATAAGCCACTTGGATGGAGCCACCAGATTTAAGATAATCGCACCCTAGTTGGGTTTGAAGGAAAGCCCTCACACACCGACCTAGTCAGTGTCATGCTTCATCATCGGGCCCCACCGAAGAGACCTAGTGCCTCTTCGGTGTGCTGCGACGCCAGAAGACTGCGGAGCTGGTATTGTGTAAAGGGTGTGTTGTGAGGATAAATAAACTTAAACTTAAAAGTGTCTAAAGGGTATCTAAAAAAAGTTTATTAGTGATCCCTAGGACACGAATACAAGAGTTCTATGTGTCTGAATTGTAAAGCCAAGGTAATGGTTGGTTTAATTCAGAATTAATATATCATTAGTATGTCAACATGTTTCAGCCTTAGTATTGGTTTGATTTTACCTAGGCATTCGTCAGGACAATGATAAACCCCGGCGGTATGGACTCTCTAATCGTCCACCCTAACCTGGGGACGTGAAAGTGAAAAAATAAAAAGTGTTTAAAGTGCATAAAAATAGGAAGAGCAAATGCTCATTCCAAAAATCACTCCTAGTTTGGAGTGTCTCGGCACCTGTAGAACAAAAAGTACGAACAGACATATAAGACAAACAAACAATTATTTGTAGGGCTATGCCAAAGTACTTTACGGTTCATGGTGTTCCAAATCAGTGGCAACAAACGTGTTCCCAGAATAACTACTAGCGTTAAGCACCATCCACATACCCTCTAGGGATGATAAAACTAGTTCTGGGAAGTGTAGTGAAAATAGTGATTTAAAATAAGCCATCAGTGGCTTCAAGGGGTTAAAATCTCATGGTATGAGTGTTTCAGAGGATCAATAGACAAAGAGTCAGTGACCCCCACACGCAAGTATAATATAAAAACAAGTCTCACTTTAAAGATTGGCGCTATCTGCACCATGGGTCTCAGGAGGGGGGATGGAGTGTCCCTGGCACATCCTAAAGGTAAGAAAACATAGGCTAGAAACATACGGAATCGCGATTGACTTAGCTCGATAGTATGGAGTTGGTCCGATCCTCACTGCAGCATTACTCACGCCCTCAGCACTCTCAGCCCGCTTGTACACCTAGTACTACCTCTACCGGACCCCGACGATGGAGAGCGGGGCCGGTGGATTTGTTTTTAAGGGGCTGTGAAACGCTGTTCGCGCTCTTCCGGGTGGGCGTGGCTACTCCCGACCGAGGCCAGGGTGTTCTATCCCGTGGGCGCGGTCGGTGAAAACGAGTGAAAACGAGGCTTGGATGCACTCGTAGTTATAGCAACCTCGTGTTATTTCTCCAGATAGAGGCTTGCTTTTAGCAGGCCAATCCTTTACAACGAGGCTTGGTTGTCCTCGTTGCTATGGTAACCTCGTTTAATTTCTCCTGACCGAGGCTTATTTTTAGTGGGCCGATCATTGATTTCAGGCTTCGTTTTGTGGATTTTTAAAGGGAATACAATCAAACACCTAATAATGAATGTGTATGGCGGTAAGACATGGTAGTATTTCTTGCCATGCAAGACATTGCATGGTGTTTATTTAACAGCGGGGCTTGCTGTTACGCCAGTATAACACAATTTGAATTGGCTTGTGTGTTTGATTGAGATCTGCTTGTATATAACCGTTTTTTAAGAGAGCGCGGGGTAAATTACGCGCAATGTTTTCTACATGAATATAAATATTATCAGAAACTGGAAATTAGTTTCTTGGTGTTTACAGCATTGGCGTTTGTTTCTAAATGGAGCGCTACTGATCGGACATACATGGTTGGTGACTTTGGCAAACATTAGAATCAAAGGGTTTCAGTTGAGTACAGTGTTCCATGGGATATCATCATTGAGCCCAATGATGTTGGTTCCTAGACGGTACACCCACCGTTGTTCTTTCTCAAAGAGTCTGGTAGGGATGTTTGTGGTACCGGTAATTTTTTCAATTATTGTCCATTTCATATCATTCGGGGTATGGTTGTGTTCAAAAAAATGTCGGCTCAGTTTGGTTGTTAATTTCTTGCATCGGATATTACTCCGGTGCTCACCAATGCGCTGTTTTACCTTTCTTGTAGTCATGCCAATGTAACGTAAGGAACAGGGACAAGTTATCAGATATATCACATTGTTTGAGTTGCAGTTTGTATGGGCAACTTGTGTCCAGATTTTACCTGGTTCCAAAGACAGTGATTTTGTAGCTTCTGTAAGATGGCATATACTACAGTCTGAGCAGGGATAATGTCCTGTGATGGGAGGAAGACCCCATGCTGTTGTGACTGAAGGTGTCTGAGGGTCAGTCTTATGTTTAGGGCGGGTGTGAACCAGGGCATCTCTTAAGCTTCGGCCTTTTTTAAAAGAAAACATAGGTTTTTCCCAGTCTTTTTTTGCTGACTTTATGATGCTCCAATGTTTATTTATGGTTTTTTTCATGTAGTTTGATAGCCCATTGAATGTTGTCACACAAGTGAGTGGCACTGGTTCTTGGTTGTTGACTTTTTCTTCTAGTAGGACTTCTCTCGGCTGATTCCTGGCTCTCTTAAAGCCTTTGTTGAGGATAGCTGAAGGATATCCTCTGTCTTTCAGTTTTTCAGTTAAACTTGAGGCTTGTTCCTTGAAATCAGTAAGTGTACTGCAGTTCCGCCTTAACCTCAGGTATTGCCCATAAGGAAGGTTCTCTTTTAGGGGGCGTGGATGAAAGCTACTGAATTCTAATAAATTATTCTTTGCTGTAGGTTTATGATGAGTTTTTGTGGTTAAACATGTGCCAGATATTGTGATCAGTACATCCAGAAAAACAATATCAGTTTTGCTTGTAGTATTTGTGAATCTCAAATTGTTGTCTAGAGTGTTAATCCACAACAGGAAAGCTTCCAGATTACTCTCACTGCCTGTCCATAATAGCAAGATATCATCAATGTAGCGCTTCCATAGAAGCATTGATGACCGAAATTTTGCAGTTGGAGGAAGAATGTGCTGGGCTTCAAAATCGGCCACATACAGCCCGGCCACACTAGGGGCAAAGGTACTACCCATCGAGGTGCCCGAGCGTTGAAGGAACAGCTTATCCTTAAAAGAGAAAAAGTTTTCTTTGAGTGCTATTGTCGCACAATCAATAATGAATTTTTTGGGGGTTTGATATTCCCATTCGATTGAATCCAATGCCTTCCCCAGGACTTTGATGGTATCGTCCTGGGGGATGCTTGTGTACAAGCTTTCAACATCCAAGGTCACTAATGTGACTGAGTTTGCCTCGAATGTAATGTCTGTCAGGAGATGTAGTAAACTTTTTGTATCTTTCAGGTACGAAGGAGTTGCCTGTACCAGGGGTTTCAAAAATTGGTCACAGAACCTAGAGAGAGGTTCCAGAATTGATCCGATCCCGGATACAATTGGGCGACCTGGTGGTGGTAACCGGTTTTTATGCAGTTTAGGTAGTGTATAGAAATATGGAATGATGTTGTCATTGGTATTCAGAAACTCTGCTTCATTTTTGGAGATGTGTTCATTATCTACAGCCTCTTTAACTAAGGTGGTGATCCTTTTCGTTAGATCAGAAGAGGGATCAGTCATTAATGGAGTATAGTTCCTGTTGTCATTTAGAAGATCCTCACAGGTTTTATCATAATCATTGGTGTTTAGTATGACAATGCCACCGCCTTTATCAGCTGGTTTTATGGTTATTGAATTATCATTTTGTAAAGCTTCTAGTGCCTTAAATTCCGCAGTCGTGAAATTTCCAAATATTTTGGGGTTCTGGCTAGCCTCCAAACCCTTGAAGACTGCCTGCTCAAAGGCCGTAATAGCTGCTGGTACCGTGTGCGGAGGAGGGATGAATGTTGAGTTAGGTCTAAGCCCCGTATCTCCTTTCCTGATTGTGTCGTTGAGATCTGTTTTTCCTTCAAAGAAGGCCTTTAGTTTCAGTTTCCGAAAGAACCCGGCGAGTTCACAATGAAGTCTAAATTTATCGGGTCTTGCTGTGGGGACGAAACCTAGGCCTTTTTCTAGAACTTGGTTCTCCATTGGTGACAGGATTCGTTTGGACAGGTTGGTCACTAGACTTACAGTCCGCTCGTTCCTGGTTGTTGGGCATTGCTGCGCGTGTGGTTCGACACTGAGTCAGCCCTTGATGTGATGACATGAAGACGATGCGTGCACTGCCCAGCACCAGTGCGGCGAACTCTGTAGCTTTGGAGCCGCGACAGGCCCTTTGACACGCTTCTTGGGTGATGTGACGGCGAACTTACAGTGGCGACACTCGTCTCCGGTGATGCATCTGGTAACAGCTTTGACAAAGGCACGCTTCTCTGGTGATGCAGCAGCATCCTCTTGGGGGGCGACATGCTACTCCGGTGATGCAACGTCAACAGCTGCAACTGCGCCAAGCTTCTTCTTGATACGTCGCGCCTCCAGCTCCCAGCAACACGCAGGCTTCTGCAGATAGAATTTCCAGCAAGTAAATTCAGAAGGGAGCTGGTGGTGAAGTACTTTGTCCCTGAGACTTCAGCAGGAGGTAAGCACAAGCTCAAGTGCAAAACAACAGTTGATGGACAGAATGCAGAACAATGTCATACATTCACCCCAGTACAGAGATCTGGGCCTAAATTCATCATTTTTTTGCACTCCACACCACCCCAGTGGAGACATGGCCATATGCAAATCAGCCTTGACCCTGTGCCTCATAGGAACAGTCCAGCCCAAACTGCCAAGCCATGTCTTTCCTGGACCGGAATCAAGCATCCTAGGACCAGTTTTTGGCTATCATCCGTCTTCAGCCAGGATAGCTTGACTCCAGTGGTGTGGAGAGCATGGGACTCACGTCTGAGCATACCCATCCCACTAGGGGTGACAAATGCAAAACAGCAGTTGATGGACAGAATGCAGAACAATGTCATACATTCACCCCAGTACAGAGATCTGGGCCTAAATCCATCGTTTTTTTGCACTCCACACCACCCCAGTTCAGACATGGCCCTATGCAAATCAGCCTTGACCCTGTGCCTCATGGGAACAGTCCAGCCCGAACTGCCAAGCCATGTCTTTCCTGGACCGGAATCAAGCCCTCCTTCAGATATCTCAGATTTAAACTTTAGATATATATTTAACTATTGCAATAATTTGTCTGAAAATATATAAATTTCCCCAAGAAAGACTGAACTTTTATTTTGCTCAAGACAAACTCAATTCCCCAAACACAAACCTGTTGTTTTCATTATTAAAACAGTTTTTTACACCAAAACTCTTGATTTGTTAGTTAATGCATATTTGGTCCTCACATTGCAGCTTGTCATTGTCACCTAGTGTTACTGTTAAACAAGGACATATTTTGCAATGCATGACTACTGTTTATTACAACTAAATACCAATGATGCAAACAATAAGGCTGGGATGTTCGCCCCAGGTTGAGCTGGGATTGCCATTATAATGTCAAGAAAGGTCATGCTATGCCAACAGTGTGTCACTGGTGTCCCCATTGATAGGAGGAATGCCATCAAAAATGTACACAACCACCACAGCCCACAGTATATCATAGGTAGGCCCGATGACAGTCTCAATCCATTCTGAGTAAGCAGAATATGCACAGGCAGCTAATACATCCTCTAGCTCACATCTCTGCCTTTGAGAGACAAAAAAGACAAACACTACTGCTCACTCTCATATTCGCAAAACATGCTCAGATTACCCTCACACAGTCGTCAGTACTCTCACTCAGAAACACATGCTCAAACTCCTTTCATTCAGTGTCCTCAGGCACTCCTTATACTCTCACTTGCACTATCATGCTCCTCTCACTAGCACTTAACATTTCATGGCCTATGGAGATGATTGATTCCCTCACTGACAATCTATCACTTTGTTTAATTTCATTTCTGGAGCTCGAAAGTAGAAAGACCAATTTCTCATTGAATGTATGTCACGGGTCATGGTTTATTGCCTCAGTACCCCTTCTCCACCATCCTCTTCTTCTCTATACTAGCATTTCTCAAGGTATGTGCAATCCTTCAATGGGATACCTTTGCATTTTAAGGACTATCTATTCGAGAACCTCAGTGACAGCAGAAGGGACAAAGCGAACTAGCAACAAAGTGAACTTCTTGCAACAAGTTGGTCAGTACCAAGTTTGCAGAGGACCGGGGGGCATATTATCAAGAGAGGGCGTCACATTATCGCCGCTTTTATCGTCAGGAAACTGCTGATAAAGCGGCGATAATGGGCTTGATAATATGCTCTGTGGAATTCGAATCGAAGCCCATGTTACATGTCTTCACATTTACCATGGGCTTCGATTGGAATTCATAGAGCATATTATCAAGCCCATTATCACCGCTTTATCGGCAGTTTCCTGCCGATAAAAGCGGCGATAATGTAAGGCCCTTTCTTGATAATATGCCCCCAAGTTTACAATGCATCAGAGCAGAAAAGCACGTACAACTAGTAAATTTGAATAGTTTTGCATTCCTTTTAAGTTCATGATTTACAATGTCACTGGTACTGGTATTTATCTGTAACAGCATTTGTCAGTCGAGGGATCTAATATATGTAATGCAAATGTGAATCATAAAAGGGGTTGTGGAATTCATAGGCATCTAAAAATGCACTCAGCACATTTTATGGAGCACCTGACTTACAGCTTAATGCACCTGGCATAATCAGTTGAAAAACAGTGCCAAAGGCTACTATTGACTATTACACGGCATTTAAGCATATACAGCATGTGATTGTACTACTGAATATCGGCACACAGAATATTTTGGTACAGGACCATCGAGGACAGAATACCGAAAGGTAAGTGCATATAAGAAATTATAGATTTACTATTTCTAAATTCAACTGTCTGCATACCTTGAATATATCTAGCCATGTTTCTTTCTATGTATTTATATTATGTATCTATGTATCTATGTATCTATCTATCTATCTATCTATCTATCTATCTATCTATCTATCTATCTATCTATCTATCTATCTATCTATCTATCTAATAATATATATATATATATATTATATATAAATATAGATATATAGATAGATATATAGATATATAATTATAGTTACGACCATGTTTCCATTGGAAAAGCATTTTTTGACTTGTCTATATCTTTGTCGCTGTTTGTTGAATCTTCACCAAATTTTCCAAAAGAAGTGTGGTGTTGATTCCTGCTGTGGATTGAAAGTTTTTGGGTGATTCATACAGTGGGGGCTGAGAAAAGGGGGGTCAAAAAAGGGAATTTCCCATGATAATTTCAATAGGAGCTTTGAACACGACTACAGCCAGAACAGGTGAATGGATTTAAACTGAATTTTGCAGAAAGGAAGATTTGGTTGCACAGATCACGCCTTCAGTTGTTTTGTGTCAATCTGCTCAGTAGTTGTTGAGAAATGTAAGGAAATTCAAATTTGTTTTATATGTGATCGCAGAGTCTTCACAAATAATGATGAGCTTTATACAGAGATCAGCAGAGCTCTGATTGGCTGCCAACACTTCAACCAGGAAGTGTTGGCAGCCATCTTGGGACTCTTAGGTGAAATAAAAAGAAAAGTGGGCAGGGTAGGAATACCCTGATTCCCAACCCTAGGTCTTGGGGTACCAGAGGGACACCAGAAGAGCAGAAAATCATTAAATTGTTTTTTACTGCAAATTCACCACACTTTTTTTTGGCAAGGGCCCCTCGGCAGGCCAGGTCCTCGGGTCATTTCATTTACAAAAGGAAAGGGGTGCATAGGGCCCTATCCCGAGGCTCTTTGATACCCAGGGACTTCCACCCCAGGCTTTATTTCAAATATAGGGGGGAGCCACATCAACCCACCTCATGGGCATCCAGACACCTCGGGGAGAACCACCTCCCAGAAGCTTTATTTTAAATAAAGGAGGGTGGGCGTGAATAAGCTGTCCCCAGTGGTGGCAACTGGGGCACCCTGTATGCATTCCAGGGCACCCACAATGCAGAGGTCAGGCCCCGGGGAATGGGGTCCCTTGGGGATCGAATCGGCACAGGGAGGAGGGACATGCAGCCTCGTTTCTCAATGTGTTTGTGGCCAGGCACCGGGGAATAATGTCCCCGGGGCTGAAATCGGCCCTGGGAGGGAGGCTGCACTGACGTCACTGACCATGTCATGAGTGATGTAATATGTGAGGTCATAAGCAGCTCATTACAGGGCATAAGTTATAGTTAGCTCAGGTAACAATAAGTGCTAAATTTCTATGGTTTTCTACGAGTAAAACCTGAGCCTAACTATAACATCCTTGTAACGTTTGCTTTTTTCAGTGAATATATATACATATATATATGTGTGTGTGTCTGTGTGTGTATGTGTTTGTGTGTGTGTGTGTAGGTGTGTGTGTGTGTGTGTGTGTGTGTGTTTGCGTGTGTGTGTGTGTGTAATGGGACGGACAATGCAGCATGTTAAAATGCAAGTCTATTGCACATCACTTCAGTTGCTAGAAACTGTTCAATACTAGATTATCAGAAAACTAGATTGTGAATCAATATGAATCTATAATTAAAAGAGGAGCTTAACATCTGGAGCAAGCCAAAGATATTACTAAAAAGTGCTGAAAGTGACCTTGAATTTCTAAACCAGAAAACATTCTCCAAACTCTAAAGAGTCCTGATCCTCTATAGAACTCCACTGTAAGGTGCAAATATTTTTCTCACATTTCCCAGATAAACCGAATATATCTCTTTTACAACACTCAACTATTCATAATGTTTAAATTTTGTAGACTATGATTATAAAAGTACAAGCTTTTTGCTCAATAGCATCAAACAGTTACTAAATATATAGTGCTCACAATTCTTCAACAATTTGGCTTTTTAGTTGCAACCCCAAACTTGAGATGTTTGTGAATAAGCATGTCTGGTCAAGAATTTTTAAAAACACAGAAAGAAAAATGTTCCAGAATTGTCTCTACTGTTGTCAAAAAAGTGTTCTTTCATCAACTACTCTTTTCCCTTCTACTATTAACAGATCATATTATTTTTAAACCTAGAAAATCATTCATCAGCCTGGTGCGATAGGTGTACAATTCACCAACTGAATACACATGTTTTGGAGTCATCAAAAATACACTCTCATAAATAATAAAAATAAAAATGTGTTGTGCCCTTACACAGGTTGACACAGGTAGCCAGGTAGAGTTTTGTAGACTTTTTTATTGGTCCCAGGTAACTAAATACATATGTCCATTTTTCTGTTGCCAGCCTTCACTCCAGCCCCACCAGGAGCAGCCTCCCTGCTGCTCAGCCCATCTCCAACTGTCACCACTCATCCACACAGGCACCCAGGCATTCCATTCATCACAGTCACACCAACATTCCAATACCATCTCTCACTCTGCCTAAGAAGCCAGGAAAAAACTAGGCTGGGTAACATACATAAACAATATGAGAATATAACATTATCCCCTTCCTTTTAAAAGAAAAAATGAAAGTATGGGAAAACATGAACTCATGAAGCGCAGGGTGACTTACACAGAACAACATGTGAGGCGCGGGGTGATTTACACACATGTACAGCGCAAGGCAAGGCGACTTACAAACACATCAGACCAAACGTGCAGACCAAACATGCAGCGCAAGATGACTTACTCACATTGATCACGACACAAAAGCTCAAACGTAACATAACCATAACACAAAGAGGTGGGGAATCACCCACCCAGACCAGAACCACCCTCATGTAAAGGAGTGTAATATATGGTGGAAAGAAAGACCAAAACCATCCCACAAGTAAGAGATAGTGACTACCACCCACTCTAATTCAAATCCCGCCTAAGTGTAAAGAGGCATAAACTGTGACATCACAAAACTTTATGAGAAATTAACTTTGAAACACAGAAAATTTTCTTGCATACTTCTTGTAATTTAAAAAAAAAACAAATGACCCACTCACCATAGAAGAAAGACTCTGGGCACATATTCAAAAAGTGCCCCCCTCAAGAAAAATGCAAATACATTGTAGACACGTGATACTAAGGCATCACACAAATACACATGCCAGTAGTAACTATGACCACCAAAAGTCCCAGGTGAGTAACAATACACAGCATTGATCAGATACATTCTTTTCCTGTTGTCTGACATACTAGCGTGCAATTTTGCCTGTATCGTGTTGATGTGAACAGATGAGTCAGATCACACACAGTGAAAATAAATTTCTTGCAATATGCCATTGCCAACATAAAGATAGTCTGACCCACACTGTGGAATAGTGCAGAGAGGCAGCTTGCCAACTCACAGACAGCGCTGCTGAAATATGCTCTAATAAGAATTGTCTGATCCACACTGTGGAATAGTGCAGAGATGTAGCTTGCCGGCTCACAGACAGCACTGACCGACACAGCATGACTGAACATATCCGTCGATAAAATCCGTGGTAACTCACCATGCGTCCAACAGACTTTCTCCCTTGCTCCTCGACTGTATGCATGCGTTATATCCCTTCAAGAACACCAGAGAAGAAAGAATGCGGCTTGTGCTTTGTGCAGCAGCGCGAAGTCAAAACAAAAGAAATCAAAACCCGGATGCTTGCGTTCTTACTTTTAAAATCCAAAATGGCGGCACGCATAAATTACTTGCGCCGGGTGGCTCAAGGATGAGTAGCTTATGCATATGTTAAACTTTCAAACACTAGCGGTTAATAGAGCCAAACTTGAGACACACATTATCATGGAGCACACAATAATTTCATACAAAAAAAATCCATACAAGTCCACTGGCCATTACGGTAGCACTCTTCCTCCTCCAGAGCGAAGGCCAACCAGACAACGCAACACAAAAAACAATAAGCAGCTCCATAGTAATGCTTGATGTGCCTTACACAAACAGAAACATAAAAAGGCACAGCTAAAAAAATTATGAATCCAGAGTGACACATACTGTACTGTAGCGCGCGAGGTCTGGGCCTCGCACGGTGAGCAATCACAGTAATAATGGGGACACACACACAGTACGGAGGGTATGCCGGAAAGACCCCGAGCGGTCTTCCGCGCTTTTAATATATACCTCGGGGCGTGCCCGTCCCGAGGGTGAAGGCGTGCGTGTAGGTGCCTAGATACATTGTTGGTGAGAGGCCGGGTGGCTCTCTACATCCCTCCTTCAATTTAGTTTACATGTACAACTGTCCAAGCCCAATGGCTAAGGGGACGTGCACATAAAGTCTCGGAGTCTTTGACTCGGCCCAGGATTGGGCCGCAGGTGGCATCGGTGGTTGGACCGGACAGGAGATTCAACAGCCCCAGCCGGGGCTGTTGCTTCGTCTCGGGAGGAAGGAGTGTATCCAGTTGCTTCATTTCGTGGCCCGACAAGGTGGCGTCTGTCTTCTCCTGACTGGTCATGGCTTTGGAGGGGCACGGAGTTTTGGGCCCCCGTTCTTCCATCGTCCTGACCATCTGGACCATCATCGATGGTGTCGTCAGCCTCCTGGGGAATGCCATCCGACATTCCTATTCTTTTGAAGCAGGATACATTTCGTGTGACGGTCTGTTGGCCGAGGCGGGCAGTCACCATTGTTCCTCGGATTTTCTCCACGATCCACCGCTCAGGTTCAAACGGGGTTCTAAATTTCCATCCAGGGTGCCGATCTTGTACCACGACAAAGTCTCCTTCTTGCAACCCTGGGTGCCTTGCATGTCTCCTTTCACTTGCTTTCTGGTTCGTGATGGCTCTCCGTGCCTGGATGGCATCACCATCTCTCTCTTCCGGGGTCCATGCGGAGGACACGGGGATGTGGCCTCTGGGTGCCCTTTTGAACAGGACGTGCGCCGGTGCACAATGGGTGGTGCTATGAGGGGTCTGTCTGTATGCGCTCAGGAATTGGTCCAGCGCAGCTTCTGGGTCTTTGCCATCGTTGACAGCGATGCGGAGCGCCCTGTTGAGAGTCCGCATGAGCCTCTCCACTTCGCCGTTTGCTTGCGGCCACAACGGTGTGATCTTGCGGTGTTTTATCCCCAGGCCGTCTAGGTACGCTTGGAACTCTCGCCCTTGAAAAGGGGGGCCGTTATCCGATTTCACCTCCTCTGGGAGTCCCATAGTGGCAAAGATGTGGTCCAGCGCTTTCTTGACTGGTCCAAACGCTGTGGATGAGAGCAGTTCCACAACGGGGAACTTTGAGAAAGAGTCCACGACCACCAGCGTGTGTCGACCGTCTGGGAAACTCCCAAAGTCTATGCTCAGCTGAGTCCAGGGTGTTGTCGCCGCTTCTTCAGTGATGACTGGGGCTGGGGCAGGGTCTGACCCCGTGATGGTGCAGGCATGACAGGAGCGTACCATCTCATCCACCATGCGATCCCTGGCCGGGAACCATACCTTGTTGCGTAGCCTCGCCTTCGTCTTGGCTGTTCCTTGGTGTCCTGTGTGGCCGATCGCAAGGGTCTGTTGTTGGAGGCTCGCCGGTACCACAATGAGATGCCCTCGCAGTACAATGCCTTCATCGCCAACGCGCAGTTCGTGGCGGTTCTGCCATAGCTGTTGTCGGGCATGGCTTATCTCCGGACGAAGTCCTTGTGCTCCTTCCAGAAACCTCGTCCAGCTTCCAGTGTCCAGGGCGTTCTTGACACGGGTCAGAGTCTCGTCCTCAGTGGTGGCTTTTCCGATCTTCTGCAGGGTGAGGGTCTCCGGGCAGGCAGCCACGGATACCATGTGGACGAATTCCTCCACCAATGGACCATCCGCCAGCAGGGTTGCTTTTCTGGTGACATCGGGGTGCCTGGACAGATAATCCGCTGGGTTATGGGCGCCGGGCCAGAAGACCAGGGTGAAGTTGTAGCCTTGTAGCTGGACGGCCCATCGTTCAATCCGCGGTGGGGCGAGCCTGGAGGATCCGGTGAACAGGGGCAGGAGTGGCTTGTGGTCGGTCACAATGGTGAAGGGTTGGCCACATGGGTGGAGAAGGTCGTGATGTACCGGCTGTTCTGATCAAGCTCCAACTGGTGGTATCCCGCGTTGAGATCGAGTTTAGAGAACCACTTCGCCCCGTTGAGGTCGGCGACAATGTCGTCTATGGTGGGCGTAATGTGGCGCTCCCGTTTCACAGCTGTATTTGGTAGTCTCATATCGACGCACAGCCTGATGGCCCCAGGCTGTTTGGGTTTGGGGGCAACCACCAGTGGGGATACCCATGGGGTCGGTCCTGACACTTTCTCGATTACGTCGAGGGCTTCGAGCTTCTTCAGCTCCTCTTCAACCTGAGGACGGAGGTTGAAAGGCACTCTTCTGTGTCGCAAGGCGACGGGACGGATGGAGGTGTCTATATGCAGTTTGACTTTCTTGCCTTTGAGCTTTCCAAGGCCACTGAAGAGTGCAGGGAATTCGGCTAGCATGGTATCGGCGTGCGACTGGTGGACTTGGTTGGCGAAGAAGACCAGCCCTAGGTCCTCCGCTGTGTTGCAGCTGAGCAGGGTGCCCTTCTTCCCTTCAGTTACGTGGAACCGGGCCTCCGTTGTGTACTCTCCATTTCGAATGGTGGTGCTGATGACGCCGCGTAGCGGCATGGGCTCGGTGCCCCCATAGGTGTATATCCGAGCGTTCGTCGGGGCCAGTGTGGGTTTAGGCGACATCTGTTCATATTGGTCAGAGTCCATGACATTCACGGAGGCTCCGGTGTCGATCAGTGCTCTAATTTCTGATCCTTCCACGGAGATCGTGCACATGGGTGGCGGTCTCTTCCGGGTGGCAACCCTGCTGACATGTGATATCACATACACTTCATCATCCTCTTCATCCTCATAGTACGATTTCCGGCCTTGGGCCAGCGTGTCTGGCGGAGGATGTTCTTGCTCTAGCGACAGTTGTCTCACTCTGGATGTCATTGATCGCGAACCATACCCTCCCCGCGACCTTTGTGCGTTGGGCCTATATCGCCCTCCTTGGCATACCGCGGCAAAATGGTTGAGTCTGCCGCACTTCGAGCACGTCTTTCCTTTCACGTTGCACACGGCGGTCGCGGCATGGTCTCCCCCACAGTAGGCACACTGAGTGTCCCGAGTTTGCCACTGTCGCGGTCTTCCACCCGCCGGTCTCCTCTGTATCGCGTCGACGGTTTCTTCCTTGACAGGCGCCATTTTGGGTGTGACCTGCGGAGCTATGGGGGACCGGAGCGCCAGTTCCATTTCGTCTGCTCTGGAATCCGACAGCTCGTGGGAGCGGGCAAGGACAAGAATGGCGTCCAACGAGATGCCGGGCTGTCTGAGGATAAGCTTTCGGAGCAGTTTCGATTTGCATCCCACGATGATCTGGTCTCTGATTTCCTCACGTGGTTCTGCAAACGGGCAGCTGCTGGCCAGCCGGCGCAGCCTCGCATAGTACATGTCCACTGATTCAGCCTCAGTTTGCCACGCCCGTTTGAACTTGAACTTCTCATAGTCAGTGTTGACCTGGGGGTCAAAGTGGGTATTCAGTGCGGTCACCGCCGCGTCGTAGTCATCGTCCTCGCCGGTGTTCGGGAGAGATTAGAACAGGTCGTAGATTTCTGGGCCTCCATACAGGATCAAGAGTGATCTCTTCACGGTGTTATCCGTTTCCCGGGTGCCCCTAAAGTAGAGGTTCAAACGTCCTAGCCACGCCTTCCATCGCGGCGCCGCAGTAGCTGGGTCTGCAATCTCGCTGAATGGTGGAAGCGGGGCCACACCAGTGTGGGCATGGCTGACCACGTGAGTGTCTGCTCCGCGCCGTGGAGGTGGGCGCGGCGTAGCGGCCTGCGCGGCCGGTGCTGTGGACGTGCCCCCTGTGGCAGCGTCCTGCACACACATAATGTTGATCTCTCCCTTGGATCACACCCCTCATGCACGGGTCGCGCCGCGTGGAACGGGGTCAGGACAGTGAGTGTGTGACAGTCCAGCCTCCAGACAAGTATTTCCCACGGGAGGCAGAGGTTGGAGAGCCTTGTGCTTGTGTGCCACTGTAGTGACACGTCCCAGTGCAGCACCACACTTCCCCCCCTGTCTTTGGGGCCTGAGCAGGCAGAGGCAGCAGTGTGGGGAATAGGCAGTATTCGAGGCAGCCAGTGCCTGATTGATTGCTTTTGCCAGTGCTTTATGTAAACCTCACGGAAAGCAGTACCAGAGCCAGAGTAGGCTGTGTGTCCGGGGCGGAAGACAGGGCAGGCGTGTGAGGCACCGCAGCACGGGGCCCCGGGGCTGACGTGCAGCGTCTCCCCTCTTCGCCCCACCCCCTTGGGGCAGCACACTGCAGGGAGCGCGCTAGCGCTGTGCGCGCAGCAGGGCAGGCCCCCAGGCGACAGCACGCACAGCGCGGGGGTGAACCACTCACCGGGCGGCTCCCGCCAGCTGAACACGCTCCGACCTCGGAGGCGCGTGGGCGGGGAGCCGACTGAAACAGAGGCAGCAGACCGGCGGACGAGCTCCGCGGCCACGAGGGCACCAGGCAGATGCGACCGGCGGTCGACAGCAGGCAACGGAGCGCGGGACTCCAGCAGACGGCCAGGCACGCATGGGATCAGAGCCGGCCTCGTCGCCAGTGTAGCGCGCGAGGTCTGGGCCTCGCACGGTGAGCAATCACAGTAAGAATGGGGACACACACACAGTACGGAGGGTATGCCGGAAAGACCCCGAGCGGTCTTCCGCGCTTTTAATATATACCTCGGGGCGTGCCCGTCCCGAGGGTGAAGGCGTGCGTGTAGGTGCCTAGATACATTGTTGGTGAGAGGCCGGGTGGCTCTCTACATGTACCATTCAAGCTAGTAGCAAGGAAGTTGATCATTAGATCGCACGCTGTCCCATACAATGTGAAGGATAAACCAGCTCCAATGTAAAATCTGTCACAATTGGGACATTCCTCAAACCCACTGCTTGCACACTCCATGTTCCTCCAAAGCACAAAATGAGTATAGCCACTTAACTCCTGTGTGGCCCTAGGACGTACTCATGTTGGCATTCATTCCAACATGCCATAAATGAAAGTCAAAAGAAAGGCTAGCTTTCTGTATTAAATACTTGGTTGAATTTGTTGAACATTATAAAGCATTAACGGTAGTGCACACCTGAGTCTAGCAAGCTGTTCAGCAAACTAGACTTTCTTTTGGTATTTATCTGGTGTGCTTAGGCACGCTCTGTCAGGTTCAGCACACAGATCAAAATATTAGGACAAAAATGTAGGTTTTAATTCTGTTTATAAACAATTAGTGCTCAGATCACCAATTCAAGACAAAAGAAAGTCAGACATACAAGAATCCTCCTTCTGTGCAGCCACTCCTTGCAGTTTGTGATGACTTCTTGATCCAGGGCAGTCCCAAAGACAGTGAAGGAGCACTTCTGTAGTAAGCAAATAGTCTTGTGCATAACGATGTGTAAGAACCTCACACAACCTTCTCACTAGGAACAGAGTAATTTTTTATGTCTTAGGGAGCATAGCCAGGCAAGACAATGGTGGTTTGGGCCGTTCGTTGACAAGGACACTGGTGGGGCTGGCTTGCCTGTAGCCCCCAACAAGACGCTCTTAACTTTGTTACGCTTGATTTAAATTCTCTTGGTTCTCTTTGTGTCAGAAGTTACTCTTTGATCATGCCGTATTCTTGGTTTCTGTAGTTTCTTGGTTTCTTGTCCAATTATAGACAGCTTTAAAATCCTTAAAACGCTTGAGTCCAAGTCCAGTCGACACCAAAGTTAGTACATCAGGCAATTCCTACAGAAAGCTTACAAGGTATTTAAGTCCCATTCTCAACTTATTTCCAATGTCATCAAATAAAGTATTTATTCCCTAAAGTTTATACTACATAGTCTGAGTGAAGAGGGTGTTAAAGGGGTACCTCATTTGAGCCGGTTACTTCAGGGGAGGTTTGTTTCATTCATGACTTTATCCCCCATTGTATTTCACCACCATTTACCTCTGATCTGTCCCACGTTTGCTTGTGGCACCCTCCCTGAGCCAATACTGGCCTCAGACCCCACTGCCCAGGGCCTAAGGTGGGTGCTGCGATCCCACTGAGATACACACAAGACATATTATGTTGGGGCCTGCGGCGAGAGGCACATGGCACCCGCAGGTCCACTGGCTCCCCTGTATGCAGGGAGAGCCAGCTTCTCTCTCACCCGGCAGGAGCAATCACTGTTTTCTTGCTCGCAAAAGCAGGAGCATTCCTCCATCTTCCGCAGTGTGGGACCATAAAAACCTTTCCTGCCTGCGCTTTCACAGGCAGTAAAACCATTATGCCAAGCGTGGGCTCTCAGGACACAAGAATTAAGCTGGCCCGGTGGGATGGGATCCCTGGAGTCTTTCAAGGCACGATAAGAAGGGCCGCATGGCCCACCCCTCTTAAATAAATTTAGCTATGGGGATTGGGTCCCCAGGGCCTTTTAAGACATCTGTGAGAGGGCTGCAGTAACATTTATAACAACTGTTTTTGACCCCAGTGGAGACCCGCTGGTACTTGGGGGTTGAGTATTCCTAACATGCCACCTATATCTTTTTTAACCTTTTTTCTGACCAGGAACTGTGGCCCTGGTTTCTAAAGTGGCTGCCACTACAACTTTGTTGAAGGGGTAACAGCCAATTAGCTCTTATCTTAAGATCTGTTGGCTCCATAGATCCTCCTCAGCATGAAATATACAAAGTTTGTGAGCCTTAATTTCTCAAAAACTGCTGAACTGATTTACATTGAATCACAAAAGCATGCTTTTTTTGACCAGTATATTGCTTTCTACTAAATTTGATGTAATTCCACTCAGTAGTTTTAGCGATAACACTGTTCAATATTCCTATGAAAAAATGAATAGGGAAAAAAAAGTTTTGCGACCCTTACCCTTTTTCTTGGCCTTCACTTAAAGGATCATCCCAAAACTTTCCAGGAAAGAACCGGGGTGTATGAGATTTTCTGGGGAACAGTTTTGTGAAGATATATTTATATATTCACTGAGAAATCCAAGGGTTATAGGGACGTTATAGTTAGGTGAAAATCAGTTAAAACACACAGTTTTAAACTAACAAAAACATTGAAATTCAACAGTTATAGTTATCTCAAGTAGCTATCACTCGTGCTCTAAAGTATCACGCCCCCACCTATAAAGTGTCTTTTACCTTTGTTTTTTTCAGTGTATTTGTATGCTTTTTTAACATAATGGGCCCCATTGGGATGGTGGAGGGATTGCCCCCGATTGCCCCCGACGGACCGGTGGTAGTCAGAAATGACCCCCAGCATATTACAATGGCTGGGGGGTCCGTGGCAGATGGAAAGACCATCCGCCGCTTTTCCGCCCGGTCGAAAAGGGTTCAATATGGTGGCCGTGTCTGAAAGACACCGTCAGCCATATTAGAAAGTGGCCTTGGAAATGCCTTTCTTTGGTGGCATTTCCGCCACGGAAACACATGCGAAGTCTGCTTGGGGGGCCAGTTGCGGGCCCCCAGGGACTCTGGGGGCAGCGGGGTGCACATGGGGGTACCTATGATACTCCCCTGCATTTCAATGTACAACGTGGCAGGCACCGTGCAGTGCCTGTCACGTTGTCCATTGAAAAGCACAGCATGCATTTTTGGGATTGCAGCCGCCAGCCAATGTGGCGGGCGCCTCCTAATGGGATGTGCGGTACCGCCGCACCCTTAGTGGTCGGTCCGATTTCCCACTTGTATGGCAGGCAGACAAAGTCCACCGGCCATACTAATGTGCCCCAATGTAACTTGTCGATTGCTGTGTGCTCTGTGGGGTTTGGCAGAAGGCATGGCCTGCAGCCAGACCCTGTGCCCAACCACTGGCTGGTGGCCAACCCCCACTGTTCAGTGCCTTTGGCCATATGCATGTGAGATTGTGACGCAAGGCCAGGCCTGTTGCAAGTGAAGATCTCCTGGGGTTATGGATTTAATGGCCCAGGAGACTTGATTTTTTTTTTAATGTTGCTGGGTGGCTGCTACGTTTTTTGCAGTAATGGCTGTCAGCATTTGTTGTGCTTTCCCTGCATGTGTGGATATATATGTACATGTTTCCTTATATACTATGTGCCTCTGCACTTTTACTCTAAAAGTCCAAACATATTGGCTGTTTCAGTGGTTGGTTTAATATGGGCATGGCAGTATCCCATCTATGGCACAGGAATGTATTCTTTTTTATTTATTGGCTGAAAGAAGGGCATAATTGGACCCACCTGGTAACAAATTTGGTCGAGATCGTGGGAGCTGCATGTTAATCTGGTCATAGACTCAATTTAGTTAACAAACCTGGCTTTTTAGTCACTTTAATGATCATTCACATTTCTTCACTATTCTTGAGCATGATGAAAATGAAGGTTCTCATCTTGAAACTAGAATGCTAATAAAGTCTGCCTATTCATGTGTCTTAGTTAAGATTCTGAATTTTCGAGACATTACATTCACAGACTTTATTGTCTGATTACCTATTCATGCCAGTCTTCATTTAATTTTCAATCATGTTTCATTGTAAGGTGTGTGTGTCAAATATTTTTTTATATTTTTGATACCACAAGGTGACACACTTCAAAAACCAAATTGACATTAAATTCTCAAATTATCTAATCTTTTTAATATTTCTAATTTCAAGAATCTTTAAAGACAATGGCAAGTTTACATATTGTTTAATGCAATAATCATATACTTTTTTGCTGCGGGACATATAGTTCAATTTTTTCAGTTTTCAATCATTTTTCAGGATTGTTGAAATATTAGTTAAAATGAAAACGTTTGATAAACATGGTTATTTTGATGAAGAAGTTCGAGTGACATATTATGCAACAAGGATGGAGCTAATGTTCTCTCTTTAATATGGAACTCTTGTTCTTATACAGACCACTTGCCTGGTGCAATGACTTTATGTTCTATATGGCAATCCATGTCCCTTCCATTCTGTGCCCAATGTCATCACATGGATTACCAATTTGTTTGTGAGAAGGCGTGTTGAATGACAACCATAAATAACATACCATCCTACCAATGCTCTCCAAAAGCTGATTCACCAGGCGCATGTTTACATGCATACTACCAAAAATGCTGAGTGGCATCTCCCACACGTTGTGCAAAGTACCGGACAGTGGGGAAGGAGCCCTCAATGGAAACGCACACTTTTTTTTCTTTTCCTCCATGGGGGAGGGGAAGGGGGGGAATAGTTTTAATTATGAAGAAGGACATTCCTGTACAGCCTCACCTAGGTTTTGGTCTTTGGTGGTAATGTCAACATCTGGACGGCTGAATGGTGGCCGCCCTCGCTGGGAACGTGTCCTACTCCTACAGACTCTGCTAAGAATCTGGGAGTAATCATGGACCTTGAGCTCTCAATGCCACAGCAGGTCAATAGAACAGTAGCTACCTGTTGGGGCATTATTAAAATTCTCCGCAAAATCAAGCACTACTTGTCCCCGCAGGCTCGTAAGCAGGTCGTCGTTGCACTAGTTGCTTCGCGACTTGACTATTGCAATGCTCTTTACGCTGGGGCCAAAAAAGGTATTTTGCAGCGTCTCCAGACAGTACAGAACGCAGTGGCCAAATTTGTACTGGACGTCACGAGACTTTCTTCTGCCACGGCCGCCAGGAAAACCTAACACTGGCTCCCTATTGAGTCTAGAATTGCCTTTAAGACTCTCTGTATGACTTATCGGGCGCTTACTGGTAAGGGGGCCGAGGGTGTGAGGAAACTGCTGCATCCTTATGCTCCGGAGAGAGCTTTCTGATCCTCAACCAAGAGTCTGCTGGTGGTTCCTCGTGTTCGCAGGACCAAATGGGATGGGCCCCAAACTATGGAATAGCCTGCAGCTTGGAATTAAAACCCAGACATCAGTGCAAAACTTTTGGAAAGCCCTAAAAACGTGGCTTTTCTCCAAGGCGTATCCGTAGTGCCTGCTATCTGGTTTTATTTTGATCTTTTTCTTTAGGCGCCTTGATGCCTCCGGGCTTAGTTGCGCGATACAAGACCATCTCCATTCCATTCCAAGGCGGTGGCCATTCGCCAGCCATCCCAACTTGATTTAACCACGCCATATTATCAGGCGGGGGTACTGGCCGCGCTTTTCTGCCATTCTGCAATCATTACGATTGCGGCCGGGTGGAGCTGGGGCATAATATGGTGGCGGTGCCTGGAAGGCACCGCAATCCATATTATGATACCGGGTTGACAAGGCCTTTCCATGGTGGCGATGCCGCCATGGAAAGGCTGGCTGGGATGTGTTTGGGGGCCCGTTGCCGGCCCCCGGGGGTGTGGGGGTTGCACTTGGGGGGTACCCATGGTACCCCTGCATTCCCATGCACAATGTGGCAGGCACCGCACGGTGCCTGTCACGTTGTGCATGGCAACGAGCCACATGCCATTTCACCATTGCGGCGGGTGCTGCTTACAGCAGCACCTGCCCCATTGTTAGAAATACAAAATGCGACCGCCATGGTGGTGGTCAGATCCTAATTAGCAGAGCGGGACCGCCGCACGTATGGCGGACTGTCCCAGCACTGCTAGGATGGCGGGTGGACTAAAGTCCGCCTGCCATCCTAATGGGCCCCCAAATGTGGGAATACTCTGTCCCCCTTTGAGAAAGGAAGTTAATATAGCCTTCAGTTGAAGTAACATTACAATCATTCCCAAGCTGGTAAATGGTCAAATAGAAGTTTTGGAATGGACACAAAGGTGCATATTTTTGGGAGTTGTTACAGTGCTTAATTTGTAAAATATTAAATGCAAGGGCCCAAGGCACTTCTTAAGATTCCACTCTAGCTGGTACTACCAACAACCCTGCCACTGCTGCCAAATGCCAGTACCAGCATTACCAATGTGATAGATTTATCAGTTGTAAATAAACACTGCACTGATTAATTTGGCAGAAAAATAGATACTCAGCACCTCCATGTGGTGCAATCTCATGATATGTTCAGGTGTTTAGAAATACGTGATGGAGCTGAGCACCAGAAAACTCTGGCACAAATTAAGCACTTCTAACCCCACCTTGGAATGCCCGTCCACTTCCCACCCTTTAAGTGAGATTTACACTTATGTTATGTTGTGTTTTGTTACGTGGATGTATATGGCACAGCCTATCATCTGTGGGGGTATCCTGGTGCTGGAGCAGGAGTGTAAAAAAATAAATATGTGTCCTTGTGTAACATAACTGGTGCTCATGTAATGCTCCAATACCTTTGAGTCAAATTCACTCTATATACATCTGAAAAACAAAAAATTTAAGCCCAGCGGTGTCACCTAGTTTAATAGCCAGCACTTCAGCTTCTTGTAGAAGTTGAGAAGTGGTGTTCCAGTTCTAATGTGCTGAGGAAATTCGTTCCAGTTTTTGACAGTGATAAAGGAGAGGGCGCAGCCACTTTTCTTGCTTCCGCAGATGCCGGGGATTAGTGAGAGGGAGAGAGAGGTGGTGCTTAGCTGTCTGTTCAGTCATCGAGGTAAGTTGGACCTGTGTTGTGGAGGGCTTATAGGCATGGATGAGCAGCTTAAATTTGCAGCGGTTCTGGATGGGTAGCCAGTGTAGTTAAGTGAGGGTGGGAGTGATCGGGGCGCTTCTGGAGATGTCTAGGATGAGTCTGATGGAAGTGGTTTGGATGGTCTAAAGTATTTGCATGAGTTGGTTGGAGATGCCAATGTAGAGTGCATTGCCATAGTCAAGTCTTCTAGGTATGAGGGCCTGGGTGACCATGCGTCATGTATGCTCAGGGAGCCTTTGAAAATATTGCAAAGCATTCCAAGTATGGGGCAGCAGGATGCAATCACAGTGTTGACCTGTTTGTTCATCGTGAGTTTGTCATCAAGGATCATGCTTAGGCTTCTGGTGTGGTCTGTGAAGGTGGGACCCAGGTCGGGTAGCCACAAGGGGGAGTCGCAGGGAAAGCTCTTATATCCAAAGTTCAGGATTTCAGTTTTGTCTATGTTGAGTTTGAGGCAGTTCTCTCGTGTCCAGTTGGCTATTTGGACAGGCAAGCTGTGAAGTTGGACCTGGTGGTAGAGGTGTGTCGGTGAGGGGGAGGATGAGCTGTTTGTCATCAGTGTAGGAGACAATGTTGATGCCATGGGTTCTTATGATGCAGGCGAGGGGTGCCATGTATATTTTGAATAGGAATGTGATGAAGGAGGAGCCCTGTGGGACTCATCACATGAGCTTATTGTGTTCGGAGGTGAAAGTGGAGAGTCTGATTTGTGTACTGTTTGAGAGGAAAGAGGCAATCTAGCTCAGTGTGGGCCCTGTGATTCCTGTGTCCTGGGGTCTGACGACGAGGGTACCATAGGACACGGTGTCAAATGCCTCTGAGAAGTTGAGCAGGATGAGAGCGGTAGTTTCTTCTCTGTCCATGATCAAATGGATGTCATCAGTTGCTAAAAGGATGGTGATTTCCATGCTGTGGTTGCTGCACAACACTGACAGGGTGGAATCCGGGAAGGGGTGCTGCTCAAGATCGGTGAAGAGCTGCTTGTTGATTTCTTTCTCCAAGACTTTGGCCGGGAAGGGCAGGAGTGAGATGTGCCTGTGGCTGCTGAGGTCTTTTGGGCTGGTCAAGGGTTTCTCCTGTAGAGCTGTGACCCCCTGTTTCCAGCTGTCCGGTAGCTTCCCCTTAGGATGGAGGAGTTGAAAATGGTTGTGAGGTTGCCGCTGATCAATGTGCTGGCCAGGTTGTACAGGTGGTGTGGACAACGGTCTGCGGAGGTCTATGCACCTGTGGTGGAAAATTCATTTACACCTGTCAGGGATGTTATAGTGAATTCATGCCTTGCTTTAATAGAGGTATTTTCGGTCATAAACATACATTTATAGCTGAAAATACTTTTGTGAATAAGGTCCAAAACAACAAAAAATATATCCTTGTTGTTTTACATCTATATTTGGCCAAAGATTTTCAAACTGCAATTCTGGAAATTGTCAGGAGTACTCCGGTGAAGGTGTAATAATTGTACATTCCCTGGAGTAGTACTGGAAAATATTTGCCAAGTCCCACTTATGAGCATGTAAAAGTATTTTCTCATTAGGCAAATATTTTTCATCATTTAGAAAACCCTATAATTACCCCTTATTAATGTTGTGGTGTTTCATTTCCATTCTGACCCTTGAGCTAGCTTTACTCTTCTGCTTGATAAGGATACATCACTGATAGTCTGTAAGAGTTGACAGAGAAAAAGTTTGTAAATACCTAAAAAATTCTCAAGTTTGTTAGTGCTCACAGGCCAGGGCATCCATTTCTTCATCTGAAATCCCCACCTCATGCCGAGGAGTTTTGATTTACTAACACGTTATGATGCACCATACTGCCATACTGGGTAATATCACATGTGGGTAAATAGATATACCAGCATTAATTAACTATATAGGAGCAATTTTAATGGTTTTGTATGAGTGAAATGTCCAGCTAACTATAACACCCCTAAAACTTATAGTTTTTGGAGTGAACTTCTAGGTTTTTTAAAAGCTAATTCCTAACTATATAAGGCCTGAAACCTATGGTTTTTTCAGTGAATATATATATATATATATATATATGTATATATATATATTTATATATATATATATATATACCAATAACATACAATCTATTAAAAAAAGTAATTCTATCATAAATTTAAACATTAATCTATTCAAAAAATTATTAACTTAAATTTACCACTCAAGTCAATGCCACAGTAGGAAAAGTGTTGAATAGTGGAGGGGGAAAAATTACTATTCCCACTCAAGTGAATGCAACAATAGGGAAAGTGTTGGATGGAGGAGGAGGTTAAAATTACTATTCCCACTCCAGTGAGTGCAACAATAGGTAAAGTGTTTGATAGCGGAGGGGTAAAAATTACTATTCCCACTCCAATGAGTGCAACAGTAGGGAAAGTGTTGGATAGCGGAGGGGTGAAAATTACTATTCCCACTCCAGTCCGTGCAACAGTAGGGACATTTTTGGATTATGGTGGGATAAAATGTACTATTCCCACTCCAATAATCGTAACAATATTGAATGTGTTGCATAGCGGAGGGGTAAAAATTACTATTCCCACTCCAGTGAGTGCAACAATAGGAAAAGTGGTGGATAGTGGCGGGCTGAAACTTACTATTCCCACTCCAACTGGTGCAACAGTAGGGAAACTGTTGGATTGTGGAGGGGTAACAATTAATATTTTCACTCCCGTCAGTTCAAAAGTAAAATCAAACATAATATTACCAACAACAAAAATATTTAAAAAACAAAATAAATTAAAAAATACATACATCTTAAAAACTAAAATACAAATATATTTAATATTAACAATTTTAAAAAACATATTATACTGCGTAACTGGCGCATTTTAAATTCAAATGGACTGAACCTGGACAAACCTCTCCTTTCCTTTAAAAGAAGTCAGAACGTACGGGACCACTTGGTGCATACAAGACCTCAATCTGGCACACTGAAAGACCAACTGAGATTGTGGGATCTCCCCCCAGTCACTGGACACACCAAATGTGGATTGTGTGACGTTTGTACACTAACGGAGAACACTAAAACTGTTGATGAAGGACTGAACTAACCCTGGGAGCAGCGGAGGCTTACGAATTGCAATTCAACCAATGTAATTTATTTGATCAGATGCCCATGCGGACTTATGTATATAGGCATGACAATACGAAAGGGGAAGATCAGGATAATGGAGCACAGATTCAATATTAGGTGGCAGAAAACCATGACACTTTTTACCGCACAATACGCAGATGAGACTAACTCAGTTGATTATCTTTATGGGACTCTACTAGATAAACCACACATTCCCCCCACAATTTGAGATCCCGAAAGATTCCTATTTCAGAGGGAAAAGAAATGGATTAATAGGACTCGTAGCCATGAGATTGGCCTGAATGATGACATCCTATGGAACACACTCAGTAGATTATGAGGATGTTTCCAAAGGAAGGCCCCATCCCCCCTTTCTTACCTATTCCATTTAGGGAGGGTGGCTGGAATGACTCCCTTTCTGAACTTGCATAGGGGTAGGACTTGGAGTTCCTCATTTGGGGAAAATGCAGGCACATATTAGCATTTTCCTCCACCTCAGAGCAATATAAGTATAAAATGCCTCTAGCTCCCTGAAAGGGTAGGTCATACACCAAAATGTGAAATTGTGAACCCTAGCAATCTTTGACTTTGCACTTGGAGGGTTAGTGCTGTGACTGAATCTTTGAGGGAAAAATACATCTATTTCAGGACAAAGAGCCTAAGATTCATCATGTCTGACCATGTACAACATATTGCTATTGAAATTGCTTTAGGACCTTCATTTTACACAATCAATAATCCAAGTACCATATCTTTAATCTTACTTTCTGACAGCATTATCTATTGTGTGATACATTCCATCGGGTGGCATATCACCCTTTCCACTGAACTACGAGGACAGCTAACAAAATTGTGTAATGTTTCACTCCAGCATATTTTTTAATCATCTCTGTCACTAGTAAAACATGCTGTTTTTATTCTGGCTGTGCAAGAGACTGATTCCAATTATATATGGAGCACAACCTGGGCATTTGGCTGAGATTACACCAGGCACTGGTCCTTCAAATACTGGTGTACCCCTTGTCACAAAAGCCTATTGAGCCTGGAGAAAACACAGCACCTGTTGGTGACCTAGTTTAATATTTTATAATCCATTCAGGACAGTAGAGTATTGAGGGTAAATGGTTTGAGTTAATGTGGTATTGTGGGTGAATGTGTGACTCATGGACAAGTTAGCCGCTCCCTCCTGAATGACCTATAAAATTTAATCATGACACTCTAAGTAAGCCTGCATGCTTCAAAAATGGAAAATTCCCCAAAACACACTGGACTGGTAGGGATAGGGAAGAAAAACAAACAACAGGGTATATTATAAGTCTTGAAGAATGACGTGGAACCATAGAGCTCAAAAGAAACAGCTGAACCATTGCAAAGAAGGTTGCCAGGAGAATTATATCGGTGAGTGTTGAAGTCTTCTCGTTTTTAATCTTACCAGGGTTATCCAAAATAAAGGGATACCACAATAGTTCATGGGAATTTTATCTTTCCCTTTACGATGAAGTGAACCATCAAAGTACTCCGTCTACTGAGGTCGAGCCCACCCAGGTTTCTAAGGAGCAGGATGAGACCTGATGATGAAACATGCCACTAAAATAGACTGGGTGAGGGTCTTACTATATAACAGAAATGCATGTTATTTTATCAACATTTGATTCAGGGTTGGCCTAAGGATACATTTGTGCTGCGTAAAATAAGACTGGCTTAGCTCTATCAGGTTTGTTCTCCTACCCGCAAATGTCTCAACTTAGTTCAGAGTACCAATGCTTGGATGTGAAAGTACAGGTTGTTGTAGCCTCACACAATCTCACTCAATACATAGTTGATGTGTTGTCCGTATTTTCTGTGTTACTAACAGTCCCTAAAAAAGGGTTCAATTATACAGTGGTAATTCAAAACCAATTTTGTTCTTTATAATATCACACTAAAGTTATGCACTAAGACAAACGGTAATTTATATTTAAAAGTGTTTTATTTGGACAGTCTCATACTGTTGCTTAGCACATGCAAAATACAGATTATCATTAAAACAGCACTGATGCATGGTACTACCAACAAGAGTAATATGAATGTTTCTAAAAAAAAAGTCAAAATATAATTTGACAATCTAGCACCCTAAAGTATACTTCTATATGCTATACTATGAGAGAATGGAGTAGCTTAACTCGCCTCTATGGTTTCTTAGGATTCAGCGCACTGCATACCTGTTTACAGCAAATGAATGAAATGAAATTAAATGAAAAGGGAATTTATAGAGCGCGAAACATTAACCCCAGGGTGTCAAGGTGCTTGCTCATCAAAACAAGATTAAACTAGGTGGTTCGAAGGCACTTTAGAGACTGAACAGCCATGTCTTCAAAGCCTTCCTACAGGCCAACAGATGTGTTTCTTGTTTAACCTCATTGGAAGCGAGTTCCATAATTTGGTCTTGCTACTAGAAAAAGTCCGCCCCCCCCCCCCCAGGACTTTTTTTTTACCCTGGGAACAATCAGATCATGGGCAAAGGATGAACGAAAACGACTGACTGGA
Source organism: Lissotriton vulgaris (assembly GCF_964263255.1). Classification (NCBI taxonomy): domain Eukaryota; kingdom Metazoa; phylum Chordata; class Amphibia; order Caudata; family Salamandridae; genus Lissotriton; species Lissotriton vulgaris. The sequence continues at coordinate 1,906,002,500 of NC_141685.1, read as the reverse complement.
ATATAGGGTAGTAGATTCCGTTTTAGGAAACCAGGCCCTATGTCATGTGTGGCCTTAAAGACAATGCATAGAGCCTTAAACTCAATTTGTCTCTTTACTTGCAGCCAATGTAGATCTTTGAGCGCCCTCAGAGGCGTAGCTAGAGCTTGTGGCGCCCAGGGCTATCCTTCAGATTGCCGCTCCCTGGGCGGGGTGCTGGGGAAAAAGGACGGCGGGCACCTGAAAGAGGTCAGAGAGACATGTAGTATTGCTGCTAATAGTTACCTTGATCACGCAAGTTACATGCACATACATGACACGGTCCAGGGCCAGACAGCCCCTGTCCCCAAAATAGTGCTGCCTCGGACGGACCGCCCCCACCTAGCTACGCCGCTGAAGGAAAAGCAGAAGGAAACCCACAACTTACATCAGTTCTAGATACCCTGTTTATGACATCTCACTCATAACATCACAGCTTGTGCAGGACCTCTGTTACTTACCTGTCCCATTCATGACATTTGATCCATGACATCACAGCTGGTGCAGGACCACTGTCCTCTGGTCATATTCAAGCCACCTACCCCATCACCCCAGAATGCCCAAATTCATGAATGCTTGCTTTTCAAATGCAGATGTTACAGTCCGCATTTAAAAATGACTTCATTACCCACTGCTCCTAAAGCAAAACTTTCCACATTTTCAAAATCACACATACAACACAATTAATCATTCGTTTGTGAATTAGTGCATACAAAATGTTACATAAGGCAAAGGAGACCAAAAGGTGTATGATTCACGCCATCCACACTGGTAGACACTTTTTTAGAGTGCTTGGTCTGGAGAATGACTAACTCAGGATTCAGAACATAACACAGTGGTTAGGGTCTACTTTAATAAGAATTTATTTCTACCCAAGCAAACGATTTTCTTAGCAACATCAGGATCGAAAGACTAGGATAAAAACATAACATTTGCAGTGGAATGTATTTCATAAGTCACTGCATCAATGAAAATGTCACATTAGCAGTGTGAATACTTAGCAGCTATGATATTAACCACCTGCGCTACCTCACACAAATGAAACCTGCCACTAGATGAAACTCCCATCTCTCTCTCCAGCAGGTAAATTACTTGACACAAGTTTACTTGACACTGTGTGTTGGCCGAAAACTGCTCAATAGATAAGGAACATTGTAGTACTTTTAACACTTCTGACTGTACTGCTACAAAACTGCGAAACAAAAATTCCATTACTGAATAGAAGAGCATTTTGAAGTGCAGGCCCATTTAAAACACTGCCCATTACTGTGCCGGTTTGTCCCTGTGTCCAAGGCCAGAGCCTGCAACCCACTCCCTCTACATATAACAGAGAAAGCACTTCTCTTCGGTGCTGTGTCCTCCTTTCCTTAACATCACCCCCAGAGTGACACACATCTTTTTCTTTTCAGAAGTGCCTTTCAAAAACAGTGTACAAACTACAGAGAAAACTTACTTGTAGTTGCCCCTATCTCCCAAGGATCAGCACGCAGCACCACAGGAGAGTTAAGAGTCAATGTTTTACTCTCACGACCTGCTCATCGTCCGAGGCCCAACCGACTCAATCAGTCAGAGTGACAAGTGCAGCAAGTCACTCCCTCATGGCCCGAGACTGGGAGTTGGTTTGGTTCCCGAACTTGCGTTGGCCTGTCGAGTCAGTCTCTGAAGGCACGCACAGCACCACGTGCGTGCGTGTTGCGCGCTAAATGACAGCACAGCTTTACAAGTCTGTCATGGGCGGGCCATGGACGATAATGTTTGCAGGGCCGTCATTGGTAGCACTTTCGCGCGCTACCAGATTGACGGCCCTGGCAGCCAAACATGAAGGTACACTTTTTTGTAGCCTCAGATGGCGCATGAAGTGCGCACACACTGGCCAATTAGACTCAGGCTGCACATGCATGCTTCCTGTCCATTCACTGGCAGGCAATGGTGACATACTGTTGAGGTACGTGCGCTGCAGGCAGCATTTGTTTGCTTTTTGCATGCAGGTGCTGTGTAGCGCTTGCACTTGAATCAGCGGCCACTATGCACTGGCCGATTGCGGCGGCCTTTGTAATTTATTTGGGGACAGTGTCAGTCAGTGTCCCCAAATAAATTATAAAGGCAGCTGCAACAGGCCAGTGCCGCGCGGCGCAGCCCTCACATTACTGCCGCCTGGGGCGGACCACCCCCACTGCCCCCCCCCCCTAGCTACGCCGCTGAGCGCCCTTGATACAGATCTGTGTCTTGGGATGTTCAACAAGACCTGAGCCGCAGCATTTTGCACTAACTGTAAGTTAGACAGGCACTTTTTCCAAAGATTGATAAAAAGCCCAATACAGTAATCTTCTCTTGATAGAACAAGTGCTGAAACCACTAGTTTGCGTAGCTCAGCTGGGATGAATGGGAGGATCTTTCTCAGAAGTTTTAGCATGTTGAAAGAAAGGGAGGTAACCTGATTAACAAATATGACTCCTAAATTCTTTGCCTTGATTATTGGGGCTGGTAACGGACCCAGCTCTAAGCTCCAAAGATCAGGGGACCAGAAATTGGTGTGGGCACCAAAAAGTAGGACCTCTGTCTTACGTGAATTAAGTTTTAAACAATTGGTAGCCATCCAGTCACCAACCCGACGAAGGCAGGTATGAAACTGTGCCATAGTGTCAGTGAGCGAGCCTGTCACTGAGACAATGATCTGCGAGTTATCAGCATAATAAATAGCTGAGAAGCCCAGGGACCTGATCAGCTTCGCCAGAGGTGCAAAATAAACATTAAAAAGGGTCAGACTCAAAGGCGATCCCTGTGGCACCCCACATGGTAATGTAAAGTTAGGTGATTTAGACTCATCTAGGGCCACAAATTGTTCCCTGCCAGACTAGAATGATTCAAATAGAGTAAGTGCTTTCCTTTTGACACTGATCTCCCTCAGAACTTCCAACAGTTTCTGATGGTTCACTGTGTCAAATGCGGCGGAGAGGGCCAGCAGCACAAGTGCTGCATTGCCACCCACATCAACTGTCTGGCTGATCAGTTCAGATGATGTAATCAGAGCCAGTTTGGTACTATGGTGTTTTCGAAATCCGAACTGGGTGTCATCAAGAAAACCATGCCTCTCAATATATTCTAATAGAATGCCATTCATGGATTTCTCCACCATCTTCACTGACAGAGGAAGTCTAGAGACTGGGCTGTAGTTGTTGGGGCCTGCCCCATCTAAATTTGACGTCTTCAAAAGGGGGAGCAATAAGCCGTAGTCATCAGTAGCTGGAAGAGAGTGTTCCCTTGAAAGAAAACCAATATCAGCTGGGCTCAGATCCTCTCCTCTCAGACTTGGCTCAGGATCAGCTCTCAGCATAGGACTGGATGCTGTGGCAGTACACCAATCTGTCGATTCCTGTCATAATCTCTGGCAGTATCTTGTGCGATAACTGGGTGAAGGACCTCTCTAATCCAATGGCCACATGGTGCACCTTTTATACTTTTGATCATTGATCTTATCTTAAATGTGGAATTTTGGAGGAATGTCTGACATAACATTTGTGCATTAATATACTAGTCTTAGATACAACATTATAAAAAAGAATGGTAAAAATACTTCAAAACAGACTATATTGTTTATGTTATCATTAGCTGACCTTGAAAGACAGATAATAAGGCACTTGACCCAGATTCAAGTCCCATTAGGTGTCATATTGATGTCATAGTTTAGATGACATTTTCACAGGTTCTTTGAAATATATCGACAGAAGTTATTCATGTCAAAGGTTGACAAGCAAATGATTAGGCAGAAAATGGATTCTTGGCCTACTCAAAATGGAGTCTGTCTTTAAAAAAAAAAAATTAAGAGTTTTATATTGAGCGAACTAGACCGGAGACATCGGGCATCAGAGAGCTTTACATGAGCACTAGTTTTCTTACAGAAGGACATATTCATTTTTGTTAGGCTCTGGGAGATTAAGTGATTTGCCCAGAAGCACAGGATGTTGAGCGTCGTTCCTCAGACTCGAACCTGGTTCCCCAGCTTCTAGGACGACCGCTCTAGCTGTAAGGCTACATCCTCTCTCCTTCAGTCCTAAGGTTCTTTACTTCATTTGTGAGTTGTCAACAAGACTTAGGAGGTAGTATCCATTATCATTTCATAATCAACTCTTCTCCTTCTTTTTTAAATATCTATCCTAGGTACACCTTATGTTATGAAAATGAAGGTAGCAGCAAGTAAGTTTACAGAAATCTCATCAAAATGATGGTTTTCTCCTTGAATCACAACTAGAATACCTACTCATCCTCCTTTGAATTATGCTTATGAAAAGTGGCAATATTGAATGGAATACTCCTGTCTCAAGCTCAATCGAAATAAAACTGAGCTGATGCTCCTGGGCAATAACCTTAGCCCAGAGCTGGGACTGTAATGTCCCAATTGCCTGGGTTCTTTTCCCTATCCTAAATCCACAATCGAAATATGGCTAGATAAATCCCTTAAATTTGACCATCAAGCAGTGAAGTTGGCAGCTACATGGTATGGCATGCTCAGATTGTTTTGCAAATTCTCCCTCTTCCACCATTTACTGCTATGAGAGTAATGGTCCAGGCCCTTGTTCTTTCCCACCTGAGCTATGGGAACTCCCTCTATCTAGGGGCCCCAAAGACCACTATGAGGAAATTGCAAATAACACAAAACTGCATGGCTCGGCTGCTGCTCAATGTTCCCAGAACCCAATCGGCCAGCCAAGCATTGAACAACTTACGGTGGCTGCATGTAGCTGAAAGAATAAAGTTTAAATCTCTGTGTATTGCTCACAAGACACTTTGGGGCAAAGGACCCCCAATTACCTGTTCCTTGATCTCCTTCTATCGCCCCATAAAAAGCTTACGCTCAGCCAGTTTATTCTTGGCCATAATACCTTGATTAAAAAGGGAAAGATATGGAGGCCATCCTTTGTCATATAGTGTTGCCAAGCTCTGGAACACCCTCCACCTTCATATGTGCTCAGTTAAACAACATTTCCCTTTTCACAAATTACTTAAAACTTGGCTCTATCAGAATTTCTCACTATAACCAAGAATCCCTATTTCATCTGTTCTTTTGTATTACACTACAAACACTGGGATGCTTTCAAGTAACAATGTGCTGAATAAATGCTTTATCATCATCGTATGAGCAGTGGAAAATGAAATTGAGAGCCAGGAGTCACCTGAGGAAAGTAAATGTAAATGTTTTTGTACTTGCATAGTGCACAGCTACCCGCAGTGGGTTTCCCGGCTCTTGTCCATGCAAAGCTGTAAGGAATTTAACTTAACGTCTCAAAAGTTGACACTTAAAGAATGATTCATAGCATTCTGTCTAAAGACCAAACAAGCACTGGAAAACTCGTTGAAAAATTACATCTGGCTAATGATAAATAAACCCGGGTCAACCTGGGACAATTTTCTTACTCCCTCTGTTGAAACACAGGAATACTGTGAAATATGGGCCGCTTCCATACCCATACCGGCGGCTGCACAACTCTTAATAAAACAGGCAAAAATAATGTCATAGGTCAACGATGCAACAAGCTTAAAAACCTTAAGCATGGAAGTTGGGCTTCGTCCACCATAAAGCCAATAATGAAGCACCAACTAATGAGGCTACGATTCGGCTTGATCTCTCTATTGGCATACAAGTATGGGCAAGGCTACAAAGAAATCTCATTCACACAGTGTCGCCCCTGTGGGGGAGAAGAAGAAACGTTACCTCAAATATTATGTATTTGCGATACAATGCTCCCTTTAAGAACTAATTGGCTTCGACCCATCTGGCGCATTTTAAACATTCAGACATGCCAGGACACCCTAATGGAATGTGTAAAGGGTGACTCAGCACAGTTGTCGGTGCACTGTATGAAATTTCTGATGGCCACAAAGGACATTTTGTCCTCCGAAAAACCATAGAACCATAAAGCTCATACAACCATTTTCAGTTTAATCCTCTTTAATGTAAATCCCCCAAAAAATGAAGCTTATGCACTTTATTCTGTATCTCAGTATTCGCGATCACAATCATTTTAATTAATTGTGCAATAAAATTCTATCCTATTCTATCAGAGTAGCATAAAACTTCAAAGCCAAATTAGAGTAGAAGAACTTCCCATGAAGGGTAGATCATAACACTCAGCCGAGTCTCAATAAATCTAGGTAAATCTGTACACAGTTGCAGTAGCAATCTGCTGAAAGCCAAATAGGAAAGTGAGGCAAAGGAGGAAACAGTAGCAGCAGTAGCCACAACCTTCAGGGGTTTGGGATGGAATGTAAAAGAGTTGCATCTACCTAGGAATACGCACTAAATATAAAAATCAAGAACATATGTGAAAAATATTCCATCAGGCTTTTTCTTTCATGGGCCAATAAGATAGCTACATTCTTTGGTAAGCAGGTTCTGGTCCTCCGTTCCCACGTAAATACATGCAGCTTGTACTATTTATCACAAGGTTAACCACAGGCAGTCATGCGTAATTAGATTCTGGAAACATTAGATTTGGTTCCCATAGGCCTTTAATCACAGAGTAACCTTCTAAATCTCAATTGTGTTGCACTGTGAGAACAATGAACTACTTACTAAAAGATAAAATCACTGTTAGGTGATGCATTCTTTTTACTACAAATCAAGCATCATTGTTTGAAAAGCACAAATGGTTCTATTCAAACATGAAACATGAAAAAGTAGAAAGTTCATGATATTTAACAAAAAAAATGTTGCTTATAAGATAATACATTTGTTAAACCAGATCATTCTGCAGTTATGACAACATTTATAAGCATGTCAATGTAAGGTCAAGCTTCTAATTCAAGTTGTGCATATTTAACCAATATTAAGTTTGCTTCTAGTTGAAGAAAACTTGCATAATGGCTTTTCTGTGGCCTACACGGGTAATTATGACTGCCTATTTCAAAACAGCACATTTCAAATGCGTCCTTTTCTGCATCACATTTTATATTTATCATTGCACATTAAGCTCCTAGATTAATTATTTTTCATACTAATTAATTAGCTTTCCCAATGTTAACGCTGTTTTTCTGACGACTATCTCACTTTATACGACTATTACTTCATATAATGTACGTTGAAGAGTGTACCACAGTATAGTTGATTGCCTTGATAGTGATGAATGAACTCAATAAAGAAAAGAAAATAAGAAAATGGAGAGCCAGTAGTCCAATGTGAGGTCACAGGCTGGGACTCTTTATTTACATTAGAAAAGGGACATTATGAAGTTAAGAAAGCATGTTTCCGAATTAATGTCCAAGTTGGCTGTTTTACACTAAGATTGATAACTTACCTGTGCTCTGGGTACAACACCTTTTTCCCCCTGGGGTGTTTTGCAGGTCCTCACAATGGAATTCGGATGACAATCATGGTTTGCTCACCATTGTCAATGAGCTGAATTGTGCCAGCACTTAACTGACCTGCACTTGTGAATACTGCTTCATTTGTTTGTGCCACTATGATATTAGCAAATATCTGCTCCTCTGCTTACCCCTAACAGTGACTATATATGTTTATTACATATGTTTATTATATTATTTTTATATATATTATTATTTGTTAATTGTGCTATACAGGTGCTCCCGATCACCAATAAATAATTTGACTTTATGTCCAGGGACTCTCCCAGACTTTTGCTAGCACACAACTAACAAAGTAAAACCTAGGGGCTGAGTACATCAAACAAAGCCAATAGGTCTGTGTTTAATATGACATCAATGCAAACACAAACACAAAGACTGATGTTCCAATGGGGTAGCACATTAATCTGCACCAGTCATCTGTGCCAGTGCTTGGTGGTGGTGGTGGTGGTATTGTTAGTGATGATATTGCGGTATTCATGGTGTTGATGATGGTTTTGGTAGTGGTGGGTATGTGCTATAGGTGTTGCGATTGATGGTAGCAATGGCGGTATTGGTATTGGTATTGATGATGGTATTGATGGTAGCGCTATTGTTGGGTTCTCTCATTGTTGATGTTTGGACTTGACATATTTGTGGTGGTATTTTGATGTTTCTATTGTTATTGGTGGTGGTATTAGTGGTGTTATTGGTAGTGGTGGTTTGGTTTAAGTTGTAGAGGTAGCATTGTGGTGGGGGTATAGGCATTGTTACTGGAGTTATTAATAGTGCCAGCTGCAGTAACAAGTGCAATATCTATACAATGTGTGTATGAAATGCAGAATTGAATCGGACTAAAAAGAGTGATGATGTAGTGTACTTTCTAGATGGAAAAAGTCCCAATGCATTCTAAAGCAAGCACTTCACATGAGGCCAAATGATACAACAGCCAATATTATGAGATGAGAGACTAATACTCCACTAGGCTGTCATAAAATGTGATTGACAATATCTCATTCTCAGTCTTCCCAAGCCTAAATGTCCCAAAAATTCAGAGTCTTTAGCAAATTGGAGATTGTGACACCATCAGGATTACTGATGGTGTGGCAATATCAGACTTATTCATTGCACAGATTTTTCCATGTGTGCAGCTCAGAACTGTGGACAAAGTGCAATATTTTACCTCTGTACCTCCATTCTAAGGTGCACAACTCTGAATGGGGAAGTAATTCAGCACCTGCTAAATTCGTCTGCTCTTGATAGTTTGTATATACTGAGTGCGGTATTAATACCTAAATACTGCAGCCCATGAAATGAGACCCTTAGAGTTTATCTTATACTACCAACTTTAAGTACTGTAGTCCCTGTTGCTCTTCAGATGTAAATGTCATTTACTTCACAATTTGTCTTGTCTTCCTTTCACACTAAAAGCACATGTCTTTTTGGTTCATTTCAGATAATTCGAGAAGTATAAAGGCAACACCTGAAACGGCCGAGTCAATATTTCAGAAGCTCCGAAATAAGCATGAATTTACTATTTTGGTGACTCTCAAACAGTCCCTGTTAAGTGCAGGTGTCCTTCTTGCGATACATCATTTAGAGCAAAGGTAAGTTTGGTCTTCTTTTTCACTATATTTTAAATTACACACTTGATTGACAAATCCAATTCTCCAAGCTCAGTGCCCTTTTTAGGCTTGCGCTGTGCTTGTGAAATCTACTGTATTTAATATAAATCTTAAAAGGGGCTTACAACCTGCCCTCTTGCTTTTCATTGGTTCCTGTGCTTGCCACTTCTGACACCAGTGGCAGCCATGTTGCGGTCAGGCGTTCAAAGTCACTGCTTGTGAATGTGAAACGGATACCTTTAGCCCAGTGGTTACTCTGCATTGCTAACATGTCACAAAAGCTACAAAAAGACAGCCATCGTGTAGAGAGGAAAAAAACATACTATTGCTCTAGCCAAGGTGCTGAAATAAAACAAATAATTTTTTCAGTTATAAAAGTATGAAACCAAAATACGTCCACTTTACAGCAAGTGAGCTGAGGTAAGTTGACACTATTATGCATAAAACAGAATTTACATAATAGTAATATAAAGTGCTTCTTTTTATTATAAACTTTACCTTGATTTGTCCCAATGTCTGTGAAAGCTCCTACATACACTGAGAGAGAAAAGTGATACCTAATTGTGAGCATTTTTATGCAGGGCTACAACACTGTGCCTCTTTTACGTCAGGTATTGAGGCTTTTCATACAGCTTAAACTAGCAATGCCAGTACTGTTCAACCTGGATAATTTATTTAATTCCTATTTTACACACATCAACACTCTTCTGTATTCCTGGTACTCTGCATTTCGCTCATCATCATGGGCGTGCTTTAACTAATAGGGTCATATTAGTGCAGACACTGCAGCTTCATGCTGTCCATCTTCCTTGTTGATGACCTCACGTATTCTCCCACAGCAAAGAAGTTGATCAACCAGAAAAAGTTGAAAAAGAGTCCTCCAAATAAACCAGGCAGGAGCGGGACAATAAGAGATCCCAACCGTTCCATAGGCAGACAGCCACAGCGAGTCAAAGGCATATAAAAGGACATAGTGGGCAACCTAGGCACATAGGGCAACCTGGGTACATGCTGGATTGATTTGCTTCCCTCAAACCTTTGTAGGAGCGGAGAAGAGAAACCGCAAAATAAACATAGGAAGAGATGAATAGCACATATGTTTTGTGTCAATACACAGTCATTTCATTGAGGCAAAAAAACATAAGAATTGGCCAGTGATTTGTTGAAACGTTTGTATACACCTTTTAAAGCTTTGGGGAATATTTTCAGATTTCTAATTGTTAAAGTGCTGTTCCTCTTTGCTTTATCTTGAGGATGGGTTGTTTCAAGATGGTTGACTTCTGTACGCAGAGCTTATGGCACGTACCAGCTTTAGCTCTCTTATTTCAATTGTTAATGCTTCATTGCCATGCCTAATGGTCTGCAATGGGGGAGTGCGAATGGCCCATTGGCAAAAAAACCCTAATTAGCCAATGAAAATTTGAGCCCAAAGAACGATGGTGTCTGTGGCGGGGTGACAGATATTATGCACCTCCAGCTCCGATTGGTTGCACCTTTAGGGAAGTGGGCCAAAGAAGATCAGAGATGGTCAGCCATATAACACGCATTAGCCAATGACTGATGTCAATAACTAAAGGGATGACCACTACATGATATAAGGTAATTAATAGGAGAGTAAAGGTCAATTCATTTTTAATGCATTTAAAATCCCAAGAGAAACGTATGAATTTAGTACAAATTGCATAAATAAAGAGTTTGAAATAGGTATAATGAATTTTGAAATAATTTAAATTAAATCTGAGTTATTGAGAGGAATAATATTAGGGTTGGGTTAATGGGATGTACAGGCAAAATATTGAATCAAAAATATGGAATAGCACTAATATGGAAGTCAAAATATAGAATGGACAAAATATCGAATGAACAGAATATAGTCAACAAAAATATTGAATTTAAGGTAAGTAATTTAATATCGATTTTCATAAATATAGAAAGTCAAAATATCGAAGTATATAATATAGGTATTAAATATATCGAATTTTTAATAATATCGAATTTTTTAAAGTGTTTTGTATGTTAGTATATGTGTGAAAAGAGTATATTTATTTTATAATTTATTTTAAGTACTGAATTTTATGTTATTTAATTTTTGCATAATTTAATTCTGTAGCGGGTTGTGGGTTTATAGGGGAATAGGGTGGGAAGTAATTTAATTATAATTAATTAAATGTTTCAATTTATTTATTGGTATTTATTTTGAATTAGTTGTTAATTAATTTTTAATTGGTAATTAATTACATTTAAATTGGTAATTCATTTTTATTAATTGATTAATTGATAATTATGTTAATTTTATAAATGTATTTCCCATAGCAGGTTGTGGGTTTATAGGGGAATAGGGTGGGAAGTAATTTAAGTGTGATTGATTAAATATTTAAATGTATTTATTGGTATTTATTTTGAATTAACTGCTATTTTTTAATTGCTAATTAATTAATTGGTATTTAATTTGTATTAATAGGTAATGAATTTTAATAATTAATTTTTATTTGTATTTTTAATTGATTAATTATTATATTATACTAGCAGGCCGTCCCGACGTTGTCCGGGTATGAATTGCTGCCCGCCAGTAGTATATGGTTTTGTAGGATTTTGTTTAGATAGCATTTCTTATCTGTGACAGGCCTGCGAAACGCTCCGATTCACAGTGCACTGCTGATGCACTGAAGAGTGCGCGTTCAGTAGTGTGTGAACTTGAGTTTCTTTGTTTTTTTTAATGTTTGGATAAGGTAAGTATGGGTATAGGGATATATGTTTTGGGGTACTGAGGTATATGTTTTGGGGTGTTTGGGTATTTTAAGGGTTCAGATATAGTTCAGGGTTATGGGGTGCAGGGGTAGTTTTAGAGTTTAGGGATAGGTATGGGTTTTGGGGTATATTTAGGGTTCAGGGCTAGGTTTGAGTTTTGGGGTATAGGGGTATTTTTAGGGTTCAGGGCTAGGTTTGGGATTTGGGGTACAGAGGTATTTTTAGGGTTCAGGGCTAGGTTAAGGGTACAGGGGTATTTTAGGGTTCAGGGGTAGGTTTGGGTTTTGGGGTACAGGGTTATTTTTAGGGTTCAGGGCTAGGTTTGGGTTTTGGGGTACAGGGGTATTTTTAGGGTTCAGGGGTAGGTTTGGGTTTTGGGGTACAGGGGTATTTTAAGGGTTCAGGGTTAGGTTTGGGTTTTGGGGTATAGGGGTATTTTTAGGGTTCAGGGGTAGGTTTGGGTTTTGAGGTACAGGGGTATTTATCGGGTTCAGGGCTAGGTTTGGGTTTTGGGGTGCAGGGGTATTTTTAGGGTTTAGGGATAGGTTTGGGTTTTGGGGTATAGGGGTATTTTTAGGGTTCAGGGGTAGGTTTGGGTTTTGGGGTACATTGGTATTTTTAGGGTTCAGGGCTAGGTTTGGGTTTTGGGGTATAGGGGTATTTTTAGGGTTCAGGGGTAGGTTTGGGTTTTGAGGTACAGGGGTATTTATCGGGTTCAGGGCTAGGTTTGGGTTTTGGGGTGCAGGGGTATTTTTAGGGTTTAGGGATAGGTTTGGGTTTTGGGGTGCAGGGTATATTTATAGGGTTAAGATGGGTTAGTGTTTAAGGGTGTTGGGGTATTTTAAGGAGTAAGGGTGATTATGGGGTGCAGGGGTATTTAAAGGGAGCAGGGTGGGATTAGCACACGATATGAGACATGGCATGAAGAGCGGAACGTACCACACGCCCCCAGCGTTTGTCACGTCCCCAGCACACGCCCACAGCACAACGCAGACACGCCCACATGGGACTACTTTGCTGGCACGGTTCTTTTACCTTTTAAAAGTATATGGTGGGCGTTTGCATAGCCTATGTCCTTCTGCTGCAACTGCCCTTTCCAACGCTGTATTGGGTGTTGTGATTGGTGCTGTGGTTCCTGAGATTACCCGCCTCAAAGGTTTGGGCTCTCTCTTTATAATATTAGTATGGATTAATTTGGTAATTATTTTTAATTAAGTTTTTATTGGTATTAATACTTAATTTATTTTTATTAATATATGAAGTATTTACTTACCCTACTGTTGCACTCACTGGAGTTAGAATAGTAATTTTAACCCCTACGCTATCCAACGCTTTCCCTACTGTTGCACTCTCCGGAGCGGGAATAGTAATTTGTACCCCTACGCTATCCAATGCTTTCCCTACTGTTGCACTCTCTGGAGTCGGAATAGTAATTTTAACCCTACGTTATCCAACGCTTTCCCTACTGTTGCACTCTCTGGAGTGGGAATAGTAATTTTACCCCTACGCTATCCAACGCTTTCCCTACTGTTCACTGTCCGGATTGGGAATAGTAATTTTTACCCCTACGCTATCCAACGTTTACCCTACTGTTGCAGTTGCAGGAGTGGTAATAATAAATGTTACCCTCCCGCTATCCTACAGTAAAAATGTTGTATAATAATAATAATGAATATTATGTAAATATATATATATATGTGTTAAAAAATGTAATTGTATGTTTATTTTTTAACTTAAATTAATTATTTAATACTTTTAAAGTTATTTAAGTATTTTTAAGTATGTTTTTGTTAATTATAGTTATTATTTCATTAATTTTAAATTACTTTTAACATATTTTAAAATATTCGATATTTTGACTAACTATATATATTTTATTCGATATTTTTGATTCGATATTTTTCTACTTACCTGCTTGTAGATAGGACTTCGATATTTTTGCTTTCTATATTTTTACTTCTATATTTTTTGTATTCTATTTTTTTGTATTCTATATTTTGTCAGTGATCCGGTTAATGGTAATTACTTTAATACTACAAATTAAGGAATATTAATTAACAGTTAAAGATGGAGTTACTGTTATGTCAGGTAGTAATTTAAATAACTAAGATGAATGTGAAAATGTAATTCATTAAAACTACTGTATATTAATTAGGTCTTAAAGTAGAGGTACAATTAAATTAAGTTTATGCCCGTCAATTTGTTTTAACAGAAATGTATTTAGGGTAGGATTTGGTTAGTAATAAATATTTTATTTAATTTTAATTAAAGTAAGAATTTAATTAACAAAATAAAAATGATTTGAGGGCTAGATTTATTATTAGAGTTATGTTCATGATAAATTAAATAATAAACTATTTTAAGCTATATTTGTTATGAAGACAGTGGAGAACTTGTCAATTGAGTAGAGGGTACACGGTGTTGGTCATGCAAATATCTGTACAGATAGTTGTACAAGTACATTTCCTGGAGGAACTTAAACAGCAAAAGGACTACAACCACTTACCTCACCTCACCGAGTCTGTGTTTATGTTTGTTTTGTAATGCTTAGTCAACTCCTGTTCTCCCAGGTTCCCTGCGTGATTTTAGTGACTGGAACATTGCAGTGGTAGAGGCAAGCTCACAGATGCCGCGTGGCTGAGTATGATAAAGAACTATGAATTCATCTGTTCACTGGAAACGTGGGACATTGAGGGTTGTTTATATCTTGATGGTTCCTCATCGTACTCAGTCCCAGCAACCCGTTCCTTTTAGTGGGTGGCTCAAGGGTGGCTTCACAGACTCTCTTGAATTCCAGGTGCATTTCAAAACCTCTCTTCTAGGTGTTGCTACAAATAGCTTTGCCTCTGAGTTTAATTTAATAAATTTAATGGATAGTATCCAGGATTTCCAAAACAAGAGAATACCCACATTTAATGGGAAGGACACCGCACTGTTATCGAATATATTCTTTTCTCTAGTTGCTTTATACCTCCACTCTTGGATTTTAAGGTCCTAAGTCATAACCTGAGTGATCATAACCCATTAACAGCCTTATTCTACTGGTATAATAAACCACTGAGACCAGTACTCCTATGTAAAGAGCCCATCACCCCGACGGTTCAGGGATGAAGGGTATGGTGGGCTAATATTGTTCAGCACATTTTGTTGAAAAATGTATCTTCTCGTGTCAAACTGATTTTCTTACATGTTTGTCTGAAGATGAGTTACCATATAGCATCTTGGCGTCTATCTTTAACATCTGTAGGTTTATTAAATCACGCGTTGTGATACTGCCTCACCTCTGGTATCACATGTTGAAATTGATTTGATAGTCGGTGCTCCAAAACCCGCATGGTCCTCTGAAACATTTTGTATACAAAACCATGTTGCCATGTAGAGGTCAAGAAACCAGAGCTGCATTCAGAACGGTTTGCAAGGAACGCTTGGCTCATCTAAAAGAGGAGTCCTGGGATAAGTTACTAACTGCTAGCAGGCAACGTGTTAGCTCTGCTTTTTGGGGCATTATTACTTCTACTTTTATTAGGAACAACCTTCTTCCCACACAGGCCTGGGTGGATCATGTTACAGTCATTTATAGTTTAGATGAGAAGCTGGAGATATCAAAAGACCCCCTGATAGTCAACCACATTGTTTTTGACTTAACCGACGTCAGAGCTGCTATCTCCCAATTACCATCAAACAAGGCACCAGGGCCTGACCGGGTGCCAGGGGACCTTTTCAAAAACTGCATAGATTTATGGGCACCACTACTGTCATTGAATCTAAATGCTGCAGCTATTGGTCCCCTTCCACTAACCTGCTCCCAATAAACAATAGTCCCAGTTTTTATAAAGAGTAATAGTTCAGAACCAGCATGCTTCAGGCCTTTCTCTCTCATAGACTAAGAGGTGAAAATTATTTGGCGGATTTTATTAAACCGCCTAGCAGATTGTGCCTACGAGAGAGGCATTTTATCTGATCTCCAGTATGGGTTTTGTCCTGGCCGTCAACCGTGGACCAAATTTTAAATCTTTATTTGTTAACATGTAAATATACTAAGGCCAAGAAGGGTGCAGTCCATCTTGACTTCATGGACCTCACTGCCTTTGACAGAATTGACCGTTCTAAGCTTTGGTCCATGATGGGACAGATGGATGTCTACCCAGTCTTAATAAAATTACGGCGTGACTTGCACAATGACCTTTCAGTCAATGTCAGATTCGACCCTAATGGAGAGTGCACTGAGCACATTAAATTGCGGCATCGGGTGTGACAAGGTTGTATTTTAGCCCCTTTCTTAATTTTTTTTATATTAACTACATAGAACAAGCCTTGTCAGCACCAGGTGGTGACGTTCCTAAAACAAGAGTTTGTCCTATACCCACCTTGCTCTATGCGGAAGATACAGTTTTAATCGCCCGTACAGCCAAAAGCTTCTACAAACTCCTTACTCTTTATATGAATTTTATGAGCAATCTTGACCTGACAACAAACTTCTCAAAGTCACACGTTATGAAGTTTGGTCCTAAAAACACAAAAACAATGAGATACATGGTAGAAGGCAAACACATCAGTCAGGTAGATACCTTCAAGTATTTGGGAGTTTTCTTAGACTCGGAGCTGAATTGGCACCCACTTATTACACAGAATGTTCTGTCTTTTAACAGGGCAAGATTTTACATCAAAGACTTTTTTTTGTCGGTTTGAGCGCACCCACATTCATTTGGTCCCGGAAATCTATGGGGCCAAGTGCATCCCCTTAGCGAGCTATGGTAGTGGAATATTGGGATATTGATGGGTCAGTTGCCCCTCTCCCATTAGCTGAAAATAAATTTTTAAGAGGTCTCTTGATGGTCCCACAAAGCATATCATATGAAATTGTCCACGTGGAACTAGGCTTAAACTTTCTCCAGCTACGACTTGGTTGCCTAAAGCTCTGGAACTTGATTTGGGTAAAGGAGGAACTTATTCTTAGCAGATTACTATTGCAGGACAGTTTAAGATTGGAAAAGTCATCCCTGATCTTGTGTGTGGCATACGTGGCGTGTAACTTGCTAGGGTGGTTTGAACTGTTTGACAACCCCTCTGTTTTAACTGGTGTCGTGGGCAAGAAGGCTGAAAATGCGTTTAGGGACAAGTTGTTCTAATGAAACATTCCATCCGACATGCAATATTGGTGCAAACTGTTAGTAATATAGAGCCTTATCTAACTTGGAATATGACACACAATCAACGTCGGCTGTTGACTCACTTTAGGGTGAATTTATTTCCCCCCTAGTCCCTTTTAATCATGGTTGTTTTACGAATTCGGACCTACCCCTCGATGATTGTGACAACACATTGATTAACAATACCTTACATGTCATCATGCTCTGTCCAAAATATAATAATCTCCGGCATAAGTTTTTATATCCGATTTTAAAGCCAATGAACTTTACCCATGTTAGGCCTGCTTTACTGTTTTTACAGCTGTTAAACTCTTCAACTGTTTCCATTTTCCACTTACCCTTTCTGATGGGGGTCTTAAAAACATGAATGAGTTTGTTCATAATAATTTGTATGTTCTTTTTAACAATATTTTTAATGTCTTTTGTGATTTTATCTGTAACATCAAATAAAGAAAAATAATGAGGATGACTGCCAACATTAGGCTTATACCAGGGTCACCAGCCAATGTCCTACAGGATGGAATCAATGCCAGATTTTTAGAATTGCCACATCTGAGAAGTATAGACAATTGTACTATTCAGCTCTGAGCATAAACAACATGAGGGAAGATAGGGGTGGGCAGTAGAGAAGAAAATGTTGTGTGCGAAGCAGGTGAACACTTTTGGGAATTGATAGAAACATACCACAACTCAAGTAGATTTGCTTTGTTTTTAATGGCCTAGTGCCAATTTGATTTCCAGAAAAGCTTATAAGTCTAAACGTGGAGGGACAACAAGTCTGATGTTAAATATTATCTAGCCATCAACAAGAACATTTGGCATATCAATTCTGGAGTTCCTTCCCTCTGTGACAGTCACACCAGGTTTCCCACCAGAGCTGAGGTTCACACCAAGGACCTGCGCTTCCGACTGCCATTGTCGAACACTCCTTTGGACCCAGACTGAACCCTGACCCGTCTACAACCCATCAACAATGACTTCTTTCCAGAATATCTTCAGAATTGGAAGGTACACTTTCCACTGGGACAACCTTGCCCCTGTACCTGACTGGTAGTACTACGCATGTGGCTGTAACGTTTCACTCGGATCCAGTTTAACACAACTGGATAAATGCAATTAACTATTTGGGTTTTTATGCTGTATTCTAACTTAAACTACTTAAATTCATATCTCTGCTTCCTTAACCATCACATTTTTGCTGTTTGATTTTTATTGTTCTTTCTACTATTTAACAGTTTTGGCACTGTAAATGCTTTAACCATGTCTCCTAAGTTAACCTGTATAGTCAGTGCTACAGCTACCACTGGTTAGGTCTCGGTTTAAATCATTGAGACTTAGCTGGAGCTTGTATAGAATTTTGACATTATTACTCTCCAAATAATAATCAATTTTCTCATATTGGTGAGAATCATTCATCTATTAAGCTTGGAAAGTAAACATCCCTAAATTCACTGAATGTAAAAATATTTTTTAATTTTTAATTGGTATTAAGTAAATAATTGGTTCGAGCGGGGGCGTGGCCGGACGAGCAGCGAAATGGCCGCTTAACCAGCGAGCTCCGCCGGCTGCAAGAGAAATCCTTTCATAATCCTGGCTGTTCCTAATAATACACAGCCTGGACCAGTTCGTAACGCCAGCAGATGACCTGAGGCACAATGGACCGAAGAGCCGGCTCCCTGGGTCACCTAGAACCTCTTGGAGTCGACCCGGAACTTTGTCCTACTGGAGCTGGTGGTGGGATCCGGCGGCGCTGGAGGCCTGCGTGGGCGCGGGTGCTAGTTGAGGGCGCGGCCCCGCAGGCCTGATCGAGGGAGAAGCGGTGCATCGTGTGACGGCCCTAGACCCGAACGTGTGGAGGTGGGGTAAGGCTCTGGATAAGCAGAGGGTAATTTGAATGAAAGAAACCTCTATTAGAGCCCACTGACCCTCCAAACTACCACAGAATTGAATTTAAAAAGCGGCGACGTGAGCTGCCGCCATTTTGGATTGGGATGTGTCATCGCGAGTGGTACCGAATGCGGGACTGTACCCACTGGCTCCGAGCAGGAATATCGGAATGCCCGCTGACCTACTGCCACACTAAGGTAACGACTAACTGGCGATTCGGCCACATACTGTGGAGCGTCCTGGCTTGGTGCGCCACGCACGTGGCAGGTGTGAGTGCTGGCTATGGCGGCGAGCCGGTTGAGCGAGGTGGCTTTCAAAATTGCTGCAAGAATGTACTGCTTCGATCTTGTTCTGGTTTGCCTATTCTCAGTGCCAGTTATACCCATTTGATCTCATGCATTTTAAGTGCGCTGGACCCTGAGAGACCTGTTTGCTGGGACAGTGATCTTTGGGGCTCGGGGCCCTGGTGGTATTTGACATTTGCTGGCCCTGTCTTTCCTGAGGGGCCTATTTCATCGCTGCAGTGCTGTTCGGGCAGAGCCCCTTGTCTGACTATCCTTAGGGCCTAGGTGACCGCCAACAGTAGTGGAGAGGCACTGTCTGATTATCTCAATCTCCCGTGATTTGCACTGCCCCGCATTGCGCTACCTGTGAAGCAAGCTCATCGTCGGTATAGCCAACTAGAACGCACCATACTGCAGGATACGCTAACTTCAGGCACTTGACCATGGGGAAGGGCGACACTCGCCAGCCGAAGCTCACGTTTGAGCAGAAAAGACTGTCCAAGCAGGCTGAGCAGGAATCTGGGGCTGGGGGGGTCATCGCAGGAAGCCCCTCAAGACATCGAAGTAACTGCACTAATGCTTGAGGTGCGCTCCAGCCTGAAGAGTATCAATGCAAAATTGGATAACATGATGGCCCAGCTCGAAAATGTGCGATCCCAGGTTGCCACACACGAAACACGTCTAGATAGCCTAGAAAATAGGCACACGGTATGCTGTGAGTTTCAGCAAAATACCAAAGTGCACATCACCAACATGGAAAAGAAAATCGAGGCGCTATGCGCCAAGGCGGATGACCTGGAAGCGCGCTCTCGGAGATTTAATGTTTGTATCATAGGCATTCCGGAGACTACGGATATGGGGAAAATGGAGATTTTTGTATCCGACCTTTTGCACGAAATTTTCGACCCCAACCTCTCCCCTGTCTTTACTGTGGAGCGGGCGCACAGAACACTGGGGAAAAAGCCACCCTTGGGTCTCCACCAAGACCAATCCTAGCTAAACTGCTCAATTATCAAGACAGAGACCTAATACTACGTTTGGCAAGGGAGAAAGGGAGGATAACACACAAAGGGAATAACATATCCTTCTTTCCAGACTTCACGCCGCTGGTGCAGCATGCGCGCAAAGAATTCTTGCCTGCCAAAAAACTGCTTCTCCAAGCAGAAGTCCCATACTCCCTTATGTACCCTGCTAAACTAAGGGACGTGCACGATGGCACGACGCACCATTTTCTTGATGCGGGGTCCGCTTTGAAATTTGCGAAGCATATATATAAACCCAGATCTAGGAGGAAGGCTCAAACTGGGGCTGAAGCCGAGAGCCAAATGAGTGACAATGACTGAACACCAAATACCCTGCTGCTGACATGTCGCAGGGCTTACATATAATGTCACTGATGTAATTGTCCTTGTACCTCCGAAAATGCCATTATGCTCCTCTTATGGTACTATAAGACGCCAAAGATGACTGGTCTAAAGGTTGTGTAATACTTTTATCCTGTTTTTATCAGTTAGAGAATAGCCTGAACTAATGCAGCCACCGTGAGCGAGCAGGGGTGTATGCTTGAGATGCCAGGCCTTCAAGGGGTGTCTCCCACAATTAAACTGTTCTATTGTTTGCGCGCCATTGACGTAGTAGGGGGGCTACTGACACAAACTGATTGGGGGGTTGGTGTGGGTGGAGGGTGGGTTTGGGTAATGGGAAGTTTGGTATATCGTCAACTATTTACGAATCTGCATGTTTTTGTGATCTACATGTTCCTAGTGTGAGTCGGGCGGAGTACGGGCCCACTGGAGAAAAACACTGACAATGGGGGTGACTAAAGTTTTAACATGGCATATAAGGGGCCTAAACGACAACAGAAAGTCAAGACTAATGCACAGCTACTTGCTCAGACATAGTATAGATATTTGCTTCTTGCAAGAAACACACATTAATTTCACGTGCTCACCCAAACTTAAGCACTCAAGGAGGGGATCCACATACTCAGCTATATTTTCGAATTACGGAAGGGGTGTAGCTATCCTTTTGCGCCGTGGTGTGGAATGGAGGGAGCACTCTGTGTTCTGTGATACTGAGGGCAGATACGTTATATTACATGGTGCCCTGCTCGGCAAAAACGTGGTTCTGGTGGCGGTGTATGGACCAAACACTGACAATCCGGAGTTTTTCACGGAGGTGTGGGCTCAGGTCACTATTCTAGATTGCTCCACAGTTATATGGGGTGGAGACTTCAACGTGGTCATAGACGACTCCTTAGATAGAAAGGGCACATCCAGGCAATTGCATCCACATGCCAGCCAGGTTCTGAGAGACATAATGAATGAGGGCTCACTTATAGATATATGGAGATCCCGTAATGCGGGGGCTAGAGTGGGCACATGCATATCTGCATATCATGTGGCCTGATCCAGATTAGACTACTGGTTGGTATCACAGGATGTGGCAACATGGACTGTTAAAGTTGACATTTTGGCCCGTTCCCTGTCAGATCATGCTCCCTGTCTCTTGGAGCTGGACATTCCGGGAGCCCCTACCAGGGCCTTCACTTGGCGCCTTCCGCCTAATGCGCTTCAGGATGCGGCCTTTAGGGAAGAAATTAGACGGGACATCACAGATTACTTCACCAACAACACAGGCTCGGTTACTACTGAGGCAGTTCTCTGGGACGCCTTTAAGGTTGTTATACGTGGGCAATGCATAGCACGTAAGGCAGGGGTTCTGAAAGCCATAAGAAATACCTTAGCTGAGACTGACAGTACACTTAAGGCTCTTGAACAATTATTCTGTGTAGATCCTACATCTGAATTGGCATCCCAGATTAAAACCAAACTGCTAGACTTTGCCGAGGAAGAACAACGTGAGCTGAAAGTCCTTGGTAAACAGGCTGAAGCTCGCAGATACGGGGAGGGAGACAGACCCAGTCGCACACTGGCCAGGATGATAAACACCATCTCTCCACCTACACATGTACACACAATTATAGACGCTGCAGGGGAAATGACAACGGGCCAACACGAAATAGTACAGGCATTCACCACATACTATTCTAAGTTATATGAGTCCTCTCATGCTGAATCGAAAGACTCCCTTAAGTCCTTTTTAGAATCCAGAGCACTTGAATGGTTTAACAATACGCACAGGCAATATATGGACCGACCCGTGACAGTGCAGGAAATTGCCACTACTATCAAGGCCCTTCCGCTTAATAAAGCTCCGGGACCTGATGGCCTCATGGCAGTTTTTTACAAGACGTATGTGGAGGAGCTTGCTCTGCGATTACATGCTGTTTTCGCTGAGGCTCAAGAGGTGGGAGTGCTGCCGGACTCGATGAGAGAGGCCCTTATCATTACATTGCTGAAACCAGATAAGGATGGCCAGAATATAGACTCCTACAGGCCCCTCTCACTGATTAATGTTGATGTCAAAATCTATGTGAAAATAATAGCTGATCGCCTCCAACCCTTGCTCCCAATTGTGGCCCTTCCGGACCAATCAGGGTTCATACCTGGCCGTGCTACTACTCATAACCTAAGAACGGTGTTTTCGACACTACATTATCTACACCCTGATACACAAGCGGCAGTGGTATTTCTCAATGCCACGAAAGCATTTGATTCACTTGAGTGGTCATATCTATTATCTATCTTGGAGCGTAAGGGGTTTAGCCCGTTATTTGTAAATCTAATCCGCTTACTCCACACTGCCCCTAAAGCCAGGGTTAGAGTTAACGGCATGGTGTCTGACCCGTTCCCAAATTCCAGAGGCACTAGACAGGGGTGTCCACTGTCCCCACTATTGTTCGCCATTGCCATGGAGCCATCAGCTGCAAGAATTAAGCAACACCATACTGCCAGGGGTATTGGATTCAGTACTCGGAGTTTGCTTACCTCCTTATACGCTGACGATGTCACTCTGTATGTGAACAACCCAACTGAAAACCTAAACCCATTATTGCGAGAGTTTGTTAAGTTTGGGGGGCTGTCGGGCGTTTCCATAAACTGGTCGAAGTCAGTTATATTCCCTCTCACTGACAGCACCCCCGAGGTACATTCTGATTACCCTCTAAGATGGGAAGCAGACGAGCTAAAATACTCAGGCATTTGGATCAGCCGAAACGTCCAGGAGATCTGGACTCTGAAATTTGGCAGAGCGATATCCTGGCTGGAAAGCAAGGTGGCGATATGGTCGAAACTCCCCCTCTCTTTGGCAGGTAGAATTGCACTAATAAAAATGATTGTGCTGCCTAAATTCCTCTACCTATTTACAAGCATACCGATTTCACTGACACAACACTTCTTCTCATGTCTGCGCTCACATTTATTGGCACTGGTTTGGGCTGGGAGTCAGGCTAGACTTTCATGGGCATTGCTAACACTTCCACTTAGGCAGGGTGGCAAGGGTGCTCCAGACATGCACTTGAACGCACTTTGCGCACAAGCCCAATACCTACACTTTTGGGCATACCCTACACCTTACCAACCCCATGTGGCAGTGGAGATTGACATGGTTGCTCCGCTTCCCCTGAGTTTGGCCCTTTATCGCAAAACTCCCAGGCCGTCGCAAGACATAGACTCAGCCAATATGCTCCGCTGGACTTGGCGTGAACTGCTAAAACGAGCTGCCCTATCTCTGTTATATGCTCCTGCAATCCCCCTTAAACAGAATCCCATGTTTCCGTGCCTGGAAGACGGTGGAGGCGAAGTAACCATCGCTGGATCCACATTGCGCACATTCGCGGACATGTACCCTGATGGCACATTCCTGGATCTGCCGGTCGCAGACGAGGACAATCCACTGTCATTAAGAGACAGATGCACACACCACAAACTCAAATCTGCATGCCAGGCGATGTGGGACCGGTTCCCTGAGGAGCCGCCACACCTACAGGCTCTACAAAACATATTAGCTAGGGCGCCCCGGAAGAAACTTGTGTCGCGCCTATACAACTCCATGCAAGAACAATCCCCCATAGTGGTGCCCAAGTCTCAGCAACTATGGAGCAATGACCTGGAGACGCCCCTGACTGACGAACAGTGGTCATTCTGCTGTAGGCAGCTATTGGAACTCTCCCCAAATTACAAACTCCGACTTATACACTTCAAGTTTCTCCATAGATTCTACCGCACCCCGCTAGCTCTCCATCGCATGGGCATTAGAGACGATGACAAATGTTGGAAATGTGGGGAGGAGGTTTTTTTTTTTATACGTCGCTTGGTACTGGTCGGCTTTATTTGATTATTTGAAATTTTTGTTGCTATCAATCAAATCCTTAATAGAGCGGATACCCCTTCTCCGCTCCTAGGCATTCTGGGCTGGGTGGAAAACACTGAGCTCAAAGGTCGGAAGTTACATGCGTTATTGTTACTGTATGCCAAAAGGCAAGTGGCCATGAACTGGGGGCGTAAAACTAAGCCTAAATTTAGTGACTGGCTGGCAGATGTTACATATGGACACACGCAACTGGGAGCCTATTGGGACCTGATGCCAACTACCTCACGTCCTAGAGACATTTGGGAGCCATTCTTGCAGTGGTCACATGATAGGATGGTCTCCCCCATGGCTACACCCACGAACCCGACTGCATGATTCCGAACTGATGCTATGTGATTACCCTAAATTTGTTTGCATGACTGTGCCGTATTTGCAAAAATGTGTAGATGATGGGATACGGAAGGCCCAGGAGTGATTTGCTCCCCGCCCCAATGCTTAACAGATATAGGAAGAGACGGTAGCCTGCTTGTCTTTGTATATAGATATATAATATTGGCCCGAATGCTGCTTATTGACTCCACAGAATATGTTTACCCATGTTAATTTTGATACTCAAATGCTGTAATGTCGGATTTGATTTATAACTATACTGACGATTGCCTGTTTTTCTGGTTAGTTATGAGAAAACTAAAAATTGTATCCTTTTGAAATGTGCAGCAACAGTGCCGCACTGATTGCTTCATCTGATGTACAAATGTTAATATAATATGTAAACGCTGCATTTCTACTATGCAATCTTTAATAAATAGAATTAAAAAATAAAAAAAGTAAATAATTGGGTTATATTAGTTTTTTAAGTCGAGCATTCAAGACCTCTTGTATATACTTTAGTGTTTACATATATGTGTCTGTACTTTGTGGGCTCTGCAGATCAGCTCAAGGACTTGTCTGCTTCGACTTAGGGACTTTGTTTCTGTTCAACTGCCTCTATTTAACTGTTTTGATAGAAAACGACCAGCAAAGGTCAGTTAAATACCAGAATCACTTTAGCATTCTCTAGATTTCAGTCCATAGAAATTGTTTTCCATGAGCACCCGTTGACAATACTATTTTTGTATCTAATCTTTTATTTTGATTGATATGACCACTGAAGGCCTTGATTTTATATTAAAAACAGAGTGTTAGACTATAACATTTCCGGCTGAAAGGCAATATTTCTCTCCATATGTTCCCATACCTGGCATGTCACGCAGTTTGGTGCTTACTTTTCCTCCTTGCTAAAGAACAGTAGATGTTTCAGCACCTAGGCTAATGTGCTGCATAGCTCAATACATATAAGGAGGTCCCAAAGGTGAGACCGATTGTATTGCAAATGCTTGTTATAAATTATTCGCACATTTAATTTTTGAACTTGGTAAAAGACAATAGGGAACATGGAGTTATAACTGGCTAGCCTGCCCATCCTAAAAGTAAAGATGTGAGAGCACCATTCTTGGAAATTGGATTCCTGGTTGGGGGTTTGAAACCATACTTAAGCAGCAACCAGTTTACTGGTCAGTTGGTTGGGGTAACACAAGCAAACCCCAAATTGTCCTTTGCTTAGCTCGCTGGTAGGTTGGCACAAAAACAGTCAGACTTAACTTATATGCAATGTGTATTTAAGTATTTATGCAGCATTCAGACAGCAATAAAGTGAGAGCACAACATAAGAAAAATCTCACACAAATTTAGAAACATAGAATATGTTTTACTCAATTATTTTATGCCAAAAATCCAATCAGGAGAACCGGAGATAAGCAATTTTAAAGATTTAAGTTAAAATAGTGCTAAAACGGTGGTTCAACTTTGGTTACTTGGTCACGTTAAACCTGGATAAAGTTACAAGTTCCGGCCGATCATGATGAAGCGTAGGTCGGATACAGGGTCCAAGTTAAGCCTGTTGAAAAAAGTACCTTAAATCCTGGCTGTGGAGCATTTCGAGATCTGGTGTTGCAGACGCGCTGTGCAGCGGCGGTTCAAATGAGTTGTGGGCATGGATGCAAGGTCCTGCGCCTAGGGTGAGTCGCTCTGCACCAGTTCTAATACAGCTTTTGACGAGGCTTGCATTGCAAGGTCCTGATTCGTTGTCGAGGATGGCTTTGACAGAGGTTTGCAATGAGAATTTCTGCATTGGGAATGTGTTTCGCGGCTCTGATTCTAATGAGCTGTGACGTAAGATTGTGCGTTGGAAATGCATTGCGCAGCAGTGTTTCCAATGCAGAGCTGTGAGTTAGATGCATCAACCTTTATTGGTTCTGCCCAAGAGACAATAGATGGGCTGGCAGAGCACTTTCAGGCCCACTTCGAAGGGTCCAGGACTGGGATAGCATCAGCATCACCTGAGCAGGGCAGGATTCACAGCATCTAGAGTACAGGTGCTGGCTTCATGGTGATTAGAGCCTCTTCGGTCCCTGAGGCTGTGATCAGGAGGCTACCCAAGTAGCCTTGGGAGTTACTTGGGTGGTTCATCGTTCAAGATGCAGGTCCAATCCTTCTCACTGAGGCAGCAGGGTAGTGGAACAGCGAGGCAGCAGGGGAGCAGAGTAGCAGGGCAGCAGAGTAGCAGTCTTCCTCAAGCAGGGGACACAGCAACATCCTTTTCTCCTTTCCTAGGCAGCAAACAGCCACTGTAGGCCAACTCCAGACAGCAAACCGCACAGGAGCAGTATTCCTCCTCATCTTCTCTGGCTCTTCTCCTTGGCAAAGGTTCCTCTTGATTACCAGAAGTGATCTAAAAGTCTGGCGTCGGGGCCCCAATATTTACTACCTCATGGAAGATCAACATGTTCCGGAACACGTTGATCTTCCATGAGGTATTCCATAGCATACCCGCTACAGCGCACCTACCGTCTGACGCTCAACACCCTCTTGGTACCCGCTCCATGATATTACCCTCTATAATATGTTTTCAGATGATTTTCGTGCATTGATCGGTACTACTTTAGGATATAGCCCAGCCGGGTTGGAATTATCACTGGCAGCGCAATTACAAAGGCCTTCATCGTCTTCATTCAGCCCTGGGGAAGTCACTGAACTATTTCCACATGTCGGCTGGTTTTATTTTGGTCGGATTGAATATGAAATTAAAGACAAAGCAACATTATCTTCATTATTCATTGATCTTTGTTTTGATTGTTCACGAATAATTGTGTAGAGACTTTTCATGCTGTTCATTTACTCTGATGTGTGCCTGGGCTTGGATCTACATTGTGTAAGTGGGTTATAGGGCTTATCCCCTCTCCCAGGAGCACCATCCTAAAAGATTTTCGAAGCAACGAGTTGCGTTAGGCAGCTGAGCTCCTACATTCCCTGGCCTTCAAAACCCCTTCTCTAGAGTTATATAAAAGAAAGATTGTTACCCTTATTCTATTCGTTTGTACCATCAGAAATCACATTGGAATTTGCTAATTTATAATTTGAGCCAACATTATTTTACAAAAATGTCCCATATCTTTACTGAAGTACAGACATGAATCACAAATTTGCACCCTTACGTAATTGGAAACTCAAAATTATTTAAAGGCCAGTAAAAACATACATTCTTCAAACCTTATGAACATCTTATAACGTTGACACTGAAAATGACTCCATTAGACACATATAAATACATAAATATATATAAAAATATCAATAAATACATAAATATAAGTCTAAAACCATAATGATTTCTAGGCACCATTCACATATCATCAATTCATAATCATTTGACTAATATATTAGCATAAATGCCCTTGAATGGTCCTATTTAGAGTCATCCTATTCAGCCACTGTCACTAAAAAGTGCATGAATGCGATCATATAAGCCATAAGTGGAGTCCCATTTAAAATGATGCGTTTGTATCTTTCAATGATTATTCTCACTTTCTTCTTATGTAAACCCCCTAAAGTGCCTAGTGCATTCTAATGCCAACTGTGTGCAAAATATCCCATAAAGTGCAAAGTGCTATACACTGCTTATTTTTGATGAGTGCAAATACACAGAAGTAAATAAACATCCTACATAAAATATTTTTGGGGGGTTATGGTTTTTTCAAGATAACATTTTAAAAAATCAATTCTATGTTCATTTAGTTGCTAAGGCGGCTAATTATATTTTTTAATTATATTGTTCTAGCACATTTCCACAATATTGTCCTCTTTATTAATGTGAGTTTATCAATTAATTTTACTACATAATAATTCATTCACAATTTCATTAAGCTTGTTTATAAGAAATTGTGAAGGACCTCCGTGGTGTTAAGTCCCGTTGGGGCCTTACTTTCAAACTCCATAATCATACGATTGTCCAATTGTCGAAGCATGCGCTCTCTATTTCCCCCGCGTCGTGGCACTGGAATCGCATCTATTACATAATATTTCAGGCAATTTAGATGGTTGTTATGTACTGTAATGTATATATATGTATATATATATATGAAAGTAACTCGCCACCAAAAACAAGGCTTCTGCCTTAATAAAAATGACGAAAGCAGACCCGAATTCTGTGCTTCACTCAGAGTGCTTTATTTTTCAGCCAGCCAGCCGCCATAACGCGTTTCGCTTCCAACGAAGCTTGATCACATATAATTATACACTCATGCACACACACACACACAAATATATATATATATATATATATATATATATATATATATATATATATATATATATAGAGAGAGATATATATATATATAGATAGATAGATAGATAGATAGATAGATAGATAGATAGATAGATAGATAGATAGATAGATAGATAGATAGATAGATAGATAGATAGATAGATAGATAGATAGATAGATAGATAGATAGATAGATAGATAGATAGATAGATAGATAGATAGATACTGAAGACCTCATTTACAAGGC